>NC_073745.1:151530862-152944352 GCF_029784135.1 Toxorhynchites rutilus septentrionalis
AAATTTTCTTCGATCATAACATCTTAGAATCATAAAATGAAAGTCATTCTTATACATTCAAATGGGCACAGCATTTATCATACGAAGTACGAAGTACAACATCTGATGAAATATGTACCTCCTAAGCTGATTCCCGATGATCAAAACATTATTAACATTGCTAATTCTAATGACTAATTCTCTAATCCGCTAATCCGAATTTTCCCTGAGCAGGAAATAAGAAATAGCTTAGGAGGAATTAAAAAATGAGAATAATATGGTCCAGAATTATAAAAAAAAAAGAAAACGTTACTGGATACGATTGTCAAAACTCTTGCGGATGGTGTGTAGCGAAGATGTCAAAATAATTATCGAAAAGTCTATGTATTTAGTCCATATTCGTAAAGCGAGCGTTGAACTTAATCTGCGAAATTGATTGACGAATCATAAACTTCATAACACAAATGTGGTTCTATGTTTTATATTTCTTGAAGCATTATCTAAACGAAAATCACAAATCAAAATGCAAAACATAAAGGGAAGGGAAACAAATAATGCATCATCATCATCATAATCAAGCGAAAAGAAAGAAAACTTTTGGAACAGAATGTTGAGAAGGACTGTAATTGCGACAGTCAATCGAATAACAGGCCTCCATGAAATGATAGATATTGATCACTTAAACAAAATGCTTTCTTGTTGTAATGGAACATGCATAAACATATCGTTCAATATTAAACCATCGTTTGCATTTCTAAAAAATACAGAATTGATCAAGCGTTGGTTCTCCAATTAACATAAGTCCTCCTAATCCCACACACTATCTAAAGCAATCCGAAACGCAGGAACATTTTAGACACGAGTGCACAAAAACAAGGTAAAAGTATTCACAAACAATTTCAGCCACAAGAATCACTCCAAAACCGGAAATTTACTCTTCAAACAGTTGAGATAGTTTACTCCGCTTTATGACGCTCATTTGAAAGGTTGAAAACATGCATTGCTATCGTTTCGTTCAGTCTTTTCAGATTTTCCCCCGAACTGTTCATCCTCTTCTACCACACCCCATAACATTTAAAACACACAAGTACACAAAACAAAAATTACTGATCAAATATTTGCATCGTGCGAGAGCTCTCTTTCCATTTAAGCGTTTTTTTTTCTTGTGAACATGCTCCGTTATCACCTCGTTCTTGTGGGCTTTGCAGGCGAAGCAGTCGATACTCACCGTATTCAGTCTTCATCCCTTATGCTCCATGTAAAACTGAACCTGATTACGTTAGGACGACACGAGGCTCCACTGCCGACACAAAGTCTTTTGACTGACGTGTTCATTCGGAATCCTTGGCACGTTCAGGCCGCGGTGCTAACGGTGGAACAGCACAGGAGGTGATACCTGCAAAGACCGAGAATCACTCCCAACCCCCGTTTTGGTTCCGCACAAGATGTCATCCATCGGCTATTATGATATTACCCTTCATCGAAAAACATCACATCTCGTTCGGTGAGGTTCATTTGTAAGCAGACAACACATACTCCTGTGTGTGGTGGATGGATGTGTGTTTTTGCTGACGAGGAGGGGGGGGGGTTGTTTGATGCAGTTTGTCGAACATTTCTGAAAAGACTCTCCACTTTCATCAGACCACCCCTCCCCAATGCTGGTGCTCATAGAAGTTTATGATGAATATGAAGATCCATTTGATGCGCCATATCGGCAGGTTGTAGCATACATATAGACAAATCTTGTGGGACTTGTTGTGAATGTCATATCAACAACCGTGCAGAAGCAGGGGATCCCTTTCTTTTCCTCCCAGGTGTGGATAATACCTGCCATGGATCCACGATTAGGGTGAAAAGTAAATTCAATAATAATGCTGAATTGTTGATACGCGTTTCTGCTGATAACAGAGTTTTGCACGAATATGACGGAACTCAGCTTATGCCTGTCGAATGCGGAAACAAACCAATCTTCTTCCAGGGAGTGAAAAGCCGGAGAACGATTTGTTTTATTTTTATTTCTTTTTTCTTGGTAACAACCGTGGATTTTTTTTGTGTCATTTGTGTTTTTTTGTCGTAGAAAAGTTGTCAAGTCAATCTTTGTGAACCATAAACATATTTCAATATCAGTTTTTATATTTCAAAATACGAATACGGACTGCAGTCGTTCATTGTTCGGTGTTCATCAAACTGTTCGTCTTTTTGCTTGGCAAAACTATGTTTTTATAATGCTCGCAATCTTTAAGTATATTTCTTAATATACCATTAGAATAAAATTGTACGTCTTTTTTGTTATTCACATTGTTTTGACAATTCTTATGATACTAATATTTGACTACGGTCAAACTTTTATGAACACCTTTATAATAATCATGGTCTAGGTAGAAGCTATCATCTGTCCAGGATCTTATGACACTTTTAGTATTTTTCATCTTCCCATCCCGGTTTTCGTGTTTGCTGCATTTGAATAAGGGAAAACTGAAAATTCAACTGGGGAGAAGCGAACATGTTGATCACGCGAACTTTGTTTCATGCGTTCAGGAAAGCCTTTCGGACACAGTTTGATGATGATGATGACCCACCTCATACCCCTACAAAGGTTTGAACAGGTCGATTTATCTTATAGATAGTATGTATGTTTGCATAAAATTTAAGAGACCAGCATTATAAAGCAAAAACAAAAACGAACTGACTTTGTTGGCATGAATTTCTATTAATCGAACATTATAAATTGGCGAAAACTGTAAAAAAAAACTATGTTTCTATCCGTATCGACATTGACATAATCATAGTCTCAACTTCAGATCCAAAGCTTTCACAAGGCCTGTCAAGAAAATTTCCAACCCGGGAAGATCCTTGACTGATTGGGAATTTAACCCAATATCTAAAAGTGTCAACTAAGAACATATTAGAGATCTGCCACTATTCAGAAATACTCGATATAACCATCTTATGATAAGATAGTTTACGACAATTCTGAATGAGCTATCCCCATTCCAGTTTTGACTTCAGACCCCATATAAAATTTCATTGTGTATCAGTATTCCTGCCAGTATTCACTATTAACATAGTCCAGACCTACCAAACGCGCGCGAGGCTCAAACTTTCGTAGACAACGCTCGTTTTTATTTTTTTACAATATACATTAACAGCAAAGAAAAAAAATATCAGTACGAACATGGTAGTTCTACCTGTAAATGAATTTTGTAAATGTCAATCAATTATAAACATAAATAAGTTATATCATGGTCTAAGAACTAAGAAATGTCAATCAATTATAAACATAAATAAGTTATTAAGCAAAAATTTTATGGAAACCTGTTTACAAAACAGATTTTACGTGTGAAATACACATTTTCTTAAACTCTGCCATTGTTGCCGCACGTTTTATTTCTCTGGGCATCGAATTGAAAAAATTATACCTTTATACAACAACGAATTCTGTGACCTACTAAACATAAAGTTTGGTGTTCTTGCATTATTCGTGTTTCTTGTATTGTATCTATGAACATCACTTCCTCTTTCAATTCGATCACACAAATATCGAGGCAGCATACCGTTTAAAATTTTAAAGATGAACACCATTGTCAAATAATAAACTCTTTGCTTCACAGATAGCCACTGTAGCGCGTCCAACATCAAACTA
Organism: Toxorhynchites rutilus septentrionalis; assembly: GCF_029784135.1. NCBI lineage: Eukaryota > Metazoa > Arthropoda > Insecta > Diptera > Culicidae > Toxorhynchites > Toxorhynchites rutilus. The sequence goes on from NC_073745.1 coordinate 151,534,485, forward strand.
GAGGAAGTGTATCTACTACATCTTAAAATCAAACGCGTTACCTCATTTTGCAAACGCTGCAATCTCGTTAATTGTGTATTGTTTGCAAGGAATAGGATCGACGAGCAAAAATCTATATGCGGTGAATTAAAAGATTTGTACAAATTAATTTTACTGCTTACTGTCAGCTCTTTCTTCAAACGACACAAAACGCCGTACTTCTTGGCAATCTTCTTGATGAAATTGTTAATGTGAGACTTAAAACTTAAATTGTCATCAATGATAACGCGTTCTAATGTCTCACCGTCTAAATATTTCGAAATTAACTTCAATACTGGAGTTTGCTGCAAAAATGAGCATGTATTTTGTTTTGCCAACATTTAACTTTAATTGCTTAAATTTGAGCCATTTAGCCAGAGAATGCAAATCTTCGTCCATCATGTGCTCCGCGTGCTCTCCTTAGCTGCGATGAAGAGGACAGTATCATCCGCGAACAAATTAATGTCGCAATATCGTAAAACCCGTCGCATATCATTTATATATAAAATGAACAAAATGGGCCCTAAAACACTTCCCTGTGGCACCCCGAGTGAGTTACCAATGGGATCGGAAACAGAATAGTTGAAACGAGTCTTTTGAGTTCTGTCGCACAAATAGCTTTCAAACCATTTGTACGACATTCCTACAATTCCATTGCGCTCCAATGTTTGTAACAATAAGGGCCTAGAAATTGTTTCAAAAGATCCAGAAATACCGCAAATATAGTCTCTTTCGCCTCGATGTTCTCTTTCCATTTTGCTAACACCAGGTTCAGTGCGGTTTCACAAGAGTGTCCCTCTCGATATCCCGACTGTTCTGGTATTAGCAAATTGTTGTTATCTATAAAATGAATCAGCTGACCTTTCACAACAAGTTCTAACAATTTTTCTAATATGTGCAACATGTTAATAGGGCGGTACTCTTCGGCTTTATCCGTCCCATTAACTTTGGGGATTGGAATCACAAGGGATTCCTTCCAAACCTTTGGCACGTGCCCAGTTCGTAGAGATTCATTTATTAGGAATTGAATTGATAATAGTCGGCTGTATTATTTCGACAGGTTCACTCACCAACTCAATGCTTTGGTTGATCAGTAGAACACTATTAACGAAATAACTGCCGAACTCGCGACATCTGCTATATGCAGTTGATCTATATGTTTGTGAAACGGTCTAGTATAAGTATTTAATGCTTTTGTGTTTTTCTTTTTCGTTATTAGTTTGTTTGTCTTGTCCCCCCATCTCACCGTCGCCCACCTTCGACAGCTAGTCGAACACCAGATGCTATCCCTGGTCATTATGTACAATGCTACAGTGCGTGCGGCAACCCTCAGTTGAGACAACGATACCTCATATCCATATCCCTAACCTGACTCGTCCCACAAAAATGTTGCCCTTTTAACCTCGAGTAAACCGCGAGTATTCGGTCGAATCCTACTAAACATAGCAATCAGTTGAAAATTTGTATAAACAAACCTTGAATTAGCGGCTCAGCAAAGCTTATGCGATTGAGCCTTACAAATAAATGAATTGGAAAAAAAACGAAATAACTGTTAAATTTATCTGCAATAATTTGGTCTGACTCTTCTTCTGACCCTCCGAAAACTATGGAACGCGGTATACTATTTTTAGAATTTAATAATGTTTTCAATATTTTCCATAGTCCTTTGCTATTATTTTGATGTTCATCGATTTTCCTCTGTATATCTCTGTATATCTAGTCTTTTTCAAGGCCTGTGAATATATGTTTCGCGCCAAAGTGTACATATTCCAATCATTTTCTAAATTAGTTCTTACAAACTTTCTGTACTTTTTGTCTCTTTTGCGTTTAAGGCGCAGCAGATCCAAAGAGTACCAGCTGTTCGAATTACTTAAATCAATATATTTTTCAATTACTAATTTGTTCGTACACTCTTTCAAAGTATTAGTTAGAACAGCTGCTTTATCATCCAGATGTCCAGTAGTTGCTTCAAAATCCAGGCTTGCCGACACAAGTTGAGACATAGCTTCCCGAGAATATTGTTTCCAGCATTTGATCTTTACTTTGTTTCTATCACAGTCCTTCTGTCCATTCTCAATGTTAACAAAAATTGTCTCTTCTTCAGAAATTCAAATGGCTTACGCCGAAAAAAAACAAATGGCTTCAGTTTTCTTGGACATAAAGGGGGCCTTTGATTCTGTTTCAATAGAGGTTTTGTCAGACAAATTACACTCTCGGGGTCTGCCGCCTCTATTGAATAATATGTTATATAACTTGCTTTGTGAGAAACATTTGAACTTTTCTCACGGAGATTCGGCAGTAAGTCGGTTCTCTTACATGGGCCTCCCCCAGGACTCATGTTTAAGCCCCCTTTTGTACAACTTCTATGTAAGCGACATCGACAATTGCCTTACACAAAATTGCAGCCTAAGACAACTTGCAGATGATGGAGTGGTGTCTGTCGTAGGATCAAACGAATCCGACCTGCAAGGACCCTTACAAGATACTTTAAACAATTTTTCAACTTGGGCCATTGGGCTAGGGATCGAATTCTCCACGCAGAAAACAGAGATGGTGGGTTTTTCTAGGAAGCATAGACCAGCAAAACCAAAGCTTCAACTTTTGGGTAAACCGATCACTCATGCTATGTCATTCAAGTATCTTGGGGTCTGGTTCGACTCCAAATGTACTTGGGGGGCCCATATTAGGTATCTGAGAAAAAATGTCAACAAAGACTAAACTTTCTCCGTACAATTACCGGCTCCTGGTGGGGAGCCCATCCTGAAGATCTTATAAAGTTGTATCGAACAACTATTATCTCAGTGATGGAGTATGGCAGTTTCTGTTTTCAATCAGCTGCCAAAACACACCTCATTAAACTCGAGCGAATTCAGTATCTTTGTCTCCGTATTGCGTTGGGATGTATGCCCTCAACGCATACCATGAGTCTCGAGGTTTTGGCAGGCGTACTCCCACTAAAAGATCGCTTCAATTTATTATCTCTTCGGTTCCTCATCCGGTGTAAGGTTATGAACCCATTGGTGATCGGAAATTTTGAGCAGCTGATCGAGCTAAATTTTCGCTCCGGATTCATGAGTTCATATCATGAATTCATCTCCATGCAGGTTGATCCTTCTTCGTATATTCCCAACCGTGTTTGTTTTCCTGATTACATCAATTCCTCTGTGCATTTTGATCTGTTCATGAAGGAGAAAATCCATGATATTCCAGATTAACTTCTATCGGGGATCGTTCCTACGATCTTCAATGCAAAGTATGGGCGTAACAATTGTGATAATATGTACTTTACTGATGGGTCCACTATAAACGAGTCCACAGGATTTGGAGTGTTCAACGAACTTTTTAGCACCTCACACAGTCTTCAGAATCCTTGCTCAGTGTATATTGCTGAATTGGCAGCAATTCATTGGGCGCTGGACAGCGTCGCCTCACGACCTGTTGAACACTATTACATTGTAACGGATAGTCTTAGCTCTGTCGAAGCTATCCGTTCAGTGAGGCCGGAAAAGCACTCGCCGTACTTCCTTGAGAGAATACGAGAAATTTTGAGTGCTTTATCCAGACGCTGTTATGTCATTACCTTTGTCTGGGTTCCTTCACATTGCTCAATTCCGGGTAATGAGAGGGCTGACTCATTAGCAATGGTTGGTGCAATTGAAGGCGACATTTATCAGCGTCAAATCGCCTTCAATGAATTTTATTCTTTAGTCCGTAAAAATACCATCGCAAACTGGCAACGTAAATGGAACGAAGATGAATTGGGCCGGTTGTTTCACTTGATTATCCCTAAGGTTAGCCTCAAATCATGATTCAAAAGTCTGGACTTGAGTCGGGACTTTATTCGCACCTTCTCCCGACTCATGTCCAATCACTGTTCGTTAGACGCGTTGCTCTTTCGTTTCAATCTGACCGGTAGCAATCTCTGCATTTGTGGCCGAGGTTACCACGACATCGAACACGTTGTTTGGTCGTGTGAGGTATATCTTGTTGCCAGATTGAATTTAGAAAACTCCCTTCGGGCTAGAGGAAGGCAGCCCAATGTGCCGGTGAGAGATGTGTTGGCTCGGTTAGACCTTGATTACATGTCCCAAATATATGTTTTCCTTAAAGCTATCGATGTTCGTGTATGATTATCCTTATATCCTTATACCCTGCTTTTCTTCCTTTACGAGTAATTGGTCCCCTTGCTTTAATCAGGAGAACAAGTTGAAGTGTAAATTCTAAATAGATATACGAATAGATTTAAGAATTAAGTGTGTGTGATTATCAACATTGTAATAATTTCCTTATATCGCATCCTTTTCCTGAAAAATTATGTCACCCTTCTAAACTCGAGTCCACCGCGAGTAATCGGTTTCCCACATTACTAACCATAGATTTAAGAAAATTGTTTGTATATATATAGTTTTAAAAACATATTTAAGAATTCGGCTCCTTTAAACTTATGTAACTGAGCCTGTAAAAATAAACGAATTTAAAAAAAAAATTGTCTCATGATCAGTTATATTGAATTTGGCCTCTGTCGAAGAATGAACAGTAGCAAAATTTGAAAAGACGTGATCAATTAAAGTTCTACTATGTTTAGAAATTCTAGTAGCTTCGATAACCGTTTGTTTCAAGTTAAAATAATGCGATAATTGTTTCAACTGATTCGAATTTCGTACATTAGGCCAATCAATGTTAAAATCACCAGCGATTACATTGATTTTCTGCAATCAACGACATTTTCCCACCAGTTCTCCAAAATTTCAATAAAACGCTGGTCACTGGAACTAGGGGAATGGTATACAATTCCATAATTTCCCATCTACATGCCTCGTTCAACTGAAACAGCCAAGAACCAATTATTTTCAACAGATTCGTTTAACCGGATATTGAATTTAACTGATTCTTTTACATAAATTGCAACACCTCCAGTGTGTTTGGAGTGGGACAAGCAAAAAGCAACTTTATAACCCGGTATGTTGTACTGGTCAAATGAATCTTCATTAACTATGTGAGTTTCAGCAAGAAATACCATTTGAGGTCGCATGTTTTCTACAAGTAATCGCATTTCTGCGTAATTTGTAGAAAGCCCAGCTACGTTCAAATAGATTATTGCTAACTTACTTTCACGTGTACTTTTCCTAAATTGCTATTTAGTTGTTTGAAAAATGTTGCTTTTTTTCTTCTCCAATAGTCTCCGATACACTGGACACTGTGTACTGTAAGCTGGATGATTTTCATCCAAATTCAATTTTTGTTCTTTATTTACTTTACAATAATTGATGCATTTCCATTCGGTTGATGAGCACTCAAATGTTTTATGTTTCTCAGTACATCTAGAACATATTTGTTCTTTGTTGCAAACTTTACTTTTATGTCCGTATTCTCCACATTTGAAACAACGTAAAATATGAAAGGCCTCAACCACGTTACATCTATCCCACCCGATGCATACTTTTTGAGCAGTCATCAGGTTGACGTAAGTATCATGGTCAACTTCAATGATTGTATTATATTTGTTATACTTCAAGCGTGGATTTTCATATTCTACAACAACTTTAACATCTTTCATCGAAATATTTTCATTTTGACTCTTCAAATAATCAATGAAAACATCAGAGGAATATCGATCACTCTACCCCATTAATTTTCAATCTTGGCTTCATTGGTTTTGGTATGAATGTGCTAAACCTTTCTCCAAGATTGTTTTCAATTCCATTTTTTACGTTTTCAATATCATCCCCTGCCGCACACTCAACAATAATCGAGCCATCTTTACCGTTTCTGAAATTGGCTATTTTGTGTATTTTTGGATCCAATTTAGTTTTTAAAATTTTTCTAGTATCATCACTTTTTTCATTAGACTCGACTGGTTTCACCACAATGACTGGGCGAGCCTTACGAGCCACGACATTCGCGTAACTTTCAGTATTATTATTAATGTAATTATTCATAAAACACATTTCTTGACAAATTTCCCTGCATCGATTCATTACGTTTATTTATTAGCATCATTTTTTGACGTAGGACTACGTCTTTCATTTCTATACCGGGGTGTAAAATCAAAGTTTCGAAAACGAAAGCGTTACGCCGGAGACCGAGATTTTGAGCGTTAAAAGCTCCTAAACAACTGAACGAAATGGTATGATAAACACTTCATTCGAAAGATAAAATGTCTACGCGTTCTATACTTGTTACTTTTTGATCCAAAAACTTGTTTCAATAGCCTTAAAATTGCTTTCAAAACAGGCTATTGAAATCACCAATCGGTATATAAGCGAGCGCCGCTCGGAAATCCACTCAGTTCTAATTGAACAGCGATTGGAGCATGTTGTCGCTGTTGTGGTGAAGCTCTTCGTTTATCATGAAAGCGCGGATGAACGATGTCACCAAGAGCCTGTTTGTGCACCTTAGGCCAGACATGAATCCATCAGGAGGAGAGTGATGCCACAAACGGTTCCCCGGGAAGATCTTGAAACAGCCGCTACACACACACACATACACGCGCAGAATTATTTCCGTTTGGATGCCATTCGGCATCGAGAAAGATCCGGAAAATAATCTGCCAGTTCCTCCGGCAATTTAAAAATACATTCATGTGAAAGAGTTTATTTGAATGTTTTCTATCCATGTAACACTGTGACCAAATATGTTTCAATCAAGTGATATTAACAGGTGGTTATCGAGTTAGCATAAACCACTGGTGGGCTTCCAGTATCGAGGAAAATGTGGAAATATCTAATCGTTACTGAAAATAATCTGCCAGTTCCTCTGGGAATTTAAAAATACATTCATGAGAAAGAGTTTATTTGAATGTTTTCTATCCATGTAACACTGTGACCAAATACATTTGGTTTTGTGATTTTTCAATCAATCGCAATTAACAGGATAGCTTCTGAAGATTATTCTTCCCCATCAGTAGGATATTTCCGTATCCAAAATTGTATGCGCCCGCAATCGATTATTGTTCAGTCGCCGAAAGCTCCGAGCTCAGATAGTTCATTCACCTCTAGTTTGCCTTCCAAATTGCCATCGTAAACCACGCCTTCGCTCGATTCAATCACGCACAAAAAGCATACTTAAGCGATATTCTGGTGGTGAGACGCATTCATTTTTCGTGAGGACATCGACAAGACAACATCGTTGCTGAGGATGATGGACGGCGAAGGATCGAGATCTGCCCTGAAACGCAAGCAGTTTGTTTGAAACTGTGAGGGAGCACAGAGAAGCCGATCCTTCAGGAGAAGAGAAGGTGACCATCGAAGCAGCCGCTACACACACATACACGCACGGAATTCTTTCCGTTTGGATGCCATTCAGCATCGAGAAAGATCCGGAAAATAATCTGCCAGTTCCTCTGGGAATTTAAAAATACATTCATGTGAAAGAGTTTATTTGAATGTTTTCTATCCATGTAACACTGTGACCAAATATTTTTCAATCAAGTGCTATTAACAGGTGGCCATCGAATCAGCATTAACCACTGGTGGGCTTCCAGTATCGAGGAAAATGTGGAAATATCTAATCGTTCCTCTGGGAATTTAAAAATACATTCATGTGAAAGAGTTTATTTGAATGTTTTCTATCCATGTAACACTGTGACCAAATACATTTGGTTTTGTGATTTTTCAATCAATCGCAATTAACAGGATAGCTTCTGAAGATTATTCTTCCCCATCAGTAGGATATTTCCGTATCCAATATTGTATGCGCCCGCAATCGATTATTGCTCAGTCGCCGAAAGCTCCGAGCTCAGAGAGTTCATTCCCCTCTAGTTTGCCTTCCAAATTGCCATCGTAAACCACACTTTCTCTCGATTCAATCACGCACAAAAAGCATACTTAAGCGATATTTTGGTGGTGAGACGCATTCATTTTTCGTGAGGACATCGACAAGACAACATCGTTGCTGAGGATGCTGGACGGCGAAGGATCGAGATCTGCCCTGAAACGCAAGCAGTTTGTTTGAAACTGTGAAGGAGCACAGAGAAGCCGATCCTTCAGGAGAAGAGAAGGTGACCATCGAAGCAGCCGCTACACACACATACACGCACGGAATTCTTTCCGTTTGGATGCCATTCAGCATCGAGAAAGATCCGGAAAATAATCTGCCAGTTCCTCTGGGAATTTAAAAATACATTCATGTGAAAGAGTTTATTTGAATGTTTTCTATCCATGTAACACTGTGACCAAATATTTTTCAATCAAGTGCTATTAACAGGTGGCCATCGAATTAGCATTAACCACTGGTGGGCTTCCAGTATCGAGGAAAATGTGGAAATATCTAATCGTTCCTCTGGGAATTTAAAAATACATTCATGTGAAAGAGTTTATTTGAATGTTTTCTATCCATGTAACACTGTGACCAAAAACATTTGATTTTGTGATTTTTCAATCAATCGCAATTAACAGGATAGCTTCTGAAAATTATTCTTTCCCATCAGTAGGATATTTTCGTATCCAATATTGGATGCATAAAACCTTGTACCTCCAACGTAACGCTCTCGTTTTCGAAGTCCCCCAAATATGCATTTATTCATTCATTCAGCATGGATTCAGCTTAAACTTCAAACAAAGGATCACTGAATCAACGATAGTCCTACGTCACCATTGCGGTTATATCATAGATATAACCCACTTTCTGTTTTTTACTTGGAGTGTCCAAGTTAACACTTATTGTGCTTGGACTAACATGACGCTTCCTGTTCATAATAGACGTTTCCTTACCTAAATAATTTTTTTCACTAAACAAGCTTTTCAAATTTTCCAACTTTTTGGACACACTGTTTTCTAAGCTAGTCATCTTCTCTTCGAGAAGCTCGTTGAAAGATTTGATAAGCTTTTCTCTTTCCTTTTCCAGTGCAATGTTTATTTGCTCGTTGATGTTTTCACGCATATTTGTGAAAAAAAGGGAGATTTTTTCCATCTCCCTTTGCATTCCACTAACGTCCAAAACACCATCTTGCACGCCACACTTTTGGTTCGACAAACATTCATCGCATATAAACTGAATATTTGGATTCTCCGCTATAAGCTTCGCTGTTGCCTTTGTAAGCGAGGTACAGCGCCGATGAAATCGAACACCGCACGCACCAACACAAGCAACAGGATCATCGCTTATCATCATTTTGCCGTCGCACGCTTTGCACTCGCTCATCTCGAGTCAGCCCCGTGCGGCAGCAGTGGCAAAAGCAGATAAACAAAAACACAATTAAACAATACACAAGCTGCTACGGTGACTATCCTGAGCGATAGCGAGCCGTAGAGCCGTGGTAAATATACAAAATAAAACACAAACTAACTATCAGCATATGCAAGTAATGGTACTTATCCTGATAATTGTTCAAATTAGCCGTCAGTGGAACAAATTTATTCCAATTTCAGCTGTATATTTCTCACGAAAAATCACTTTAAAATCAGCACTAAAGAGGTACACAAACCACCATGTTCGCCGAAAAAAAGAGATGGAAGGCTTTCTTTGAGCTTCACCTTAATTTCGGGGTGACGAATCCCAATGGGCTGCCGGAATCCGACATGTTCCTTAAATTCGTCATATGCATCAATACCGTTGCAGATCTTGTAGCATTGTGTCCGTTAATTGTCCTATCAAGAGTAAGACAGGGCGACAGTTGTCTTGGTCGATCCCAATTCCCATGTAAGCGAGGACATACTCAATTACCCGGATAACTACACCTAATAACTGTGATAAAAACGCTCGAAAGTGCTCATGAGTCAATTTAATTTTTGGTGGAGATGATTTTTTTTTCAAATGAAAGAGAACTACTCAAACAGCGCTTGAATGAAAACATGAAACCAAACACGTTTATTATTAGGAACGATGAAATATCCAATACTGCTGTAAAATTTGGTGGGTTGTAACATGTGATTGCGCATCTCAAAACTATCACGCAATCCTTGTACCTTTTCATTATGATGCTACTTAGGGTGCTCATTAGGGTGCCAATGAAAATGGTCATCTCGAGTTTCAAAAAGCATAAAAATGTTCACCACAATCGTTAAAATTTAAGTTTTTTTGAAAAACGAAAAATCACCGAAAATCGAGGTTTTTAAAAAAAATTGTTGATGCCAAATGTCTTAAAATTGCATTACTCCTCGAGATTTACAGTTATCTCGATTTTTTTTTTGTCAAAAAAATGGTTTTTGGCAGTTTGTCGTTTTTTCGTCTGAAAAAATCGATTTTTGAAAAAAAAAACTTTTTTTGTGATAACTGTACATCTCTACGTGTCATGCAATTTTAAGACAATTGGCATTAATTTTTTTTTTGAAACCCCGATTTCCGGTGATTTTTCGGTTTTCAAAAAACTCAAATCTTAACGTCTGCGACACCAGTAAATGAAGTCCGAAAGAGCTAATATTTTGCCTAGGGTATATTATTGTGCAAATCAACATTTCATAGCAAGTTCCGAATGAAAAATCGAGATGACTATTTTTATTAACACCCTAAACCATACTTTTCGTTTCGCATGCCGAAAAAAAAGTCCCAGAGTGCCGATTTCGACAAAAAAAAATTTTTCGAGATGACACTAGATCTCGATGTTTCATGCAATTTTAAAACATTTGGCTTCAAAAAAAATTCGAAAACCCCGATATCCCCCATTGGGTGATTTTCCGATTTTCAAAAAACTCAAACTTTGACTGCTTTGCGCCACTCTCCCTTAAGTCCGATTAAGCTGATATTTTGCATAGGGTGTTTTTTCGAGGTGGTGAACATTTTTTATGGGGGAACTTTTTGAAATTTTAGGATCGATTTTTTCCCATAGATTCATTGGCACCCTAGTGCTCATACAGTGTTCGACCGAAGCCAAATATTTGACACTTTTCGACAGATAAAATTTGTTCAGAGTGATGTACACGGGACATAGAATAATACTCACATTCTATCAAATATATACCGGGAATGTGTGTTCTTGAGGAAAGTTGTAACTACTTATCATCTAAATGCATATGAACGTCTTCAAAATAGGCTCCTTCTGAAGTAATATACTTTTTCCAACGAACAATCCAGTCATCGAAATACTTTCTCTAGCTGTGTTCAGGAATTGCCTTCAGTTTATATAAACGATTTATTGTTTGCTGGAGACATTAAACCGTATATTTTTTGCACATGCTAGCAGTGATGTCCATATCCTCGATGTAGCGAAGAGAAATACAAGTTTCTACACCCACCTACTCCGTCATCCTCAACGAGAGCGCTCCTCTTTGGTCTGTAATCACTACAGTTCTAGACAGGGCCCGAAATCTTCGACGATTGACTAGAAAATGAATTGACGAGTGTTGAAAGCGAGGATGACGGATGAACTATCTAGCAAATGGTTATCCTGATTGACGCGACTTATGAATACAAATCTGCCTCTTCATTTAACCTAACTTAAATCCATACTTCTACTCCCCCTGACATGAATTTCGTTACCCGCGTACACAATCTTGTTTTTACGTCCGTATAGAGTAAAAATAAAACTTGATTTCTGATGCAAAGAAGTAGTTACTCCATTAATGGACGGTTTATTGTTTACCCATCGTGAACTCAAACTCGCGTTAGTATTAGTAAGTAGCGTGCAGTTTGGGAGGATCTCTAAATAAAATTTTAATTCACTTTGTCCCCGAGTTAATTTTTGTGAAAAAACGTACAGAAAAACGGGTTTATATCAAAATTCACAAATTTGTCAGTGTTTCTGAACACAACAATCATTTTTCCCAAAAAAATTTTCCAAAAATTTCTTTTTTCGAATATTCATTACATTCGAGTCACTAGGTCGATTCAGATGATCTACATATCAAATTGAAGCCAATCAGCTAGGTTTCTGGTTGCATAGATCTAGTCGCGTATAAATATTGAACGAAGACTGAAAATATGTTAACTCTGGAAAAACATAACTCAAAAACGAAGAACAACACTCTTCTCTGATTTTTGGATGAGTTATGTAAAAAACTGCAGCCTTCAGGAAAAAAATTGTAAGGGTTGTATCTAGAACACGACCGCATGCTCGACGTAGAACAACGGAATTATATTATTCAATCTGCTTGTTATTCACTTCGGATATTATTTTAGAATGCATCGAAATTTTTTATATAACTTTTTTAGCTATTTAGTTATTTTTTCTACAGCAGTAGTAAAATTTTGCACTAGGAATTTGAAAAACGAAGAAAATCGTCGAAATCTTTCAGCACTTGGAATATTCGGTTCCGACCTCACTTTACGATTGAACTCGCTGTCAACTCGCACCAGACTTTTTTCTCCCACACAGATATCGATCACAAACTATAAACACCATTGCTCCTATATTCCACTTGAGATTGGATCGAGCATCAGAACATGCAACATTAAGGTTTTTCTGGTGGGATTTGAAAACATGCTTTCATGAAAGATGCTTTGTATTAAAATAATTGCAATGTATGTCCGTATTCCAAAATTCTGGATACTCTTCCATATCCACACTAGAATCAAAATTTTCCCGAAGGGCATCTTTGTCGAAGCACACTTTGATACGGAGGGCTTCCTCTTCTTCGAGGGTGTGTAGTGAATGCGAATGAAATTACATTGTCGTTTCGCAATATCTTCCATTCTTGTATCCAGCTGTGTGTGTCTATGTGTGTGAAATCAATATTAGGTATGAGTGATGTCCGCTCGTTGTGTTGTATTTGTTTACTCGCTCGCAACTGTGGTTTCATTCCAATCCACCAGTGGAATGAGATTTTACTCCATACTCCTCCTTTCCTTGTCTTTCCCGGCAGGGAAGAAATCCATTTTCGCTCGATGCTGGCCAGCATCGATGTTGCTCCGATGACCACCAAACGAGAAGTGGTGTTGGTTCAAATCGTGAATGGCTTATGCATACCAAATAAAATGAAAACGGACTGAAACGAATGTATTAGGCGGCGGTGACACTCGATGCAGAAAAGTGGTCGTACGAATTGTATGTAATAGTGAAAGTAAACAATCACATTGAGTTGTATTGGTGTGGTTACATTGCCTCCCCCTTGCTTCGTTCGAATTCGTCAGCTTCTATCGAACAAAATTGTTTTTTTGACGTAGAACTACGTCTTTCAGGAAGGGTGCCAAATCAGAAAACAGGTCACGTTTTTATGAAATAAAGTTAACGTTAATAACTATTTTCACTGTGAACGAATTCTCATGATTTACATACCAATCGAATCGGAAATTCTCTAAGATTTGTTTGATATGTTATACATTACAGTTCGCTAATCTCTAAACGGTTTAAATTCATGAAAACTGGAAGAACTTCCTTTTTCCCATACATTTGTTCTGCCGATTTGTGTGCTAACCCCACCCGTATATATCAAATGCTTATAGCTCGAACATTTCTCAACAGAGCGGAAAGATGTTTGCATCAATTGATAGGAAATATTTCTACGCGTCTATCACAGTTAATAAAATGTTATGTTTCATGAGAGGAACAATTGAATAACTGTAAAATGTCAAGCGTTATCTAAACGTTCTAACGGCCAAGTTTTGACTGGCCCGATTTACGATTTCCCCAACACAGACTTCAAAATCGATGTACCTGTGGAAATCCGCTTTGCAAATAGACATGCAAGTCGGGGGTGTTTTTGTTCAAACAAGGACTTCAAAATCAATGTACCTGGGGGAATCCGCTTCGTCAAAACATGCAAGTTGGGAGTATTTTTTTCCAACTGAGCTGTGTTTCCCTAACACGGACTTCAAAATTAATCTGCCTGGGGGAATCCGCTTTGCAAATACATGCAAGTCGGAGGTATTTTTTTGGTGTTGAGTACTTTTGTACTCGCTTGTCGTTGTGCAGACCGGAATATAATTCCCTAAAACGTACTTTTAAACTGAGAAGCCTGAGTAAATCGTCATTTCAGATTCTAGAGGAGAATGAACTTTTGCGGTTCGAGAATTACGTGAACATGAGATGTGCAATAATTTCAGAGGGAAATGTAAAATACAATGATCGTTTGACAATTCATCCGTTCCCACATTTTGGTAGTCCTAGGCATCATATCAAACATAAAAGGGCGTTCATCGAATTTATTTGTGACGAAAAACATAATCTATTACAAAAATTTCGAAGCATTCTGAAATAATATTCGAAGTGATAAACAAGTGGATTGCATAATATAATTGCGTGGTTCTACGTCGAAAATATGCGGTCGTGTCCTAGATACAATCCCTTACAATTTTTTTCTATTCGTACAATCAAATTTTCGTGCGTACTCCTAGCCAAAGTTACCTTACCCTTAGTTGCTCGTTTCTGATAATACGGTATGGTAAGCACACCAATCGGTAGAACAAATGTATGGGAAAATGGGAATGCTTCCAGTTTTCATTAATAAAAAGCGTTAAGGGTTTAGGGAATTGCAATGTATAGCATATCTAATGAAGAATTTCGATTCAATTCGATTGGTATGCAAATCATCAGAATCCGTCCGCTGTGAAAATAGTTATTGACGTTAACTTTATTTCATAAAAACGTGATCTTCCTGAAAGACGTAGATCTACGTCAAAAATATAAAAAATATAGCATACATTTTTTTTTCGTATGCGCCACCTTTGCTTATTAATGCCAGTAATAGAATTTGAGTTGTTGTAGAAAATCTCTTCTAATGTAAGCCTTTTAACAAAGAACACATCGGGTTCAACGCTAAAACTAGTGCTAAAAATTTTATTAGTTAGATTTTCTCATTAAAATCTTCCACTCGGCAAGAAATTGACGCCACCGACAATACCAACCCCTACCTTCCTTGCAGCACGCTTCCCGTTTACCGAATTCAATCCGGTCCGCCGTCGCGCCTTATAGTTCGGTTGCCGCGGCTGACGTCATTATTTTCCCTTCCGACTGACGTCGCTCGGCTGAACCATTCGACGGTAATTTGTAAAGTTAACAAGCCTTCTCGCGATGTTCTCACTTCCAACGGTGACGACACGGCGCGGGCTTAGGCGGTGGGCTGGCGGAGTTCATAACACTTCACTCGGCATTCATATGAAGTTGTTCATTATGTACACATATATCCGACGCACGACGGGATGCACGGATCAAACGGGCGGATTGGTGGTGACATATATTATTAGAACAGGTGAGGGTCGCGTAAGGACGATGGCAGAGATATCACAAGCACGTTCTCAAGCAACGAGTCGAGTCGAGTCTGGTAAAAGCTGAACGGCGCTGAACACTTACGGGCCCCTCCGTTTGCCTCATGAAGTATCCATTGAGCGCAAGTACACGAGACTTTACAAAGTTAAACATCAAAAACATACAATTTGCGAAAAGGGGAATCATGACTAGCGGATGGGATGGGACACAAAGTTTTAGGCAGGATGATATCTTCCCCATTATGGGGTGGGAAAATGGAGTTCGGATCGTCTGTTTTGCATGATGAGGAAACACGTAAAGGCATAAGAGAGATGTTGTTTTTTTGTAAACAGTTCTCGGTATAAGTATTTTGTAAACTGACTTTGGTAATTTAGAAACATTCTTATGAGCGTTTTCTATTGTTTGCCAAAGTACAACAAACTCTTCAAAGTCAATCGCTGAATTCATGTGTTCAGAGTTTTATCATTTAAGCAACAAATTTAGAACTACTTGTCCCTAGTCAAGACTAGCTATCTCCATTACAGCCCCCACAAGAATGTCACGTATATGCCTCCAAAGAATAACATCGTAGCTGTCACACTTCTCAAGGTTCGTATTTTGAAAAACTAACCCCGAACGTGACACTGCTTTACTTGCAACAATCACGTCGGAAGCTGTGATTTGAGCGACGTGGAGCTGTCATAATGTTATGAAATGATTCTCACTTCATTCTACCGGTTTATGCTTGGTGGTCTATGGGAGTCAGCTTATTCTCCGCAATGTATATTCATGATTTATAACCGGATTGTATATAGGTATAAAGCTACAATAAAAAGGTTACGCTCTTAAACTGTTAGCTGAACATGAGAAAACATAATATTTTACACTTTTTTAGCTGCATTGCCTAAGGGTAAAGCGATACGTGATATATGTTGTGAGCGATGCAAAAATTCGCTCCAGCTACAGCCAAACGCTGTCATATAAAAATTAATGCACTCGGGAAACATGTCACCTGTGTCTCGTGAATGTATCCTCGCATCTTTGCGAAAGGATGCTGAGGAATCATAAATAATTTGTGAGCATAAGTTTGTGTAAGAATGCTGCTACTTCGCTACGGCTTGATCTCTTTTTAGGAAGTAAAAAATGGTATTAAAACACTGGCAGACCAATATTCATAATTTATAGTTGTTTTTATTCTAGTCCAAGCGTCTACTCCAAAGTCTCATTCATCATCTCTCGACAGGCTAGCGGGGGTTCAGAAGCAACAACGACAAAAAAAACTTGCAAAATTGGGATCTCTGTCATTACATCGGTATCAGGGCCATTTGACCTTCGGAGTGATTGATTAAGCGCCGGGATTTGCTGCATCAACAGCAGTGCGAATCATGAATGAAAGCCAATGACGATATAATGGGCAGAAGTAGGCTTATCGAAAATGGTTCGCTAACGCTGAGTGGAATGATGAGGTTGTGGTTTTTTTCCGTGTTTTTTTTTTGTACTTTTCTTTTGTTGTATTTTTTTCGTCCTCACGCCCAATTGAGTGTGGAGCCTGGCTGTATAGTTGGAGATCGAATGTGACGGCGAGACCAGGCCGGAAATAACGTGATAACTAATTGCCGTTTGCACGTGTTTTTTTTGTGGCGATTGATTCAGTGGGATGTACAAACGGATCGAATAGGTTTATTACGGTTCGTTTAGCTTCAATCGATTGGAAACTGCATACGAAGCATGAAGTCATAACGATGTTGCTCGAATAGCAGGTTGTACACTTAGAACGTTATGCTCAATCAGAAGAAGATCGTTACATTCAAGATGAAAGGGTTCTGAAAACGTGCTTCTCGGTAGGAAAAAAAAGAAAGCCGTTTTTTGCACAGAGAAATACGGAAAAAATGTACACGTTACCAATTGAATGAAAAATTTACCAATCAACTACGGGAACATTGATGAAAGTTCAAGTTATATCTAAAAAGAATCTTTTTGCGAGTACCATAAAAGATTACTTAATGAGACATCCTTGACATTACACAATAATAAAAGCAAAATTGTTATTAAAACCGAATGTTTAGGACACCTCACACCGTGCTCTTTTAAAGATGGTAGTATACAGGATTTTTTTACAAATTGTATATTTGGATAATCATAAGGCCGGTTTAATTTTTTTATTAAATCGTTCATTTTAACAGGCTCAGTTACATAAGTTTAAAGGAGCCAAACTCCTATCTGTATTGTTACAAGTATATATAAACATTTTTCATTATTCTTATTCTTTCATTATTATAAAGTAGAGAACCGATTACTCGCGGTTTGCTTGAGTTTAGAGGGGTGACATATTTTCTTCAGGAAAAGGAAGGGATATAAGAATGACTATGCTCACACTCACATTCATCACACTCAATTCTTAACCCTATCTTATATCTAATATGCATTTACATTTCACCTTATTCTATTACCCGGTTCAATGTTGTAGGAAATAAATGATACATCAAATAAATATTCGGAAATAGGAAAGCTATATATAGCAAAACTTGTTCGACAATTTAAAGGTCGACATTGGAGTTATCTCAATTTTCCGGATTTTGTTCATGCTGTGAAGTATTCTAATTAGTGATGCCTAATGGAAATATATATGTATTTTTAGTAATTACAAGGACATATGAATAACTCGAACCGAGTTATGGTAGTTACCATAGAATATGGTTATTTCAATCGACAACATCAAATTTCCAGAAAATGTATTAATTGATATTTGCGACGAAGGAATTCGAAACTTGCGTTCGTTTTCACCACTGCCGTCTAGTTGTGTTCATGGAACCAAAACTTGCTATCAAAATGCACCCATCTTTGATCTACTGACCGCAACTTGTAGCCTTATGTAATTGGTATGCGAGAGCGTGTACGCGTGATAATTTGCATTTCTCAGTGTTCGTATACACACTTTGAAATACTTTAGCGAAGAAGACAGCATTTTATTTTTTTATCACAGTCAATAAAAAAGGTTCCAAAGCTGAGGAATCAAACATGGCTGAGTGAACTGTTGATGGGATATTTCTTATTTCTAGGGGGTTGTCTCTGATCATTTCGTTTAGCTTTTCGTAGAATGTAGATACGACAACTCAAGTCGTCGAGCCGTAAGCATTGTGAGCTTCTATTGAACAACGGAAAGAGCGGAGTGCAATGTAAAGGTACAACCCACATAGATATTCGAGTGTCTTACTCAACCCCAAACTTAACCGTGTTGACCACTCTAATAACATTATATGTGCAAGGATCAATATGTTTTGGTTCATCCAAACGTTTAGCTAACATTTTGAACTATTTTTTTTTTCCAAAATATATATTTTTATCAAGGCTCATATGGCGTTAGCCTCACGGGGCCGGGAGTTCAATACTTTGACAATTTTTCTTATTATCTATGTTAGTAATATGTAACCGATTACTCGCGGTTGGCTCGAGGTTAGTATTACAAGTATTTTCGTAATTCGGATGTTGATGTCTCCAATGCTCTGTACGTGTGCCCGACACGGGATACTTCCTATTGGGATGCAGCTGACCCTTAATCAGCAACGCCCCCCTAGTCTGTACCTCATATCTAGCGTGGTGCGTCTTTCTCGACTCGAGGAATCCAGGATAGAATGGTCACTAACCGGCGCAATCATCAGTTCATGTAGAGTTGTCATGAGCGGTACAACCTTTGGCTCTTGTTGAATGATCAGTGGACTGCACAACCTTTGGCCCGTGTATCTGTAAAGAGTGTGTGTATGTATTGCCGCGACTAAGTAAAAGTTTATCGATCGGATAGGAGGGATATAAAACGGGGACACAACGAAGGAAACATCATTAAACGTTGACATCGGCGTTCCTGAGGAACAGGTATAGATGAAGCAGAAGATCAGGATCACGGCTACCTAAGATATCCCGGACGGGGATCTCCGATTGTCTGCCTTGTGCTCTCAGTGCTCTAGAGAGCTGAGAGCGAGCAGTATGGAACCGGATACACGACCAGACAACATGCTCGATGTCGTGGTAGCCATCGCCACAATCACAAAGATTGTTTGCTGCGAGCCCAATGCGATGGAGATGCGCGTTTAGGTTGTAGTGATTGGACATAAGCCGAGATATCACGCGAATGAAATCACGACCTACATTCAATCCCTTGAACCATGCACTCGTCGAGACCTTAGGGATAATCGTGTGTAACCAACGACCGAACTCATCACCACTCCACATGCGCTGCCAACTTACGAGCGTGTACTGACGAGGAATGTGGAAAAATTCATTATAAGTAATTTGCCTTTCAAAAAGTGTGCCTTCTAAAGCGCCCACCTTAGCTAGCGAGTCCGCTTTCTCATTCCCCGGAATCGAACAATGAGAGGGAACCCATGCTAAGGTAATCTTGAATAATTTTTCGACCAAAACACTCAATAGTTGTCTTATTCTAGTTAGGAAATAAGATGAGCGTTTATCAACCTTCATTGAGCGGATTGCCTCTATTGAGCTGAGACTGTCTGAAAAAATAAAATAGTGGTCGACGGGCAATGTTTCAATGATCCCCAGTGCGTAGTATATCGCACCCAGTTCAGCGACATACACGGAACAAGGATCTTTGAGTTTGAAAGAGGCACTGGAATTTTCATTGAAGATGCCGAAGCCAGTGGACCCGTTTATGTATGAACCGTCAGTAAAGAACATTTTATCAGATCTAACTTTCCCATATTCTGCCGAAAATATCGGCGGAATATAATCGGAGCGTAGATGATCTGGGATTCCATGGATTTTTTGTCGCATGGACAGATCAAAAATAACAGAGGAATTGCAAAAGTATGGGAAGCAAACTTGGTTGGAGATGCCTGGTAAATTGTACAGGAAATTATTCAGAATTGGTCCACGATTATGAAGTTTCTCTGAGAGAATTTCCATGGAAACTGAATCAAATGCCCCTTTGATATCGAGGAAAACGGAAGCCATTTGTTCTTTGCGAGCAAATGCGATTTGGATTTCAGAAGATAGCAGCGCCAGACAATCGTTCGTCCCTTTACCTCGGCGGAAGCCAAACTGCGTATTTGACAGCAAATTGTTCTCTTCAACCCACTTGTCCAAACGAAGTAGAATCATTTTCTCTAACAATTTACGAATACAGGATAACATTGCAATCGGCCTATACGAGTTGTGATCGCAAGCCGGCTTGTTGGGTTTTCGTATGGCTATCACTCTCACTTGTCTCCAGTCATGCGGGACAATATTCAGCTCCAGAAACTTGTTGAACAAGTTCAGCAAACGCTGCTTTGCCAAGTCGGGGAGATTCTTCAACAAGTTGAATTTAATCTTGTCCGACCCAGGAGCTGAATTGTTACATGAGAGGAGGGCAATTGAGAATTCTACCATCGAAAAATTCTCATAGTCGCATTGGATCGGAATGTCGCGTACGACGCTTTGTGCAGGAACGGAATCGGGACAAACCTTTCTTGCAAATTTGAAAATCCAACGGTCAGAGTATTCCTCACTTTCATTTGTATGGTTCCAGCCACGCATTCTCCTAGCCGTATTCCAAAGAGTGCTCATAGCGGTCTCCCTTGACAAACCATTGACGAACTTTCGCCAATATCCACGCTTTTTTGCTTTAATCAGACCTTTTAGTTTGGCTTCTAGAGCTTGGTACTTTCGAAACCATTCCACTAGTCCAGTTTTCCGGAATTTTTTGAAAGCGGATGATTTTTCAAGGTAGACCTTTGAACACTCCTTGTCCCACCAAAGTGATGGAGGACGACGTCGGAAAGTGGTAGCCGGTACACGTTTCTTTTGAGCTTGAAGTGCGCTTTCGTAAATCAAACTCGATATAAGATTATACTCTTCGAGTGGAGGAAGTTCATGCATTAAAACAAGTGCTTCAGATATTATTTCTGCAAATTTTCTCCAGTCAATATTTTTCGTGAGGTCATACGCAATATCGACTGACTCACGAGAACCTGATTCATTGGCGATCGATAAAATTATTGGCAGGTGGTCACTACCGTGAGGATCTTGGATTACCTTCCACGTGCAATCCAGGGAAAACGAAGAAGAGCAAAGTGATATGTCTAGCATACTTGCCCGTGCAGGAGGGTTGGCTATTCTAGTTGCTTCCCCAGTATTCAAAACTGTTAATTTGAAGTTGTCGCACAGATCATAAATCAAAGTGGCACGGTTGTCATCGTAGATTGAACCCCATGCTGTTCCATGGGAGTTGAGGTCACCTAAGATTAGCCGCGGCTCCGGCAGTGCCTCGATGATATCAAAAAACTGATGGCGGCCAACCATAGTTCTTGGAGGAATATATATCGAGGCAATGCAGAGGTCTTTGCCATTGATTCGTGTCTGGCAAGCGACAACTTCAATGCCTGTCATCGATGGGAGAGTGACTCTATAGAAGGAGTGACATTTTTTGATCCCCAATAGTACGCCACCAAACGAGTCATTTCGATCGAGGCGAATAATGTTGAAATCGTGGAAATTCAGTTCGTCGGCTGAAGAAAGCCATGTTTCACAGAGGGAAAATACATCACAGTTAGAACTATGAATTAAAAATTTAAATTGATCTAGTTTAGGAATGATGCTTCTGCAATTCCACTGTATTACAGTGGTCAAATCCTTGACCTCTTGCACTGAATCAGGCATCGAGGGAAATGAACGCTGCTAAAAAACCACATTTTTCTTTCAAAAATGTTCTCACAATCGGGAGCAAACATAATACTATGCTTTTAAGAGGGTAATTTATATTTAAAGCATTTAAAATATTGTCCACCAGGTCAGAAAGCGCAAGCAAGCCAGATTGTGGCTGTTGCCTCGACCGCGAAAAAGGAACAGACGTGTTGGGCTCTGCTCCGGGAAGTGCTGAGGACCCCCTGGTGCGTAGAAGAACCGCTTAAACCAGGAGGTACTTGCTTCGGTCTATTCTCAGCACGTTCGATACGAGGTTTCATTCCAATTTGGGAAGTTTCGGTCTTCTTTCTGGGAGTGATGGAAAAGAAGTAATTTTTCTTTTCCTAATGGCACCCTGCGATGTACCGGAACTTCCTGTATTGGGAGCGTCAGCAACAGGTTCGTCGTTCTGCAGAATGGAGTAGGGATTGTCCTGAGTCGTTGAAGCGGAACTCTTAAGCATTTCTGCATAAGTACGCTTGGAACGTTCCTTTAAGGAACGCTTGAGTTTTTCCCCTCGTTGTATGTACACCGGGCATTGAGAAAGATCATGTGGAACCTCGTCGCAATGAAGACACTTGCGCTCTTTTGCGCAAGAAGTCCCATCATGACCCTCTCCACAATCTGCGCAACGTTGTTTATTGCAACAATAGGCGGCCGTGTGACCGAGTTGCATACATTTGTTGCATTTCATTACCCGGGGTACAAACAACCGAACAGGTAAACGAAGTGCACCTATTGCAACGTAGTTTGGAAGAGCGGAACCCTCAAATGTCACACGAAAAGAGTTTGTCCGATTGAGAACTCGTTTGTCATTTTTAAGTGACACAGACTTCAGTCGATCGCATTCAAGAATCTTCACACTTTTAAGTGAGGAGTTCTTGAAGCGACCGACACCATCGAGTATCTCTTTTCGAGTCAAACCCTTTTCGTTTATTACACCGTCTATTTCAACGTTGCAACAGGGTACGTATACGCGATACTCAATCGCAAAGAGATCACAGCGCGTTATTGCATTCGCTTGGGTCCTGCAAGAGACGACAACTCGTAATTTGTCTGGCCCCATCCGAGTAATTTCAGTAACTTTGGAAAATTTCTGCGTTAGTTCTTTTGAGATGCGAATGACATTAAGAGGTTTTGATTTTCGTCTAAAGTATACAATGAATGGACCTTTGAATCCCTCCTTGAACTGTTTGAACTATGTTTACATCTATCTGTGTAAGCAAGGTAAATTTTTGATTTCTCCTAAAACTTGGGCCACCCTATTTTTGATGACGTGAAGATGAGCGCTCCATCATATGTAACAACTTCGTCTAAGACAGTTTTTGTCTAGAGAATAACTTTCGTGCTCTAGATGTAAATTTCCACCTCAATTCCATTGTCCAGGACACCATGGACCATATGACATGGTGTCCTGGACACTCCCCGCTATATATACAGTAGGGTACCAATGTAGGTGTGTGGGACGTGAATGTGATCCTCCTATTACATCCAATGTATTTCACTTGCAATGCGTTGTGTTGTCCCTTTTATACATACCGTGCCTATACGATGCAGCCCTGCCGCCCATATTTCGCCGGCCATAAGGTTTGCTCCAACCCTGCATCGCCCGACCTAATTACGCAGCACGAGATCTCGTCTCCCTCGGCATTCTGGCAGCGGTAAAGGCAAGATGTGTGCTCTGCGGATAAGGCTAAGGCTAAGGCGGCGGTGACACTGGATGCAGAGAAGTGATCGTACGAATTGTATGCAATAGTGAAAGTAAACAACCACATTGAGTTGTATTGGTGTGGTTACATTGCTTCCCCCTTGCTTCGTTCGAGTTCGTCTGTTTCTATCGAACAAAATTGTTTGTTTCTATTCGTACAATAAAATTTTCGTGCGTACTCCTATCCAAAGTAACCTTAGCCTAAGGCGGCGGTGACACTGGATGCAGAGAAGTGATCGTACGAATTGTATGCAATAGTGAAAGTAAACAACCACATTTAGTTGTATTGGTGTGGTTACATTGCTTCCCCCTTGCTTCGTTCGAATTCGTCTGTTTCTATCGAACAAAATTGTTTCTTTCTATTCGTACAATCAAATTTTCGTGCGTACTCCTATCCAAAGTAACCTTAGCCTAAGGTTACTTTGGATAGGAGTACGCACGAAAATTTTATTGTACGAACAGAAACAAACAATTTTGTTCGATAGAGGCTGACGAATTCGAACGAAGCAAGGGGGATGCAATATAACCACACCAATACAACTCAATGTGGTTGTTTACTTTCACTATTGCATACAATTCGTACGATCTCTTTTCTGCATCCAGTGTCACCGCCGCCTAAGGTTACTTTGGATAGGAGTACGCACGAAAATTTGATTGTACGAATAGAAACAAACAATTTTGTTCGATAGAAGCTGACGAATACGAACGAAGCAAGGGGGAAGTAATGTAACCACACCAATACAACTCAATGTGGTTGTTTAGCTTCACTATTGCATACAATTCGTACGACCACTTTTCTGCATCCAGTGTCACCGCCGCCTAAGGATAAAACATCTCCGAAATGGCTGGGCTTTTGGTGGCCAAAATCACACAGTAGGGTCATCTCGAATTTCAAAAAGTTACTCCATAAAAAATGTTCATCACCTCGAAAAAACACCCTATGCAAAATATCAGCTCAATTGAACTTAAGGGAGAGTGGCGCAAAGCGGTCATAGTTTGAGTTTTTTGAAAATCGAAAAATCACAAAAAATTATCGAGATGACAGTAGATCTCGACGTTTCATGCAATTTTAAGACATTCGGCATAAATTTTTTTGAAAACCCCGATTTCCTTTACTCTTGAGTGATTTTTCGATTTTCAAAAGACTCAAACTTTGACCGCTTTACGCCTCTCTCCTTAAGTCCGATTGAGTTGAAATTTTGCATATGGTGTTTCTTCAAAGCGGTGAACATGTTGCATGAGGTAACTTTTTGAAATTTTAGGGTCGATCTTTCCCATACATTCATTGGCACCCAAACAGCCATTCCATGTCAAACCGATACAATGGTTCTCAGATTTTCACGAAATATGGTAATTTTGTTCCTTTTCGCAAAATATTAAACCCGTATTTCTTTTTTTTTTTCTCATTAGAGTACCCAGTAGTTCAAAAGTTATGAACTTTTGTGGTGGAAAAAAAGGAGAAAAAATTGATTTTCGGAACCATCGGTTAACTTCGAAAAATCATAGCTCAAAAACAAAAAATAACTTCTCTCTGATTTTTGGATATGTCAAGTAAAAAATATAAAAAATAGGTCGTCCCCTAGTCCAAAGCCATGTAAACAGCAAAAAACAAATACAATCAATAATTTTTAAAAAATCCTAAAATTTTTGCATATGTAATATTTTTCCGAGGAAGCCTAGTGGCTTTAATGTGATATGTCGATCATCTGAATCGGTCCAGTATTTAAAAAAAATTTTTTTTTTTAAGTCATTTTTGGAAAAAGGGGAGAAGTTGATTTTTCAGACCACCCCAAAATGGAAATGAGCACCCTAATGAAAAAATGAAAAAATACGTGTCTTATATATCCACTCGATATAGTGATTCTAAAATTTCCATCAAAATTTGGTAGTTTTTTTCCTCGTCGCAAAATATAAGACCCATATTTATTTATTTTTTCGTTAGGGTGACCATTTCGATTTTAGGGTGGTCCGAAAAACCATTTTTCCCCATTTTTTCCAGAAATGATTTCTTTTAAAAATTCATAATTTTTGAACCAATATGCCGATTCAGCTGATCGACATATCAAATTAAAGTCTATTGGCAATTTCTTTTAGAAAAAAATCACAACTGCAAAAATTTTCGTTTTCGAAAATTATTGATTGTATCTGTTTTTATAGTTACAATGTTTTCGGAACCAAGAGCGCCATTTTTTTTATATTTTCATATGTCGATAATCTGAATCTTTGAATCTTTGAAAAACGCCATTTTTGGAAAAAGGGGAAATTTGATTTTTAACCATCGGTTAATCTTCATAAATCATATAGAAGTACCGGTATGTTTCTTGGTTTTTTTTTCAAAAAATATTGCTTTATCCTGCAAAAATGGTTACAAATTTAATATTCAAAGTACTGCCCATCGCTAGTCACAACATTGTTCCATCTTTCTGGCAATTCACGGATCCCATTGCGGAAATAATCGGCCGGTTTGTCGGCTAACCACGAATCGATCCAATTTTTGACTTCATCAAAATTGGAGAAGTGCTGGTCAACCAGGCCATGTTGCATCGATCAAAAAGGTACTAATCGGACGGAGCAATGTCTGGAGAATGCGGCGGGTGGGATAGGACCTCCCATTTCAGCGTTTCCAAGTATGTTTTGACCGGTTACGTGACATGCGGCCGAGCATTGTCGTGCTGCAAAATAACTTTATCGTGTCTTTACTCGTATTGTGGCCGTTTTTCCTTCAGTGCACGGCTCAAACGCATCAATTGTCGTCGGTAGAGGGCCCCCGTAATGGTTTCATTTAGTTTTAGCAGTTCATAGTACACCACACCCAGCTGGTCACACCTAATAGACAGCATAACCTTCTGGCCGTGAATATTCCGTGCGGCCGTCGATGTTGATGCATGGCCGAGGTATCCATACGATGCTCGACGATAAGGATTGTCGTAATGGACCCACTTTTCATCGTCAGTAACGATTCGATGCATAAAACTCTTTCTTCTATTCGGATATGGTTTGCTGAGCTACTCCAAGTGTATCTGAAAGTTCTTGTTGCGTTTGTGACTGATTTTGATCGTGTAAAGCCTCTAATTCTTCATCTTCAAACTTTTTTGGCGGTCCGGAATGTTCTTCGTCTTCCAAGTCAAAATTACCACTATTCAACCGTGTAAACCACGTCTGACACGTTCGCTTAGTTGGAGCATGGTCACCATAGACTTGCAGTTTTTTTCTTCATATTGAATTAATGAAGTAACACTCATCGCAAAAACACTCTCGTTGGTACGAAATTCGACATATTCGAAGTGGCAAAAAACTATGTTGTTTACGCTTCTACTTTTTGACATGTAATGAAAAAGATGTGCAATGACAGTAGCTTTCCAACGAATGTCTAGAAATTTAATTCACTGGAATAATAATCAAGTTACGCCATCTGTTGTAAAACCGAAGAAACATACCGGAACACTTAATAATTCAGAAATGAAAAAAAATTAATCTCTGATTTTTGGATATGTTATGTAAAAAATCCTCAACTTTCAGGAATACAAAAAATGTATCAAGAAGTCCCCATCAAACGAGTATAAGGAAGCGGCGGTCCCAAGCCGCCGAAAATACGCAATCCGAGTTGGCTGCCGACCCGCCGTCGGAAGCGGTGGCCTCTTGCAAGAAAACCTGTGTTCCACCGATTACCCGGTTAGTTTGAAACATAGGATCCTTTAGTTACCACCAGACAGTTACCAGACAAACGCATGCCGTCCAACATTCGCTAACACTCGGTCGGCCCGTAATATAGGATCGTATTCAATGTTTCAAACTAACCGGGCAATCGGTGGAACATAGGTTTGCTTGCGATAGGCCGGTGTTTCCGATGGCGGGTAGGCGGCCGTCTCGCATTTCGTCTTTCCGGTGGCTTGGGACCGCCTCGCTTCCTTACCCTAGTTAGATGGTGACTTCCTCCCCATTAACCCCTATGAATCTTTTGATCTCAGAATAAATTTCATGAGGAAAAATGATCTGTGGCGTTACTAAAAAGTACCAAAAAGTACTGAAAATATTAAAATTTTATACATTGTCGCGTTTATTTTTATTATTCAAAATATTTGAATTGGATCTAACAAACTTAAATATCTTAATTCAATAATGGCTATGCCGACGCAATATACGAAATATGATGTGATCATTTTAATGACGCTTATCAAAATAAAATACCTTCTAATTGAATATAGCTTTAAATAGTACAAATTATATTTTCGGGTAAATATTGCATTCGGGTAAATGTCACATTCGGGTATATGTTGCATTCGGGTAATTGTTCATTCGGATAGCTGTCGTTCAGATAACTGTCCTTTGGGTAAATGTGACACAATCGATTTGGGGTAGTTCTTCATTTCATGGAAAACCCCTCTTGCTAAAATTTTAACCAGGTCATCCTGATTCGTAAAAGTACGTGGAATAACTGGAAGACGTTCTGGTACCGAGGATGTTATGCATGAAGACTGCACTTTTCAGCAAAACAATGTAGTCATTCGTGTCATTAAGAGAAGTACTTTCATTTATAAAAAAAAACAAAAGCGCGTTTAAACGAATTTCCTCTCTCAAAACCTATTTTTGTTTCTTATTCAGCCAAATGGGAACATATAATTGGAAGCAATACTGTAATAAACTATGATTTAGAGGGGCCAATATTTGCAATTTCTGTGGATCAATTATTGTTTGTTAACTTACTAAAGCACTGAAATAAGACATTTCGTTTAAGCGAATTTTCCACACTGTATTAAGGTGGCCGCGAAAATGGTCATGTCAAATTTCAAAAACCAACCATGTAAATTTGTTCATTGGCCCAAAAAATTACCCGTGCTAAATTTCAGCTCAATCGGACATGATTTAGAGGTTTTGATTTTTCGGCCCTCCCATTTTTCTTTCTCAAAAATCAACTCTCTGGGACTTACTTGTTTTTCGGAATACGAGACTTATATGGATTAGGAAGCCAATGAAAATTGTCATCTCGAATTTTCATACGGGACTCCCTGCGAAATGTTGATTTGTACGATAAAATACTCTATGAAAAATATTAACTCAATCGAACTTCATTTACTAGTGTCGCAAACGTCAAAATTTGCGTTTTTTGGAAACCGAAAAACCACCCAAGAGGGAAGTATATTAAATTAGGGGTTTCAAAGAAAAAAGATTCCAAATTTCTCGAAACTGCATGATACGTTGAGATTTACTATCGACAAAACATTTTGTCAAAAATTAACCTTTTGGCACTCGATTTTTTTTCCGCCTAAGAAGTTAATTTTTTATAAAATATTTTTTTTTAGATAACAGCAATGCGTTTTTTCAATATCTGTGAGTAGGGAAGAGTTGACGGATGTATAACATTTATGTACTTCGACAAAAAGTGTATAAAGTTACTGAATGTATGATTACAAACGTATAACTAATGAAAACATATGGAGCAGTTTTTTTTATTTAGCATTGTATATATATGATGGGCTTAGAATGAAAGGGGTGTAAGTGGTTTGATCGATATCTCTACAACGACTCTCTCTTTTGGTAATAACTTAGCTGCAAATGCATTCCCAGCTGTATTTGACAATGTGGGAGATAGATCAGAACCTCAACTATCGGATTATATATCAAACTTAAATTGGAACGTTTTTGCAGTTGAGCTATTAACTGAAGAAAAAGTTGATGAAAAGAAATCGATCAAGTCATTTACAACCCTTGCATTCTAAGCTCCTCATATATTCATCCGACCTGGAAAGCTTGAATGAAGTCTCGAGAGTTCTAATAAACGAAAAAATTGTAAAAAATATTTTTATAATGCATGAATAATCATGTTTATGGTAAATATATATTGTAAAATTTTATCCATGTGAAAATAGTAAATAGTATCTACACCTAAAATTGATTTTTAGCTCATGTTTTGTCATCTCGAATCTTACATTGAATGAGCGCAAAGATAACAGAAAATGTCATGACTCTCAAATACTGGTGAGCACTTGTATGATATATATGGTACGGCTATATAAGATTAATACGAGTGAGTGAAACAAAAGACACGTTTCAAATAAACACGCATTGCTTTGCCACATATGTACACGGCCCAGACCGAGATGGATATAGGGTAAATGATCTTGGTTTGTCCAATTTAGGGTGTTTTTACGCAACTAGTAAATGTAAATCGATTTTCTTCATGAAAATCACATATAATCGATACGAGTTTGGGTTTCCTGAAAAGTCCCAAGTCTCTAGTTGCTAATACTACCATAAGGTGTTGAAATTATTCAAATTTTTATGTTTTTTAACGATTTTTCCTCAAAGAGAACCATGATCATGGTTTGACCACCTCTGATCATAGTTTGTCCAAAAAGTGATCACGGTTTGTCCGGTTTTAGAAATCACTATTTTTGAATGAAAAAAAAACTAATTTTCAAGTAGATGTTGTATTGATCATTGTTTGAGTTTACTGTCATCATATTGATCCATTCATAATTTAGGCTTTCTTCAGAATATTGTCTTTTATTGGGCATTTTAAAAGTGTTCACCTCAACACATTCAACATAGAGAAACTTTATTTCTGCTATGTGCGAAGGACACAATAAACAACCTGCAGCGCGCCAAGCGGTTGCCATAGAAATCATATGGACAAAATAACATTAATGAATTGGACAACTCATGATCAGAATTGAGGTCATCGAAATGCGTTAATTTAATGGTTTAGCTATGAAAATCTGATACAAATGGTATGCAAGCATGATGTTTACAATATTTGTGAGTGTTATAATCCAGAAAAAAAATCGGAATACATAATAAATAATCATCTGGTGATTGATTAAAAGTTAGCTCAAATGAGGGGCGCATTAACATCAATAGAAAGTGTATTTTATCATCCTTTAAAACATGTGAATCCATAAAAAAATACTATAAAACTACTGTAAATCATGGAAAAGATTATTTTATTTATATGTTTTGAAACATTCGAATACCTGATTCGACAAAGGTGTGCTGAATTAGAGTATTCCAAACAGTGGACAAACCAAAATCATGTTACGTTTTGGGCGTCTGAATCAGACATTCAGTTCAGGCATGCATGCAGTACACCCCTGCACAATCGCACCCACCACAACTGTCATGGCGACAGTATTGAACTGTCAGTAAGACAAAAAGAGGAAAGAAAACAACGAGAGAAAATTGGGACTTCCGGGCAGTACATCGTCTCGAACAGACGCAAAATTTTTGAGCGCGATTGCGTGAAGTGTGATTTAGTGGTCTTGGTTCGGCCATTGCCATCCGAGCGGACGAGAGGAAGTCTTTTCTTCTGGCGCTGATGCGTACCGCGATCGTATTTTCCCGAGCTGGCCTTCCGAACGGACAAGACGAAGCTTTTTTGGGGCGCTGGCTGATGCGCGCGGTGATTGCTGGATCCCGCGGTAGCCGCCCGAACGGACGTGAGGTTTTGTGGAGTGCCGCTGCGGATAGGAGATTCACCGTCCGATCGGACGGGCTGCTTTACCCGGGTCTCGAGCTCGACGTGGGTGGTGGCGCTCGCGCGCTTCGTGGAATCCCCCACTGCCGTCCAAGCTGGTGTAATTGGCGCCGGCGTACGGAGCTGCAGGTGGGAGCAACCGATTCCGACCGGCAACTGGAGGGCCTCGACGGGACAAAGGTGGTCGGATGATGACATTCCGGCCGACGGAGGTGCTGAAGGAAGGATTTGCATGCATGTCATTAGCGCCAAATGCGCACAGTAGAAGATCCGTTTTACAATATGGCGCCCAACGTAAAATAAAAACCACGAGTTCTTCATAACCTCACTTAATTAACGTGAGTGTGGTTGTATTTGCAATCGAGCGAGATTAATCGTCAGGGTCGTACTCAGTGACCCCGTTTGAATTTTTTTTTATCAACTTTGATTTTTTTGGTTTTGCCGTGAAGGGAAAGTGAGTGCAATATATATATATATATTTTTTTGAAGGTTTATTTTTTCACATCGTAAATAAAAATAAATAAATAAATAAATAATATACATATGTTTTTTTTATTCATATTTCTAAACAAATACTTATATTATTATTTTATTTACATTTATAATCAAATAATTATTAAATTAAAATATTATATGATTTTGTTTTTAAATATAAATAAATATATACGTCTATTCTAATTTATCTGTCACATCATATACATTTTTTTTTATTGTTGTCATCAAATTTAACTTATTGAATATGGACATGGGCTTAGAATTTTTGAGCAATGACGAGATAGCGTATGAATTGGCGCTACGCCATGTGGCCAATTTGGGCTCTAGCACGCACAGAGCTAAGGTCATCAAATTGAAAGCTCTAATGGAAGAAGATATCCAAAGAGGAGTTCGTGATGAGGACTCAGAGCACGTAATGAGTGCGACTGTTAACATAGAACAGTCCGAAATTAAAATTCGAGAAATTCAAAAACTCGCAGATTCAGCGATTCAAAGCGGCAGACGAAATTCGTTGTTTGAATACCGATCCCGACTGTGGCATTATGAACGGCGTTTAGCCATTATCAAGCCACCAGGCTTTCTAAAAGAACCGCTGAAAACCCTCAGTGCGCTGGTGCAGGTAGTGATAGAAGATATTGACAGTGTTTTAAACCCAGTGCAACGTGTGGAGATAA
Source organism: Toxorhynchites rutilus septentrionalis (assembly GCF_029784135.1). Classification (NCBI taxonomy): domain Eukaryota; kingdom Metazoa; phylum Arthropoda; class Insecta; order Diptera; family Culicidae; genus Toxorhynchites; species Toxorhynchites rutilus. Next base: position 151,566,584 of record NC_073745.1, read on the forward strand.
ACGAAAGTGATTCAACAGAGGAGCGAGTAGCAATCCAGCAGAGTGAAACACACGATCTTGGAAGGAGGTGCGCGAGGTCCCTCGGAATACACAACAGATAGAATGGACGTGTCACAACATCAGGGTCTACCACTAGCGAGTTCACCATTAGGAGCCATAAGACGGAACAACCGATGGACGGAGAACCAACCTCTCCCGCGCAACAGAAACCTAGAAACCGAACTGCAAGAGACGTCGTATTATCAGCCAAGCAGACAAACAGAACGCAGGGAGCTAGCAGCAGTCACCAGGCAAAATCGAGTTCGTGATGATCTAATAGATCGGCTGAATCGTAGACATCGTATACAATCCACTCCGGAAAGAGATTTCGCACAAGAGCGAGGGGATGAACGTAGAATGCAGAAGGCGGTGCACAACTGGCCCTTCAAATTCCGCGGGGAGAAGGATACAACGTCTCTGAACGTGTTCCTAGATCGTGTAGAAACATTCGCAAGGTCAGAAAACATGAGCGATGGAACGCTATTAACATCAATAAAACATCTGTTGCAAGAGGATGCGTTGGATTGGTATGCGAGAGCGATGTCGCTGCAGTTGCTATACTCTTGGGGAGCTTTTAAAGCAGAGATACGAAGAGAGTTTCTTCCCAGTGGATACGCGCAAATCCTACGCCTAGAAGCCAGTTTCCGCTTTCAGGGTCACAACGAATCGTTCGCCAAATACTACCGAGACATTGCAGCGCTATTTCGCTTCGTCACACCGCAGATGTCCGACGATGAGAAATTCTTTATCGTTAAAAAGAATATGAACGCTGACTACGCCGCTATTGTGAGAGCCGCCAGACCTCATTGCAGGAAATGGTGGAAATATGCACAAGCTACGATGAAACCAGATTGTTACTGTCCAGACAACGTCGCATTCCAATACCGCACAGCGCGCTTTTAGAACCAAACTTCGCCACACCATCTACTCCACAAAAAATCCCATTTTCACCACAACGTTACGGTAGGATCCACGCTATTGACTCAAGTGAACAATTCGAATCGAGCACTTCTGAATCAAACGCACAGGAATGCGTAGCTCAACCAACGGACAACCATGAGCATTGGCAGTACCGACTAGAAGACCTTATAAGCCAAGTCAACGAGATCAAATTGCGCATGGAAATAGAAACACACCATCAACAAGATGGACAACAGCAGAACAGCCGTCGAGAGTCCACACTGCCGAACAACATCCGTATCAAACAAGACAGCAGCAGCAACAGCGGCAGCCTCAGCAGCAACAACAGCAACCGCAGCAGCAACAACGGCAACTGCAGCAGCAACAGTGGCAGCCGCAGCAGCAACAATGGCGAAGTAACGGAACACAACAACCACGACTTCATTCGGATCGAAGAGAAAATATTCCACCACAACAACAGGCAAATATAGTTTGCTAGAACTGCGACGAAGTAGGGCATCGTTTCATGGACTGCCCGAAACCGCAAGCGATCCTTTTCTGCTATCGGTGCGGAAGAAGGGGTTATTCTCTCCGCAGTTGCTTCACATGTCGTTCAGGTGCGGGAAACGGTCTGGCGGAGAATCATTGAGGAGGATCGAATCTCCGCGAACAAGCAGCCTCCTAAGGTATCAGCAGTTTAAGCGGCTAAGTCAAATAATAATTAGTTCCGGAAATGACAACCGTCCGCACGCAGTGATTAGTATCATGGGAAAAGGATTTAGAGCGCTGTTAGACAGCGGAGCCAACTGCTCGTTGCTAGGAGGAAGAAATGTGCATTTGGTAGATAAGCTGGGTCTACAAACAGAACCTATAAAAGCGGGAATCAAAACAGCAGATGGAACGCCACATAGAATCGACAACTTCGCTCACATTCCAATCGTCTATAACAACCGCAGCGATACAGTACGGGTTCTTCTCATACCAACCATTCCCGACTGTATAATCCTAGGGATGGACTTCTGGGAGAAATTCGGCGTGAAAGCGGTGTGTCACAACATAACGTTCAACGAGAAAGAGCATAGGGCAGACGAAGGAATTTGGAAGCAGCTGTCGGCAAAGCAAAAACAGGCCTTGCTTCAAGCAATTGCGGAGTTTCCGAAAGCTGAAGAAGGAAAACTAGGAAGTACACCTCTTTATGAACATCATATTGACGTTGGAGAAGCAAAGCCACGAAAACAGCGTCATTATCCCATGTCGCCATATGTCTTACAAGAGGTGAATCAAGAAATTGACAGAATGTTAAAACTCGACGTCATAGAAGAAGCCAGATTCTCCCCATGGAACAACCCCTTGGTGGCGGTCAAGAAGAAGACCGGAAAGTATCGAGTATGCTTAGATGCTCGCCATTTGAACTCGATAATGGTAAATGAGGGTTACCCAATACCGCAAATGTCATCCATAATTAACCATCTGGGAGGTTGCACTTACATATCTTCGATAGACCTGAAGGACACATTCTGGCAACTACCGTTACATGCCAATTCAAGGCCACTCACCGCGTTCACAGTACCCTCAAGAGGCCATTTCCAGTTTAAGGTAGTACCTTTCGGACTTTGCACGGCCAGTCAAGCGCTCGCTCGGATCATGACGCACCTTTTCGCTGACATGGAGCCGCATGTGTTCCACTATTTAGACGACATAGTCATCTGCAGCGGTACATTCGAAGATCATCTTCTTCTACTAAAAGAGGTAGCAAGCAGACTACACAGAGCCAACTTGACTATATCTCCGGAAAAGTCAATGTTCTGTCGGAAGGAAATTAAATACCTGGGATACGTGTTGAACGAAAGCGGCTGGCAAGTCGACGAAGAAAAGGTAGAAGCCATCACCAGAATGACCGTTCCAACAAGCAGAAAGGAAGTACAGAGATTTCTAGGACTCTGCAACTGGTACCGGCGGTTTATTTCGAACTTCTCACAAATAACAGCGCCAATTACCGAACTAACGAGAACCAAAGCCAGGTTTCATTGGATGCCGCAAGCAGAAGAAGCCTTCTGGAAGCTCAAAGAAGCATTAGTTAAAGCCCCAGTGCTCGCAACGCCAGACTATAAAAAACCGTTTGCCATCTCGTGCGACGCAAGTGATGTCGCAATCGGAGCTGTTTTGACCCAAGAAACACAGGGGGAGGAGCACCCGATCTGCTATTTCTCGCAGAAACTGTCATCATCGGAAAAGAAATATTCAGTCACCGAGCGAGAATGTCTGGCAGTCATTCGCGCAATCGAGAAATTTCGAGGATACATTGAAGGTGTCAAGTTCACAGTATACTGCGACCACGCAGCGTTGAGCTATTTGCGCTCGATGAAAAATCCCACGGCTTTGATGAGTAGATGGCTACTCAGACTAAACGCGTTTGACTTCGAAATCAAATACCGCAAAGGAAGCTGCAATGTAGTGCCAGATGCATTATCCAGAATCGTTTCGTCAGTGGTAGTCTCTCCAGCTGACGTCAAAGATCCCTGGTACCTACGTTTGACTGAACAGGTCGATAAAAGAAGCAACGACTTCCCGGATTTCCAAGTAGCCAACAAACAGCTTTATAAGAATTGCGTCTGCAGAGATGAAACGGGAGTCACGACCCACAAATGGAAAAAAGTGGTTCCACAAGAAGAGCGCATTAGTATAATTCGCCAATTCCACGACTCACCGTCTGCGGCCCACCTTGGTTTCCACAAAACATGGCAGAAAGTACAAAACCAGTGCGTTCGTTCGCTGTTAAACGGGGATCACCGAGACTGGGACGAGAATCTGGCAGCTATCACGGCCGCGATAAACAGCGCAAAGCATTCAGTGACGGGGGTCAGTCCGCACTTTGCGAATTTCGGTAAAGATCTGCTGCTTCATACCGAGTTATACGTGCAACAACATCTAAATACGTCAAACGACCCAAAGGTAGCCCAGGATTTGCGTTTATCGACCATTCGGCGGATCCAGGAGTTCGTGTTGAACCGCATCAAAACCAATTACGAGAAATCGAAGCAGAGATACGACCTCCGTACATGAAGCATATCATTCAAGGTAGGCGATTTGGTATGGCGGCGTTCCTTCAAACTATCTTCAAAGGCGAACCAGTTCAACTACAAGCTAGACCCAAAATTCATTCCAGCTGCGGTAAGAGAGGTAATCGGCACAAAACTATACGTCCTGGAAGACGTCGTCAGTGGCAAGAAAGGACGATATCATGCAAAGGACATTAAGGCCGACTAAAACTCTATAAAGCTATGTCGACAGGCAAGGACCTGTCAACCAAGAGCCCCGTGCTCACAAAAACATCATTTCGTCACGGTGTGGTGAGCAACAACAAACTAAACTATTTACCTCCCCACCAAGACGAGATTGGAATAAACCCCAGTAGCACAGTTAGATCTCGCTAGCAACGCACTCAACCATCAACCATCCGACATCGCTGAAGCCTCATGACGTAGATTATCATGTCCAGAGAAATGTGGAGCTCAGTGAAAATAATACTAAAGACAACGGCCCCTTCGCAAGCAGTCTCAGATGCAGCGTCAATTCCTAACAAGCTCCGGAGTGAACGGAGACCAAGACCATGACCTCGCGCGCATGTTGCAGTACGTTCAGAGACCCTCAACCGTTGAGATCTGCATTTCTCAAAGTAAAATCGTAAATGTTAATGAGTGGACAAGGCTCATCACACCACCTGTGGATCGATCAAGATTACGGCATCAGTGTTGCTCCTGGAAACCCTAAACTGCGTTTCAACGTCTAGGTTGGCTGGCATTCGCGAGTCGGGAGGAATTGTGCCCTGCTAAAATGACAATGAGTTGCATGGAAAATTGGCGCCTGCCGTTCGCAAATCGGGAGAAATTGCACCCTGTTGAACTGGAAACGGGTCGCAGGGAAACTTTGCGCTTGCCGTTCGCAAAGCGTGAGAAATTGCACCCTGTTGAACTGGAAACGGGTCGCAGGGAAACTTTGCGCCTGCCGTTCGCAAAGCGTGAGAATTGCACCCTGTTGAACTGGAAACGGGTCGCAGGGAAACCATGCGCTCGCTGTTCGCAAATCGAGAGAAACTGCAGGAAAACTACGCTGGCCGTTCGCAAATCGGGAGAAATTGCACTCTGTTGAACTGGGAACGGGTCGAAGGGAACCTGCGCTTACCGCTCGCAAAGCTGCCCTCTGCTGAACCACCCGTTGACAACGAACTGTCCATTCGCTGACAACGAGCTGTCCATCCGCTGACAACGAACTGTCCACCCGCTGACAACGAACTATCGAACTCGCTGACAACGAACTGTCAAACCTCGCTAAAAACGAACTGCTCATTTTTATATGATAAGCTATCCCAATACGAAATTGAATACGCAAAACTAAGCCATGTCCTTTTTAAGTTTCTATAATATTTACAAATCACATTAAAAACATCAGATCAGTGATAAGTGCATTAGGGGGTCGCCAAGAAAAACTCCTCCGTTGGCCAGAGACTTCTTTGCCATGACACGATGGCGTATAAAATAATTCCTTTTTGATTTGTGGCGTTTTGAAAATTTAATGGATTTGATTGATTTGTGGTAAAATAGATAATAATGATTGGATTGGAAATTTGAGAGGATTTGTAGAAAGATCATTGATACAAACGCTAGGTCTCTGGTCGACGACAGATAACAAAATGGCTTTAAATTATAAAAAAAAAAAAATATGATTCGAAATCCTTCGATTCATAATTTTTTTTCCCTGCACGGTGCAGTTATGTTACGTTTTGGGCGTCTGAATCAGACATTCAGTTCAGGCATGCATGCAGTACACCCCTGCACAATCGCACCCACCACAACTGTCACGGCGACAGTATTGAACTGTCAGTAAGACAAAAAGAGGAAAGAAAACAACGAGAGAAAATTGGGACTTCCGGGCAGTACATCGTCTCGAACAGACGCAAAATTTTTGAGCGCGAGTGCGTGAAGTGTGATTTAGTGGTCTTGGTTCGGCCATTGCCGTCCGAGCGGACGAGAGGAAGTCTTTTCTTCTGGCGCCGGTGCGTACCGCGATCGTATTTTCCCGAGCTGGCCATCCGAACGGACAAGACGAAGCTTTTTTGGGGCGCTGACTGATGCGCGCCGTGATTGCTGGATCCCGCGGTAGCCGCCCGAACGGACGTGAGGTTTTGTGAAGTGCCGCTGCGGATAGGAGATTCACCGTCCGATCGGACGGGCTGCTTTACCCGGGTCTCGAGCTCGACGTGGGTGGTGGCGCTCGCGCGCTTCGTGGAATCCCCCACTGCCGTCCAAGCTGGTGTAATTGGCGCCGGCGCACGCAGCAGAGCGGGCGAGCTTTTCCCGCATGAAGAAGAACGCCACGGAGCTGCAGGTGGGAGCAACCGATTCCGACCGGCAACTGGAGGGCCTCGACGGGACAAAGGTGGTCGGATGATGACATTCCGGCCGACGGAGGCGCTGAAGGAAGGACACGGTGAGTGCAGAGGTAACCCATTTCTTCTCTGTATTTGCATGCATGTCATTAGCGCAAAATGCGCACAGTAGAAGATCCGTTTTACAACAATCATTTACCTTAGATCTCCTTTATGCTGGAAAATGTTTTCTGAGAATGATTCTAATGTCACTAATGGCACTTTCCGACTTCAATTTGTAATGAGATGTATATATTATCACACTTCTGCGCAACAGCATCATCAGCTATGTGGAGAGCGTAATCGTGTAAAACAGCCTTGCATTCCAGCCGACCTTGGTTTCGATCCCCGTTGACGTCGTTTGGACTTTTTTTTGGGTGCAATCCCAAAAAAGATGAAAAAAGAAAGAGATGTCTGCTCCCATACATACAAACATTTTAAAGCGTTGGGGGACAGATGACATTGTTTGCTCATTTGACGCTACAAGGCATGAAAAGACAAGGTTTCTGCCGAATATGAAATTCTCTCTAGCGACGCTAGTTTGGGTGTAGATCTAAATAAAAATCAAAGAATAGTACTACATTTTATGCAAATAGATGTATTTGTCATGTACTTGCAATATCAGAAATAAATATATTTTATTTTCTCTAAAAGTTTCCTTCAATTTTGATAAATTGACAACTAAACATTTGACCGGTGACAAAATAACTGGTTTGGTAAAAATAGGTATATAACAACTGTCGGTAGTTCTAGTGTGTAGTGTAGTGTGCAGAAAACCGGAATTGTGAATGGAATTGTGTAAATATAATTTTCTCATTATTTAAGAAATAATAATATAAAAGAATAAAAAAGTTATGTTAAAAAATTTTATAAACCCCACTTTTTATGTATTTTTTTTCTTCATCAGCACGACTTTTGTGACTTAATCGGTTATCTACGTTTATTAGAATTTTTTTAAACAACCCAAACTCATTTGGCATATGCTCACAAAATTTGCTCCGCACTCGAAGGGTTAGATTCACACAACTACATCCAGGACTTCATGTTCTTCTTCGTGAATGTAAACCATATGTGTTTGAAGATACTGCCGGAACAATAACCTATTGCATGTAAAATCAATACTAACCTGCAAAAAAATTTTACTAATCACATAAAGATTAACCTCTAACACTCTGTTCAAATCACGTAGAAAATGACCATACTATTTTGTGTGTCTAGTTTAGTAGTTTGAAGTTCGATCAGCAAAATGTTTTAGAGGGTTATATGATGATCGACTGACGGTACTTACAACAATTGCTCATATAAAAACAACCGTCAAACTTACCCTCATCAATTACACATATGTTGTATTAACTGCTTCCCAAGAACACTGTTGTTTGATTACAGAACGATGGACGTTTCAAGGCCAACAAGCAATTCTACTGAAGAAATTATTGTTCAATTTCAAGCCATTCTAAGATATTTTTTTATCCCATCTGTTTATTTTATTAGGCTCATTTAGTTATTCAGCTGTAACAGAGTCGAATTTATTCGTGTACATTTTTTATCTTCGGATAATTTTTGTTGTATATTACGCTGTAACCATTTTTTAATCGTAAGGGTATTCCTATCCATCGATGAACGTTTGTTTTATCTATTACACAGTAGCCATTTAGGCGTAAGAGTATACCTATATGAGGCTTCCATTGGTGTGTTATTAATAGTGCCAATTACCGATGCAGCAGACCGTAATGTGAGCGGTAAGGGGCTGGGGTCTTCGTAGCCTAATTGGTTGCATGTCCGCTACTAAGAGAATGATCATAACTCAGGGCCCTCAACCATCTTCGTTTGTGATTCTAGCTACTACACCCTCGCAACAATCATCATGTGACTGTAATTCTAAGATAATATCCGAAGTGATAAACAGACGAATTAAATAATTTCGTAGGCCTACATGAACAATGCGGGCAGGACGCGGCAACGAAAGTATTTTATTCGCCTGTTTACCATTTCGGATATTATCATAAAAAGAGACGGGTACTACCCTCCTGATTTCTAAGCATACTAGACGTTTTTCTCGCAAGCTCTTCTCAAATTAATCATAAGATATCATTAGATCTGGAAAAACAATCAGTAACTCATGAGAGATTACCAACGATTATACAGCAGTTTTCAGAATATTGATGGTGACTGTGTATCCAGCTTTTCAGGCGATCTATGACCGACCATGTTCCGACCAAATTCAGGTTAAAGAACAATCAAGTTTCACAATTACACCCCTGGAAGAAGGGTACTTTGCTTGAATTGATATGCAAGAAAGATTTTAAAAGAACGTTACTGAACAAATATTCACTGGAACTGGATGAATTATTGCTGTGCGTGTTCAAGTTCAATTGAAGTTTGTATCCCTCAGAGCTCTTTCTGCGGCACCATTTACCATTTAAATGCAGCTGCCTTCAATACTATCTATTGTTAGCATTATTTACTTATTCATTTCGTTAAACAAATGTAGACTACACACTTATACACTAATGTTACAATGTTTTCTTAGGTTCAATATTATTTTTGCGGTACATGTTTCTTTTTAACTGTTTTTTATTCATTGTTCAATTATTTCGCAGTGCTGATTGTATATGCGCATCGTGCGATTGATAGGGGCGTTATTTGCATAATTTGTTCTGGATGTTTTGGTTAGAAACAAATTTCGTGTTCTTAGTTGACGCCCAGGTACATAGAAATTTAGTTTTTCTAGTAATTCAGCTGACTACTCGTTGCGAAATTAGATCATTAACAAAGGAAAGCATTGCAAATTCACGGCGTTCTTTTAGTGTTTGGATGTTTATGAGCAGCGTGCTTCATATGAAGGAAGTGGAAATGAGGTCCAGTTGAGTTTACGAAGTGCAAATAGAAGAAACTGTTTCTTGACTGACTCAATGCGTTCTTCATGTACGACCATATACGGGTTCCAAACGATGTTACAGTATTCCAGAATAGGCCTTACATATGTAATATATAAAAGCTTTATTGTGTATGGGTCCTGGAAGTTATGTGAGAAGCGTTTGACAAAACTTAACACACTATTCGCCTTATTTATTACAGAGTTGTAGTGTTCTATGAATGTGAGTTTACAGTCCAGGACGACGCCTAGATCTCTAACTATTTCACATTTTTCTACATTTTGATTTCCAAGACATATTACAATATTTGGTACATGTTTTTTTCTGCTAAATGTTATAGAGTTGCATTTTTTCACATTCAGTGTTAGTAGATTTTTATCACACCAAGTATGGAATACATGTATTTCGTTTCGAAATGCTTCGATGTCTTTTTCATTTCCAATTTCCGCGAAAAGCTTCATGTCGTCGGCATACACAAGTACATTGATACGCTTGAGAACGAAGGAGATGTCATTAACGTACAGAATGAAAAGAAGAGGACCAAGATAAGAGCCTTGTGGGACTCCCGAAGTGACTTTTACTGGATTTGAAAGAGAATTTTGAAAATGAACAATTTGTTCACGGTTTGTTAGATAAGAATTGAGCCAGTTTAAGAGTCTTTGTTCCATTCCTATTTTCTGCAATGTAATGTAAGTAGTAATGGAATGTCGATGCGGTCAAATGCTTTACTGAAGTCAGTGTAAGGAGCTTCTACGTGTTTGCCATTTTCCATTGCATTCAAAATAAAAGTCACAAAAGCCAACAGATTAGTTGCAGTTGAACGGCCTTTGAAGAAGCCATGTTGCATACACGTAATTCTATTCTTTACTTGTTGGAAGACTTTTTCGTTGACTATTGCTTCGAATAGTTTAGGAATGCAAGAGATAATGGCAATTCCACGATAATTACGTACGTCAGATTTAGCGCCTGATTTAAAGATAGGTACCAAAAAAGATTGTTTCCATTTTTCTGGGAATATTCCAGTTTGTAGTAACATATTGAAAATGCAATGTAAGGGAAGGGTGAGTTCCTCAGCCAGGTTCTTTAGGAATATAGGTGCTATTCCGTCAGGTCCTGGTCCTTTTGTTCCGTCTAATTTTTTTAGTGCATGGCATATTTCCTGTTGTGAAAAATAGTTCACCGATATGTCATTTGGATATTCCGGTAAAAATGAAAAAAGTAGTTCCGATCGCGATTTTCTTCGGAAAATGTGGTATATACTTCCTGAAAGAAATTTGCAAAAAGATTACAAATTTGGTTCGAAGAATTCCTCACATCCTTATCGAGATGCATCTGCGATGGGAAGTTATTGCTTTTGAGCTTAGACTTTACGTAATTAAAGAATTTCTTCAGGCATGATTTGACTTCAGTTTCGACCTTTCTATTGTACTCTTCGTGTGCACTTATAATTGCAAAATTTAATTCTTGGGAAATATTTTGATATTCAAGCAAATTTTGATGACTTTTGTCTATTTTGTATTTTTTATGTGCCTTTTTGTTTTTTATTCTTTAGGTTTCTTATTTGAACGTTAAACCAAATAGGATATTTGCTGGTTGAATTTCTTCGTCTTCTTTTCTTCGGCACACATTCTGATATTATGTTATTCAGAATTTCGTGAAGAATATGTACAGTTAAGTTGACATCTCGTTCGCTGTTTAATAAAGTTTGCCATTCTATGGCTTTTAGGCTACATTTGATTGCTTCAAAGTTCGTCTTGTTATATTCCGGTACTTCTTCATACTCCCGGTCGATGGGCAATTGTCTATTATGTATAAAGATTGAGTATTCAATTGCTGTGTGAAATTTTTCATTTTTCCAAAGAGGAGTCATGGACTCATTCACACAAAAGTCGTCGGTAATGTTAGTGAATAATAGGTCTAGATAATATTTTTGGAAATTTTTTACATGATTTATTTAGTTAAGACCGAGATGTGCAATTTCGTCAAATATATATTGTAGGGTTTCATTTTCCCCGACGACTGGAAGTAGAATGCATTCATTATCGTTATCGGGAATGAAGTCTACTTTATTTTGATTGAAATCGCCATAGATATGCAATTTCACTTCTGGGTCTAGTGTTTCTGCAATTCGATTTGCCGTCTGAAAAAATAATTCATACGACTTTTTATTTGCATGTTCGGATGGGAAATACACAGAAGCAAATATGTGTAATTCGCCAGCTATAGATAATTTTACCCATACATGCTCAAATTCTTTATGTTTTTCGGTTGTAAGTTCCTCAAAAGTGAAATTTGCATTAATGGCAATGAGGACCCCTCCTCCAGACTTCTTCTGAGATAACGATAAGTTGCGGTCGTGCCGGAATACGTTAAAACTATTTCCAAAAACTTCTTCGCTTCTTACGCTTTCGTTCCAGCTAGTTTTAGTTGCAAGAATTACATTGAAAGAAGCGGGTAAAAGATTTTGATGAATTTCCTTCATTTTTGCTGGGCTTTTCATGCGATTGAAGTTTTGACAGTATATAAAAATTTCAGTCGCATTCTGTTGAGAAGGCGGAGGAGTTTTTGGAAGACTAAGTCTACTTACTTTACTGTTTTGATTTTTTCGACTACTATTTGAGCTTATAGATAATTTCTATGACTGAAAAATGCCAAATTACTATGAATTTATCCTTTCGCTGGTTAGGTATATCTCACTTCCTCAAAAGTGCATTCCAGAAATAGCTGGATTTTAAAATTGCGTTTTCCGCACAAAACAGTTACCACCATCCGGTTGCGCACGATTTCCAAATAGACAAAAATATAAAGCTTTTGAGTGTCAACAGTTGCGCTCTTTAATGTCAGTGGTTTTCATATTAGGCCTGTAACACATGTTTGGGATTTGTCAGTAGCCCAGTCGTATGTATTTTTATGTTCTAACTGGTATTATACCGATGTTCTGCGGTCTCCAGTTCGGTGGCACGAGATTGATCTCCGACACTAGCGGGTGTCCACGGTCAGTACAACAAAAACCGTGCGCTTCCCTCTGTGTAAAAAGTCAAATGAAATTGTAAACACGCACGGTGAATAAACAATGCCGATAATGGTTTCTGGATTTAGATTTTTGCAACGGAAAAATCCGGACCATCCGCGTTGATTATAAAAATCGTTGTAGTGTTTGGCATGGCTTTAAACTGCTAGCTAAAATGCAACTTTACACCAATCAGTGCCCACTTTTTTGCGTTCCCAGATGATGACCGCCCAATAGACCGCTAATGAATTTCAAATCAAATATGAAGCCCATTGGGCGGTAACCACATGGTGTTTGTAATATAATTGTACCTACGTTTACGTTTCACCCCAAAACCAACCAACCATGAATTCTTCCTGTCCACCAATGGTCCACTTCAGCCCTCAGTGGAAGCAATCAGCACGTCTGACGTATTTAGACAGTGTATGCAAAACAACCAGATATGTTGCAATTAAGCAAAATTAATGTAATCAGCGAGCATATTGTGTACCGTGGATATGCGGTACCCGCACACGTGTGGTCTGGTTTGACGACGATGATTAGGAGCATAATAATGAATATAAATTAGTTGATTTTGAAATTCCAACGAGGCGCAAAAAATGAGCTCGCTTTAGTGAGAGATATCACAGCCGCGCTTTTGCATATTTGCCTTCCGGGCTGGTTCCTGAATTGAATGTTACATCCCGAACAATCAAAATGGAAATTGAAGATTCTTGTTTGTGCGGTAATGAATTGATGGAATTAATTTTGTTGATCGATCCGCTCTCAGAGCGACAATATGTGATAAAAAAAAGGCTGAAGAAATATTCAATATTATCACATTAATAACATTATAATAAATTCAATTTTGACTCAATTTGGTGATTGCTTTTCGTATATTCAAATAGGTAATAAAGGAGATAATGTATTCACATATAATTTTTTTATTAATTAATTTTTATGTTATTTTTATATCGATTGTTTATAAGTTCGTAAATTTCATGATGCCCTTAAAAAGCCATTTGCTTTCTATTGGGATTGTATCCTTCAAACGGGTTGTAAAATTTTTTAAGAGTTGAAAAGGTAGAGAGGACCATTACTTGAACTTGCAGCCTTTGTTCAAAATACAGCGCGGGCTCGATTATATACAGTCTCCGATTTCTTTTCACTGTAAATAATCGAATCCTGTATACAATCGAGTCAGAAAAAAAGTTTTTTTTATTCGTTTTTATGCATATATTTTTCATTTATTGAAAAAAAAGGAGAATTTAATTTTTGATTCATCCCAGTCAGAAAACATTTCTCTCAAATGAAAGATTTTGTTTCAGGATCTCTTAGGAGATTGATGATTATATTTGATGAACAAATTCTAAAATGTTCGAATTTCAACAACGACAGAGTTATAGAACTTTTTTTTGTTTCGGACCTCATACTGCCTCATACTGGCTTACACTGAAAAGTACGCTACGTAAGCCAATTCTGTTGCTTTCATTTGATAGATGAGAAAATTTAGTACAGAATATACAGTCAACTCTCCCTAACTCGATATCCAAAGGGACCATCGAGTTAGGGAGGTATCGAGATACAGAACATTTTTTCATAATTATTTTGTAATATCATAAACTGCCATATATTAGGGTAAGTGTCCCAATTATGGTATGAATTTGAATTTTTGATTCATTCACTTAAAGTGAAAAAACACCTCATATAAAAACAATATTTTTTTCCAGAATTTCTCAAGAGGTGATAGACGGTTATATTTCACCAAAAAAATCCTTCTACGCATATGTTAGGATTTCAACGATGACAGAGTTATAGAATGTTTTCTTTGTTCAGACTCTGTTGGCTCAAACTGACTCTACATTGAAAAGTACTCTACGTAATCCGATTCTGTTGCTTTCATTTGAAATATGAGAAAATTTAGTACAGGATATAGTAGTGGAACATCTAAATTAGTGGATTAAAATAACATTTCGGAAGTGGAAAATTTAAAAGTTTTTTTTTAATTTGTGAATCTTAATTTTATCCTAAAAATTCATACTAAACTTGATTGTTTCTATCAATTAAAATGAAGCTCTCTAACCCCTCTACAATTTGTTCTTTGACACCCAACTTCTATCTCTCTTAATTTCGCCGCAATATCGATATAAACAATTCCTGATGAAAATTCAATCAAAATCTTCAAAAATCGCGATTTTTAACCCACTGTACTTGGACGGCGCCAGTGGTTGTATGGTTAGCGTAACAGCCTCACAATCCGATCGGCCTGGGTTCAATCCCAGCTGGCGTCGTTGGGATTTTCTGAGGCGAAAAATCTCTGGTTACGTCTTCCTTCGGAGCGGAAGTAAAAGAAGTTGGCCCGGCTCATGAGTTGTTGAGTCTGATAGGTAGGAACAGGTGGAGTCGCCTCCCTGATGTCGGTGATTGGCACTAAAGTGGCGGAAATAGGCCGACGAAAAATAAGCGAAGATAAAAAAAAAAAACCCACTGTACTTCTAAAAGCCACTTAAATTTCACTTTAATGTTGAAAGGTTAATTTTTTTTGTTGAAGTTATTCATATTTGAATTATAGAAAAAACTTTTTTATTCAAACTGTATATAATTGAGTCCTAAATTTTACATAATTGAATCATATATTGGGTTGGGGAAAAAGAAATGTCGTATATTGTCAATATATGGTAACACTTAAACATATCTTGTGTTGCACTTATCGCATTGGGTCATACTATACGGCTATTAAAAGACGACAATCTGTGCTACAAGTGTCGTTTTGACAGTGTTGTGATTGTCCTTTTCAGTCTCAAGTTATAGCGCGTCAAAGATGGAGTCCGCCAAGCAAGAAATTCGCCATATTTTACGTTTTTACTACCTGCGAGGTAAAACTGCAACGAAGGCGGCCGAAAAAATTCGTGTAGTTTATGGACCCGATACTGTAACGATTCGCTGATAATGAAGTTGCCTTCAAAATGGCAACAAGTTTGCGAACAAAACGGCGCATATTTGACTTAAATTGGATAATTTTAAGTATGTTAAATAAAGCGTCAAATTTCGGTCAGAAATACGACATTTCTTTTTCCCCAACCCTTTTTTTATGAACGGGTAAATTCTACGTGCTCACGCTAAGTAAATTTTAAACACAAACGATAATGAGTAGTGTTGTCAGATTTATGCCGATTATGTTAAAATTCAATATAGTTCTCATATGAAATGATAGTGAAACCAAGGGATTACTCGAAAGAAGCAATTGTGATATTAATTTTATAGTTATGTCCAGGGCTCGGCATAGTCATAGTTAACTGAGGATAGTCAGCTGACTGACTGACTGACTATATCCATAGTCAGTTAGTAATGACTTTTGGCTTCTTCACGCAGTTTCTCCGCCAAAGCGACTGAACAGTCAGTCGAGCGTTTAGTCGCTATCTCCCTCTACCGACTCGACTATATCATTTCATTCTTCCCAGTAAAATTGTCCTCATTGCATTTTGAAATGACTTCCCCCAAAATGAATTCGTTCCTCTCTTTCTCTCTCCCATGTACATGTGCATGCATCGATGTTTGAGTTCAACGTGGTTTGACATACGCTACAGGTGAACTTTTTTTTGTATCGTGCACGAAAGTTACTTACACGTATAAAATAACGTGCAGTGTGTGTGCGCTATTTTGCACGCCTAATACTAACTAATACTAATGCGAGGACCTTTATAGCATACTTGATAAATGTCTAAGTTCGTTGTTTTGAGTTCTCGATGGATAGACAATAAACAGTCCATAGATGGGATAACTTCTTTTTTGCATCAGAAATCATGTTTTCGTTCCTCTTTATATGGACGTAAAAATAAGATTGTGTACGCGGGTATGAGCTAGTGTCAGGGGGAAATGGAAGTGTGGATTGAAGTCAGTTAAATGAAGAGGCAGATTTCATTTTTCACCTTCGAAGATTTCGGGCCCTGGTTATGTCATCAGTGCATTAAGCAAGATATTAGAAAAAAGTGTCCGAAATAAGATGTTGTTGTTGAGAGAAGAATTCGTGTAAAATCGAAGGTGTCATGAAATCCATCGAGTTAGGAAGAATATCGAGATACAGAACATCGAGTTAGGGAGAGTTGACTGTAGTAGTGGAACATCTAAATTAGTGGATTTAAATAACATTTTGGAAGTGAAAATTGAAATGTTAGTAATTTTTATTGTGTAATTATTCATGTTATCCCAAAAAATCATATTAAACATGACTGTTTCTATCAATCAAATTAAAGCTCTCAAACCACTCTACAATTTGTTCTTGACATCCAACTTCTATCTTTCTTAATTTCGTTGCAATATCGATATAATGTCTAGCGGACCTGTCCTTTGTGTCATTCAAAGTTACCGTCAGTAAGGCTGTTTCCAACGTGGTCGGCGATCGCTGGTACTGGCCAGAAGGAGTCACTGTTCGAGCATTTGATCTGACCCAAAAAAACGATGCTGCTTCTACTCGTCCGAAATTCTCATAGAGGTGACAAAAAGCGAACAACCGACATTCGGCACCGATGGCAACCCGGGACGCACACAAACAGGTCATATGGGCAGCCCTTATCCTCTCGACATAGTCGAGCCACATCATATCAGTTCCTGCTGCAGTCGTCCCGGCTCTGTGCTCGATGGTGGAGATAGGGCAGCCCAGCCTGCTCTGTCAGGCAAGTATTCTTCCGATAAAGAATCGTTGCTCTTTCATCAAAGTTCAGGTTTCAGCAATTCTTCACAAAACGTCTGCTATCAACAAGCTTCACTACACATTGAGACCACCGGAGGTGTTAAGCAGTTACCGGGACGCACGTCAATAAGCACGATGGAAGCCTCTTCTATGCGCAGCGCAGTCGTGACCGATCAATCAAGCAGTTCATCTCTGCAATCAAATCGACTCAGTTCCAGTCTACGCAGTCGTCCCGGTCCTGTGTCTGCTGCTACGGAAGAGGTCTTCCAGCCTGCTTTTCAAGGCAAGAACATATCCACTTCGAACAATACGCTTCCTGATTCATTCGTCGTTCACAGATTTCCAACAGTATCTGACCAGATTACACGAAACGCGTAACATAATGACGATTTCTACAACAGGAGAAGCATAACGGTTTTCTATCAGAATGTGAGAGGACTTCGTACCAAAATTGATGACCTGTTTCTGGCTGCATCGAATACGGAGTATGATGTTATTGTTCTCACCGAAACATGGTTGAATGATGATATCCACTCCGCCCAACTATTTGGTGACTACTATACGGTGTTTCGAAACGATCGTGACTCAAATATGACAGGGAAAAAAAGAGGAGGCGGCGTACTCATTGCGGTATCGAAGAAGTTTAGCTCCTCAAAAACAGTGGCGCAAGTTAGCGATTTAGTGGAGCATCTTTGGGTGAATATACATGGACCAGACAGTATTATTATTGTTGGAGCGGTATATTTGGCGCCAGAGCTTGCGGGTAATGCTGACATCCTCGAAAAACATATTGAGTCCGTTTCCAGTATCACTGAAACTTTGAAACCAAGTGATTCTCATATTCTTCTTGGAGATTACAATCAACCTCACCTTGTCTGGTCGAGTTCCACTACTGGATTTCTGTATGCTGATCCTTTAGAGTCCAGATTTTGAACATCTAGCGCGTATCTCGTCGATGGAATGTCTACTATGAACCTGAAACAAATGAATTACGTCAAAAATAACAGAGGCCGTACATTGGATCTGATATTCATAAACGCAGAGGCTGTCTCCAAATGCACTGTGACAGAGGCTCCCGAACCTCTCATTGAAGCTGACGTGTTTCATCCTGCTGTTGTCGCTAGAATGCATTTTCCAGAGCCTGTGAGTTACGATGATTCCATAGATGATGTGAGATTGGACTTTCACAAAGCAAATTTCGATGAAATTAGTCGAGCTATTGCTAGCTGCGATTGTATCCAGCTTCTTGATAACAATATTGACGTGGCTGTCTCCATATTCACCAACACGCTTGTACAATTATTTCGCCGCTTTGTGCCCCCTAGGCGCCACCGAAGTATACCCCCATGGTCGAATCACCAGCTGCGCGAACTGAAACGCCAGAGAGCGGCTGCTCTGAGAAGATATACTATTCACCGGAATCCAATAGAAAAACAACAGTTTAATGCTGCCAGTCGAAGATACCGCACTCAAAACAGGCTACTCTACTCAAGGTACGTAAAACGCAAAGAGAATGATCTCAAACGTAACCCTAAAAGTTTTTGGGCTTTTATGAATGAAAAACGCAAAACGAGCGGTCTTCCAAAATCTATGTTTCTTGATGATAGAGTAGCTGAGTCTCGTATGGGAATTTGCGATCTGTTCGCTAAGCATTTCTCCAGCGTGTTTGAAGCGAATTTCATCACGGATCAAGCCATGGGCCTGGCACTAGAAAATGTACCCAGAAACGTTATTGAGATGGGAAATTTCACATTTACTGAGCAAAGCGTTCTTGACGCGATTCGCAGATTGAAATCTTCCTCGGCCGTTGGACCTGATGGAATTCCACCGATCGTTTTTAAAAAGTGTGCTGAGGCTATTGCTGCTCCGTTGTCAATCATCATCAACAAGTCACTATCAGAGGGGAAGTTTCCTATCCATAAAAAAGGTGATAAACGTGACGTGTCTACGTATCGTGGCATAACCTCTCTATGCGCTGGGTCTAAGCTATTCGAGATACTTGTTGGTGGCGTGCTTTTCAATGCCGTCAAATCATACATCTCGCCTGATCAACATGGTTTCTTCAAAGGAAGGTCGATTAACACGAATCTGGTAGATTTTTCATCGTATTGCGTCAGGGCAATTGAGAATGGTGCACAAATCGACACTGTTTACACTGACCTGAAGGCTGCCTTTGACCGTGTGGATCATCAATTGCTGATTGCTAAGCTGAAGCGATTAGGTACTTGTTCACACTTCAGTGGATGGCTGAGTTCCTACTTAGTCAACAGGCCACTCACCGTGAAGCTCGGATCATCGCAGTCCTATACATTTACGAATTGTTCTGGAGTTCCACAAGGAAGCAACCTGGGACCGTTATTGTTTTCGATATTTTTCAATGATGTGTGCTTGCTCATCCCACCAGGTTGTCGAATTCTGTATGCGGATGATCTCAAGCTCTACTTAACAGTTAGATCCACCGAGGATTGTAAGGAACTGCAGCGACTTATTAATCAATTTGAAAGCTGGTGTTGTTGTAATCGTCTGACCATCAGCGTCCAGAAATGTTTTGTCATCACCTTCACACGAAAAAAATCTCCAATTCACTGGGTTTACGACATTGGTGGATGCCAGATCGAGAGAGCCAGCGTTGTAAAGGACCTTGGAGTTCATCTCGATTCACAGCTCACATTCAGAGATCATTACTCTAACATAAATAATAAGGCGAACAGGAACTTAGGTTTCATAATGAGAGCTGCAAACAACTTTCGAGATCCTTACTGTCTCCGATCGCTTTACTACGCCCTTGTTCGATCTGTCCTGGAGTCGGCTTCAGTGGTATGGAGTCCATATGCGCACGTGTGGATAAAAAGAATTGAAGCTGTTCAATCTCGATTCATTAAATTTGCATTGAGATTTCTACCATGGACTAACTCGGCTGACCTACCACCGTATAAGGACCGTTGCCGTCTGCTTGGGATAGAAACTCTGCATCAAAGACGTAGCTCGGCAAAAGCTTTATTTGTCGCCAAAGTACTACTGGGACATACGGACTCCTCCCACATTCTCGAACAGTTTAATTTAAACGCACCGACTGTGGTCCTACGATCAAGGGAATTTCTGCGACTAGAATTCAGACGAACCGAGTACGGAAGAAATGAACCGATTGTATCGATGTGTCGTGAATTTAATTATGTGTTTCATTTGTTTGATTTCTGTTGTTCCGTGGATGAATTTAAGTACCGTTTGAAACGTTTCAACTTGACAACTTGATGTTTTATGTTTTCGACTATTTATTTACATTTAATTATAATTTCATATTCATGTAGACTGTAAGTCAGATGGATCAAATAAAAAAATAAAATAGTGGGTTATATCTATGATATAACCGCAAGGTTCACGTGGAACTACCTTAGATTAGCAATCATTCGTTTGTATTGATTAAATTCTTGATTGAATGAAACAGTTTCCAAATTCAATTGAGTTCAATATATTTGCTCTGTGAGTGAAAAAAATGAACAAATGCCGTATAAAGTCAATTCATTTATTGTGATTGATTGTTCTTCGTTACAAGTAAATTTAATGACGGACCTTTTACGTTTGGTATAATGACTAGAACAAAATATATGTACGGAAGAATTATCAAACGTTTGATGAACCAGCCTAAGGCTGAAAATCTTTCCAATAAAGACAACAAAAAAATTATCAAACGATTATTTTATTTTACATTTCCCTCTGAAGTTTACATCCCAAAAGTGTACATACTTCTCGAATCTCGAATTTGCTTGAAACTGGGAAGTTCATTCGCTTCTAGTGTCTGCACGATTTTCCCAGGTTCCTAAGTTTAGAAGATCATGTTAGGACAGACATATTCCACTCTGCACAAAGGCAAGCGAGGACAAAAGTACTCGCAGTTTGCATTTATTTGCAGAGCCGATTTCCCCAGAAACCTCGGTTTTGAAGTCTGTGTTAGGGAAACACATTTCAATCGGAACAAAAATACCCCCGATTTGTATGAATTTGCAATGCCGATTTCCCCTAGGCTACTTGGTTTTGATGGCTGTGTTAGGGAAACCGTAAATCGGGCCAATCAAAACGATGCAGTTGGGGCGTTTAGATAACGCCTAATATTTTACAGTTATTCAATTGTTTATCTAATGAAAAACAACATTTTGTTAGTTGCGATAGATGCGTAGAAATATTCCCTATCAAGTGATGCAAACATCTCTCCTATCCAGTACGAAATGTTCGAGCTATAAGCATTCGAAATCTTTCATTTTTTCTTGAATGTTCTGTGTTTAGGTTTTCATTTTACCCTCCATATATTCCGGTTAGACGTAGTCCCACGTCAAAAAAAATAATAATAATAATCAATTCCTGGTGAAAATTCAAGCAAAATCTTCAAAAATTGCTATTTTTATCCCCCTGTACTTATAATAGCCACTTAAATTTCACCTTAACTTTCAAAGGTTGCATTTTTTCTTGAAATAAGTGATATTTGAATGATAAAATTGTATATAATCGAATCTGCATATAATCGAATCCGACCTGTATACCATCGGCAAACATTATTTATTTATTACTAGAAACTAACAAAACGTTCACGAATCATGAACAATAATGTGAAGTGTGAATACGTAGCAAATATTTCTATGAGTAAAAACTTCTATTATTTGGTTCACGTCCCGGATATCGTAACTGTAGCATATTAATATAATCCTTAACATCTCACATAATCTTATATGCTTTCGTACATCATGGTGTATTTTTGATCCTGCGAATAAATCAACCAAAGTTATGAGCGATTTAAAATGACTTGCTCGCGTGAACATAAATCCAGCAAATTGATACATCAACGACACCAACATAATTAAAATCTAAGGAAAGTTTGAATAGCTGTACTCGAAACGACGCCATATCAACCATTCACAGCATTATGGACCCATCTCGAAATTTATGCTGTCCCATTTTACAACCCCCGGAAAGCATGGCCGGGGACGTCAAAAGAAAGGGATCACCGTTTAGCTTCGGGGCATGCTGAGGTCATCATATTTCGCCAGGGTTATGTTCGTTCTTTTGTTATTGTTGTTGTTGTCGCTTGTTCCCCATATCAATCAACATTCGAGACTGGGCTCCCCCAAATTTTTGCAACGCTCGACTTGGATTGATTTATTATGGAAATGTGGGAAGCGACCGAATAAGCAATCATCCATTGAAAAAGGCGTTGTATCGATCAGAAAATGTCGCCTATTTTGTATTCAATCAAAGGCTTATTCCGAGAGATTTTTGCAATCTCGAACCTTTTTCACCCCACTCCTCTCCAAAGAGTCTTTTGGTATGCAGATAAGGAGAGCGGAACGATAGAGTTAAAACTGCGATTCCATCACTTTCACTGCCTAACGATCGATCTGCTCCGACAAGGACGATTGAATGCATAATGAGCGGCTGGGGACAAAATCTTCTTGCATTGAGATGGTTGCATTATGAAGCCCCCTGTTAACAAACATATCACACTGATTCATGTTAAAAACGATAAAAGACGAACAATTTTCCTAGATTTGGGTTATTAGAAATAAAAATATGCTCCACTGAAACAAATTCATCCTCTGTGTTCCTCATTGATTCGTATATTGCTACCACTTATGTATCATGTGCACACATTGTCCTAAACTGTTATCCTTCTACGAAATAAAATACAACAAATTACGTCCTTTCGCTCAGTAGGTGGTCTTCTTACTCGGTGGCATAGCATCTAAAACCCCTGTTTACTGAGCAAACATATTACACTCCGGGCTTGGAGCGCATCGGTTTATCGCTTCGCATTCGTCTCTCTGTCGGAGTGAGGTGTTCCGCATCAGTTCCTGCTAACGCCAGGATGTGTTCGAAGGATTGCTGTTTACCCAACACACAACAATAGACGCTTCCCGTTGCAGGAGGGAGCTGGTGCTTGATTTGCATGTGTCTTACAATAATGTGAAACCACCAGTTGTCCTTCGGAGGAAAATACCGGAACACAGTACATGTGTAGAGTGGGTTCAGGGCTAAATGCGAGAAGAATAAATTGTTCGCTTCCGAAAATGCATTGACCATTGATGATGGGTTTTGCTTGTTGCTGAGAGAGTACTGCCCAATCAGATAGAGAAAAGCGAGGAATTGGGGTAGACAACACGGTCCCCTCAATTGATTTCGGTAGAACTCCCCCTCGATCGACCGGAAAAATGATCCATCTGTTCCAAGTGGATGCCGAGGTAAGTATACTGGACACTTACCGGCTGATTGAACGAATCTGGCGCCTGGTGCAATCAATTCTACAAATGAACAAACAATCCTTCGGTTCCGTCTCTTCTGGGTGAGATTGTTTGTTAGTTTCGGAAAAGTGTGTAGGATTTCTTACATGCTGTGCAGATCGATGTTGCATGCTGGGTGGAATGTAAATGGTCGACCTCAACCAATTGTTTACTGTCAGCTGACGTTTCCACATATCCACAAAACAAATCGTTAGCAATGACCGATGTAGTGGAAAGAAATAATAGCTTTTGCACTTGAGAAAACATTACGAACTTTGACAATGGTATTTGTCTTCACCCAAATGAGCTAGATTTACGAACCTTGATTGGTTTTTCATTGAACGAACGTTCGACTTTTCGAACGATGGATGATGAATGTAACAACCAAAATTGTGTGAATGACGCTATCTGAAATGAAAGAAATTTCATATTCAGTACGCTCAAATAATCTCGGTTCTAAATTCAATGAGGCAGCCCATCATTGTTATCAGACAAAATCAAAAACCTATTTCTTGATTCTGCTTTGCAGATTATGACACGGGCTGCTGAGTGAGAGTTGACAATGTAAAAATAGCAATGATAATCCAAGCTCATGCATTTAGAGAGCTTCGAGCTTAAAGAGTTATCTTGTGAATAATTATATAGTAATGCATCGAAATCCGGACGCTTAAGCGCTTAAGATGGAAACAGAATGCCGCGTAGTGCGTTGCTTCTCATCAGCTGTCATTGCTTGCGTTTTGTATTAAAACATTCGCCCGACGCAGTCTGTTGATTTGCAGTCACAATCTAGCATTCGCGTCACCACTTTTCATGTAAACAAAAACAAAATAAAATTCTTATGAAAATCTTGTCCTTGTTGTGTCCACGGATCAGTTGAATGTTTTTAAAAACAACATATTTACATATCCGCGCTGGCGGCATGGAGCTTCGTTTACTAGGGGGGCGTGAAAGAATAGCTGATTTTCAGTCGATGAACAAGTTTTCAAAATTAAGATTATGAATGAAAATTAGCTTTTCCATATCAAACTAGTATTCTATTTAAATGTAAAACTTTTTTGTTTGTAGGTGGTGAAAAAGTCTCATACGAAAATTGTTTATGAAGAATACTCTATATTATGATGAAAAAATTCAGCAACAATGTTGGAATTGTTTGGCCACATGGTTGAATGAAAGTCAGAAACACGTGTTTCAAGTAATCAAATAACATGATGTGAAAATTTTCATTAAAATTTTAGAATTTGAAAACCGGCTTCGTGTCATCTAATCTGATAGAGATTACACTAACGAGTTTGGGACCCAAATTATGGCCCTAATTTGAAGTTTCCACCAGACGTCGACACCATGCCATCGTCATCGCGAATTCGGCGCAAGCAGTTTAGAACAAATGTTAGCGTTTAGTACAACGATGCTAATGACGCAACGCATTATTGTGTTCGGCTGAATGGAAACACACATATTTAAAATGAAGTGTCAAAGCACAATTGTCGCAGCGCGACGCATAGCGCGGCATTCTGGTCCCACCTTTACGAATATAACTTCAACTACTAAAAAATATTGACATATGATAGCACTAAACATTAGCGTTCCTATGGAATTAGAAGGCCTTCATCTATGTTATGAATCACAGAACTCCACAAAATCATGTTATATTTGTTCAAAATTTGAAATTTTTTTCATGGTGTCGTGATTTTAAATCCTTTTTCAATCATGCTTTGAAATCCGGACACTTTTGCTTTTAAATCCGGTCACCTGTTTTTTTGCAATTCTATGAGAGAAATTATTTATCAATTATTGTAGAACTTATTAACGGGTGCGTCATAAGTAGCGGGACTAAATGTATTTTCACAAGATGACTACTACAAGATGGCGTCATTTATATATTAGGCTGTCAAAAAAGTCCTGCGGTATTTCCGCAAGGTGTCGTTGTAAGCGCGTAGTTCTAGTTGTATTCATTGTATCGAGTCATACTATAGCTTGTTGGAAAGGTATTTTTGCGCGTTATAATATAGTCCTTGACAGTGTGACAGTGTGTTGTTTGGTTAAGTCGTTCGTGAGTTATAGTGTCGCAAATATGGAGCAAAATAAAGAGAAAATCCGACATATTTTACAGTACTACTATGACAAAGGCAAAAAAAGGCAATCTGGGGGAGACACATTGCGTATTTGAAACAGAAATGCCAGCAAAGAATCAATTTTCTCCAAACAATTACCGGAACATGGTGGGGTGCCCATCCAGGAGACCTCATTCAGTTATACAAAACAACGATATTATCAGTGTTAGAATATGGCAGTTTTTGCTTCCGATCAGCTGCCAGGATTCATATTCTCAAGCTGGAGAGAATACAATATCGTTGCTTGCGTATAGCCATGGGGTGTTTGCATTCAACACATACGATGAGTCTCGAAGTTTTGGCAGGAGTACCCCCGCTTACTCTTCGGTTCACAGAATTATCCTACAGATTTCTCATCCGTTGCAAGATCATGAATCCATTGGTGATTGATAACTTCGAAAATCTACTCCAACTGACTCCTCAGTCAAGTTTTATGTCTTTATACCATGAGTACCTTACCCACGTGCACCCTTCACCAGGCATCTCCAACCAAGTTTGCTTCCCATACTTCGGCAATTCCTCTGTCATTTTTTATCTGTCCATGCGACAAAAAATCCATGGAATCCCAGATCACCTACGCTTCGATTCTATACCGCCGATATTTTCGGCAGAATATGGGAAAGTTGGATCTGATAAAATGTTCTTTACTGACGGTTCATTCATAAACGGGTCCACTGGCTTCGGCATTTTCAATGAAAATTCCAGTGCCTCTTTCAAACTCAAAGATCCTTGTTCCGTGTATGTCGCTGAACTGGGTGCGATATATTACGCATTAGGGATCATTGAAACATTGCCCATTGACCACTATTTTATTTTTTCAGACAGTCTCAGCTCAATAGAGGCAATCCGCTCAATGAAAGTTGATAAACGCTCATCTTATTTCCTAACAAGAATAAGACAACTATTGAAAGGGTCGAAAAATCATTCAAGATTACCTTAGCATGGGTTCCCTCTCATTGCTCGATTCCGGGGAATGAGAAAGCGGACTCGCTAGCTAAGGTTGGCGCTTTAGAAGGCACACTTTTTGAAAGGCAAATTGTTATAATGAATTTTTCCACATTCCTCGTCAGTATACGCTCGTAAGTTGACAGCGCATGTGGAGTGGTGATGAGTTCGGTCGTTGGTTACACACGATTAACCCTAAGGTCTCGACGAGTGCATGGTTCAAGGGATTGAATGTAGGTCGTGATTTCATTCGCGTGATATCTCGGCTTATGTCCAATCACTACAAACTAAACGCGCATCTCTATCGCATTGGGCTCGCAGAAAACAATCTTTGTGATTGTGGCGATGGCTACCACGACATCGAGCATGTTGTCTGGTCGTGTATCCGGTTCCATGCTGCTCGCTCTCAGCTCTCTAGAGCACTGAGAGCACAAGGCAGACAATCGGATATACCCGTCCGGGATATCTTAGGTAGCCGGGATCCTGATCTTCTGCTTCATCTATACCTGTTCCTCAGAAACGCCGATGTCAACGTTTAATGATGTTTCCTTCGTTGTGCCCCCGTTTCATATCCCTCCTATCCGATCGATAAACTTTTACTTAGTCGCGGCAATACATACACACACTCTTTACAGACGCACGGGCCGAAGGTTGTGCAGTCCACTGATCATTCAACAAGAGCCAAGGGTTGTACCGCTCATGATAACTCTACACGAGCTGATGATTGCGCCGGCTAGTGACCATTCTATCCTGGATTCCTCGAGGCGAGAAAGACGCACCACGCTAGATATGGGGTACAGACTAGGGGGGCGTTGCTGATTAATGGTCGGCTGCATCCCAATAGGAAATATCCCGTGTCGGGCACACGTACAGAGCATCGAAGACTGCAACATACCAATTATGAGAACACTTGTAATACTAACCTCGAGCCAACCGCGAGTAATCGGTTACATTTTACTAACATAGTTGTAAGACAAAAATTGTCAAAATATTGGACTCCCGGCCCCGTCAGGCTAACTCCACATGTGCCGATACAGTTTCTATTTCCACCGCACAACGATGGTTTCAACGTTTTCGTTCTGGTGTAGAGGTCATCAAAGATGCGCGGACGGAAGGCCTGTCGTCGAAAATTGCGACAAAATCGCTGAATTAGCCGAGAAAGACCGGCATAGTAGCAGCCGTAGCATCGGCCAAGAGCTGGGGATAAGTCATCAAACCGTTATTAACCATTTGAAGAAGCTTGGATCCACAAAGAAGCTCGATGTATGGGTGCCACATACGTTGACGCAAAAAAACATCTTTGACCGTATCGACGCATGTGAATCGCTGCTGAATCGCAACAAAATCGACCCGTTTCTGAAGCGGATGGTGACTGGCGATGAAAAGTGGGTTACTTACGACAACGTGAAGCGCAAACGGTCGTGGTCGAAGCCCGCTGAAGCGGCTCAGACGGTGGCCAAGCCCTCATTAACGGCCAGGAAGGTTCTGCTGTGTGTTTGGTGGGATTGTCAAGGAATAATCTATTATGAGCTGCTTCCCTATGGCCAAACGCTCAATTCGGACCTGTACTGCCAACAACTGGGCCGCTTGAAGGTAGCACTCATGAAGAAGAGGCCATCTTTGATAAACAGAGGCCGCATTGTCTTCCATCAGGACAACGCCAGGCCACACACTTCTTTGGTGACGCGCCAGAAGCTCTGGGAGCTCGGATGGGAGGTTCTTTTGCATCCGCCGTATAGTCCGGACCTTGCACCAAGTGAATACCACCTGTTTTTGTCCATGGCGAACGAGCTAGGTAGTCAGAAGTTAGCCACAAAAGAGGCCTGTGAAAATTGGCTATCTTGAGTTTTTTGCCAATAAGGAAGCGAGCTTCTATAACAGGGGTATTATGAAGTTGGCATCTCGTTGGGAACAAGTCATCGAACAAAACGGCGCATATTTGACTTAAAACAGATGATTACAACAAATGACAGAACAGAATTTTATGAACAAACAGAATTTTATGAACAAATGAAAATTCAAAAAAAATACCGCAGGACTTTTTTGACAGCCTAATATATTTTCAAAATCCTATCAATATGTGTATCAAATGAAATGGCTTGATCAGTAGAATACAGAAATTTATGAAAAATTTTGAAAAAAAAATATGGCACCATTTTGTGGTGGTGGCAATTTTGGATTTGTATTTTTCATTAATAACTGTGTTTTACTAATCACCTTTCGTTTGATATCCATATTGATGGAGTTCTATGAAAATATGTATTCCAACATTTTGTAGCGACTGTCATCTTGAATTTACATTTTTCATCAATAATTGTATTCCACTAATCAAGCCCTTTCATTTGATACTCATAGTGATAAGACTTGGGAAAAAAAAAAAAAATATATATATATATATATATATATATATATATATATATATATATATATATATATATATATATATATATATATTATAGTTATAATCACCTAAGGTTCCGAAAGATGGTTGAATAAGAACATGTTAGATGGTTAAGCTCTAGGCTAGAACTACTTTATTTCGACATTGCTCCATATTTTATCCAGCGAGAACTTGACTAATCTACCCGTTGACTACACTTTCAACTACCCTGCTTTAAATCATTACCCTCGTTCAATGACTACCCGCTCGACAACACGTGCTCTGTGTTGATGGTTTTGAAGGTTAAGCCTGGTTTCGCTTATAACTTATATATATATATATATATATATATATATATATATATATAAGTTATATGTATGTATATATATATGGCGCCATTTTATGCTGGCGGCCATTTTGGATTTGAATTTTTCAGAAACAACTGTGTTCTACTAGTCAATCCCTTTCGTTTGATACCCATATTGATGGGGTTTAGAGAAAATATGAAATCCACCATTTCATAGCGGCCGCCATTTTGGATTTTCAATATTATGAAATACGCAGTTTTATAATGACTGCAGCGATAAAGATGTGTTCCAAATTTCAGATCAATCGGTCAACAGGAAGGGGTTAAATTTCCATTAATGTGGGACTGCGCTCCAGACAAAGTTACAAAGTTACCCGCGTACATACAAACGAGTCATATAATCGTCCCCGTCCTGTATACCGAAGAGTTTTGCGGTTTCCCGGATCGAAAATCTTTGCTCCACACTCCATACTCCATACTAAGGCATCTAACATACCTTTATGCAACTCCTTCAATAAGAAATTTAATCGTCAACTTTTGATCGTCCGGATTTAAAATCATTTTCTGAATGTGCTTTTTATTCCGGACATTGGTTTGTGAAATTCACATTGATTTTTGATTTTTAACATTTTTGACGTAGGATTACGTCTTTCGGGAACATATTAGGGTACAAATTGAAAATCGAAAATCGAGCACATCGTGAAAAAATATCCAATTTCAAACGCTTTTTGCTCAGTCATTTCATGATGGATTGATGAAATTTTTGCGTCAATCGATTTCGGCACTCCATAACAATTTTTTATATAATAAAATAATATATGTCATGAAACGAACTATCGAACAATTGAAAAATCTCAACCCCAACCCTAACCGAAATACCCACTTCTGATTGGTCGAAATTGACGACACATGCGGTAAGTCCCTAACAGAGACATCAAAACCAAGCTGCCTGGGAGAAATCTATGTCTAATTTCTTCGTTTATTCGCTTATCGATTAATCGTGGGGCCGTTTTTAAGTATTCGATTAATTCGAATAATTGTCTTTCAGCATTCGATTAATCGAGCGAATATTTATTCCTTGTAATCAAAATGAACAGTCATTTATAATAAAAATAGTAACAGTTACAGTTACATTAAATATAATTTTAAAATAAACATGGTGCAGAATAATGGTTTTTCAATGAAATGGTATTTCAGTATATTGATAAATTTACCATTTCATGATTTTTTTGCGGATGATTGAAAAAAGAGCACATCATGAAAATGATGCACAATATTTTCATTGCACCAACATACAATTGTTTTTGTTCGAAATTACCCGTTCTTCGAATGTTATTAAAATAGCAGAATTGTTTGAAAATTTCTGCTTGGTCCTTAAACTACTAATTTCAAAAGAAATATATTTCTAGAATCAATTCCTCCTCCTTCTTCAATTCTGCCTTTTAACCCTGCAGATGCTGGATTCTTCTTCCCAGTCTCCACACCACCACCATGTTTATTCTTCAACCGTAAATGGTTTAGCATATTCGATGAATTTCGACAAAACGCCATGACGGTTAAACATATTTTGCACTCTTTTTTTTTTTGAAAAAATGGTTCCTTTTTTTTCATTAATCGCTATTAATGTGATAATTATTCGATGTATTCATATTTCGATTTTTTCATTATTCGATACAAAATTACACGACTAAAATTGCAGATATTCGATTATTTGTATTAATCGAACGATTAACCGACGTCTCTAATTGCAAATACATGAAAGTAGGGGGAGCTTTTGTTCCCACCGAAATGTGTCCCCTAACATAGACATTCGAACCAAATTATTATCAAAGAGTTTAATGTAATTCTTCATTCTCCGAACATATCCAAAATCAACAGATAGCCTAACGGATTCCTACATCGACTATGCGGTGGAGTCTCGAACACAACTCTCTTGTGTCTTTTTTTGTTAACAGTTAGGTACCATGTTTGACACTAAACTAAATTAACACAATAGTAATGATCAGTCACATCAATTCAACATGCAAAAAATGCCATGGTTTTGGCATGATATTGAATCTAATGAAAAAGTGTCCGGATAAAAAAGCGTCCGGATTCAGAAGCATCACTGTACACTCAACAAAAGAATTGGAGGAGAATAATGCGGACACGAAATTTTCAGGTGATTTTTGAAATGCTATGACGTGAAAAATAATGAGACATATTTCAGTTTTTAACCTTCAACATTCAAATGTTAGAATATTGTACGAACATAGTTTTATATGGGTATGTGTGTATGTATTGGACAAACATATCGAGAAGACATACAAAAATCGAGTTCTTTCACCTGAAAAATTCAACTTTATAGATAGAGGTAAACATAATTCGACAATGTTGTAGTCCCAGTTATTTGAGACATCTTTGTAGAACAAAGTTTTTTCTATCTCTTCAAATAATCGATATAGCATCTTTTTCTAAGTTACGTTAGGGTCACCATGAAAAAAAAACTGCTTTCTTGCTCTAACTTTTATAATTCAAATTCTACATGTAAACTGTCTCCGAAAAACATTTAGAGCTTACTAATACAAACATTTTGCGATGTAGAACTTGTAAATATCTCAACTTCACTCATTGATATTCCTTCCCAAAAAATACGCTTTCTTCACTTTTTTTGTCATTCTTTCTGGGCAAACATAAACAAACTTTATTGGCGGCAATTGGAAGATGATATTTCACTCTACATGATGTGTGATTTCCAAAACTATGTTATTTTTCGTATTTGAGTAAATTAAAATTGAAATCATGAATTTTTGGGTAAAAAACATCAATAACTTTGAGTAGGATTAAGATATTGACAAGCTGCATCGCAAAATGTTGGTATTGAGAAAGCTCTAAAAGTCGTACGAAGACAGTCTTGATGTAGAATTTGAAATATAAAAGTTAAAGAAAAAAACCAGTTTTTTCTTTCAAATTCTAAAAAATTCAACAAACATTTTTTAAGTTTGCCCCACAAAGAATGACAAACAAATGAAATGAACGTGTTTTTTGAGAAGAAATATCAATAACTTTTAGTGAAGTTGAGATATTGACAAGTTCTGCATCGCAAAATGTTTGTATTAGTGAGCTCTAAAAGTCTTTCGGATACTGTTTGTATGTAAAATTTGAAATATAAAAGTTACAGCAAAAAAACAATTTTTACATTTTCACCTAACGTAACACAAAAAAAGGCGCAATATCGATTATTTCAAGAGATAGAAAAAAACTTTGTTCTACAAAGATATCTCAAATAACTAGGATTACAACATTGTCGAACTATATTCACCTCTATCTATAAAAATAAGAAAGTTATATTTTGTATTTTATCGACAATTTTGATCACCCTATTTTTGATAACAAAAAATGAGCGCTGTAACAATTATGTCTTAGACAGTTTTTGTCTAGAGAATAACTGTCGAGCTCTAAATGCTAATTTCCACTTAAATGCATCTCCTGGACCATTGTGCATTGGGACCACCCTCATCCCATACTGAACGAGAAAGTTCGATCACTCTGTATGGAATGTCATAATTGGTCCTTAGTTCCATCCAATCCCTGTTCATCTCCTAGGCTGGTCCAGAAGTTAAGAGATTCAGGATGCCCAAGTGACCAGTTTTGTTCCCATCTAGTATTTATTTTTCCATCTTTTAAGCTTCAGAGTGCGTTTCTTAGCCTCTAACTGAACATATTGGTTCAAAGGTAACAGGTGGAGGATAGCCTCCAATGCCTTTGAGGGCGTGCTTCGCATCTTTTGTCTTTTTTTTGTCAATATTTAATCGAAAAAGTTTGAGCTGTAGGGTAACACGGGGTGATTAGGTCATATGGGGTGATTTGGACTACCCCTTTATCTTAAAAAGTACGACTCAACTTGAATTTTGTATAATGTCATCTTCTTTAATTGTTGAACCGCATGTAACTAACGTAAAAAAAACTTTGGTCAAATTCGACAGGTGGCAGGAAATGGTAGCATGAACACAGCAAGCACTTTGATTGTCAAAAAATGTGAGTTTTCCGATAGTGGTTTTAAGGGGTTTCCCGCTAATTTAACAAACTTTTCGTGTATTGTGCAGTACAGTTCTGTTCGCCTACAGGAGAGGAACAATTTGATGTAGCGAAACTGTAAGTTTGATAACAATAAATGAAATTAATTGCATTTCGATTTTTGCGTGTTGTGTGGGGTGACATGGACACGGTTTTGTGGGGTGAATTGGTCCTACATATTTGAGGTTTTTCTTTGGTTCCAGATGCCACTGAATTACAAAAAGAGGATGGGCAGACAATGTTGGAAGAAGGAGGAGCTTGTAAGAGCAACGCAGGCCATCGAGAACGGATTTTCTTTGACCAAGCATCAAAAGTGTTTGAAAATGCTCGACCAACAGTGAAAAGATTCGTGCAGAATTCGAGATGGTCTCAATCCAACTTTTCTGGTCTGGGTTCTGGCCAAGACACCTAGTATCGATCCCAAAACATTGTTACTGGTTGTAACATTATCCCTAAATACTTTACATAAACATAAGTATGTTTTTTCGATGAAACACATACTGGACCAAATCACCCCACAGACGGTCCAAATCACTCCGCATCAAATTTTAATATCCAAAAATCATCTCTTTTATTTTATGATATATTTGGTTTATTGAAGCTTTATATAATGATTAAACATTATTTATTGAGAGAAAACAAGTGTAGCTTGATATACAATGTGACATTTTTTATTTAGACCGTATTGGTTTGGAAATATTAGGCGATTTGCTTAGGTGGTCCAAATTCCCCCTTTTCCCCTACAGAAAAAAATATTGAAACACAAATCAAACATCACTGAAAATGAGAAATTTTTATTCCTGTTAGCATCGACGCTAAGACGCAACGAATTAGTTCCTCTCCCACAATTTAAGGAAAAAAATGGTATTGCTGATCCGGAATTTATCCGAAATCAGTAGGTTTTAAGTCTTTCGAATCAGAATGTCACTTATTTGAAATGTTTGAAATAAATAATCTCTCAGGATCAGAATAGAATTTATATCGCACAGCTTTAGGCTCTTAATGTTTTGTGTATGTTCCTTACTCTGTGCAGGATGAAATAAGGATGACTCCGAGAGCGAAAAATATGTGCTATCTCGTTCTGACCATGAAGATGACAAGGAAAACTATTGAAAAGCACCGAGCAGTAAATTATCAAGAAAGTTCGGAAAGTACTGTTCATGCACAATTGAAATTAAATGGTAACTAAGAGGAAGAAAGCATCGTCTAGTCAAGTGGGTAACCGGGCTTCCGATTGACACGAAACATTTGAAGACGTATTTTCTGCGAACCGTTAAAAGGAGGTATTCCTGTATACAAGTAACTGAATGGTTTGCTAAGACGCCATCCCAACATCAAGCGAAGGATTCCAAGTGCGCGAACTTGTGTTACGGAGCATAAAATCCTGGAGTGGTTCCAAGGGGTAGATGAATACGTCCGATAAGCAGATATCAGCAACGTCTTAGAAGATTCTACCCGAGTGCAGGTATGGGTACAATCGCATCGAAATTCGTTTAACACTCATCTACGGATAAAACTCACCCTTCTATTCTCCGTTTATGCCTCACTTTATTTGAGACAGAAAACGTTCACCTATCATCTTCGCAAAGTTCATCCTCGAGTTTAGCGGAAAAATACTGGGCCTGATTCCCGAATACACTTCGAATACACTTCACGGTGGAAACGGAGGCCCTGATTACCATTGAACTACGTTTTACGAGTTAGTGAAGTGTCGAAGATAATGATGAGTTTTCAGACAGAATGAGCACTTTTCAAATAAAAAATCATTAATGAAAATTAACTTCTTCGTATCAAACTGGTATTCAATGTGAGTGGAAAACTTTGTTTTCTTCATTCCACCGTGAAGTGTATTCGTAGTGTATTCTAGAATCAGGCCCGGAATGAAACGTATCCGCGATGACAACGGTACGGTGTCGACATCTGGATACGAGATTAGTTTCCCACTAAACTTATCATTATAATATCGAATTATCTTCAGATAAAATTTTTGTATGAGATTATTATATCACTTGAAGAAAACAATTTTTTCCACTCACATTGAATTCCAGTTTGATACGAAGAAGTTAATTTTCATTAATGATTTTTTATTTGAAAAGTGCTCATTCTGCCTGAAAACTCATTATTATCTTCGACACTTCACTAACTCGTAAAACGTAGTTCAATGGCGTGCCGTTTATTTCGTTTCCACCGTGAAGTGTATTCGAGAATCAGGCCCACTGTATCGATTCCGCTTAGGGGCTGTCCACATACCACGTGGACAGAAAAAAAACGATTCTAGACACCCCCTCCCCCTCCGTGGACAAGCGTGGACATTTACCCCTCCTCTCTTTGTCCACGTGGACATTCCTTCTTTTTTTCTTATTTGTTTTTTTTTTTGAAACCAAGAAAGTTGTAGGGTTGTGTCCGAACCATGACTACATAGTTGACGTAGGATTACGTTACGATGTTTGTTGTATGTTAATTTTTAATATATCCGAACAAGATGAGATTCTAGATTTGAACAACATCATCGTGAAATAATCAAGGGGCGAGATTGTGTCACTTGTTATGTCTCAGGGGTATAGCTTGCGATACGTTAACGCAAAAAAAATCCATATTTTCTAGCGTTATACAATTTGTGAACAATGCCATAATATCGATCTATTCACTATTCTTTCCTTTCTTCAATATTACCCGGTAGGTTATTTGTATCACTCTTCAGTTTCTTTCGAATTCCATTTATGTTGTCTACAGTTAGCTTCTGTGCATGGAAAAATATAATGCTATAACTGTTCCTGATAATGCGTATACATTCAGCATCTCGAAATTGTTCGGTCGTTTCAAGCTCCCGTTTTACCAGCATCCCAAGATCAGAAAAGTCGCAAATTAACTCAACTCCTGATCACACTTTTCTAAAGCTTACGCTTGTCGAATGTTCACAAATGATACAGTAACTGTATTTGATAGTTTCGACCACATAATTGTCGAGCTGTATTTATTGGAAATTAACGACTGATTGTTTGTAAGGAGCTCATAGCAGGAACGTCAAACCTCATGTCTCCTCGACAATCTGGCAAGCAATTTTGGAGTTTGACAGGAATGTGCTGTTCCTGACATAGTAGATGACCTTTTGCGGGTGAGGGCTGACTTTGGTAATAGATAACGATTTATGTCGATTATCTCAACAATTTTCCATTCAAAATTGTTATAAATTATAAATT
Organism: Toxorhynchites rutilus septentrionalis; assembly: GCF_029784135.1. Classification (NCBI taxonomy): domain Eukaryota; kingdom Metazoa; phylum Arthropoda; class Insecta; order Diptera; family Culicidae; genus Toxorhynchites; species Toxorhynchites rutilus. The sequence continues at coordinate 151,602,768 of NC_073745.1, forward strand.
TTTTCATCGCTCATCACGACTTTTTACAAAAACGGCGTTATTGGATATTAGTAGTGAATCTTAACTGATCTGTCGTGTACCGAATATTATTCTAAATGGATTCCTCGATTTGATTGACATCAATAGCGGCACGAACTTTCCGGTCCAACCCATAGAAGAGTATTTCACAAATTACCATATTTCAATAGAGGACAATAAAGAGCTTCGCTGCTCGTAACCCTTCTTCAAAGATAGGAGCCGTGCAACTTTAAAAGAATTTGTTGTTCGTTTCCAATTTTGCAAAACCTTGGAAGTTCTGAAGAGATAGAAACGAAGTGGTTTTTGTATCATGAACAGAAACTGGATAAAAGCCCGCATCTAAGAAAACAATGTTGACCATTTTTTATATTACAATACTAAGCCTGTGGTGTTATCTTCATCTTGACGGAATAAATTATCCTTTTCTAACAATGAAATCAATCGATCGCTCACAATGTATGTGCATTAGTTTCAGCATATAGATTTCAATGAAAAAGATCAAGAAGAGAAAAAAGAGAGAAGTATGGATGCCCGACTGGCACTCTCAGAGTCTTTTTACACAGTACCAACACCTGCTGAATCGGTTGAAAATTGCATTCTACGTACTTAAAAGTTTTTTTTTTGTTTTGACACGGACCAACCGCCACATACATGCATACAGATTAGACGTAATGTATTAAAAAAAATGTGTCCACGTGGAAATTATCTATACCCCCTCCACCCTCACCGTGGACAAGCGTGGACATTTCGTGACCCCTACCCCCCCCTAAAGTTGTCCACGTGGTATGTGGACAGCCCGCTATCTATTCTCAGAAAATTTTGCATTCTCTTTTTTGCCTCTCGGGATGACATTAGATGGTGATAGAATAAAATTGGAAACTTTTACTTGCGCCAGCGAGTGTCTCTGTAAAATCATTCGTTTTTCACTCAAATAACAATCATTGAGCCTCGATCGTGGCAGTAAAATATAGGTAGATAGTTGAAATCGAGTTGTTTCCTGTGCACTATTGCCATGACATTTTTTTGTTTCTAGTATGAAACGATCTAAGCCAACGCAAAAGACCATATTAACGCAAGTTATTGGTGAGCGGGAAGGTGGATTTCGTGTGCACTTTAATGCTGACAAGGAAAAGAGTACAAGGGAAAATAAAATCATACATACAAGCAGATTCAGTCTATTTTGACTCACTCGTTATTTTGTTTCGTGCGATCCTTCCAAAGGAGTATTCATTCATTGAATGTTGTTTTCCACTCTTTGTTTTGTTATGTTCACTATCAGTACCGAATGAAGATAGTCGGGGAGTGTAAAATGATTCATCGTGCAATCTCACGATTGCTTGCTGCATTCTTTTCGCCAGAGTGATTTATTGGTGTGGAATTAGGTGTGGAGAAATGAGCGAATGAACTTTTCCATACTTGCCAGAGTGTTCAACATGGATGAATCTTCCATAAGACTTGTGGTTTTGGCACCAGCTGACGAATAATACGTCCATGGGTCATAAATCAAACACATAATGTAAATATTGATTATGTTATTTAACAATGTGTACCGATAAATAATAAAAATAACAACCATTCTAAAATATCAGACACTGATATTGACAATTATTGTGTGGTACCTCAATCGCCACAGCTGAGCAGAATATTCAACTTTAATATTGGGTTGGGGAAAAAGAAATGTCGTATTTCTGATAGAAATTTGATGCTTTATTTAATATACTTAAAATTATCCAATTTAAGTTAAGTATGCGCCGTTTTGTTCGCAAACTTGTTGCCATTTAGAAGGCAACTCCATTATCACTTCCTTATGAAACCCCCCTCCTTATTTGCAAAAAACTCAGACAGCCAGTTTTCGCAAGCCTCTTTTGAGGCCAACTTAGTATTACCAAGAACGTTTTGCATGGACCGGAATAGAGATGATAATCACTAGGAGCCAGGTCCGGACTATACGGTGGGTGCAATAGGACATCCCATCCGAGCTCCCGTAGCTTCTGGCGGGTCATCAAAGATGTGTGAGACCGAGCGTTGTCCTGGTGGAAAACAACACCAATCCAATTGATCATTTCTGACCGCTTCTGGTCAATCACCTACTTCAAACGGTCAAGCTGCTCACAGTAGTGAACCGAGTTGAGGGTCTGGCCATAATTGAGCAGCTCATAGTGGATGATTTTTCGGCCGCCTTCATTGCAGTTTTACCTCGCAGGTAGTAAAAACGTAAAATATTGCGAATTTCTTGCTTAGTGGACTCCATCTTTGACGCGCTATAACTTGTAACTGAAAAGGACAATCACAACAATGTTGAAACGAGCAAAGCTGTAGCAAAGATTGTCGTCTTTAAATAGCCGTATAGTATGACCCGATGCGATAAGTACAACACAAGATATGTTTAAGTGTTGCCATATATTGACAATATACGACATTTCTTTTTCCCCAACCCAATATTATTGTTGAGTTCTGCAGTTCTGAATAAGGAATGTAATGTGGCTGTTTTTCAAATTCAAAATATCTGTCTGAATACTTATCGATTCAATGACGACGATAAAATAATGCGCTGCCATATTGGTCGGTACATCAGCTCGAATGAAATTTTCTGTTGCATTTTTGATTTCCCAATTCATGAGTGGGACGGGGCAGAACAACGCTAGCTTTTATATAAAACTAGCTGACCCGGCAAACTTTGTCCCGCCCAAAATTAGTTTTTTATAGTTTTTGTTACCTTCAAACATTCACGTTTTCTTATTAAGCGCAAGTTCATGAGTCCAATCGCAGAACTGTTCATTGAATGATCTTCTAATCGACCCTGTTGAATTTACCTTTTACTGTAAAATTCCTAGTACTGCTACCAAAGCTCATCATTATAATATCAGATTATTTTCAGACACAATTCTCGTTCAAGATTTTTCAACCACGTGAATGTTTGAAGGTATTGATAACAAAAAACAAATTTACCGAGACGAACTTCGTCTCGCCAAATATATATATATATATTTATATATATATATATATATATATATATATATATATATATATATATATATATATATATATATAAATATATAAAAGACTTAATAAATCTTTTTTATCTTCCTTAATCTTACAGGCAATGTATTACTGATCATTTTAATAAAAATAATTCCGACCAGTATGGCATCCATGTTCATAATTAATACAATCGCGTAGAGTTCATAGATGATTAACCACCCCGTTTAAATTTATAGTGAGATTAACGCTTCTATCTGTGTCCCTTTTGTATATATTGTCTGAATTTTCAAAGAAGAAAGACATAAGAGATGCTTCAATCAGATGGGTTTCGGAAGGCACGTAATCACGTATTCAGGCGATCTAGTAAACAAAAAACTCAAATTTCAATGTGTATTATAATAAATGGGATATAAGGTACTAATGCAATATCCAGGATCGCCAGTCCGTCGTTATTTGTGAAATTTTCACTTATTATCGTTATGTAATGTGGCGAAGCACTACTGCTGATTGCACAACAGCAGCATTATTACACCGCATGCGTTTTCGAATGCAATCAGGAGCAATAAACCATTTCGAAAATTGCCAACAGGAAATAAGCACCCGCCCTCGCAAACGTTTAAGATTTAAGCCTTCAATAATAATTGTGGTATTAAAAATGTAATATACGAACGCAAATAATCCGAATAATCCCACGATATATGGAAAGATGAGATCTGCCCGGGCGGACGGTTCCGAACCGAGTTACGGCTGAATTCCAGTCCGTGGTTGGCGCGTGTATCGTACGGGATTATACATACAGTCGTCATAAGTGGGAATTGTAAAGTAGGCAATTGTCCCTGATGGTTGAATGGATTAATTTCATAACGAAAAAACATATATAAATGTGCGAGAAGCTTGCTTAAATATTAATTTTTAAAGTGGAGGTGCTCAGATATGCTCTTTCCAATGATTATTCCTTTTTTGCTGTATGGAATTGGTTCGTTTCATCCAAGTAAAAGAGATAATTATTTCATCCATATTCAATCCATGGAAATCGCGAGGAATGCTGAATCTGATTCATCCATCTCATATTAAATTGAATCGGATAGGTAAAACTTTGCATATCAGTATTCGCATATAAAGGATTTTTTCTTCACATTCCTCGAAATCCCTTTACGAATAAAGAATAGCTACGACTAATAATCTTCTCGTCATCATTATCCTCCGAAATCTGCTACCTCCGTCAATAGTTAATAAATCAGGAGCGTGAAACTACTAACTGTCGGGTGGAGCTCCTGCTATGTGAAGAATGATTTTTCGTTTTCGTGCCACTGTATTCCGGATACGAGTCTCGAGAGTGATTAAAGTTTGACACCCTCCGGCATCCCCCACTCACCTTTCGGTTTCGTGAGCCAGCGAAGATAGGAAGCTTATTGATTAAAACTTGCTGGAATTATTATTCAAGAGATGTTCGGTCGTCTTTCGTTTTCTGCCCATTTCTCGCAGCGCCGTCGAAGAATGGCGTGATGTCATTGTGTTTGCCCTGCTCCCAGGGATATTGCCACCGAGGGCGCCATTAGACGGGATGAAGGGCAGGATCAAGAAGATGCACAACCACTCGGGGCGACGGCGAAGACTAATGGGGGTCACGGCTGAATGATATAGATTATACGATTTTCTTCCGCTTAAATCTGCGTGCGAATGGGTCAATGAATAGAGAATGAAGCGGGGTTATGCTGCGGGGCGAAACAGAGGCCGCGAACAAATCATTCGAAATTACCCGGATCAACTCGCTGAAGTAGGACAAATCAGCGTGACACCGTGTCGAGGGTCAACGTGGATCAACGGGATTCAAATGGTGGTAAACTTATGGCGTCTCTGGGAGGTGTCTTCGGGGTATGTTTCTTCTTGATACAGATGTAATGATGTGAAGTTTCAATCAGCGAAGAATAATAATTATTGAGATGTTTTGAAACATTCCCCGGGACACAAAACACATTAATAAAGTATAACTTTGAAGCTTTTGAACATAAAAAAATTAAAAATAGTTTCGAGTATAAAGCTTCCATAGTTTTGAGTCAATGTCGCACCAGATATGATACCGTGTCACTAAAATGGCTATAACACGGTAAATAATAAAAAATTCTAATAAAACTTCCTAAGACATAATTTTGAAGTCTAAAGTTTAGAACAAAGGAAAAAAAATGTTTTGAATTTCTGGACTTGAACACCTCTTTAACACATTGAATTCCGCGTCGGCCCCTGAAGACTGACTATAAAATTAATATCAAAATTTCTTCTTTAGAGTAATCCCTTGGTTTCACTATCATTTCATATGAGAACTATATTTGAATTATAACATAATCGGAAAAAATCTATCAACACTACTCACTATCGCTTTTGTTTGACGTATGCTTAACGTGAGCATGTAGAATTTACCCGTTCATCAATATTCAAATTTCTCCCGTCTTTCATCAGTTTTCATCATCGTTAACAGTTTACTGTGATTGCTTGGTAAGTGTTTCGCAATTGACTATAAAATATGATCAAGTGTAATGTAATTTTAGTTCAAAAAATTACAAAATAAAGTGTCCGAAATTTGAATTCAATTTGTCCGAAATTTGATTTAGTGCCCGAAGTTTGATTTTTATTCGCTTCATTTGAAAAGCATTTTATTCGATGATTTTTTATGTTTTCAATCAAATAGGTACCAAAGTAGAAAGCTTGAAAGCATATTGAACAAATTTATTAAAAATATCAACCAAATAACACCTATGCATAAAGTATAGACCTGTTTTCTGCATCATATGCCTTAAGCGTCCGAAATATGATTCAGAACGGTGGGTTAAATATGAACCGTTTTGTTGGATAACTTGTGCCGAAAATCGATTGTGTCAATACCGATGACCAATCGTAGTTAGTGATCAATCGTGTGGTGGATTCACTCATTACAATACACAGCGGACCTCACAGTGGACATCAAAGAGAATCCTGTAACACGAACAACAAAACACATTCGTCCATCAATTTTGGTTCGGTGAATATGTCATCAATCTGTAATTTACGAATTGAAATATATAACCGATATTCCGGCGAAAAATACACATAGCTTTTTTGCTACTTCGAGACTAAGTTAAATACAATACTGAATATTGAAGCTTTTATGTTCGTGTTGCCAACACCCAAGCTTTTCATGATGATGGTCCTATCTCATTCCCCTACAAAATTGATTCTACTTTTGAGCGGGACGAGTAGATACTCTTATTAATAATAGTTTATGATTGTATTTATTTTATGACATCACGCTAATAAGTAAGCTAATTAATCCTTTTAGTACCGGCGAAAAGAACGTGCGTAAGCGAAGAATACCGGGCCAAATCGGCGAATTTGCAAAGGTTTGCGAAAATGCTCGTAAAAACGAAAGTAGAAGTAATATTTAAAAAAATATAAAAAGCAGCATATTCGGAAATAAAGGGAGAATAAAACGATACGAATTGTGTTTCATTATTTGTTGAAAATCATAAGAATAATATGAACATAAGACATAAATCGAACAAAAGTGATTTCTCTTTTTCAAATGGTAATTGCACATTAAAAAAGATCATTTGGTCATAGCTCTATATACATTTTTAGTATAATGTATAGACATTGCATTTTGCAATCATTTGCAATACAATAACAGAAGTCAGATAATACAACGGAAGGATAACGCGATGTGTTGAATAGTCGAATCCTTCATAAAAAGGGAGTTTTGGGTACATGGCATTCGAAAGTTCATGTGCTTGTCTTGTTTTATATCGATGCATATCGCTTCCGTACGTTATCGTGTTTTGTAGATAGGTCGGTGTCATTGCGTTAGTGAACTCCGCTTGCGAATGAGGGATCTCAATATTAGCACCTCCGAAAAAGAATCTGTAATAGTAATAGTAATAGTAATAGTAATAGTAATAGTAATAGTAATAGTAATAGTAATAGTAATAGTAATAGTAATAGTAATAGTAATAGTAATAGTAATAGTAATAGTAATAGTAATAGTAATAGTAATAGTAATAGTAATAGTAATAGTAATAGTAATAGTAATAGTAATAGTAATAGTAATAGTAATAGTAATAGTAATAGTAATAGTAATAGTAATAGTAATAGTAATAGTAATAGTAATAGTAATAGTAATAGTGAGCCGTGGAGCTGCCGGCCTAGAATAGCACTTCGGGTCGAGGTCCCCGTTCGTGTCGTAGAAGGCAACTAATCGGGTGGCAACGCGAGTAAGGGCGCGGTAAAGCCTATGGAGAATGCACGGGGAAAATACCGTGTACAGGAGCAGCGAGAGGAGTGCCGAGCACATCAGGATCGACGTCAGTAAGATCCTGATTACGACATACTGGTATGACATGGAAAACGGATATGACATGGAAACGGACAACATGCGACGCTAAAGGCTGACAGTCGTGCTATTCTGCTCCCTGAGTAAGGAAGGGTGACACCTTCTTGAAACGGCGGTGGGGTAATAGTGCGGTTGCCTCCGTCCCGGTAACAACTTGGCTAGTCTTCGGGTACGTTCGATGCTCGTCTTGGCTCAGGCACTAGGTACTAGGCATCAGATGTCAGATTCCTGACTTGCGCTGATCCAGCTCTGAACACGGTCCCCATGAAGGACCGTGTCAACCCCTGCATGGCCTCACTGCTTGCATAGATAACCATGGGATCACAAAAAGGCGACTATGTACAACAAGCGGAGATAGCGGCCCGGAGTTGGGACCCAATCAAAATGAAGACAACCAACAAAACCAACGAAGAACGAAGAAACAGTATGATGGATACAGGAGATCAAGCCAACGCGTTCGCTAGTAGTAAAAAGCTGCTGCGATCGCCACAAGCTGAAACAAGTGGTAACACCAGGTCCTAGTGACAGTAATGGAGTAATACCCGAGACCCAGCAGAGTCGGGGGAACAATCCCCTGTTCCTGCCAAAGTCCAGCGGTAGTTTAACCCAGGAAGGAGAGTTGACTGGAGAAAGCATTCTGAACACGATCATGATGAGGGTCAAAAACTAGACACATTCGTGCAGGACAAACCCAACGTGCATAAAGAGATCAAGACCAGGGTGTCGGGTATAAGATCTCTCTTGGGACGTGCTATGAAGGAGCACGATGGACTCGTCGAAAGGACGAACACTGCCGAAAAAACACTCGCAGAAGCGTTGCAAAGAGCTGCAGCTGGACAGGTGACGCCAAAGATCCCTCGAAACCGTTCGGAAAAAAAGAAAAAAAAAATTCACCAGCAGAAGAAGAAATGCTCAAAAAACGCAAGGACGACCACGAATACGGCGATCAAGGCGATAGTGCCGCCCTGGGTAACAGCGAAGAGCTGGGTGACAGTGACGACCAGAGCGGCACCGATAGCAAAAGAAACGACTGGAGAACGGTCACGAGAAGAAACAAGAAAAATTTAGTGAACGAGCAAAAAGAGAGGGAGAGAAAAGAGAAAACGGTGAAAAAAAAAAGAAAGATGAAGAAAAGAATCAGGGGCCAAAGGACAAGAAGCCTAATCCTCGGCGGGCGAGAGGCAAAGGCGAGCCTTATCCTCCGAGTCATCGATTGAATGCAGGAACCTCAATCTGTTCACTACCGAGATGGACCTGCGTCAGAAGTTGGAGGAAAACATCGTGGGCAAAGTTCCGATGAAAATCCGATTAAGAAATGCGTATCGCGGGACGCAGACCGCAACGATTCGTCTCCCAACGGACGCAGCGAACAAGTTCCTGAAGCTAGAGAGCATAAACGTCTGCTGGGCTGTGAGTCGTTTTAGAATCGTTCCGCCTGTTCCAATGCAATTGGATCGATGTTTCAAGTGTTTAAACTTCGGCCACCTGGCGAAAGGCTGCTTGGGGCCAGAAAGATCCAAACTGTGCAGGAAATGCGGAATAGAGGGACACTGTTAGCGACTGCAAGGGAAAGCCAAGGTGTATGTTTTGCGAAAAAGAGGACAGTAATGACCATACGACGGGAGACTTTAATTGCCCTGTGTACAAACAGGCGAGGGCAAGCCAACAGTGATGGAGATAACCCATAAAAATCTCAACCATTGTGACACCGCACAGCAACTGTTGTGGCAGTCAACGACAGAAACAAAATGTGATGTCGCAATTATCGCGGAGTCGTATCGCATTCCCCCCGGTAACGGTAATTGGGAGACTGATAAAGTGGGAATGGCCGCCATCCAGGTCATGGGCCGATATCCCATTCAGGAGTTAGTCTCGAGGGCTCGCGAGGGTTTCGTGATCACAAAGATCAACGGAATTTTCATCTGCAGTTGCTACGCACCTCCCAGATGGATGATGGACCAGTTCCACTATATGCTGGATGTCCTCACCGAGGGGCTCGCCGAACGAAAACCAGTCGTTATAGAAGGAGATTTCAATGCGGCAGTAGATTGGGGAAGCAGATGCACCAACGCGAGAGGGACTTGCTTACTAGAAGCTCTGGCCAAGCTGGATGTTACCCTGTGCAACGAGGGTACCACTAGTACCTTTCGCCGAGATAACCGAGTTGCTACGCACCTCCCAGATGGACGATGGACCAGTTCCACTATATGCTGGATGTCCTCACCGAGGAGCTCGCCGAACGAAAACCAGTCGTTATAGAAGGGGATTTCAATGCGGCAGTAGATTGGGGAAGCAGATGCACCAACGCGAGAGGGACTTGCTTACTAGAAGCTCTGGCCAAGCTGGATGTTACCCTGTGCAACGAGGGTACCACTAGTACCTTTCGCCGAGATAACCGAGTTGCTACGCACCTCCCAGATGGACGATGGACCAGTTCCACTATATGCTGGATGTCCTCACCGAGGAGCTCGCCGAACGAAAACCAGTCGTTATAGAAGGGGATTTCAATGCGGCAGTAGATTGGGGAAGCAGATGCACCAACGCGAGAGGGACTTGCTTACTAGAAGCTCTGGCCAAGCTGGATGTTACCCTGTGCAACGAGGGTACCACTAGTACCTTCCGCCGAAATAACCGAGAGTCCATCATCGACTTGACTTTCTGCAGTCCGTCATTAATGACAAAAATGAGATTGAGGGTATGTGAAGGATACACCCACAGTGATCATTAAGCCATCCGTTATATCATTGGCCAACGACACTCTGTGGCAGTACGGATAACTAGGACATGCCCACGCAGGTGGAAGACAAAAACCTTTGACAGGGATCTTTTCATCGAAGCACTACGCGTGGAGAGCAGCGTCTTGAACATGGACGCGGATGACCTGACGGAAACGCTAGCCAAAGCATGCGATATAACAATGCCAAGAAAAAGGGAACCCAGGTATAAGCGACCACCAGCCTACTGGTGGAGTGAGACACTTGGCGTGCTTTGGGCCAACTGCCTTAGCGCCAGAAGACGCTTCCAACGGTCAAGCATAGACACCAGAGAAGAGCGGAGAGTGAATTTAGAGAGGCTAGATCCACTCCTAAACGGGCGATTAAGCGGAGCAAATCTAATTGCTTCAGGAAGTTATGTCGGGACGTGGACGTCAATCCATGGGGCAATGCCTACCGAGTGGTGATGGCGAAGCTCAGGGGCCCAACGACACCCTCCGAAATGTGTCCCGAAAAATTAAAAATTATTGTGGAAGGGTTATTTCCGCAGCACGACCCAACGACCTGGCCACCCATGCCATATGGAGAAGATGAGGATAAAATCGAACGCAGAGAGGTATCGAACGACGAGCTAGTTGCAGCTATGAAACGCCTCAAAACGAAGAAAGCGCCTGGTCCAGATGGAATCGCCAATGTAGCTTTAAAAGCGGCAGTCCTAGCATTCCCTGATATGTTCAGGATAGCAATGCAGAAGTGTCAAGACGAATGCTACTTTCCGGATCGATGGAAGGTACAAAAGCTAGTACTACTGCCCAAACCAGGAAAGACGCCGGGTGATCCAGCATCGTATAGACCCATATGCCTGTAGGACACTCTGGGGAAACTTTTGGAGAAAATCATTCTCAATAGGTTGACGGAATGTACGAAGGGAGTTCGTGGACTGTCCGATAGTCAATTCGGATTCCGGAAAGGTAGATCCACGGTAGATACTTCGTAGCTACTTCGAGAACCGTGTGCTGGTGTACTAGACAAACACGGACCAGGCGCAGATTAAAACTACGGCTGGAGTTCCGCAGGGCTCTATCCTGAGTCCATCGCTCTGGAACAGTATTTACGATGGCGTACTGAAACTGAATCTGCCCCAGGTCATTGGCTTCGCGGATGACATCGTTATTCTCGTGACCGGAGAATCCTTGGAACGGGTCGAAATGCTCGCGACCGAGTCGATAGACATGATCGGAAGGTGGATGCAAAGTGTGAAACTGCAGATAGCCCACCACAAGACGGAAATGCTGTTTGTCAGCAACCACAGGGCGGTGCAACGTGCAGAAATCACAATTGGAGAGCACTCGATAACCTCGAAGCGAGACTTAAAATGTGCAGATCGATGATCGACTGAACTTCAACAGTCACGTCGACTACGCTTGTAAAAAAGCAACGAAGGCAATCAATGAACTGACACGAACCATGCCCAACAACTTGGGCCCAAGCAGCAGCAAGAGGCACCTTTTGGCTAGTGTCTCCTCATCGACATTACGATACGGGGGTCCAACCTAGATCGCGGCGTTAGAAACTCAGCGGAACACGAGGAGACTGAATAGTACGTACCGGCTCATGGCGATGCGAGTCGCGAGTGCGTACAGAACCATATCAACAGACATAGCCAGGTTGGTCCCTATCAACATCATCTTGACGGAAGACAGCGAGTGCTATATGAGGAGGGGAACCAGAGGAATCCGGAAGCTAATGAGGGCAGAGTCGATGGCTAGGTGGCAGCAAGAGTGGAATGCGGCTCAAAACGGCAGATGGACGCACAGGCTTATTCCGATACTAATGGGCTGGGTAAACAGGAAACATGGAGAGGTGAATTTTCACCTAACGCAGTTTTTGTCTGGGCACGGCTGCTTCAGGCGGTATCTGCACCGGTTTGGACATGCAAGATCGCCTCTTTGTCCGGAGTGTGGAGATGTGGAGGAAATACCGGAACACGTCGTATTTGTATGTCCAAGATTCACCACAAGGCGCGAGGGGCTGCCTACCCTTCATGCTGGGAACATCGTAGAGGAAATGTGTCGTGACGAGGGCACCTGGCACGCAGTGAACAGTGCAATCGTCCACATCATGTCCGAGCTACAGCGGAAGTGGAGGACTGACCTGCGTGCGGATAACGCCTGACTATAAAAGATGAACCACAGCGAGATCTGGAGCACCGGAGTACCCCACGAGAGCGGCCGTGACGCAGCATGAGCACAGCCGTCCCCTGAAGTAGTCGCCTAGATGTGGTCCCGGGGGGAATGAGGCTACGAGTAGAAGGCTTGGTTTTTGAGGGTGCGATCCCCACTCGACGTCTGGGTTATCCCTTCCCAGATATGGCTAGAAGAGCGTTCCTCTCCTCTATAAAAAAAAGTAATATAATTTTTAATAATAACAAGCAGTGCCAGTTACACCTGCTTACCTTCCGTTGTAACACATTTCTAAATTCCCGAGACATTTATGAGAGGTCGTAGAGTTCTTTGCATCCCCCTTTAGTAAATGTCGAACTAACATTTGTTTCCTCTCCTTAGCAGTGGCATGAACAATTCTTGACATGCCTTCATCTAAGAAATATTACTAAGCATAATTAACAGTTCTGAATTCGTAGTTATTTTATATATGAACATTAACGTGCAATATTTAAAACGCTGTCGCACTGCCACCCCAATATCAAGCCTTGTTTTGCACAATTTGCATTATTTGTACTTGGCTCCTATTTGTGAGAAATAGCACAGATGCATAATAAACAAAATGAGCAGCGATCAGCACGCTGTAGATCGTGATTTTACTGTAACATCCATGTTTTCATTTTTCACATTCATTGTACTGCAACTTGTTATAGAAAGCAACAGGTATATTCAGAAAATATGGCCGATTATAAAATTGTTACTACCGGAGTTCTCTACGGTTCCCACTTTACTTGAAAATAATAAAAAAAGATATCAATGCAGAAAAAGTTCTTCTATGTTGCCCGCCGAGAGGAGTAAAGACAAAGAATCCGGTCATGACTGGACATAAAGCCAATTTTTCTTTATATACTTTCCCGGAAATAAAACCGATTACGAAAATGGCTCGGAAAATTTCTTGTCACGTAATTGCTAATGAAGTTTATAAACACGGGACGTTCTCTTCGTTCGAGTACTACAAGAGCACCGAAAGCACTTTTTATTGATTAGTTGGCCTTCCATAGCCCATCAACGCCATTAGAAACCCATTGACACGGTGGGTCCAGAATAAATAAAAAAAAAATAAATGAAACGGCTGTTCGTGTGGCAGCGAAGAAGTGAAAAACTTGTTAAACATCACATATTTATCTTGAATACTGTTAACCAGCATCAACCCGTCCCAACCAAGGTGAAGAAAGGCGATATCATAATGTGTCAAGTTCGTTCGCCCTTAGGCATTGCTTCCATATAAAAATAAGTACCAAACTACCAGGGCAGTTCGCAGTAAGAAAAAGCAGAGAAAACATTTTTTTTCCAGTTCGACATTGGGATGGGTTTCGCCGCTGTGTGAGCACCTCGGCGCGCATTGATGATCACAATCAAAGCGATTCTCGGTGGATGATAATGGCGAACAATTGGATAAGTTCGAAAAAACTTTATACTTTCTCATTTGGAAATTAATATACAGAAAGTTTGTGTTGAAAACAATTTGTACAGGACAACTCGCTATTTATCGCGAATATATATATATATATATATATATATATATATATATATATATATATATATATATATATATATATATATATATATCTCCAGGGCAAGGTACTTCCGTTGTTGAGTATTCGAATCAATAATGTTAAATCGTTCGAGCTTCAAATTTCAATTCTTTGTAGAAGGGAAACTTCAGACCTAGGCCATGGCCTAATGAAAGTAAAACAAATCGACTAGTGGTTTCCTCGCCTCATGAATTTGATTTATTCCTTCAATTGTTTTTTTTATTTTTCATTGGTTTTCCACAGTTCTACGGCTGGTTCGAGGTTTTGAAATTGATATTTTACAGTTGACTAAAACGAAAATAATAGAGATATTGTTCTAAAATATTATATTTCTATTAAAATGCATTTGCATTGTAAAATGGTGAATGAACAAATGCTTGTGAATTGCTATGAATGAACACAAGCCATTTTTGAACTAATCGAATTTTTAAAAAAAGCTCTTGAACTTCTTCACAAAAACGAATATGCACTATCATCTACTATAGAATGAAAGTTTGCTTGACGGTGTAGTTTGGAACTTTCCAGTTATTTTAGGTAAGTAAATCGTCATCCCCAAAATTGAGAGAATTAGATCAAAACATCGCAAAACTCTTTTTACCTTATAACTTTTTATCACTTTCATGAAATGTATCATGTTTAAATGTGTGAGCTGCAGGTGTAATAATGTATCAAAGGAATGCACTGTTGTCGAAATTTTATGTTCGTTTGCTTCAAAAATGCCAATGCGCACTGTTGCCCCGTGCACACCTTTGCCTCGCACTACTCTACTGCTACGGTATTTGTATAATATACATGCCATAGCAGTATAAGAGCTTTATGAGAGAGCGAAACGAGAGACACATTGCAAATAAGCACGCATGAAATCTTTTCGCATACTTTGCCACATGCCATACAGGTTCACGTTTGTTACTCATTACTCTTAGAAAACTTTCCATGTAGGGGAAAGTAGGTAAAGACGGACACTGCGGGTAAGATGGACACTTTTAATATTTCATTAACTAAAAAATTTTAATAAATAGTGTATCAATACTTTCGAGACACACTGTTGATTTCCAGCGAGCGAACTGTCAAGCTTGTAAACAAAACAAAAAATTATCTTCGCGGGTGCACCATTCGATGTAATTTTTACTCCGTAGAAAATAGCGAAAAGTTCGTGAATTTTTGTTTTCTACGTGTTCCTCCAACGGGTAAGTGTTTATTTAGTCCATCATTAACTATCCTGTGATAAATCCGAGGTTTTTCAACGCTTATAGGAAGAGCTACGGTCATTCGAAAAAAAAGCTGCCAGTTCGGGCAAGACGGACACATTAAGGTAAGGAAAGACGGACACTAGTATTTTCCTAGGGTATTTAACAAAACTTTTTGGTTTTACTATAAAGATGCCTACAAATTACAAGCGCAAGAGTAACCGGCAGTCATGGACCGCTCAGCAGTTGGAACAAGCCATTAAGGCTGTAAAAAGTGGATCACCGGTGAAGACAGCAGCAAGAAGATACGCAATTCCAAGATCCACACTGATTCGCCACCTCACAAGTCCAACTGTATCAACTCGGCTAGGACCTCTTGATTCCGTATTCAATTCTCAACAAGAAGAGGAGCTGGTACAACATCTGTTGGATTTGGAAAAGAGGTTCTATGGAATAACGATGACTAATGTTCGAAAGCTTGCTTTTGATCTGGCCAAAATAAATGGATTGCCACACCCGTTCAACAAGTCTGCCAAGATGGCTGGAAAAGCTTGGCTAAGCAATTTTCTGAAACTAAATCCCAAATTGTCGTTCCGTAAACCTGAAGCTACCTCTGCCGCCCGAGCCAGAGGTTTTAATAAGCCAGCAGTATCTGCGTTTTACGATTTGCTGGAAGAAGCGCTGAAAGATCCCAAATTGACGCCAGATCGTGTTTTGAACGCTAGTGTTTGTACCGTTAGTATTTGTTTTGGCATTGTAGTTAGTTCAAAAATCAGTTTAATTTTTTATTTATACTTTCTTTCAGGTTCCTCCGAAGAAGTCTAAGGTAGCGGCATTGAAAGGCAAAAAAACAGGTTGGTGGTATTACATCTGCGGAACGCGGAGAAACAGCTACGGCAGTAATGTGCATGTCCGCAACCGGACAGCACCTTCCGCCGTTCTTCATTTTTCTTCGCATGCGGATGCACGAAGCTTTGAAGAAAGGGGCATCACGTGGAAGCAAATTTGCCTGTAATGCATCGGGTTACATGACGGTCGAAATATTCAATGAGTGGTTCGATCACTTTTTGGTGCATGTAAAACCTTCTGAAGACAGTCCTGTCTTGCTCATAATTGATGGCCACTCGTCGCACAAGAAGAACCTAGCTTTTACCGAGAAAGCTAGAGCTAACTTTGTTAAGGTTCTAGTTTTACCACCTCACACTAGCAACAAACTTCAACCGCTTGATGTATCCTTTATGGCACCTTTCAAGACGTACTACGCACAGGAAGTAGAGCGTTTCCTACAACAGAATCCAGGTAAAGTCGTCAGCCAATATGACGTTGCCGAGCTCATGAAACCTGCATTCATCAAGGCGGCTACTACGGAAATTGCTGAGAATGGGTTCGAAAAAACAGGAATTTGGCCATTTGATCGCAATTTTTTTCCGATGATGACTTTGCCCGGCCACGGTGACTGATCAACCCGATCCTGAGATTCTTCGTGAAGAAGAGACGTTTCGATTGCATCTTGAAGGTGCGCCTAGTCAATCGACCGTAAATCGCATTTCCTGTGAGAATAAAGAAGTTCAAGTGCTTCCCGAAGACATCATGGCTGATTTCGCAGAACCGGACAGCATCTCAACGGCCAATAACCCGGTGTTTGAAATATCTCCGTCGATCATACTTCCGTTACCGAAAATGGTCACCCCGAGAGTCACGAAGAGAAAACGCCAAGCAGAAAAGGCAGCTGACATAACACCTGCTCAATACGCTGACACTTTGAAGAAGGCGAAAGCATCGAAAGACATTAAATCCATAAAAAAAGAACAAAAACAACGCTCTTCGAAGAAGCCTAAGCAAAATAAGGGCAAAGGGGACACCTCGTCTGATAATCTATGCGAGAAATGCGGAAGCCAGTTTTCTGATTCAGATTTCGGAACAGGTTGGACAATATGCTTACAATGCCTTTCATGGTTCCACGCTGAATGCTTTACTTCTGCTGCAACTATTTGTCAGAACTGCTCTTGATTGTCCTTTTTTTCTTGTTTTTTTTATTCCCACTGAAAATTGAATTAATTTAAATACTCAAATGAACTTAAACCATCGATGAATTGTTTTTAATGCTTTATAAATGAACTTTCGTTTTGAAAAATTTTAAGTGTATCATTAAACTTTACAAATGAATTATCGTCTTCCTAGGAGGTCATTTAAAATATGCGTGGACAGGTTGTTGGCTATTTCAGATCCTTTTCCTTCCTTTGCGAGGACAATGGCCCGCAAAAATCCAGAAATTTTTGCATGGAGTGTATGTATTTGACCTCTTCTGTCGTTCCCTTCCAAGGATGAAACTGTCCACGAACAACATGAGTAGCCTTTCGAATCGTAGCGTAATTCATGAACACTCCCCAATGCTGAAAACACTAAAATGCGTACAAAAACTACAACTTTTCCGTAAGTGTCCATCTTTCCCACCTTAGTGTCCGTCTTACCCATTCCAGATGTCCGTATTTCCCGACCATTTGAAGAAATAGTATTTCGATGCATTTTTCCAATGACCCAGAATACATCAATGTTGGAATAAATTTACTAGTATCAATGGTAATTATGATAGAAAAGGACCTGAAGTTTCAATTTGTACAACAACTGCGATCATGAAAGCTATATATGTGTAGAAATTGAGAGTACACCTTATGGTGTCCGTCTTTACCTACTTTCCCCTATACTTTTAAGATCCAACTTCATTATAATGTGGTGTAATATTATCACAGCACCAATGGCTATGTGGATAGTGCAGTCGTGTAAAACAGCTTTTCATTCCAGTCGGCCTTGGTTCAATCCTTGCTTGGCATTGTATGGATTTTTCTTTGTACTGTTCCAAATTGACGTTCAGTCTGAGAGAAAGAGAGGTCTGCTCTCATACATTAAAACATTTTAAAACTCTTGAAAAATGTGCTTATCAATTCATCCTTCAGCAAACGTCAACGCAAACGTCCTTCCTACGTCAATCGCTTAGAGCAGCAGATCTGTTACTTTTTGGGATCTCTCGATGCTAGTTCTAGTATGCTAGTATGAAGGAGAACTCCCGTCACTGCTTGTGATTGTTGAGTTTGACGCACTGTGTGTCCCATTTTGTTTACTTTTTAAGGTTTTTAAGCAACTTCAGGAGCATCCTCCGCCACAGCCAATTGATATTCGAATATAGGATGTAGTTTCGTCGAGCGGCTAATAGTTCACGTTTACACAATCAAATAATTTACCGCAGAGATGTCTTTCTAGGTTGTCGCCGCCGCTTTTGATAAAAACCAAAGGTGGTCAATCAAACTGTTCAAATGACTGTGGTCTACGGTAGTCTAAAAATGATGATTGTATTAACATGTTGAGCTCTGCGTCGGTCCATAGAAACTCTCTGAATTTTCTGCTAGGAGATCATTTGGACTGAAAATCTACAAATTATCAATGTTTTTCTGTACTCTTTCGATAATTTTTGATAATTTCCATGTGATTTTTTCAAGCCACTTGCCATAATTGGCCGCCGCAATGCCAAATAGACTTCAGCATGTAGTTATATAGTAATTGTTTGAATTTCGATTTCATCCCAATTAGCCAATGTATTTGAATAGCTCACATCTTCAGTTGCATTTTCTTTCCTTCTATATGCCTCTTCCAGGCTAAACGGCGATCTACGTGTACATCGAGATATTTTATTTCATTTAATTGTGGCACTGCAAATCCATTGAACTTGATTTGAGAACATATGTTTTGGTTTAGTGTGAACGTGGATACGTGGATACATTTTGTTTCGTTAACTGAGTCTTTTGAAGCCGCTGTAGTCATTAAGTTCCGCTCGGTCGGGAAATAAGCTGTGTAGATAACATAGATAATCGGTCCAAGAACCTTGTGGAACACCAGCATGAATTTTTCGCCTTGGTGATATAGTTTGATTATATCGAACATGAAACTTACAGTTACAAAATATGAAAATTTTACAAAAAAATTAAAAAAAATGTTGCCGGATATAATATTAAATGAGCAGCCATTCCACGCCAAACCGATATAGTTGTTCTCAGAGTTCCGTGAAAAGTGGTAGTTTTGTTCACTATAGAAAATTGTCATAGAACTAACGGTTAGTCCTACGATAAATCGTTATATATAGTTTTTCAAGTTGAATCGCATGTATAATCCATTTTTTATGTTACTTTTGACATAGGACAATGTCTATAGAGAGAGGTAACTCTATGAAAAATGTAACGATTCATTGAGAGATTTCAAACACGTATTACTTAAAATCGTTATTGCGACATATGTTGTGTTATATATCATTAGACAGGAAATTTATCCAGCATTTTTTTGCTTGAAAAACAAACATGGAATATATTAAGAAAATGAACAATTTAACGATTCACTTTGGTATGTTTGGTATGTATGCGATTCGTCGTTAGCTGACAATGTGAGTCGATGCGTATCGCAAGTTATTCTCCATTTTTCAGACCAACATGCTTTTGTATGTTGGCAAAATCAATAGAGGGATGATCTTGGAAGATGGTTTTACTCAATTAACCCCAAAATTCAATCAATTCGGGCTCAATTCACGTCTTTATCTTGTATCAAAAGAGAAAAAATAACATATTTTGAACAATAAAAAAGCTCAATTCAAATGCAATTACTACACGCAATCACAGTCCTATGTCAAGATTCCGTCCGTGCCCCTGGGCCCAGACCCATCAACTTTTCTTAAACGGTTACAATTTCAAAAAATATTGAAACTTCATAAATTTTAATTTTTTGTCAATTTTGCCAATTTTGTTTGTTGACATTCATTCGAATAGATCTTATTTTTCTAACATACTCAACTCAGTGTTATTTTCCCCTGCTTACACTTTGTCTAAACAAACATATTTTCTAGAAATTCTTGAACAAAGATCCCCTAATATTGCTTCATAGTTATATTCGAGTGGGGGGAAACGCTATTGTAATCTGCTTGAATGATATGATTAATTTATGATTTATTTCACCATTTCATTTGCTATATATGAATTCTACACGAAGAAGGGGATTCTCTCCCGAGTCTGCATTCCGAATTTGAATTTTTTTTAGAAAATATTGTTTTGTTTAACCTCGACTTATTCTAAACTTTTCGAAGGAAATTTGAACGGAAGTAGGAATGTCAAAATAAGTTGAACCAACCTCAATAAAAGTAAATATCGTTCCGAGTGGTGAAATTCAACTTTATTTAAATTGTTTCAATTTGATTATTTAAATTTTATTCAAATAATTAAATAAAAACATTAAAAAAAACTTTAACATTTATTTAAATTGCCGATTGAAGTTGACATTACTTGAACGAGAACAAAAATGGGTTTGACATTCGAGTAGGGTCGGTCGGAAGATGGTCGAAGGGAATACATAATGGAATTTATCAAGTCGATCGAAATATTTCGAGTCGAACGGAATGCAGAATAGGAGTATCTATTATTCAAGCATTAGGATGGGTGAACGAATCATTTTAGATAAATTATAACCGATCTTCTTGAAGTAAAAGGGCCTTGCAGGATCAAGTGTTCTTCCAGTTTTTTAAAGGACTCTCACAATTTATTGACAATATTGATAATTTGTACAAATCAAACTGAAGGCGAATGAACTCTTCGAGGTTGAAGCCTCTAGGAAAACAAAAACAATAACTTAGACTAAACTCTCGGCCTTCAGAAACATGAGTGACGTCTGAAATGGAAAAGAAATTAGAAAATTAAAAATAATATGATATAAGGTCTACGAGTGATGTTTGTTACATACGCATTCAGAAACTTGTTACAATAACTCGAAAATTGCTGGGAAGGCAAGAAGAGAATGGGTGTAGAATAATTGATATTACAAAAATTTATGAATATGGACCCCCCGGCTTAAAAATCCAGTCCGTAATGAATGTTCAACGGATTATGTATCTTCTTGTTAAATGGACGTATCCTTTTCAAGAACTCCCCGAAACTTCCTTAAACTCTATAATACGCATGTATGTTAAAAAGAAGATCCCTCAAAATATGGCTTTCTACGCCCATTCTCCTCTTGAAACGAAATAAAGTTAATTATTTGCAGTCGTATGGTTGAATAAAGCATTTAGAATGATTCCTTGCTGTTGTGGCTGAGAGCAGACATTCGACCCGATCGGTGAAAAAGGACTGGGGACTGAGAGTAGGCATACGACCACAAATAGTTAATAAGCAAACTATTAGAAACCTGTAAAACGATAAATCTTATTCCCTAAAATTTTTTCTAAAACGTTCTTCAACATCATCCAACGTTTAATTTTTTGCCGTCCTGCAAAAACATTGAACGGCTGAAAAATGGAATGCCGGAGGTTCGACTTGTACATGAATTCAAAGATAACGTTATGTTAACGATGTCCCCACTTCCGCAACTTAGGTACATCGTACGTCGCCAACGTATTCAGCACTTCCGCCCAACGCCTTTGAAAAATAACACTTACCAGGTACGGTATTTGGCACGGATTCAGAACAGGAATAAAACGAGTGGCAGAAAAAGGTCAAAAACTAGTGGAAAGATACAGTTCTGGGCAACCAGGGGGTACAAACTACCTTCATTTGAGAATAAAAAGACATTTCCATAAGTCCTGGTTTTCAATTTAAATTTTAATATTTTTTTCTTTCTTGCAATCATCGGGTTTGTCTTGCCGGCTTCCGAACGTTTCGTTTCGAGTCCCGTCTCGTTACTTTTCCATCCACCGAACAAATTGCTCCCGAAAGTGCATCGTGACAGCATCAAAAGAGCAGCAAGCGGTATCCAAGGTACAACGAATGCCGAGGTGAGATGAGTCGATGTTAGGAACCAGGCGCAAAGCTAGCACCTACACGATGTGATGAAAAATGAAGTTTACGTGACCTTCACTAATGAAACAGGACTATTATTTCGGAAGATTTTTATGTTTACCAATACTGTCGTCACTGGCATTATTTACCCACGGTAAATGGGTCTCGTTTCTGTCATCTTCAGACGGAACGGATCGTGACGGAGAATCAAATTGTGTGTCGGCTCGTGCACGGTTGATCAAAAGATATTGAAGCTGAGCCGAGCAATATGTGTGGGTGGAATATCGAAAAAGCTACTGATTGAAGTTTGTAGCAGCAAACGGTAGGGTTCATAACATCGGTTATTGTTTAATGAGCTCCTGTGACTATCCCAAAAGGGCAGGACAAAAAATGAAGTTTACCGAAGCCATGCTATGAGTCATGAATGGTGAGAGACAGTGCAACTGGGACACAATTTGGAATCAAAAAAGTTATTCGTTGGTAACGTTATCAATCATCAAATTGTGGTCCAATATCAGTTACGGCCTAACGTCAATAATATTTTTTAACGTATAACTAAGGGGCTGTCCATATATCACGTGGACAGAAGAAACACGATTTTTGTCTCCCGCTCCGTGGACAACCGTGGACAATTTCTATACCCCTCCTCCTATTAACCACGTGGACAATACAACAATTTTCCATCATGAATCAAGGAAGAAGTTGTATTGCGCCTATATTGCATTTTAGATTTTTGTTAATTTTAGGTTTTTAATAAAATAAAAATGATTAATAAAGTAACTCAAGTAAATAAATCGTATGTTTAGGAAATAAAAACTCAATGGAGCCATCATGTACACCCAAAATTGATTTTTGATCATGTTTTATTAATGTCATAAATGAGACATAACATAACAGAAAATTTTATGACTCACAAATACTGGTAAGCATTTGTATATTATACATGGTACAGCAATATAAGATTAATACGAGCGAGCGAAACAAAAGACAAATAAGTTTTCCGCATACTTTGCCACATACACGGCCCAGACCAACCATGCGCTCCTTTTTTTATTCTTAGAAAATACTTGATTATATAATCAGGTGCAATATTATCACGTATTTGCTGAACAACTGCTGAAGCATCGTTAGCCATGTGGATAGCGTGGTCGTATAAAATAGCTTTGCATTTCAGCCGGCTTTGGTTCGATCCCCATTGACGTCGTAGACTTTTTTTTTGTACAATCCCAAATGAAATGAGAAAAGAAAATAGAAAGAGATGTCTGCTCGCATACATACAAACCATTTTTAAGCTGTTTTAAGCTCATTATTTGCGCATTTGACTTTCCAGCACACGGAATGGCATCATTTCGGCCAAAGATGAAATGTTTTCTGCCAACGCTAGTTTGGGTGTAGTAGCGCAATACTCGGCCTTATTCTACGCGACGAGTGACGTGAGATAGCAAAGTTTCTCGCTACATTGTGGAAGCTACATTACTTTTCAATTTCTTTTTGATACCCGAGTCGATAACATATGAGGACATGACTTGAAATCTCACCTAGTGACAAACTTTAGTCACGCCATTCGTCTACGGGAATGCAGTGACTTGAGCCATCTCATCTCATTCGCCACACGGAATAAAGGGGACTGTCTTGCTTCTGGAACCTGTAACGTAAATCTAGTTTAGTTATAATCTCGAGTAGTGAATTAATAGATCTTTATTAACTATGCTTAATTTTCCAAACAGAGTTTTGTATTGCTCTTCATTTTTTTCAGGATGCAATTTGTGTACTCTTTATTTTCTACCACAAACACTATAATATCACTTTTATGCATAGTTTAGTATAGAGCAATTTCATGCTAAATTAACTGGTTGCCGCCTCGGTACACTCTGATATTTTGTTTTAAATTTCGTACATAGGTTGGAGACCTCCCGAATCCCAAGTTTCACTGTAATTTTTTATAAAGGCGTATCAATCATTAACTTTTTTTAGAAAACGGAAAGCCAGTTTGTTCCAAATATGATGTTTGACAATGATTTTCTTTACAAAATAAATTAACTTTTTCAGAAAAAAATAAAATGTTAGATGAGATAACGTGGTAAGGACCGTATCGTTAATTATGGGTACGCTCAAAACACAGCTTTATTTCAAATATTGCATTTATTTTTCAGTTCTGATATCAAAATATTGTATCTTATGAATGAAAGAAAGGAGTAACAGTAAAAAATAATCAAGATTCTGATTTTCGCGCCAATGATCGCACCTGCTTCTTGATGTCCCTCATTAGGTTCTGGACAACCGTCTCATCGACTTGTTTGCTCACATTTATCCAATCCTTTTTGAACTGCTCAAGGTCATCGGCTGCCTTGTCCTTCTTCCGCAGTCGTCCCTTCATCAAAGCCCAAAATTTTTCAATAGGTCTTATTTGCGGACAATTTGGAGGATTCATCTCCTTTTCCACAAAATCGACATTATTCTCGCGATACCAATCCAAGGTCAAACGTGCATAGTGGCATGATGCCAAATCAGGCCAAAATAGTGTCGGACCAGTGTGCTTTCGGATGAGCGGTAACACACGCTTTTGGAGACATTCTTTCCGGTAAATTTCACCATTCATATTCCCGAGAGTGAAGAAAGGAGATGATTTCATGCCACATTGACAAACAGCTTGCCAAACCAGCACTTTCTTACCGAATTTTTCGCAAAAAATTGACTTCTCCGCGTTCGGGACATCTGTTCCTTGCTTTACAGTGTAAAACTGTGCCCCAGGAAGAGTTTTGTAGTCCAGTTTGACGTAGGTTTCATCATCCATGACGATGCACAGTTCGCGTTTGCTTAAAATCCCATCGTAAAGCTTACGGGCACGGGTTTTCACGGAACTTGCCTGAATTTGGCTGCGTTTGGGACATTTTTGCTTTCTATATGCCTTCAGTGAGTTACGTTCTTTGGCACGTTGAACCATACCGATTGATGTTCCACACTTTTTTGCGCAATCCCGTATCGATAATTCCTTTTTTCTTTCAAATTGCCTGCAAATCTTTTTATCCAAGTTTGGCTTGGATGGCCCAGGTTTTCTGCCGCGACCGGGTAGATCCTTCAATGTATTATACATACCAAATCGCTTGATAGCGTTTTGGACCGCATGGACGCTTACTCCTTCCGCCTTCGCCAATTTTCTCATTGATATTCCTGTTTCGGAGCAGTATCTGGTCACAATGGATTTTCGTTTTTCTTCTGTTAGCCCTCTCATGATTGCACTTTTAGGAAAAAACGATCTTTTAACAATGCTAACTGAACGCTAACTGTGTCAACAACAGGAGAAAAATAAACAGCTGTCAAAACAAGCTATAGTCTTTTTCAGACGGAGACTCTAAGGCGTACCCATAAATAACGATACGGTCCTTAGATTCCGGAACCACATTCTGTTCAAAAATGTACACAAAAATACAATTAAAGACATTACTACCCTTTTCTTCTGTTTATTCAATTATGCATAAGAAGACAAAGAGTAATTATGTATCGTTTTTAAACACAAGTCTAAATAGTGAGAATCTATATAGATATAAGCTTAAGTCTATGCAGTGCCAGTGTTATCAAAATTTATTCACGAATGAAGGAATTAGATTTTTCCCAGTATCGGATGAATTCTCTTCTGTTGAAACTCAACACCATATCTGTCATAATGAGTATAACACAAGAGTCGGGACGCATGAGCTTTGTCTGGTATATTGATCGAAAACAGCATGAACGAATTTCGAAAAGCCTGCATTCAGGCACTTCCATTACTGTGAATAATTTCAGGTGATTATCACGAACGTTAAGTTGATCTTCATCGCTTGCAGTGAATTTTTATTGAAAACGTGTCACCCATTGCACATATAAATGGTGGTGTATGTCATTTCCGGGCAATCGTGAGTAGATTCATAAAACGTAGCAAGAGTTATTCTATACATTCTATTGCCGAACTCGCCAAAACAAGAATGTTGTGTGATGGATTGCCATCCTTTACCATCAATCGATTTTACTCTCAATTGGTGACGTTGAATTTTATGCTTTGATTTTCACTAACACGCAATGATCTTCTTTTTCGACCTCACGAATACCATGACGAAAAGGAAGGTGCAAATGAAAAATGAACTTCATGGCAAGCTGATGTTGATGTTCATTTCACTGGGGTTCATTGACAGTGTGGTTTCATATTTATCGACTCTCGCTTGAGCAGTAGGTTATCAAAACAAGGAAGGCAGCAATTCGCTGAATTTGAATGTCGTGAACGTGAATATTTTCAGCAGTGAGTCTAGGACCACATAAATATATTATAAATAAAATAGCATTTTTTCCTTCGTCGCCACGTTGTCCGGAACATTGTTTGTATATTGTATGTTGTTTGTTCATGTATATTGAGTATTCTATGGCCAGTGCTTTCTTGGGAAGTTCGTGTAGTTGCTGTAGTAAATTGATCTCATTGGGTGCTAAGTTCTGCTTCTGCAATGTTCGTAATGGTTCAATCCTGTTCTATACCGATGGGTCGAAAATGGGTAACAGAACAGGTGCTGGAGTGTATGGTCCCAGAATAAAAATTTCTGTAGCTATGGGGAACTGGCCAACAGTTTTCCAGACAGAAGTAGCTGCAATAATAGAATGTATAAATGTCTGCCTTAACAGAAATTATATACATGCTAACATTTGCATCTTCTCAGAAAGTCAAGCAGCACTTAAAGCCCTCAATGCTTTCAAGTGCTATTCTAAAATTGTCTGGGAATACATTTGCCTTTTACGGCAACAGATCAGTTCGGTACAACTGTACTGGATTCCTGGTCATTGCGGTATAGTGGGAAATGAACAAGAAGATGAACTTGCAAGACGAGGCTCAAGCTCACCCTTCACTGGTCCAGAACTATGCTGTGGAATTTCTGAATATGGGTAGATCATGTTGAAGAGTGAACTGAAGAAATGGGAAGACCGGGAAGTAACGGCCAATTGGATGGCTCTACAACTTAACCAGTCGAAAAAATTTATCACGCCGAGTGTTAAAATTACTCAACAATTGCTGAGTATTGATAAGAAAGACTTCAGCACATTCACTGGTCTTATAACAGGACACTGTCCGAGTAAATACCATCTCAAAAACATAGGTTTAGTGCAAGATGATATTTGTCGCTATTGTAATGCCGAAAGCGAAACCTCGGAACATTTGCTCTGCAAATGCGGAGCACTAACAAGACGCAGACTTCAACACCTTGATAAGGCTATTCTGGAGCACAAGGAAGTTTGGTCTGTGTCGCCGATCTGGACTATAAATTTTATCAAACCGATTATTCCTGATTGGCACCTATCTCTCTATAGCTTTCAGTCTACTTCTTCATCAATAAGCAGTAGATAAGCTTGAAGCGTAGTATAAAAAAATGGGGCGTACCACAATAGTTCAAAATAATGGATGCAGTGGTTCACACCAAACAAGGGAAGAAATAAAGTTCTGCTTATGTACAGGAAAGGGAAAGGAATATGGACCTGTGCATTCGAGGGAGTGAAACGGGTTTCTTAGGAAGACATATATTAGGACCACCATATGAAGATCGCGACTACTCAAGCTATCATAATCTGATATGCGTGAGTATACCCTTTCGATCTTCTAAATCAGCAGCCAATTAAATTCATCAATTGCATTTTTTACATAACCAAACAACATGTTCGATATTATAACATCCTGGATCACAATCACATAAATTTTTAGTAGCGAGACCTACACGATAAAAACGTGAATTGAGCACGAATTGATTGGGCAACATACAATACAATAACTGATAAATGCCTATTATCGGTAAATGGACAATAATTCATTATACGAATCAACTCAAATTTCGAGCTAACGCCCGAATTTAGGCAAAAACATTGCTCGTTGCGTCGAGGAATAAAGTGAGTGGTTAGTGCAATCGAACGAAAACATACCCATTTTAGTCGTCGAATAGTTAACTTTTTACTATATTCACTGTTCACGTTTTAAGCAAAAAAAATGCTGGATAAATTTCCTGTCTAATGAAATATAACACAAAATATGTCGAATTAACGATTTTGGGTAACATGCGTTAGAAAACTCTTAATGAATCGTTACATTTTTAGTAAAGTGACCCCCCTCCCCTATATAGAAATCAAACACATTATCCTATGTCAAAAAGGCGTATCTATTCAACACAAAAATTGTATTCGACGGCTAGAGCTACATAGACAACCTCAGGAGAATGTGAATATTATTTTTAGTAATTTATTGAATGTCAATACTTCACGAAAATATAACTTTGCAGGAAAAGAAATACAAGCAATCAACACTATATGAAAAACTGTATAAAGTTTTGCCGTTCTCGATATATTCCATAAGTCATGTTTTTGTCATGTTTACACAATAGCGACAACTTAGTCATAACATCCAGCTGCACTTTGTATTTTGAATTATTTATTTGTATATAACAAACAAATCATCTTCAAACACCAAAGCTGTCAGGCATAACCATTCATTTTAACATGCAACTAAATTTGCGTAAGTCCATATTCTAAAAAAATAATTTATTCCTCTGGTATCATTTTTTGTGTATTGAGATTCTTATCATGATAGATCATTGAGGATTCATTGATTGAGTATCAAATCAAGCTACGTTTGTGGTTGAACTTTTTTTAGAGTTGTTTTTTAGTCATAGTCATTTTTATTGTCACCGAACTTTTATAGTTTTGGGCTATGTATGTCTGTAATACGTACGGAATCAAAAAGGAAAGCTTAACTCACATTTCCTTGTAATTAAATAAGTTATCAAAAATTGGAAAGAATGTTCAGAATTAGAAGTTTTTTGCAGGTTTTATTATTTTTTCCCAAAAATTCAGATCAAACTTTAATGTTTTCATCCAATCTTCTCAAACTACATTATGATTTGTTTTTGATACCAAGCATCAAACAAATTCTTTCACTTTTTCTGCAATTTCTAGGCATACTTATTCTAAGCATGACACATGTTGACACAAAAACCAAAGATCGCATAAATAACTGGCACAAACAATAATTTGCGTTCAAAATATTGCAGTCAGCATGAATCTCTTATCAACTTCTGAAGCAATAGTTCATCTTAGTTATGAAAAATGTATCCATAATAAAATCAATACAATGTATCAATCATGTATCAAAACATTAATGCCTATTATGGTTTTGAGAAGAAATGACAAAAATCTCTAAAACCACTAATTTTGAAAAAAAAAAATATTCCTGAAATTTACAGGCAGGGTAAATATGAGACCAATGTTAAGTGGTGAATTATCTTAATTTTAGAATAGAAGTATCGAAATTCTGCTATGTAGCAACCTTTCCTATTCAGTACAAGTTTTAGATATGCATAGTTTATAACTATAAAATTGTTTGGAATCTGTAGAGGAACTGGTACAAATTCGGTACTCCGTGGGTAATTTGGTACCCACCCGGATCTCCGGCGGTAATGAGCGCACTCTGGTGGTGAATAAAAAAAAAGTGTCCTAGTAATGTAGTAACAAAAGTCAGATGCCAAAAACCCATGAGCGTCTTTTGAAAAATCAAATAGTGAGCCGATTTTAAATAATAAAGCTGATTTGGATCAAGAAATTGATGTTCTTCAACGAATTCGAGTAAGTGTATATCGAGATTTTAATCACAAATTTCATAGATTTCATTCAAAAGTGAAAATTCGGTATGCGAATAACTTGGCACCCCAATGTAAACATAGTGTTGATGATTCCATGGGCCCATTCCGCCTGCACCGATTGCGAGACTGATTACTACGCTTGCGACTTTTGTAAAGGCTTTTGATTCGTTTTACTTTTTAGTTAGAAATAAATCGAGATGAAATTTGTTCACTTTTTCTTGAAAAACAAGTTT
Source organism: Toxorhynchites rutilus septentrionalis (assembly GCF_029784135.1). Classification (NCBI taxonomy): domain Eukaryota; kingdom Metazoa; phylum Arthropoda; class Insecta; order Diptera; family Culicidae; genus Toxorhynchites; species Toxorhynchites rutilus. The sequence continues at coordinate 151,632,462 of NC_073745.1, forward strand.
TTTCTCTTTGTTTTGTAAAATTGCATGCTTTTGACGTAGGATTACGTCTTTCGGGAACATATTGGGGTACAAATTGAAAATCGAACATCGAGCACATCGTGAAAATTGTCCAATTTAAAACGCTTATTGCTCAGTCATTTCTTGATGGATTGATGAAATTTTTGCGTCAATCAATTTCGGCACTCCATAACAATTTTTTATATTGAGGAAAATAATATATGACATGAAACTAACTATCGAACTATTGGAAATTGTCAACCTTTATCCTAACGGAAATACCCACTTCTTATTGGTCGAAAGTGACGACACATGCGGCGGGTCCCTAACAGAGACATCAAAACTAAGCTGCCTGGGGGAAATCGGCATTGCAAATACATTCAAGTATGGGGAGCTTTTGTTCCTACCGAAATGTATTCCCTAACAGAGACATCAAAACCAAGCTGCCTTGGGGAAATCGACATTGCAAATACATGAAAGTAGGTGGACCTTTTGTTCCCACCGAAAAGTGTTCCCTAACAAAGACATATAAACCAAGGTACCCGGGGGCGTTTTTATATTGCAAGTAAGGTGAGGATACGATAATTCTAGCAAATAAAATTTGAATTTGGATCTTTAAAGTTGGTTGCTTCGTGAATACTCATAATGACCGATCGTGTATTGTGAAAAAAATAACACAAGTGTAAGTGTAAAATTGCATATGGTAGCAGTTGTGTTAAAAATGACTTGATAAATGAAACGATTTATTTCAATTTTCATAAATAAAAACCAATGTGTGCTCCCGCTCGAGAACGGGTGGGTTTAAGCTGTCTGTTTTGTTGTGTTCATTTGTACCCAAGGAAAGCTCATTCGGCGAGAAAAAAATGGGAAATGTGGAGGAATATTCGAAAAAGTGATTTCCCAAATGCTCTACATATAGTATTGGGTGTTGTTGTCGTTCTTCTTCTTCTTGGATGGCACTAACGTTCCCAGTGAAACTTTTGCTTTCTCAACGTAGCTGCCGTATCTTGCGTCATTTTTATCAGTAGTACTTAGTTGAGATTTATATGCCGGATAATACGCCTTAAATGTATTCTAGGGTGGCAAGCTCTTGGATAAGCGTGACCACAGTGCAGGTTGTGAGAAAATTCTTTGACGAAAAATCTCCCGACCAGAACGGGAATCGAACTCGAACCCCCGGCGTAATAATATGGGAGGCTAACCACTCGGCCACGGGAGCACATTAGGTGTTATTAGTCCAATTAAAATTCGCATTGGGTTGAATAAACACTCAGAAATCAAAAATCATAAAACAAAATTACCTTTTCCATTTCAAATATGTAACATGTTTTCACTGATGAGAAAAATTGATAATTGTGTTCGGTATTGATAATTATCTTATATTAAATTGTTGATTTTTGTTCTTCATTTCATCCATACATAACACAGGAGGCATCTCGTTTAGGGTCACAAAGGGCGGTTTTCATCGTATCTCGTTCCACTTCGTTATCTTTTATCTGATACGCACCATCCAACGACTGTTTACCATCCTTCTGTCATCGTCACTCGGTAAACACTGGTGGAGTGAAAAAACAATACTCAACAACCAAACAAAACGGCTCTTTTCAGGGCCACCAAATCTTTGTCAAAGAGTTTAACGATGTAATTCTTCAAACGTATCCAAAATCAACAGATAACCTAACGGAATCCTACGTCAACTATGCGGTCGTGTCTCGGACACAACCCTCCTGTGACTTTTTTGAACAGAAATCCATTTTCTCTTGAAGTACGCCTCCGATTTGACAACTTTTGGGTTCTTCCGGAGGGCCTGCTTCATAATCGCCCAATATTTCTCTATTGGGCGAAGCTCCGGCGCGTTGGGCGGGTTCATTTCCTTTGGCACGAAGGTGACCCCGTTGGCTTCGTACCACTCCAACACGTCCTTTGAATAGTGGCACGAAGCGAGATCCGGCCAGAAGATGGTCGGGCCCTCGTGCTGCTTGAATAGTGGTAGTAAGCGCTTCTGTAGGCACTCCTTAAGGTAAACCTGCCCGTTTACCGTGCATGTCATCACGAAGGGGGCGCTCCGCTTTCCGCAAGAGCAGATCGCTTGCCACACCATGTACTTTTGGCAAACATGGATAGTTTCTGCTTGCGAATCTCCTCCGGAACGCTGAATTTGTCCTCTGCCGAGAAGAACAACAGGTCCGGCAGCTGACGAAAGTCCGCTTTGACGTAGGTTTCGTCGTCCATTACCAGGCAATGCGGCTTCGTCAGCATTTCGGTGTACAGCTTCCGGGCTCGCGTCTTCCTCATCATGTTTTGCCTTTCGTCGCAGTTAGGAGCCTTCTGAACCTTGTATCTACGCAGGCCCTCCCGCTGCTTGGTCCGCTGGACGAATGAACTTGACAAATTCAGCTTATTGGCGACATCCCGGACCGAACTTCTCGGATCACGTCTAAACTGCTTAACTACGCGCTTGTGATCTTTTTCACTGACGGAGCATCCATTTTTGCCGTTCTTCACCTTCCGGTCGATGGTTAGGTTCTCGAAGTATCGTTTTAGTACTCTGCTGACCGTGGATTGGACGATTCCCAGCATCTTACCGATGTCCCGATGTGACAACTCCGGATTCTCGAAATGAGTGCACAGGATTTATTCACGACGCTCTTTTTCGTTCGACGACATTTTTCCAAATTTACGAAAAATTGACAGTGAAGCATGGCCAACGTGATCTATACACTCTTATCTAATTATAAGCGAAAGCTGCAGATATAATTCCTAAAAATTAAATTTCTACAGCGTTTTTTCCGTGATGCAATTTAATGTGACACACCCTTTAGAGTAATCTACGCCAAATAAACCGATCGATTTACACAATTTCGGAACCCGGAAAAGCCCCACCGTTCAAAATTACTTTCAAAATACAGTGAAAATTATATCAACGATATGAGAAAAAAATGGGTGGGTTATATCTATGATATAACCGCAAGGTTGACGTGGGACTACCTTAGCTTAGTAATCATTTGTATGTATTGATTGAATTTTTGATTGAATGAAACAATTTCCGAATTCAATTGAATTCAATATATTTGCGTTGTGAGTAAAAAGTTTGAACAAATGCCATGTCTCTAGTGTCTGCACGATCTTACCAGGTACCTAAGTTTAGGAGACCGTGTTAGGGAAACGCATTCTAGTCTGCACAAAGGCAAGCGAGTATAAAAGTACTCGCAGTTTGCATGTATTTGCAATTCCGATTTCCCCAGACACCTTGGTTTAGAAGTCTTTATAGGTAATCAGATTTCAGTCGGAACAAAAATACTCCCGACCTGCATGAATTTGCAATCCCAATTTCTCTAGACACCTTGTTTCTGAAGCTTGTGTTGGGGAAACATATTTTAGTCGGAACAAATTGCCCTCGACTTGCAAGTATTAGCAATGCCAATTTTCCCTCGCTCCATGGATTTGAAGTCTGTGGTAGGGAAACACATTTCAGTCGGAACAAAAATGCCCCTGAATTGCATGTATTTGCAATGCCAAGTTCCCCACGCTCCTTTGACTTGAAGTCTGTGTTAGAGAAACGCATTTCGGTGGGAACAAAAGCTGCCCCTACTTTCATGTATTTGCAATGTCGGTTTCGCCAATGCTGCTTGGTTTTGAAGTCTGTGTTAGGGAACATATTTCGGAGAGAACAAAAGTCCCCCTACTTTCATGTATTTTCAATTCCGATTTCCCCAACGCTGCTTGGTTTTGAATTCTGTGTTGGGGAAACCTTGAATCGGGCCAATTAAACGAGGCAGTTAGGGCGTTTAGATAACGCTTAACATTTTACAGTTATTCAATTATATATCTAATGAAAAATGACATTTTATTAATTGCGATAGATGCGTAGAAATATTCCCTATCAATTGATGCAAACATCTTTCCGATCCAGTAGAAAATGTTCGAGTTATAAGCATTCGAAATCTTGCATTTTTTTCCTGCATGTTCAGTGTTTATGTTTTCATTTTACCCCCCATATATTCCGGTTAGATGTAGTCCCACGTCAAAATATGGATGATCGACCACTCTCAGACAGACAAACTCTTTCATTGATTAATTAGAAATGCTCAGGGTGAGTGGAAAAGTGAAAAAGTGTGAAAATTCTTGAAAATCCTAACCAGATTCAATTTATTTTTGAATATAAATGTGAATGCATCCGCTTTGAATTAATCATGAAGGTATATGGTGCAAAATGAAAAACTAACAGTCATAACAAAATGATGAAAGATTTCAAAGGCCCATAACTGAACAATTTCTTGATGGATCGCAGAGCAAACCATTGAATGATTGAAGTATGTTTAGCATTATCTGAACGAAAATCACGCCAAAACAAGCAACTAACATAGCAACGAGGCACGATTTTAATAAACTCATTCCCTTGCAAAAACAACTGTAGCTAACCATCGTGCATCGTGCTATTCAAGGGAAGCACGAAATAAATTGGACGAAAAAAGCTGTCATGGGTGTGTTGATTCCCGAAGATTAAATTCCGAAGATTTTTAGTTTGCATCCTGTACACTAAAGACAGCAAACTACAGTAAAACTGTAGTAAAATTTGTGAACTCACTCACATCTGATTATAAAGTTCAACGGAACTTTCGGACTCCCCAAAATCATATGGAACCACTCATGTACTAACCGTACACCACAATGATTTCAATTCTAACTTCATCAAAGCATCCATTTCCATTCAAAGCTTGGCCTTCCGCAATATCAGCCACTACTTTACCTCTCAATAATGGTAATGATGATAGAGGTATGTAAAATTCAACGAACTTTCTAAACCCATTAAAAGTTTCCACTTTCCATAAATGCATCATTTCTATGTGATGTACACCGTTGAACTCTCCCTTCCGGAGTAAACCTTCTCGACACAATTCCTCCAGACCGACCGTTACGAACAGTTTCATATTTGGCTCGAGTGTATTTGCTGTGATTAAATTCAATATCTAATTGCCGCTGCTTGTATTTGGTCCGGGTCCAGAGAGGAAGCATCTAGTCCAGGATCAACCAGCTGGAAAAATTCAACCGGGAGATGAATGAACATTAGCTGTGCATCATTTGCGAAATATGAGCCAAATGGCACCGTTATGATTAAGCGCTAGATTAATGAGTTTGTTATACTCTCGGAAATAGTCTCCGAGTCGCTTGCCAGCGCCATGCAAAATAGCAGTAGCAATCAGGGTCTTCTTCCACATTTTTCCCGCCTCACTTACTCAAAAACAGCCTAAGTTACGTCACAACAAACCCAACTCGCAAGAATGATGCGGACGCATTCATTTTTCGAAGATTTAATGCATATAAATGAGTAGAAAATAAGGTTTTCCGGAACCCTGCGGGAGTGCCCCAGTGTGAATGAACTGTCCTACAGCGGCACGACCGATGGTAAACACTTTTTCATGCTGGAGATGACGGGCTCGTTAATTTTAATGAAATCATTTATTTACAGCTATGGTGCTCATTATTACGTTCAGGTGTGAAAGGCACGTGTATGCGTGGGTGGGAATAAATTCGTTAGTTACTGCAAAAGGAAATGAAAACTTTATCTGTTGGAGCCGGATGATCGCAAGTCGATATTTCCCCATGATCTTCGTTTTGAAAAAAAAACGGATCAATAATAATGATTGATAATTTCAACCCTTTGGTACTATTCCTTTTTATGTTAGTAAAGGTAACGGTGAATTGATCATTGAGTTTTAAAGCAGTTTTAAAGATGCAAACCATAGTAATTTCAAAAAAAGCATCTGTTCAAGCCGTCATGGCTTCATGGTTTTGTTGACGTAGGATGACGAAATTATTTCATTCAATTCGCTTATCACTTCAGACATTTTTAAGAATTGAACAAAATTTGAGTATTAGCACGTAGTAGAAGTTTGCGGTGGCATTGAAAAAGATCGATTGATGATGTAACTGAGTAACGGGACTACATTCAAGTTTTCCGTTACACGCGTTAGAGAGAGAAACAAAGAAGTTCAACACGTTTCAGGGCACGGTGGACAGAATCTAGAAAGCGAGGGAGTGAAACGCTTCAAACGAGCATCCAGACCGAAGTACACGGAGAAGCAGCTGCAGGAAATGCCGAAAGCTGGACCGCAGCCAAGCGAGTCGTGTTAGGCAATACTGTCCCAGTCGGTGTACAAAAATGGTTGGGGAGCCACCACAGCTCAGCGAACCAAATCCCGTATCATCAGATGTGCCAAAAAAGTGAACCTCGAGATGGTCCAGACCATAGAGTTCGTAGAAGTTCCTAGAGTTCTGGGAATGCTGCTCCCGACGTAGAACGAAGGTTGTAAGTCTCCACAAGAATTCTATGTGATTCAGCTAGAGATGTGATTTTGAATTTGATAGAGCTGTGAAATTTTCGGCAAACACACTGTTCGGCACAAAACACAATATAGAAGAAAGTAGTTTACACCACGACGAGGTAACATACACTGAATTTCAAACACATATGTGCTTCCATCTATGGCGCTAGTAATGACTACCTCAAAAGTTTAAAAAGTCCCCCTATCAATCACCACTCATTAAATTTGGGCTACCGGAATTGCTAATTCACTATTCTCTTATTTTGATGTTCTATACTTGCTACATCAGGTTCTCTGGTGTTCTGGTGTTCTGCCTGTGTTTATTTATAGTAATTATTATTAGTAATTAATTAGTATTTATGTCAGAATTAATGAATGATATATAAACATCTTGAGATGATAAGCAAAATAAATCACAACTAAACGAAAGAGAAGTGTACCTGAGGGTTTGTTTATAAATACATACCCAGTATCCATCCAAAAAAAATGGGTGGGGTTTCAGGAAGTAAAATACGTATCTAACGGTTTCCTAGTTACGTCATCTACCCGGGCTTCATCTAAATTCTAGGTACAGTAGAACCCCGATTATCTGCAGAATGGTTTGGCAAGGTCACCAAGGATAACGAATACGCGAATAACGCAATAACGGATTAAAAATGAGGTCTAAACTCGGAAAAAATTGAATGTTATTTTAACGTGTTTGCTCCTCAATTTAGTGAAAACTTTTTTATCAATACGGAAGTCAATCAACTATCCATCTGTAAGGTCGTGAACACAAGTGGTTAGATAATGTTAAAGCTATGAAACAAATAAAGAAGCAAAGGACTACCACTCACTGACCAACCGATGGCCTATAGAATCACTATGGAATTCATTTTTGCCAGATAATCGAGGTTCTACTGTATTTGGTAGAAACTGTCAATTCCTTCCATCCGTTACCACTCCTTTCCCTGTTATGAATTGTTCTGGTTTTCTCTGGTTCGATGACTAGGAGTCGCCAAGAATTACTTAACACGTAGTCGTGTCGAGCGTTAAAGCGAACGTTCTGGATGAAGGTTACTGCAGTCAACTTTGGCAAGCACACTAAATGAAAAGTTTTAGAAAGGTCGATCGTCGGCTTTACAAGGTTTGCATTTCAATGAGAGCTGTTCACAGAATGATAAGTTGATGTAATTATTCTAATGCAGACGTCACCGCATCGTAATTTTTATATCATGAATTTATTATTTCGTGATGAAATTTATTCCGAGATCAATGTAATGGGGGCGAAGTCCTAACGAGGATAAGGAACCGAGGTGGCCCAAGCCACCGGTTAATTTTTGCTTTAAGGTGTCCCCTCGGTGATTTAGGCCACCTCGCTTCTATATCCACGCTAGATGGGAACCTCATCCCCGTTACATTGACCTCAGAATAAATTTCATTAGAAAAAATAAACTTATAATAAAAAAAATACGCTGCGGTGGCGTTAATACGTAAGTACAAAAAAAAACATGTTTTTCATTTCAATCATGAACGTGTGTTTTCGTGTTTGAATTGGATTTAACAAACGTGAATATCATAATTCAATAATTACGAAAAATATTCCGTCTTTGACTTTGAGCTTCTCTGCCGTGTTCAACTGATTTAAATTCATTTTCAGGGTTTTTAATAACATTTTTCTAATTTTTTTTTCTTCCTTATTCGGGATTGTTTACCATTCGGGTAAACGTTCCATATAAATAATATTAGAGTTACCTTGTTCCTCGTGAATGTTCTAGAATCTCCTTGTAGCATAATACTGTTCTTTTATCTCTTTCCAACGCATTATTTGTCTTGTTTTTTTTTGTTTTGTCAAAAGATTTCAATATCTCATTCTATGCATTTTATGTCGACTGTTTGAAATTGAAAGTCCATTACCCATACAAAATAAATAATTTTATTAATATTAAAGTGAAACTAAATATCTCTTTCAAAACTTCAAAAAACGCAACGCCGCTCTTTCTCGTTTTTTCTCTACCTTCGCAATATTCGAGTTTTTAGATACCAGTCAATGTTTAAATATCATCGTTTTAATAACACTTATCAGGATTAACACGTTCGTCGCCCAAAGCGACTTTTCTGAGTATCTTGCGAAGCCCAACTTGCCGTTAAATTATTAAATGAAGATCAAACTTTGCTTGTAGATAATTTTTACATGATCTAGCAATATTTTATTTAATTTGAAGATGAATTGACAACAATAACACAAGCCTAAGTCATATTATATGGGTTTTGCAAAAAGCATCCGCACTATAAATTAATAAAAAGTTTAGTATGACCATTATAATGATATGGTAGTTTTATTATTTTTCTACACATCCTATATTTACACTTAGGTGCCTATTCTATCAAATTCCTTTTCAAAAATCCTATTCAATTTGAACGAGGAAAGTGTCACCCATATCTGGGTGACGGGCCGACGAAAGTGTTAAATACGAAAAAAATCTTCTTATTAAATAAACCTGTAAATATTACATTCGAGTGTATGTTGCATTCGGGAAAATGTCACATTCGGGTAAATGTTCATCCGGGTACCTTTTGCATTCGGGTATTCGTTCGTTCGGTAGATTGGAATTCGGATAACTGTCTTTCGGGTAAATGCGACACAATCTTAATATGTATAGCGTGATACGAAGACCAAGCTTATACTACTTATTCCATACTCTACGGACAAATGCACAATACAACGACTTTAGAGCGTTAACTTCGAAAGAGGTTACGTTGTATCTCACGAATCCAACCATCGTATTCGCTTTCGAAATAGTTACCACGATATAGGTGAGCCGCGGGTTAGACGGACAGTGGGGGTTGATTTGTATAGTTCATTATGAATTTCTAATTTCTGTTGATGGGATCCTCTCCTACATGTTATTCTGTAATATTTAAACCATCCTATGACAATGAATACTGATCGAAAGTGGAATAGGGAAACAAAAACCGAAAGTCAAACATGATTCCGCGTATGGATGCAATTTTTGCAGCTTCGATATTAAGCATTTTGATTGATTTAATTGCAAAATTGAATTCGCTGATGGTTATATTTCGGTTTGTGAGTTGACAGAGAAGCGATATTAAGTATGTACGGAAAAGTAAATTTATTCGTAAGTGGTAAATTTGAATTATTGAAATAATTGCACTGGTGCGGTTGAAATGAACAGTCAAATCCATAATCACATCCAATGCATGATGGAAAGTGGATGGAATAATATTGAACTCTTTTTTTGTTCTATTTCAGTTACTGGACGCACAAACACTGAGAGAGAGTAAAATTATTCCTCTCGCGAGCGATAAACCTCTACGCTTCGTATATTATGAACCTGTCCATATTACCCCCACTACATGTCCATTATACCCGCACCAATAAAAATGTTCTACTTTTCGGCTTGTTTTAATTTCAGTAAAAACATGGAAAAACACATTTTCATAAAACATTTGTCCAGTTATTTCGAAAACCAGTATATTGAACTGTAAGAAACTGCTTTTAAAATTTGAAGGAATATAAACAATATAAACAATATATTTTTTTTTAATTTCCAAAGATACAATTGAAGTTTTCCTTAACATGTCCGTCTTACCCCCATCTCCCTCCTACTCGTGGAAGCACAGTTTGCTGTTAAGAAAACTTTCTATGAATTTGATCAGTCTTACTCATTGGATTGACGAGAATAGCATCATGTAGTTGTTGACAATTGAGGACCGAAGGTGCGTATAGCAGCATAAAAGACTGTAGCGCTCATTTTCACACAGAATGCCAATAAGTAAAATAAAAAAACGTACTCGTTTCTTCTTTTTTTCGTTTATTTTATAGAGCTTGAGATTAGGTAGACTGTAGACTTTGTAGTTGCTCTCCATGATTGACCTGAACCAGCGAAATTGCACAAGGAACACAATGAATGGTGCTTATGTGTAACAAATCATTTATTGCATTAGGTGTACTGGTAAGTTTCTTCGGTTTTACAACCGATGGCGTAACTTGATTTTTATACCAGTGAAACAAATTTCCAGAAATTCGTTGGAAAGCTACTGTCATTGTGTGTCTTTTTCAGTATATGTCAAAAAGTTGAAGCGTAAATAACATAGTTTTTTGTCACTTCGAATATGTCCAATTTCGTACTAACGAGAGTGTTTTTGCGGGAAGTGTTACTTCATTACTTCAGTATGTAGAAAAAAACTGCGGAAAGTCATCGCATTTTGGTGGAAGTTTATGGTGACCATGCTTCAACTGAACGCCATTTTTTCACGTGCGAACAATTGCTCCAACGGTATAAAAGAGAGGTTTTTTTTTGCATCGAATCGTTACTGGCGATGAAAAGTGGGTCCATTACGACAATCCTAAACGTCGGGCAACGCATGGATACCCCGGCCATGCATCAACATCGACGACCGCGCGGAATATTCACGGCCAGAAGGTTATGCTGTATATTTGGTGGGACCAGCTGGGTGTGGTGTACTTTGAGCTGCCAAAACCGAATGAAACCGTTATGGGGGACGGCATTACCGACGATTGATGCATCTGAGCCGAGCACTGAAAGGAAAACGGCCACAATACGAACAAAGACATGATAAAATTATTTTACAGCAAGACAATGCTCGGCCGCATGTCGCGATACCGGTCGAAACATACTTGGAAACGCTGAAATGGGAGGTCCTATCCCACCCGCCGTATCCTCCAGATTACTACCTTTTTCGATCGATGCAACATGGCCTGGTTGACCAGTACTTGATTAAGTCAAAAATTGAATCGATTCGTGATAAGCCGACAAACCGGCCGATTATTTCCGCAAAGGTATCCGTGAACTTCCAGAAAGATGGGAAAAAGTTGTGACTAGCGATGGGCAATACTTTGAAAATTACATTTGTAATGAGTTTTGCAGAATAAAGCATTAATTTTTGAAGAAAAAACGAAGAAACTTACCGGTACTCCTATAACAATTATCAAGATTCTAGTTTTAAATAGTCAATAACGACGCCCCAGTCACCAGTCACCAGTCACCAGGGGAAGGGAAGGAATGTTAGTATGATATTCGCGACCAGAAGAGGAAACGCGAACTATCGACTACTCGACGAAACGAAAATTCGAAAATTTCATGTGTCGAAATGCGTGGCAGATCCCATGAGATAATCCATTCTAAGAACAGTGCCTTCCTGAACGAACTGCAACGTACATTGGACCACTGTATTAAACTACGCTTCAGCATGACCAAGGTGCACTAGCATACTGCGATAACAGACGGAAAAAGCTTTTGTTTAGCAGCCATGACAGAATCAAGATCTGTTTTGCAAAAATGCAAAATCTGCAAAAATCTTTTGATCTTAGTTTTTTCTCAAAAACTCTGTATTGAAATCTGTATTAGGTTTATAAGTCCAATTTTCAAGCATAATGTTGATGGTATTCACGTAATGCCAAGAAACATGTACAATCTGCCCAACTTCTATAAGACCACCCTGATTCTATCTCGTTGCAACACGAACAGTTAGAATTTCAACAAGATAAATTCATACATTGTTGAATGCTTGGTATAAAGTATATTTAACGTCAATTTCGTTCAAAATAGTTGTTTGTTCATTTATTGTTCTTAAATATGATAATTTCAGCTGTCCTGTTTCTATAAGACCATTTCAAAATTAATAAGTATTATCAGTGAAACAAACAGTTCCTTCCCTGATCTCATCGGAGAAGGACGTTCTGCTTTTTCCTACCCTTTTTTTTGCTTTTCCTTCCTGTTGTTATCGTTCTCATTAACAAGAAATCAATTTCTTGATTTCACAATGGAAGTGGATGTTACTAAACACCACAGTCCCCAGCCCCTCCAATTCCTAATAATGAATCAACTACCCCGGAGCCGGGGAACCCCGATCCACCATCAAAAACAGCTCCTCGGATTAAGTCCTATCCTGAAGATTCCGATGGACCTTACCATGTTTATTTTCGCCCCCGTCAGAAAGCTCTGCGAATTTTGACAACAGCCAGAGGACTCAAAAAGAATTTCAGCACGGTCGATTCGATAAAACTTATTAGACAGAACAAGCTTCGCGTGGTTGTCAAAGACCGCAAGCAAGCCACTGAGATTACGCAATGCAAACTTTTTACGGAGGAATATTTTGTTTATATTCCTTCAAAAGACGTTGAAATTGATGGTGTCATCACCGACCCTAGTCTAACGTGTGATGAAATATTACACGAAGGAAAAGGTCGATTCAAGAATGCCAATATTGATCATCTGAAGATATTTGCAACTTGCAAGAAATTGCATTCGGTATCTCATTCCGATAAAGGGAAAGAGTACTTCGAATCAGGTTCGTTTCGAGTAACCTTTCCCGGAAAAGCTCTTCCACAATTTGTGGAAATTGAAAAGGTTTTGCTTCCGGTGCGCCTTTACGTACCTAAAGTGATGAGTTGTATGAAATGCAAGCAATTGGGGCATACAGACTGCAGCAACAAGATACGTTGTGCAAAATGTGGGGGGATGCATGAGGATAAATCATGCTCTGAAGACGCCGATAACTGCATTTTTTTCAAAGGGGAAGTTCACGATCTTTCTGCGTGTCCAGCGTTTAAATCGCGGGAGGCAAAAGTTAAGAACTCTCTCAAACAACGATCCAAGACGACCTATGCTGAAATGCTCAAAGGGGCTGTGGCAAAAGAGACCCCTAATCCTGGAGCACAAGAGAACCCTTATGCAATTCTGCCAACCGATGATTGTGAAAATTTTACTTCCATTGAAGAAGCATTCATGTCAATACCGGGAGGCTTAAGAAAAAGAAAAATTTCTGCTCCTCTTACTCCTACGACTCCTCGTAAGAAAACGTTAAACCAATTGAGAAATCCTCTGGAAGTGATAAAACTCTAAAACAAACACCTCCAAAGCAAACACCTCCTGGTTTTACTTCCGCGAGAACACAAAAAGACGTGAACACTCCGTCCGGGTCTTCCAAAGCTTATTTTCCCTTCCAAGTATTGCGAGTCACATTCTAGATGCTTTAAACATTCCCTAGCCCCTCAAAAGTGTTATCGTTAATTTGGTTCCTGCATTGTTTGCATTCTTGACAGAAAAATGGCCCCTCCTTGCAACCATTTTCTCACTCGATGCCTAAATGTTCTATAAGCGATATAGATACATTTTTTTTGACGTAGGACTACGTCTAACCGGAAGATATAGGGGGTGAAATGGAAATCTAGGCACTGAACAAGTAGGAAAAAATGCAAGATTTGGAACGCTTATAACTCGAGCATTTCTCAATAGATCGCAAAGGTTTTTGCATCAATTGATAGGAAATATATCTACGCATCTATCATAACGAATAACATTTCATTTTTCTTGAGATAAATAATTGAATAATTGTGAAATATCAAGCATTGTCAAAATGCACTATGTGCCCATTTTTGATTGGTCCATTTTGTGCTCCTCAAATCGTACCGACCAAAACGGGCAACCAGAGTAGCAGCGAAATAGAATGAAGCACGATTGGAAAGGAAAAAGAAAAAAATGAACGAAACATTGGTCGCAGTCTCACACATGCGTAATTCTCGAGCCAGCCAGTCAGCTTAAAAATCCCCGCTCCGCTGCCGTAACCATCATTCTCATTCAAACCGTACACCACATCGGTTCGCATCACAACACATCAACAAACCAACCCAAGCAGCCATGTCTGGACATGGTAAAGGAGGAAAAGTGAAGGGAAAGGCAAAATCCCGCTCGAACCGTGTTGATCTGAAGTTCTCCGCAAGGGTAGCTAGGCCGAGCGCGTTAGTACCAGTGCACCAGTCCACCTAGCCGGCCTTATATAGTTTCGGCCACCGAAGTGATCGAGTTAGCTGGTAAAGCTGCTCGCGACGATAAAAAAAACCCGCATTCGGAACAGAACACATTCGGTTCGGTGGACATCAAGACAACAGGCAGTTTTAGTGAGTGGCGAATGGCAAACGCAATCGCAAAACGGCATCAGGTAGCAGAAGAAAAAAGTTTGTTCTTTATACAAACTGCTTTGGTGGCAAATCCAGAACAAGCTACTAAGTACTAAGTTTTCTGAATTGGAACCATTTCATAAAACAAGGCGCTTTTCAGGGCCATTAAACCTTCTAAAAAAGAGTTTAGGAAATACAGTTCAATGTTTTCTAAAACATTATCCAAAATAATAATAAAACACAAATTGATTTTTTCATAATTTGTTTGCCAGGATCTGATGAGTATGTGAATTTGGCAGTTGTTCTGAGCTTATTGATAGTTGGGGACTTTCCTGATTATTGAAAGTACAGTAATTTACTATTAGTTCGACATTTAGCTAATTGGACGGACATGTAATGCGACTTATTTAGTTGGACATTTTTGTAAACATAGAGATCCAAATTATGACCCCACATTGAAAGTCGACACTGTACCACTGTCATCGCAAATGTTCAATTACAGGTTAAAATCGCCTCCAATGCGACACTGAGTGGCGCTTCGGCACGTCGCATTGAATGTAATTTACTGTACAACATGTCACAAAGCTGGATGGGAAGAAATTTTCCAACTGTGAAAGCTGTGGCGAGTGGCAAACGCAATAGCTAAACAGGAAGGTTTAACCGAACAAGATAGGAATATCGAGTGATAACAAAAACACAACACCAAAGGTTCTTTTCAGAACCATCAACATGTTCATAAAGAGTAAACAGTAAACTAATCCATTTTTCAGGTAGATAGGTAGGTATTCACATAGGAGAAGAAAATAAAACAATAAATTTAAAATATATATTTAACAAAAGCTGTCCCCTTTGTATAGTCCTACGTCACTCCGGTTATGTCCCCGACATTACCCACCCGTCTTTTTATTAATTCGTTTATTTGTACAGGCTCAGTTACTTAAGAGCCGAATTCTTAAATATAATTTTAAAACTATATATATATATATATATATATATATATATATATATATATATATATATATATATATATATATATATATATATATATAAACAATTTTCTTACATCTATGGTTAGTAAGGTGGAAAACCGATTACTCGCGGTGTACTCGAGTTTAGGAGGGTGACATATTTTTAGGAGAAGGATGGGATATAAGGAAATTGTAACAATGTTGATGAACACTCATTTCATAAATCTATTCGTATATCTATAGTGTATTTACATTTCAACTTATTCTACTATTTATAGCAAGGGGACGAATTACCCGCAAAGGAAGGAAAGGAGGGTATAAGGATGTAGGGACAATCACACACGAAGATCAATAGCTTTAAGGAAAACATATATATGGGACATGTAATCAAGGTCTAACCGAGCCAACACATCTCTCACCGGCACATTGGGCTGTCTTCCTCGGGCCCGAAGGGAGTTCTCTAAATTCGATCTGGCGACCAGATACACCTCGCACGACCAAACAATGTGCTCGATGTCGTGATCACCTTGGCCACAAACGCAGAGATTGCTGCTGGCAAGATTGAAACGAAATAGTAGTGCATCTAACGAACAGTGATTGGACATGAGTCGGGAGAAGGTGCGGATAAAGTCCCGACTCAAGTCTAGACTTTTGAACCACGGTTTGAGGCTAACCTTAGGGATAATCGAGTGAAACCACCGGCCCAATTCATCTTCATTCCACTTGCGTTGCCAGTTAGCGATGGTATTTTTGCGGACTAAAGAATAAAATTCATTGAAGGCGATTTGACGCTGATAAATATCGCCTTCAATTGCACCTACCTTTGCTAATGAGTCAGCCCTCTCATTACCCGGAATTGAGCAATGTGAAGGGACCCAGACAAAGGTATAACAGCGTCTGGATAAAGCACTCAAAATTTCTCGTATTCTCTCAAGGAAGTACGGCGAGTGCTTTTCCGGCCTCACTGAACGGATAGCTTCGAAAGAGCTAAGACTATCCGTTACAATGTAATAGTGTTCAACAGGTCGTGAGGCGACGCTGTCCAGCGCCCAATGAATTGCTGCCAATTCAGCAATATACACTGAGCAAGGATTCTGAAGACTGTGTGAGGTGCTAAAAAATTCGTTGAACACTCCAAATCCTGTGGACTCGTTTATAGTGGACCCATCAGTAAAGTACATATTATCACAATTGATACCCCCATACTTTTCATCGAAGATCGTTGGAGCGATCCTCGATCGTTGGTAATCTGAATATCCATGGATATCTTGCTTCATGGACAGATCAAAATGCACAGAGGAATTGATGTAGTCAGGAAAACAAACACGGTTGGGAATATACGAAGAAGGATCAACCTGCATGGAGATGAATTCATGATATGAACTCATGAATCCGGAGTGAAAATTTAGCTCGATCAGCTGCTCAAAATTTCCGATCACCAATGGGTTCATGACCTTACACCGGATGAAGAACCGAAGAGATAATAATTTAAAGCGATCTTTTAGTGGGAGTAGGCCTGCCAAAACCACGAGACTCATGGTATGCGTTGAGGGCATACATCCCAACGCGATACGGAGACAAAGATACTGAATTCGCTCGAGTTTAATGAGGTGTGTTTTGGCAGCTGATTGAAAACAGAAACTGCCATACTCCATCACTGAGATAATAGTTGTTCGATACAACATTATAAGATCTTCGGGATGGGCTCCCCACCAGGTGCCGGTAATTGTACGGAGAAAGTTTATTCTTTGTTGGCATTTTTTACTCAGATACCTAATATGGGCCCCCCAAGTACATTTGGAGTCGAACCAGACCCCAAGATACTTGAATGACATAGCATGAGTGATCGGTTTACCCAAAAGTTGAAGCTTTGGTTTTGCTGGTCTATGCTTCCTAGAAAAAACCACCATCTCTGTTTTCTCCGTGGAGAATTCAATCCCTAGCCCAATGGCCCAGTTTGAAAAATTGTTCAAAGTATCTTGTAAGGGTCCTTGCAGGTCGGATTCGTTTGATCCTACGATAGACACCACTCCATCATCTGAAAGTTGTCTTAGGCTGCAATTTTGTGTAAGGCAATTGTCGATGTCGCTTACATAGAAGTTGTACAAAAGGGGGCTTAAACATGAGCCCTGGGGGAGGCCCATGTAAGAGACCCGACTTACTGCCGAATCTCCGTGAGAAAAGTTCAAATGTTTCTCACAAAGCAAGTTATATAACATATTATTCAATAGAGGCGGCAGACCCCGAGATTGTAATTTGTCTGACAAAACCTCTATTGAAACAGAATCAAAGGCCCCCTTTATGTCCAAGAATACTGAAGCCATTTGTTTTTTTTTTGGCGTAAACCATTTGAATTTCTGAAGAAAGCAACGCAAGACAATCATTCGTCCCCTTGCCCCTGCGGAACCCATATTGTGTATCTGAGAGTAGGCCATTCGTTTCAACCCATCGATCAAGGCGAAACAAGATCATTTTCTCCAACAATTTCCGTATACAAGACAGCATTGCTATTGGGCGGTACGAATTGAAGTCGGACGCGGGTTTTCCGGGTTTTTGAATAGCTATAACTCGTACTTGTCTCCAATCATCTGGAACAATATTATGCTCCAGAAATCGATTGAATAAGTTCAACAAGCGATGTTTCGCCACATCAGGGAGATTTTTCAGCAAGTTGAACTTAATTCTATCCGATCCCGGAGCAGAATTGTTACATGAAAGGAGAGCAAGAGAGAATTCTACCATCGAAAACTCGGAATCAAGATCGCACCTACCTTGTGGTATATCTCGAACAATTTTTTGCACAGGAGCGGAATCAGGACAAACCTTCCGTGCAAAATTCAAAATCCATCGATGTGAATATTCCTCGCTTTCATTCGTTGAAGAGCGATTTATAGATACAATTAAAGTTATTCAATGGAACTGCAGAAGTATTAAACCCAAAATCGAATCGTTAAAATTTTTAGTCAACAATATTAATTCTGACGTATTTGCTCTTTGTGAAGCATGGCTTACTCCTGATGAGGACTTGAATTTTCATGCCGGATCAACATTATCCGGTTAGACCGAAGAGACTCACACGGTGGCATTCTTTTGGGGATCAGAAAATGCCATTCCTTCTATAAAATCCCATTACCATCGCTTCTAGGAATCGAGGTAGTTGCTTGTCAAACCACAATAAGGGGAAAAGACATATGCATTGCTTCTGTATATATTCCTCCCATAGTTGGAATTTCACGAAACCAACTCGATGGAATTATCGAGATTTTACCTGAACCTAAGTTAATCTTGGATGATTTCAATTCACATGGTGTGGCCTGGGGGGCACTCTATGATGATAACCGTTCCTCAATCATCTACGATCTATGCGATAATTTCAATTTATCAATTTTGAACACTGGCGAAGCTACAAGAGTACCCAAACCTCCTGCAAGAGAAAGTACACTAGACTTGTCACTCTGTTCGTCTACTTTATCGTTAGATTGTATGTGGGAAGTAATCCAAGATCCTCACGGTAGTGATCACATACCAATCCTTGTTTCTATTGCCAATGAGATGTGTCCCCAGAAATTGGTCGAAGTTGTATACGATCTTACCCATAAAATTGACTGGGAGAAATTTGCTAGTATTATATCAGAGAGTATCAATTCGACTCCTGAACTTCCACCTCTCGAAGAATATGATTTCATTGCTAGTTTGATTTACCACACTGCCATTCAAGCTCAAACGAAACGTTTCCCTGGTGCAAAACTTTGCCGACGCCCTGGTGCTCCTTGGTGGGACAAAGAGTGCTCGGATGCCTATTTCAATAAATCCTCTGCTTTCAAAATTTTTCGCAAAAATGGCTCAATGGAAAATTTTGATAAGTATGAACTTTTGGAGACCAAATTCAAAAATCTTATTGGAGCGAAAAAACGCAGTTACTGGCGACGATATGTCAATGGTTTGTCAAGGGAAACATCTATGAGTACCTTGTGGAACACAGCCAGGTGTTTGCGAAACAAAAACCATACAAACGAAAACAAAGAGTATTCCGACCGATGGATTCTTGATTTTGCCAAAAAAGTATGTCCAGATTTTGTCCCTGCAGAAGACATATCACGTAATACATCGTCTTCTAATAGTAATAACGAGACATTGTTTTCTATGACTGAATTCTCACTTGCACTTCTTTCGTGCAATAATTCAGCTCCTGGTTCCTATGGAATCAAATTTAATCTTTTGAAGAACCTTCCAAACGTCGTTAAGAAACGTTTATTAAGGTTATTTAATAAGTTTATTGAGCAAAATATTGTCCCCATCGAGTGGAGACAAGTGAGAGTAATAGCCATTCAAAAACCGAAAAAGCCAGCTTCCCACCGTAACTCATACAGATCAATAGCCATGCTATCTTGCATCCGTAAGTTATTGGAAAAAATGATACTCCGACGTGTAGACGAATGGGTTTTTTTTATCCAAAATATATATTTTATTAAGGCTCATATGGCGTCAGCCTAACGGGGCCGGGAGTTCAATATTTTGACAATGTTTGCTTAGACTATGTTAGTAATATGTAACCGATTACTCGCGGTTGACTCGAGGTTAGTATTACATGTGTTCTCATAATTGGTATGTCGCAGTCTTCGATGCTCTGTACGTGTGCCCGACACGGGATACTTCCTATTGGGATGCAGCTGACCGTTAATCAGCAACGCCCCCCTAGTCTGTACCCCATATCTAGCGTGGTGCGTCTTTCTCGACTCGAGGAATCCAGGATAGAATGGTCACTAGCCGGCGCAATCATCAGCTCGTGTAGAGTTGTCATGAGCGGTACAACCTTTGGCTCTTGTTGAATGATCAGTAGACTGCACAACCTTCGGCTCGTGCATCTGTAAAGAGTGTGTGTATGTATTGCCGCGACTAAGTAAAAGTTTATCGATCGGATAGGAGGGATATGAAACGGGGACACAACGAAGGAAACATCATTAAACGTTGACATCGGCGTTTCTGAGGAATAGGTATAGATGAAGCAGAAGATAAGGATCCCGGCTACCTAAGATATCCCGGACGGGGATATCCGATTGTCTGCCTTGTGCTCTCAGTGCTCTAGAGAACTGAGAGCGAGCAGCATAGACGAATGGGTTGAAGAGAATAACTTTTTATCAGATACGCAGTTCGGTTTCCGCAAGGGCAAAGGGACAAATGATTGTCTCGCGTTACTTGCTTCCGAAATTCAGACGAACTTTGGTAATAAAAAACAGATGGCTTCTGTTTTCTTAGACATTAAAGGGGCGTTTGACTCAGTATCTATAAGAATTTTATCCGATAAACTTCACAACCATGGATTTTCACCAATTTTAAACAACTTTTTGTTTAATCTGTTATCCGAAAAGCACATGCACTTTTCTTGTGCCGTTGTGCCGTTTCTAGGACTAGCTACATAGGTCTCCCTCAAGGTTCTTGCTTAAGTCCTCTTCTGTATAATTTCTATATTAATGATATAGATGATCATCTTGCAGATGGATGTACTTTGAGGAAACTGGCAGATGATAGTGTTGTATCCATATCAGGTACTAGAACTATTGATTTGCAAAGACCGCTGCAAATTTCCTTAAATAATTTATCTACATGGGCTGTGAAGCTAGGTATTGAATTCTCAACTGAGAAAACAGAAATGGTTGTATTTTCTAGAAGCACCAACCTCCCGAACTTCTGCTTCAATTGTTCAACAAAACCGTCGTTCAATCCACAAGCTTCAAATATCTTGGAGTTTGGTTTGATGCTAAATGTACATGGGGAAAACATATTGCGTATCTGAATAAAAAATGTCAACAGAGAACAAATTTTCTCCGGACAGTTACTGGAACATGGTGGGGTGCTCATCCAGAAGACCTAATACAGCTGTACAAAACTACAATACTGTCAGTCATGGAATATGGTTCGTTTTGTTTCCGTTCTGCTGCTAAAACCCACATCATTAAACTAGAGAGGATACAGTATCGTTGCTTGCGTTGAGCCTTAGGGTGCATGCAATCAACACACAACATGAGCCTTGAAGTCTTGGCAGGTGTTTTACCATTGCAGGTTCGGTTTTGGGAACTGTCCAATCGCTTCTTAATCCGAAGCGAAATCATGAACCCATTAGTAATTGAGAATTGTAAGAAGCTTCTCGAATTGAACCAACGGTCGAGATCCATGGATTTGTACTCTCATTACATTTCTCAAGAAATAAAACCTTCACCAGACATCTTCAATAATGTTAGCTTTCCGAATTTTTGCAGATCTTCCGTTGATTTCGATCTTTCTATGAAGGACGAAACTCGAGACATTTCAGATCATCTTCGATCATCGTTAATCCCTAATATTTTCGCTTCAAAATATAATCATATCAATTCTTCAAGAATGTTTTTCACTGATGGTTCAAGAATAAACGGATCGACTGGTTTTGGTATCTTTAATGAACATTACACTAGCTTTCATAAACTTGAAGACCCTTGTTCAGTGTATGTTGCCGAACTGGCTGCGATATATCATGCAATTAAGACCATTGAGTCCTTACCACCTGATCACTATTTTATTTTCTCAGATAGTCTTAGCAGTATACAAGCCTTGAAACAACAGACGAAAGCATCATATTTTCTTATCGAAATTAGGAATGCATTGAATTCTCTTGTTGATAAAAGTATTCGAATCACTTTCATTTGGATTCCTTCCCATTGCTCTATTCCTGGTAATGAGAAAGCGGATACACTCGCAAAGATGGGTAGTATGCAGGGCACAGTTTTTGAAAGCCAAATAGCGTATCGGGAATTCTTCTCCATTTCCCGACAGCAGTCACTCACCAGTTGGCAAAACCAATGGAACAGAGATGAGCTTGGGAGATGGCTATACTCTATTATCCCCAAAGTTTCAACGAGGGCCTAGTTTAAAGGGTTAGATATTGACAGAAATTTTATTAGAACTATGTCCAGATTGATGTCCAATCATTCCGCGCTAAATGCGCATCTCTTCCGCATAGGTCTTGCTACTAACAATTTATGCAATTGTGGTCAAGGATATCATGACATCGAGCACATTGTTTGGTCATGTAATGAATTTTGCAATGAAAGAATTAAACTGGTTGCCGATTTAGAGGCTCAAGGAGTACACTCACGCATGCCGGTTCGTGATATCCTAGCTACTCGTGACCCTGACTGTAGTTTTAGCTAATTAGACTTAAGTTAATAATTATGTAGTTATAATATATTCAAATAGTTTTAAAATGTATTGCTTGATGGTGGCTCTTTATCCACTTGAGCCTAATTAAATCAATAAAGGAAAAAAAATATATCAGTGAAAAATTCAAAACGATCGGCTGATTTACATCTCAATAATTGGTAACCTTTCCATTTCGGCTAATAACCTAATAATAAAATTCAGTAGGAGAGAGAACTCCAGAACATGTATGTCATTTTTGAATGATGTGAAAGCTATTTTGAGCTTTCCGGTTGCACAGAATCCCGCCCAAATCATGCATGAGCATCCACCAAAATGCATGGCTGATAAATACTGTTCCTTCTTCCGTAAATCACGCCAGTACCCGTTGAAACCATCAGGACCATCCAAATTGACCTTTTTCCGTCAGTGAAGATAACCTATACATTGAAGAACTTTTCGTTATGGTGAGCAGCTTTAAACTTTTAAGCCCTCTTTATGTGAAGATTTTTTACCACCCGAGTAACATTTAAATTGAAATACTGCTTTACTTGCATAAGCGGTTTTGAGATTTTCGAAGCTGTTCCAGCTATTTCCCGCTTACCCCGGTCAGAGAGCTTCGATTTACGTGGAGCTCTCTCTTTTTATACCGTACCCTTGAGGATTCGCCAAGTAATTGAGCACTAGTTAATGGAATCGTCCAATCCGACGAGCAATTTCTCTGTGCAATGAACAATTCTTGGTGAAATGCATCGATTTGTCTCTCTTGTCTCTCTGTGAGCACTCCGGCATTTTCCAGATTTATTAATCATAACAACTAAAACCACGGAAGATGTAACTGGTCTTATAGAAACTTGACACTAGAAAAATACAAAAACATTCATTTACGCTCATAGCTTGCACACACACATATGAATATCATGCGGTGTATAGTAGTCACCAATACCTACACATTAGAATATGAATTGAAGCATTGTTTGTTTACAATGACACAAAGCAGCGAGATCATCACCTGGTCTTATATAAGTTGGACAGAGTGTACACTGTAGTGAAAATACATTGGTTTATTGAGGTGCAATGGAGATTTATTCTGTTACCACGGGATACTTGTACACATTGGGCAACGTAAATATCTTCATTTTAATATATTTCAGGTACACACAAAAATGTAATGGAATTGAACGGTAGCACAATGAGGCTAACCTGAAGAAGCGCCAACGCTCGGGAAGGGCACATAAAGTTGCTATATAGCCAATGCTTAGAATTTTTCATTCTAAACAAATTAATCGGGTATGCTTTTATTTGAATTTCTATTTTTTATTCAAACATTAGTCGTTTAACCATTTGATGGTCCTAAAATCTATTGCCAAAGACCAAAGTTTGGTCCTGGAACATCAGATTTGATTTATTATTCTTGGCACATATTACTCAAGAGAGTAAGATATAGTGTTCTGATGTCCGAATTAATCTGAGTGAATTCAGGTGTTTCAGCTTGTTTTGTTCAATTCAACAATCAATAACAAAACGTAGTTCAAAAAACAGTAAAATACTATTTTGGTCGGATTCTAGTGAAAGCTGGCGAATTCAGCATCAATGGTTCGAGCTTCAATATTTCCAGAACTAATTAAATACCTTCTTTTCGCTTTGAGCAGTCCATTTTCAATTCATTTGAAAAAAAAACTATCAAAGGAAATGAGTTTTCACGACAGTATAAGTGCACTTTTGGATTTTACATTCTCTGTGCTTTAGTAAGAAAAAGATAGACGATGTTATTTATTCATTATCACGCTTTATAAATAAAATAAGTAAGATTGAAAAAAATATTATTAACCTCAAGCCATTAATGCAACGTCAACGTGAAACCCGAAAAAAATGGTAATCTGTATCTACAGGGTTTAAAAAGTCTGAAAAATCTGTAGAAACACTGCATTTCTGCATTACTCGAGAATTAATCAAACAAATGAAACCAAATTTGGCATGTGGAGGTTTTAGGGTGCAATAAACGTTTTTACGGTAATTGGATACTCCTCCCGCTATCTAAGGGTGGGCTGTCATACAAATGAAACACAAATTTCTGCATAACTCGAA
Source organism: Toxorhynchites rutilus septentrionalis (assembly GCF_029784135.1). Classification (NCBI taxonomy): domain Eukaryota; kingdom Metazoa; phylum Arthropoda; class Insecta; order Diptera; family Culicidae; genus Toxorhynchites; species Toxorhynchites rutilus. The sequence goes on from NC_073745.1 coordinate 151,656,935, forward strand.
AAATAATCAAGCAAGGTGAGCCCAATTTGGCATGTGAAAGTTTTACGGGGCACGAAACGTTTCTATGGTGAATACACTCCTCTCCCCTCTCTAAGGGGGGCTGCCCTACAAACGAAACAGATACTTCTGCATAACCCGAGAACACCCCTCTCTCCTCTGGAATGCGCATAAAAATATTACACATATTTCAACCAAAAATATTCCAACCAAACATGACAATTGACAAAAATTTTCGGAAAATTCGGAATATTAAATTCTTATATGTTCTACAATTACATAGTGACAAGGGCTGTAGAGGCGAATGAACTGCAAAGTTTAAAGCTTCTTAAAAACAAAGAAAGAAGAAGAAGACAAGGGCTGTTAGTCCATTTAATGTTTGCGCTAGCGAAATTGATCCTTGTTCGAAACTGGAAATGAATTTTAATGTGATGAAACGCATTCCTATATATTCTTATATCTTCTATCTATACCAAAAAAAAGGGATCGCCTGATATGTTGATAGGAGCAGGACTCGAGGAAGGAATTGTCCGATTTGGGGCTGTCTTTATTTTCATATTTTCTGTATAAAACATTTATTCCATGTAACGAAGAAACATGTTATTTGCAAGTGGTTCAAAAATCTTGAATGAGAATAGTGTCTGAAAATAATCTGATATTATAATGATGAGTTTTGTTAGAAATACTAGGAATTTTATAGTGAAACGTAAATTCAACGGGGTCGATTAGAAGATCAATCAATGAACTTCGATTGTTCTGCGATTGGACCCATGAACTTGCTCATAGTAAGAAAACGTGAATGTTTGAAGGTATTGATAACAAAACACAAATTTTGGGCGAGACGAAGTTTGTCGGGTCAGCTAGTTTAGGGATAAAAATGGAATTTTGTTATGTAACGATCACGGCTACTATACCCATATCGACATATCTTTTTCCTATGTCTTCATGTTTCACTGATTTGTCTATTTCTAAAGAGAATTAGAATTAGGGGTAATGGGGGCAAAGTGGTCACTTGCTTGTTTGGTAGTATAACTATTGAATATTGACGCCGTATTGATAGTCACCTTATCTTTGAAGAATTTCATGACTTTTGAGTCACCCTGTACACCAGTGGAGCTGTCGCATGTCAAAATATAAATAACCTGATATTTTCGACAAATCATCAGTTCACATATTCTAGGTGAGGTGAACAGATTTTTTTTTCAGTTTCAGCGATTATTCCGCATAGAAATTACTTTTTTGTTTGAGGGCAAAGTGGTCAGTTTACAGGATTACTACTGACAATGTTCTGTTTTCAAAAGCTGATATACCTTATCACCTACTGCTCTTAAAGGGTGTGGTTTTGACCCAGGAAAAATATGTCACCCCAACCAAAAGCAAGCCTCATTATAAACAATGTTATGTGTTTTCTACTACGTTTTGGTACGTATGAGAAAATTTCAATTACGACTCTAGGTGAATAGGCCAAGCTCATTTCATGCATGCACCTACTATTTCAATAATGATTTAAATAAATTTGGACACTCATAAATCTATCCCTTCTAGCCAGTCTTCAGAATTCAACTCGGTGCTGATGCGCAACAAGATTTTTGTACCCAGTTGAGCTCCCACTCCGTGTTTGCACTTGCGCTCTGGCAAATGAGCACAGATTTGCGTCGAGTGTTAAGCTGAGATTTACACCCAGTGCTTTCACCGTATTTATATACTGTGCGCTTGAATCTGGATTGCTCTCTCTGTTGAGATATTCTTCTTCACACAAGCGTATACGGTTCAAATGAAGGGAAGGGAAGGTATTGAATTAGAGAGACTTTAAACTCTGAGAGTTCAAATGAGGGCGCGCTGTTGTTTTTATGCTTTGCTTAGAACGAACGAAGACAAAGCGGGCGCTAGAATTTGATGTGTATGTGTGTGTGTATAGAACGCGCATCACCCAAGTGAGTAGCAAGTTAGTATCTGAGTTCTGTGCCGGGTACATTTTGCGCTGTCGTGCTTATGAATTTTGTGCGCTTCGCACCAAGAGAGAATACAAGTGTTCTTTGAGCCGGCGCTGATGCAAATTCAACTCAAGCGCACCGCTGGGTTTGATTTTCTGAAGACTGCTTCTAGCATGATATGTGCGAGTGACCACTTACTTATTTCACTTACATGACAGCTGAAACCCTCTTCTTTATTTCGATGTCCAACATGTTTACATTCTTCTTCAGTTTGGTAAAACAGCGTCGCGGACGGCAGCAAAATCCAACACTGTCGGTACGCGATCTCACCAAAAAGCTAAAACTGCCGAAGAGTACCGTGTTTAGTGTGTGCAAATGGTTTGGCCAGCGCTTAACTGTTTATCGGAAGGTTGAAAGCGGAACAAATCGAAAAGTATGCTCCCGACAGATGGACCGAAAGGTGGTTGCCATTATTGAGAAACATCCCAACCTTTCAGTTAGAAATGTGGCTCGGAAGGTTGGAAAATCAAAATCATATGTACAAAAAGTGAAGCAGAGGCATGGACTGAAGGCGTACAAAGTGAAAAAGGTGCCCAATCGTGATGATAAGCAAAATTTTGCTGCAAAAAGCCGTGCTAAGGCGTTCTACACCCATTTTTTTGCAAAAATGTTCATGCACTTCAAGACTCAAACAGCTTCCGGGTCTCGCTTTTATACTACAATGCGAAGGAATGCCGTAGCCGAGTGTTTCCGGAAGCCAAGAAGCCATATGCAGTTGTGGCCGAAAATCCAAATCTTTCGTCTCTACCGGCACTATAAACAAAGATGTCTACGAGAAGGAATATCTCCAGAAGCGGTTGCTACCATTAATAAGAAGCCACGACTCTCCAGCATTGTTTTGACCAGATTTGGCCTCTTGTCACTATGCAAAATCCATCCTGGAATGGTATAATGCACATGAGCGCCGCCGCCAGCATATCTGAGGATACTGTACCGAACCTAATGGCAGATGTTCCCAAGAAAGTTCGTGAATTTTACAGACAACGTAATTAACATCGAAGTAAGCTTCCCTTGTTTTAGATATAAGTCTATTTTACTGAAATAAACAATCGGTTTTGTTGTATTACGTGAATTTTTGTTTTACTGGCATCATATTGGTGTCCGAAATTTAACGTGGACAGCCTTTTCAGAGGTATGTCTACCTAGAATATGAATCAATGTTACAGTTGTGCTGTGCCGATATCCTCATTCCCACACTAGACCATATGTTTCCAATAAAACACCGATTCATTCACTCTCCCATTTCCATGTCATAAACCACCCAATATGACACACTCTCCTTCCCCGAATCCATACTCATTATTTGTAACGTGAGAAGTCCCAAGCGCCCTAGCGCTAAGCGACATGACTCACTAACCTCCATCTGTTTACCATTAACACAAAGTGCAATGCTCAGCCCTCCGCATCGCATTGCGACCTGTCCCACATCTGTTTACTATTAACGAATGGCACATAGCATAGCGTAACTATAGCTATCCCTCTCTTGGAAGTATTGAACAATTTATTATATACACTAGGCTAAGAACCTTCTTGTAAGCAAAACGACAGAAATAAAATTAATCTGGTAAATACCTCAAACTGGTGAAGTACCTCAATCCGAAACTCTCCAGTAGAAAACTCCGAACAGGATATAGTGTAGTCGGAGCTGGACTCCGTTCGTAGCGCAGGTAACGCCTGTGTCATCCGATAAATGTCGTTGATGTTTGACAATAAAGTCAGTTTAGGACTCAACCGTTAACGAGACCACACGCATGTGGTCTTTACCTCTTTACTTTTATACCTATACCTCCCCGAAAAACAGTTTATAATTTTATAGTGGTGACGAGGAACAAAGTTGTTAAAACCAGTGAGACAAAATAGTTAAAAGGTGAAAAAAGTGGTTCAATTAATAAATTTAATTGAAATAACAGAGAAAAATAGTGCTTCGGAGAGAACTTGAAAGGGTACTAATCCCAGTTTTGTTCTCTTCCATCCAATCTTATTGGGATTGTTTTGTTCCGGCATGGAAGGATCTGCATCGAAGCTTCATTCTTGTTGTCTGTCTTCGGAGAATTATTTCGACGGTTAATTCAAAAATTTCGTCAGCGAGGGTCGTACGGCTGTTTCGGTACTTCTTGGAAACTTAGAGGCAATGGCCCACCGAAATCATCTTAGAATATACCACAGGAAACAACCGGAAACTAGACGAAAACATCGTAATGCAGCTGAGGCCACAGGACAAGAATGCCAAAGTTTTGGATAAGGCATTGAAGAACGTATAGCTGGAAGACCACACGCTTACTTAATTGACTCCCGAAAACCTTTTACAACTAGAGAACAAAATGAGATCTTTAAAGTATACACATCCTTGAAGGTCACCGCGTAGCGTCGGATGAGAGCCAGTAAAGCGTGCGCGGAGATGTACACGTTGCAGTTCATCAACGAGGAAACGAAGATTGTTCACGGAGGCTATTCTATGTGGAAACTGAGTTTGTTGAGAACAGCTAAACCAAACATAATCCAAACATTCCTTCTTCGCAACAGTGCATGTAAGACCAAAATAGTATTCCTTCGAAATCACAACATCAATGTTGCAGCAATTCTCGAGTCTCGACTCATATCATCAACTCGCTCTGTGTTACCGTTGCAGTTTGAAAGTATTCGCGGTTCCCAATAGTTTTTTTTTTATCTGTATTATAGTGACTTTCACAACACGTTTGGCTGGGTCGTCACTTTACTTCCATTTTTTGGAAGAATGTGGGGAGTGAGAATTGAACTCACAACCTTTAGCGTGAGAGTTATGGATGTTACCACTACGCCAGATCACCTCCCCATTCGCAATAGTTGGATATTGTAGTAAATTTATCACCACAAATTTAGAATCCAGCTGGATCGTGCTAGAGACAATCGGCTTAATCATATCGTGTAGTGGATGAAGTGGGTGAAAAGGACACCAATCAATTCAGAAACCGGTGCAGAATCATCCTGGCTAGGTTGAATTGTCAACACTACGCCTGAGGACCTCCCTTGCGAGTATTACAAAATCTTGTGCTCCGAGGTACTCCTACATGCACACAGATTCCACAGATAATCGTCAACTGCTGTAGGTAAATTGTTACCTCTATTATTTCTCCTTTGGATTACCTCTCAGTATTTTCCAAACTTGTGATTCATTTACTCTCTTGTAATCGATTTCGAAGGCACATATCGTTTGAATTGAAAATGCATTGGAACTATGAAATGAATATCGCTGGTTATGATAAAAGGAATGATTGGCTTGAAAAAATTGTAGAAGAAATTTCACGACATTTCATGGCTTATACTATCACCATCAATGCATCAGATCTGAACTATTGATAGATCTGTTACATATTCACAGCAGCTGGAACCTTTTTCTGAAAAAAGACTAACTTTAAAGGTAGTATCCCAAAAGTAAACACCCATACCATTTTCTCTAATGAAAAGACAAAGCACACATAAAAGTTCTTTTCGAAAAGATTCTCTTTTTAATTTTGGATTTAATATTGTTTTATATATTTTCAAAGTTGTTAATTAGAGGTACATGTGATTTCTTGACTGACAAAATTCGGACTTTTGCTGTCCAACTACTTTCTACTTGTTGCTACCTTGATACATCTGAATCTTCTCCATTATTTTCGTTTATTAGACTAAGAGATAATGACCATCCAATCTTGCGAGCACTTTTGAGGAATGCTTTGAACTCTGGCATGAACGAATGTACTCTAAAAAGTATCATCCCTTGTACGGTACATAAATCATCGTCCTCGCTGTAATCTGGAAGATCTTCAACCGGAAACCATCTAATGCATTTTATTTCGTTTTTAGTTTGGGGCCGGAACACTATCGTTGACGGTACATTTGGTACGAGGTAGAGCCTCGACTGATGCGTATCGAATTCCTTTTCCAAGTACCCGTCTGGTGATGCATTGTCTTCAATGTCGTAGCCGATTTCTTCTTTAACTTCCCGAACAGCACATCTGAACAGATCCTCGCTATCATTTGCTATGCCTTTAGGAAATCCCCACCTCGAACGGCATGATTCCACCAGTAGAACACTTTGCATGTCCTCGGATAACAAAATCGAACCACAGGATGGAATTTTTCGTCTGTGTTGGATCCATCCTGCTATGACGTCATCCACCTGAGTCATATAAGACTTCAGGAATGAGACGTGTCGAAATAGCTGATATGTAAATTTGTTAAAATTACATTTATGCCATTCTTCCTTGCAAATGTTGTCTATGTAATGCCAGTAAGCAAGTTCCATTTGAGAACAGATATAATTGATATCGTGACGAGCAGAAGAAGATATACTGTAAATATATTTTTTAGCTAAACGGTCCAAGTAATTTTTGGGGATTGTTCGCGGAGAATTTGGGGACCTCATGATACGAAACACGCTGCTTTACTGACGCCTCCGAATGAATTCTAGTTATTTATAGAGACAACTTCGACCAACTTACCTGCGGATGAAGACGGGATCGTTTTAGTATCATTTTAGCAGGTACTAAAACGATCCCGTCTTCATCCGCAGGTAAGTTGGTCGAAGTTGTCTCTATAAATAACTAGAATTCATTCGGAGGCGTCAGTAAAGCAGCGTGTTTCGTATCATGAGGTCTGTTTGTCCCTCAGGAGGTGCTCTTTGCCGCCGTTGGACTTTTTATGATCACATAATATTCGAAACTGATTATGAGATTGATGGTAAAATTTATGATAAGATGGTTGATTTTGTTTGAGTATCTAGGTTAGGAAGGTGAATGACTAGACAAAGCCTACACTCTGTACTGTGAATACCAGAGAGAGATACTCGATTCATGGTCAACTAGCTACAAGTTCCTTTCAAGTGTGCTCTGGGTTTGTTTGTTTATTTGTTATCAACAGGCCTGAACAAGAGTGCTCTACGATCTGGTTTTGCGTTATGCGTTTGTCCCCCATGTCAGGAACGGCATTTTCATTTTCCTCGTGTCAGTATGCGACTCCTAAGAGAGTTGTGTGCGGTGGTTCTTCGATTTTCGGTGCAGCACTGTCGATGATAGTAGACAGTAATACTTTGAATCCTCAGATTTTATTAAAGCGAAATGATAAGGCCAAATTTCGCAAAACCGTAAGCGGTTTTGGAAATACAGGAGACATCTGCCATTGTGCACAGGAAGTTCTGATTACCCTTAGAAAGCTAAGCATTCATATAGTCCGAAAATTTCGTTCCTCTTCTGATGATAACCAAACCGAGACGTTTAATAATATGATATATATGGTAAATATATGGTAAATTTTTAGATACAGACAGAGAACTCATCTTGTTAAACCACACTCCCAGATCCCACGCAGGGTTAGCTTCTGGAAAAGTTTCGCTAGCAACAACGGTTGTGTCTCGAGTGTTTCATTATCCATACAAAGATTTTTATCTAATGAGCAATCCTAGACTTTACAGCTATCTTCACATCATCGCCTGAGTTGTAGTGATGACGTTCCAGCGGTCTCTTGGGTAGAGAAAATAAATATAAATCACAAGGATTGGTCGCGCCCTCCAGTACTCGTGTCCGCATTCCTCTGGAGAAGCTTTGAATCACAATTGGACAAATAGTAATTGACTGTTTCACGAAACTTTGTCGTGATGCCTGAACCGTAGCGGCGTACAGCATTCATATCGACTTGGCGGATGCATCTCTTGATTCTACCAATGTTTGCAGCCCATTGCCTAAAATCCCTAAGAAAATTGTATTGTATTGCCAGCGTGATGTGATGACGCTTTATCCGGCCAAAACAAATATCTTCCATATGATATGTTTTGATATTTTTGAAGAAATAGAATCAACATTTTCTCCAAGCATTCGTTCTGGTTCACTGATTGCTGAACAACTAGTCTTGGACCATGGTTCAGAAATATCTCTTTCACAAATGACCATGTATGACATGACTTCTTATTCAGACTTATGTTTAAACTTGTGTTTACATTCGGAGATGTAGTAGAATTATCCTTGCAATATTATTGATCATTGGCGGGGATGTACGACTTCGAAAGAGAGCAGTAACTTCCGTTTATGTTCCTCATTGGAGTTGGTCCTCATTGTATTCCGGTACTCTTGACATCTAGCACTTTATCCCAACTCTTTCTAATCTTTTGCAGATGTACTGTTGAATACACTTAATCATTTCTATGGCATCTCGCTGACTGTTTGCATCATTGTTATGACATGCACTGCAAAGAGTACGAGGTCCCTTTTTTGTTCATTATTTTGTCTGGATTTCCTCTACATTCCTTCCTTATTGTTGTTGGAAACCTCAGAATACAGTACACAGCTGAAACCGGATCATTCTCGGCTTTGACCGCGAATGATTTATCGTAAACTTTTTACCTATATTTTTGAGTAGTTCATAGTACTGTACTACACACTTGTGCGGTGCTTCTTGTTTTCGATTGATCAATTGCAGTCAAAACAAAAAACACCGATATAAAGACGATAGGTAACGTTTACATATTCGGATCCTCGTTTTTTCTTTGAGTGCTTTTGTTGCAGAGTATTAGTGTCTCAAATGCTCTAATTTTAGTTTTCATCCGTTACTACACAAGTGCATGCTTCGGCGTCTTTAACTACACTGGTTGAACTCAGCGCATTCAAACTGCACGTGTGAGATAAATGAGAATGTTTCTTCCAAATACTACCCGGTACACTATTTGATGTTCTTCGAAGTCCATTTAAAATATGATTACAAAATTATTATTAGTTATTAGAATTAGAAACGCATCCTTATTTCGATGGTAAAACTATATAACTACTTAGTAATGTGATTGAACGATAACTCATCTCAATTGTGCCAAGAATTTGATTTATGTATCGTCGTGACAAATATCAGTTGCCGTTTGGTCGATTAGAATTTTTCGTACAGAAAGTCGCAACATTAGTTGCAACAACAACTATCCGTTATCAATGGCCGTAACCATCAACCCTGATTAACACGTTGAGTGCCACGATTTTATAGCTACTCTATGGGAATTTTTAAACGTATTATGGTCATCGTTTTTTATTCGTTATGGAAGGTATTTTTGTTCAAAAGTGAATGCATATAAGTTTATATGATTATATTAGTTACCTCTATTGTCATATGTTATATTGTCAGTCACCGGTGGCTGACGCAGCCTGGGCGAAAATTTGGTGTCAATCACCGGTGACTGACGTGGCAGTCAACGTGCTAATCATTATTATCCCCCGCAATAATGATGATTCATCGCGCTCATTATCCATGGTTGTCAAAATCGTCCATCAGCGATTTTAATTTAAGTAATAATGGATTAGTAGGTGTACCGGTAAGTTTCTTGGGTTTTGCAACAGATGGCGTAACTTGATTATTATTCCAGTGAATCACATTTCCAAAAATTTGTTGGAAAGCTACTGTCATTGTGCGTCTTGTTCAGTATATGTCAAAAAGTTGAAGCGTAAACAACGTAGTTTTTTGCCATTTCGAATATGTCGAATGTTGTACCAACGAGAGTGTTTTTGCGGGGAGTGTTACTTCAATACTTCAATATGAAGAAAAAAGCTACGGAAAGTCATCGCATTTTAGTGGAAGTTTATGGTGACCATGCTCCAACTGAGCGAACGTGTCAGACGATGTTTAAAAGTGGACATTTTGACTTGGAAGACGAAGAACGTTCCGGACCACCAAAAAAGTTTGAAGATGTAGAATTGGAGGCTTTAATCGATCAAGATCCGCCACAAACGCAACAAGAACTAGCAGATACACTTGTAGTAGCTGAGCAAACCATATCCGATCGTTTGAAAGCAATGGAACTTATCCGAAAGATAGAAAATTGGGTGCCGTATGAATTGAAGCTGCAAGACGTCGAGCGCCATTTTTTCACGTGTGAACAGCCCAACAGCATAGATAAAAATGTTTTTTTGCATCGAATCGTTACTGGCGATGAAAAGTGGGTCCACCATGACAATCCTAAACTTCGGGCAACGTATGGATACCCCGGCCATGCATCAGCATCGACGGCCGCGCGGAATATTCACGGCCAGAAGGTTATGCTGTAGATTTGGTGGGACCAACTGGGTGTGCTGTACTATGAGCTGCTAAAACCGAATTAAACCATCACGGGGGGCCTCTACCGACGACAATTGATGCGTTTGAGCCGTGCACTGAAGTAAAAACGGGCACAAAACGAGCAAAGACACAAACACGTCGCATGTCGCAAAACCGGTCAAAACATACTTGGAAACGCTGAAATGGGAGATCCTATCTCACCCGCCGTATTCTCCAGACATTGCTCCATCCGATTACTACCTTTTCCGATCGATGCAACATGTCCTGGTTGACCAGCACTTCTCCAATTTCGATTAAGTCAAAAATTGGATCGATTCTTGGTTAGCCGACAAACCGGCCGATTATTTCCGCAAAGGGATCCGTGAATTACCAGAAAGATGGAAAAAAGTTGTGACTAGCGATGGGAAATTCTTTGAATATTAAATTTGTAACCATTTTTGCAGAATAAAGCATTAATTTCTGAAAAAAAAACCAAGAAACTTACCGGTACTCCTAGTATTACTTCACGTCAGATCCGTCGTACTGTGCGCAACGACGTTTGGTACGCTTTATGGACCGATGGAATCATTGGTCCTTTTTACTTCAAAAACTAATTTGTACTTTATTTTAATACTAGCTAACCCGGAAAACTTCGTCCCGCCCATTTACTTGATTAATTCTTGAGTAATGCAGAAATTTGTGTTTTATTTGTATGGCAGCCACCCCTAGGAGAGGGGGGAGGGGTATCTAACCACCATAGAAACATTCATTGCACCCTAAAGTTTCCATATGCCTAATTTGGTTTAATTTGCTTGATTAAATCTCGGGTAATGCTAAAATTTGTGTTTCATTTGTACGGCAGCCCCCTCTAAGAGAGGGGGAAGGAGTATCTTAACACCATAGAAACATTTATTGCATCCTAAAACCTCCACATGCCAAATTTGGTTTCATTTGCTTGATTAATTCTCGAGTAATGCAGAAATTTGTGTTTCATTTGTATGGCAGCCCCCCCTTTGAGTGGGGGAAGGACTGTCTAACCATCATAGAAACATTTATTGCACCCTAAAACTTTCACATGCCAACTTTGGTTTCGTTTGATTGATTAATTTCCGAGTAATGCAAAAAATTGTGTTTCATTTGTATGGCAGCCCCCTCTAAGAGAGGGGGAAGGAGTATCTTATCACCATAGAAACATTTATTGCATCCTAAAATCTCCACATGCCAAATTTGGTTTCATTTGCTTGATTAATTCTCGAGTAATGCAGAAATTTGTGTTTCATTTGTATGGCAGCCCCCCCTTTGAGTGGGGGAAGGACTGTCTAACCATCATAGAAACATTTATTGCACCCTAAAACTTTCACATGCCAACTTTGGTTTCGTTTGCTTGGTTAATTTCCGAGTAATGCAGAAATTTGTGTTCCATTTGTATGGCAGCCCCCCCTTAGAGAGGGGGGAGGGGTCTCAAAATATCACGAAAACCTTCCCCGGCCCCAAAAACCCCTACATACCAATTTTCATATCGATCGGTTCAGTAGTTTCCGAGTCTATAAGAATCAGACAGACAGACAGACATCACTCCATTTTTATATATATAGATTTAATTACACATCTCTAAATGAACACTCTACAACTCAAATTATTTGAAATTGTCCAAAATACTATGAAATTTCAGTCCATACTAATCTTTTTAACACTAAACCTACCGATATTCATATATACCTATTCCTACCACAGCGGGTCAAATGGCCCTTCTTAAAAATATTACTATGTAAAGCTCAAAATATATTATTTCGCACAATTTGTTAAGGAGTGAATATTGAAGAATACACTGATGATTTTTTAAGAAAAGTAGTAAACACAAATGACGATGAGGTAATGTTACTTGTATAGCAATTTTGAAAAAAAATCAAAAGGGGTCATTTGACCCCGCCGTTTGATGAAAAAATCCTTACACTTTACCGAAACTTTGAAAATGTTGGCTTCATTAGATTGTTGTCAAATAATTTACTGCGGAAAATTCATGACATATTTTGGAGATACAGTAGAAACCCGATTATCCGCGGAAAATCGTGGATAACGCACTAAGCGTCCAGAAATGTGGTTCAAACACAAAAAAAGTTATTACAGCTTGAAAATTATGTTTTATCAACACAGATATCATAAAATTATCCATCTACAAGGTCGTGTACGCCAGTGCACAATGGTCCAGCAGATGCATTTAAGTGGAAATTAGCATTTAGAGCCTGACAGTTATTCTCTAGACAAAAACTGTCTTCGACAAAGTTGTTACATATGATAGAGCGCTTATTTTCATGGTGTAAAAAATAGGGTATCCAACATTTTCGATGAAATAAAAAATCTAACTTTCTTATCTCTATAGATAGAGGTAAACATAGTCACTATTAAAAATACTGTATTTTTGCTCTAACTTTTATTTTTCAAATTCTACATACAAACTGTCTTCGAAAGACTTTTAGAACATACTGATACAAATATTTTGCAATGCAGAACTTGTCAATATCTCAACTTCACCCAAAGTTATTGAAATTTCTTTCCAAAAAATACGCTCTACTCAATTGCTTGCCATTCTTTCAGGGGCAAACATAAAAAATGTGTGTTGACGGAATTTGAAAGAACAAATTTCACTCTATATGATATGTGTTGTTCAAAGATATGTTATTTTTTGTATTTGAGAAAATTAAAATTGACATCATGAGCTTTTGAGTGAAAACCCATCAATCATTTTGAGCAGAGCAAATTCTGCATCGCACTTTTAGAGATTATCAACAATTTTCGGTGCAGAACTTGTCAATATCTTAATCCTACTCAAAGTTATTGATGAGTTTTCATCCAAAAACTCATGATTTCAATTTTAATTTACTCAAACACAAAAAATGGCATAGTTTGAAAATCACACATTATGTATAGTAAACTATGTTCTTTCAAATGCCGCCAATAAGCTTTGTTTACGTTTGCCCCAGAAAGAATGACAAACAATCGCAGAGAACGTATTTTTTGGGATGAAATATCAGTAACTTTGAGTGAAGTTGAGTTTTTTTTTTTTTGACAAGTTCTGCATCGCAAAATGTTTGTATCAGTATGTTCTAAAAGTCTTTCGGAGACAGTTTGTATGTAGAGTTTGAAATATGAAAGTTAGAGCCAAAAACAGTTTTTTAATGGTGACCTCAACGCAAATTAAGGAAAACGCGCTATATCGGTTATTTCAAGAGATGAAAAAATACTTTGTCCTACAAAGATGTTTTGAATAAATGGGACTACAATTTTGTGGAACTATGTTTACCTCTATCTATAAAGATAGGAAAGTTAGATTTTTTATTTCATCGAAAATGTTGGTCACCCTATTTTTGGCAACATGAAAATAGCGCTCTATCATATGTAACAATTTTGTCGAAGACAGTCTTCATCTAGAGAATCACTGTCGAGCTCTAGATGCTAATTTCCACTAAAATGCATCTCCTGGTCAGATAATGTGAAAAGTATGACCAAAAAAAAGAACATGAGCCTACCACTCACTGACAAATTTCGGGAAGGCCTATAGATTAACTATGGAACTCGCTGTCGCAAATAATCCGCACGGCGGATCATCCGCTCACGGATAATCAAGGTTCCACTGTATTATCATTGTTAATGTGCAATTGCAGATTATTTATGATTTTTTTTTTAACAAATCGACCTAATAAAATAAATATATAAATAGCTCGAGAATGGCAGCTTCTAAGAGGTTTATGTTACATCATCGAAGCATATTTAGACTGAGATATTGGTGATAAAAAAACCAAAAGTGGATTTTCAAGAAATTTTAAATTTTGAGTTTCACATCCTATAAATTTAAACAAGATGTTCACTGTAACTTCGGATTTTCACGTAGAAACAAGAAACAATACTCTGTAATGGACACAGAAAAGTAATAAAATCATTCCAATTTCCCAAAAACTATTTTCAGAAAAAAATGTGTTTGTTTCCTTATGAGACCGAAAACTTTAATCCCGTTCTCGTATATGAATAATTCATATACCTACATTATTGAACCCCATTCCGTGTCTCCTGACAAAGGTTTTGGCCCAGGCATACATGACCAGACAGTCGGGTCTAACATAAAACTTAAGTCCAAGCTTCGTTCAAGCTTCGTCGAGTCAGGAGGAAGGGATTTATGAACATATCTGTTAAAATGAATTGGTAGAGTACTACCTGTGATTTTGAAAACATATTGAATGTCGATCGTTGCTTGAAGTTGAGCAATACATAATTTTATACCAGTATAATACATGTACCCAACTATTCTAAGTACCTGCAATTTATACAAGCAGTTTATACCCAACAGAATGGGTAAACTAACATTACCGATGATGTCCACAATTCTTCGAATATTATTGAAATCCCATAATAATCAGTATTCGATATAGCGAAAATTGAATTAATGTTTGTAATTGATATAATTCAAAGAAATCAAACACAAAATAGGCAGATATATATGAACTACAGTGATGCTTTTGAATCCGGACTCTTTTTGACGTAGAACTACGTCTTTCATTAAGGGTGCCAAATCAGAAAACAGGTCACGTTTTTATGAAATAAAGTTAACGTTATTAATTATTTTTGTCGTGAACTGATTTTGGCGATTTACATACTGAGCGAATCGGAAATTCCCTAAGATTTGTTTAATATGCTATACATTACAATCCCCTGGTTTGTAAATGGTTAAAATTCATGAAAACTTTAAGCGTTTCCATTTTTCCATACATTTGTTCTGTCCATTTGTGTACTTTCCCGAACAGAGATGTCAATAACGAGCAACTTATCGACGACCAACGGAGGGGAAATCGTAGGATTTAAAGTCTCCGAGAACAAAGGAAAAGTAGAAGAATGAAGGGGAATACTTGCCTAGAGCTTAGGCAAACTTTCCAGTTCAGTTTGCTTTCGCTGCGCTTCGATCTAAGGTTGGACCCCACCAGTGGTAATCCAACTTGGATATCGTCGTTTGGTTTTTCTGTTCGTTTTTCGCGTTATTGGTATCTCGTGTTTTTCTTTTCGCGTCATAAATTGGATGCTTCGCGTAGTGTGTGATGAGCAAGAAGAAGAGGAAGGCAGGCTCGAGCCATGCGAAAAACGAACGCATTGCCAAGGGCAATAAAATTTCGAGGCAAGCGTCATCTAATGAAGCACGCGATGTTGGTGCAGTGAAAAGCGCTCGCACTGAACCGAACCTTCGCGAGTGTGACACCGAATCGAACAACAGCGAAGTAAGCGATTTCGGCGCATCGGTCGAAAATGTAAACGCAGTTACCCAGGCAGCAACCAAAATCAAGCTCCCCCCGCTGGTGGTGAAGGCGATCGCTCTTGACAAACTCATCAGCGAATTCGCATCGGTGGGTGTTACAGCAGAGTACAAGCTGTGTGGCATAATTCAGTCTTTTTCCAAGCAGTTAACATTGTTTGTTTTCCGTCATCATAAGGGCTTCGTTGGTGCCTTTGAGAATGCATCAATGCATTAAACTGACGTTATGGCGAAGCAGGCGTTAAGGTTGTGCGCCAAACAAAATATTTGGGGAAAACCAAGCATCTTGAATGTCTTACTGGTATGTTATAAGTTATTTGGGTTCACGTGCCAGTCGCAAAACTGCTTTCAACTAGGATTGTAATTGCGCTAATATTGATCATGGTGAAGCATTGCTACTGTTTCCGAGGTTTTTATTAACAAAAAGAGTTTATTCCGCTTGTTTAGTCACCAAGAAAGTAAAAGTCGTTCTGGAATTTTGTGTGTGATTACGTTGCGCTTGCCAGTAGCAGAACTACCTCCACTAAGGGTGGCAGCTGCGCTTCTCTCGAGCATGAGTAATGTAACTTTTTTCGAGGCCAGTAATATTAACAGAAGCGTTAAGAATAGCGCAAAATGATGAGAAGTGTTTGTATTCCTAGTAGTTTCAAGCCACCAATGTATGGCTCTGTATGCATGCTATGGCAAACGCTTGTTTGGCGCTTGGTTTACGTTGTACGAACGATGTCTAGAGGTGCGATTCCTTTGAGGCAATACTAAATAACATGTAGCATGATATTTGATACTTGCAAGTGTTGTCATTGTTGTTGTTTCCATGCGGTGCCAAAAATATATTGATGTAGTTATGAGATGTGGAATAATGGTGCTGGTGCAACATGTAATTGTCTGTAGCCTAGTTTATGTCAATTGCGAATAAGGCCACCGGAATAGCGTTCGAGGTAAATTTTCAATGGCTTGACATGAAATAAATTGCGACATACGATCAGCTAGTGTATTGTTTTGCGAGGGCAAGAATAAATCATCAATCAATTATCGTCAACTGATTCTACAATGAAAAAATCATTTCAGAGATTGTTCTACTAAGCAATTGTTTCTAAAATTTCACAGCATTATAGAATAATATCCGAAGGTATAAACAAGCGACTTATATAAAATAACAGCGTAGTTCTACGTCAACAATGCGGTCGTATCTTGGACACAACCTCCTATAAATTTTTAATTATTTTATTTTTATGTTTTTAGTACATTATCTGTATCATTAGTATATTTCTCTACAATAAAACCATTCATCAATTTCTTCAAAATTTTGGATTTGCATCTTTCATGAATAACCGTGTTCTACTAGTCAATCCCTTTCGTTTGATACCCATATTGATGGGGTTTTGAGAAAATGTATAATCCGCCATTTTGTAGGGGCCGCCATCTTGGATTTACATTTTTCATCGATAACTGTGTTCTGCTAGTCAAGCCCTTTCGTTTGATACCCATATTGATGGGGTTCTGAGAGAATATGTAATCCGCCATTTTGTAGCGGCCGCCATTTTGGATTTACATTTTTCATAAATTTCTGTATTCTACTAATCAAGCACTTTCATTTGATACCCATTTTGATAGGATTTTGAAAATATATATAAATGACGTCATCTTGTGAAAATACAATAAATAATTGAATTAATAAAAAATGTTTGTACCAAACCCGTTTCCATTTAGTCCCGCTACTTATGAAGCACCCGTTAATTAGTTCTACAATAATTAATAAATAATTTCTATCAAAGAATTGCTAAAGAACAAGTGTCCGGATTTAAAAGCAAAAGTGTCCGGATTTCAAAGCATGATTCAAAAAGTGTCCGGATTTAAAATCACGACACGATGAAAGAAATTTCAAATTTTGAACGAATATAATATGATTTTGTGGAGTTCTGTGATTCATAACATAGATGAAGGCCTTCTAATTCCATAGGAACGCTAATTTTTAGTGTTATGATATGTCAATATTTTTTAGTAGTTAAAGCAATATTCGTAAGCGCTTAAGCGTCCGGATTTCGATGCATTACTATATCTGCCGTGATTTGGAAAGTAATTGTTTGTTTTATTTGCATTTCAAATAACCATGTGACTCCACTTGTCAAATAGAGAGGGTTTCTGTTGAAATACCACTAGGAGCCGATAGTTAGCGCACCAAGATTGCTATAAAAATTTAGCTTGCGTAACTGTATTGAAAATGCCGTTAAAGGAAATCAGAGTGAAACCGACACCATTTGATTTTTACAGTTAAAAGCATTTTTTTTGCAAATTTTCCGATGCTCATGTACACACTTGCCATTTCTTACGTTTCTAGTCACCCCGATGTCGCGTTACTGTCAAAATAACCAACAAAACAAACCCGGTCAGTAAACAGGAAACAGTCCGTGTAGAATTTCGCTAGTGAGATTAAAATTTTTTAGCTGAAATTTTTTGTAAATTTCGATACTTTTTGTGAGTCAAATTCACCTTAGATTCTTGTTCAGTGTGTTCTGTAAGAGCGTAAATGTTTTTTTTTTGCTTATCGATGCTCAAAATCTTTTTTTTTTGGATATTAAGTCCATTCGGAGTGAAACCGATACTTTCAGCCAGGATAAAATGGGGCGTCCACATAGCATGTGATTAGACTTTTAGTACTTTGAAATGATGCAACAAGTCTTCATTCGTGTTTCTCAAGGTTTCACCCCGGTTTTACCCACACTCACATTCGTTTCACCTGAAAACACCAATTTTTGAACTCTGTCTAAATTCGAGTTCTAATCAATAAATGATTAAAAGATTCTGGAAAAAGGTTAATGCTAGAGGTTCTATAACCATTTGAAGTCAAACAAACAAACCAGGTCTTTAAAATATATGGAAATCCTTATTGTCCCGTTTTAGATCGTGTCACATTTACCCGAAGGACATTCACTCGAATGTAACAAATACCCGAATGCGACAGGTACCCCGATGGAACTACTACCCGAAGGAACATTTACCCGAATACAAAATTCACCCGAATGCGACATTTCTCCGAATGTAACATTTATCCAAATGTGTCGACGGCTCAGTAGAACGAACTAAATCCGTTTGACTTTCAGGACATCAGCGGACGCAACAGTGACACATGTATGTGCATTCTCTCCTTTAGGTGGTTAGATCCGATCGCAACAGGAGCTATTCCCAGATAAGAATAATAAATTCTTATTCACAATTATTATAGTACCGAAGTACAAGCCATGGGTATGAAACGCGAGAGCTCCTTCTGCAACCCAAATTTTCTGAGCGGCTGGATTTTTGCACCATTTAGTTCAGCATGGATTTGGAAATGGATGCCAATCGAACATATGGATATGTTTTTCTAATCAGATCTACCTTTAATGTTTCATTGTTGATTTCAAACTTCCGTTTCTACAAAATGACTAAATCTAAATACCGCTATGAGCCACCGACACTTATGAATCAGAAATGCAGCGTTGGCCTCATGATCCTTAAGTACTTTTGTGAAAAAGGGGAACTTCTGGCGCAATTCTTCGGTGAAATGACTCTTTCGTCTTTTTGAAAAAAAAATAACTTCGATATCGAGACAAAACACAAGAACATCACCGTGACCAACTACTACTCTTCAGCATATTTTTGGTTATCGTACAGTACAATGCACGCATTGCTCAGCCATATGTGTTTTGATTAAACGACGGTCTTTTAGTCTTAAAATATCCAACTTTTTGTAAATTTAAGCAGAGTTTTTTTTTAATTTTGGTTTTTTCTCCCGGAAACATGAAGGAAAAGCATTGCAAGCGTTCACATGGCCTGGTAATTATTTTATGAACCTATCTAAAATGATGATTTTTTGTGTCCCATAAAAGGAGTCAGGAGTCAATGTTAACAGATAAACTCCAGCGAGAACAGCGATCAATATTATCAAACACAACACAAAAAAGCAAACAGCTTATACTGAGTCAGAGAGTTAGCAAATAATATAATATGTTATAGTTTTTATACAGATAATGATTATACAAAAACGGGAAACCCTTTTGTTTACGTTCAATCATAAATTGAATCGAATTCAACCGGAAATAATTTCTCCTTCTCAGGAACATCTTTGATCTCATCCTTCACGCATACATGTGCTTTACACAATCTCATTCTGGCAACAAAACTCTTCCTGACAACTATCTCGTATGCAAAGTTCCAGTGATGTTCGGCTAATATCATTTCACAGGTTACAATTTTAAAATTTTATCCATTCAATTCCCAGCAGTGCAGTAAAGGTTTCATTCAGTCATTTATATCCTATAGCATCTTTCCACCACGCTTCCCCCGCAAAATCTCAAGAGAGCTGGCCTCCACTCCAACTTAGGATGGCAGTCCACTCCTCGATTTGGTTGCTGCTGCCGTGGAGTTACTTTCTCTAGACAGATATAATACGAATTCGTGGGTGGATCGGTGGGTGTGTGTTTGAGCAAATACGGTTGAAGTTTTTCCTCGCCAGACAGCGGCAGGAAGACCGAATTGATTCTTCCAAACCACATCAAACTGAACTGAAGCAGCGAGGAGGGGAAAAAATGCGGGAAACCATTTGGGTC
Organism: Toxorhynchites rutilus septentrionalis; assembly: GCF_029784135.1. Taxonomy (NCBI): domain Eukaryota; kingdom Metazoa; phylum Arthropoda; class Insecta; order Diptera; family Culicidae; genus Toxorhynchites; species Toxorhynchites rutilus. The sequence goes on from NC_073745.1 coordinate 151,676,833, forward strand.
CGTCCGTCCGTTCATCCTCCTTTGGCACAAGCAAATTTCGATTCATATTGAAAATCCTCCGCTCAGAATTCCAACCCCCAGCAGCTATCCGTCGACTCGGGAAGGGTGGGAAAAGCTCTCTCGTGTTTAAGATGTGATTTTTTCCGCGCTTTTGTTGAGGCTTCGATTTTTTTTTGCGGCGCTACTAGCCACTCGATATATGTATTTTCGTTGGCTTTTCCGACTCTCCAGAGAATGCTCTAAAATGAATGAAATAGTTTGGGGAAATGGCGAAAAAGTTATTCCGGGTTTTTATGCTGTTCGAGAATTTCAATAACACTACAGAGTGAATTTCGGGCTGCTGAAGCTAGGATGTGTATATGTGTCTGGGTGGGGATATTCTTTTCCCATCTCGGATCCACTCACTTTCCTTTAGTCGTTGTTTTTTTCTGGTTTCGATTGAATGAATGATCGCTGCGCTTTGTATAATTTGTGAAAAAGAATCTTTTGAGAGACACGATAGCGATGCGAAGCACAACTGTGTTTCACTAATTGGGAAGAGATTTCGTTTAGTGTTTCCGGGACGATAAACAAAATATTTTATGGGTAGTATTGCTCAGCGGTCGCTGTAAATGATGCGATGTTCTGCAGCTTACACGTTCAACCGAAGCGGGACTCGAGATAGGATATTTATTGAAACTTTAAATCTGGCTGAAATTGTATATGGAGTACGGTTTTATGCTGGAACAAAAATTAGAAGGGCTTTTTAACATTGCGGAAATACTATTAGAGTACTTTTCCATGCAGAACTTTTCCGTCCAATTTCTGAGTTGAGTACCGTTCTGAATCATATTTCGGACAACATCATAGTTCGGACACTTGAAATGCTTAATGCACCGATGATATAACTATAAAATTAATATCACAATTGCTTCTTTAGAGTAATCCCTTGGTTTCACTATCATTCCACATGAAAATACATTTGAATTATGACATAATCGGCAGAAATCTTACAACACAACTCATTATCGTTTGTGCACGTAGAATTTACCCATTCATAAATATATAAATTTCTCCCGTGTTTCATCAGTTCTCATCATCGTTAACAGTTGACTGTGATTGCTTGGTAAGTGATTCGCAGTTAACTATAAAATATAATCAAGTATAATGTAATTTTCGTTCAAAAAATTACAAAATAAAGTGTCCGAAATTTGAATTCAATCTGCCCGAAATTTGATTTAGTGTCCGAAGTTTGATTCTTATTCGCTTCATTTGAAAAGCATTTTTTTTCGATAATTTTTTCATGTTTTCAATCAAATATGTACCAAAGTAGAAAGCTTAAAAGCATATTGAACTAATTTATCAAAAATATCAACCAAATAATAACTGTGCATAAAGTTTAGATCTGTTTTCTGCATCATACGCCTTAAGCGTCCGAAATATGATTCAGAACGGTACCTAATCTTCTGTCAAGTGAAGCATACATAACATGAGTTCGTAATTATGTGTTTTGTCCTCAATTGTCATTTTTTCTTCAAGATTACATAATTACTCTGAGTAGTTGGTTAAGATGGCTTGTTCTATTGATTTCCAAACTCATCTATCTTCAGAAGATCCCAAAGCACCATTTACCTTCGCACCAACAGCTTTCAGAGCAAAGTGTTCCTCCCCTCATCGTGCAGTTACTGGCATCAGGGACAATCGTAGTTCAAAGAACGATGGGTATTCTCAAACTTTGTTATAATTTTATGTTTCCCTGACTCATTCACTGCTTGATTCGATGACAGGCTACAATTTAGACAGTACACCCGGAAAAGGTATGCCGAATAAGTCCCCGATACCGTGAAGGTAGGAAAGTGGCCTGAAATGAGTGAAAAGGGGGTGTATATTTATTCGGCTCTAAAGTAACCTTTTTGGGGAGAGGTAATTAGAGTATATATCGAATATATACTCTAATTATCTATAAAATTAGTATATATCGAATAATCCAGCTATTTATTAATCGATCTCCAGGTAGATGATGACGAATATGATTAGAATAAATCCACAGAGGCGCCACTTTGACACCTTTCTGGTAAGGATAGCTTAGACCCACACGTTCCCATGTATCTTGTTATACCTGTAAGCTTAGAACATTTTAGGAGTGTGCCGCTGGTAGCAATTGCAAATCTATGTTTCCATTCATCGAACTTCTTGTTAATGAACTATGAAGCCGTCAGTCAATTTGGCGCATGAGAGGTAGGCATTCATAAATACCCTAATACTAGTCATCCAATGCATCCAATTTAATCTAGGACTAGGATAACTGGAAGTGTTTACAACCCAGACGTACTTCTGAAGGGTGTGCATGTCGTTTTCTTAACAGGTCTTAAAAATACATTTTACACAGAAATTTAAGGATGATGATGATGATGGTCCCGCCTCCTTCCCCTACAGAGGTTTGAGCAAGACGAGTTATCTAAAAGATATTTTTTGTTTTCTCAGCATTGAAATCAGTTTAGCAAAAGAAAAACGAACCGATTTTATTTACAGATATAAGTTCAAAAAATTGCAATGTCAAAAGACAAGCCAATACTCAGTCTTGTCCGCCACAGAGCCGATACGGTCGCGACAAGGCCCTTGCAGCCAAATGATCCACCAAGACACAAGTCCAACCGCCAGCCTTGTTTTGGATTGACTTTAAATATCCCTATCCAGAGAAATCGAGAAATTTTTCTTTACGAACAATTTCTAGACCGGCTCTTGCAAAACTTTTGAATTCTCATACTTTACCAGCTGACCCGGCAAACTTCGTCCCGCCCAAAATTTGTTTTTTTGTGATTAGTTCTTGAATTATGCAGAAATATATGCTTCATTTGTATGGCAGTTAATTCTCGAGTAATGCAGAAATTTGAGTTTCATTTGTATGACAGCCCTCCCTTAGAGAGGGGGGTGGAGAGTCTAATCACTATAGAAACATTTATTGCACCCTTAAACCTCAATATGCCTAATATTTCATTTGCTTGACTAATTCCAGAGTAATGTAGAAATTCGTGTTTAATTTGACAGACATAATAGAGACGAATACAAATTGAAAAACAAAAAATATAACATAGAAGAAAAATTGTTCTAAATTGTCTAAACAATATAATCCGTTTAAAAAAACTGAGAATAATAAAAACAAAAACAATCAAAAAACTGTTCACTTTAAGATATCCGTTCATATAAAACTTCGTCAGTCAAAATCGTTATCAAAATTTTAAAAAAATGGCTGTTAGGAAAATGCAGCATTAACCTGTAAAATATAGTTAAATTCTGCTAGTGTTGTTGTACGTTTAATATGTCTTGACATCGAGTTGAAAACATTTACTCTTTTAAAATATAGTGAATTTTGTGAAGCACATGTTAGGAAATGTGATGTTCTGATTTCATCCGCGTTTCTAGTATTATATCTATGAAAGTCACTTCCCCTTTCAACTCGATTACACAAATATCGAGGCAGCAAACCGTTAGCTACCTTAAAAATGAACACCATAGTTAAATACAAAATTCTTTGCTTCGAAGTTAACCATTGCAGAGCGTCCATCATCAAATATGAGGAAGTTGAATCGTTTCTTAGTCGACACAAAATTCCATACTTCTTGGCAATTTTGATGACATTGTCAATGTAAGTATAGAACATAAGTTTGTCATCAATAATCACGCCAAGATATTTAATCTCCTGAACGCGATCAATGGTCTCGTCATCAATCACAATAGAGACGTTTTCGTTTATTCGATTTCGCGAGATTACCATATGTTCAGTCTTATTGATGTTCAATTTCAATTGCTTATACTTCAACCAACGCAAATCTCCATTCAAGTGTAAAACGACCTCATGTACATTCTTAGCTGCAATGAATAACACAGTGTCATCAGCAAAAAGATTAATATCGCTCTATCGTAAAACTCGTCGCATGTCATTGATGTACATAATAAATAAAATGGGCCCTAATACACTTCCCTGAGGTACTCCAGGATTATTCCCTGAATTCGTTGAAAGCAGTCCGCTGAGTTCTGGCATACAAATAGCTTTCAAATTATTTATATACAATACTCGCAATTCCAAAGCGCTTAATCGTGTTCAACAACAAGGGCCCAGAAATTGTCTCGCGAAATAAAATTTGCTTTAGTAGAAAACTATCCAAGAATTTACAAAATATAGCAAGTTTTCAAATATCGCCTCAAAACTTCGACACCGCACTTTGTACCTTTATTTTTTTTTGGTCAAGTGCTATTTTCAAGACATTATTTTTGTTGCTTTTATGTTACAGGCGCTGTCATCCGTTATCATACTTTTCATTCATTTAAACAAGATAAACATTCGGCAATGAGTTTTAACACATTTGATACAGGGTTTCAAACCAGTGGTTTACTTCAAAATAAACCATAGGATGACACTCCCATCCAACATTGTCAAACATCATATTTTTATCCGACATTTGAATTTTGAGTTACGATTTTTTAAAAACAAGATCAATGATTTTGAATACGTTCTTCTAAGTAATCAGTCGTTATAGAAATTGGTCATATGATAGAGAAAATTATGATTTTGGATAGTTTCCATCATATGTACCATGTTTCAATAAAATCGATTTGGTGTGAAATTGCTCTACTGATAAACATCCCTCATTTCTGCAAAAAATGAGTGAATTGAACTTTCTCCGAGCCAGCCAAATATCCATATGTCGAGTATCATATTCAAATAAGAATGGCAAAGAATTCTTTCGATTACTAACCAAATTCATGGATACTATCACCAGTATTTAGCTTTTATTTGGAGCTCAAAAACTTATAAAAACACCCTGTGTGCCATCAATCAGGGAAGGAATGCCCATTCAGATTACGATTACGTCTATGTCCTTGGACAATATTTGCAAGGAGACGTCATTTTTCCTTCCATAACAACCAATATTTCAATCTAAATAATATAATTATTGAATAACTTTGACAGCTCCTATCGTTTATAGGTTTGTTTCGATGCAATATAAATTAGGAAAGCTTTTTAAACAACTACAATAAGTTACATCTGATTCGAAATCTAGCTAATTGGACAGACCTGTGATGCGACACGAATAATTGGACATTTTCACCTCTAATTAGACATTTTTTGTAAACATCGACCCAAACCACCAGACGTCGACACTGTACCACTGTCATCAAGATTGTCCAATTACAGATCACAATCGACTTCAATGCGAAACTGAGTGGTGCCTAGCTATGGCGAATTAGATGTAACTTACTGTATCACTTCATTTAGATAGAACAATAAATATTAGGCTGTCAAAAAAGTCCTGCGGTATTTCCGCGAGGTGTCGTTGTATCGAGTCATACTATAGCTTGTTGGAAAGGCGCGCTATAATATAGTCCTTGACAGTGTTTTGTTTGGTTAAGTCGTTCGTGAGTTATAGTGTCGCAAATATGGAGCACAATAAAGAGAAAATCCGACATATTTTACAGTACTACTATGACAAAGGCAAAAATGCATCTCAAGCTGCCAATAAAATTTGTGCAGTTTATGGACCTGATACAGTTTCCATTTCCACCGCACAACGATGGTTTCAACGTTTTCGTTCTGGTGTAGAGGTCGTCGAAGATGCGCCACGCTCCGGAAGGCCTGTCGTCGAAAATTGCGACAAAATTGCTGAATTAGCCGAGAAAGACCGGCAAAGTAGCAGCCGTAGCATCGGCCAAGAGCTGGGGATAAGTCATCAAACCGTTATTAACCATTTGAAGAAGCTTGGATTCACAAAGAAGCTCGATGTATGGGTGCCACACACGTTGACGCAAAAAACATCTTTGACCGTATCAACGCATGTGAATCGCTACTGAATCGCAACAAAATCGACCCGTTTCTGAAGCGGATGGTGACTGGCGATGAAAAGTGGGTCACTTACGACAACGTGAAGCGCAAACGGTCGTGGTCGAAGCCCGCTGAAGCGGCTCAGACGGTGGCCAAGCCCTCATTAACGGCCAGGAAGGTTCTGCTGTGTGTTTGGTGGGATTGTCAAGGAATAATCTATTATGAGCTGCTTCTCTATGGCCAAACGCTCAATTTGGACCTGTACTGCCAACAACTGAACCGCTTGAAGGTAGCACGCATGAAGAAGAGGGCATTTGATAAACAGAGGCCGCATTGTCTTCCATCAGGACAACGCCAGGCCACACACTTCTTTGGTGACGCGCCAGAAGCTCCGGGAGCTCGGATGGGAGGTTCTTTTGCATCCGCCGTATAGTCCGGACATTGCACCAAGTGACTACCACCTGTTTTTGTCCATGGCGAACGAGCTAGGTAGTCAGAAGTTAGCCACAAAAGAGGCCTGTGAAAATTGGCTATCCGAATTTTTTGCCAATAAAGAAGCGAGCTTATATAACAGGGGTATTATGAAGTTGGCATCTCGTTGGGAACAAGTCATCGAACAAAACGGCGCATATTTGACTTAAAACAGATAATTGTAACTAATTTTATGAACAAATGAAAATTAAAAAAAAATACCGCAGGACTTTTTTGACAGCCTAATATTAGCTTTGCGCAGTGGCGATATCATAACCAATGAGATACATCCGAGAGGCGATTATTGCTAATTGAAAGACTATAAATATTACCAGAAAATAAAAAATTGAAAAACATCAATTTTAGCAAGGCTATTGAAATTTTCGGATTCGGATTTTTTTGCCGGAATCGAAAAGATACTGCAGGGGGTTTCAAATTTGTGCGCGAAGCCAAACTGTTCATATAGCGCTAGCAAATTTACTTTGTTCACTCCGGGTCAGATGTCGTATAACTGCTACGCGTATTGATTTAAAAAATGCAGGTGCTTAATATTTTAATATTTACGTCTAATATTTTTACTATAAAAAGTGCCGTGCGATAATGAAAAATCTGAAAACCCCTGAGCTACTGTATACTTCAAAATAGACCACTTCTGAAGCAATACACATTTTTCAACGAAACACTTTTCATTGCTGTTTTCAGGAATAGCCTTCAGTCCACGCAGCGAATTCGATTTCATGTCTTCAATGCTTTCAAAACGAGTCCCACGAAGTGGTAATTCGAGTTTCGAAAATAGGAAAAAGTCATTCGCTATATCTGGATAGTACGGTGTTTGTTCAATCGAATTCTCTCCATTTTTGGTCGAGAATTCGTTCACAATGATCGATAAGCTGGTCCATTATCGTTACACAAAATCCAAATCCATTCACAAATCTGGCCATTTGCGACGAATTTTCTCTCTGAAACGCTCATAACGTCAAGGTAATATTCTTTATGGACCGTTTGGCCCTCCGGAAGGATTTCGAATGGACAACAAAAATCAAATTCATATCCATAAAAAAGTGAAGAAAAAAAAATTGTAAGGGTTTATGCCTAGGACTCGACCGCATTTTTGACGTAAAACTACGGAATAACATATATTCAATCGGCATATTTTAGAATGCATCGATTTTTTAAAAAATAACTTTTCAGTAGAATATTTTAGTAGTGTGGAAAGAGTCGTAGTTTTATAGAAAAAACTGAAGATGGACGAGTCAGGATTCATTCTTTTTCTCGCGAAAACAAAACGACGAGCACTAGAATAATAAGCAATCACCGCAGCGTTGTTTCAACGGCTTAGCTTGCATTTTTGCCATTATATATAAAAAAGTGTAAAATGTACGAATTATGCTTGTTACGGAGCTTAGCGAGGCAGGATTGATTTGGTGGTCTGGTAATTTGGATCCCAAACTCAATATTTACAAAAATGTAAGAAATAAAGAAATATAAAAAACAGCAGATGAACTCATTCGTGAAGAAAACCGAACTATAGCTACCAGTAAGCAACGAAATTGTAGGAAAAAACAACTGGTTTTAGGAATCAAGCAACACTCAACTTTTTACTTCCGTTTTACGTAAGGATAGTCCCATTTGATATCTATCATTAGGTGACATGGTTTATTTTCGCGGATTTTCCAATTAACGCGGTTGTTCTAACGCGGATTTTCGAATTAACGCGATTTTTTTATGAGGAACGTATCCCCCGCGTAGAAAAAACCTGGGTGTAGGTAGCTTGCCTGTGGTGAGTCGGCCATAGCCACGTAATAATTACATCGCCAGTTGATGCAGAATAGATATATCATGACCATATCTATCAATAATTTTTAATTAGCATCGATTGCATCGATCATCATCTACCTTTTGGGTAACAAAAAAAATGCAAGAACGAATAAGGGAACTAGATCATGGAGGTTAACGCTGAATTGTCTACAAATATGATGTTTCTTGCGCTTTCCCCCTTGCGCAAATAGTGCGTGAAATCCAGAAAACATACCCACTTTATTCGTTAAATTGTTTACTTGTTTTACCATCCCTGTTTTCGATTTGAACAAAAAAAATTGAATAATACATCGCTTTGAATATTTTGTATAATATGCATTTGAAATCCTTTATTATTCACTACATGCCCTGCCCTAGGGTGCCAATGAAAGTATGAGAAAAATCGACCCTAAAGTTTCAAAAAGTTTCCTCATAACAAATGTCCACTACCTAGAAAAAACACCTATGCCAAATGTCAGCTCAACCGGACTTAAGGGAGAATGGCGCAAAACGGTCAAAGTTTGAGTTTTTGAAAATCGAAAAATCACCCAAGGGGGGAGTAAAGGAAATCGGGAGTTTCGAAAAATTTTTGATGCCAAACATCTTAAAATTACATGAAACGTCGAGATCTAGTGTCATCTCGAAAAAAATGTTTGTCAAAAATCGACACTCTGGGACTTGGTTTTTTTTTCGGAATATGAGACGAAACGTATGGTTTTAAGTGCCAATAAAAATATTTATCTCGATTTTTCATTCGGAACTTGTTGCAAAATGTTGATTTGCACGATAATATACCTTATGCAAAATATTAGCTGAACTTCATTTATTAGTGTTGCAGACGTTAAAATCATAGTTTTCTGAAAACTGAAAAATCCCCGGATATCGAGGTTTCAAAAAAAAATTTATGCCAAATGTCTTAAAATTGCATGACACGTCGAGATTAACAGTTATCTCAAGATTTTTTGTTGTCAAAAATCGACTTTTCAGACGAAAAATGGGCCAAAAAAAATTTTGTTGACAAATTATTTTTGCGAGATAACAGTAAATCTCGACGAGTAACGCAATTTTAGGACATTTGGTGTGATCTTTTGTTTTTCAAAAAAAAACTCAAATTTTAACGTAACACTCATAAATGAAGTTCGAATGAGCTAATATTTTGCATAGAGTTTATCGTGCAAATTTCGAGATGACACTAGATCTCGACGTTTCATGTAATTTCAAGATGTTTGGCATCAAAATTTTTTTTTCGAAAATCCCGATTTCCTTTGCTCACCTCTTGGGTGATTTTTCGATTTTCAAAAAATCTCAAATTGTGACCGCTTTGCGCCATTCTTCCTTAAGTCCGATTAATATTATATTATCAATATTATTATAATATTTGGCAAAGGGTGTTTTTTTCGAAGTGGTGAACATTTTTATGAGGTATTTTTTTTTAAATTAGAGAGGCCCATTTTCATTGGCACCCTAGCCTGCTCCCCATTAATGAACGTGAAAACGTTACATTTGACGGTGTTAATCTAGGGAATGTCAAAATTCCCTAGATGCTAGTAATTTGACTAGCTGGTTCGGATTCTACTCACAAAGAAAACGCTTCTTCCGTGGACGAATCGAGAGTGGTTTATTTCTGTTATTTCTACAGTTTTTATACTAAAACTATCTCCCCAGTTCTTAATTCTACCCTCACCACACATAGCGATAAGCTACCTGAACATCTTATCACAAAAATAACTGCCTATTGGTGCGCAAGGGTATTCATTACTTCTCTTTTGCCTTGGTGCCAAACTCTTTTTGCCTGCGTCATTTCAGTTATTCCTGCCATGTGTTCTACCTGCTTATCCGGCAATCTCTTTTTGCCTGCGTCATTCTAAGTACCTATTTTCTAGTTGTTTTCTCCCTTTCTCGCTCCTATACGAGATACGGGGAAAACATGTGTTTCATAATTCAGTTTCTCCTATTCTCGCCGTTGCTCGAGATAGGGAAACACATATTTCTTTTATTATCCCTAGATCGTAAACAAATTTTACCACCGGCCCTGATTTGACATTTCCGTCCGTAACAGACGGGATGCGAGACTGAAAGAGGTAGTCCTACGTCGAAATGAGATTTGAGTTCGTTGGAAATTTCGCGTCTAACTAAAACAATAATGGTAATGTTTGGGGGTTTGTCTTAAGGAGTGTATCGAAATGTAGTCTTAAACATTTAACACGTTATTACATACAAACGGGTGACCTTTTTTTGTCGTGTGTTCAGACCACGCTTTGTTTATATGTAAAAATCGAAAAATAAGTCATTTAGTCGCGGTCATAATGTTGTTTTCGAAATGTCGCTGATTGATTTGGATAATAAAATGAAAATTCTGGGTGTTACATACCACAAAGTAGCAAAAAAAAATCAATATTTGTCCAGAAAGTGTTAAACGAGTCGTCGGTAATGAGTGTTCTTTCGAGGATCACAGCATAAGTGGAGGAAAACCCGGACCAAATAATCCAGAATTGGACCGAAAAGTTGTAAATTATATTCAGAAAAACAGGTCTGCTTCTATTCGTGATTTGGCCAAGAAGTTCAAAATCAGTGTTGAGATGATTCAGCGGATTAGACAGAGACATAGTCTAAAGTCAAAGAAGATTCCAGAACGCTGCCGGGACCTCATTTTTATATCAAATTGATTGGAGAGAGTGTATTATTAGCGGATACGACTGTTACGATGGAAAAATTCGGCAAAAAAGTGATCGTTTGCTTGAAGAAGAGATTGCTTCCACTTTATAGAAAGCACGAGGTTCGTCCTCTATTGACGTAAGACTACGTCTTTCATTTATGTGCGGGGGTTTAAGTTCAAAGCTTCGAAAACGAGAGAGAGCGACGCTGGAGTGCAAGGTTTTGAACGTCAATACCTCTTTACCGGCTGAATGGAGTGGTATAATAATCACTTCATTCGAAGGATAAAATGCCAAAGAGTTATATCATTGTCACTTATTGGTTCAAAAAATCGTTTCAATAGCTTAAAAATGGCTTTGAAAACAGGCTATTGATATCATTACAATCTAGCTCATTGATGATGACTGCTTTTGTGGTGATCGAAATGTGTTTCCGAACACGGACGCAAAATCAAGGCACCTGGAGAAACCGTCATAGCGAATACATGCAAGCTGTGATTTGTTTTACTCGCTTGCATCAGTGTTTGGGAAACCATAGCGGACACACGCAAGGCGTGAGCACTTTCACTCGCATCAGTTTCTGTTCTACTTTCGCATGGAACAGTCATGAGAAATTGTTTGCGTGTGAATGCGTCCGAGCGAAGGAATATTCGCACCCATTTACTCTTTCGGCTTTGTGTTCCCGTGATGCAATCCAATAGCATCAGTTTCTGTTCTGCTTTCGCATGAAAAATTGCCACATCACGATAAAAACGAAATGAATTTTATACAAGGTTATATAGACTTTATTTCGTTTCACCGTGAAATGGCGCCCTCAGTTTGCGGTTTGGTTGCCAATCGGTGTAGACGCATTTAAAAATTGCTCCAAACGCGCGCGCTTTCAATTCGATTGTTTTTGAATTTATTTGCGAATTTATCAATTTTGTGTGTCGTTGGTTTTCGTGTGCAGCAAACTAGTGGAACAAAAAGAACAAATATGAATTGCGAAATTTGTGCTACTGGGATCGCCGATAACATCAATCTGTGGGAGTGCGCAGGTTGTTCGAGACGATTCCATGCTGCTTGCATCGGTGTACATCGTAATAAGGTCGTCGAAATCACATCGTACGTCTTACCTTGCTGTAGTAAATGCCAGAGCAGTCTTCCATGTTTCACAAAAAACACTGCGTCCGGAATAAACATGTCCACGCTGCTGTTCACAGTTTTGTGTTTGAGTACAAACATGATTTTTTCGTACCTATGTTAGAAAATGTGACATGTTTGTATTCGTGGTATGTTTGGACATACGATGTTTAATCCCAATGTTTCACATGATGTTCGAATATAGTGTACAGTTTCTCTTGCATTTTCACCCCAAGCACCGGCAGTGCGTAGAGTAGAAGAAGCGAATCGGACACCACAACACCACCATTCAACGCGTGGTGTGTTGGTATATTGACATGGAAAAAAATGCTTTCCTATCATGACAATGGTTGATTCGTTTAAAATATTGGGCAAATAAAATAAACCTCTTTATCTGTTCTGAACAAAATAAACGTGGATTGATATCAGAGTTTTTTACAATTAATATCATTATTTAGTTCACGCATTTATATTCATGTAACATTCGCTATTATTAGCTATTTGAACAAGTACCTAAATTTAATTATTCAGCAGTGTCATGTTAGGCGTGACGCTAACCACTCGACCACGGGAGCAACAATTTTGGCTGGATCTTTGAATACAAATGGCCAATACTGCTTGTTCGCGACGATCGCGACCCGAGCTATAAAACGAGTGGAGAAGAGGAGAAGAAAGGATGATGCAATCGCATGCACACATAGCATATGTAGTGCAGTGTAAGTGTAGCTTTTAGTTTTTTCCTTCATTCAGTTTGTGATAACATCGAGAAATTAATGGTGTGTTTTAGCCGCTGAAATTTCTCTGCTGGTTCTGCTGTGTGCCGCTGAAGGTTGCATCTGAAACTAATTTTTGGGTATTTATTTTTTTAGTCGTCGCCCGCTATGCAGTCGGCTCCCCAGACTTTAATTGCCAACATGCACGCAAAAAATATTAGAAAGCTTCTTTCTATTCAGAGAATGTTTTCTTTGAACGAAACCAAGGATTATTTAATCAGACTTGCAAAATGTGCATGAACGATCTATGAACTTTTACTTAGTCGCGGCAATACATACACACACTCTTTACAGATACACGGGCCGAAGGTTGTGCAGTCCACTGATGATTCAACAAGAGCCAAAGGTTGTACCGCTCATGACAACTCTACACGAGCTGATGATTGCGCCGGCTAGTGATCATTTTATCCTGGATTCCTCGAGTCGAAAAAGACGCACCACGCTAAATAGATATGGGGTGCAGACTAGAGGGTCGTTGCTGATTAACGGTCAGCTGCATCCCAATAGGAAGTATCCCATGTCGGGCACACGTGCAGAGCACTGAAGACTGCAACATCTCAATTATGAGAACACTTGTAATACTAACCTCGAGCCAACCGCGAGTAATCGGTTACATATTACTAACATAGTTGTAAGCAAACATTGTCAAAATATTGAACTCCCGGCCCCGTTAGGCTGACGCCATATGAGCCTTAATAAAAATATATATTTTGGTGCATGAACTTATAGCCTCTTAGTTCGTGCAATTTTTGAAATGCGAACTAAATTTCAAGTTCGTTTCTGTGAAAAAGTATTCTACGAAGAAATGTTTTGGGATGAATAATTTCTTTCCGTGTATGAAAAGAAACGAAACGAAAGCAATGAATACTGCGACATCGGGTGATATGTTTGTACATGATGTTCTTGATCGTGTTTGTTTTCACATGTCTATGTTTGTGTATCATTGTTCGTGTTGGGGATAGACACTCAACACTAGCGAGAATTATGTTCGAATTCAAACAAAAACATGGAATTCTCACATCGCGTGGACATGTGTAAGTGTTTTTCGGAAGACTGTGCCAGAGTCACGTGCGTACCGAGTTCGACATAAAGGAGCTTACTCAGCAGCAATCGAAGTTGGCTGAACAGCTGCAGCAGAACACGGAAATCATCCATCGGCCGACTCAACAACAAAAAAATGTAAGCATTATACACGAAGCCATGGATAGACTGGAGGGGCAACTCGTCGATTTGAAACGCGAGATGTCAACAAACAGAAGCAACAATTCCGCAACGGCTTTAATAAAAAATCATATTACGTCACTTATTGACATAGCAATTATTAATTTGAAGGAAAACAATACCAAGTACCTTAAGTCAATTACATCCGATATAACTCGGGATGTTGGCCAAATGCGTGAGGAAATTGAACAACTGGATAATTTATCACTCGAAATTGCTGCTAATATTAATGACGGATCACAAAATGCCCAAATTGGAATGCAAGTCCTAGATGAGGTGAAAATGTTGTCGACTATTCTAGGTGCATCGAGTAGTCATACCGAACGATCGCTTCCACCCCCACCAGAATCGAGTCCCAGCTTGGCAGAAGAACTGAGCGCAAGTGTAGAACGAAATACAGCAAATCCAGGCTGGCGAGTTCTAGGATCTACCAGAAGGTGGAAAGCTGACTGGACCAAATATGACGCGCGACAACTCCGTAGGCTCAATCAACAAAAGGAAGCTGAAAAGGCCAGGAACCGTCGCAGAAGGAATCAAAGGATGAACCAACCCAATAGGAATAATCGTCGAAATGTTGAAAGTAGAAGGAATTACAGCAACTCAGCTACAAATAATAACAATAATGCGCACCACAGAAATATCAGGAGCAACTCATACATTAATAACATCCGCCATCATAACCCAAACAGATATGACAGTACATTCAACATGAACAACATTCGATTTAATAGTAACGAATCCAGCAGCAGGAACAAAAATCAACGCAGGAACAACATTAACAATCATCAAACGAGAAACAATACCGTGCTTCTACCACCGGACAGAGTACTCTTGGCAGCGGCTAAACATCAGTTCTCTAAGCCACCCGAAACGAATCCACGAATGATCAACTTCCAAAGAGGAGAGGTGCTTAACCCATATCCTGTGGACCATCAACCTCCACTCACAACGCAGCTACATTCATCGTCTAACGGGTGCATGCCATGCCATGTACGACCAATAACGGTTGCTCGAGTTTTCATCACCACTGACGCATTCTTCGGCTGAAGGTCTACTTGAAATAATTTTTTATTGTCAAAATTTCAATAGAATGCGTAGTGCGGCGAAAATGAAACAAATATATAAAGCAGTTCATGCTTGCCTGTACAATGTAATACTGGCCACTGAAACCAGTTGGAACGACACAGTGAAAAGTGAAGAATTATTTGGTAGCAATTTTTCGGTGTTTAGGTGTGATCGAGATTTGTCATTGTGTGATGAAAAATCGGGGGGTGGTGTACTCATTGCTGTTAATGCCCTGATAAACGCAGTTCGTATTCCTAGTGAACAACATAAAGAATTTGATGATGTGTGGGTTAAAGTATGTATTAATGGCCAAATACATGTTTTTGTATATATCTATTTCCCTCCTAATTTTGCCAAAAAACATTCTTATGAGAAATTTTTAAATATTGTAGAGTCATTTGTTGATGAACTCGACCCTAAAATTAAAATCCATATTTACGGAGACTTTAATCAAAATACAATTGATTTCATTGTAGACGAGGTGAACGAATCAATCTTACTCCCGATTGTAGGCGAAAATGAGACATTGCAACTTATTTTCGATAAAACAAGTCAACTAGTCAAGTTGTTTCCTAGACTTGTTGTTTACTAACTGCACAGAAGATTTCCACGTTTCGAAAGCTGAATGTCCTCTTTGGAAAAATGAAAAATTCCACACCGCTATAGAATACTCTTTATTTATCGATAGCACAAGTACACGCCCTGCCGATTGCGAATTTGAGATAAATTTTGATTTCAAAATAGCAGATTACGAGCAAATTAATTGTAAGCTTAATGATATAAATTGGTCATTTATACTTAAAGATGAAAGGAACATAGACAAAGCTGCTGAAATTTTTGATGATAATCTGTATAGAATCATAAGCGAACATGTTCCAACAAGAAAGAAAAAACTTAATACAAATTAAAAAACACCAATATGGTTCCCCCGTGATATTAAAAACCTCAAAAACAAAAAGCAAAAAGCTCATAAAAGATTCAAAGCAAACCAAACTTTGGATAATTTAACAATATACAAAGATATTTGTAAAAAACTTGATACGAAAATATCACTACAATATGAAAGCTATATTACAAGGATAGAAAATAATATTAAATCCGATCCTAAGAAATTTTTCAATTTTGCCAGCGATAAGATGAAATCTAATAATTTCCCATCAAGTATGAAATTTGGAGAATACGTTGGATCAAATGATAGTGATATTAGTAATCAATTCGCCCGTTTTTTCCAAGGTAGCTACACAACAAATAACGTGGTTCGAGATTACGATTATTTTTCGTTTTTACCCGAATGTGCAAACTCGGTCTCAATTGATAATATTACCGCTAACGAACTTCTTGTCGCGCTGGAGGATCTAGATTCATCTAAAGGTCCCGGGTATCCCTCCGATGTTGTTGAAAAAGTTGGCATCGGCTTTCGTTCATCCTTTGTCCTTGCTTTTCAATTTATCGCTAAAATTCGCAATATTTCCTTCTGTCTGGAAAAAATCATTCCTACTACCCATATTCAAATCTGGTAACCGTTCTGACATAAGTAACTATCGTGGCATCGCCATATTATCTTGTATTCCCAAATTATTTGAATCCATTGTCAATACTAAAATGTTGAAACATTATATTTCACCGACTCAACATGGTTTTCATAAAGGAAGATCCACTGCCACAAATCTGTTAGAATTTGTATCCTATTATCTTGCGATAATGGATAGAGGCAACGTTGTCGAGACTCTTTATACAGACTTTAGCAAGGCTTTCGACAGAGTAGATATTCCAATGCTTATTTTCAAGCTCCAACGTATGGGAGTAACTGGAACTCTATAGAAGTGGGTAGAATCTTACCTCACCAATAGAACACAGTTTGTTCGCTTTAGAGGAAAAATGTCTAGTCCAGTGTATGTCACATCCGGAGTTCCACAAGGTTCTCACTTAGGCCCTTTACTTTTTATCCTATTCGTTAATGATGTGTCACTAGTATTAACTAACCTCAACATTCTAATATATGCTGATGATATGAAATTGTACATGGAAGTAACCAAATGTAGTGATCTTGTGATTTTCCAACAAGAAGTAGATGTTTTCTTCGAATGGTGCGTGAAAAGTGTTTTAGATATTAATGTGAAAAAATGTAATATTATATCGTATACTCGAAAACACGAAACTTATGGCTTCATATGTTCTCTAGGATTTGAAACTGTAGAGAGATGCGTCAAAATTAGAGATTTAGGTATAATTCTTGATTCGAAACTCACTTTTGGCGAACATTACAATACAATGATCAATAAAGCAAATAGTATGCTCGGTTTCATAAAAAGATTTAGTTACAATTTCAGTGATCCATACATAATAAAAACATTGTATATTAGATCTTTTGTTAGATCTATTTTAGAATATTGCAATGTTGTATGGGCACCCTATCAATACTGCACTCCAATCGAATAGAATCAGTACAAAAACAATTTTTATTATTTGCCCTGAGAAAGCTAGACTGGACAACATATACCCTTCCCCCATATGAAGCTCGTTGTATGTTAATAAATATTGAAACACTTGAGAAACGCAGAGAAATTGCCACAATGTCATGTTTAATTGACTTAGTTTCACACAGGATTAGTTCTGAAACCTTACTTGAAAATCTAAATTTTGATGCACCAACACGAGCCTTGCGAGCACGCAATTTGTTCAAACCAACTTCATTTCGAACTTTATATGCTATGAATGGTCCACTTAATAGAATGATGAGAACGTACAATAAGTACAGTAATGTAATTGATGTGACAATGACGAAGAAATTATTGAAAAAGTAATTGACTGAAAGATCATTGTATTCGTGAATTACAGTTTTGTCATATATGCGTTTGCTGCGTTGCATTTCGTAATTCATTATTAATACAAAATACATGATACCTCTGATAATTGATTTTCATAAATATAGCTATTAATTATTCATTAAGTATAATGTAATTGTAAGCAATGTATGTAATTGTTGTCTACTATAGTTTGACGAAATAAAGAAAAATAAAAAAAAAAAAGTTTCTATTCTACGTATGGGGTGATCATGAAAAATATCGTGTCATTCTCACGAAAACAAAAATGAATTATGTATCAAACACCTTCAGTTGCATTTACAAGGCCACTCAAATTCCATCGTTTCGTTTCGGGACCACCAACAAGTTCGAAAGAGTTGAATTTTATGTTAATAACAATTCCATACTTATACTCATCCATCCACACATTAACAAGAAAAACTTCCAGCAATGTTTCGAAATATCCATTCATTCATGCATAAGGAATTGATTCAGATTCAATTTCAAATAGATGATTGCCGAGCCAACGTTAGTCCTACGCCTACTTTGCGGTCGTATCACAGATATAACCCACTTCTTGTTTCGTGAAATAAAGTTAACGTTGATAACTATTTTCGCCGCTAACGGATTTCGACGATTTACATACCAAACGAATTGGAAATTCTCCAAGATTTGTATGATTTTCTATACATTACAATTACCTGGTGTGTAAATAGTTATAATTCATGAAAACTATAAGCGTTTACATTTTCCCATACATTTATTCTGTTGATTTGTGAGCTTTTCTACCAGTGCCGTTAATAACGAGCAACTTATCGACGAGCAAGGAAGGGAAAATCGTAATCCGTGAACAAAGGAAAAGAAGAAGAATGAAGGGGAATATTTGCCTAGAGTATAAACAGGGGATCTCGCTGAGGCAAACTTTCAAAAAACACACCGACTGGACAACATCGTTGCTGGACGAGATGGACGGCGAAGGATCGAGTGCCTTTCTCAAGACAATGAGGGTGGAGGTGTAGTGCTGGAAGAGTAAAGTTTTCCAAGGGCATTTTTCAAGGCTAGAGACGAATGAACTGAACAAATTTAAAGACTCTATAAATCAAACTTTCAGTATCATTCTAGATACGTAGCAATAAACATCGCATGTTCTTCCTTGTTTTGCTTCATCACATGTCATCGTTTCGGATTGTGTGTGGGCAATCATCGAGCTAGGCTATCGTTGGCTCACCAACAATACCATATGTTCTGGAATTTTATGTGTGATTTGGTTTCGCATGATGGTAGGAAAACTCTCTCGACCAAGCATGACAGTTAAACTTATCTTCACCGGCAATATGAACAGAAATCGCTTCTGTTGAGAAGAGCGCAAAACGGAGACAAAGATGGTGGCAGCAGCATACGGGAAATTTTTGTGCTAGTGCATATATTGAAGTGTATCCAAAATTTTGGAATGCGGACATACACTGCATTTATTTCAATGCAACGTATCTTTCATGGAAATATGCTTTCAAATCCCAGTCATAAAACCTTAATGTTACATGTTCTAGGGCTCGATCTCATCTCAAGCGGAATATAGAAGCAATGTTGTTTATAGTTTGTGATCGATATCTGAGTGTGAAGGAGAAAGTCTGGTGCGAGTTGGCAGCGAAGTTCAATCGTAAAGTGAGGGGTGTTAATCTAGGGAATGTCAAAATTCCCTAGATGCTAGTAATTTGACTAGCTGGTTCGGATTCTACTCACAAAGAAAACGCTTCTTCCGTGGACGAATCGAGAGTAATTTATTTCTGTGATTTCTACAGTTTTTATACTAAAACTATCTCCCCAGTTCTTAATTCTACCCTCACCACACATAGCGATAAGCTACCTGAACATCTTATCACAATAATAACTGCCTGTTGGTGCGCAAGGGTATTCATTACTTCTCTTTTGCCTTGGTGCCAAACTCTTTTTGCCTGCGTCATTTCAGTTATTCCTGCCATGTGTTCTACCTGCTTATCCGGCAATCTCTTTTTGCCTGCGTCATTCTAAGTACCTATTTTCTAGTTGTTTTCTCCCTTTCTCGCTCCTATACGAGATACGGGGAAAACATGTGTTTCATAATTCAGTTTCTCATATTTTCGCCGTTGCTCGAGATAGGGAAACACATATTTCTTTTATTATCCCTAGATCGTAAACAAATTTTACCACCGGCCCTGATTTGACATTTCCGTCCGTAACATTCCGGCCCTGATAAATCAAGTAGATTTATAAAACCTGATACGGACGGTACATTCATATGAGTGCAATTTTCTTTGTTATGGCAACCTGCTTCTATTCTATCTTTCATTCCTGATTTCTGATGGTATTTAATTGTATCGTATTATCTCTATGGTCCTTGTTTGGCACTAAAATTTTAAGATGTATTTTTTGTTTTTATCAAAGCTTATATCTAATGAACTTTATTCATTTTTTTTTTATAAATGGCTCCTACGTGTCATTTTGTTCTTCTTGATTTTCGTATATTTTTTCCGTAAGAGTTCCTTATAACCTTCAACAGCCCTACTTTTTCCATTATTTATTTCAACTTGGTTTGTTGCATTAAATGACTCAATACATTATATTGTGGTTTGATTATGAAATACAAATTATTGGCCATCATTACAGTGCCATTTTCCCATATAAAATTTATATTCATTTAAAATCAAAATATTAATTATTCATTTCCTCCTACGAAAGCCCACTCACCTTACATTTCCTTTCCGGGTCATCGCTTGTTGTCATACTGGAAATCCAAGTAGCTTCATTGCTGCACAAATCGGTTGGTAATCACCTTTCATGCGTCGTCGGTGATAATAGTAACGAGGGGTGTGGTAGTGGTCCGGATTTCCAATGGCACCTTTGTATACCGGATGTAACTCAGACTCAGTCAGCAGCATTCCACATGTGCTGCTCATTTTTTGGATCATCTTTGTCGGCTTGCATTCAAGCTGCTCGGAAATTTCTTCATTTGATTCAGTCAGTGGCATTTGTTCAACTTCAGCTTTCTGTGCAGCGATTGGTGTTGCAATAGAGCTTTTGTTTTCAGCAACCGAATTTTCGACTGGGAGATCCGGTTCTGTTTGCTCACTTTCCCCACATGCGCGATTTTCTTTTACCACAATTCCATTACCAGATGATTCGCTCGGTGCCTTCACTGTATCGCACTTAACAGCAGATTCTGGATCTTTGCACTCAGCTGTCTCAGTAGCTAATGCATTCCTGGCGGGTTGTAATGGTTCCTTCACTCGATACATTCTGATCTGAGGAAGCTGTATACCATGGGCCGCTGCTATGTTGTTAATGGAAGCCTTGTATCTGGAGCTTCGTTCTTCGAGTTCTTCCAGCTTTGCGATCTCTCGTGTTTCCACTTCGGCTTCCCACTTATCATCTTCGGCCGTCCATCCTCGCTCAATTCTTGCCGCAAACTCTTTGTCATGCAGTTCCCAGCTGGCATACAGAGCGACTTTTTCGGCTTGACACTCGTTATCCAGAAGTCTCAGGAGTTCGATGGATGAACGAGCTAGTTCAACGGATAAACATATTTTAATTTCATTGGATGCCATTTTTGTTACCTTAATTCTTGATGAGGCGCCTGGATGCCTTCGTCCCCTTCGGGCGTGGCACCTAGTTGCCTACGCCTATCTGACCGGCCCTGGTGCCGGGTTTTTAATTATTGGCGAGACGCCTGGTTGTCTCCGCCGCTATATGATTTTATTGCTCAACTTGGTATTTGTCCGTCTTGCAGGACCAATTACTTTTATGTGTTGCCTTTCCTGGCGATCTGTCCGTCTTGCAGGACCGATCTACTGTTTTCTGAGATATGCGCTATTATGCCTCTTGGCTTTTAGGTGGTGTCCTCATGACAGCCTCACCTTGTTCGTCTTTACAATACCGAACCACTCCGTACTCCGATGGGCGCAAATCAAAATTAAACAGGACTGCTCAGATTCGTTCAGAAAAGTTCATCTTCAATGTGAGTAAGTTGCGTGAGTTCAATTGCTCCTCTCTGGAGCCACCATTGTTAATCTAGGGAATGTCAAAATTCCCTAGATGCTAGTAATTTGACTAGCTGGTTCGGATTCTACTCACAAAGAAAACGCTTCTTCCGTGGACGAATCGAGAGTAATTTATTTCTGTGATTTCTACAGTTTTTATACTAAAACTATCTCCCCAGTTCTTAATTCTACCCTCACCACACATAGCGATAAGCTACCTGAACATCTTATCACAATAATAACTGCCTGTTGGTGCGCAAGGGTATTCATTACTTCTCTTTTGCCTTGGTGCCAAACTCTTTTTGCCTGCGTCATTTCAGTTATTCCTGCCATGTGTTCTACCTGCTTATCCGGCAATCTCTTTTTGCCTGCGTCATTCTAAGTGTATAGATAGAGAAACACATATTTCTTTTATTATCCCTAGATCGTAAACAAATTTTACCACCGGCCCTGATTTGACATTTCCGTCCGTAACAAGGGGGGAACCGAACAAACGGAAAGTGCTGTAAGTTTTCGAAGATTCTCTTCATTGATCAAATTTCAAATGAAAATATTTACTACTGAACACTTGTTCAGTAGTAAATATTTTCATTTGAAATAAGAAAATAACTAAGAAGTTATTCCAAAAATTTCGATGCATTCTAAAATAATATCCGAAGTGAGAAACAAGGGGATTGAATAGTATAATTCCATGATTCTACGTCGAAAATGTTGAAGTTTGAAAGTTTAAGACTACTTTTATATACACTCCTTATAACGGAAGATAGTTATTATATCCTACACTATGTATGTATATCATTCTAATTATATATTTCGTCACTTATGAAGCAGAATTTGTTGTTAAATTGTTGCAAAAAGTTTACAGAGTACACTTTGAATTGAGGATTTTTTTTCTTTACATTTAGCAACAAGTAAAGCTACGATTTTGACACGATCGATACGATATCTTAACAGGAACGGCCACATGCTCCAAGCAGAATAAATTGCTGAAAATTTGCATTCTGAATTCAACGTCATAATTTCAGAAAATATCGAAACAGATAAATCTCTCCTCCTTAGCACTTGTGCTAATTTATATTGTGTCTCAAAACATTCCAAGCTCCCCTAAAACTTTGTCTGTGGCGTTGGTCTCCATCGCGGCTTGGCAAACGAAAATGGGAAGACTTTAAAATAACTTCTCCTTGCAGCGATATCAATCATCAAAAATTTGATATATTTTAACCAGTAACCAGCACTACGCCCCGTACCAGCCTGGGAAATAAAATAAAATCAATTCCTCGATTTCCCTGCCGATCCAAACACTCCTTGTGCCGAAACAAGAAAGTTAAATATCGTGCAATTTCCCAAATTAAACACCATCAGCCAATGTAAATAAATACGGGAAAATGGTACAACCCCCTCTTCCCCGTTTCGCGCACAAGGCGGTGATAAACAGGCGATGGAATCGAAAAAGCAATGAAACTCGACAGACTGATTGCTATCAGTGGAGAAACACCGCACCGTGGAAGTTGTTTTTTTCTGCTCCTCCGTCTCAGTTCGTTCAGGTAGTTTTCCCACGTTTTCCGCCGCGTGTCGTCGCCGGGAGGAAATTTATACCGGCTGCAAATAAGGGGAAGCGAAATTACTCTTCGGTTTGGCGGTAGATCTGAACGGAAGAATGATAAAATGTTCTTATCTTCACTTCAGCATTTGTCAGTATCTGCGGGTGTTTCTCGAATAGGTGAAAACAGCAGGGATGTAGTCTCCCAGCTAAACTACGGTTTGTGCTATTTGATGTTTACTGTCAATGAAAACAAATCATTATTGGCAACACTTCAACGTGGGGAAGAGTTTCTGGAGGAGCAATCGGCTTTTCGGTTCTTTTTCCCACAACGCCTATGTCTATGTTCGTATATTGCAAAAGTGACAGCTCTACTTGTCGCTTTCGTTCGTTTCACAAAATTTTAATTAAACAAATAAATATGGAGATGGAAATTAATTTACACCATCAGTAAGCTGAATGCTACGTTTTCGCATCCGACAGAAACGCCGACTTCTCCGATTGGTTTGTTAGCAATGGATTCTGATGCAAACGGAATGCGAAGGGGGATGAGACAACTGATAGGCTCGACAATTTCCGCCCTCCCTTCCGTTAGCCAAAAAAAAAATAAACGTTCAGAAAATTGAAAATGGAATTCAGCACAGAATCCAACCGAGACTGGTAATTAATCCAATTAATCTTCAGACCAAGACACGTTCCTTCAGTTTATGCGAGGCTGACTTCTTCTCTGAAACACATTCAATGCACTCATTTCGTTGGATGGGAAAAGTTCCCGTTGCCGAATGATACTGCTTGAAGTTTGTATTAAAAGTGCATGGTATAGCTTGCGTGCCTTATCTTAGTTTATGCTATTGTGCTCGGTTTGATTAGGTAACTGAGTTGATTCAGGAATTGTATTCAAAATATAGTGTATCGGGATAACTAATACAGAGAATATTTTTAACAGCGTCCGTCTGTGCGGAACCTCTTTCCTATAAATCCGAACCGTGACATTTAAATACAGTTTCATTCTTCAACATGATGAGCATCTGAAGTGGAACACTAACTCAATAGAATCCATCATCAGGGTGTACAAAACACACGTACAGAACTCGAAATCACTTCCTATTCCCTTATCCCGAATCGTACGTCGTTCTGTCCTCGGGAAAGAGTTCATTCCCGGCGACTGTCAAGCGTCGAGAAGATTGTTTCTGAGCACGCTGCGAACGCTGATAGGATCCATTGCACACTCCACACTCCACACTGGGACGGAAGCTGGCACGTTGCATCATAACTATCTACATGAAGTTTTCGCAAAATTCAATTCCATCCCTCGCTTCTTGGCTCCATCGATAATGAAATCAGTATTTTCAATAGTGACAGATACTTTCACGACTTCCGCTGCTTGTGCATTGGAACAGGCACACGAATGGGACTCGATGATAGGCAAAGAGTAGAGTTATATTTTTTTTTCTATTCCGCTCAACAATATTCCCACTTCCTTCGCGCGATCTGCATAGCCGATTTGTACATGGTGTATCGACTGTTCGTTCTGTTCCAAAGAATCATCAGTCTAGACGGTATCTCTCGGATATGTTTGGTGTACAGCATGTGATATGCCCTATGAAAAAGAGTTTGCCTCTTGCTCCTCGACTGAACAATGTCTAGTAATTGGATCGGGCGAGGTGGAGTCTGTTGACGTGATTGACTTGCTTAAGCCGCCTACGAAGATACATAATTTGTATGATATCTTACGAACCATTGATAGAGTATGGGTGTTCAACAATCAACTGTAAAACTTATTCTACTCCTATCTCCTACCAGTTTTAGGAGAAAATGTATATTGGAAAAAGATTGTATTCAAAATGTCCTAAGTTTCACTTAACACGTTCGTCGCCCAACGCGATTCGGTTGTGTTTCTTGCAGGGCCTAGATTTTCTGTAGGTACGCTAGACAGGAATCAGAGAAATAAATGAGAAACAATTATTAGTCACGATAATTGTAAAAAAAAACAGTACCGAATCGATATCTCTATATCTTAATAATTGATTCAGGACTACTTTTTGCATAAGTATGGTGAAAAATTTATCAAACTGTGCTCCATGTAAGTGAATCGCCTAATATTTCGAAACTAATACGGTCTAAATAATAAATGTCACATTGAACACTTAGCTACACTTGTTTTCTCTCAGTCAATAATATTTAATCGTTATATGAAGCTTCAAAGCACTAAATATATCATATTCCATCGAAAAAAAACATGCTTATATTTTTGTAAAGTAATTTAGGATAACATTACAACCAGTAACAGTGTTCTGGGATCGATACCAGGTGTCTTGGCCAGATTCCAGATCAGAAAAACTGTATTGAGACCATTTCAAATTCTGCATGAATCTTTTCACTGTTGTTCGAGCATTGTCAAACACTTTCGATGTTTGGTCAAAGAAAATATGTCCCTGATGACCTGTATCACTCTTTTAAGCTCCTTCCTCTTCCAATGTTGTCTGCCGATCTTTTTCTGTAATTCAGCGGCATCTGGAATCAATTAGACCAAAAAAAGCTTGAAACCTGTACGACAACATACAAAAATTAAAATGCAAATAATTTTATTTTTATTATTATCATTATCATATTATTATCGAAATTGTTCCTCTTCTGTTGACGAACAGAACTTTACTGCACAATACATCAATACATCATTTTCACCAGCGAAAAAAAAACCATAAAATCACGGTCGAAAAACTTACATTTTCTGACAATCAAAGTGCTTGCTGTGTTCATGCTACTGCTTCCTTCCACCTGTTAAATTTTACCAATATATTTACGTTAGGTACATATGGTTTAACAATAAGAGGAGATGACATTATAAGATGTCCAAGTTTTGCCGTACTTTTTTAGATAAAGGGGTGATCCAAATCACCCCGTATGATCAATTCACCCCAACTTACCCTATATCTAGATGAGATACCAGCGAAAGGAATTGAGTTGGCCTAGCCGAAGAGGACCGCATTTAACTTACGGAAAAACTATTAAACGAAGGACGCACAGCAAAATTTAGGCGTAGAAATAAACTGCGTTAATTTCAAAATCCGTGTAAAAATCTAATAAACAGTTATTAGTTTAAAATGCAATCCATACTCTGACGATTGATTACCTTCTTTTTTTTTACATGCTACAATCATGATATCGGTTTTTCCTTATTTCTCCTTAGCTCAGCTCAATGAAAAGTCGCATGAATTAGCACATTAAATTTTTACATTGTTGATACGTGCCGCGTAATAAAACCGCGCAAATTCCGAAATCCGCGTAAAAAAACTTCTGAAGCTGCGGAAAACCCGCGTGAAAAATGACGGCGTAAAAATCGTCTTCAGTGTATTTAATTTTTCAATTTTTGAAGCACTTTTCGAAGCTGATAACAAAAAAATACATTCCAATACAATGCACAATGGTCCAGGGGATGAATTTAAGTGGAAATTAGCATTAAGAGCTCGACAGTTATTCTCTAGACCAAAACTGTCTTAGACAAAGTTGTTACTCATGATAGAGCGCTTGTTTTTATGTTGTCAAAGATAGTCTGACCAAAATTGTCGATGAAATAAAAAATCTAACTTTCTCATCTTTACAGATAGTGGTAAACATAGTTCGACAATATTGTAGCTCCAATTATTTGAGATATCTTTGTAGAACAAAGTTTTTCTCTATCTCTTGAAATAACCGACATAGCGCCTTTTTTCTATGTTACGTTAGGGTCACCATGAGAAAACTGTTTTTTGTGCTCTAACTTTTATATTTCAAATTTTACATGCAAACTGTCTTCGAAAGACTTTAGGAGCTTAGCCCCAGTTATTTCAAACAATTTTGTAGAACAAAGCTTTTTCCTATCTTTTAAAATAATCGATTTAACGTTTTTTTTTTGTAAGTTGCATTAGGATCAACATTTTGCGATGCAGAACATGTCAATATCTTAATCCTGCTCAAAGTTATTGATGGGTTTTCATCCAAAAACTCATGATTTCAATTTTAATTTACTCAAACACAAAAAATAACATAGTTTTGGAAATCACATATTATATAGAGAGAAATCTGTTCTTTAAAATTCCGTCAACAAACATTTTTTATGTTTGCCCCAGAAAGAATGACAAACAAATGAAAAGAGCGTGTTTTTTGAAAAGAAATATCAATAACTTTGAGTAAAGTGGTGATATTGACAAGTTCTGCATCGGAAAAAGTTTTAGTATTTAGTATTAGTAAGCTCTAAAAGTTATTCGAAGACAGTTTCCGAACTCAGGATGACTTTAGCCGAGGACATAGTAAACGTGGTGCGGTGCGATGGGATACGGAGCGATTAATTGGAGCTCACCGCATGGTATGACATACTGATCGCTTTAGATCATGCGTTTTTTGATGTTTCATTCCACTCCATTCTACTTGTAAACAACCCAGCTCAAGGATGCCAGATATGATAACATGTCTTCATGTTGTAAACAGTTGAATTGTGAGATATTGTATTTAGTAATAAATTGTATGTATGCGATATTTTTCTCAAAAAATCTTCACCCGAACATCTAAGTTTAAAGTAAAGCAAATGGAACATTTTTCCCAGCGGCATTTGGTTACTTTTCTTCAAGTGTCATATTATTTTTCTACTTACTCAATAAACGGCAATTTTTATTTCCATGTGCACGCATTTTCCTGAATGCTTTATGATAAGTCACGGTCAACGATATTGAAGATCGTTTTTTTCTGTGAACATGGTAAATGGAAAGCCCTTAACGTATTATCGTAATATCGTGTTGGACATAAAAAACAAGAGTGGTTTCCATTATATGTATTATGTAAATTATTAGGTGTGCCGGTAAGTTTCCTCGGTTTTACAACAGATGACGTAACATGATTATCATTCCAGTGAATCAAATTTCCAGACATTCATTGGAAAACGCGTCTTTTTCAGTTTATGTCAAAAAGTTGAAGCGTAAACAACATAGTTTTTTTGCCACTTCGAATATGTCGAATTTCGTACCAACGAGAGTGTTTTTGCGGGTAGTGTTACTTCATTACTTCAATATGAAGAAAAAAGCTGCGCATCGCATTTTGGTGGAAGTTTATGGTGATCATGCTCCAACTGAGCGAATGTGTCAGACGGGGTTTGCACGGTTTAAAAGCAGTGATTTTGGAAGCGGACTTGGAAGACGAAAAACGCTCCGGACCGCCAAAAAAATTTGAAGATGAAGAATTGGAGGCTTTACTCGATCAAGTTCCGTCACAAACGCAACAAGAAATTGAAGATACACTTGGAGTAGCTCAGCAAACCATAGCCGATCGTTTAAAATCAATGGTAATGATCCGAAAGATAGGAAATTGGGTGCCGTATGAATTGAAACCACGAGACGTCGAACGCCGTTTTTTTCACGTGCGAACAACTGCTCCAACGGCATTAGAAAGAAAGAAAAGTTTTTTGGATCGAATCGTTACTGGAGATGAAAAGTGGGTCCATTACGACAATCCTAAACGTCGGGCAACGTATGGATTCCACCGGCCATGCATCAACACCGATGGCCGCGCGGAATATTCACGGCCAGAAGGTTATGCTGTCTATTTGGTGGGACCAACTGGGTGTGGTGTACTATGAGCTGCTAAAACCGAATGAATCCATTTCGGTGGACCTCTACCGACGACAATCGATGCGTTTGAGCCGTGCACTGAAGGAAAAACGGCCACAATACGAGCAAAGACACTCGGCCGCATGTCGCGAAACCGGTCTAACCATACTTGGAAACGCTGAAATGGGAGGTCCCACACGCCGTATTCTACAGATATTGCTCCGTCCGATTACTACCTTTTTCGATCGATGCAACATGTCCTGGTTGACCAGCACTTCTCCAATTTTGATGAAGTCAAAAATTGGATCGATTCGTGGATAGCCGAAAAACCGGCCGATTATTTCCGCAAAGGGATCCGTGAATTGCCAGAAAGATGGGAAAAAGTTGTGACTAGCGATGGGCAATAGTTTGAATATTAAATTTGTAACCATTTTTGCAGAATAAAGCATTAATTTTTGAAAAAAAAACGAAGAAACTTACCGGTACTCCTACTAATAAAGTTATATGGTTTATCAAACAAAATGAAAATAATAATTTAACAACTCAATTTTTATTTTCGTTCGATTGTGAAGATATTTATGAAAATCGTCTGGCAACCATCACATGCGTTCACTCGCGGTAAAACACTCCACAAACAGTTTCGCCGCATTGAAAACTGCATCGCATCGCGTTTACTATGTCCTCGGCCTTATTGTACTGTGGAGGATACTACCACAACAAAACGCAAATAGGGATGGCTCGAAATGGAAAGTTATTCAAAGGCTAATTAAGATTAAGATTGAGAATTGGTGACAGATTTTTTCGGTATTTTTGGTACAGATTCTGTACGGTACAGGGAACAGATTTTCGACAAAAAGTACAGATTGGTACAAATTTTTTCGGCTTGTGAAATTTCTTACATTTGAACAAAGCAACATGAAGGTACAACGGGACATATAAATCTATATATACAATAGCCCAAAAAGGACTGAAGAATTCGAGGTAATGCAGGAAATGTTGGAACTTGCGCCGCTTAAAATCCTACATCCTTCGGCCACCCGTTGGCTTTCGTTAGCGATGGTGATGAAGAGATGCATTTCACGATTTATATATTAGACTGTTTGCAGAATATTGACAAATCCTCTGTCGTTTTTTTTAAATATATTTTGCCCCGGATCAACAGATTGAATTGTTTGTTCCAGGCTGAACAACCCGAATGCACGATGCTGGAAAGATAGCAGAAGAAACTATCAGACAGCGAAAGACCGATCATTTTTAGGGATGTTTGTTGTAGGTTTTTCGTGGGGGTGATCAAGTAAATGGGATAAAGATTCGATTTTAATGATACGACGCTCAAGGCTGCGGCAATGTTAAATCCATGAAACTTTTCCAATTTGACAAGCATTAACGTTGTGTTAGAGGCGTTTCCAGGTTTCTACGATGGGATCATACATAATCTGGAGAATCAATTCCGTACCCTGGAAGTGAAATTACACCGTAAGAAAATCAAAGTTTAAGTAAACGAGCATATGTAGGATTGGTGGACAAAAATTGGATATCTAAAAAGAATTGACGGTTCGCTCGCTCATTTTCGCACTTCGATTTGTAACGTTTGCCCTATGCCTCACTTCTCGGCAACTGTTGAGCATTTTATTTTTTACAAAAATAAGCTTCGAAATCGGCTCAATCGTTACGATGAACGCTATTTTGAGATCAAAAGATTTGATTTAACATCGTGGGGGTAGCACGAAATTTTTAATAAATAATAGTATGCAATCTAGATTCAGTAAAACTCTATATAAGCGTTATCAAACACACAAATGTCTTACAAATGTAAATGCAGTCTTTGTAGTAATTTTTTGTTTCATGCTAATAAAATAGATTTTTCTCTACAACGAATATGTTCGATGGTACAGATTTTTGGAAGAAAAAGTACAGATGAGAAAGATTTTAACCCCTCTGGTACAGATTAAAATGTGGCAACACTGGTCAAATTCTTTCGACAGGCAATGGAATGTTATTGTACGAAGCTCCGTAACGTGTGCTACCTAATCGATGTCAAAACCAGAGCTTGGAAATATTGAGCTTGTTAAGCAACATTGAAAATATATTTTTATCAGTGTAACGCGTTTATTTTGCTTGTCGATGCTACTGTCATTCATTCGACGGCAAACAAATTTACAACTGTGTTCATTCATATTCATTCTGTGCTCTCTGAGCTTTCCTCAAAGCTCGAGTCATGAGAATTCATTCACATTTATTCATTGCCATTGAATTGTCAGGAATGTTGTGACTGTTCATTTTCAGTATCCCGATATGTGTGTGATTTTCTCATTGAGTCAGTGCCTTGCTTATTCAGTTGTTTTTGAAGTTACTCCGAAAGGGCAACGCAAATCGGTGGCGCAAGCGGAAATGCCAACAAAAGAGCAAGATCTGCATGCACACTCACAGCTAAGGATTGCTTAGGCTTGGACGGCGAGGGGGCATTCTGCAGAATCGATCCAAGCAGCGAATGCAAACTGTGTCAGCCAAAGCTGGATGTTGGTAATTTCATCCGCTAATCCTATAGCATAGTTTGATCCGTTTGCAAAAGGAAGCTCGAAATATTCCCATTGCGGTCGTGTCTTGGATACCACCATTTTATGTTCGTGTGTTCAGAATTTAAAAAGAATTAAATGTTTGAAATTTGAGTCAAGACGGTATTTTTTACATCGGAATTCTTCTTTTGAAGCATTTCTGACAAGTGGATTTGGAACTGCATATTCACTATGTAAAATGAAAGCAATTTAACTGAGACGGAAACCTTGCATGCTTGAACAATTTAATTTATTGTCACTATTATGAGCATTCTGTACTTTCTTATCTTCCTCAACGAATTTCTCCGTTTCGTCAGTGTCCGAGAACGATGCTGATAGTGAATGAACTGGTATGTTAATGTCAATGAATGACAAAACTAGGGATATTTTGTTTTGCTCACATTCCGTGAACGCAGAACAGAACGAAAAACAGAATGAAAAAAAACTGGATGAATCAACTGTGAGTGGCTTGCTGTGATTGTGAGGTTTGGCGTTGGTTCATTTTCGGTATCCCGAATGCAATGGTATAATGATCGAATGTAGCCGGAAATTCAGCTGAAAAGATTGATGTGATACAGATATTTCCAAGCACTGGTCAAAACTATAAAGAGATGTTTACGCTTTGAAGGAGTGATACACACCATGTTTCAAGCATGCTTAGGATACTTATGGCGCTAGAAGGACCACGTGGGTATGCTAAACACACTTTTTTTTAAATATTGCATTTATTTTTCCGTTCTGATAATAAAATGACAATTCTTAGGAATACAAGACATGTTGTGACATTAAAGTAACATTAAAAATCATTTTGGTTTTCTTAGGTTTAGCTAGCGATCGTGTCTGCGTCTCATCGATTTTTTTTTGCTCATATGATTCTAATCCTTTGTGAACTGCTCAAGGACTCCGGCAATCTTGTCCTTTTTCTGCAGTCGTCCTTTCATTGAAATCTATTTTTCAATAGAGCTTATTTGCGGATAATTCGGAGGAATCATTTCCTTCTCCTCAAAATCAATATTATTTTCGCGATCCCAGTCCAAGATCGAACACTCATAGTAGCATGATGAAATATCAGGCCAGAATAGCATCTGACTTGTGTGTTGTCGGATGAGTGGTAATACACGTTTTTGGAGACATTCCTTCCGATAAATACATATTCCCTAGAGTGAAAAAGGATATTAATACACGCCACTTTGACAAATCACTTGCCAAACCAACACTTTCATCCCCATTTTTTTGTAAAACAATAGCTTCTTCGTGTCCGGGACTTCTGTTACTTGCTTTACAGTATAAAATTGTACCCTAGGAAAAAATTGCAGTCCAGCTTAACACGATGAGCTCCGCGTCAGTCCCTAGAGGCCGACGTTGAGCGTTTTGGTAGGAGAGCGCTGACTAACTGAAACTGATCGTTACAAAATAGGAAAACAAAAATACATACGGTTTGTTTTCGGATGTTTTACAAAATGTGAATAGTTTCTAGTCGAATTCCTGACTATTTTCTATATATACTATAAGTATCTTTAGGACCTGGAACATTCGGCATCGGACTGTTGAGCAAACCAGTTCATTTTACTTTCGCTGCGCCTCGATCCAAATTGATTGGACCCCACCAGTGGTAATCCAAATTGGATATCGTTGTGTAGTTTTCTTCACGTTTTTCGCGCATCATTTAGTATTGACTCTCGTGCAGTTCGGACGCACTTTGGAGAGCTCTCAGCGGATAGATCGATAAGCGGTCGGGAAGTGAGCAGTGGAGTTTTAGTCTCCAACGAATAAGCACGGATTTTTCGAAAAGTGTTAAGTACGCGATTGATAGCATGGGTGGAGGGAAGAGAAAGAAGAAAAGTCTCAACCCCAATGACTCATCAAACAGCCCCGATCAGAAGAGAGGCAAACGGAACAGCAATGTGCCCGTTCATTCACCGGCCTCTCTCGCAGACAGCGTTGTTCAGTCAGATCGTGTTAGCAACCGTATTGCGATCTTAGCTGACGCTGAAGATAACGGAGCTTCTGCTCGTACAATGACAGCATCGGCAATCAACAATGCAGATCCCGGCGAAGAAGCATCAGGAAGCCATCCTCCAGCGAAGCAGAAAATTAAGCTACCCCCGCTGGTAGTAGAATCGATCCCTCTGGACAAACTTAAGCTAACTATGTAAGCGATTGGCGTGGACGCTGTTTTCCAAATTACCAGGATGGAAGGATGGAGAGGAATATAACAAATCGAAAACGTACCTGGTCAAGGCCAACATCCCCTTCTTCACGCATGATGTGGCAAGCGAGAAGCCTTTTAAGGCGCTGATCCGAGGACTTCCCACCATGGACGTGAAAGACATCGTAACAGAACTTCGAGATAAATTCAAACTCCAGACACTCGCAGTCTTCCCTATGAGGCGTCGGAACAAGGAAATTCTGTATTGCAATTGCCTATATTTGGTTCACTTTGCAAAGGGTAGTGCAACGCTGCGAGCCCTACAAGCAATTCGAACGATCAGCAACGTAATGGTCAAATGGGAAGCGTACCGTGGACCGACCCGAAGCGTGACACAGTGCATGCGCTGTCTTAATTTCGGTCACGGTACCCGTAATTGTCAACTCAGGCCGAGATGTAACATCTGCTCCGAACAGCATTTCACTGACAGCTGTTCAACTGAAGTAGCTGGCGCCTTCAAATGTGTAAACTGCGGTGGAGACCACCAGGCTACGAACTAAGCTTGCACCAAACGTGAAGAATACCAAGACAAGACAGAATCAACCCAGCCAGCGTAAAAAGCAGAAGCAAGTAAACATTGAGATGGACGACTTTCCCGAACTTACCAACATCGCTAACGGGTGTTCCAAGCCTATTGCGGTCACTGATCTGTCATCCGACCACCTGCCGGTAGTCTTCAAGATGGAACAAAACATCAATCAAAAACAGCTACATAGTAGGAGAAATTATCATCGTGCGAATTGGCCCCAACTCCAGCGGTACGTGGAGGATCGTATCGACGAGAACACCCGCTTGGAAACAGAGAATGACATCGACCAGGTGCTGCAAGCACTCTCGGGCTACATAGGCGAGGCGGAAAACCAGTTCATCCCATCGGCGACGGTAACTTGTAAGTTCACACCTCTAGATCCAGAAACCAAACGAATAGTGTCCCTTAGGAATTGTGTCAGACGTCAATACCAGAGGACGGGGAATTCAACTAGAAAAGTTCTATACAAAAAACTTAACAAAATTATTGCTACTAGAGTGCAAAATCTGAAAAATAAGCAGTTTAATAACGACCTTCGAAGTTTACCTAAATATTCAAGGCCCTTTTGGCGTCTGACTAAAGTTTTAAAAAATAAGCCAAAACCAGTGCCTCCGCTCAAAAACAACAATCAAATCTACTTAACATCTACTGAAAAGGCAAGTGCCATAGCGCAGCAATTCAGGACTGCACATGATCTGGGTCAACACATTGCCAGTCCGATGGAAGCGTCGGTCACGCAATGCATACATCAACTTGACACTGTGCCAATCGAGCTCACAGGAGAACAGCGAGTTCTTTGTTTTAGAGAGGCTTTAAATTTTTCAGTTCATTCGCCTCTAAAACTTATTTACTTTTGTCTGAGAAGCATTTAACGAGTCTCTATCGATGTATGTTGTCGATGGAAGGACTTAAACTCGTTCGTCGCCCGAAGTGACTTTTCTGAGTTTATAGCGGAACCCAAATTGCGGATAAATTATCAAATAAAGATCAAACTTAGTTTGTAGACAACTTTCACATGATCTAGCTTTATTTTATTTAATTTGAAGATCAATTGACAACAATAACACATGGCAAAGTCGTATATATGGGTTTCGCAAAAAGCTGCAGTACAAACCACCATCCCCTTAATAAAAAGTATAGTATAAACATTATAATGATATGGTTATAATTTTATTATTTTTCTACACATAGTTACACTTAGGTGCCTATTCTATCAAATTCCTTTTAAAAATCCTATTTAATTTGAACGAGGAAAGTGTTACCCATATCTGGATGACGGGGCGACGAAAGGGTTAAAGCATAAGCCGCTCTCGTGTGCCCTGAATATTTGACATGGTTAGACATCATAAGTAGGCATATGCCATACCGCTTGATAAATTTGTCAACGTACCCACGACCGTATTCACCCCCTCTAACCATTTACCAATGCAGATGTTTGTAGCACATCTGACAATGAAACAAAATATTGACGTTTAATTTCGAAATATCAATTTGCACCTTTATTCGTTCATACAAGTACATTCACGAGATTATTCTAATGAAAAATCCAATGCCCTAATTGGAACTCAGGAACCTATACCGAGGACTAAATGACCTCTGTGAATCTGTAAGATTGACAGAATTATTTAATTTATTGTTCATGGAAGCCTAAGTTTCGTTTCTAAAGTGAATTTTAACATATATAAGATGTGTACGTGCGATTAAAATAATTCTTTGTATCCTATGTTCAAATTTTCCGAATTTTTTCTGCAACAACAACTGGATTATTACGCCTAATCTCCTGCGCTCCAAACTGGCGATAATCGAAGGAGCACTTATGCTTATCACTGTATCGATGAATCGGACAAAATACATCCCCACAACGGCACTCGATGGCGATAAGTCCCACTTTTTTGCGACAAGATGCACACCGATTACTGTTCTTTCTTTCACCTTCCTTGGCATCGTCATGCGAGCCGCCATTGACATCCGCTGATTTGTCAACCTGTGCGTTTGACGTGAAACTTTTCGTTGTAATTGTAGATTGCAGTGATCTCCTTTCCTGGTCCTTCAGATACAAGTAGCACCTGAAGCAGATGCCTCTCCACGTTATAAATCCGGCGATATCGGAACATGAACTACAAAAAGCATCCATCACCGTGTATACAAGGTCAATCTAAACTGAACTTCTCATCTAAATTAGTTTGCAAAGTGTGATCACTCTTCATTCTTCCTGGGTTTAAATACACTGAGATGGACGAATTGCTACTGTCGTAGGTATGATTTCATATAAGTTGAGGGTACTTTTATTCTTTTTGGGTAAATTATTATATTTACCAGCTACATCTGAGCCTCATATCCGCCTCACCCATATCCGAGATGATATCCTTTTATCCTTTTGCTTTTTCTTTGATAAAGTTTTATAACAAACCTGAAACTATTGGTTCTCTGGTTTCCCACAGTTAACTTCCTGCCGTCCCGATTGGATTCCGATTAGGATTGGGCGATCTTGGATCGATTTTCAGAGGATCGATCTTTTCCATTTCGATTTCCGATTTTTTAGATCGATTCTCTGTACCCGAAAAAATCGTAAAGATCGATCTTTTTCTTTCGATTTTTTCGATCTTGGATTTTTTTTTCAATGTACATCGATTTTCCTGATCACGAACATCACTGTCGCAAACGCTTTCACGTCACTTACGCTTCACCAAATCTTTTTGTGTCTATCATCATTGTCACGGACAGTTGCGTGTAAAAATAAACTCCGTGAAACAGTTCATTCCCGTTTATAAGAGACATGTCAGTTGCATAATTTCGGGCGTTTGAAAGTTATGTCGGTTGCATAATTTCGGACGTTTGAACGTTATGTAGGCAATTAATAAGTGTATGAGAGAGTATTCCATTAAATTGACCGTATGTTTTAGAATGACAGGTTTGCGATTTCACCTCGATGATTAGATATTTCAATGCTAACTATTCGGACTCATTCCATGAATCATTTGCTTGGTGCGTTAGTTTGCTGAATCAAACGCTGGTTCAAAGATGAGGAGAAATACTTGGTTGCTCTTGAATAATGTAGTTGTTGAACATATGGGAATGTAATTTTATTTCCTCTTTCTATAAATTACGTGACTATCATGATTTTAATAATCGATATCTCGCATACTCTTGTACTCAGCTCTGTCTTACTCGTTTGAATAGTGAGAAATATTTAGTATAGGTCAACGTTAGAATCATTTTTTTAAGAACCGTTTCTACAATTTTGATGAATAATAATATATTCTATATATCAGAATAAACCCAAATTTATCCATCTCATGATCAGTACAATCTGAGCAACTCCCATATGGGATTCTGAAGTTTAATCCTCTTATCCTTCCTATTCTCGCGTAATTATATATACGGGTCATGAGGTTTGATATAATTATTTAAACAGAAACTGGTCAGTAGCGTCGGTCAGAAGCATAATTTTCGTATGAAACATCTGATGAGTTTCAAGGAATTTGCCCAAAGCAGAAAATGATTCAGATTTTCTTTAGACGGATTTCAAAATGATGGAAAAAGAACTAGATAATTATTAAAAAATTATTAAAAATTATTAATTTAAAAGCTTTGCGATGATAGATTAATTTTTTCCTTATTTGGAATTTAAATATTCTTTCATTTAAAGTATGTCTTCGAAACAATATCGTTGAAAATATCTATTACGTAAAAACAAAAGATCAATTGCCTTATTCGATGTAACTATCGTCCTGATTTGGGTCTTGTCCACCAATTGCGAATGCTTGAATTACACAAACCAGTTCTTCAATATTGGAAAAACATTACAGTTATTATTTTATATTCAAAATATCAACAAATCAATATAATACATAATCTATCATAATGATCGTTTTACGCCAGTGGCCGCCATTGCCATTTTATGGGGTTGCAACTCTCTGTTAGTCTAATTCTTAAAATAGAAAAAAAAATCTATTCATTTACGACAATCGAAATTAGACCTTTCTCCCTGTTTCAATCAGTCTACGAGAGCTACATTTTTAGTCTTCAATTACATAGCGCATTTATCGAATCCAAAAAAACAAATTCACGTCCTCTAGATACGTCAGGATTTCGTTCTAAAAATGCCACCAAGCGGGTAAATTGCTGTTTGTTTATCCTCTCTCTCTTAAAAAGCAAAACAAGATTCAAAATGTTAGCAAATAAGCTAAATAAATCCGAAAATCAACTTACTCCATTCCGCGTGACTAGCTTTCACCGTGACGTGACAGTATCGTGGTATTCATAGTAACACCAAGTTCATCAAAGATGTCACGACGAATGAACTCTTCCGGATTCTACACACACGGTGGCAGCCGTAATAACGTTGTATACAATTCACTTCGTTTTCACCGTGAAGTGACGTTCGTGATCAGACCCAATGTCAACATTTGGATAGCTTTCGATGATGTCAAATTAGTGATAGTGAATAAGATTGAGCTATCTTGGATCGATGTATCTCCAAATTCCGGTTTTTCGGATCGATTATTCCTACTCTAAAAAAATCGCGACAAACTAAAAAACAAAATGTAAATTTGTTCAGCTAAATCAGCTAATTCGCGCAATCCTCTTAAAAATTTAGGAAAAAATTACGCTACATGTGGAAGAAACAACACATACGAACGCATTTTAGTAAAAATTAGAGCAAAAGCGGGTCTCATAGTACTATTTTTTTTCAAAATTTCGAAATGCCTGAAGATATATACAATTTTTTTACTGCAAAAAACATTCTAAAAATTCGGAAAAAATCACATATACCTAAAATAGACTTAGGAAATAATTTGAATACAAACTAGAATAGTACTGAATCCCAAAATAAAAAAAATTAAAATTTAATTTAAAATTAAATTTAAAATTAATTCAATTATTTTTAGTATTTGATTTTTTGATGAAAAAATTATTTGAAAATATTGATCGATACACCTTAGCAAGACGTACTTTCAGCATTTTTTTTTTCATTTACTTGTCTCAAAACTATTGAGAATGGCGTGAAAAAAACGAAAAAGTGTATTTTTCACCATAGATTCTAAAGGGTGTGTCACATCAAATTGCATCACGGAAAAACGCTGTAGAAATTCGCCCAGTAGACCGATCCTTTTGAAAATTTTAGACAGTAAAATAAAAACTATTAAACAACTTTTGGCATTTTCTTTTTATTCATACTTCGAGCCCAAGCCCGTATGCTCGCACCTTCCTCTTTACCCCGTCCATAAGGTTTTGTACAACGTCAGGTTGTAGTTTTTTTTTGAACAGAAATCCATTTTTTCTTGAAGTCCGCCTCCGATTTGACAACTTTTGGGTTCTTCCGGAGGGCCTGCTTCATAATCGCCCAATATTTCTCTATTGGGCGAAGCTCCGGCGCGTTGGGCGGGTTCATTTCCTTTGGCACGAAGGTGACCCCGTTGGCTTCGTACCACTCCAACACGTCCTTTGAATAGTGGCACGAAGCGAGATCCGGTCAGAAGATGGTCGGGCCCTCGTGCTGCTTCAATAGTGGTAGTAAGCGCTTCTGTAGGCACTCCTTAAGGTAAACCTACCCGTTTACCGTGCCGGTAAACACGAAGGGGGCGCTCCGCTTTCCGCAAGAGCAGATCGCTTGCCACACCATGTACTTTTTGGCAAACTTGGATAGTTTCTGCTTGCGAATCTCCTCCGGAACGCTGTGTACATCTTCCGGGCTCGCGTCTTCCCCACCATGTTTTGCCTTTCGTCGCAGTTAGGAGCCTTCTGAACCTTGTTTGTACGCAGGCCCTCCCGCTGCTTGGTCCGCTGGACGAATGAACTTGACAAATTCAACTTATTGGCGACATCCCGGACCGAACTTCTCGGATCACGTCTAAACTGCTTAACTACGCGCTTGTGATCTTTTTCACTGACGGAGCATCCATTTTTGCCGTTCTTCACCTTCCGGTCGATGGTTAGGTTCTCGAAGTATCGTTTTAGTACTCTGCTGACCGTGGATTGGACGATTCCCAGCATCTTACCGATGTCCCGATGTGACAACTCCGGATTCTCGAAATGAGTGCACAGGATTAATTCACGACGCTCTTTTTCGTTCGACGACATTTTTCCAAAATTACGTAAAATTGACAGTGAAGCATGGCCAACGTGATCTATACACTCTTATCTGATTATAAGCGAAAGCTGAACATATAATTCCTAAAAATTAAATTTTTACAGCGTTTTTTCCGTGATGCAATTTGATGTGACACACCCTTTATGTTGTACCATATAAGAACTCAAATATATGATACTACTGACAAAATTTCATATTTAGTACCCTATACAATATTTTTCATACAGCTGGTGATTTGGTTTCGGCCACTTTTTACTCCCGTACCCAGCCAGGCCCTATGGAAATATAAAAAATGTTTTGGTACCACGCAACACTGAAAAAAATCACACCTATCTAGAAAAGCCGTAGGAAGACAATTAAATATGATTTAGAGTAGTACTGAAGTACTCAAATTTTTGATGTAATTTTTTTATATAATTTTTCTAATAATTTAATAATAATTTTTCTTGATACAACGTAGTGAGATGCAAATTCAGTATTTTTATCA
The DNA here is from genome assembly GCF_029784135.1 of Toxorhynchites rutilus septentrionalis. NCBI lineage: Eukaryota > Metazoa > Arthropoda > Insecta > Diptera > Culicidae > Toxorhynchites > Toxorhynchites rutilus. Next base: position 151,717,546 of record NC_073745.1, read on the forward strand.
AATTGTTTTCTCAAATCTTCTGAGGATGGCGTGAAAAAAACGAAAAAGTACGTTTTTTACTATAGATCCTATGTTAAACCACATAGGGGTTCAAACAAACCGCCAAAATTTCTTATTTAATATTGTTAGAGCTGATTATGAATTAGAAAAACCGTTACGAAATTGTGTGCAATTAACTTTTTCTCTCACGATCTAGTTCTCATTGATTTTCTTTAATTATAAAATGTTATCTATTCAAATTGGTCATTAAAGCACAACGTAAGGAATAGTACGCACGGTTTTTTAATCGTTCTCCGAAAGTGGAAAATTCTCGAATTTTCCTTAACAATTTTCCCACCAAGTTTTGTCGTGCAGAAATCTCACGTACAGTTTGGTTTAGTGTTTAAGCTGTTTCTTAGTGGAAAAGAACAGTTTTAGTGCAATTCCCGTTTGGTGGATTTTTCGTGAAGAAAATTTTTCACCATTTTCGCTGCATCCGGTTCGAAGAAAAGGGATTTCAAATCGCGTAACCCGAAGTTACCATATAAACCCCGTCTACTTGTCGAAGTAAGTCCCCTGTCTCCATCATTTTGGTGCCAGTGACCAGGATCCGTCCTGGAAGAATCGTTCCCGTCCCGTCACATGTGTTGCGCATAACCTCGCACGCCAACACATTTCATCGTTTTTGGAGTTTACTGGATTCATATTGAAAGAATCAATCACGTCCCGTCACATGCGTGAAGCATAATCCCGTTTACCAACACGCATCGCCGTATTTGAGTTCTGGTGCTGATAATTCCCGGAAAATCGATCCCGTCCCGTTACACGTGTTGCGCATAACCTAGACTGCCATCGAATATAGCCGTTTTTGAAATTTTGTCGCTGATATTTACCAATAATACAAGGCCTCATTTTGAGAGGTTAAAGGTGAGTACCTCTCCAATACGATTACGTGGTTTTTTGTGGTGCTTCCTGGTCCCTTTCGACCGTTTCAGCTTCATCACCATCGTGTCTAATATCACTCCGGAAGCCGAAAATACTATCTACGGAGAATGCCAGACGAAAGGAGGTTGAAGGCGAAGGAAGCGAAGTAGAAAAATTCCATCAAAGCTATGGATAGAGTGATCCAGTTTATCCTGAATTATGATCCCGAGAGACAGCAAGGCGAAATTCCTCATCGGCTGGAACGTCTTGAGAAGATTTGGGACACGTTTGAAATCGTTCAATCCGAATACGAAGAACTGGATGATAGTGAAGATTTTTCAGCGGTAAGTGAACAAATCAGAGTTCAGATGGAAGAAAAATATTTCGAAGCGAAGGCTGCTTTGGTTTCGATGCTGCCCCTTGCTGCTCCCGTCGCACCCGCATACCCCGCTGCGGCTCGTGAGGCACCTGGTCCTAATAACGTGAAGCTTCCCACCATCACACTTCCCGAGTATGACGGCGACTTCAACAATTGGTTGACGTTCCATGACACGTTCCGGTTCATGATCCATGCGTCCACGGAGATTTCATTCGTCCAAAAATTTCACTATTTGAGAGCGTCCTTGAAAGAAGAAGCTGCCAGCCTGATCCAGTCCATCGCGATTACTACTAATAACTACACCGTCGCTTGGGATACGTTAGTGCAGCGCTATTCAAACAAGGCCCTACTGCGTAAGAAGCACATCCGTGCTCTGTTGAAGTACCCGAAGATTTCCAACCAGTCCGTTGATGCCCTCCACAAAATTGTGGACGATTTCCAGCGTCACACCAAGATTTTAGAGCAACTTGGTGAGCCTGTCGCGCATTTCAGTTCAATACTGATGGAGCTATTAGAGGACAAACTAGATGACGCCTCTCTAGCTGCGTGGGAGGAGTTTATCGCCACCGAAAATCAACCCACTTTTAACAAGATGATTGAGTTCCTTCAAAGACGGGCCCGCATACTAGAGACGATATCGGTTAATCGTCCACACCACAACCAAGTGAAGTCAGCGAATCAATCCTCCATCTCGAAGCGTCCCAGTAATTCCCGTGTGAGTTCCAACGCAGCTGCAGAAGTTTCCAGCCTGTGAGAAGCAAAAACACCCCCTGTTTGATTGCTCCATTGCTCAACAACATGGATGCAAAAAGTCGTATGAAGGTTGTGATTGAGAAGAAGCTTTGTATCAATTGCTTCCGTAGCGACCATTTCGCTCGCTCATGCCGATCGAAGTTTACGTGTAAACATTGTTCGAAGCGTCATCATTCGATGATTCATCCTGGACCACACGAGCTAAGCTCGACCATTCCCGAAGAGAATGCTGTTAAAGGATCATCCACATCAAGGGCTACCAATCCGGGTCCCACCAGCGTTCTCACCGTTTCTGCTGTTCCTACCGACAGTTCCCCGTGTGCGAAGACAGTAGTCCATCCTACCAGCGTTCTTCTGACCACAGTTGTGTTGATCGTAGTAGATACTTACGGTCAAGAGCACGTCGCCCGTGTCATGCTGGATACCGGCTCCCAACCAAATGCCATAAGCGAGCGTCTGTGCCAACAACTTCATTTGAGCCGTAGGTCTGTCAACGCGCCAATTGCCGGTGTAGATGGGACCGTTACGAATGCAAAACATGAAGTATCTGCTGAAGTTAGATCACGTGTATCCGATTTCCATGAAGTGCTCGATTTTTTGGTATTGCGGAAAGTTACATGCGATACTCCATCCGTACCGTTCAGTACGTCTGAACTGGAGCTTCCCGATGACATTGCCTTAGCCAACCCCGATTTTGGAACTCCTCGTAGAGTGGATATGATAATAGGCGTTGTTCATTTCTATTCCTTCTTGCGGAAAGGACAGGTTCGTATAGCAAACCTTTTGTGTATTGGAACCGTGTTTGGGTGGATTGCGTCGGGAAAGATCGAGAGTAACCGTCAACATTTAAAGCAAGCGATAGCAACTTGTCATGTGGCGACAGTTGTACCAATCGATGAACTGCTGCAGCGATTTTGGCAGCTAGAAGATGTGAGCGCTTTAAATTAGTCCGTCGACGAGCAAAACTGTGAAAATTTCTATCAGAATACAGTTTCCCGTGATCCCTCAGGGCAATATATTGTTCGAATGCCCAAGCATCCCGATTTCAATAAGATGATTGGCGAATCGAAAGCCATAGCGATGCGGCGTCTTAGCTGGTTGGACAAGCGACTGCAGAAGAATGAAGAACTGAAGATTCAGTACCATGCGTTTATGAACGAGTATATTAGCCTGGGTCACATGGTTCCCGTTCCCGATGATGATCAAGCTACTTCTATCAGATGTTACCTTCCGCACCATCCCGTGATAAAACAATCAAGTTCAACGACCAAGGATCGCGTCGTGTTCGATGGATCAGCGAAAACTAGCTCCGGGCACTCACTAAACGATGCGTTGTTAGTTGGGCCAGTCGTGCAGGACGACATTCTCAACATACATCTTCGTTTTCGCATGTTTATGATCGCCTTAGTGGCAGATGCGGAGAAAATGTACCGGCAGGTAATTATGCATCCTGATGACCGCTCCTTGCAAAGGATTTTGTGGCCACCTGGCAGTAGCGGATCTGTGAAGACTTATGAGTTACGCACTGTTACGTATGGTCTCGCACCATCTTCGTTCCTCGCTACGAGAACCCTGTTACAGTTAGCTGAAGATAATGGAAATGATTACCCGAGAGCAGGCAACGCTCTGAAGAAAAATGTTTACGTTGACGACTTCATCAGCGGTGACGACACAATCGAAGGAGCAATTCTATTGCATACAGAGTTAACGGAGATTTTGCAGAAAGGCGGATTCCGACTGTGGAAGTGGTGCCCGATTTCGCTTCCGGTTTTGGCTGGTCTTCCTCCTGAGCTCCTTGGAACTGAATCATCTGTTAAGTTCGGACCCGATGAAACCATCAAAACTCTCGGCATAAGTTGGGAACCTGAGGCAGACGTTTCCAAAATTGAAACATCAATCATCATCGAAAATCAGGCACCTACGAAGCGCAACATCCTGTCTGCAATTGCTCAATTATTCGACCCTCTCGGATTTATTTCTCCCGTCATTGTACAAGCAAAAATTCTTATGCAATATCTGTGGCTGCTAGCCCTGGAGTGGGATACGGAAGTTCCTCCAGAAATACATCAGCAGTGGATTCGATTCGCCGAGCTGTGGTAATTGCTCGGCGAATCGAATCCACTGCTGATGTATTTCTGGAGGCTTTCCAACTTCCGTATTGATAGATACGTTTTGATTCCCGGATGTCAACGCGTCGAATTGCATTGCTTTGCAGATGCTTCAAAGGTAGCATGAAGCATGGTGCTTGCGTATACGTCCGCTCTGAGACAGCAAACGGTATCGTAAAAATCAGTTTGTTGACATCGAAGTCCAAGGTAGCACCCTTGAAACCGCTCAGTATTCCAAGGTGAGAACTGTGTGCGGCTCTCAACTCTCCTCGCTTGTATGAGAAAATTTCAACGGCATTAGATATAAATTTCTCTACTGTGGTATTTTGGACCGATTCCACAGTAGTATTGCAGTGGATGAAATCTCCCCCCAGATCCTGGAAGACCTCCGTTGCAAACCACATTTCGGTAATTCAATCTACAACTCACGGATCGCAATGGCTCCACGTAGCTGGAAAAGATAACCCTGATCTCGTTTCCCGAGGAATGTGCGCAGAAGAATTAGTAGCAAGCAAGCTGTGGAAATTTGGTCCTAGCTGGTTAAAAGAAAATAGATCAAGGTGGCCGGTTCGAACACCGCAGAAAAACCAGTTACCGTCCTAGGAAAAGGAGGTTAGTTCGAAAATTATCCTGACAAATCAAATGATCCAGTCAAAATCGTTGATCGACAGATTTTCGTCGTACTCACTCCTCCTTGGTGCAATTGGATTCTGTTTTCGTTTTTATAACAACTCTCGCAGAAATACGCAACAACGTAATGTCAGCAGCGTTTTGTCTGTCGCCGAGCACCAGAATGCCAAGGAAGCCATCTTGAAGCTGGTTCAAGCTGAAACGTTCCCCGAAGATCTAAAGCGCCTGAAAAAAGGGCAATTGGTATCAGGAAAATCCTCACTTCATTTGTTAAGCCCGTTTATCGATTCTGATGGTTTGATCCGCGTTGGTGGCCGGTTACGCCTATCTGACGCGCCATATAATGTGAAACACCAGATCGTCATTCCCGGATTTCATCATTTTACGCAACTTCTTCTGAAACACCAACATCGCAAGCTCATGCATGGTGGAATTATGGTCACCATCGCTGTAGTACGTGATGAATTCTGGCCAATAAATGGTCGGAGAGCTGTTCGTAGTGCCATTCGAAAATGCTACGAATGCAGCAGATCTAACCCGCAACCAATTCAACAACCAATTGGCCAGCTGCCAGCTGCAAGAGTGACAGCAAATGAAGCCTTTATCTGCACAGGTGTCGATTATTGTGGACCCATTTTCCTCAAACCAAGCCATCGAAAAGCTGCAGCCCGTAAATCCTACATATGTATTTTGAGTATGCTCTGTATGCTTGAGTACGAAAGCTGTTCATTTGGAATTGGCGAGCTACATGAGCACGAATGCCTTCCTGATGGCTCTAGACCGTTTTGTTTGGAGGAGAAATAGGCCGCAGCATATATATTCGGACAATGGTACGAATTTTATTGGTGCGAAAAATACCTTGCACGAAGTCTATACTATACTTAAACCAGGAGTAAACAACGACAAGATTTCCAAGCACCTATCCGATGACAACATCCAATGGCACCTGATACCACCTAATTTCGGTGGTCTTTGGGAGGCCGCGGTAAAAGTAGCCAAGACCCACTTGGTGCGCCAACTTGGTTCCTCACTGCTTTCTTTCGAAGAGCTAACAACAGTTCTAATCAAAATTGAAGATAGCATGAACTCCCGCCCGCTATTACCGCTTTCGAGCGATCCCAACGATTTTTCTGTTTTAACTCCGGCACATTTCTTGGTGGGAAACATGATCCGTCCACTACCCGAAGCAGATATCCGTGATGTTCCTCTGAACCGTCTCGACCAGTACCAGAAGCTCCAGAAATATTCACAAAACTTTTGGCATCGTTGGCGGAATGAGTATTTGAAGGAGTTAAACCAACAATACAGTGCCAACCCGAAGCGCTATCAGATTACCGTTGGAGACATCGTCATCGTCAAGGATGAATCCCTTCCTCCAGCTCGTTGGCCTCTCGCCCGCGTTCTCGAAGTGCATCTAGGACCTGATGGAGTGACCCGAGTTGCGACCCTTCGCATTTCCAGTGGAACCCTCAAGCGTGCAGTCTCCAAAATTTGCCCATTAGAGTGTGCAACCGAAGAATAATTTTCCATCTCATGTAAAGTAGTTTTGAAATTTGATTTCAAAAGGTGGCCGGTAATGTTAGAGCTGATTATGAATTAGAAAAACAGGAAGTGGGTTATATCTATGGTATAACCGCAAGGGTGACGTAGGACTATCGTTGATTTAGAGATCATTTGCATGAAGTTTAATCTGAATTCATTCTGAATGAATGAATATTTGGAGAACTTCGAAAACGAGAGCGTTACGTTGGAGGCACAAGGTTTTATGCATCCAATATTGGATACGGAAATATCCTACTGATGGGGAAGAATAATCTTCAGAAGCTATCCTGTTGATTGCGATTGATTGAAAAAAAACAAAACCTAATGTATTTTGTCACAGTGTTACATGGATAGAAAACATTAAAATAAACTCTTTCATATGAATGTAACTTTAAATTCCCAGAGGAACTGGCAGATTATTTTCAGTAACGATTAGATATTTCCACATTTTCCTCGATACTGGAAGCCCACCAGTGGTTAATGCTAACTCGATAACCATCTGTTAATAGCACTTGATTGAAACATATTTGGTCACAGTGTTACATGGATAGAAAACATTCAAATAAACTCTTTCACATGAATGTATTTCTAAATTCCTAGAGGAACTGGCAGATTATTTTCCGGATCTTTCTCGATCCAAACGGAAAGAATTCCGTGCGTGTATGTGTGTGTGTGTGTAGCGGCTGCTTCGAGATCTTCCCGGGGAACCGTTTGAAGCATCACTCTCCTCCTGATGGATTCCCTTCTGGCCTAAGGTGCACAAACAGGCTCTTGGTGACACCGTTCATCCGCGCTTTCATGATAAATGAAGAGCTTCACCACAACAGCGACAACATGCTCCAATCGCTGTTCAATTAGAACTGAGTGGATTTCCGAGCGGCGCTCGCCTATATACCGATTGGTGATTTCAATAGCCTATTTTGAAAGCAAATTTAAGACTATTGAAACAAGTTTTTGGATCAGAAAGTAACAAGTATAGAACGCGTAGACATTTTATCTTTCGAATGAAGTGTTTATCATACCATTTCGTTCAGTTGTTTAGGAGCTATTAACACTCAAAATCTCGGTCTTCGGCGTAACGCTTTCGTTTTCGAAACTTTGATTTTACACCCCGGTATAGAAATGAAAGACGTAGTCCTACGTCAAAACCGTTACGAAATTGTGTGAAATTAATTTTTTCTCTCACGATCTAGTTCTCATTGATTTTCTTTAATTATAAAATGTAATACCATCTGTTCAAATTGTTTCTCTTAGAGGCGAATGAACTGAAAAGTTTAAAGCCTCTTTAATTCAACATCATCATCATCATCAAATTGTTCATTAAAGCACAACGTAAGGAATAGTACGCACGGTTTTTTAATCGTTCTCCGAAAGTGGAAAATTCTCGAATTTTCCTTAACAATTTTCCCACCAAGTTTTGTTGCGCAGAAATCTCGCGTACAGTTTGGTTTAGTGTTTAAGCTGTTTCTTAGTGGAGAAGAACAGTTTTAGTGCAATTCCCGTTTGGTGGATTTTTCGTGAAGAAAATCACCATTTTCGCTGCATCCGGTTCGAAGAAAATGGATTTCGAATCGCGTAACCCTAAGTTACCAGATAAATCCCGTCTACTTGTCGAAGTAAGTCCCCAGTCCCCATAAAATATCCTATACAATATTTGCCATACAGTTAGGGATTTGCTTTAGGAGCACTTTTTACTCCCTTACCCGGCCAAGCCCTTTCATTCATTTCAACATTTGATTTCTTTCAAGGTCGTAAATTAGTAAATAAATTTAGGAGAAGCAGTTTTGTAAGTTTGGTCATTACAAAACAAGTGGTCAAGTTATATTCAAACCATCACATTCGCAAGGGTGACAGTGAAAATGTGTCACTATCCCATGACATCAGGTCCAGCTGAAGCGTTCTTTTCTAGAACTGGGACTACTAGTAAGATTTCGACACTAAATGCCAGGTGTATGATACGATTGGATTCAACGAGATTATTGTCAGTAGAGTTCTGGATGAATATCAGTTGTTGAATTTCTAATAATTTTCAATTAATTTGTTTAATTAAATAATTCCATGAAGGTTCAAGATTAATTCCCTGGCTCCCTGGATTGTTTTTTCTGGGCTTTCAAGTTTTTTTGTGACTTTCATTATGACAATCAAACTGAAATGCCTTTAATGTTTGAATAGAAATGTGAAATATTAATTTCATGTTTAAAAATAAGACAATACTTATATAGAACAAGTAAATCAATTGGAAAAAGGGCATTCGATTTTTAAAGATCGATTCTGCCATGTGTTGTGAAGAATGAGATTCTCAGATTTTCGTTCCGTCGAGTGGTCGATAGATCGTATTTACATAATCAGATCACTTACCTCAGTGAATCCTAATTCTTATCTCTCCCCACTAACAACTATCCCCTCCGTGAAAATCACAATATAACTACGCTATAGAGGCGACCCTCATGGTCACGAATATCATACTAACATTCCTTCCCTTCCCCTGGTGACTGTAAGACCGTAGCTTGACTATTTACAGCTCGAATCACCGAAACTTGCACAATGAGAAAGGTTTGATACTCCCAACCGTCATTCAGTGTGTTCTTTGTGCTATTTCGCAGGTTCAGGTCAATCACAAAGAGCAACTACGAAGTCTACAGTCTACCCAAGCTTAAGCTCGCAAGTGGATTGATATTTCTGACAGTGATTCAGAAATACACTTGTTCACCTATAACATCCTGAAATGGTCAAATATTAAATGGTAATCTACAACAACTGATACTCCTTTATGCCATGATAAAATAGTTTAACTTGCGAATTAAAAATACAGTGAAAAATTCACTACATAAACTGATTTTTTATTGGCTTCTATTCAACATCTGCCCGTTTCGAGAGCTTGTTTTCACAGATGCATTCCGGGGATGGAAAAACAAGTTGAGGATCAACTTTTATTTCCTGGTAGGCTAAATTTATCTAACCAAAATATTCCACCTGCCGACCCGTGAGGGAAGAACTCACACATTGCTGATGCTGTGCGGAGGGTGTATTTTTCTCGTTCAGCCTCTATGCATCATCGAACACAGGAATCAGAAGTGAAGAGAAAACTGATTGGTCCTATTAAAATAAACATGGTCCAGCTGTGGAAATGAACTCCATTCGACTGGATGCTATCAACTGGATGAAAGTTTGATCCCTCTAGATCCCAGCATTTAGAGCTGAAATTGGATGAATTTGGGCTGTTTTCCGTCCAGCAAGGTTTATACTTCACGGGCTACTGAATTTCAGAAGCAAAAAAAATCTTTTGCTAGGGTAACTCTGGATCCACAATGTTCGCGATGAATTATGGCACATGCGAATTTTTCGCTGAGCGAACACAAGGAGTACCAAATTTGAAACAAATACGAACTGTACGAGCTTTTCACTGTTCGTAAGCCCGATAAATATACATGGAAGAGCAGCGAAAATATTTTATGATTTATGTTTTCAAATGAGTTGTGCTCAAAAAGACGTTCAGGGGAAAAATTATGTTTTTTTTCTTCCCATGCTTGCAAACGATTGGACGCAGCCCCACAAAAAATGCGAATAGCAGTACAATTGTACGTATGCTTCCCTATTTACCTCACTATTCAAGTGAGGACCAACTTTCCATCTGTTTATTAAATTTCATCATCGCAATCAGCAAGGGCACAAAGGCGGAACGGCTATGGTCTCCCCCCGAAGCCGGAGAACCAAAAGCGGATAGAAAAGTTCAAACTTTGTTACCATTTTTGCATTCATGATTATTACAAACAATTTCCGCCTCCTCTGCCCGCTGCCAGGGGATTCCAAGTGCCGGGCCGAAATAAGTGCTTGCATCACACAGTATGTAGATTGGGATCTGCTGGGACTGATTCCAGCTGACTCGTTTGTACCGGAATCCGGGCGGTTGCACAGCCGAGCAAAATAACAACCTTTCTGATGTTGAATTTTGCAACTGTAAAATTTGCGTAGGAGATTAACACTTGATTTTCACTAGATGTGTATAGTGTAATTCTGTTGAATGTGAGATATAAATAAAATGAACGAATTGTGAGCAAATTGAGTGTAGGAAGTGGACAGGCAAGTGTTTTTGTGTGGGATGATTTAGCCATAACTACATACGGTATGTGGCTGTTCGTAATGAGTTTATGAAACACCCTCTATGGAACTGAAATAACTCTTTCGAGTTTATCCAAATGAAATTGCTAGCTTTTACACGAGAATAACAGTTTGTATGTAAATATTGAATATCGTTGCTATACTTTGACCTTTTTTTCTCCATAAATCTGTCTCTCTATCTATTCATACACTGAACAAACAACTAACGCTTTCTAAAATCAAAAAATATCATTGCTTTTTTCTCTTGGTCGCTTTACTCGATACTTTCTAACAAAAGAGTCGTGTCCAGTATTCCTTTTTATGAATAATAAGCGGTATGAATAAGCCACATCTAGACGCATAATGTAACTAATTATTATAAAACTGTTCAATTCTGATTGACCGTTCACTGGACTGGACTTTAGAGCTCTCGGGCTAACGAAAGACTGAATGATTATTTTTATGAAAATTGCGCTCATTCATTCACAACATCTAAAAGACTAAACAACACTTTAGTCTCAACTTACGAAGTCAGATCGCTACTGTGTGGTACGATCGCTGTCCTTTTTAACGGTCACTTTATTATTTTTGAAACATTAGCGTGACTGTTTATGTTGCGCACGCATCGTGGTATTACCTATGATATTGCGTGGCTCAATTTATAGACATAAATGGACTAGTATAGTATTAGGTTAGGGAAAAAGTAATCCACTATTTTCGCATGAAATATGTGAATCTAGCTTTGCGCAAATGATTTAAAACTGTTTTATAGTCGATTTATAGCTTTTGAACGATGCTACAACTAATATCATCAACTTCGATTTTTTCTGTATTTTTATCGATATTTTCGATGACGGGCTTGCTTGTCGAGGTACATCTTCAACATAAAAAAACCTGAACGAAATCGACAAAACCAAAATGTACGTAATTAGCTGCTACAGTATCGGCACCATAAACACTATTTACAATATCAGCAGCTTGGCTTGCATTTCCACCTTTATCGAAGAAAAACTGTAAAATGTGCCAATTTTTTTTTCTTTGTTGACTTCCATTGTTAACACCCTGAATGAAACAAAAAAAACAAAAACATAATTTCAGCGTGAAATGTCACCTTGACAACGAGCATACACTTGAAATTGTACCATACCATACTATATATCGATCACTACAGCCATCTTCCGAAAGAATAATGGATTTCTTTTCCCCCAACCTATTATTTTATTTTTCAACCTATTAGGAAAAACTATGGAAGAGGTCTTATGATAGATAAAAAAATACTTGTGAAATCTAGAGGAAAATTTCGCACTTTCTAAAAAGTTAACACATATAAACAATGTTACATTCTGTCAAACATATGTCGGGAATTTGTAATTTTAAATCTTCCCGCAGAACATTCTTCATTTTTTTTAAAGTTGGTACTACAGGTCGGACTCGATTATATATAGTCGACAATTTTTTTTCAACAATTATTTTCAAATCCTATACATAATCGAATCTCAGGAAAAGCATTTTTTTCATTAATGTATGAATGTCAAACATCAATAGCAAAATAGCTTTTTGTGATTCAATTATGGATTCGAAAATTAACGTTTAAAGTGAAATTGCGATTATATTATATATAATCGAGTCCGACCTGTACTGTCAGTGGTCTCAATGCCAATGTTGAGCACGATCTGACATTTGGTTTGTTTAGAGCGTCATCAAGAACAAGTTATCTGGTCTCACGAAACCATGTGTCATATTCTGGTGGATATTTTGGGCATGAGAAAAGTCGCAGCACGACTAGTGCCGATCGTTCGATTGGTGCGAATGATTTTTTGACTAGAAGTGGCACGAATTTGATTGATCAAGCACTGCACTCTCCAGATATGTATGTATGACTTTTTCCTATCTCAGAAACTCAAATTACCGCTTCGTGGGGCCCGTTTCGACAGCATCAAATACATAAGAACGAATTCGCTGCGTGAACTGAATACAGCTATAAAAAGTGTTCCGATGACTGAATTGTTCGTTGGAAAAAGTCTATTTCTTCAGAAAGGGCCTATTTTGAAAGCGATAATATAAAGTTGCATGATAAACAAAGCATTTTCCTCAAAAAACACAAATTCCCGGTATATATTTGACAGAATGAATAACATTTCTCAGGATATTTCGAATCAAAATACACTTCTTATTTAATAGATTATTTCAAAACTGTTCTGAATTACCTTATTTAAAGGTTAGTCTGGACTTATACATGAAATTAGTTGCAACATACTTTTTTACACCAATGATTTTAGTCATACTGTTTTAGAGTTGTTAGTTTGAGTACCAATTGATTCTTATAAAATTCTCCATAATTGATTTACTGTATATTTGTGTCATTAACTAATATTATGAGTTATTAAAATAGTATCAAAATTTCAATATTCAGATAAAAGATTGACATTTTGATTCGACATGGCTTGAAGAATGTTTTACTATTGCTTGTATTAGCTATTTCATACATAAAATAGCATCCATACTAAATGAGGAATCCCACGATAAAAATTAAGAATCATATCTCGAAAGCCAGTTGTCTGTTTAAAATATGATGGATTAGGATTAGTTGTAATTTTAACGTAGGACTACGTCTTTGGTTTCTATATAAGGGGGTCACTCTACGAAAAATGAACGAAATTTCAAGGGATTTCAAATGCATATTACGCAAAATCGTTATTGTTATATATGTTATATTATATACCAATAGATAGGAAACATATTCAGCACTTGTTGTAACGAAAACAATGGAGATAGTAAAATAACTAAACAATTTAACGAATAAGGTGGGAATGTTTTCTACATTTTACTCGCTGTTGGCCTGAATGCACGATGGTCCAGGAGGTGCATTCAAGTGGAAATCAGCATTAATAACCTCGACAGTTATTCACTAGACGAAAATTGTCTTCGACAAAGTTATTACATATAATAAAGCGCTCATTTTGAAAAAAGGGTGACTAAAATTGTCAATGAAATAAATAATTTAACTTTCTTATATTCATAAATAGAGGTAAACATAGCTCGACAGTGTTGTAGATCCAGTTATGGAAAGCAATTTTGTAGAACAAAGTTTTTTTTTATATCTCTTGAAATAACCAATATAGCGCTTTTTCCTAGTTGCGTTAGGCTCACCATGAGAAAAACAATTTTTTTGCTCCATCTTTCATATTTAAAATTCTACATATGAACTGTCTTCGAAAGACTTTTAGAGCTTACTAATATAAACATTGTGCGATACAGAACTTGTCAATATCTCAACTCTATATTGACAGAAAAATATATTGACTATATAGACAACTAATATCATGACGGTCAGCTTCGATTTTTCTGTACTTTTATCAACATTTTCGACGACGGACCTGCCTGTCTCGATCACAGAGAACTATCGAGAGAACAATGGATTTCTTTTCCTAGTATTTTATTTATTTAACCTATTAGAAAAAACTATGGAAGGGGTCTTATGATAGATAAAAAAAAATACTTGTGAAATCTAGAGGAAAATTTCGCACTTTTGAAAAAGTTAACACATATAAATAATGTTACATTCTGTCAAATATATACCGGAAATTTGCAATTTTAAATCTTCCCGCAGAACATTTTTCATTTTTTTTAAGTTGATACTACTGTCAGTGGTCCTTTTTTTTTTGGTCAATTTTGAGTACGATCTATCATTTTGTTTGTTTAGAGCGTCATTAAGAACAATGTAACTTTTTTTGATCTACGATTTTTAATATGGATAATGCTATTGGTCAAAATATTGTTTGAAAAATTAGGAAAGAGATTAAAATTTTGATTCGAAATATCTAAAAGAATGTTTTATTATTGCTTACATAAGCTATTTCATACATGAAATAGCATTCATACCAAATGAGCAATCCCACGCTAAAATTAGGAATCATATCTCGAAAGCCAGTTGTCTGATTGAAATATGATGCTCGAAAAAGTTAATGTTAATGTCAAATGAATAGAATTTAATATTAAATGCTCTCTTAACTCAAAATACCCCTGTCTCGATTTTCCCAAAGTTTAAAGTCTAGCGGGGCCGTAATGGACTCTCAAAAATGTAGATGATACTTTTAAAAAGTGAACGAAATTTCAAAACTGACGAATGCAAACTCGACAATATCATTGTCAGCACCATCTCGGATTGCAGTGAATCGTTTTGAATGTAGAGACATAAACACATTGGTCATTTAAGTAACTTTGTTTAAAGTATGTGAGAAATAAAAAATAGACTACTTTTTGAAAAAGACCAAAGTTTTTTTTCTTAAATTCTCTAACTATAACTATAACATAATTAATAATAAACTATAACAAAATTACAAAATTCGTTTTTTTTTCGAAGAAAATATGAAAAATTTGTGGCCAGAATTTTTTTTCTGTATGGGCATTTTTTCCGATGTATGAATGACTTTTTGGTTATTGTATGGGTTATTCATTTATTTTTTATTTTAAAAACAGTACGATTTTTAGAAAAATGAATTTTTATTATTACAATATTTTGTTTGCAGTAAATTAAAAAAAAGACGTGGACATAACCGGAGGGACAAAGGACTACATAGTTTATTATGTTGGTTCTTATTTATATTTTAAAAGAGATGTAATGTAAGTAAACGGTTCACAAAGCAGCGAAGCAACAAAATTTAAAAAATAATTTTCAGTTTCAGCACTAATATTTGTTCGTTGTCTAGAGCGACACTGAAAAACTAAACATATTTGTGCGGCACTTAAACCGAGGAATCACCCAACACGCTCCGTGACACTATTTGCGCGATCCCGAAGATAGTAACGCACCAAGTGTGTGTATGCAAGGTGGGGTATTTCAATAGGAGATGACAGGCGTTATCGACAAGGTTATCATTATGAACTAGTAGCATTACACATCATCCTCCTTTCCCCCCAAAAAAAATAAGGCGGAGTCAAACGATAACCACAATAATACGTTCGACGACCAGTGTGCCCATGAGCGTTTGCGGGATAATCAGAGATCGCCTGTAGCCGAGCGGTGACTGCCCGCTGATGAGATGGCGGAGAATGAGCCGAGTGTCCGGCCTACTTGATCGCTAAACTGACGGTGCCCGTGTTACCAGAACTATGCTATGCTATCTTCTTTCTTTTTCAAAAAACAGGAAGTGGGTTATATCTATGGTATAACCGCAAGGGTGACGTAGGACTATCGTTGATTTAGAGATCATTTGTTTAAAGTTGAATCTAAATCCATCCTGAATGAATGTATAAATAAATATTTGGGTGACTTCAAAAACGAGAGCGTTACGTTGGAGACTCAAGGTTTTATGCATCCAATATTGGATACAAAAAACCTTGTTCTGAAGAATAATCTTCAGAAGCTTTCCTGCTAACTGCACTTGATTGACAAATCACAAAACCAAATGTATGTGGTCGCAGTATTATATGGATAGAAAACATTAAAATAAACTCGCTTGAATGTAATTTTCAATTCCAAGGGGAACTGGCAGATTATTTTTCAGCAACGATCATTTC
This sequence comes from Toxorhynchites rutilus septentrionalis, assembly GCF_029784135.1. Taxonomy (NCBI): domain Eukaryota; kingdom Metazoa; phylum Arthropoda; class Insecta; order Diptera; family Culicidae; genus Toxorhynchites; species Toxorhynchites rutilus. The sequence goes on from NC_073745.1 coordinate 151,733,479, forward strand.
TTTCCAGGTTTCTTCTCGATAACCAGCAAACGAAAAGAGTTGCGCGCGTGTATGTGTGTGTATGGCGGCTGCTTCGATGTCTTCCCGAGGAACCGTATTTCGATGCTGATACTCTCTTGGTCACCTTCTCTTCTCCTTCTGATCGATCGGCTTTTCTGCGCTCCCTCACAATTAAAACAAACTGATTGCATTTCAGGTCAGGTCAGGCCAGGTAATGAATACCTCGATCCCTCGCCGTTCAGCTCGTTCAGTAACGATGTTGTCTTGTCGATGTCCTCAGGCGTCGTGCACAAATTACGTAACGCTAAAAATCCGGATTTTGAACCCCCCCCCCTTTCGTAACGCAATTTCCTATCTCTAATAAACAGAAAGTAACGCAACATCTACCCCCTCCCCCCTTATCGCGTTACGTAATTTGTGCACGACGCCTCACGAAAGATTAATGGGTTTCACCACCAGAATATCATTTAAGTATGCTTTTCGTGCGTGATTGAATCGAGAGAAGGTGTGGTTTACGATGGCAATTTGGAAGGCAAACTAGAGGAGAATGAACTCTCTGAGTATGAAAATTTCGGCGACTGAGCAATAATCGATTGAAAATTATATAATTTTCGCGATACGAAACATTTTCCGTTTTTCATGTTATGCATCCAATATTGGATACGAAAATATCCTACTGATGGGAAAGAATAATCTTCAGAAGCTTTCCAGCTAATTACACTTGATAGAAAAATTAAGAAATCAAATGTATTTGGTCGTTAAAATAAACTCTTTCGCATGGATGTATTTTTTAATTCCCAGGGAACTGGCAGATTATTTTTCAGCAACGATTAGACCTTTCCGGAATTTTCTCGATACTGTATGACATCCAAACGAAAATTCTTGTTTCAGTTTGGCCTGCAAAAAAACTTTTCTGAACTCTAATCCATCAAATTTGGAGCCCTGAAAAGGGCCGTTGATATATGCTAAGCTAATATAGCACCCTCTCCTTGGATCCGACGGGCCAGCTGAATGTCCTTGGGCATGATGTGACGGGTTTTGCGTGAATAGCACACAAATTTGTATCTTCGAATAAGCCTCCTGCAGCGTCATAACCGCGGAACTTTGGAAGCGCAAGTCGGTTTTGAAGTCATGAGCAATTTCGGTCGACTTCCGATAGCGATGAATTTCACGCAAAGTTCCCGGTCGATAGCGATGTGGCTTCTTCACGCTTATCCGAGCTGCTTTCGTGTGCCTTACCACCGAAAGATTAACGAGTTATCTGCTTGGTCCCAAACAAACGAGTCGTCACGGTGCGAGACTAGAGTAAGAAATGAACGAAATGGTATGGTATGGTATGGTATGGTATTGTATTATAGAGAATTTAAACTTTTACAGTTCATTCGTCTCTAGCCTTGAGAAAGGCCCTTTGAAAACTCTACTCTACTCCAGCGCTACCACCTCCACCCTCTTGCCTTGAGAAAGGCACTCGATCCCTCGCCGTCCAGCTCGTCCAGCAACGATGTTGTCCAGTCGGTGTCCACCCAAAGAAAGCGAAATGAACGAAAGCAAAGGAAGCGTCATTTTATAAACCATAAGAGTATAGAATCTAAACCCCACCCTTATTATATTCGTTGCTTACCCTGAGAGAGAAACGAATAACATCGAAGTAAGTATACAGTAATGTATTTGAATCTGGACACTTTGCGTTACATTTAATACCATACCGCAGCCACAACATTTTCTGCATGTTGAATTAATGCGATTGATTAGTAACTATCAAGAAACTATCAGTAACTATATTAGTAACTATTAATCGCATAAATTCAACATGAAAAAAATGTTATGGCTGTGGTATGATATTGAATGTAATGCAAAGTGTCCAGATTCAAAAGCATTACTGTAAAAAAGAGTTAACTCGACTGAAAATTTTTCGGTTCGGCCTGCAAAAACGAAATTAAGAGCCCCGTAGACTGCAGACTGACTTGTCGACCAGCTGAAAAAAACTGTCGGCTGAAAAAAGTCTGTAGTGTGCGGGGGCATAATGCATAGACGTAAGTATGAGCTTCCCCATCTCACATTCCAATAAGATTAATGGGTTTCCAAGTGGGCGCGCTACATACGGATACGAATGATTTCAATAACCTGTTTTCGAAGCTATCATTAAGCTATTGAAACAATTTTTCGACTCAATAAATAGCAATCATATAACTCTTGGACATTTTATCTTTTGTATGAAATGATTATCATACTGTTCCGTTGATCCGAAGCAGAATGAATCACGCTTAAAGAAGGAATGGATTTTTTCTTGGAATTTACTCTGCAAAAATAATACCCTTTCCCAACAATTAAAAACGACAAACGGTAAACAGTTTAATCAAAGTGATTTCTTCGATATGGGGATATATTCACTACATCATGTCATATATTTCATATTCTTCATTATGAAATCCATATCCATGGCACCTATCGGTATCGAATTATCATCGACACCACGATTTTCACTAAATGCTCCTTTCAGTTCGGGCTGTAAAAAACTTTTCTGAACTCTAATCCATCAAATTTGGAGCCCTGAAAAGGGCCGTTGATTATATGCTAAGCTAATATAGCACGCTCTCCTCGGATATGGTGGGCCAGCTAGATGTCCTTGGGCATGATGTGACGCGTTTTGCATGAATAGCACACAAATTGGTATCTTCGAATAAGCCTCCTGCAGCGTCATAACCGCGGAACTTTGGAAACGCAAGTCGGTTTTGAAGTCCTGAGCAATTCCACGAACCAAATGCTGCAAAGGTAGCTTGCGGATCAGCAATTCGGTCGACTTCTGATAGCGACGAATTTCATGCGAAGTTCCCGGTCGTTAGCGATGTGGCTTCTTCACGCTTCCTGCGGCTGGTGCGCTTATCCGAACTGCTTTCGTGGTGCCTTACCACCGAAAGACTAACGAGCTGTCTGCTTATTCCCGATGAAACGAGTCCTCGCGGTGCGAGAGTAGAGTAAGAAATGAACGAAAGCAAGGGAAATGTCATTTTATAAAACATAAAAGTATCGAATGTAAACCCCACCCTCTTTATTATATGAGCTTAATGTATACTTACGAATATAATAAGGGTGGGGTTTAGATTCTATACTTTTATGGTTTATAAAATGACGCTTCCTTTGCTTTCGTTCATTCATCTCTCAGGCTAATTAATTGGAATGCCTGCTCTCTCAAGAGTAAGGTAATCGAATTCACTGACTTCTTAGTGACAAACAGCATCGACGTAGCTATCATTACCGAGACGCATCTTAAACCGGATATTAACCTTCGGGTTCCGAATTATCATCTGTTTAGAATGGATCGTACGGGTTCTGGTGGAGGAGGTGTTGCCCTAGCCATCAGAAATAACATCAGATATCGACTTTTGCCGTGTCTGAAACTCAACATCATCGAAGCTATAGGAGCGGAAATCACAACATCTATTGGGCCTATTATCGTGATTGCGGTCTACTATCCCAAACAGACGTCAATCAGAGATGGCTCAGCGTTGCTTCTTAAAAACGATATCATTAAGCTAACACGAAGGCAGTCGAAATACGTCATCGGCGGGGATATTAATGCTTGACATCAGTCCTGGGGAAACCAAAGGAGGAATCAAAATGGAGCGACTCTAAATGATGATCTACAGTGTGGGTACTACAGGATTCTTAGTCCAGCAACCCCCACTCGCGTTTCTCGTTCTGGAGTACATTCCATCATTGATTTCTTCATTACCAACATGGATCGCCACATCGGTGATCCTATTGCCCTTAACGAGTTGAGTTCGGATCACTTCCCAGAGATGGTTGAATTAGGAGTGAATGTCGTTGTCAGGAGGCCACAATGTAGACGGGACTATCATCGTGCGATTTGGGCGGAATTCCAGCAGCTTATCGACAACAATATTGATCTCGATCAGCCTCTTGAATCGCCCGAAGATATCGAAGCAACAGTCAGCTATATTCAAACTGCAGTTATTGAGGCTCGCCAAAACCACATCCCAGAAACGATTCAGGTGAGTGACTCTGTTCAAATTGATCCAATTACTAAACATTTGATTAGACTTCGGAACCTCTATCGAAGGCAGTACCAACGTACTGATATTTGAGAGAGGAAACGACAGTATAATCAGTTAACCAAGGTTATCCAGGCCAGAATGATTGATCTCCGTAACAAAAAATTCGCAAAAGATATTAGTAAACTTCCGAACAACTCCAAGCCATTTTGGAGGCTCGCTAAAATTCTCAAGACCAAGTCTAATCCTATTCCACCTCTTCTTCAACCTGACAATTCAGAACGATTGATAACACCTGCCGAAAAGGCTAATGCAATTGGCAACCATTTCGCTAGTTCACACAATCTTGGCCAGAACATTACAAGTCCATTTGAAGCTTCGGCGAATGATACTGTAAGGGCTATTGACAATATCCATTCTGTACCTCAAGAGAATGAAATCATCTCGACTGCAGAGGTTATCTCGGTTATACGCTCGTTGAAGAATATGAAGGCCCCCGGCTTCGATAGTATATTTAACATTGAGTTGAAACATCTTAGTAACAACTTATATGAAATTATGACTTCTGTCCTCAACAGATGTCTATCACTTGGCTACTTCCCCTCGAGTTTTTTTTTTTCCAAAATATATATTTTTATCAAGGCTCATATGGCGTTAGCCTGACGGGGCCGGAGTTCAATAAGTTCCCCTCGAGTTGGAAGTTGGCAAAAGTGATCCCGATACTAAAACCCGGAAAAGATCCTTCTTCTTCAAAGAGCTATCGACCAATTAGCCCCTCTCCCAGCATTTTCGAAAGTATTCGAAAAAATTATATTAACGCGCATTCTAGCTTTTGCAGATGAGCACAATATATTTTTGGATGAGCAGTTTGGATTCCGAAAAGGCTACTCTACCATTCACCAGCTTCGTAGAGTATACAACATAATCAGACGAAACAAGTCAGTTTCAAAATCATCTGCCATGGCACTTCTTGATGTTGAAAAAGCATTTGATAATGTTTGGCATAATGGTCTCATTTACAAGCTTCAGAACTTTTTTCCTACATACTTGATAAAAATTATCAAAAATTATCTTTCTGATAGAGCGTTCAATGTTTCTATAAACAATATTTCATCAGAGAAATTCATCGTGAATGCAGGTGTTCCTCAAGGATCCATCTTGGGACCAATTCTTTTCAATATCTACACTTCAGATATTCCCGCACTCCCATCTGATGGGAAACTATCACTATTTGCAGATGACACTGCCATCATTTACAAAGGCAGAAGTATCACAGAACTAAGATCTAAACTTCAAAGAGGGTTAGACGCTTTGTCTGGATATTTCAATAATTGGAAAATATGCATAAATGCAGCAAAGACACAAGTCATATTGTTTCCCCACAAGAACACTCCAAAGCTTGTTCCTCCTCAAAATATGAAATATTAAAAATTTCATATTTTGAGGATATATATAAATATATATTAATATTTTGAGGATATATATTAATGGCAATAGTATTGAGTGGTCTTCAGAAGTAGTGTATCTGGGTTTAACTTTCGATCGAAAACTTACCTTCAGAGCACACATTGACAAAACAGACACAAGATGCAACATTTTAATCAGGTCATTGTATCCCCTGATCAATAGGTACTCTCGATTATCTCTAACGAATAAACTTGCAGTATACAAACAAATAATATTTCCAGTTATCGCATATGCGATGCCCGTTTGGGAGTGCTGTGCTCCAACACACAAATTAAAACTTCAACGCATACAAAACAAAATTCTTCGTATGATTCTAAACTCTCCTCCCAGAACGCGAAATTCAGAGATACATCAGCTGGCCGGGATTAAAACCTTGGATGAAATTATCAATAACAATTGTATGAAATTTGAACAGAGTTGCGCTCTCTCAACACACGGAATAATACAAAATCTGTATGATTATGCACCTGACTTCATAGTCGCTACCTTTCAAGGTAACGGGTTTGGGTAGATATATTTATTTCCAGTTAGATAAGTAGTATAAATTGGGATAATGTAAATAATTTGGGGAGGGTATCTGCAGGAGGCTTATTCGAAGATACCAATTTGTGTGCTATTCATGCAAAACGCGTCACATCATGCCCAAGGACATCCAGCTGGCCCATCATATCCGAGGAGAGCGTGCTATATTAGCTTAGCATATAATCAACAGCCCTTTTCAGGGCTCCAAATATGATGGATTAGAGTACAGAAAAGTTTTTTACAGGCCGAACTGAAAGGAGCATTTAGCGAAAATCGTGGCTTCGATAATAATTCGTTACCGATAGGTGCCATGGATATGGATTTCATAATGAAGAATATGAAATATATGTAGTGAATATATCCGAAGAAATCACTTTGGTGAAACTGCATTTTCAAATTATTTGTGTACGAATACCGCAATCGATAGTCGACTCTAATTTGCGCTGGGTAATTTCCTCGGAGGACTCGATTCCTCCTTTGAGCATTAATAATCTCTTTCTGGCAAAACGATGTGGTATGAATCACATTATTTGAATGATAGAATGAAGAAGTTTTCTGCCAATTTCCTTCAACCTCCAAACATATCTTTCTCCCGTTTGTCGTTTTCGCGTTCGCTAATCCTTTCTCACAACACCCATTTCTCGTTTGAGAAATTGTTGAGTAAACATTGCTTCCCAGTGCGCGTAGAGCGGGAATTCCTAAAGATTCATTGCACCTCTAATAAATTGCCGAAAGACGTGGTCTTACGTTGATCGCACTTGATTGAAAAAATCCAAAACGAAATGTATTTGGTCGCAGCATTATATGAGTAGAAAGCAAATAATCGCTCGAAAACTGACTTGATTTTCGCGATGATGTTTCACTTTTTTCATGTTATGCATCCAATATTGGATACGAAAATTTTCCTCTGATGGGAAACAAAATATTCAGAAGCTTTCCTATTAATTGCGATTGATTGAAAAATCACCAAACCAAATGTATTTGGTTGCAATGTTATATGGATAGAAAACATTAAAATAAACTCTTTCGCATGAATGTATTTTTCAATTCCCAGAGGAACTGGCAGATTATTTTTCAGCAACGATGATAGCAACGAGAGTTCCGCGCGTGTATGTGTGTGTGTGGCGGCTGCTCCGATGTTTCAAGCGGAACCGTGGCATCACTCTTCTTCTGATGGATTCCCTTCTGGCCTTAGGTGCACAAACAGGCTCTTGGTGACACCGTTCATCAGCGCTTTCATGATAAACGAAATTAGCTTCACAACAACAGCGACAACATGCTCCAATCGCTGTTCAATCATAACTGAGTGGGTTTACGAGCGGCGCTCGCTTATACACCGATTGGTGATTTCAATAGCCTGTTTGGAAAGCAATTTTAAGACTATCGAAACAAGTTTTTGGATGAAAAAGTAACAAGTATATGACGCGTGGACATTTTATCTTTCGAATGAAGTGTTTATCATACCATTTCGTTCAGTTGTTTAAGAGCTATTAACGCTCAAAATCTCGGTCTCCGGCGTAACGCTTTCGTTTTCGAAACTTTGGTTTTACACCCCGGTATAGAAATGAAAGACGTAGTCCTACGTCAAAAAAATTCAAAATCACAAAAAATAAATAAATCAAAAATTATAATACACCAATCGCAGAACTGTTCATTGATTGATTTTCTAATTGACCCTTTACAATTTCCTTCTTCTAGAAATTCCCTAGTACTTCTACCAAAACTCGTCATTGTAATATCAAATTATTTTCAGACACAATTCTCGTTCAAGATTTTCCAATGACTTGCAAATAACATGTTACTCCCTAGCATAACATACATATTTGATACAGGAAATATAATAAAATGATGACATCTCAAATCAGACTCGAGTTTTGTACTTGCTCCTTTGCTTGATTAGCTTTCGGGACATGCAGAAATTTGTATTTCATTTTTTTGGTGACAAAAAATGGGCGATTTGAGCAAATTAATGGCAAGTACAACTTTAATTCCAGTCTCAAGGATTTTTTTTTTTTAATAAAATAAATGATTCTCTACGTTTTTGCAGTTTTTTCAACACGTTTTGAAAACATCCTGGTCACGTTAAATCGCATCTTGTCCACATTATATTTTCCTGGGCGTTTTTTCATTTGCTTCTGGGACACATAATTAGTGGACCTAAAAACTCTAGTTTAATCTAGCCGAGACCGCCACCCACTCGGCATCCCATGGGATGACCCAAATGAGTTTCCCTCGTACATCAAAAGAAAAGTGCCTCCCTCCTAACGCTCCTCACAAAAGTGGCCACTCGTTTTGCTAGCCAGCAAATGCTCCCGAAAAACTTTGTATTTAATGGCCCGGGGCGGTTACGGAGTCCAGACGTGCCAGCAGGAAAAAGATTCTCCTGCGCCGTTGGCCACTGCAACGTTGATGCACCCGACTGATACAATTAACACATTAGATACATACTTCGCTTCAAATTGCCTCTTTGTGTACATGTTTTTGTGTGTAAAAAATGAGTAAAAATGGCACCGCCTGAAGTTTCTGACCGAGGTCAAAACCGTGCTTGGATTTTACGGCTCTTTCATGCCAACTGTAGCTGGCCCAACTTTGTCGCCGTGGTAGAAAACCTCTGCATTTCTATCATCGCTCAGTTTCTCTGTGTCTAAGCAATCATTTCGAAGTATGGTCGGGTCGTTATCCACCCTCGGGGCAATTTATGTGATAGCTTTGCATGTGCACAGAGTTTTGTCATGTTCGGAACTGCTTTTTAGTGGCACACTCCACACATATGTGCGCTGCTTTCTCCCTGCAACGATGGTAAACACTGGGATGGGCAATATGCTTTCCTTCTGTACTGTCTGTCGTGGCATAATTTAAAAAAGTAGTAACTTTTGATGTCCTCCGAACCAACCAGAACAGAATACAGCGCAGACGCCCGAAGGCAGTGTTAATCATTTTTGGTTGAAAAGGCTGACTCCGGCTCATGTTGGCTGTAGAATTTGTGTGGATTAGATCCAACCAAAGCGTACTTTTTGTGGGAGGCTTGTTTTCAGAGCACTGCTATACTAAATATTCGAGAGAAAAAAAAATAGAAAAAGAAATACTGTCAACATTGAGTATAAGTCTGTACAGGGAAACTTCGATATAACTTACCCTCGTTATAACGTACCCTCGATATAACGTCACTCGATATAACGTACATTTTACCTCGATATAACGTACACATGATCAAAGTTCAAAAAAATATTATTTTAAATATTTTTTTCTGGAAGAACAATAAATTATCTGTATTTTGATACTAAAGCTTGTGTTGTAACTTTAACCAATCCCGAAATACTACTGTTTTGTGATTCCGGATTCTAAATGACAAACTTCAATCAACAGAACGATGGAAAACATCATGAGAAAAGTTGGCTTCGTCTTCTTATTGATTTTATTCATCAACCTTACTCAAACAACAATACAATAAAGTAATATAAGCTACGTTTCAGAGTTCCTTATTATGCTTCGATATAACGTACATTTCGATACAACGTACAATTTTGAAAGTAAAATGTACGTTATATCGAAGTTACTCTGTATAAAGTGATCAAGAATTATGTTTTTTTACTGTATGCCAAGAATCCAGCAAGCGTTTGTTTTTGTTTGCTAGCAAAGATTTATTTATAGTATTTTGGATTTTTTTCTATTATAGTTATCAAACTGCGACAAATTTAGATCTGACATGGAAATTTGGTAGGCAGCTAAGAAGAATGCGATATTTCTGTGTGGACGATTTTTATGTCAGTTCCTCCGACAGGAATGAATTTTCGCGATGGCCCGTGCCGTAAATATTCCCCCCACTGTTTGGTGATGAATAGCTCAGTGAAAATGCAATAAAACATCAAAAGTCAATTGGCAACGTTTTGATGAATGATTCATAGCCGCACCCTTAATGGGGAAAAGGTGCCTTCGTGTGCTCGCAATGTGGAACACACCAACCCGGGTTCCATACCTGCCATGGATCATTGCGTCGTTGCGCTATCAATCGAGCAGAAATCGAATCAATTTATTATTTCACCATGTTATCGACGATCGTCCCGTAATGAAATATATCTGGCACCTTCGACGCGCTTCCCGGCCACATCTGCAGGAGAGAAGAAAAGCACGTTCAACCGTTGGAAAGGAGAGATAATACATCCTTAGCATATGTAACTGAGTCGGAAATTGATGAGAAAGCACAACAAACGATCCAAACGACGTTTCTTCGGTTGTCTGTCCTGCTGCCTTCATCCGAATAGTTCTCCCCTGCTTGGAAAGCCAATTTCAACGGAGTGAAATAACTTACTTCTGTCTTTTGTCTGGCTAATGGATTGTTGTTATGGTTTACTGGAGATGGAAATTCACTCGGAGGCAATTGAAATGATGGAGCGGAATTACACGCAGTGTTCCCCTGGAATTATTTGATACTAGGTTATCCATTTCGTGTTTCGGAAAATATAGCTCTGTGTTCTGACAGCTGTCAAACTTGGATGTCATCCAACTTGTAGTTTGTTAAGTTGAGACCTTGTCATTTTACAAAACCCATCAACCGAAAAACTTGTAAGACTTATGGTTATTTGTGTCTACCCGTTACAAACAGATTACGGTCAAAATGAAGACTTATTCTCACTGCGTGATGTGGATTGTGTCACATTTACCCGAACGACAGCTACCCGAAAAACATTCACCCGAAATACCATTCACCAGAATGTAACAAATATCCAAATGCGACAGGTACCCGAATGGAATATCTACCCGAATAACCATTTACCCGAATGTACTACAGGTCGGACTCGATTATCCGGAATTTTAGACTCGAGTATCCGGAGTATTTATTTTTTTATTTTCGGAAATTTTGAATAATTAGTATGATAGTTCCATATTGAATAGCTAATATGGGTATCAAATGAGAGGGCTTAACTAGTAGAATGCAATTATTTGTGAAAAATGCAAATCCAAAATAGCGGCCACTACAAAATGGCGGATTTCATATTTTCTCAGAATCCCATCAATATGGGTATCAAATGAAAGTACTTGACTGGTAGAACACAGTTATTTATGAAAAATTCAAATCCAAAATGGCCGCCATCACAAAATGGCGCCATATTTTGTTTCAAAGCTCCATCAATATGGGTATCAAATGAAAGTGCTTGACTGGTAGAACACAGCAGATCGTAAAAAATTCAAATCCAAGATGACCGCAGTTCCCAAATAAACGATTACTTTTTAATGGTTCCATTCAGCTTGCCCTATTGGTATGTATATTTGAGTGTTTGTAGGGTTGTCCCTCATTAATATAAAATTGACCCCGTTCCTGTTGACTGATTGATCTGAAATTTGAAACCTACCTTTAATTATACTGTCATTATAAAACTGCATATTACATGATCTTGAAATATTCAATTTTTCCACCGTTAAAAAAATGGTTCAAAGGCTTGACATGGAGAATACACTATACTATGAACAACATAAATTCGAAAAGTTCGCCGCCACAAAGTGGTAGACTATGTTTTTTTTTGCAATCCCCTCAATATTGGTATCAAACGAAATGATTTGACTAATAGAATACAGTACATCATGAAAATATTCCGAAGAAAGTTAGGAAAGAAATTTAAAAAAAATTTTTTTTGAATGATTTAAATGTATAGAATTATACGGATGATACAGACAATTTACTAAAAACTGGAAAATAAAATAAGTCAAAAAACTTTTTAAGTTAAACGGTTTAATGTACTAATAGCTAGAAAATAATTAGGCAAGCAGCAGTTAGTAGTTATCACATCCGTTCCTTCATTAATTTAGGGCAACGATGAGACTAAAACAAAAACGTGGGGTATATGATGAAACAACTGACTGTGGATAATGAAAATCCAACGTTTATTTCTTACTTAATTTTCTTCGGAATATTTTCATGATGCACTGTATTCTATTAGTCAAATCATTTCATTTGATACCGATATTGAGGGATTGCAAAAAATACATAGCCGATACTTTAGTGGCGGCGACCTTTTTGAATTTATGTTGTTTATTATGTTTCGTGTTCTCCAAGTCAAGTCATTCAGCCATTTTTTAGCGACGGCCAAATTGAATTTTTCAATATCATGGAATACGTAGTTTTATAATGAAAGTAGAATTAAAGGTGTCTTTGCCTTCAAATTTCAGATCAATCAGTCAACAAGAACGGGTTTAATTTTTTATTAATGTGGGACAACCCTGCAAACATTCAAACATACATACAAACAGTTCAAGCTGAATGAAACCATTTATTAGTTGTTGGGGACTGTGGCCATCTTGGATTTGGATTTTTCATGATCTGCTATGTTCTACTAGTCGAAAACTTTCTTTTGATACCAATATTGACGAGGTTTTGAAATATATATATATATATATATATATATATATATATATATATATATGTATATATATATATATATATATATATATATATATATATATATATATATATATATATATATATATATATATATATATATATATATATATATATATATATATATATATATATATGTATATATATATATATGTATATATATGTATATATATATATATGTATATATATATATATATATATATATATATATATATATATATATATATATATATATATATATATATATATATATATATATATATATATATGGCGCCTTTTGTGGTGGATTTGCATTGTGTTCTACTGGTCAAGCCCTTTCATTCGATACCCATACTGATGGGGTTTTGAGAAAATATATACATAAGCCGCCATTTTGTAGCGGCCGCCATCTTGGACTTTCAAGATCATGGAATACGCCGTTTTATAATGACACCAAAGATCAAGATGTGTTCCAAATTTCAGATCAATCGGTCAACAGGAAGGGGCTTAAATTTCTATTAACGTGGTACAGCGCCATACAAAGTTCCAAAGTTACAAAGTTAGAAAAATACAAACGGGTAAACCTATGACTCGATTATCCGGAGGATTCGATTATCCAGAGTGAAAAAAAAACTCAATACTCCGGATAATCGAGTCCGACCTTATTAGCAATCGCATTAAATTCATAGAATATTGAAATATTTAAAAAAAACTAAAAAAGGGCAGAGCAATGCGGAAAACAAAGACGGTATGTTAAGTGTGCCTACCAGGGATGCCATAATAAAATATGTGGTTTTGGTCTGAAAAAATCCTTTTATCTTAGCTTTTTCTCAAATAATCTGTTTTGAAATCTGTATTAGCTTTAAGCTTTAGTATCATTGATTGGCATACTTATTATTGATTAGACGATGTTGATGGTATCCACGTAATGCCAGGAAGCATACAAGGTCTGTTCAAAAAGTATCGTGACTTTCGAATTTACGCGGGTTACGTATATTCGATTCTAGATTTTTTGTGGCGTTATGTTGTTACTCATGTCTCCCACTTATGCTGACAAGTACAGCTATTTTGAATGTTCAGTTAATTTTTAACAACTGCTTCTCTTACACGTGTTTTGGTTCATCTTCGATTTTTGCCTAATTGAAAAAAATGGATCAAAGAATCTGTGTAAAATTTTGTGTGAAAATCAAAATTAAGTGCGCGAACACATTCCGAATGTTGATTATGACATCTGGTGAACCTACCTTGTAGCGAAACAACGTTTAGCGGAGTTCGGAAAAATGTTCTCGGAGGGTCGAAGAGAGGTAAACGACGCAAAGCGTGCCGGAAGCCCGATCACGGCATCAATTGAAATCGAATATAAGTAATCCGTGGGTATACAAAAATCGCGATACTTTTAGAACAACTCTTGTAGAGAGAGCAGTTCACTCTATCCCATTCCATTAAGCATTTTTATAGCTATAGCCGATTTTGCTTCAGCACTACGAAGGGATTTCTCTAGAGATAGGCAATAGGCAAAAATCGAAGATGAACCAAAACACGTGTAAGAAAAGCAATTGCCAAAAATTAACTGATAATGCAAAATACCCGTACTTGTTATCATAAGTGAGAGACATGAGTACCAACATAATGCCACAAGGAAAAATCTGGAATCGAATATACGTAACCCGCGTAAATTCAAAAGTCGCGATACTTTTTGAATAGACCCCGTATATACTGTAGTAGAAATACATTGTTTACATTGTTATCAGGGGATGCTTATTCACATTGGTCAGCGTAAATACCATTCATTATTTGAGATACACCCAAAATTGTAATGGTCGTAACGAATTAAAAGGTAGCATAATTAGGCAACAATTCAAAAACTGAAGAACTGTCATCGCTTGAGAAGGGCACATGGGCATATTACTATGAAGCTAAAGCTTAGGATATGGACAGGACAAGAATTTTTCATTTTAAACAAATTTTTATTCAAACTTTAGTCGTTCAACTATTTGATGGTTCAGCAGATGGTTGTTATCACTTTTATCTTTCCCTGCTCAAGAGGGAAAGTTATCAAACTAACTGCCAGCACTGGCCAATCAAATGCATGCCAAGAACTCAAACGAGAGCTTTCGGAGCAAAACAACATCCGAAAGTTCTCGCACCAACACACAGCTTACAATTCACGATCTCTCTGTTATGTCGCACTTACCTTCTATGTCACGTTGCATGGATCAAGCCTTCTTCTATGTTTCACTCCGCTATCTCCGCTATCTCTCACTTCTTGATTTTCTTTTCAAATTTAACGACTATTATCCGTCGGCACTTCCTTTTTAATTCACTACAGTCCAAATGTCACACAAATCGATACGCTTTTCTGGCACTTTTGCGTCACTTCCCGACCGGCCACAAACGATTGATTTCGAAAAACTTCTTCACCACAAACTCAAGATTCTTCAATCTCGCCAAAATATCGCACTCCAAAAATCGAACGGCAAATTTCCACCTTCGCTCACTGCACTCCAAAATTGACTGCCCCCTTTTTTTTTTCTTCCTGCTCGTGATCCCCCGGCCGAAAGCTTTCTATCGCTTTTTGGGATTTAGTCGCTCTTTCTCACCGACGTGACACTCTCACAGGGAAGCTTTCTCCCAGTGAACTCTTTTCGCTTAATTTATGCTGAGTGTGCCATGTGCGACTATGGCATGAGAGATGTATTGCGAATGTGTTGGTATGCATATTTTCATGGAAGTTTTGAGCTAGTCAGCTTCAATGTGACTTTGCTGACTAGGGTTGCTACACAACTCCCCCCATGAAAATTGAGTTTTTGACGTGGGACTACGTCTAACCGGAATATATGGAGGGTAAAATGAAAACCTAAACACAGAACATGCAGGAAAAAATGAAAGATTTCGAATGCTTATAGCTCGAACATTTCGTACTGGATAGGAGAGATGTTTGCATCACTTGATAGGGAATATTTCTACGCATCTATCGCAACTAACAAAATGTTGTTTTTCATTAGATAAACAATTGGATAACTGTAAAATATTAGGCGTTATCTAAACGCCCTAACTGCATCGTTTTGATTGGCCCGATTTACGGTTTCCCTAACACAACCATCAAAACCAAGCAGCCTTGGGGAAATCGGCATTGCAAATACATAAAAGTAGGGGAACTTTTGTTCTCATCGAAAAATGTTCCCTAACACAGACTTTAAAACCAAGCAGCGAAATCGGCATTGCAAGCACACGAAAGAGCCTAGAGGCGAGTGAACTGAAAAGTTTAAACCCTCTTAAAGCCAAAAAGAAGAAAAAGAACACACGAAAGTAGGGGGAGCTTTTGTTCCCACCGAAATGTGTTCCCTAATAGAGATTTCTGAACCAAGGTGCCTGGAGAAATCGGTATTTCAAATTCATGCAAGTCGGGGGTATTTTTGTTCCGACTGGAATGTGTTTCCCTAACACAGACTTCAAATCCATGAAGCGTGGGGAAATCGGCATTGCGAATTCATACAAATCGGGGGTATTTTTGTTCCGATTGAAATGTGTTTCCCTAACACAGACTTCAAAACCGAGGTTTCTGGGGAAATCGGCTCTGCAAATAAATGCAAACTGCGAGTACTTTTGTCCTCGCTTGCCTTTGTGCAGAGTGGAATATGTCTGTCCTAACATGATCTTCTAAACTTAGGAACCTGGGAAAATCGTGCAGCCACTAGAAGCGAATGAACTTCCCAGTTTCAAGCAAATTCGAGATTCGAGAAGTATGTACACTTTTGGGATGTAAACTTCAGAGGGAAATGTAAAATAAAATAATCGTTTGATATTTTTTTGTTGTCTTTATTGGAAAGATTTTCAGCCTTAGGCTGGTTCATCAAACGTTTGATAATTCTTCCGTACATATATTTTGTTCTAGTCATCATACCAAACGTAAAAGGTCCGTCATTAAATTTACTTGTAACGAAGAACAATCAATCACAATAAATGAATTGACTTTACACGGCATTTGTTCATTTTTTTCACTCACAGAGCAAATATATTGAACTCAATTGATTTTGGAAACTGTTTCATTCAATCAAGAATTTAATCAATACAAACGAATGATTGCTAAGCTAAGGTAGTTCCACGTGAACCTTTTTTTGTGAGGTGATTTTGACGAATCACAAAAAACTCGTAAAACTTTTACTATGCTTTTTATGTGGGGGTGGCTATGAGAATTTACTTTCAAGTTCAATTCAGTGTTCTTTAAAATTATGCAGTTTTTTTTTTCTGCTCAAAATTATCAACTGCGGTAATACCCATTTTGAACCTTACTCAACGCAAGCCTTTTGCTCGCCAAAACAACAATCTTTCAATTCAGCCAAATATAAAAATCCAAAATTCCCCACATAAACTCATTATAAATTCATGGAAAATATTAATATATTTTTTTTTTAAAAGAAAAAAATGGCATGCAAAATTCATATCTACATTATATTTACATTAATTTGTTATTTATTTGATAGGACCAACTGGATGCTTGCCGATAATCCTGGAAATGGGGGCATTTCCTCCACCCTGAACGTCATGAGCCCATTTTGAAGGTTATAATACCGCGCCTTCTACCCGCGTTACTTTTGACTTGGTTGATTTCATGACGAGCTCCACAATCGTACAAAACGTGTTCAGTTGAATCCTTTCGCCCAGCTTTTCGAAACAATGGATTTTTTAAATGGATTTTCTTATATCAAATATGCGTCGTTCATGAATTTTCGCGAAATTACACGATTATGTCGTTATCGATATCTTTTGGTATTTGGAGCCTCACTACATTTTTTCACAAGTTCCAATCTCCCTTGCCCGACGGGCTCCCTGCGAATCGTCTCCAACTCTACAGGGTACAATTTCTCCCGCATTGTGAACGGCCAACGCAAGGCGACAATGGTTAGGTTCTCTGCGATAGTCTCATTTCACTTCTGAAACTGGAATCTATTTTCTGCTGTCTGTCAATATCGTTCATCATCGGAGGCGTCTGGAGTTGTTTCTTTGTGCATTACAAAGCTTGTCCAGTTCTCTCTTTTCCGTTGTTTATTTTCTAGCCAAAACTGGCGTTGTCTTCTGGTCAACGTGCTGCAGCAGAAAAATGTTTTCTGGAGCGATTTCTATGAACGAAGCTTTCTACCCTTCGGCCTTACGAACTCGGTTCCTTCCGATCTCCGGTTCTGCCAATGAGCGAGGTTCCTTCCGATCTCCTGCTCATTCTTTTTGTTTCTTCGTTTCAGATAGCGAATACTTGCGAAGCGAATCAGGATATTGCAATGAACGCAGTTCCTTCCGATCTCTGGCTCTTGTCTTTTTTATTTCTTTGGCTTTACGAACTCGGTTCCTTCCGATCTCCGGTTCTACCAATGAGCGAAGTTCCTTCCGATCTCCTGCTCCTTTTCATGTTTTATCGAGTCAGATAGCGAGTATCAGCGAGAGAGTATCAGATGAGCTTAGTTCCTTCCGATCTCTGGCTCTTGTCTTCTATATTTCTTCCGCTTTCATCGGAGCGTCGCAACGCGAAGCGGCTTTGACAGCAATTGCGCCGGAATACTGCTGTATGGAGTGATCAATTGACCCTGTTTGCTTTGCCAAAGCGGGGAGGTAGTTGAATCGTGTTGTTGCTCACCACGCTTCGGCAACGTTGAATTGTCCCGACAACGATCGGTATTTTAGGAGTATTTACTCATTGTTAACAGACTTAACCTGTGTACATAGCTGAACCTGGTGCGTTTAGTCTGCCTTGATGTCCTTGGCATGGTATCGACCTTTTTTTCCGGTGGCCACATCTTCTAGCATGTAGAGGTTTGCACCCAGTTTCTCTCTCACAATGGTAGGAATGAACTTTGGATCTAACTTTTGATTAACGTTATCGATTTTTGAGGACTGCGAGAAGTTTCTACGCCACACAACAATTCCTTCCTTGAAGTCTACGGAGCGCTTACGTAAGTTGTAGCGAGTCTTAGATTTTTCGTGGTTTTTCTGTATGTTTTGTAGTATAAACTCGTGGATTCTTCGTAAGGCTGATAGTCTGAGGTCTTGTGCAATCTTCGGGTCTTCGGAGGCGTTAAGATTTTGTTGAGTGTAAAGATCGTTGTGCAGTATTAGGTCTCTTCCATAGTTCGCAAAATTACGACTGACGCCTGTTACATCATGTTTTGCGCTGTTGATCGCAGCTGTTATTGCCGCCAGATTCTCGTCCCAAGTTCTGTGGTCTCCATCAATGAGTGATCTGATGCAAGTTATCAAAACTCGATTGACTCGTTCCGCATTGTTGACCATCGGGCAATAAAACGCTGTTTTCATGTGGACGATGTTGTATCTTGCGAGAAACGATTTGAATGCAACTGCTTGAAATTGCTTCCCATTGTCGGATAATATAATTCTTGGGCGTGAGTGCTTGAGAAACACCTCTTCTTCTAGATATTTTATCATAGCCACTGAATCCGCGTTTCGCATTGCATGCGTTATAACATATTTTGTTATCCAATCCACAACCACAAGTAACACCGTGTTTCCCCTCTTGGATCTCGTAAATGGACCAACAAAGTCCACCGATATCAGCTCCCATGGAAGTCTCGCTGGCTTTGCGTTCCCCATTTGTGGCATCAATGTCGCATTTGGTGATTTACTGGCTTTACAGATATGGCACGCTCTGACGTAATCGCTCATGTCTATTTTCATCTTTGGCCAGTAATAATGTGCTTGAACTTTTCCGAATGTTTTCTGAAACCCTAGATGCGCTCCAGTAGAAGCATCGTGAAATCTGCGGATTGCTTCTATTCGATCTTTCATTGGCAGTACGCGCTTCCATTTATGTTCTGTCACTCCCAGCTCATTTCTGTACAAACAGTTTTTATAGAGATCGCCATCTGCCAACCGGAAGTCCGGGAATCTATCCCCTTCCTGTGTTACTCTATTTGCCATACTTTTATACCATACATCGTTTGCCGCAGACTCTACGGAGAAGGACATTGTTGCCGCAATTCTGGACAACGCATCCGGAACGACGTTCGAATTTCCTTTTCGATAACGGATCTCAAAATCGAAGGCGTTTAAACGTAGTATCCACCGACACAACAAGGATGTAGGATTTTTCATGGATTTCAAGTATGAAAGCGCTGCATGGTCGCAATAGACAATAAACCGAACGCCTTCGACGTAACCACGAAATTTTTCGATGGATCTGATCACAGCCAAGCATTCGCGTTCTGTGACTGAATATTTTCTCTCCGCTGCTGACAATTTTTGTGAGAAGTAGCTGATTGGATGCTCATGTCCATCCACCTCCTGCATTAGAACGGCACCAATGGCTACATCACTAGCGTCACAAGCAATTGCGAAAGGCTTCGAATAATCTGGCATTATCAGAATGGGCGCTGACACCAGCAATGATTTGAGTTTTAAAAAAGCTTGTTCAGCTTCGTTAGTCCAACGGAGCTTCACCTTGGTCTTTGTTAATTCGGTAAGTGGAACTGCTATTTCGGAGAAGTCAACGATGAATCTTCGGTACCAATTGCACATTCCCAGAAACCTTTGAACTTCCTTCCGAGTTGCTGGCACAGGGAAGCTTACGATGCAATCAATCTTCTCGTTGTCCACTCTCCAACCTTCTTCATTGAGCACGTATCCCAAGTACTTCATTTCTTTAAAGCAAAAATTTGATTTTTCTCGTGAGATAGTGAGACCAGCATATTTCAGTCGATTGGCTACCTCTCCCAGCAACGCAATGTGTTCTTCGAATGTGCGGGAGCATATGATGATGTCGTCAAGATAGTGAAAAACACTTGGTTGCAAATCCGCAAACAAGTGCGTCATCAGTCTTGCCAATGCTTGGCTAGCTGTGCATAATCCGAATGGAACAACTTTGAACTGAAAGTGTCCTCTTTGTGGCACCGTGAAAGCGGTCAACGGACGAGCGGATTCCTCCAGTGGCAGTTGCCAGAAGGCGTCTTTTAGGTCTATGGATGACATGTATTTACAGCTACCCAGATTATTTATATTGGAAGCCATTTGTGGGATAGGATACCCTTCGTTGATCATGATAGAGTTCAGATGACGTGCATCCAGACAAACTCGGTACTTCCCCGTCTTCTTTTTTACTGCGACAAGCGGGTTGTTCCATGGTGAGAAGAACGCTTCTTCAATCACGTCTAAACTCAGCATTCTATCAATTTCTTTATTTACTTCGTCTAGAACGTATTTAGACATCGGATAATGTCGTTGTTTCTTGGGTGTTGCATCTCCAATGTCGATACGATGTGTGTAAAGCGTCGTTCTTCCCAACCTGTCATCTTCCGCTACGGGAAAGTTGCTTATTGTGGTTTGCAGAATACTCTTCTGTACTTCTGACAGTCTTATCTGCTTTGATTCATCTGTGATTTTACACTCCGTGTTTGCTTCCAATGAGAAGCATATGGGCTTAATTCTAAATTTGTTCCAGAAGTTCATGCCGAAAATTACACAATCTGGAAGAGTCGGTAGCAATAGTACTGCTAAAGTTTCATTTTTATTGTTGTACGCGATCGGTAGATACGTGTAAGCCTGTGCAGTGTGCCCTGTTCCATCCGCTGTCTTCACTTCTCCTTTCAAATGATTACTGCGAAGGCCTAGTTGATTTACCAAATCCACGAATTTGCCTCCGAGTAAGGAACAGTTTGCGCCACTATCAAGAAGTCCTGTGATTTGTCTGCCGAGGACGCTCACCGTGACATGCGGACGGTCATCATTCTCTGGGTTTGTGATAGTACTAATACGCGGTATTTTTGGGATATCTATGGGGATGGCGGCGATTGGCGAGAAATCATTCCCCTTCATTGTTGATTCCCCGCGCTTGCGTTTCCCATGCGATTTTGACACGTGTGACAACTTCGAAGTGAGAAGCCTTTTTGCCCACAACGATAGCAAAATAATATTGCTTGAGGTTTCAGACAGTCCATGAAGCGGTGTCCCTCTTCATCACAATTCCAACAAATCAATGTTGGAGTGCGTTGCGGCCGTGTTTCCATTGGATGCGCTTGTTGTTGATTCTGACGTGATGTGGACTGCTCATTTCTTTCATTCTCACTTCTCTCCCATCTAAGCTTCAACATGTACACTTGTTGTGTCAGCATTTCTATGTTTTGAGCCAAGTCTTCCTGTGTCTGCCTCTGTGGCATCGCTATTGGATCCATCATTGATTGAGACGTCATTTCACTGCTAAGTGGGTTCGCTGCTTCTACTGTGTGTATCCTTGCGAATCTTTGTACCTGCTGTTGCGGTGGTTTTGAAAGACGCTGCGATCGAATCGGTGTACCTAACGAAGGTTCTAGTAGCGTATCATGGGGTAGCGGAATGCGCCGCTGAATGTTCTGCAGTTTCTGTAATTCATCGAATTCTTTGCACGCTTTTACCAATTGAAATGTGGATGTTGCATGGTGCGAAGCGGCTATGGATGCATAAGTTGAATTCATGTTCTTCTTAATAATGAACATTTTCTCTTGCTCTGTCATTGGTGGTTCGACATAGTGAAAGAGAGTACAAATGTCCTGACAGAATTTGGCGAACGACTCTTCCTCTCCTTGAATCCGATGGTACGCTTCTACCCGTAGAGCGTAGGCGTAGTTACTTGGTAAAAATTCTCTTCGTATTTGGGTCTTGAATGATTCCCACGACCTCAATACACCCCTGATATAAGCGTTGCTGTACCACGTTAATGCGTCATCCAATAACAAGTGTTTAATGTTCATCAACAGCGTTTCTTCAGACATATCTTCTGATGCCGCGAATATTTCAACCCGCTGTAGAAATGAATTTAGCGATGCTCCTTCTTTCTCGCCTTTATAGCGGAACGGCCAATTGTGTATTGCCTTCTGCACTCTTCTATCATCGCGTTGTGAACGTGATTGCGCTTCCTGGTCCCGCCTAATGTATTCTCTTAAGAGTTGATCGCGCATAGAGTTATAGTCGTTGTGTACGTTTTCTTCTGCTAGCCGTGTTGTATTTGGAATATCATACGGAGGTGGTGGCATTTCCTCGGAAAATTGTTCCCGTCTCTGACTATGTGCTCTGAGTTGCCTTCTTGTTTCATCACTTATGCTTCTTTCCCTACTGCTGTTGAAGAGCGCCAAATTTTCAATATTTGCTGACCGGCCGATGTTATTTAGATTAGACGTTCCGCCAGCCTCTGATGAACGCATTTGCTGCATACTCGTTCTATGATCTGACTCGCGAGCTCTAGTGTTTATTGCTGGGAGACTTGGTAAAGTCTGATTGGTAGCGGATGCTACCTCAACTCTATCAGTTGTGATCGTTGATAAATTTGCAAGTCCTGATTGATTCGCTTTTGGAATGGCGCCTGTAGATTTTGTTGTTTTGTTTCTATCACTCACTTGAATTTCACCGCCACCTTTTTGATTCACTCCTAGTGCGTCTTCTATGTCTTCGAGTGTAAGCTGAACTTGTAGCGCTAAAGATGCATGAGCATCCTTTGCGTCCGCGGGAACATTGACAATCTCTAATCTGTCTCGATAATGCATTAAGCGCGATCGAGCTTGACGTAGGAAAGCTAGGTCGTAATGATCGAAAGCAGAATCAACTAGCGGTAATAAATCGCGAATGCATATTTGACATTGACTAATGTTAACCGCTGCATCCATCACGTGGGATGAGCTGTTGTAAATTTTATTATTTAACTCCTCTTCTTGCATGAGCGTGCGCAGCCTGATGGCTCTGGCTCTGCGAGAGAGAGAACTTAAATTTGTTACATGGCGTAAAGCCAATTCGTAACTTATTTCATCCTCTTCGAGGTGCGTGGTTTCCATTTTTATGAAGTAAAATTTAAAATGTGATAATAACGATAGTAATATTAATAGTGATAATAATATAGAAGTAAAATTAAATTTATTTTCTTAACACTAATCCACAAAATCCAACAATCCAAGAAAAATCAAAAATATAATAATACAATAATATAATAATTCAATAATAAAAAATAAGAATGATAATAATAATTTATATACAATAATATTTACAAAATTCAAACTATCCACAAAGTGGGTTTTTCAGTTGGGCGCCAATGTTATCACTTTTATCTTTCCCTGCTCAAGAGGGAAAGTTATCAAACTAACTGCCAGCACTGGCCAATCAAATGCATGCCAAGAACTCAAACGAGAGCTTTCGGAGCAAAACAACATCCGAAAGTTCTCGCACCAACACACAGCTTACAATTCACGATCTCTCTGTTATGTCGCACTTACCTTCTATGTCACGTTGCATGGATCAAGCCTTCTTCTATGTTTCACTCCGCTATCTCCGCTATCTCTCACTTCTTGATTTTCTTTTCAAATTTAACGACTATTATCCGTCGGCACTTCCTTTTTAATTCACTACAGTCCAAATGCCACACAAATCGATACGCTTTTCTGGCACTTTTGCGTCACTTCCCGACCGGCCACAAACGATTGATTTCGAAAAACTTCTTCACCACAAACTCAAGATTCTTCAATCTCGCCAAAATATCGCACTCCAAAAATCGAACGGCAAATTTCCACCTTCGCTCACTGCACTCCAAAATTGACTGCCCCCTTTTTTTTTTCTTCCTGCTCGTGATCCCCCGGCCGAAAGCTTTCTCTCGCTTTTTGGGATTCAGTCGCTCTTTCTCACCGACGTGACACTCTCACAGGGAAGCTTTCTCCCAGTGAACTCTTTTCGCTTAATTTATGCTGAGTGTGCCATGTGCGACAATGGCATGAGAGATGTATTGCGAATGTGTTGGTATGCATATTTTCATGAAAGTTTTGAGCTAGTCAGCTTCAATGTGACTTTGCTGACTAGGGTTGCTACATGGTCCTAAAAGCTATTGTTTTGTTCTCGCCCAGTTCAGTAGCTTCTATTTCTACATCTTCAACACCTACGTAGATATCTTCAGATGTTTTTCCAGATCTCCAAAGTCTGGTCCACTCCATTCTGATGTCCGAATTAATATGAGTGAGTTCAGGTATTTCAGTTTGTTTTGTTCTCTTCAACAATCAATAGCGAAACGTAGTTAGAAAAACAGTAAAATAGGTTTTGATACACACTTAGTTTCATTTTTGGGTTTCGGTCGTAGTTGCATTTCTCTAGGTTATGTTTAACGAATTCAGCATTTTCAATGGTTCGAGCTTCAATATTTCCTGAATTAATTTAATCCCTTCTTTTCGCTTTAGGCTGTGCATTTTCAATTCATTTGAAAAAAAAACTTTCAAAGGAAATGAATTTTCACGACAGTCTGAGTGCACTTTAAAAGTTCAATTTCTCTGTGTTTTAGTAAGAAAAAGATGTTATTTATTTATTAGAACGCCATATGAATAAAATAGGGGAGATGGTAAAAATTATGACTTACCTAAAGCAACGTTATTTTTAAAAATCTGTTAATTCTGTATGAAATCCAAAAAATCTGTAATCTGTATCTACAGATTCTTGGTTTAAAAATTTCGGGAAAATCTATAGAAATACAGATAGTTCTGTAGATATGGTAACCCTGGTGCCTACCCTACACTTACCTCAATAAAAACATTTTTTGTACCCTTTTGTATCCTCCTTTTGTACCCTCCACATACCAATTTTGGTTCCGTTTGCTTAGTTCGTTCTCGAATTATGCAGAAATTTGTTTCATTTGTGGCACTTTCACGACACTTCACTTGCAAATAACATGTTTCTCCGTTACAGGAAGTACAGGAGAGTACAGTTTGATACAGAAAAGTAAATTTTCATTCATAATTTTTATGTTCCGCCTGAGAATCATTTTCGCTTCACACTAACGGAACACGAAGCTTAATTCCGCAAACGCGAAATCGAATTGGATTAACCATAATGTTATCGTGAAAAATATGATAACTGTTCTTTTTTTCGATCTTTCTCTCGAAGTTTTCAAAAATTTCAAAATTTTTTCTCATCATAACCAAGTATGGAAAAGATCATTCGTTCATTTCTCCACACCTAATTATAAATCTCTCTTGTATCTGCTTGGAATAATTATGGCGAAAAGAATGCAGCAAGCAATCGTGAGATGGCACGATGAATCATTTTTCACTCCCCGACCATCTTCATTTGGGACTGAGAGTGAACATAACAAAACAAAGAGTGGAAAACAACATTCAATGCATAAATACTCCTTTGGAAGGATCGCACGAAACAAAATAACGAGTGAGTCAAAATAGACTCAATCTGCGTGTATGTATCATTTTATTTTCCTTGTACTCTTTTCCTTGTCAGCATTCAAGTGCATTTGTTATCGGCAATGCACATGCATCTACCTTCCCGCTCACCAATAACTTGCGTTAATATGGTCTGGCTTAGATCATTTCATACTAGAAACAAAAAATTGCAAGGGGTTATGCCTAGGACACGGACGCATTTTTGACGTATAACAACGGAATTATATTATTCAATCCGCTTGTTTATTACTTCGGTTATTATTCCAGAATGCATCGAAATATTTGAAATAACTTTTCAGTTATTTACTTATTTTTACTAATTCAGTAGTAAAAATTTAATTTAATTAAAAATTTGAACAATTTTAACTGCCTTGGTATACTGATAGAGAATAATATGCTTCACTAAACGGATATCGCTACCATACGTCGACACTGTATTACATATATAACACATTCCATATTAGATATAGAAAAGTTATTTTCCATTCATGATTTTTATCTCGAGTGTGTTCAGTCACATTTTGTAAAACATCCGAAAACTAACCATATATATTCTTATTTTCTTATTTTGTAACTGTCAGTCCCAGTCAGTCAGCGCTTTCGTCCCAAAAAGCTCAGCATCGGTCCCTAGGAACCGACGTGGGGCTCAAAGTGTTAAATCGCAGAAGTTCCTCTCTCCTCGATCTTTGCTCGTACAACGAACGCTGCATTTTATTCGTATATCACGAATATGTCAGCATTTTTTGGATTTTCTACAACTAATTACTGATGAAGAGAATCGTCGAAATCTATCATCGCTTTCCGTTTATTTGGTTCGGTCCTCACTTTTCGATTGAACTGCGCAGCCAACTCGTACCCTTACGTCCTTCTCCTTTCCACTCAGATATCAACCCAAAACTATGAACACTTTTGCCCCTATATTTCGCTTAAGGTGGAAACGAAATCCAGCACATGCCACAGTAAGGTCCTACTGGGATTTGAATCCATACTTTTATGAAAGATACGTTGTATTTATATAACTGTTTAGGGATTAGGGAATTGTAATGTATAGCATATCAGGCAAATCTTAGAGAATTTCCGACACATTTGGTATGTAAATCGCCAAAATCCGTTCGCGGCAAAAATAGTTATTAACGTTAACTTTATTTCATGAAAACGTGACCTGTTTCCTGATTTGGCACCCTTAATGAAAGACGTAGTTCTACGTCAAAAAAATTAATTGCAAAAGTGCACCGGAAACAACTCGATTTCAACTATCTACCTATATTTTACTGCCGCTATCGAGGCTTCAATGATTGCTATTTGAGTGAAGAACGAAAGAACAGAGACACTCGCTGGCTCAAGCAAAAGATTCCTATTTGATTCTCTCACCATCTAACGAAATTCCGAGAGGCAAATGAGGGATTGCAAAATTCTCTGAGAATAGATGAGCGAAACCGAGACAATATTTTGCCGTTCAACTCGAGAACGAACGAAGATGATAGGTGAATGTCTGTCTCAAATAAAGTGAGGCATAAACGGAGAATAGAAGAGTGAGTTTTATCTGTGAATGAATGTTGTTGAACGAATTTCGATGCGATTTTGCCCATACCTGATCATAACATTGATCCACAGGCAGAGACGAATACAACAAAATAAAGACAGCTCAAGTTATTCGTTGTTTTCGTCCGCGTTCATCTGCAAGATCACATTAAAACAAACGAAAGTGAGCCATTCACTGAAATGTTCAATAGGCAAACAATGGGGCTGAGAATACAACGTTCGGTACTTGAAATATCAGAGTGTTTGGGATGCGATTTGACGCAGTGGTAACATCCGTACCCCTCACGCTGAAGGTTACGAGTTTAATTCTCACTCCCTACATTCTTCCAAAAATGGAAGTAAAGGGACGAACCAGCCAAATGTGTTAAAAGCCACTATAATACAGAAAAAAATTAAATAAGCAGACTATCAGCTGAAATACAACTAAAGCTTGAATTATTACAGTTTGGAGACATACGGTAAGACAATGCACTGCCTTCTGCTCCCCACATCAATTCGATAAGGTCGCATCTAATCTGTGGCTAACGCATGGTGAACTCTCTTTCGTAACATTCATATCGACTTCCTAACACTCTGTATATCAAAATAATGAATTTAATTTAGGGTAAATAATCTTGGTTTGTCCAGTCGAAAATATGATCATGGTTTGCCCACTTTTTTGAATGCTCTAATTCAGCGCTCCTGTGTCAAATAAGGCCTTCGAATGTTTCGAAACATATAAATGAAATTGCCTTTTACATTATTTATAGTAATTTGATAGTATATTTTTACGAAATCACATGTTTTAAAGGATTATAAAATACACCTTCTATTTGTGTTAATGCGCCCCTCATTCGAGCTAACTTTTAATCGATCACCAGATGATTATTTGGAACGTATTCAGACCTTTTCTGGATTACAACACTTATAAATATTGTAAACATCATGCTTGCTCACCATTTGTATCGGATTTACATAGCTAAACCATTAAATTAACGCATTTTGATGAACTCACTTCTGATCATGAGTTGTCCAATTCAATAATGTTGTTCTGTCCACATGACTTCTATGGCAACCGCTTGGCGCGCTGCAGTTTGTTTATGTTTGTTTATGGTGTGCTTCGCGCATAGCAGAAGCATGGTTTTTCTGTGTTGATTGTGTTGAGGTGAACACTTCTAAAATGCCCAAAGCAATATTCTGAAGAAAGCCGAAATTATGAATGAATCAATATGATGACAGTAAACTCAAGCAATGATAAATGCAACATCTAATTGTGAATTCGACTGTTTTCATTCAAAAATGGAGATTTCTAAAACCGGACAAACCATGATCATTTTTTGGGCAAACCATGATCATAATTCTTCTTTAAGGAAAATCGTTAAAAAAACATAAAAATTTGAATAATTTCAACACCTTATGGTAGTATTAGCAACTAGAGACTTGGGGCTCGTATCGATTATGTGTGATTTTCATGAAGAAAAATCGATTTGCATTTACTAGTTGCGTAAAAACACCCCAAATTGGACAAACCAAGATCATTTACCCTATATTTGTTTGAAATCTGTCATAATTTTATTACATTTCTCATTTTCGTAGACTTATCTCCAGTATTGAAAAAGGCGTAGTCTTACATCAAAATTTGAGAATATCTTTTCGGAACTGAATCAAACCCTTCCCTTATTTAGTAATGATGCATTTTCAACTTAAAGGGTGTGTCACATCAAAT
Organism: Toxorhynchites rutilus septentrionalis; assembly: GCF_029784135.1. Taxonomy (NCBI): domain Eukaryota; kingdom Metazoa; phylum Arthropoda; class Insecta; order Diptera; family Culicidae; genus Toxorhynchites; species Toxorhynchites rutilus. The sequence continues at coordinate 151,762,276 of NC_073745.1, forward strand.
TGCATCACGGAAAAAACGCTGTAGAAATTCGCCCAGTAGACCGATCCTTTTGAAAATTTTAGACAGTAAAATAAAAACTATTAAACAACTTTTGGCATTTTCTTTTTATTCATACTTCGAGCCCAAGCTCGTATGCTCGCACCTTCCTCTTTACCCCGTCCATAAGGTTCTGTACAACGTCAGGTTGTAGTTTTTTTGAACAGAAATCCATTTTCTCTTGAAGTCCTCCTCCGATTTGACAACTTTTGGGTTCTTCTGGAGGGCCTACTTCATAATCGCCCAATATTTCTCTATTGGGCGAAGCTCCGGCGCGTTGGGCGGGTTCATTTCCTTTGGTACGAAGGTGACCCCGTTGGTTTCGTACCACTCCAACACGTCCTTTGAATAGTGACACGAAGCGAGATCCGGCCAGAAGATGGTCGGGGCCTCGTGCTGCTTCAATAGTGGTAGTAAGCGCTTCTGTAGGCACTTCTTAAGGTAAACCTGCCCGTTCACCGTGCCGGTCATCACGAGGGGGCGCTCCGCTTTCCGCAAGAGCAGATCGCTTGCCACACCATGTACTTTTTGGAAAACTTGGATAGTTTCTGCTTGCGAATCTCCTCCGGAACGCTGAATTTGTCCTCTGTGGAGAAGAACAACAGGCCCGGCAGCTGACGAAAGTCCGCTTTGACGTAGGTTTCGTCGTCCATTACCAGGCAATGCGGCTTCGTCAGCATTTCGGTGTACAGCTTCCGGGCTCGCGTCTTCCCCACCATGTTTTGCCTTTCGTCGCGGTTAGGAGCCTTCTGAACCTTGTATGTACGCAGGCCCTCCCGCTGCTTGGTCCGCTGGATGAATGAACTTGACAAATTCAGCTTATTGGCGACATCCCGGACCGAACTTCTCGGATCACGTCTAAACTGCTTAACTACGCGCTTGTGATCTTTTTCACTGACGGAGCATCCATTTTGGCCGTTCTTCACCTTCCGGTCGATGGTTAGGTTCTAGAAGTATCGTTTTAGTACTCTGCTGACCGTGGATTGGACGATTCCCAGCATCTTACCGATGTCCCGATGTGACAACTCCGGATTCTCGAAATGAGTGCACAGGATTTATTCACGACGCTCTTTTTCGTTCGACGACATTTTTCCAAATTTACGAAAAATTGACAGTGAAGCATGGCCAAAGGGATCTATACACTCTTATCTGATTATAAGCGAAAGCTGAATATATAATTCCTAAAAAATAAATTTCTACAGCGTTTTTTCCGTGATGCAATTTGATGTGACACACCCTTTATTCCAAATTATCTGCGAATGAGGGCAAACTATCGGTGACTCTAACTAAACTAAAGCGATAACTCATAGTAAACACCCAACTTTAAAGTTGTTAGTTGTCTTGTCTCTCCGAGAGTAAATTCTTCACAGAAGCCATTAATCAATTTTAAAAGGGCAATTTTCCTAATTATTTTTTCCCTCACAGTACAATCAATTTATTTCAATGGGAACTTTTTCTTTCTTCACCGGAGCTCCCTTTTCACAGTTCAATACAAAACAGATCATTCTTCCACATTCAAGCACCATCTTTTTCTTTATTTCTTCCGAGAAACGCTGGAGAGCATGAATCGAAAATTGCATTAGAATCAAAAACGGGAGAAAACTTCTCCCACTTGTATTGGCTTATTTCAATAGTTAAACACAATTTCTTGTGCATTTATTCACTCTCTTCGAACCAACACCACCTTCTCGCCATACCGTTTCTTTCAAAACTGCATCCCACCCTTCGGAGGTTGCTTCAAATCATACGAGAGCCACTTCATCACTCACATTGAGAATTTGTTCGGAGTGTACATAACATGCAGCACACCGTTCGGCGGTTGTCTGGCAACACAAAACTTTGTTCCCCCTCCCACGCTTCCGTGCCGGTCCGAGCCGTGGAGAAGAAAAGGGAGATGGGAACATTTTTCCGACACAGTGAAATACTCGTGAGGGAATTCACGGGAGGAAACGTCAGAATTTATTGGGCAATGCTAATTGAATCGCAATTTGTTATTAATGTTTGCTTTCGAAGAAAGATGCACTTCTCTTTAAATTTTTTTTTAGGGGTTTTGATACACCATTCAGATCATTAGGTTCAATGAATCAAAATAAATCTCATTATTAAAGATGATCGAAATGGAACAATGGAGTGACATTTAATATTTTTTCTCCTACAACACAATAAAATGTTTTCCTTTTTTTTTTGCTCTACAACATATACAGGGAAACTTCGATATAACGTACCCTCGTTATAACGTACCCTCGATATAACGTCACTCGATATAACGTACATTTTACCTCGATATAACGTACACATTTCCAAAGTGTAAAGGAAATTTTTTTTCAATATTTTTTTTTCTGATAGAACAATGAAATATCTGTATTGTAATGCTAAAACAAGTTTTGTACCTTCAATCAATCCCGAAATACAGCTGGTTTTGTAATTCCGGATTCTAAACGAATCAAGTTTTAATCAACAGTACGAAGGGAAACATCATGAGAAAAGCTGGCTTCGTCTTCTGATTGAAGTTATTCATTAAATTTACTAAAACAGCAAAACAATAATGTATTATAGACTACGTTTGTGAGTACTTTATTATGCTTCGATATAACGTACAATTCGATACAACGTACAATTTTGAAAGTGAAATGTACGTTATATCGAAGTTTACCTGTATGACGCATAGTCTTTTTTCCTACACCAAAACTATTTTCGTGCTTTGTGCTATGCGAAAATCGATTGTGAAAAATCAAATTTGCCTTACGTTTATCCAGCTACGTTCGCTTTGTTTTTGGTCACCTCTCACCCGTTCAATGGCGTCGATATAAAATTTCTACCAAAAAGGAAATAAATTTTCAATTGCGTTGCAGTATATTGTTCGTATTTAATTTAAAACCGACGCAAAACTTTGACATAGAAAAAACTATTTCTATTCACTTTTTTTCAATCGTGTAACTAAAAGCTGTACGTTGAGATAGTAGTTAACGGGGAAAACATGAATCGTTTCGTCAGAACTGTTAGATGAAAATTACGTCTTGTTACTGTTTAGAAAATAAGTAAATTAGAAAAATCGAAAAAATGTTTTCGATGCCAAATGACTTCAAAATACATAAAACGTCGTGATCTGGTGTTATATCGAGAGAAAAAATTGGTGGGTTATATCTATGATACAACCGCAAGGTTGACGTGGAACCTTAGCTTAGCAATTATTTGTTTGGATTGATTATATTTTTGTTTGAATGAAACAATTTTTGAATACAGTTGAATTGAATATATTTGCTTTATGAGTAAAAAGATTAAACGAATGCCATGTAAGAGCAATTCATGCATTGTGATAGATTATGTTCTTCGTTACAAGTAAATTTAATGACAGTACTTTAACGTTTGGTTTGATGCCTAGGACAAAATTTGTGAACGGAAAGATTATCGAACGATTATTTTATTTTGCGTTTCCCTCTGAAGTTTGCATCTCTCAAGTGTACGTACATCTCGAAGCGAATTTGCTTGAAACTTGAAAGTTCATTCGCATCTAGCGTCTGCACGATTTTTCCAGGTTCCTAAATTTAGAAGATCGTGTTAGGGAAAAATATTCTAGTCTATACAAAGACAAGCGAGTACAAAAGTACTCGCAGTGCATTCATTTGCAAAGCCCATTTCCCCAGAAACCTTGGTTTTGAAGTCTGTGTTGGGGAAACACATTTCAGTGGGAACAAAAATGCCCCCGACTTACATTAATATCCAATGCCAATTTCCCCACGCTGCATGGATTTGAAGTCTGTGTTAGAGAAACACATTTCAGTCGGAACAAAGATATCCCCAACCTGCATGAATTTGCAATGCCAATTTCTCCACGCTCCATGAATTTGGAATCTGTGGTAGGAAAACACATTTCATTCGGAACAAAAATACCCCCGACTTGCATGAATTTGCAATGCCAATTTTCTCCAGGCCTTGGTTTTGAAATATCTGTTAGGGAACACATTTCGGTGGAAACAAATGCTCCCCCTACTTTCATGTGTTTGCAATGCCGATTTCTCCAACGCTGAATGGATTTGAAATCTGTGTTAGGGAATATTTTTCGGTGAGAACAATACTCCCCCTACTTCCATGTATTTATGTGCACCCGTGGCCGAGTGGTTAGTGCCACACATTATCATGCCGGGTGTTCGGGTTCGATTCCCGTTCTAGCCGGAGGATATTTTTCGTCAAAGAAATTTCCTTCGACTTGCACTGTGGTCACGCGTATTCAAGAGCTTGCCCTTCGGAATACATTCGAGGCGTATTATCTGGCTTAAGAAATCTCAACAAAGTATTATTAAATGACGCTAGTTAATGCATACGTTGAGACGGAAAAAGTTCCACGGGGAACGTTAACGCCATTCAAGAAGAAGACTTCCATGTATTTGCAATGCCGATTTCCCCGAGGCTGTTTGGTTTTGATGGCTGTGTTGGGGAAACCGTAAATCGGGCCAATCAAAACGAGGCAGTTAGGGCGTTTTAACGCTTCACATTTTACAGTTATTCAATTGTTTATCTAATGAAAAAAAGTTACAGGAAGTTAGGAAATACATTTCGGTAGGAACAAAAGTTCCCCCTACTTTCATGTGCTTGCAATGCCAATTTCCCCAAGCAGCTTGGTTTTGATGTCTCTGTTAGGGACCCGCCGCATGTGTCGTCAATTTCGACCAATCAGAAGTGGGTATTTCCGTTAGGATAGGGGTTGAGATTTTTCAATTGTTCGATAGTTAGTTTCATGACATATATTATTTTCTTCAATATAAAAAATTGTTATGGAGTGCCGAAACCGATTGACGCAAAAATTTCATCAATCTACCATGAAATGACTGAGCAATAAGCGTTTGAAATTGGCCAATTTTCACGATGTACTCGATTTTCGAGTTTCAATCTGTACCCCAATATGTTCCCGAAAGACGTAATCCTACGTCAAAAATATTTTATTAATTGCGATATATGTGTGGAAATATTCCCTATCAATTGATGCAAACATCCTTCCGATCCAGTAAGAAATGTTCGAGTTATGAGCATTCGAAATCTTTCATTTTTTCCTGCATGTTCTGTGTTTAGGTTTTCTTTTTACCCCCCAATATATTCCGGTTAGACGTAGTCCCACGTCAACATTTTTGGCCGAATATCGACCTTTTGGGACTTGGCTGAAAAATCAAAACTTTGAGTTACATTTGACCCGTGAAAACATTCATATGATATCAAAAATATTTCTATGCGTGGTTGTGATACAAAACTATTGCATTACACATTTTTGCTATTGCTTTATACATTTTATGTATTTGTGAATAAATAGTGAATGATTAGAATAAATTGTATTGCTGACTATCCATGCGAGCTAACAGTAACCATTCCAAGCTACAGTTCTATTCTGCGTGTCGAAAATTTTAATTTCATTCTTTTGCTAATAATTATTATCTTAAAAATGCCGAAAAATGCAGGAGAAATATGATATGCCACGTTTCTCAACAAAACTATATAAATCGAGTCATTGTTCACTATCCATTCATAAAGGGTCACTTGACCCGCTGTGGTAGGAATGGGTATACATGAAACATCGGTAGGTTTAGTGTTTTTTTTTTTTTATCTTCGCTTATTTTTCGTCGGCCTATTTCCGCCACTTTAGTGCCAATCACTGACAACAGGGAGGCGACTCCACCTGTTCCTACCTATCAGACTCAACAACTCATGAGCCGGGCCAACTTCTTTTTACTTCCCCTCCGAAGGAAGACGTAACCAGAGATTTTTCGCCTCAGAAAATCCCAACGACGCCAGCTGGGATTGAACCCAGGCCGATCGGATTGTGAGGCTGTTACGCTAACCACACAACCACTGGCGCCGTCCTGGGTTTAGTGTTAATGCAACGAAATTTCATAAATAACTCTTTAGTAGAAATTTGCGGTGGACTTGAAAAGGGTTAATGGCTTGCATGGCTTTTGTAGAAGCAGTTCTTCGTTGTTTCTATTCTTCTTCTTTTTCTTCTTTCCAGTTGTTCACGGAGACTTTAAATCATTCGGTTTATTCGTCGCCGATTTCATATTATCGCGACTACATATTATCGCCGATTTCATATTATCGCGACTCTGTAGGCAAGCATTGACAGCACGATTAGGTAAGCACATAAATGGATAGAACAAATCTATGCAAAACTGGGAATAATTCCAATTTTTATCAATTTGAAACATTTACAGACTATGGGATTGTGATGTATAGCATATCAATACAAATCGTCAAAATCTGTTCGCAGCAAAAATAGTTATTACCGTTGACTTCATTTCATAAAAATGTGATCTGTTTTCTGATTCGGCCCCTTTGATGAAAGATGTAGCGCTACGTCAAAAAATATGTAGCAAAAAGTATAAACATAAAAGAGCAAATAAAATATTTCAATAAACAGTATCGAGCGAACAATATACTTATCACAAATTAAATTCCTATATTTAACATCTTGATCCTATGTTCACCCACATCGTGACATTCCAAAATACATTGGAACTCTTCTTATTGAAGAGACTTCCCATTACAATCGCATTATGCTGCCGGAAGGAAGACGTGCGCGATTCCATAAGAACCGATAATAAACCAAAGCAAAAGTCAGCTTGCACAGCTTACCTCTTGATCTCTCGGGCGCAGTATTTTTTTCCCATTTGTCCAAGGTGCACATCCGGATCGAAATTCGTTTGGTGCAGGGCTTCTCAAGGCGGACACGTGGACTTCAGGCGGCGTAATGCACTTCCACGGAGCATGGGGGCTAAGATAATGGTTCGTCGGCAGAAGGAAGGACGAATCAAGAGTGCGAATAAATTTTTTTTTGCTCTCCTCCAGCCAATGGCGACGGCTGGCTGGTTTTGCCTGGTTGACTGCGAACATAAATCTTGAAAGAACAATCTGACTTTGACTTTGTTGTCGGTCGAGCGAGCGAGCGAACGAACAAGTGGTCAGGAAGTGGGATGAGAACCGAGAAGGATATAACAAAGCCATTGCTGCAAAATCAGTTCTCAACATTTCCCAAACCAATGGTCACAACAGAGGCGAACGAGAGCACGGTTGTGCGGTAGACACTATAATTGCGCTGTGAGAGATGGCATCTACGAGGGAAAGCATCTGAAATCCAGATGGACCAAACAACGGCGGTCAACACCCTGGTGCGCTACTGTTAACGAGAACCGGAAGAAATGGTAGGTATGTCTCCTGGTTTCCGGGCTTTGAGTGTAAGGAAAAAATACGGTTGATTCCTGTGTGTACCAGATGGCGCACACGGTCCAAACGAGCGCTAAATGTAGGTACAGATGCATTCAGTAATATAAATCAGAGCATACGCTCTGCAGAGCCCGATTCGGGTAATTCCACTCCGTTTGCGAAAGCACCTTTAATCTTCGCATCAGGGAAATAAATTTCCAATAATATTCGAAGTTTTCAGTAAAAATCTTTTAAGATTACCCATCATTAAATTCTCAATAAGTAATGGCGTTTCTTCAAAGTATTGAATTTTTCGCTGACCAGCAGCATATCTTTATCTATATATATATAAATGGATTTCTGCCTGTCTGTCTGGTTCTTATGGACTCGGAAACTACTGAACCGATCAACATGAAAATTGGTATGTAGGGGTTTTGGTGCCGGGAATGATTCGTGATAGTTTTAGACCCCTCCCCCCTCTCTAAGAGGGAGGAGATGGGGGTTTGCCATACAAGCTAAACACAAAATTCTACATTACTCGGGAATTAATCAAGCAAATGAAACGAAATTTGGCAATAAATGATTCTATAGTGGTTGGAGTCTCCACACCCCTCTCTAAGGGGAGGCTGCCATACAAATGAAACACAAATTTCTACATTACTCGGGAAATAATAAGTATGTGAAACGAAATTTGGCATATGGAGGTTTTAGGGTGCAATAAATGTTTTTATGGTGGTTAGATACTCCTCCTCCCCTCTCTTAGGGGGGGCTGCCATACAAATTAAACACAAATTAAACACAAATGTATTACACGAGGATTAATCAAGCAAATGAAACCAAATATGGCATGTGGAGGTTTGAGGGTGCAATAAATGTTTCTATGATGGTTAGATTCACCAATCCCCCCCCCCCCTTAAGGGGGGGCTGTCATACAAATGAAACACAAATTTCTGCATAATTCGAAAACTAACCAAGCAAATGGAGCCAAATTTGTCATGCGAACGTTTGAAGGGACACGAAACGTTTCCATGATGAATAGACACTCCTCCCCTCTCTCTGAAAGGGGGACTGCCATACAAATGAAGCATAATTCAAGAACTGATCCAGCAAGCTGAACCAAATTTGGCATGGTTTTTGGAGGGGCAAGAAACATTTCTAAGGCGGTTCAACACTCCTCCCACCTTTCTGAGGGGGCCGGGGCTGTCATACAAATGAAACACAAATTTCTGCATAACTCGTGAACTAATCAAGTACAATTTGGGATGTGAGGATCTTTGGGTCTGAAAAATGTTTCTATAATGGTATGACACCCCTCCAAGCATGACAATTGAAAAAATTCGGAAAACTCTGAAGGAAAAAGGGAAAATTCGGAAAATTTAATTTCCATATGTTCTACAATTACATAGTGGCAAGTGCTGTTAGTCCGTTTTATGTTTGCGCTAGCGAAATTGATCTTTGTTCGAAACTGGAAATGAATTTTAATGTGATGAAACGCACTCCTACATCTTCTTCTATATATTCCAATAAAAGAGTATCGCCGAATGTGTTGATAAGAGCAACTCTAGGAAGGAATTGTCCGATTTAGGGCTGTCTTTATTCTATCATATTTTCTCTATAAAACATTTATTCCATGTAACGGAGAAACATGTTATTTGCAAGTGGTTGAAAAATCATGAACGAGAATTATGTCTGAAAGTAATCTGATATTATAATGATGAGTTTTGTTAGAAATACTAGGAATTGTATAGTAAAAGGTAAATTCAACGGGATCGAATAGAAGATCAATCAATGAACAGTTCTGCGATTGGACCCATGAACTTGCTCATAGTAAGAAAACGTGAATGTTTGAAGGTATTGATGACAAAAAAATTATAGGAGGTTGTGTCCAAGATACGACCGCATTGTTGACGTAGAACAACGCTGTTAGTTTATATAAGTCGCTTATTTATACCTTCGGATATTATTCTATAATGCTATGAAATTTTAGAAACAACTGTTGCGTTGTTGTTGAAAGTTGCATTACTTTTTCATGCTCGAGAGAAGCGCAGCTGTCACCCTTAGTGGAGGAAGTTTTGCTACTGGCAAGCGAAACCTAATCACATACAAAATTCCAGAACGACATTTACTTTCTTGGTGACTATACAAGCGAAATAAACTCTTTTTGTTAATAACCCCGAAAACAGTAGCAATGCTTCATTATGATCAATATTAGCGCAAATGCAATCCTAGTTGAAGGCAGTTTTTCGACTGATACGCGAACCTAAATAACTTATAACATTTCAATAAGACATTCAAGATGCTTGGTATTCTCTAAATATTTGACGGAGAACAAACAATGTTAACTGCTTGGAAAAAGACTGAATTATGCCACACAGCTTGTACTCTGCCCATCGATGCGAATTCGCTGATGAGTTCGTCAAGAGCGATTTTCGACCAACGCGCCGAAATCGCCTACTTCGCTGTTGTTCGATGCGGTGCAACACTCGCGAAGGCTCGGTTCAATGCGAGCGCTTTTCACTGTACCAACATCGCGTGCATCATTAGATGACGAAATTCTATTGCCCCTGGCAATGCGTTCGTTTTTTGCAGGTCTCGAGCCTGCCTTCCTCTTCTTCCTGCTCATCACACACTACACGAAGCGTCCAATTTATGACGCGGAAAGAAAAACAATACGAATACCGCGAAAAACTAACAGAAAAACCAAACGACGATATCTATGTTGGATTACCACTGGTGGGGTCCAATCTTAGATCGAAGCACAGCGAAAGCAAAGTGAACTAGATTGCTTAACAGTCCGATGCCGAATGAAAGTTTTCCTCAGCGAAATCCACTGTTTATACTGTAGGCAAGCATTCCCCTTCATTCTTCTACTTTTCCTTCGTTCACGGAGACTTGCAATCCTACGATTTCCCCTCCGTTAGTCGTCGATAAGTTGCTCGTTATTGACATCTCTGTTCGGGAATGCACACAAATGGACAGAACAAATGTATGGGAAAATGGAAACGCTTAAAGTTTTCATGAATTTTAACCATTTACAAACCAGGGGATTCCAATGTATAGCATATTAAACAAATCTTACGGAATTTTTGATTAGTTTAGTGTGTAAATCGTCAAAATCCGTTCGCGGCAAAAATAGTTATTAACGTTAACTTTATTTCATAAAAACGTGACCACCCTTAATGAAAGACGTAGTTCTACGTCAAAACAAATTTTGGGTGGGACGAAGTTTGCCGGGTCAGCTAGTAAATAAATAAAACCAAAGGATGACAAACAAAGATTTCGTACCGAGTCGTTTAGTTCCTCGTCCACAACCCAATACTCAATTGCTGATAACATGGTGCAATTTCGTACACGAGCAGGGACGGAACACAAATATGAAGAAATTTAATGAGCTTTCAGGACGTGACTTTAACTCAAATGGTGACAAATTAGAAGCGAGAACAATGTAGAGAGTAGCTGATATAAACTATAACTGCTGGAGGACAAGAACGAGAGATAGCGGAAAAAGTATGAGTTTGCTGCAAAATAAAACTACACAATCTCGATGGGGAGCGACGGTGGCAATGGGTAAAAACTTGAGCATCAGCTAAAGTTGCATGAGGGAGCGTGCACCTCATGCAATCGGGATGAGCCCGCCGAGAAGGACATTCCACTACCAGCAAACATGACAAACGCTTGCAACAGAAAACAACAGTAGCGGCATCCATTCGAGCGAGAAAAGGAAGGAACACAGTTATGAAACAATATAAAGTACAAAATACAACATGCCAAACTTTCCACTGTATCATCGCACCATCCGGTCTGGGTGGGCGGGTTTGTGTGTGCTAGAGCGTTCCCAAAATATACAGCATGCTCCCGAAAAACATCTTTCCCGAGTTTTTAATGCCTGACAAACACATCGGATCCGGAGAGTTGCTGCTGCTGCTGCTTATGTTCCCGTACCTCGGCGTAATGTTGTCCTTCTGCGTCAGCACATTAGGCGGACATCGTTCAGAGCAGAGGCGATAGGTCGCGAACTGTCCAATGGCGCAAACGTGGAATGTTATGCTAATCCGTTCGATATTTTCATCTCGAGCATTCGGAATTGGTTTCCATTGTTGTTTTTTTTTAATTCTATTTGTTTATTTTTATATAGGCTCATAAGCATTTTAGCTGTAACAGAATCGGATTTTTATCGCTTATCATTTCTATACATATGGTAATAAATGAAAAATGCTCAATCTTCTATACTATAAAATTATAGAGATAACTATAATTTTAAAAAAGATACAAATAGGCTTATCACTTAGCGAAGCGCGTATGCAATACCTAAAATCAAACGATTTAATTTTACAGTTTCCGTATTCAACAGTCATCCGTATCGATCTCATCAAAAAATCAAAATCAGATCGAACTCTCCCGAAAAAAGAAAGAAGAAATTTCTTTGACAAAAAATCCCCCCGACATGAGCACTCTAAAAATTTGCATTAACCTCTAAATATTATTAACATACGCTTGTTTTTCTTTACATTTGTTTTTATGGGAGAGCTGAAAAAAATGTAGGTGATTGTGTCCGTGACACGATCGCTTCGTTGACCCAGGACTATGAAATTATTTGTTCTTGCTTATCACTTCGATATCATTCTAGAATGCATCGATTTTCGCTTTACCATCCGTACATCTCACGTGCCAATCGTCGTGGAAACCGTCAAAATCGTTGAAATCATCCAAGAAGACCGGCATGTGAGCACTCGCTCGATTGGCCAGGAACTGGGTATAGACCATAAAACCGTTTGGAACCATTTGCAGCAGATTGGATTCCAAAAAAAGCTGGATACAGGTAAACTTTGATATAACGTACATATCACTTTCAAAATTGTACGTTGTATCGAATTGTACGTTATATCGAAGCATAATAAAGTACTCACAAACGTAGTCTATAATACATTAATGTGTTGCTGTTCTAGTAAAGTTAATGAATAACTTCAATTAGAAGATGAAGCCAGCCTTTCTCATGATGTTTCCCTTCGTACTGTTGATCAAAGCTTGATTCATTTAGAATCCGGAATCACAAAACCAGCTGTATTTCGGGATTGATTGAAGGTACAAAACTTATTTTAGCATCACAATACAGATAACTCATTGTTCTATCAGGAAAAAAATATTGATTTTTTTTCCTTTACACTTTGGAAATGTGTACGTTATATCGAGTGTACGTTATAACGAGGGTACGTTATATCGAAGTTTCCCTGTATATGGGTGCCACACGAATTGACGCAAAAAAAATCTTTTAGACCGAATCAACGCCTGTGATGCACTGCTGAAACGGAACGAACTCGACCCATTTTTGAAGAATATGGTGACTGGTGATGAAAAGTGGATCACGTGGTACGACAACCTAAGCAAAAGAAAAGCCGTGGTCAAAGCGCGGTGAGCCGGCCCAAACCATCGCCAAGCCCGGATTGACGGCCAGGAAGGTTTTGCTGTGTGTTTGGTAGGATTGGAAGGGAATTATCCACTATGAGCTGCTCAACTATGGCCAGACCCTCAACACGGTTTTCTACCCACCCACCGTATAGTCCGGATCTGGCTCCAAGTGACTATCATCTCTTCCGGTCCATGCAAAACGCTCTTGGTGATACTAAGTTGGCCTCAAAAGAGGCTTGCTGGATGTCTGAGTTTTTTGCAAATAAGGAGGGGGGTTAATGAAGTTGCCTTCTAAATGGCAACAAGTCTGCGAAAAAAAACGGCGTATATTCGACTTAAATTGGATGATTTTAAGTATGTTAAATAAAGCGTCAAATTTCGATCAGAAATACGACATTTCTATTTCCCCAACCCTATATTACCGCGCTTTTATGCAACAGCACCAGTTGCTATGTGAATAACGTGGTCGTGTAAAACAGCTTTGTATTCCAGCCGGTCTTGGTTCGATCTCCGTTCACATCGTATATACCTTTTTTTAGTACAATCCTGAGCTGACGTTCAAAGTGAGAGAAACAGATGTCTGCTCCCATACATACGAACATTTTAAAGCTTTTGAAAAAGGTGCTTTTGACGTAGGACTACGTCTTTGGTTTCTATATAGGGGGGTCACTCTACGCAGAATCGTTCTTACGATATATGTTATAATATATAGCATTAGACGGGAAATTTATCCATAATTTGTTTCGCCTGAGACATCAACAGTAGAAATAATAAAACAAGTGAGCAATTTAACATATAAAAACAGGAAGTGGGTTATATCTGTGGTATAACCGCAAGGGTGACGTAGGACTATCTTTGATTTAGTGATCATTCGTTTTTAGTTGCTTCTGAATCAATTCTGAATGAATGAATATATGAATATCTGGGGGACTTCGAAAACGAGAGCGTTTTTTGAAGGCACAATATTCAGCAAAAAAAAGCAATCACACGAAAGTTGTATAATACATAATACATTGCTTGTATTGTGATATGATTTGCATTCCATTTCCAATAGACAGAATAACTGTTGCATCAAATCAGTCTACATATTTTTTGCGAGAAATTGTTTTCATATTTCTCGTTTGAGAAATTGTTGAGCAAACATCATTTACCAGTGCGCGTAGAACGGGAATTCCATTTTAGGATTCATTGCACCTCTAATAAATTCCCGAAAGACGTGGTCTTACGTTGATCGCACTTGATTGAAAAATCACAAAACCAAATGTTTTTGGTCGCAGTATTATATGGATAGAAAACATAATAAACTGTTTCGCTTGAATGTAATTTTCAATTCCAAGGGAATGAATGAATGCGTTTCAGATCAAGTCAGGCCAGGTAATGAATCCCTCGATCCCTCGCCGTTCAGCTCGTCCAGCTCGTTCAGCTTAAGTATGCTTTTTGTGCGTGATTGAATCAAGAGAAGTTGTGGTTTACGATGACAATTTGGAAGGCAAACTAAAGGGGAATGAACTCTCTGAGTTTGAAACTTTCGGCAACTGAGCAATAACCGATTGAAAATTATATAATTTTCACGATGCGAAACATTTTCCGTTGCGCGCGCATACAATATTGGATACGAAAATTTTCTACTGATGGGGAAGAATAATTTTCAGAAGCTTTCCTGTTAATTGGGATTGATTGAAAAATCACAAAACCAAATGTATTTGGTTGCAGTGTTGTATGGATAGAAAACATTAGAATAAACTCTTTCGCATCAATGTATTTTTCAATTCCCAGGGGAACTGGCAGAGTATTTTTCAGCAACGATTAGTTCTTTCCAGATTTTACTCGATACTCGAAGCCCACCAGTGGTTAATGCTAACTCGATAACCACCTGTTAATAGCACTTGATTGAAAAATCACAAAACCAATTGTATTTGGTCGCAGTATAACATGGATAGAAAACGTTAAAATAAACTCTTACGCTTGAATGTAATTTTCAATTCCAAGGGGAACTGGCAGATTATTTTGCAGTAACGTCTTTCCGGATTCTTCTCGATTTTTCTCGAAGTCCACCACCAGTGGTTAATGCTAACTTGATAACCACCTGTTAATTGCACTTGAATGAAAAATCACAAAACCAAATGTATTTGGTCCCTGTGTTATATGATTAGAAAACATTAAAATAAACTCTTTCGCATGAATGTATTTTTCAGTTCCCAGGGGAACTGGCAGATTATTTTTCAGCAACGATTGAGTCTTTCCGGAATTTTCTCGATGCTGAATGGCACCCAAACGAAGAGTTCCGCGCGTGTTTGTGTGTGTGTGGCGGCTGCTCCGATCTCTTCCCGGGGAACCGTTTGTGGCATCACTCTCCTCCTGATGGATGGAGGCTCTTGGTGACACCGTTCATCCGCGCTTTCATGATAAACGAAGAGCTTCACCACAACAGCGACAACATGCTCCAATCGCTGTTCAATTATAAATGAGTGGATTTTCGAGCGGCGCTCGCTTTTATACCGATTGGTGATTTCAATAGCCTGTTTTGAAAGCAATTTTAATGCTATTGGAACAAGTTTTTGGATGAAAAAAGTAACAAGTATATAACGCGTGGACATTTTATCTTTCGAATGAATTGTGTATCATACCATTTCGTTCAGTTGTTTAAGAGCTATTAACGCCCAAAATCTCGGTGTCCGGCGTAACGCTTTCGTTTTCGAAGCTTTGATTTTACACCCCGGTATAGAAATGAAAGACGTAGTCCTACGTCAAAAAGGTTTGTTTTGCGAGCGGATGCGAAGGTAAATCATGTATTATTCATTCTTTCCTCCAACTTCTTTCCCATGAATGTTGTATGTTACACAAAACTGCGTGCAATAATTCGTTCTATCTAACAAATTAACAAAAGGTTAAAGTGATCAGATGCAAGATTTCATGCATCACTCAAACTTCATGCAATATTTCATCGAATCAACGAGGAAAATGTCACCCATACAGTGATCGTTCATTAATTAGGAGAAGGCAGCGATTATCATGCGAAGACTTGAAACGAAATGAAATATTTATATTCTTTGTGACTCATATTCCTTCTATGATAGATTGGGCAGTAGAACCAATACAACTTGATTGTAATAGTCTGCAAACGAACATTATTTCACCAAAAAAAGCTTCTGCTCCCGATTCCTAGTAATAGGAATAAGACAATGGAAAGAAATCACAATACCATAGCTATCAAAAAAAAAAGCAACCTCATGATTTCATGTGTTTTACCTCAAAATATCACGAAATCGTGAGTATTTTCAACTTGTTTTTTCGTTTCTTCCCCATAAATTTCATGTTCAATGTAATCACTTGTAATTGAACTTGCTACCAGATGCTTATTATCTTTCTTTGTTCGTTACAAACCGTTTGAAGGTTATGAGTACATACAACAAACGGCCCTTTTCAGGGCTACTATTTAGAATTTCTAAACTAACAGTTTTCTTAACAATGAAAAGAATTACATTTAAAATAACCAAGTGTTCTAAACAATCACAGTCCTACGTCAAACTTCCGTCCGTGCCCCAAGGCTCAGACCATTATACTTTTTTGTGTTCATTTCACTCTTCAGCACACGAAAAAGCATTTTTTCTGCCGAATATGAAATATTCTCTGCCAACGCAAGTTTGGGTGTAGCTTCGAAAGCCGACAATTCAGAAGAAATATGGGCGATCTGGCGTAGTGGTAATATTCGTACCTCTCACACTAAAGGTCAAGAGTTCAGTTCTCACTCCCGACATTCTTCCAGAATGAAGGATAGTGACGAACCAAAAGTGTTGAAAGTCACTATAATACAGAAGGAAAAAAAATGGGTGGGTTATACCTATGATATAACCGCAAGGTTGACGTGGGACTACCTTAGCTTAGTAATGATTTGTTTGTGTTGATTAAACTTTTGATTGAATGAAACAATTTCCGAATTCAATTGAATTCAATTTATTTGCTTTGTGAGTAAAACGACTGAATAAATGCCATGTAAGGTCAATTCATACATTGTGATAGATCATTTTATCCGTTACAAGTAAATTTAATGAAAGTTCTTTTACGTTAGGTATGGTATGATTCCTAGGACAAAATATATGAACGGAAGAATTATCGAACGATTATTTTATTTTACATTTCCCTCTGAAGTTTGCATCTCTCAAGTGTACGTACTTCTCGAACTGCGAATTTGCTGGATTTGATGAACTTCAGGCACTCAGTTTCGATTTTGACATGTACGTCGAACGCACATTGTTTAATCAATAGGCGTTATCGCAGTAAACGGTTATCAACATTTTGCCTAATCATCAAATGGTATGCGTAGAAATTCAGTGAGTAGAGGATTTGAAGGCATATCCTTCAATGCAATCTTGAATAACGGAGCCAAAGCGTTGTGTTCGTAGCTTTTTGTAATCCGTGTTAGGAGAACGCTTTTTTGAGAGCAAAACAAAACATACGGGTGCAGAAGTATCCCCGGCTTGCATGAATCAACAACATCAACTTCTAGTTTTTATACTACAGATGCTTTAAACTTGAATGTTCATTCGTCTCTAGTGTCTGCAAGATTTTCCCAGGTTCCTTAGTTTAGACCGTGTTAGGGAAACATATTCTAGACTGTACAAAGGCAAGCGAGTATAAAAGTGCTCGCATTTCGCATTCTTTTGCAAAACCGATTTCCCCAGACATCTTGACAATTTTCACACACTCCATGGATTTGAAGTCTGTGTTAGGGAAACACATTTCAATCGGAACAAAAATACCCACGACCTGCATGATTTTGCAATGGCAATTTCAACACGCTCCATGGATTTGAAGTCTGTGTTAGGGAAAGCCATTCAGTCGGGACAAAAATACCCCCGACTTGCATTTATTTGCAATGCCGATTTCCCCCAGGTACCTTAGTTTTGGAATCTTTGTAAGGGAACACATTTCGGTGGGAATAAAAGCTCTCCCTACCTTCATGTATTTGCAATGCCGATTACTCCAACGCTGCTTGGTTTTGAAGTCTGTGTTAGGGAACATATTTCGGTGAGAACAAAAGTCCCCCTTCTTCCATGTATTTGCAATGCCGATTTCCCCAAGGCTGCTTGGCCATCAAGTATTGGGGAAACCGTTAATCGGGCCAATCAAAACATGGCAGTTAGAGCGTTTAGGTAACGCTTAACATTTTACATTTATCCAATTGTTTATCTAATGAAAAATAACATTTTATTAATTGCGATAGATGCGTAGAAATATTTCCTATCAATTGATGCAAACATCTTTCCGATCCAGTAAGAAATGTTTGAGTTATAAGCATTCGAAATCTTGCATTATTTCCTGCATGTTCTGTGTTTAGGTTTTCATTTTACCCCCTATATATTCCGGTTAGACGTAGTCCCACGTCAAAACAAATTCTCTTGTAGTCTTCGAAGAAAACAGTTTGTAAGCTTCACTGGTCTCTGGCTGGAACTAGTCTTCAGTCTTCAGAAAACAAACGCAACGCTGCGCTTGAGTTTAATTTTCATCAGCGCCCGCTCAAAGAAAACTCGTATTCTATCTTGGTGCGAATAGCACAAAATTCATAAGCACGACAGTGCAAAATGTACCCGGCGCAGAACTCAGATACTAAACATTTCTTCTCACCTGTGTGATGCGCGTCTCATTCTATACACACACACACATACACATAAAATTCTAGCGCCCGCTTTGTCTTCGTTCGTTCTAAGCAAAGCATAAAAACAACAGCGCGCTCCTATTTGAACCGTATACGCTTGTGTGAAGAAAAATAGCTCAACAGAGAGAGCAATCCAGGTTCAAGCGCGCAGTATAGAAATACGGCGCAAGCACGATGCAAATTTCAGCGTAAAACTCAGCTTAACACTGCGCGCAAATCTCTGCGTAAGAAAAGCGCTGACAACCAAACATTTAATTTGTGTTTCGGAGCGTGCTCATTCGCCAGAGCGCATGTGTGCACAAGGAGTGGGAGCTCAACTGGGTACAAAAATTCTTGTTGCGCATCAGCACCGAGTTACATTCTGAAGACTGTCCTTAGTGTCAGTGTATTGTGCACGTTCTTAGCGTGTATTTTGAGACGAACCATTCAAACCTAATCGATCCGCGCGCCAACAAAACAACAACTGAAATGAGCCTGTTGTTGTTCGTGAGTGCTATAGCAGAATCGTTACACGTGGCTATCAAGTATGCCGTGTAAACACAGTGTAGTAAAACATGTTTTTGAAGCTACTATTTTAAATGTTCGACAACCATCCTTTCTCTATTTGTTTGGTTGGTTAGACCTGAGTAACCAATTATCCTTGCGCAGAATTTATTGGAATCCGCTTTTCGATTTACGCCTTTGTATAGAATTGTTCCAGTTATTCTTGAAACTGGAACTATTCCATACATTCGTAAATGTGCATCGTTATGCCTAGGGATCTTGAAGATGCGGCTCAAGAATCAATGTCATTGTGGCGCTGAGAGGTAGGACGGAATTTTATCAATGGAAAATATCATGAAGTAACCCATCGGTATTTGATATCACAATGCGCTTTGTGAAAATTGTTAGTACCCTCCTACGAAGTACCCAAAAAGTATTTTGCTGCAGAGAACACCAACCAATAGAAATAACGACTAATGTTACATCTGCGAAACTGGAAGCATGGAAGAGCGAGGCAATAATGTTGCAGCCACGCTAACAACTATCGCAAGAACTAGAGAGAACCATTAAGAAAAGGCGTTCTACCGAAGTCACAGTTGCAATACAAGCCCGAAGAAAAGTGCTTTGTGGTCGTACGTGGTCGATTTCACCAAGGGCAGATCCTCAGGCCTTGAGAAACTTGAATATCCGAAAATTCACCGACTCTCATTAATCACCAGACATCTTTTGTTTCCTATTCTTAATGACATTTTTTTTAATATTGTAGTGTTAACGTCAAACAGATTGTTAGCAGACGATTGGCGTCAAATCTCTCTGAGAAGAAATTAATCTATGATTAGGCTTGGGTAGACTGTACAAATCGTAGTTGCTCTCCGTGATTGACATGAACCAACCAAATTGCACAAAGAACACACAGAATGACGCTTGGGACTAGCAAATCATTCTCGTTGTGCAATTATCAGTGATTCGGGCTTTAAATGGTCAATAACGACGCCGGCTACGTCCTTACAGTCACCAGGGGAAAGGAAGGAATGTTAGTATGATATTCGCCGCCCGAAGACCAGAAGGGTCGCCTCTATAGCGTGGTTCCCTAGCGTTTAACATGGAAGGGATAGTTGTTAGTGGGAAAGATTAAGAAAAATCAGGATTCACTGCGGTAAGTGATGTGATTATGTAGATGCGAACAATCGACCATTCGACGAAACGGAATTTTGAAAATCCTATGTGTCACAACACGCGGCGGAGATTATTTTTAGGTTACCAGAGAAGGAAAACCTGTAAAATTAATTGAAATATGTTATTATTCACTGCACGTATTTTTATCGAACTCCAACCGCGACGACGGAGTTATTTTTTTGAAAACCTAAGAAGGTAACCGAGAAATCTCCATTGAAACCAATCGAATTGACTATATATTCCGCATACATCGCACGCACTTTTTGTCTAACATCGATCACTATGACGGAATTATCTTAGGGAAACCTTAAAAGGTAACCGTGAGAACCATTCTAAAAATAATCGGATCGTTCATTGTAGTAGTCTTTATCGAGCTTCAACTCTCCTCCTTCGATCTTGGATGCGGAGAGTTATCTCTGGGAAACCAAAGATGTGTTGTGAAATAATAAATCAGTACCAGATCGATTAATGAACGATTAAAAGAATAATAAACTTAGCTGTGGAATATCCTGGATTAACTATTTGACCGTTGCACAGCTACGATGTCTCCTGTAATGGTAATTGCAGTATTAAAATACCGCGTTTCTGGCAGCCACTGGAAGCTCTCAAGAATAATATGTTAATATTTCGACGGCTCATCTCCAAAAACTTGTGCATCTCGCGAGGTTTGGGATAACAGCAGCTTCGAATGTAAACGGAACATTATTCTCTCCGCTTTCATATATCACTATTCGGTGAGAAAGTTTCCTCTCACTTCATTACGTTTTCTCTCACGGTAGCTACAAATGCTACGCAAACAAACTAGGCGTTAAATTCCAGCTACAAAACACAGCATCGCGGCTGAAATAAGAAACACCACTCTCGCCAAAATAACACTGATCACAGAAAAAAAAGAAATATTCGAACATGCCAATCCACGTTCTGTTTAGTTACATTATCGCATGAAAAACCGTCATTATTAACAGAGTTCAACTGTTTCATACATCCTGTGATCATCTCAACTAGAGATGGGCAAACCGTTCATGAACTGTTTAAAAGAATTAGTTCACCAAAAAGAGTGAACGAACGGTCGTTCTTTTTTACTGGGCAACAGTTCACATGAACTGCTTACCCAGTTCAGAACGAACTGTGTACGAAGACCGCTGGCTGAACTGTGTGTACAGTTCAGTTCAGAACGAACTGAACGGTGGACGATGAACTGTGTATGCAGTTCAGAACGAACTGTTTACGATGACCGCTGGCGGAATTGTGTATACAGTTCAGAACGAACTGACCGCTGGCTGGACTGTGCGTACAGTTCAGAACGAACTGTGTATGGTGATCGGTGTATAAGAGGTAGGCGAGCGAACGAGTGATAGACGAATGCTGCTGCAAGGTAAATAGTCCTCAAATTAACGAATGGAAACAAACGATAACCCCATGAAATAACAAAAATAAGACGTCGGTATTGTCGTTTTCATAATAAAACGCAATATTTCAGGATACGATGGTTCTTAAATTGGATTGTTCGATTATTTATCAAATAAAGTTTTAATTTCATATTTTCAAGTTGAGGGTAAATATTTCAGTAAGATATGCAATCACAAGAAAAAAAACAGGTGAAAGCGAAACGATTCAAACAGTTTTTTTTCAACAGTAAATAAAAATTTTGATTTTCTATTCTGCTAAGATATTTTTAACAAAATTCGGACACAGAGTTATTGCTAACAAACAGCATTTTATGAATGAAAAGAACAGTCCTACATAACATTGCACACTTTTTTATACATGATTTGGCAGATTATTACAGATTATTACATTATTACATTAGAGGGATACTAATGTACGAAAGAGTGAGTGAACTGCTCAAAAGAACTAGTTCACTTAAGTGAACGGTTGGTCACTGAACGGTTCATTAAAGTGAACTGTTTTGCCCATCTCTAATCTCAACCATAGTCGCTGATTGATTCACTACCGCATAACCCTACGCTTGCCGCTCCTCAAACAAACAAACACGAACAATACACACACGAGAGGCAAAACGAGCTGCACATCAACACAATCAAACCGGACAAGTTTCATGCTCGAATCCATGTCACCACTACACTCGCCGATGGAAAAAAAAAAAAAAATGGACACTATGCGAAAAAAGTTGCCTTAAAATCATGCTAAGATCATGGAATTCAAATAAATCCCATCAACCTCGACCAAAGATCGATCGTGAGTTCAAAACTCAGGGCCCTCATTGACCATCTTTGTGTTGTTACAGAATAACTACGTCCACGCAACAATCATCAGCGATGGAGATCGATCCACGGTCGAAATAAGATCGATTCATCCATACAACTGCTCTGCTCTGCCAGACACATCGGGCTGCTGTTCTATAAATAACTCAACAATGGATCAACGACTGTCTTCGCTGTCCAGTCTTAACTGGATAATGGAAGAACACATAGAAAACTCTTACGCCTAAATGGCTACTGTGTAAATGTGTACCATTTGCAATGGTATAGAAGGGAATACTCTAACGCCGAAAAATGGCAACTGTGTAATGTGCTAATTATAGATATGATAAACATGTGACATGTACACGATTAAAAAAGACGGGTGGGTAATGTCGGGGACATAACCGGAGTGACGTAGGACTATGCAAAGGGGACAGCTTTTGTTAAATATATATTTTAAATATATTGTTTTATTTTCTTCACCTACGTGAATACCTACCTATCTACCTGAAAAATGGATTAGTTTACTGTTTACTCTTTATGAATATGTTAATGGTTCTGAAAAGAACCTTTGGTGTTGTGTTTTTGTTATCACTCGATATTCCCATCTTGTTCGGCTAAACCTTCCTGTTTAGCGATTTGTTGTCACTCGCCACAGCTTTCACAGTTGGAAAATTTCTTCCCATCCAGCTTGTGACATATTTTACAGTAAATTACATTCAATGGCACGTCGCATTACCACCACTCAGTGCCGGATTGGAGGTAATTTTAACCTGTAATTGAACATTTGCGATAACAGTGGTACAGTGTCGACTTTCAATGTGGGATCATAATTTGGATCTTTATGTTTACCAAAATATCCAACTAAATAAGTCACATTACATGTCCGTCCAATTAGTTAAATGTCGAACTAATTGTAGATTACTGTACTTTCAATCTGGAAACAATTTAAGAATTGGTGAAAATTGAATAATCAGGAAAGTCCCCAACTATCAATAAGCTCAGAACAACTGCCAAATTCACATACTCATCAAATCCTGGCAAACAAATTATGAAAACATCAATTTGTGTTTTATTATTATTTTGGATAATGTTTTAGAAAGCATTGAACTTTATTTCCTAAACTCTTTTTTGGAAGGTTTAATGGCCCTGAAAAGCGCCTTGTTTTATGGAATGGTTCCAATTTAGAAAACTTAGTACTCGTGGTTTTGAAAAAAACCATTTCGAACGCCCTCGATGCCGCCTTGTTCTGGATTTGCCACCAAAGCAGTTTGTATAAAGAACAAACTTTTTTCTTCTGCTACCTGATGCCGTTTTGCGATTGCGTTTGCCACTCGCCATTCGCTGCAACTGCCTGTTGTCTTGATGTCCGCCGAACCGAATGTGTTATGTTCCGAATGCAGGTTTTCTTATCGTCGCGAGCAGCTTTGCCAGCTAACTCGATCACTCCGGCGGCCGAAACTATATAACGCCGGCTAGGTGGACTGGTACACAGGTACTAACGCGCTCGACCTAGCTACCTTTTCCGGTGCAATTGGCGGATACACCTACGGGAAATTGCAGACCACCACGGTTCGAGCGAGATTTTGCCTTTCCCTTCTCTTTTCCTCCTTTGTTGAGTACACGATGCCGATGCCGTACAACCACACGGGTTTACGGTTTGAAAGAAAATAAGATATTTTTTTGGGGTCCGCGTGTTTTATACTCTAGCGGTACACACTCACAGGATAGAGACAAATCGGCAGACTCAGCCAAAGGGGCGGGTCCAACGAGACGAACGAATGAGCGTTAAAAGGGAGCGATGGCAAAAAAATACATTCATTACGATTTGTTCGCTCGTTGGATTCACATACAGACTAAGAAGGGTCCTTTTCAGGATCACAAAAAGTCTAAAGAGTTTATTATTTTGTTATCACTCGATATCCCCATCTTGTTCGGCTAAACCTTCCTGTTTAGCGATTTGTTGTCACTCGCCACAGCTTTCACAGTTGGAAAATTTCTTCCCATCCAGCTTGTGACATATTTTACAGTAAATTACATTCAATGGCACGTCGCATTACCACCACTCAGTGCCGGATTGGAGGTAATTGAACATTTGCGATGACAGTGGTACAGTGTCGACTTTCAATGTGGGATCATAATTTGGATCTCTATGTTTACAAAAATGTCCAACTAAATAAGTCACATTACATGTCCGTCCAATTAGCTAAATGTCGAACTAATTGTAGATTACTGTACTTTCAATCTGGAAACAATTAAAGAATTGGTGGAAATTGAATAATCAGGAAAGTCCCCAACTATCAATAAGCTCAGAACAACTGCCAAATTCACATACTCATCAAATCCTGGCAAACAAATTATGAAAACATCAATTTGTGTTTTATTATTATTTTGGATAATGTTTTAGAAAGCATTGAACTTTATTTCCTAAACTCTTTTTTGGAAGGTTTAATGGCCCTGAAAAGCGCCTTGTTTTATGGAATGGTTCCAATTTAGAAAACTTAGTACTCGTGGTTTTGAAAAAAACCATTTCGAACGCCCTCGATGCCGCCTTGTTCTGGATTTGCCACCAAAGCAGTTTGTATAAAGAACAAACTTTTTTCTTCTGCTACCTGATGCCGTTTTGCGATTGCGTTTGCCACTCGCCATTCGCTGCAACTGCCTGTTGTCTTGATGTCCGCCGAACCGAATATGTTATGTTCCGAATGCAGGTTTTCTTATCGTCGCGAGCAGCTTTGCCAGCCAACTCGATCACTCCGGCGGCCGAAACTATATAACGTCGGCTAGGTGGACTGGTACACAGGTACTAACGCGCTCGACCTAGCTACCTTTTCCGGTGTAATTGGCGGATACAGCTACGGGAAATTGCAGACCACCACGGTTCGAGCGGGATTTTGCCTTTCCCTTCACTTTTCCTCCTTTGCCATATCCAACCATGGCTGCTTGTGTTGGTTTGTTGATGTGAGGTGATGCGAAACGATGTGGTGTACGGTTCGGATGAGAATGATCGTTACGGCAGCGGAGAGGGGATTTTTAAGCTGACTGGCTGGCTCGAGAATTACGCATGTGTGAGACTGCGACCAATGTTTCCCTCATTTTTTTCTTTTTCCTTTCCAATCGTGCTTCATTCTATTTCGCTGCTGCTCTGGTTGCCCGTTTTGGTCGGTACGATTTGAGGAGCACAAAATGGACCAATCAAAAATGGGCACATAGTGTATTTGGACATTGCTTGATATTTCACAATTATTCAATTATTTATCTCAAGAAAAATGAAATGTTATTCGTTATGATAGATGCGTAGATATATTTCCTATCAATTGATGCAAAAACCTTTGCGATCTATTGAGAAATGCTCGAGTTATAAGCGTTCCAAATCTTGCATTTTTTCCTACTTGTTCAGTGCCTAGATTTCCATTTCACCCCCTATATCTTCCGGTTAGACGTAGTCCTACGTCAAAAAAATTCGGCTCTGTTACAGCTAAAATGCTAATGAGCCTAAAATAAACAAAAGGGATAAAAAAAAACCTCGACCAGAATTAAATACGAAAAAAGGTCCTTTATAAACGCTTTTCAACGGAAAAAATCACGTGTTACGACCGAAACTCTAAAACAAAAGAGGAGCGTCACCGTGCACGTCTATCCCGAACCGAAGCTCACTTATCTCCAATTTCGGAAACACAGTAACATCATGTTACTAAAATCATCTAAAGGTTTACAGCCACTTTTATCTCTCGGAAGGATATGCCATATTTTCCGGAGTCATTATTCGGATAAGCACTACAAATTCACGAATAGCATTAGCATAGAATGGAAGATTTTGGATCTGTTCAAAATTCCATCTTGTCAAAATCTAATTGTTGCATTACGCAATCTTCTGGCATCGAATACGAGTCTTGCGGTAGCTTTTTGAAAATTTTGTGTCTTTGTGATGAAAATTAGCAACACCATATGAAGTTTTTTTTTTATTTTCAGTTTGTGTTGAATCGTTGAGTTGTTTTTCCGTTCTGTCGGATACAGCAATTTACATATATGCGAATCCAGGGGAATCAATTTCGAAATCATGTTTTCAGGATCTGACACTGTCACTATAGCGATCAACAGTACTCAGGGGTAAGTCTCTACCAACAAGTTCCAGCAATAATGGCTGATGATGGCGTATCAGTACGGTGAAGAGGTTTTTCTTCCGCTTCCTAAAGCGGCCCAAAAGATCGAAAGGATTCCCCAGTTCTCTGTGGAATCTTTACAAGAAAAAAACTCGCAATTCGTTTTTTGAATAATAGCGCCGAATTTGAGATAAACTAATTCAGAGCACAATTGATTTATTTTCCCTTCAACGATAGGATTTCGCTTGAAAGGTTTTGATTTTTTCATGCGATTCTGAATTCTGGATACAATTTCGAATAGTTACTGATAAGATCTGTTCTAACATTCGTTCGGAGTCAAACTGGACTGTGTAAAGATAAAGATGTTTGCTAAAGGGTGTGTCACATCAAATTGCATCACGGAAAAAACGCTGTAGAAATTTAATTTTTAGGAATTATATCTTCAGCTTTCGCTTATAATCAGATAAGAGTGTATAGATCACGTTGGCCATGCTTCACTGTCAATTTTTCGTAAATTTGGAAAAATGTCGTCGAACGAAAAAGAGCGTCGTGAATTAATCCTGTGCACTCATTTCGAGAATCCGGAGTTGTCACATCGGGACATCGGTAAGCTGCTGGGAATCGTCAGCAGAGCTGCTGGGAATCGTCAGGACTGTACGATACTTCGAGAACCTAACCATCGACCGGAAGGTGAAGAACGGCAAAAATGGATGCTCCGTCAGTGAAAAAGATCACAAGCGCGTAGTTAAGCAGTTTAGACGTGATCCGAGAAGTTCGGTCCGGGATGTCGCCAATAAGCTGAATTTGTCAAGTTCATTCGTCCAGCGGACCAAGCAGCGTGAGGGCCTGCGTACATACAAGGTTCAGAAGGCTCCTAACCGCGACGAAAGGCAAAACATGGTGGGGAAGACGCGAGCCCGGAAGCTGTACACCGAAATGCTGACGAAGCCGCATTGCCTGGTAACGGACGACGAAACCTACGTCAAAGCGGACTTTCGTCAGCTGCCGGGCCTGTTGTTCTTCTCCGCAGAGGACAAATTCAGCGTTCCGGAGGAGATTCGCAAGCAGAAACTATCCAAGTTTGCCAAAAAGTACATGGTGTGGCAAGCGATCTGCTCTTGCGGAAAGCGGAGCGCCCCCTTCGTGATGACCGGCACGGTGAACGGGCAGGTTTACCTTAAGAAGTGCCTACAGAAGCGCTTACTACCACTATTGAAGCAGCACGAGGGCCCGACCATCTTCTGGCCGGATCTCGCTTCGTGCCACTATTCAAAGGACGTGTTGGAGTGGTACGAAGCCAACGGGGTCACCTTCGTGCCAAAGGAAATGAACACGCCCAACGCGCCGGAGCTTCGCCCAATAGAGAAATATTGGGCGATTATGAAGCAGGCCCTCCGGAAGAACCCAAAAGTTGTCAAATCGGAGGCGGACTTCAAGAGAAAATGGATTTCTGTTAAAAAAAACTACAACCTGACGTTGTACAGAACCTTATGGACGGGGTAAAGAGGAAGGTGCGAGCATACGGGCTTGGGCTCGAAGTATGGATAAAAAGAAAATGCCAAAAGTTGTTCAATAGTTTTTATTTTACTGTCTAAAATTTTCAAAGGGATCGGTCTACTGGGCGAATTTCTACAGCGTTTTTTCCGTGATGCAATTTGATGTGACACACCCTTTAGTTGTCGTTTATACTGCGTAAACGACTGTAGGTACGATAGAATTCTAAGGTGACACGGATGTTTTGGAACAACTCATTTTAATTACGTTTAATGACATAAAGGTAAAAGTTTTATTGACTCAATTAGATTAGCATCTGTTCAAGAATTATCTTTCAAGTATAACAAACATACAATCATATGTACTATCCATTAGCAAAAGTCAAAAAATACTCAACATATCCTTTATATATTTCAAGCGCCGCGTAAAGGGTTTCGGATAGAGCAAAACATATGAAATTGTGATTCAACCATCACAACACCATCGCACAAGCTCTGATCTACCTCCAGTGGACAATCGTAGAAAAATACAACCGGAACGTCCCAGTTGCAAAATCCTACATGCTTGGCGGACACGAATTTGGGATCACGAAATTCCAGGAATGGATCTGAATCACCATCTCTGGTCAGCTGCACCAGGCCGTTGGGATGCACTGCCATCGTAAACATGAAGGGTTCGTACACGGACAACATACCAATACTAGACTGTTCCTTCAACACATCTTCATCGCCATGTTCGCTTGGTGAGGTACGCTTGTAGCGACGGACTACGGTCTTTGTGTTCGCCCATCCAGATAGAACTGCAAACGGAGCGATGAATTGGACACAACATTCCATTCCAGACGCTTATGATTACTCACCTATTTCAAACATTTCAGTTCCATCGTAGGGATACATGATTGGTGATAATCGGATGAGACCATCGTTTTTTCCGAGAACACCGAAACGCATTAGCTTTACTCCGTTGTTGGTGATGTTCACGTGTCGGAAACTGCTCGTCGGATAGTACGGATGCTGATAATAGTATCCATGATCGGTGTTATACTGTAAACACCCGTGGGTTGCTGAAATCGTTGAAAACTATCAATACTCAGCATATTGAATCGCTATTTTATTACATTCAAATTTATTCGACGGTTCACCATTGATGACCTGCAGCAACGAAAGCACAATCGTTATCAAAGTAATCATTCTGTGCTAAGAAACAGAATCGGACTGATCAAATTGCGCTGGAAGCCTTTAAATATACGAGCCGGAAGATAAGAGATCACATCACCAGAAATATCTTCGAGTTTCTTAATGACGATGACAAGTTCAGTGTTTATCTTACTTTCAATGTGGACATAATTAACAGCAATCTCGTGTTCTTCGAAATTGTAAGAAATTTATTATTATTTGTTTTTGTCATTCTAGGATCCAGCAGCGTATTCCATTGTTAAAGCTTAGCTGTTGCATGGTATATTGAGAATTCGTTTTGAGAATATTTATTAGGCCTCTCTCAAATAGAAAATACAAACAATATACTTATACAGTCATTCAATGCCAAACCGATACAGAGGTTCTCAGATTTTCATGAAAGCTGGTAGTTTTGTTCTTTATCGCAAAATATTGACACTCCAAAAAACCGAAACGGTGGAACGACTGTGGCAATAAATCCACCCGATGTAGTTTAAATGTACCTACAACGCCATTAACACCTTGATCGCCCCGTCGCCCAGATCTGGGTGACGGGTGTATTTCCTGGGAGGCCCCGTCACCCAGATGTTGGTGACACTTTTCTCGTTCAATTTGAATAGGATTTTTAAACGGAATTTGATAGAATAGGCACTTAAATGTAAATATGGGTTATGTAGAATAATCAAAAAATCAAAAACATAAAAATATAAACATATACTTTTAAACGGCTACTGTAAATATGTTTGTATGTTTATCTGCAGGGTTGTCCCACATCAATAGAAATTTATCCTCCTTCCTGTTGACCGATTGATCTGACATGTGGAGCATGCCTTTATCTCTGCTGTCGTTATAAGACTGCGTATTATATGATCTTTAAAATCCAAGATAGCGGTCGCTACAAAATGGCGGACTACATATTTTATCAAAACCCCATCAATATGGGTATCAAATGAAAGGGCTTGACTAGTAGAACACAGTTATTTATGTTATTGGACTCATGAACTTGCTCTTAGTAAGAAAACGTGAATGTTTGAAGGTGTTGAAAACCAAAACAAATTGTGGGCGGGACGAAGTTTGCCGGGACAGCTAATAGTATATAAAGCAAGTTCGTTCGGTTGAATTTCATTTTTTTTATCATTTCCAACACAGTATAATTGATTGAAAACTTATTTTTATAGTTTTTCTAATCAGCAGTCGGTTGATTTCGAATTCAACAGAAAAGTAGTTCTGAATCGAACCCGAATTCATTATCATCGTTGTCTGCTTTTTTCTATAGCGCACCAACAGTTGAATTTGGGCCCCGCAAGAAACTTGACCGAATCGCTCTGGGCGACGAAGGTGTTAATTGAGAACGGTGGAAACCCTTGGGTTACTGCCTCGAGTAATGTTTCTTTAACGCAATTGAATTTGGATGGCAGAAACCCTCGGGTATTCTTCCGTTATAGTAAACAACATGGCACTGAATTGTTCTGTGTTACAGCAAAACTTCTCTCACTCAATGGACGTTTGGATTTACTACCAGAATGCTCGTGGTTTAAGGACTAAAATTGGCGACCTGTTTTTGGCATCGTGCGACTGCCGATGCGACCGCAATCATTGCAACAGCTCCAAATCTAGTTTTGGTGGAATGCTTATCGCAATCGCAGCAAGTCAGCTCTCTCATAGTGACAAGAACTGGTTCAGCAATTGAACAGGTGTGTGTTGCCGCATCAATCCGGGGAACGAAAATCTCGATATGTGCCGTTTATATTCCTCCGGACCGAAGCCGTGATGTTGCAGCTTTTGATCAACACGTTTCTTCAATTCGCGAAATCTGTGACTAGGCCTCGCCCAACGAAATAGTACTAGTTTGTGGTGATTACAATCAACCACGTTTAACCTGGGTGAGAAATGACAATGAGGTCGCTTGCTATAGCACCAGCGTATATATCCCCGCTAGTTTATCGCTTATTGATGGTATGGATTTTCTGAATCTACGCCAGCAAAACCTTATGCGAAACTATCTCGGTAGAATACTCGACTTGGTGTACACCAATATAGCATACGATCGTATTACAATTAATAAATCCTCTGTTCCGTTGCCTCGTGTTGATTCTCATCATCCCCCGCTAGTGGTATCGATTTCAATCCCGGTTCAAGCCGATAACGCTCCTGCGAACATTGACATAAATGCACCACGGCCTCTCAACTACAGGAAACTAGATTTCAATGATCTATGCCACTATCTCACAAACACAGACTGGAATCTTGTCCTAAATTCTGATTGCGTAGATAACATGGCCGAAAAGTTTTGCTTATACATTTGTCAGTGGCTAACATTGAATGTACCCATTAGTCAGCGTCCCGTTCACCCGCTTGGAGCAGTGCTGAATTGCGATAACTACGGCATCATCGCACAATGGAATCTTTTTTTGACAACGAGGAATCAGCCTCTGAATCTGAAAGCTGCAAGCAGTTTGCTGACTTATTTGCGTCGGTCTTTGCAGAATCAGTTGCTTCCGATCACGAAGTAGAACGAGCAATCGGGGATGTTCCTGCCGATATAGTGGATTTAGATCTATTTGAAATCACTCAGTCTATGGTTATTGCCGCTAGTAATAAACTGAAGAACACGTTTTCGCCTGGACCCGATGGTATTCCCGCCGTTGTATTTCGTCAGTGTGCGGCCTCTTTAGCATATCCATTGAGTATGATTTTCAATCGCTCATTTGAACAGCGCAAATTTCCCGAAATTTGGAAACAATCAATTCTGTTTCCTGTGTTCAGAAGTGGTGATAGACGAAATGTTCGATATTACCGTGGAATTACGAGTCTGTCAGCTGAATCGAAATTGTTCGAATTGATAGTTATCCAAAGCATACTCACTGGTGCGAAATGCTATATTTCTCCTGACCAGCATGGGTTCATGCCAGGTCATTCAGTTACAACTAATTTGCTGGATTTTACGTTTACTTGTTTTGCTCAACCGGAAGCTAAAGCTCAAGAAGACGTGGTGTATACCGATCTCAAAGCTGCGAAAATTGACCACCGAATATTAACGAGCAAACTACGCCAGCTTGGTGCCTCGGATAGACTAGTTAAATGGCTCAGCTCGTATCTGCGTGGCAGAGTTCTTCGTGTCAAATTAGGGACATTTACTTCAGCTCAGTTTGAAAACTTGAGTGAGGTACCTCAAGGTAACATCTTGGGACCTCTTCTTTTCTCGATTTTCTTTAATGATGTGGCGCTTTTACTTGGCGATGGATGTAAACTAATCTACGCTGATGATCTGAAATTGTATTGTGCGGTAAAGAGCATCGAAAACTGTCATCATCTACAACATTTGCTGAATGTGTTCGTCGACTGGTGCCGAAGGAACAAGTTGATTGTCAGTATTCCGAAGTGTTCCATAATAACGTTTCATCGGATATCGCAGCCCGTAATTTTCGATTACCACATTGGAGAGATTGTACTCAATAGAGTTGAACAAGTAAGTGACGTCTATATTAGATAAAAAGCTTTCATTTGCTGATCATCGAAGTGCCACTGTTGCAAAAACCAACCGACAATTAGGTTTTATAACCAAAACAGCCAAAGATTTAAAAGACCCCTACTGCTTAAAAGCCCTGTACTGTTCGTTAATTCGTCCTATTCTCGAGAACGCATCTCTAATTTGGATGCCCCCCCAACTGAACTGGAGCTTGAGAATCGAAAGGATTCAAAAACGGTTTATTCGTGTCGCCCTAAGAGATTTGCCTTGGCGAGACCCTGAAAACTTACCACCATATCGGCCAGACGTAGGAAGATTCAGCAGGTAACATTTGTGGCTAAGCTGCTGATCAATGAAATCGACTGCCCCCGATTGCTGTCGCTACTTGATTTGCGAGTTCCTTCTCGAGCTCTACGAAACACCGCTTTGTTCCATCCGAGATTTCATCGCACAGCGTTTGGATATAATAAGCCCAAATCATCGATGATTCGCTCTTTTACTCACGTTGAGGATTTGTTCGAGTTTGGCGAGCGTTCCAGCTGTTTTTCGAGAAGTGTAGCTAGATCTGAATACTTTCATGATGTACTGTGATATTATTGACACTAATATGATTGAACATTCACCGTACTGTCCAGATATGGCCCCGATTGACTTTTTCCTATTTCCGAAACTCAAATCACCGCTTCGTGAGACCCGTTTTGACAGCATTGAAAATATTCGCTACGTGAACTAAAATCAATTACTAAAAACTATAAAAAGTATTTCGATGACTGGATTGTTCGTTGGAAAATGTTCATTGCTTCAGAAGGGGCCTATTTTGAAGGCAATAATATAAATGTAGATGATAAATACAGCATTTTCATTAAAAATACAAATTCCCGGTGTATATTTGACAAAATGTATGTCAGCAATGTCATGTTTTCGTACCGCCGTCATAACTATCAGCAATGTTTCGATGTGAATCTGTTCCAACACAGTCTAGCAATAATTACAGATGGTGACTTACCAAAGGGTGTCCGTAAACGAAGAGTTTTCTTCCGCTTCCTAGAGCAACCCAAAAGATCAAATCGAGTTCCTCCAGTCTTATGTGTTATCTTAACAATAAATCATCGCAATTCTCGCTGTTCGTGATATTTATTAATAGCGCCTATTTTTAATTTTCTATCATTTTATTCACGTTCAGCGATGGCATTCCACTCAAAAGGACAGTTTACATTTTTTCAACAGGATTTTGATTTTTCTTTATATCTTTATGATTACTATTCGCGATAATACAATATAGGAATAGGAATACAATTTTGGGAACTGACTCATAAAATTTGATCTAAAACTCGTTTGATATTCAACTTTGCTAGTTGTAAATAGTAAACATTTTATTGCTTCAATTAGATTTGCATGTATTCAAAAATTATCTTTGAAGTATGATAAGCTTACAATCATAAACACTATCCATGATAAGAGTTCAAATAATACTCTACAGGTACTTTAAAGGGTTTCGGATAGAGCAAAACATGTGAAATTGTGATTCAACCATCACAACTCCATCGCACAAGCACCGATCTATCTCCAGCGGACAATCGTAGAAAAACACAACCGGAACGTCGTAGTTGCTAAAACCTATATAATTAGTAGACGCGGATTTTGGATCACGAAATACCAGGAACGGTTGTGAATCACCATCTCTGGTCAACTGCACCAGGCCGTTGGGATGCACTGCCATCGTGAACATGAAGGGTTCGTACACGGACAACA
This sequence comes from Toxorhynchites rutilus septentrionalis, assembly GCF_029784135.1. Classification (NCBI taxonomy): domain Eukaryota; kingdom Metazoa; phylum Arthropoda; class Insecta; order Diptera; family Culicidae; genus Toxorhynchites; species Toxorhynchites rutilus. The sequence goes on from NC_073745.1 coordinate 151,796,415, forward strand.
TACCAATACTGGACTGTTCCTTCAACACATTTTCGTCGACAAACTGACTTGGTGAGGTACGCTTGTAGCGACGGACTAGGGTCTTTGTATTTGCCCATCCAGATAGAACTGCCAATGGAACGATGAATTGGATGCGACATTAAGATCGGTCCAATTCAGGCGATTATGATTACTCACTGATTTCAAACATTTCGATTCCATCGTAGGGATACATGATTGGTGATAACCGGATGTAGCCATCTTTTTTTCCGAGAACACCGAAACGCATAATCCTCACTCCGTTGTCGGTTATATTTACGTGTCGGAAGCTGCTAGTTGGATAGTACGGATGTTGATAATTGGATCCATGATCAGTGTTATACTGTAAACACCCGTTGGTTGCTGAAATCATCAATAACTATCTATGAATGCCCAGCATATTGAATCGTTATTTTATTACATTCAAATTTATTCGCCGGTTCACCATTGATGACCAGCAGCAACGAAAGCACAATCGTTATCAAAGTAATCATTCTGTGCTAAGAAGCAGAATCGGACTGATCAAATGGGGCTGGAGGCCGTTAAATATACGAACTGAAAGATAAGAGATTACAACAACAGAGGTTTCTTCGAGTGCCTTAATGACGATGATAAATTGAGTGTATATCTTACTTTCAGTGTGTACACTTTTAACAGCGCTCTTATGTTCTACGAACTCACATGAGGCTTATTATCATCGTAAGATTTAGCTGCGTATTCCATTGTCGAAACTTAGTTTAGTTGCATCTTGGTGTTCTTCTACAACTAATTACTGATTAAGGGAATCCTCGAAACCTATCAGCGCTTTTCGTTTATTTGGTTCCGTCCTTACTTTACGATTAAATTGCGCTGCCAACTCGCACCAGACTTTCTCATTTCAACTCAGATATCGATCACAAACTGTAAACATTTTTGCTCACATATTTAGCTTGAGGTGAGATCGAACCCCACAATATGCTATTTATTTATTAACTCGCTGACCCGGCAGACTTCGTTCCTCCCAACATTTGTTTTTTGTTATCAATACCTTCAAACATTCACGTTTTCTTACTAAGAACTGGTTCATCCGTCCAATCGTAAACTGTTCATTGATTGATCTTCTAATCGACCCCGTAGAATTTATCTTTTACTATAAAGTTCCTAGTATTTCTAACAAAACTCATCATTATAATATCAGATTATTTTCAGACACAATTCTCGTTCAAGATTTTTCATCCACTTGCAAATAACATGTTTCTCCGTTACATGGAATTAATATCATATACAGAAAATATGATAGAATAAAGACGGCCCTAAATCGGACAATTCCTTCCTCGAGTTTTGCTCTTATCATTCGGCGATACTCTTTTGTTGGTATAGTTAGAGAAGATATAGGAGTTCGTTCCATCAAATTAAAATCGATTTCCAGTTTCGAACAAAGATCAATTTCGCTAGTGCAAACATCAAATGGACTAAAAGCACGTGTTTTTTTTTTTCTGAATTTTCCGAAAATTTTCAATTTTCATGTTTGATTGGGATATTTTCGGTTGAAATATGTGTTATATTTTTATGGGACCCCCCTCCATTCCAGAGGAGGGAGGAGTTTCATACCATCATAGAAACATTTCTCATACCCAAAAACCCTCACATTCTAAATTGTGCTTGATTAGTTCTCGAGTTATGCAAAAGTTTGTGTTTGTGTGCCCCCTGTAATTTGTGTTTCATTTGTATGGCAGCCCCGCTTAGGGAGGGGGGTGGAGTATTTAACCATCATAGAAGTATTTATTGCACCCTAAAACTTACATATGCCTAATTTGGTTCCAATTGCTTGATTAGTTATGGCAGACCACCTCTCCCCCTCAGAAAGGTGGCAGGAGTAACAATTTGAATCACTTTAGGAATGTTTCTTGCCCCCTAAAACCTCCACATGCCAAATTTGGTTCAGTTTTCTTAATTAGTTCTTGAATTTTGCAGAAATGTATGTTTCATTTGTATGGCATTCCCCCCCTCCCCCCTTCAGAGAGAAGGGAGGAGTGTCTATTCACCATGGAAACGTGTCGTGTCCCCTAAAGCTTCCACATGCAAAATTTGATTTCATTTGCTTGATTAATTCTCGAGTAATGCATAAATTTGAGTTTCATTTGTATGGCAGTCCTCCCTTAGAGAGGGGGGAGGAGTATCTAGCCAACGTAAAAACATTTATTACACCCTTAAACCTCCACATGCCAAATTTGGTTTCATTTGCTTGTTCATTCTCGAGTAATGCAGAAATTTGTGTTTCAATTGTTTGGCAGAACCTACCCCCCCCCCTTCCTTTAGAGAGAGGAGTGGGAGTCTTACCATCAAAGAAACATTTATTGCACCCTAAAACCTCAATATGCCTAATTTGGTTTCATTTGCTTGATTAATCCTCGTGTAATGCAGAAATTTGTGTTTAATTTGTATGGCAGCCCCCCCCCCCTTTTAAAGAGGGGGTGGAGAGTCTAACCTTCATAGAATCATTTATTGCACCCTAAAACCTCCACATGCCGAATCTCGTTTCATTTGCTTGACTAATTCCCGAGTAATACAGAAATTTGTGTTTCATTTGTATGGCAGCCCCCTCTTAGAGAGGGGGGAAGAGTATCTAACCACCGTAAAAACATTTATTGCACCCTAAAACCTCCACATGCCAAATGTATACAAATAAATTTATTTCATAGTGGAATGCTTCAAAGTCGCTGTCATTTCCAATTTCCGCGAAAAACTTCATGTCTTCAGCATATATGAGTACATTTATACGCTTACTAAAAAACTGCCCATGATTGCATAGGAGACGTAATCACCAACACCATTAGTGTTGGGTAAACGCAATTTTGTTGTTTTTCTGGCTACAAGCGTAACCATGCAAATTTCCAATGAAATAATCTGTCTAGTTGAAGGATGTTTTCGGTAAAAAGACGGCGTAGGATATTTTGCGGGTTAAAACATATTTTTTGCATTTGGAAAACGCTTACGTCTATTTATTCGGACAATCAATCGTTTCATTGAACATTTGTTCGCATAGCTAGACGTATTCACAGGGTTGCTTTGTCGGTAGCGTTAGTATTTCTGACAATAGTCAAAACGTCTCCGTCGGTATTTTCAGTTGTTATCAGATAAAATCAAAAAGGATTGGAAGAAATTTAGTGAAATGTCTGGAAAAAGTGCTCTGGTTTTGTTGCGAGTATATGATAATACTTTTTTCCTGAATACTCTGGGATATGTTAAGAACAGCAGGTTCGTGTTTTTTCAATTAATTGAATTTGTAAAGGCAATCTGCAATGTTGGTAATTTAAGCAACATGATTTACCGATATCACGATAATCGCATGAAGATAGCGGAGTGACTTACACCATCGGTATGAGTAACTACTGAGTATGTGGATTAATTCGATGTCGAATCCGAGGAGTTATAATGCTAAGAATCAATATTATTTTTATTTCAGTACTGATCTGATTGTTTCATTATCTACTTGAAGATTCAAATGCAGAAATTTAGGGAATTATAACATTTAAAAACACAGTTGCTTCTCTTTGTTCATCGCAGTGCAGTGTATAAAAAATAGTAATTATATAAACAGTGTTTCAATAGTTTCTTATATTCATATGTTAAGAAACACTAAGCAATAAGACACTATCGTAACAGGCATGTTTGGACTCTACAAAGAATGTGATTCAAATGTAGATTTAGCTTATAGCTCATAATACTTATAATTGTTGATTTTCGAACGATGTATGAAAGCTGTATAAAACTACGTCTGTTATGCGGACAAACAGTGGTTTATCGGAAACTTTTATTCTAAATTGCTCAAATGTTTTCAAACAAAAAATGTTTGTTTGCATATTGAGCAAACGTATTACATTGCGTAGAATGCGAAACGGCGAAAAAGTCGATTTTGTTCATTTTGTCGCTTACGTCCCCTATACAAACATGGGCAGTAAAGGAAATGTTATTAATGTACAAAATGAAAAGAAGAAGGCCAAAATGGGATCCTTGCGGCACTCCCGAAGTGACTTTAAGGCCATGTTCTCACTGCAGCGGGGCGTCAACGTGGCGTGAGCGGGCGTGTTCACTTCTCGCCACGATATTTCGATTCACTCACATTGCACCGTGCCAGCGGCGTGTCTTCGGCGTATTTTATGAAAATTGACAATGCGTGTTTTTGAATGGAAAAATGAAAATTGTTTTTTTTAAATATTCCAACATCGTTGGACGTATTCGGCTCAAAACTCGGAGGGTTAAAAACGTAAAAAATAAAAAGAAAATCAAAAAAAATTAAATTATGTCACTACTACAAACAAACACATTCAAGAGAGAAGCGGTGAAGTACAAATATTGCCGGCGTGAAGTGTTTTCGTTTGCACGCCAGCCACACGCTAAAACCACGCTCACGACACGTCAGCCTGGTGTGAACACATCGGTAAGAACACACACGATTAATCGTAAGCGTCACCCACCCCGCTCAAGCCACGCTGACGCCCCGCTACAGTGAGAACAAGGCCTAATGGGGTTTGAATGGTTGTTTTGGAAACGAACTATTTATTCGCGTTCTATTAAATATGAGTTAAGCCGTTTCAAAATACTGTGTGCTATTCCTATTTTTTCCAGTTTGAAGATTAATAATGGGATGTCGATTCGGTCAAATGCTTTACTAAAGTCCGTATAGAGGGCTTCTACGTGTTTGCCATTGCCCATTGCATTTAGTAAATAGGTGACGAATTCTAATAGGTTAGTTGTTGTAGAGCGGCATAAGAAAAAAAACGTGTTTTCTACATTTAATTCGACTTTCTACTCGTTGAAAGATGTTTTCATTAATAATTGATTGAAATAATTTAGGAATACAAGAGATATTAGCAATGCCACGGTAATTACGGATGTCACACTTTGAGCCTGATTTGAAGATAGGTACTAAGAAAGATTGTTTCCATTTGTATGGGAATATTCCAGTTTTTAAAGACATATTAAATAGGAGATGAAGAGGATGCGTAATGTTCGTCAGCCAGGTTCTTGAGGATTACTGGCGTGGTATAGACTTCCTGAAAAAAAATTCCAAAAAGATTACATATTTCTTTCGAAGCCCACATTCTCGTCGAGATGCATACGTGATGGAATATTATTGCTCTTAAGTTTAGACTTCACGTAATCGAAAATGTTCTTCGGACAGGATTCGACTTCAGATTGGACCTTCCGATTATGTTCTTCATATGCGATATTTATGGCCGAATTCATTTTCAGTCGTACAGACTGAAACTTAACTTATGTCTTTAATCCTAGCCTTAAAACAATTCTTGGATATTCCAAAATCATGTACATGGCAAACCGCATTGAATGCTCTCAGACATGAGTTAATTGGGCCATTATGTCCGTAACTGGTTCTGTGAAATGGCAGATTGATGGCGGGAGAACTTCGAGGAGTTCGTGTTGGTACATTTAAATTTATTTGTTGCAGCAGCTCCGAACAATCAATATTACTCTCTATGATATCGAATACAAACGTTTGTTGGAGTTTAAGTCGCCGAGCTGATAAGGTTTCCAATGAGCATGCAACGCGAAGCGTAGTCAGACAAGTTTACAGGATCGCTCCATGGAAGTTGTCGTAAGGCATATCGAATGAATTGCTTCTGAACTCGCTCTAGCTTGGCAACTTGTACTGTCTGGTATGGTGAACATATTGGAACTGCATACTCAAGAATGCTGCGAACCAGTGTGCAAAACAGTGTTTTGAGTGTGTATACATCCGTGAACTGAACAGTCTGTCTCCGAATAAACCCAATCACCGCAAATGCTTTGGCTGCAGTGGCTGAGACATGATCTCGGAATCGTAGTTTTGAATCCAATGTGACGCCCAGATCGCGTATAGACTCGACCCGTTCCAACGTGTTGTTTCCGATTTTGTATAAATAATTGATTTTGTCGAGCCGTGAAAATTAGATTATCTCACATTTCGTTATTTTCATCGCCATACCATTTTCACGGCACCACAGCATGAGCTCATCGATGTCGCTTTGTAGAATAAGACAATCGAGGACAGATGAAATCGTTCTATATAATTTTAGGACATCGGCAAACATTTTCTTCGGAGACTTCAGTCTATAGCATAGGTCATTTACGAAAAGAATGAAAACGAATGGACCGAGCACGCTTCCGTGTGGCACACCAGACGTAATGGGAAAATTTTCGGAACAAACTGAGTTGATGCACACTGCAGCTTCACGGTTTTGAGATATTCCTGGTTCCTGTTCTCGACTTCATCAAATAGAATGCGAGTGTAAAACATTAGGTTTGTTGTCGTTGATCTGTGCTGTACAAATCAGTGTTGTTCCTCTGATATCACCGAGTGCGCAGCTCTGTACAGTATAGCATGAATCATGGTTTCAAAAACCTTGCTAAGTGAGCATAGAATCGATATTCCACGGTAATTTTCGACGCGGTGAGTACAGCCCGATTTGTGGATCGGAACAATTCGAGCTGCTTTCCAAATCTTCGGAAATGTCTTCTCAAAGAGTGACTTATTGAATAGACAAGCAACAGGAAAAGCCAATGAGGATGCACAATGGTTGAGAAATAGCGGTGGCAGTCCATCAACTCCAGCTCCCTTGGACACATCAATATTTTCGAGCGCATTTTGAACTTCCTCGGGTGAAAATGTGATTGAGGGAATATTTATGTCGTACGTTGGAATATGCCTAAAGCATCCTAAAGTATGCAACATCTCGGGCATCGCTGTGCTAAAAATAACCTGTAAGAAGTTGGCGAAGAGATGGGCTGCTTCGCTATTTGAACTAGTAGTAGTTCCGTTAAATTCCACATTGGGCGGTATCGTTGTATTCGTTTTCAGTAACCTCACATACTTCCAGAAGGATGCCGGATTTTGATTCAGATACTGCTGAACTTTATGCATATATATTCTGTGGGTTTCAGCAAGAAGATCCGTGTATGCTATTTCAATATTACGAAGAGAGATACATTCAGCCGTGGTTCTCGACTTGAAATAGCGTTTTCTTGTTTTCCGAAGCACATTCCTCATATGACGAATATCAGCAGTCCACCAGGGCTTTCGCATTGATACGTCAAGCTTACGTCGTACATGCGGGACATGCACATCGAATACTTCAGATAGGTCACCGTAGAAGGTTGATACAGCTGAATCTACCGAGTTATCTACCAAGGTGGCTTGCCAGTCAAGAAAAGCAATAGCGTTATTTAATGACTCGAAGTTACAGCGTCTGAAGTTCATAGTCGTCATATCGGTTAGTTACTCCGTGTTGTTTTGCAACTCACCGCTGCGAACGTCAAGCAAAATGATGAACGGCTTATGATGAGGATCAGCTGTCTTCCAACAAGTAAAGAATAGAATTACGTGTATGCAACATGGCTTCTTCAAAGGCCGTTCAACTGCAACTAATCGGTTGGCTTTTGTGACTTTTATTTTGAATGCAATGGAAAATGGCAAACATGTAGAAGCTCTTTACACTGACTTCAGTAAAGCATTTGACCGCATCGACATTCCATTACTACTCTTCAAATTGCAGAAAATTGGAATGGAACAAAGACTATTAAACTGGCTCAATTCTTATCTAACAAACCGTGAACAAATTGTTCATTTTCAAAATTCTCTTTCAAATCCAGTAAAAGTCACTTCGGGAGTCCCACAAGGCTCTCATCTTGGTCCTCTTCTTTTCATTCTGTACGTTAATGACATCTCCTTCATTCTCAAGCGTATCAATGTACTTGTGTATGCCGACGATATGAAGCTTTTCGCGGAAATTGGAAATGAAAACGACATCGAAGCATTTCGAAACGAAATACATGTATTCCACACTTGGTGTGATAAAAATCTACTAAAACTGAATGTGAAAAAATGCAACTCTATAACATTTAGCAGAAAAAAAACATGTACCAAATATTGTAATATGTCTTGGAAATCAAAATGTAGAAAAATGTGAAATAGTTAGAGATCTAGGCGTCGTCCTGGACTGTAAACTCACATTCATAGAACACTACAACTCTGTAATAAATAAGGCGAATAGTGTGTTAAGTTTTGTCAAACGCTTCTCACATAACTTCCAGGACCCATACACAATAAAGCTTTTAAATATTACATATGTAAGGCCTATTCTGGAATACTGTAACACCGTTTGGAACCCGTATATGGTCGTACATGAAGAACGCATTGAGTCAGTCCAGAAACAGTTTCTTCTATTTGCACTTTGTAAGCTCAACTGGACCTCATTTCCACTTCCTTAATAAGAAGCACGCTGCATGCTCATAAACATCCAAACACTAAAAGAACGCCGTGAATTTGCAATGCTTTCTTTTGTTAATGACCTAATTTCGCAACGAGTACAGTCAGCTGAATTACTAGAAAAACTTAATTTCTTTGTACCTGGGCGTCAACTAAGAACACGAAATTTGTTTCTAACCAAAACATCCAGAACAAATTATGCAAATAACACCCCTATCAATGGCATGATGCGTATATACAATCAGCACTGCGAAATAATTGACACAACAATGAATAAAAAACAGCTAAAAAGAAACATGTACCGCAAAAATAAAAATTAACCTAAAAAAACATTGTAACATTAGTGTGTAAGTGTGTAGTCTACATTTGTTTGATGAAATGAATAAATAAAAATAAAATAGAAGAGGTTGAGAAGGTTCAATTATCCATGTCGCTGGTGCATTGACGAAGGATAAATCCAGTAACCGCTGATTAGAGTTTATGAAGCGATTAATATGTGTTAGTCCACAAACGAGCAGTGATTCGATGAGTGTCAACTCTTGTTCTGAAGATGCGTTAATAGGCGTGTATCCGTTTAAGTCTTCATCAAACTGCCATCCCAGGTATGGGAGACTGTAGTCACCCAGCACCATAACAAAATCAGTGTCATCGATATGATCAAAAATGGCGCGGATCGCTTTAGCATGGGCTAAGTACATGTTAGTGCTTGATTTTGGTCGTATGTATTAGGCTGTCAAAAAAGTCCTGCGGTATTTCCGCGAGGTGTCGTTGTAAGCGCGTAGTTCTAGTTGTATTCATTGTATCGAGTCATACTATAGCTTGTTGGAAAGGTATTTTTGCGCGCTATAATATAGTACTTTACAGTGTTTTGTTTGGTTAAGTCGTTCGTGAGTTATAGTGTCGCAAATATGGAGCAAAATAAAGAGAAAATCCGACATATTTTACAGTACTACTATGACAAAGGCAAAAATGCATCTCAAGCTGCCAATAAAATAGGTGCAGTTTATGGACCTGATACAGTTTCCATTTCCACCGCACAACGATGGTTTCAACGTTTTCGTTCTGGTGTAGGAGTCCTCGAAGATGCGCCACGCTCCGTAAGGCCTGTCGTCGAAAAATGCGACAAAATCGCTGAATTAACCGAGAAAGACCGGCATAGTAGCAGCCGTAGCATCGGCCAAGAGCTGGGGATAAGTCATCAAACCGTTATCAACCATTTGAAGAAGCTTGGATTCACAAAGAAGCTCGTGAATCGCTACTGAATCGCAACAAAATTGACTCGTTTCTGAAGCGGATGGTGACTGGCGATGAAAAGTGGGTCACTTACGACAACGTGAAGCGCAAACGGTCGTGGTCGAAGCCCGCTGAAGCGGCTCAGACGGTGGCCAAGCCCTCATTAACGGCCAGGAAGGTTCTGCTGTGTGTTTGGTGGGATTGTCAAGGAATAATCTATTATGAGCTGCTTCCCTATGGCCAAACGCTCAATTCGGACCTGTACTGCCAACAACTAGACCGCTTGAAGCACTCATGAAGAAGAGGCCATCTTTGATAAACAGAGGCCGCATTGTCTTCCATCAGGACAACGCCAGGCCACACACTTCTTTGGTGACGCGCCAAAAGCTCCGGGAGCTCGGATGGGAGGTTCTTTTGCATCCGCCGTATAGTCCGGACCTTGCATCAAGTGACTACCACCTGTTTTTGTCCATGGCGAACGAGCTAGGTAGTCAGAAGTTGGCATCTCGTTGGGAACAAGTCATCGAACAAAACGGCGAATATTTGACTTAAAACAGATGATTGTAACTAATTTTATGAACAAATGAAAATCCAAAAAATATACCGCAGGACTTTTTTGACAGCCTAATATATGCAGCAGATATATAATGTGCGAGTTGGTAGCTTGACTCGAACCACAACTTGCTCAAGCTGACTGCATCCTGGCAATGAGATCGAGCTGCACTCGAGGTTTATTTTAGCGGTCACTAGTACTCCTCCACCTCTCGGGAGTTCGCTGGTAAGTTCGCTACGGTCACATCGAAATAATATATAATCAGATGAAACCTCTGCATCACAGATGTCAGGTCAAAGCCACGTTTCAGTAAACACCAAAACATCGAACATCGTAGTCACAACTGGAAAGCAGCAGTCTCAAATCATTTAGCTTGGTGCGTAAACCACGCACGTTCTGATAATACAAAGATATCAGGTTTTCTCCAGAATCTTTGCATGTCTCCGCCTCTACCACGACGTCAGGACCAAGACGACTTTGTTGACTGGAGCTTACGGCGGACAACAGTGGCGATAATGCTAGAGATTTTACAATTGTTTGATAGTTACACAAAATATATTATTTCCTCCATTGTAATAAATTTTCATGGAATTTTTATGATAGTTACTAACCAATCGCATTAATTCAACATGCAAAAAATGTTATGACTGTGGTATAATATTGAATGTAATGCAAAGTGTCCGGATTAAAAAGCATTACTATATCTATTTATTTTTCAGAGCGTTATCCTTATGATTCTAAATACAAACTAGAGGCTAGGTAACGAAACAGTAACACGGTTATTGCTAATAACGGAAACTTAATCGACGATTAACTTAGCGTTGGGTCCAATACTAAGACTACTAGAGGAATAGATGAGTTAGCTTCGCTAAAAATCCGCTACGTGTTTTTAAATATTCACATTACCAAATGGTGCAATCATTAGGCCTTGGCAAAAATTAAAGAAAAAGGCTGTTTTAGAGGAAGAATTCTATTGCAGGAGGAAGAAAAACTAAATGTAAAGGGTAGTTAGATGTAAAAAAATGAATTTAATTATTGACTATATATTCGGAGCTGATCTACCAACAGTGAAGTTGTGTTATTTATTGCCGTGATAGGGTACTTACGTATTAACACCACCGGAGCGCAATTTTTATTATGAATTTTTTTTTCGTGATGAAACATATTCTGAGGTTAATGGAATGGGTGCGAAGTCCCCATTTAACGAGGATAAGGAACCGATGCCGCCGAGGCGGTGCAATCCAACTCGGTCGCCGACTTGCCGTTGTAAGCGGCGGCCTCTCGCCGGCAAACATGTTTTCCACCGATTGCCCGATTAGTTCGAAACATAGGAAACGATCCTTTAGCGTTAGCGCGTTCGACCGAGCGTTAGCGTTAGCCTCCATCCAATTGACCGCAGATAAATTTATTACGAAATGATAAATTAATAATAAAAAATTGCGCTCCGGTGGCGTTAATACGTAAGTACCCATGTTTGGAAGATCAACAGTTTAACCTTCGGTCAATCCTACTGAGAGATTTTAGCTTTTACTGTTCGATCTAGATATATTACACTAAGAAGTATTCCTATGTAGAGCGGATCAATAATAATTAAAGTGCATTCAAGCTGAAGGAAACCCTGAAGTAAATACAAATCAAACTATTGATCGTCAATTTTTATTGGATTGTGCCAACCGGTAAGATATGAACAAAACCAATTGAGAAGAGAACAGTGAAAAACAAACAGATCTATTGCAGAGATGTTCCTAATCATTTTACCTGATCCTAATCAATGCAGATTTGAAAATACCTTTCCATGATTTATTCAATCTCAAATTCATCCATTCAAATGTACCACCACCGAACGGTACCAAAAACCGGAAGCTGATTGTGAGACAGCGAGCGACGAAGAAAAACGTGGTACATCACACCCGATGGTCGCAAATAATGAAACAAGAAGCATTAGCATCATCCGAGCGGAATTTGTGCCTCAGATGAAAGTGATAGAGCACAACAAACTGGCGCACTAACGCCCGAGAAGGACTCGGTGCTCACCCACTGTATTTCCCGCCCTGCCGGCCAGGACATGAATATAAGCACTTTCGGAGAAAAACTAAATACTTTTTTTATATCGCATTAACTTTGGTACATTGTGTGTCCTCACTTTCCAGCGGATGACAAAATTTGCCCCTTTAATCTTTTCCTGGGGTGTTTACTGTTGGACAGCGGGTAAAAATCAGACGTCATCAACATTTTCACGCTGTTTGTTTAGTAATACTCATTACCGGAGAAAAGTTTTGTTGACCGCTTTCGCTTGAAGGTCTATCGTTTAACGAGATTGGTATCAGTAGAAAAATGGGCTCTCCACAGAGCTTATCATATATTTGTCGGATGTTTGAGAAGAACAAGTTTAATAAATTTCAATGTAACACTCGTTACCAAAAGATGTGCATATGAAACTTTTATTCGATACAAAACTTTTATATCTAATGCAAAAGGAATGACCTATTCTATCTCAAATAGATGCACATTTAAAAATAATCAATTTATGCGTACATGAGGGAAATACAATTGAATAACTATTTCCTAAGCTACCAACGGTCACCTCTCAGCCACTACCGAGAGAGTACACAGCCAATAAACCCGGGAATGCGAAAGTTTTACTGCCGGCATGTAGGAAAACGTATGTACACAGAGATGAAGTTCTCTATCTCCTCAGCTCGGAAGGGAGATACCCTATCCGACATGGCAGAAAATGTCGAAACTGAACGTGTGCCGACCGGCGCACAGTGATAATGGCGATAAAATGTCATATTCGGGAGGATAGACTACACGGCCGGACCGGGTTTTGCTGGGCGCGCATGCATGGTTCTGCCATTCCGCAATAACAATGTAATTTTATGTTTAATGAAGCTATAAACGTTCTCGTTTCATTCAATTTCTGTTCGAGGATATCTGCGCTAGTTCATAAAAGGCTTTTGTTCACATTGGAATAGTTCCGAAATTTATAGTCCGCATAGAAGGGGAGTCAACTAGAATATGAAAATTTAGTGAATTTGGAGCGGTGAAACGAGAAGGCATGCGAATGCTCCGAACGCGGATATAGTTTTGTGGATATTTTTTACAGATTGGAAGAAATAAAGCGAAGGTAATTAAATTATGAATTGGTACAAGTTATTATATCTTTATGTCAGAAGTTAGTCAATCAACAGCACGATATATACCCATTGCCATGGACTAGTCGAACGGTATGTTTACAACTCTAAAAACTCTAAAAAATCAAACAAGAATGCGTAGAAATTTTTGACGTAGGAATTCGTCTGATAGACGAGGGTAGAATAAAAAGGACGAGTGGGCTTTGTGAACATGTTGGTGGTTCTGGAAAGAACCTTTGATGTTGTGTTTTTGCGTTTTTTTTTAATTGGATCGTACCTAAAAATTCTTTTGACACCGACCACATTCTGTTCAGATAGTTCAGTAAGAAGGTCTTCTTCTGGCATGAAAACTACATCCCGGCATGAAACAACACACTTGCGTTGATTAAGGATGGGATGGAAAATGATTTCAATAGAGGTCAAGTCGATTAGCGACTTCATACCCATACATACATTTAGCATCCTTGAATTTATCATCGATCACACCTTTTATCGATTTCAAGAAAACAAAAGGGTTGGGTGGAAGAATGTTATCCTCAGTTACTCTTAGCAATGCAATTTGTAAGTTTCTTCCAAAGGGATCAGCCCAGCTGGGGGAAGTGCTGGTGGTGGGAGCACAATTGTAAATGTTGGTTGGCCTTCCGGCGCCGGAGCTGCTGGAAGCCATGGTAAAAAGCTGGCTATACCGAAGTACAGCCAGGTGGAAAAAAATTGATTTTGCCTATACTAAGTACGTTGGACGTCGGGGAACGGCGAAGGACAGTAACGGCGGGGGACAATGTCGACGCAGCTACCAAATCGAACACCGAAATCACTTGGCGGAAAAAAACACTTGCGGAAGAGCAATGGAAAATTCACTGGCGGAAAAGCACTTGCAGAAAATCACTAAATGTATTTCACTTGGGTATAAAAAATGTCACTAGAGTATAAAAAATGTCACTAAGGTGTTAAAAATATCAATCACTTGTTTGGGATATGATTTGGAAAAATCTTTAAACTATGCCCTCTGGGCATCCTAGCTTTTGCTAACTCCTAAGCACAAAAGAAGAAAATTTTTCTTTTCACTTACCGAAAGCAAAACAAGCCTCCTCCAGTGAGCACCACCCAAAGGCAGTGGGGTGGCGGGGGAATGAAAGACCTTCAGGCAGCGATTGAAGTCCGGGAATGAAACAGCAGAGGAGCCAGGTACAGTGGCCCAACACAGAACCGCAGAACTGGTGCGAACAGCGGGATACACAAGGGGAGGTAAAAACTGCTGGTCCAAGCGGCCAATCTAACCGGACCAACTTCCTTAATGGCAGTTGGGCGCTTATAGGCGGCCTCCTCCTTCCCTGGTATCCAAACGAATTGTTGATGAAAAGTAACGCTGTATTTAGGACCGAGATTAGCTTTGAAAAAAGCTGTTCATCCGGTTGTAAGAGAAAACTTTATTTTTTATGAATCTCTTTCGGAAAGGCGCTAAAAACATGACCGTCTCGGTTGAATGTCAATAGCACCGTGAGGCCATGCACAACCACCGCTCTCTTTTATATGATGCGAGTTAAGCTACAAATATAATGAAAAGAATGTGAAAGAGGTCGGATATACAATCCACTCTATCTCAGTATAAAACCGACGCTTCCTTTACTTTCGTCATTATTAGAGGCGAATGACCATCGGGTTGAAGTCCCTTAAAAACAAAAACTAACTGACTGACTTTCGTCATTATTTTCTCTCGAACAGCCACGAAAGCAGCTTGAGAAAGCGCACCAGCCACAGCAGAAGTGACGAAGCCACATCGCTATCGACCGGGAGTCGTCGCCTTGCGTGAAATTCGTCGCTATCAGAAGTCGACCGAATTGCTGATCCGCAAACTATCTTTCCAGCGTTTGGTTCGTGAAACTGCCCAGGACTTCAAAACCGACTTGCGCTTCCAAAGTTTTCCGCCACGCCACGTAAAACGCATCACATCATGCCCAAGGACATCCAGCACGTATCCCAGGAGAGCGTGCTTAAACAGCCGCGCTTCCGCTTTCGTCATTAATATCATAGTACCTTAGTATATAATCAGCGGCCCTTTTCAGGGACACCAAATTTGATAGATTTGAGTTCAGAAAAGTTTTTGCAGGCCGAACTGAAAAAAGCATTTAGCGAAAATCGTGGTGTCGATGATAATTCGATACTGATGGATGCCTTTTGATAATGACGAATACGAAATATATGATAGTAGATATTTTACCATATCGAAGAAATCACTTTGATGAAGGCTGCGTTTTAAAATTATTTGTGTACAAATGCCGCAACAGTTTATCGTTTCTAAATGTTGGTAAAGGGCATTATTTTTGCTGAGTAATTCCACTAATATAGTTACTGATAGTTACTTGATAGTTACTAATCAGTCACATTAATTCAACATGCACAAAATGTTATGGCTGCTGTATGATACTGAATGTCAAACTAAAGCGTCCGGATTCATTTCCCTTCTAGGCTGAGCTACAAATATAATGAAAAGAATGTGAAAGACTCCAATCTACACTATCTCAGTATAAAATATAGCGTATAAACGTTATATAAAATATAAGCGTATAAACCGACGCTTACTTTGCTTTCGTCATTCTTTTCTCTCGAACAGCCACAAAAGCAGCTTGGAAAAGCGCACCACAGGAGGAAGGAAGCCACAGCGCTACCGACCGGGAATCGTCGCCTTGCGTGAAATTCGTCGCTATCAGAAGTCGACCGAATTGCTGATCCGCAAACAATCCGCAATCTTTCCAGCGTTTGGTTCGTGAAACTGCCCAGAACTTCAAAGCCGACTTGCCCTTCCAAAGTTTTCCGCCGTTATGGCACTGCAGGAGGCAAGCGATGCATATTTAGTCGGCCTGTTCGAAGATACCAATTTGTGTACTAACCCACGCAAAATGTGTCACATCATGCCCAAAGACATCCAGCTGGCCCGTCGTATTCGAGGAGAGCGTGCTTAAATAGCTGATTGCTGAGGATATTTCCTATTGTTTCGTGTGTTTGGAATCAATATCCATCGTTAAATTAAAGAGGTATTAACGTTCAAAAACTTAACACTTTTTCACATCGAAATATTGAAATGGGCCCCTATATTGAAAGGTTAGACGTAGTCCTACGTCAAAACCTTGAATCATGTAAGAAATAATGAAATATTATAAACGCTCAAAAACGCTAAGCACCACGTTTTGATTAGCCCAATTTGTGCTTCTTTAATTGTACCAACCAAGAATAGCGACTAGAGTAAACTGACCAGACGTCCCGCGTTACGCGGGACAGTCCCGCATTTCAACGAAATGTCCCGCGTAAGATTCCGTCCCGCGAAATGTCCCGCTTTTGACAAAAGAAACGAAAATGTCCCGCGATAACAATATATTTCAATATCACAATTGATCATGTTGATTTTCTTAAATGGATGAACCTCAAAAAAAAAACTTTTATTTGGCAGACTGTTCAAGAGCGCTTCTAATGCATCCAAAGATTATTACGTTGAGCTGGTTTCATCGCAAAGATATTGGGCTTTTTTCTTTAGAGAGTGTCAACTAGAAGCATTTTTTTTTTCTTTATTATAGTGATTTTCAACACATTTCGGCTGGTTCGTCACTTTTTACTTCCATTTTTGGAAGAATGTCGGGAGTGAGAATTGAACTCGTGATCTCTGCGTGAGACGTATGGATGTTACCACTACGCCAGATCGCCTCCTGCTAACTCAACTAGAAGCAGCAGCAACAAAATTGGAAAATGATTTTTATAATAGTCCCCTATTGATCCGCAGGGACCAACGTGAGTCAGACGAAAAGTTCAACTTTGGTCCCCTACATCGGTGAAGGCTTAACGTTTTAAATAAGTCGGAAGAACTAGCATATACTCGACAAGAAGAGGCAGAGTTGTTTGATGAAGTATCGTAAATGAAGCGCTGGGCGGTCTTACGGAAGTTGCCAGAACCGGAACCATGGCCGATGAAAAGATGTATATCGGCGTGTTATTTTACATTTTCGTGGCCTGTCTCTCTATTTTGGCCATTCGCCCAAAAGTTTTCTATCGGGTGCAGCTGGGGAATGTTGGGAAGGTTTGTGGTCTTCGCGACAATGTTTATCTCCAGCCGATCCATCCTCCAGTGATCGTGGCATAATGGGCTGATCCCAGATTCGGCATAAAGACCACATCACCTTCCTACCTCCGGCAAGCACTTCGTACTATATATCTCCCCGTTTACCATATGACTCGAAAGAAGAGCGGCTTGGACATTCCCTTCACGTCTGTCAGAGAAGGACCTTCTTCGAGAACTTGATGTGAATGATATATTCGACGTCATCGCTTACCTGGGGAACGTAAAGTACCCGGTCACCTGCCATTGGTTGAATTCTATCATCATGACGTCTCGTCTTTCATTATGAGTACGAAAAGAAGTTTTTCACTTCTTTCGCCGGAAGGAAGTTTTTCACCAGCACCGCAAGCTACTCCTTCTGGGTGATTGCCTGCTGCTCAGATACGGCTTCCGCATAAAAATGTCCATTTTGGTCAGATTATTCTCCACCGTTTGGCCGGTTGCTTCGATCTCCCGGCTTAAGGAGCGGCAAAGAGATGATATTGTAAATACCTGATCGGCTATATCTGGCGGACACAAAGTGCCTCAGGATGTCCAACTCCTTCGCTGTGGGGTGGAGCTTGCAGTATGGAAAAATCATCAAGTTGCTTGACAGTGCTGCTGCTGCGAACCAACATCCTTGAATCATTTTTGTTGTAGACTTAATAAACTTATGATTTAACGAAAATTTGTTCCTATAAATTATCTTTCATCACCATCCGAAATTAGTCCATTTTTTTGAATGCATACGTTAACAATAAAATCGATGAAAAATGAATTGCATTTTTCTAGCATTCAATTCGGTAATTCGAAGAAAATTGTATTTTGAATCGTGCTTGCCAGGCGTAAATGCTCTGATTGAGCGAGTGATTTTTGAGCGTAAACAAAATCTGAACTACCGAAAAATCACAACTGAGTGCCGATACTCAGAAAGAAATAATACTGATCAGTTTAGACTCGCTAAACTATGGTCACATAACATAACGTATATACATAACTTTTTGTTTTTTGTGTCCCGCGTTAGACCTCTGACCATCTGGTCACTTTAGACTAGAGTAACAGCGAAATACAATTTAAATACATCATTACCACTGCGAAAACAAACGTAGCCACCCACCGTGCATGTCATTCTATCCAAGGAGATTTAAAAAAATAAGACAGTGAATCCAACATATGAAAATTGGCCGCTCTCTAGTCAACTACAGCCTCGAATCAGCTAGCGAGCGGACAACAGTCCTTTCTAACCTTGATATCGCATATAACGGCTTGATACAATAGATGCATTGCACAGCGTTCACTTCCTGATAAGAAGCAAAACATTGCATCGCAAGCCCCATCCTTCTGTGTTTCTCCTACTAGCCAGTATGTATGAAAATGGCACGCTGTGGAGCCTTCAGTCACCTAACCGGGGAGCAGGGTTGTCAACAGTATTTTTCACACTTTTTCTAAACAAATTTTAATGCCTAGTGAACTTGTTCACGAAACGAAACGGTGCTCTATGAATAATAGATAACGGAACTCAGTATAGAAAAAGCTGTTACCCCCTTTTGAAAAGGCTTCATGAAAAATTACATGTATTGCGACACTATGTGGGTAATAGAGCAAGGATTGTTCTGTATGTTCAAAAAGAAATATGTAAGGCGGAAGACGCCAAACTAATTATTTTTGTGATATATGGGAAAACCAGGACTGCATTTCGGGGACTATTTCGAATGATAACACACGAAGGGGAATCATAGCATATATTTTTATATGAAAAAACGAACACATATAAAACACATTGTTTAGTAGATATTTATCTGAAGATAACAAAAAATGAATGAATCTTGTTAATCTTTCATAATCTCACAAGTTTTTTGTGCACAAAACACAATACGGTTGTACACAGTTTTGTGAACTCTATTCCATACGACATTTTACGTTACAAACGTTTCGTCTTTTCTATACACAAAACGTTTATCTTCGAATAAACTTTCTTCTGTACTGCTTTAATACACCGCTCCCCTAACTCACTTATCAAACAAACGGTCGCACCATAAACCATAGAGTCGTTTTGGCTTCACCGATTAGTTTGGGGATGAAAGCTAAATTGACAGTACAATTTTTACTCACGGATCATATTTTTTTGCCGAGGCCTGAGGCCGACAATATTCACAGAAAGAGCTTCTGTTGACTAGAGTGCAAAACGGAGAGAAGTGTGTGTATATTTAGTCGCTTCAAGCCATCGATATATGGCGTGTATGCGTATGTGCATTCTTCATAACCCGTACGTACAAATATCACATCGCTACGCTAATACCCTGTTTGTATCTGCTCCCGTTCGCATCGACCTTGTCGCGATGCAACAAACTTTTTTTTGGGATGTTGGACGATTGTTTGGTGGTGTAACTTGAACAGCCGCTATAGCAGATACAAGGAAGAGAGATAGCGGGAGGGGAATATTTGCGCTAGGGTATGAAAAATGGATCTCTACTGAGGCAAATTTTCAGTCTTTTGCTATATTCGGAGCAATGAACATCGCTTGTTTTGCATCATCATAAGGGCTTCGTTGATATTGCATCAATGCATCGAACTGATGGCGAAGTAGGCGTTAAGATTCTGCGACACACAATTATTTGGAGAATCATCAAGCTAGATGTATGTTGTATGAATCCGAGATGGAAAATGAAAGGTGGGAAGATTTTTTAAATCTGTGACGTCACAGATTTTGTTTATGTATGTTACTTTTCTTATAATAGTCCACTACATAGGAAAAGTGTTGTTATTAAAAGTAAAAATAAACAAATGAAATGAACTACTTTTTTCCTAAATCAATGCTAGCGTTCAAAATCACAAGGGCCCGACATTTTAACAGAAACTAAAATTTCAGTGTTTTTGAAGTGTTCTAAACATAATTTCAATTCAATTTTACTTCTCGTTACGTCGACCAAAAACGTAAACGAACAAAGTCAGAGTCATACAATCTTTTGTTCCTTTGACGGATAAACATTTGACAGTGCATGGGAAAAAAGGTTGCAAGTTTTTTTCACGTAAAATCAACTTTAAAAATAATTTTAATTGACTTCGTATGACTTAGATTGAGACGAAAAACTGTCCGCTTGCGTCTTAGTTTTAGACGACTGAAATTTTTAGCACCTTAATTGTGAAAAAGTAATTACAATTGCTGACAAATGTCAAACTTCCATGAAGTTGCTCTAGAATCCAAACATAGTAGACATTAGAATACTATATCTGAAATCAAAGAAATAATTAAACATTTTAGTTCGTGATATGTTTCGTTTTTTTTCATGATGCGAAAAATATGATTTGGAAATCTGTATTTAGCTTTTGTATATCCTCTTTTATTCGTTATTCGTTGACACATTCAATTTTGTACCATTTGAGTAACTGGTATGTGAACTTCCTATCTTCCTGGCTACTAACACAATCAAAGTTCAACACAACCAAAACCCGTGAATCTTCCCACCTTCTATTCTTCATCTCGGTATGAATCTATGTAATGTATGAATGTATGAATGTGTTGAGCTATGAGTGACATCTCAGCCATTCCATGCCAAACCGATAAAACGGTTCTCAGATTTTCATATAGAATGGTAGTTTTGTTCGCTACCCTATATATTACACCCGTATTTTTTTATTTCTTCATTAGGGTACCATTTCCATTTTACGGTGTTTCGAAAAATCAATATTTTTGAATATCTTTTTTTTCAAAAATGCTTTTTTTTCAAAAATTCATAACTTTTTAACTGGACCGATTCGGGTGATCGACATATCAAATTCAAGCTAATTAACTTATTTGGAAAAAATATTACACTTGCAAAAAATTGGGTTTTTGTTTCGTAATTATTGATTGTAAGTGTTTTCTTTTTCTTTTTTCATTGCTTTGGACTAGAGGGCGCTATATTTTTTCTTGGATGCTGAGGTTTTTCTACATAACATATCCAAAAATCATAGAGGTGTTTTTTTTTCGTTTTTGAGTCATGATTTTTCAAAATTAACCGATGGTCCAAAAAAACAATTCTTACCGTTTTTTTTGGTCGGCATTTCAAATTGAAGCCAATGAGCTTCCTTAAAAAAACATTACACTTGCGAAAAAATTGGATTTTGTATTCGTAATTATCAATTGCATTTGTTTGTTTAGTTAACTTAGTTAATGATAGTGGGCGCCAACATATCTCAAAATCAGAGAAATGTTAAAATGTCCTAACTTGGAAACGAAAAAAAATGCCTCTATGATTTTTGGATATGTTATCATCATCAATCAATATACAGGGTTTTCCATTTCGGGCTTCCGAAAGTATACAGCCCTGCGCTGACAACCGTTTGACATAGCTGTCAACCAAAGCGTCATATCGTTAGTTGAATGTCTGCCATTTTACAATATGGATCGTTTTAGCATCGCACAACGTGTTAATTTTGTTAAATTATACTATAAAAATGATGAAAAACCGGCAAATGTTTTTCGAGCATTACGGACGGATTTTGGTCGTTATGGACGGCCTACAGAGCACACAATCGCTAATGTAGTGCGTAAATTCGAACAAACTAGATCCGTAGCGGATATTGTGAAACCTGTGCATCATCGTAATGTGCATTCGGCCGAAAATATTGCTGCTGTTGCTGCCAGTGTGGAGGATGACCCGAATGTTTCGATTCCATGGCGTGCTCAGCAATTGGGCTTGTCAAACACATCATTGTGACGAATTTTGCATTTGGACTTGCACCTACATCCATATAAAGTCCAACTGGTACAAAAATTAGAGCGTGGTGACCATGGAATGCGTCGGGCATACGTCGATTGGGTGAACGAACAACAGCAGCAAAATGCTGAATTTTCGCATCAAATTTTCTTCAGCGATGAGGCACATTTCGAGCTCGGCGGCTATGTGAACACCCAAAATTTCCATATATGGGGCTCAGAAAATCCACACGTGATTGTTGAGAGGCCATTGCAACCGCCAAAAGTCACTGTTTGGTGCGCATTATGGTCTGGTGGAGTCATCGGGCCGTATTTCTTTGAAAATGAGGACGGCGAGACGGTAACTGTGAATGGTGAGCGCTATGGCCGCATGTTAACCGATTTTTTTTGCCACAAATTGGGTACGGATGACATGTGGTTTCAGCAGTACGGCGCCACGTGCCACACAACTCGACCGAACATGGTCATATTGCGAACGAAATTTGAGGGACGCATAATTTCGCGTTTTGGTGATGCCAATTGGCCGTCCAGATCATGCGATTTGAACCCGCTAGACTTTTTTTTGTGGGGTTATGCGAAAGACCGTGTCTATGCCAACTCTCCGCAAACTCTTGAACATTTGAAAGACAACATTCGTGAAGTTATGACCGAGATACCGCCCCATAAGTGCCGAAAAGTCATCGAAAATTACCTGTTCCGGATCAAGGTGTGCGAGGAAGCCCTACGTGGACATTTGAATGATGTTGTATTTCACACATAATGGCATAAACCAAACTTTAATTTGAAATACAAGTTTCATCGAAATTCGAATTCTAAGTGTGTTTTATTTCAATTTACTTTCGGAATTTAAAGTTGGAAAACCCTGTATATAAAAATGGATTTCTGTCTGTCTGTCTGTCTATCTGTCTGATTTTTATGGACTCGGAAACTACTGAACCGACCGACATGAAAACTGGTATGTTGGAGTTTTTGGGGTTCTTATGATAGTTCGAGACTCCTCCCTCTCTCTAAGGGGGAGCTGCCATTCAAATGAAACACAAATTTCTACATTACTCGAGAATTAATTAAGCAAATGAAACGAAATTTGGCCTGTGCAGCTTTCAGGGTGCAATAAATGATTTTATGGTGATTAGATACTCCGTCTCCTCCTCTCTTAGGGGGGGGGGCGGCAGCTGCCATACGAATGAAACACATTTCTGCATTACTCCAGAATTAATCAAGCAAATGAAACCAAATTTGGCATGTGGAGGTTATAGGGTGCAATAAATGTTTTTACGGTGGGTCGATACTCCACCCCTGCCATACAAAGCTGACATACAAATGAAACATAAATTTTTGCATTACTCAAGAAGTAATCAAGCACCCTCCTCCTCTCTAAGGGCTGCCATACAAATGAAACACAAACTTCTGCATAACTCGAGAACTAATCAAGCAAATGGAACCAAATTTGCGATGTGAGGGTTTTTGGGTACGAGAAATGTTTCTATGATCGTATGAGACCCCTTCCTTCTCGGGAAAGGAGAGGAGGTCCCATAAAAATAACACACATATTTTAACCAAACATGACAATTGAAAATTTTCGGAGAACTCTGAAGGAAAATGGGAAAATTTCAAAAATTTATTTCGCATGTGTTCTACATATTGACATATTGACGGGCGTTGTTTGTCTATTTGATGTTTGCGGTAGCGAAATCGATCTTCGTTCGGAAGTGAAAATGGATTTTAATGTGATAAAACGCACTCATATATCGTCTTCTATCTATATAAATAAAAATGGATCGCCGAATGAGAGCAAAACTCGAGAAAGGAATTTTCCGATTTAGGGCTGTCTTCATTCTATCAGAACTTCTGTATCAAACATGTATTCCATGTAACGGAGAAACATGTTATTTGCATGTGGATGAAAAATTTTGCACGAGAATTATGTCTGAAAATAATCTGATATTATAATGTCGAGTTTTGGTAGAAGTACTGAAATGTTATAGTAAAACATAATTTTAAAGGGTAGATTAGAAGATCAATCAATAAACAGTTCTGCGATTGGACCCTTGAACGTGCGCTTAGTAAGAAAACGTGAATGTGATAACGAAAAATTAATTTTGGGCGGGACGAAGTTTTCGGGTCAGCTAGTGTAATATATAATAATAATATAATAATAAAAAAACTCATCTTCAAAGATAAAATATAAAAAATATAGCACCCTCTAATTCAATGCCATGAAGTCAACAAAAAACAAGTACAATCAATAATTACAAAAACAATATCCAATTTTTTTGAAAGTGTAATATTCTTAAAGAAGACTTTTGGGCTTTAATTTGATATGTTAATCAGCTGAAACGGTCAAAAAGTTCAAAAGTTATGAACTTTTGAAAAAGTCATTTTTGGAAAAAAGAGGAAAAAACAATTGTTCGGACCACCTTAAAATGGGCCACCCTGGTAAAAATTTGTTGCTATCGGCTACTATCGCCTTCACCACCACCACAAAACCGTTTTGGTTCGGGTTTTCTGTTGCCGTTCTGCGAAAGGTAGGGGAGGTGGGGGCAAAACGGACATTTTAAGAAGAACTTTAATTGTATCTTTGAAAACTCAGTTTCTTGCAATTCAATATACTGTTTTTCTACCTAATTAGCCAGATATTTTACAAAAAAGTGTTTTTCAATGTTTTTTACTGAAATTAAAACAGACCGAAAAGTACAACATTTTTTCGATGCGGGTAATATGGATATATAGTGGTTCGTAATATATGTAAAGGTTTATCGATCGCGAGAGGAATAATTTTATTCAACCGAGGTCTGAACTCATAACGAATGTCCGTTAAATGATAAAAAAATCGAATTAATCCACCTAAAAGTGATAAAGTGAAAAGTGATATCGTGCTTTTCAGCAGTGTAAACGGACAGACCCTCAACTATTTTGCCTTTGGTTCCAGTCAGCTTCTAAACAGTCCACATTTGGCGATTTGATTTCCATTTATAGACGCAGGGCATTCCTTAGGAATAGATTAAACAGACTTTTCACAGTCCATCGCACTCCCACTGGCAACTGTCCGTTTTACCCCACCAGTACAATTATTTTAATAAGTTGAGTTTTCCACTCAAAAATGAATTCACTTTTCCGTACATACCTAATATTGCTTCTCTGTTAACTCATAAACCGAAATATAACCATCAGAAATCTGAAATTCAAAATGTAACTATACAAATCAACCACCTGTCTATATAACCCCACTGCCCGTATTACCCGCGGTTCCCCTACTACAAAGTATGATTTGTACTGATCCACAATATTATGTTTTTGGAATTGTAAGTTTACTGAGAGATACTATGATAGCAGAGATGTAAATTGTAGTCTGCACAAAGAATCGTCAAAAAAGTTTGTCGTGATTGTATTGTCTAGGAGTAAAAATCAATAATAGATGTGATTATATAAACGTCCAATTTAATGTTCATTGAGATTTCACGTTATTCGTGTTTTCTAAATCAATGTCTGGAGTTTTTTGTCGTCAGTTCTTAGTTCCCAGATGGCCGTGCCAGTTTGGTGAGTTGTTCGATAAACGTTTCCTGTGATGAGAGAACTCTGTTGAGGTTTTTCGTCGTATTTAGGGTGTTTGTCATTTCTACAGGATCCCTGCGTATGGCTTCCGTCAGTATTCGCTGACTGAAATTTGTACAGCTCGATCGTTCCCTGATTCTGTGAAAAACCAAAATAAAGCCCTGAGTTACATGTCTCTCTGAGCGAATAGTCCTCGGAAGAGGTCCATTAGTAACGGATTGTAAAGCTAACCTTTTAGCCTTCTTCGAACCGGCCGTAGGTTACGGGTTGTCTTCTGAAACCCGGTCCGCTACAACGCTGCTGAACGCAAGTTTACCTTGAACTGCTTCTCGCTTCCAATGTTTTTTTAGTCTTATTCAGGTTTTGCTCGACAACTGTCCAACATTTCTCGATATTTATTTACAGAGGGCTAAAGTTGCAGTAAAATCTAGTCCACTAAAAATTACCAAAACCTTGATAAGCATATTCATATAATTTTCAGAAGCCAGAAACTCTTTTTTCTGGGCTCTTTAATCATGGGATTCACTCATTAATTATGCTGCCAAGAACGCTGTGGCTTGATCCGCGCGACCAGGGTGTGACATTGCATAAATAATTGTGCAAACATACACGTCGTACCCAGTCAATTGCGGCCCCTTCCCGATGCTGACAACAGCCCTGAAACAGCAACTGTTGGTGGTAATTTTCGCCCAGCAATCATAAACAGCATCGGCTCATGTCAGGAATGCAAAATTTATGGGTGCTAATATTGCCCTACGGTTCGGATTAATTAACCGTATCAACATGTAATGACGATTTTTAATGATATTTAAATACATAAAAATGCATATGTTTATGCTGGCGTTAAAAAAACACTGACGTTGAAACGACGATCGAACAGGGAAGAGCTTGATGGTTGTTGAACATTATTTTTGTGGTTCTGTTCTTTTTAGCTGCCTGTCATGATGCGATAAGGCATGTTTTCGTTTTTGATTGACATATATTACAACCATCTCTGAAGCTATTTATTAATTTATTTATTCATATCCGTCAAACAAATGTAGACTACATACTTATATATTAATGTTACAATGTTTTCTTAAGCTAAATATTATTCCTACGATACATGTTTCTTTTTAGCTGTTTTTTATTCATTGTTGTGTCAATTAATTCGCAGTGCTGATTGTATATACGCATCATGCGATTGATAGGAGCGTTGTTTGCATAATTTGTTCTGGATGTTTTGGTTAGAAACAAATTGCGCGTTTTTAGTTGACGCCCAGGTACATAGAAATTTAATTTTTCTAGTAATTCAGCTGATTATACTCGTTGCGAAATTAGATCATTAACAAAAAAAAGCATTGCAAATTTACGGCGTTCCTTTAGTGCTTGGATGTTTATGAGCATGCAGCGTGCTTCATATGAAGGAAGTGGAAATGAGGTCCAGTACAACTTACGGAGTGCAAATAAGAGAAACTGTTTCTGGACTGACTCAATGCGTTCTTCATGTACAACCATATACGAGTTCCAAACGATGTTACAGTATTCCAGAATGGGCCTTACGTATGTGATATACAAAAGCTTTATGGTGTATGGGTCCTGGAAGTTATGTGAGAAGCGTTTGACAAAGCTTAACACACTGTTTGCCTTATTGATTACAGTGTTGTACTGTTCTATGAATGTGAGTTTACAGTCCAGTTTCTCTACATTTTGATTTGCAAGACGTATTACGATATTTGGTACATGATTTTTTCTGCTAAATGTAATGGAGTTGCATATTTTTACATTCAGTTTTAATTTTAATCTAACATGTGATTGATGACTAAAGTGTAATAAGGTAACGGTCAACATTTTATCGTACCGCAAAATATATAAAAACAACATTTTCGGTTAAAAAGAATAACGGTCGAAATGTATTGTCATGATGATGTCACCCTTCAAAATATTTTCGATATCTGGGTAAATTACTCGAGTAATTCGATCAGTTTAAAATAAATGTTATTTATTCATAATGCGATCGTATTCGTGAAACGCCATAGATTAATACACCGCAAAATTTTGGAAATGTCCATACCTTATTTTTGCAGTATCATGTTTCGTGTAGCTCTCTTTTTGATTATGCTAACTGACCCACGTTGAGCATAGTTAACATTGTTTGTTTTTCATCTTTGCCCCAATTTTCAGATAATCTTTCGTTACCTTTGACATTTGGTCCGGTTCGGCATCGCAAAATACATTATTCGACCCTGGTTTGCGCGCACACGCTCCTATTTTCCTTTTAAAGTATCAGGCCACAGTGCCGGTGATTTAGATTTTGGCACCAGAGCCCATCTCTCGTTATTCGGTGGCTAAACATGACACAGACAGGCCCGAGCCTGGTTCGAATGGGAGTGGAAAGTGTGGAAGCAAAAAAACACAACACAGTTGCTTTAATTATTAATTTTAATTATAAATTCTGGAAAGTTGTGTACGTTTCACTAATCCGAGCGGAAAAGACAGTTTTAATTTATTTGTGGGCCCGCCTCCACCGCAGATACGCAATTTGGTGCAACCGTTCCTCGGCTGAAGCCCCCCTCTCCAGTAACAGACAGCGTCCCAATCTGTGTACAGTGTGGAGGACACGTGATGTAGATCTAGATCTTGTCCGAATGGCGAAAGATAGAGAGAAAAAGAGATCCTGTGCGGCGAAATATAATCAGCCGGCTTAATTTAAATTTCATCCGGTCTCGTATACCGGGGATAATACCAACCCGCTCTCTCCCTCTCTCTCTCTCTCTCTCTCTCTCTCTCTCTCTCTCTCTCTCTCTCTCTCGCTATGCTGTGATTATCTTCTATTTTCCGACCGAGAAACAAGCTTTTGGTTGTCCCCAAGAGGAGATTCATAAACGTTGTGCACATCTCGGAGCCACACAAAACAACGCTGGTTTTTATATTTATTTACTATTTTTTGTCCAAACTGTAGTAGTGAAGATAAAAAATTAAACATGAAGTTTCACGCAGAATTCGAAACTGTGGATGAGCGTTTCTTTTATTCAGACAAGAGTGTATTAATAATGCAACATTCATTCCGCCAGGAATCTGATTGTGGCAGACTAGCACATGGTTTGAGTTTTTCCTCCTTGTTTTTCTTTCCATGGCAAATTGCAACAAAAATCGTCTTAGTTTGGAGTTTGAAATTAACCATTTTTAAGATTTGCTGACATTTTTAGTATTAACGTATCAGTACACTTTTTCATAGCGTTATATACAAAATTCAGAAATGTATTTCAATATCACTTTTTTATCTTGAAGCATAAAATATGCCCTCCGAAATATTAACAGTGCCAGATGAGTTTAACTTATTACGTCTTTTATCCAGCAGTGCAGATGACCTTAAAAGCCGTACGAAATTACAATATATTTTATATTTATTTTTATTTTTTATATGTAATCCATTATTTTCTCGATAGCTGGGTGTATCCATGCCAAACTCATATAGAGGTTCTCAGATTTTCGTCACAATTGGTAATTTTGTTCTTTATCGCAAAACATTAGACCCCTAATTTTTTAATATTTTTTTACTCTTTTTCCCAAAAATGATTTTTTTCAAAAATTCATAACTTAATCATAATTTAATAACTTATTTAATCGGCCTTTTTTTTAAAATACTTAACTTGCAAAAAAATGGATTTTATTTTCGTAGCTATTAATTGTAGTCGTTTTTATTTGTTTTCATGGCTAGGAGTTTTCATGGTAGGGGGCGCTATATTTTTTAAATTCTTTCTTCAAGGTTAAGGATTTATTGTATAACTATCTCGATATCAGAGAGGCTTTTTTTCGTTTTTGAGATATGGTTTTCCAAAGTATGGTTGGCGAAAAAGTTCGTAGCGTACTTTTATTCCAACAAAAAACAATAATTATATAAATAAGTTAAAGATTCATCATTTTTGCCGCAGTCCATTTTCCCGCCAATTCACGATTAATTTGGCGACCGTTCTTCTTTAGAAGTGAGTTGAGATGTTCTACATCGAATTCAGAAGGACCGTGTTATCGACGTCAAAGTCGCCATTTTTGAATATTGCAAACCATTTCCGTGCTGTAGACCTTCTGCACACACGTCGCAAAGTAATATACCGTTTTGTCTCAAATTCCGAACACTTAAGCTTTGATGGCCATTAAACAGTGTCTCATTATTCAAAATTGTACTTTTTTGAGAAATTGATTTGATTTTTTGGATTAAATAGAGCCATCATTTTCATTTGGCTTCAATAAAATTGACTTTCAAATAAATAAATGGTGAAAAACTACAAAAATGTTCAATCAAATTTGTCTCATATTCCGAAAACCCGTTTTTGTCTCTGACTCATATTCCGAACACTTTTGTCTCAAATTCCGAACAGCGAAAATGCAACATTTTAAAAAAAAATCATAACTTTTGAAGTATTTCTCCGATTCATATGATCGATATATCAAATTAAAGTCTTTATTGGAAAGATATTATTCTAGCAAAAAAATGGATTTTGTTTTCATAATTCTGATTGTATTTGTTTTTCATAGTTTACATGGCTTTGGGACCAGGGGCGCAGTATTTTTTTTATTTTTTCTTAAAACCCAACTTTTTACATAACATCCAAAAACCAGAGATCTGATTATTTTTTCGTTTTTGAGTTATGATTTTCCAATGTTGAGATGTGTTGGTTGCTTATTGTAACTTATTGGACAGAAGATAGGAACATGGGAAATACAATTTTTGTGCAAGTCTAATATTTTTTCGAAGAATTAACTTCAATTTAATATGTGGATCATCTAAATCGGTAGTTCAAAAGTAATGAATTCAAAAAAAGTCATTTTTGGAAAAATGGGGACAATTTATTTTTTCGGATCAACAGTTAATGAAAAATTATAATACAAAAACGATAAAAATCACTTCTCTGATTTTGGATTTTTTTTATTGTACCTCAATTTGTGAACTATTGTTGTATTTGCCTGAAAATAGTGTTCGGAATTCGAAGCACGCGTCGAAACATGATTCCAATTCCGAACACTACTTGAATGCTAATTTTAATGAAGATTTCGTCTATTTATTGTAGATTCTCACCTTTTATGGCACTTAACATGAAAACAGCAAACAATATAGATAAAACATCTACAAAAACTGAAAAAGACACGATGCTTGTGTTGCACGGAATTTACTAACGCAAACATTTTATCACTGGTTTTTACAGTCACATTTTTTGCAAATGCTTGGTACTATAAGTTATAGGCTGTATCGATAACTGTAAATGGTGTTAAAATATGTATTGATATGATGTCAAAATGAAGCCTATCCCCTAAACAATGTCTAGGTTTTCATTATTCAATTATTTATGACATAAAAGTTTAGTAAATTTACATTTAAAAAAAGAGTGTTCGGAATTTGAATCATGTGTAGCAACTTGATTCATATTCCGAACACTTCTTCAATACTAATTTTAATGAAGATTTCTGTATAAAATATAATTTTTTCAATAATTTATTGTAGATTCATACCTTTTCTAGTAATTAACATGAGAACAGCAAACAAAATAGTTGAAAAAACTACAAAAACTGCAAAAAATTAACAATGCTTGTTTTTTACAGAATTCGCTAACGCTAACATTATATCATTGGTTTTCACTGTCACTTTTTTGAAAATGCTTATTATTATAAATTATAGGCCGTATCGGTACCTGTAAATGATGTTAAAATGAAGCCTATACCCAAATATTGTCAGGGATCTCATCATTCAATTATGTATAACATAAAAGTTCAGTAAATTTACATTCAAAAATGAAGTGTTTGGAATTTGGAACTGTTCGGAATATGAGACAAAACGGTATAAGTAATATATTGGCAAACAGCAAATAAATCATTGTAAAATAAAAGAAATATAAAAACGCCGTGACATAATTCCTCAACCAATATTTTGGTTTCGTGAATAATGTAGATTATGTAGAGTTAGCCAAGGTAATATAAATCTATAACCTCGTTGAAGAATCAATTTTCTCAGCTATGTTTTACTAGTTTTTCATATATTCTCAAACTGATGAATAAAATGGACAAACTCTTCCCAGGTAAGTCTCCGGAGCTGCAAGTTCTGCATTCCAGCATTCCAGTGACCTTTCCAAACGGTACTATATCTGTTTGATATATCAATGTATCATAATTATCATCATTATCATCATCAGTGAAAAAATTGATAAAATTCGCAAAAATAGCTAACTGAATTTAAAAATCCTCTTTTTTAAATATATCCAGACAAATTCAGAACTTCTATCCTCTAGCAGTCGCACTTTACTGACAAACACTTGGCAATCACGTGTATGGGAACCGCGGGTAATACGGACAGTGGGGGTAATATGGACAGGTAGTTGATTTGTATAGTTACATTTTGAATTTCAGATTTCTGTTAATGAAAACACCTTCTACATGTTATTCTATGATATTTAAGGCACCCTATGGCAATGAACACTGCTCAAAAGTGGAAAAAGAGAAACAAAGCCGGAAATCATACATGATTCCGCGTGTGGATGTAATTTTAGCTGCTTCGATATTAAGCATTTTGAGTGGTTTAATATCAAAATTCAATTCGCTGATGGTTATATTTCGGTTTGTGAGTTAACAGAGAAGCGATATTAGGTATGTACGGAAAAATAAATTCATTCTTAAGTAGCAAATTTAAATTATTGAAATAATTGTGCTAGTGGGGTAAAGCGGACAGTTGACAGTGGGAGTGCGATGGACTGTGAAAAGTCTGTTTAATCTGTTCCTAAGGAATGCCCTGGAAATGGAAATAAAATCGCCAAATGTAGACTGTTTAGAAGCAAAAGCAAAATAGTTGAGGGTCTGTTCGTTTATACTGCTGAAAAGCACGATATCACTTCTAGGTGGATTAATTCGTTGTTTTCATCACTCTACGCACATTCGTGATGAGTTCAGACCTTGGTTGAATAAAATTATGCCTCTCGCGATCGATAAACCTCTGCGCTTCATATAGGGGTAGTGGGGGCAAATTGGTCAGGGGGGAGGCAAAGTGGTCACCTGCTTGTTCGGTAGTATAACTATTGACTTTAGATGTCGTACTGATAGTCACCTTATGTTTCAAGAATTTAATGACTTTTGAGTCACCCTGTACTTCAGTAGAGCTGTCGCATGTCAAAATACAAATAAAAACAGAAATTACTCTCTCGATAGCCATTCGGCCATAGTTCTGTGCGCATGGTATCTAAGGAATTTCTCGTGAAATTTCGTTTATTCAATCTGATATGTTGGACAAATCATCAGTTTGGACGACTGTTAACATATTCTATGAGAGGTGAACAGATATTTTGTTTAATCTCAGCAATTAATTAGCATAGAAATTATTTTCATGTTTGGGGGCAAAGTGGTCATAGGTGAATAACAACTTACAATGTTCTGTTTGCTAAGATTGATATACCTCATCACATTCTGCTCTTGAAGAAGATCCTTTTATGGCTTTGACCCTGGATAAATATGCCACTCCAACTGAACCAAACCTCATTATGCGGAACGTTATGTGTTTCTTACTACGTTTTTGTATGCAAGAGAAAATTTAAATTGAGGCTCTAGGTGAATAGGCCAAGCTTATTTCATACATGTACCTACTATCTCAAATATGTTTTGAACAAATTTGGACAAAAAAAACGCATAAATCTATCCCATTTAGCTTGATATGTGCGGGTGACCACTTTACCTCCAAGCAAAAAAAAGTTCAATTTTTCACCTTTTTTCTGATGATGAAAATTGTACTATTTTGAATTTTTATAGTAAAAGCCGTTTGATATCTTGAACAACAATGAGTTGACCTATAATATGTATGTGGACGCTGGAAATGGGCATATTCCTTAGGGTGACCACTATGCCCCCACTTCCCCTATCACAAACCTGTCCATACTACCCCCACTATATGTCCATATTACCCGTATCGAAAAAAAATTTGCACTTGCGGTTTCGGTTTTAATTTCAGTAAAAAACATTGAAAACGCTTTTTTTGTAAAATATTTGGCCATTTAGGTAGAGAAACAGTATATTGAATTGCTAGAAACTGTAGCAATAATAGTCGCGGTAGAAAGAAATTCTACCTATAGTTGCCATATCCATTGATTTTCAGTTGTACAACGATGGTGCACGATTTGTAAGTAGTGAAGGCATGAAACTCAGTAAAATGAACTTCAAACAAATGATTGCTAAGCCAAAGGTAGAAAAGTTTTTATATTTTTCAAACGAATCTGCGCGAGAATTCAAAAATCGTGCAGTATTTCAATATTTTACATTCAGCATATTTTACCATCTCAGTATATTAATGGGCTTAACTTCGTGTTAAAGGGGCCAATTCCATCCTCGTTCCATAAAAATCAAAGGTGCAAATCAGTTTAAATGTCTACCTGATAATCGTTTTTCGCAGTTGCCATTCGCGTTGCACTTTTGAAGGCGAAATGAATCCAATTAATTATTAATTTCCACATAATACGCAATCGGCGAGACGCGTTCGGCTTTAAGAGGATGGAGCCTCAATTATACACTTGTCAGTTGTGCAAACGGAAATCCAACCCGTATCATTCGTTCAATGTGGGGGTAAACCGTGATGGATTACTGATGTCTATTATTATTCCGGGATTAACAAGAATTGTGAAGCATTCCTTTTCACTAGACTGGGCACGCATGGTATCGTTATATTGTAATAATAGAAAATTAGTGTATACTGTTATATTATTAGCAATTGCTCTCTTTGTGGTCAGATTTCTTATAGGGAAATAGACGCAAAGGATTCATCAACAAATCATGTCAGATTAATATAATACGACCTCCATTCAACAACTCCACAGAAAAAAATAACGCGAACTCTTAGACTTTCAAATTATTCTTTTTATTATGATCGTTTCTTATGAAAAATAATTAGAACCGAAATTTTTTATTGAATCGTTAGACTAGTTATTTCCAGGTTAAACTGGCCAAAAATCAAAATTCTCCAAAATTTATAATTTGAAAAAAAAAATATCTTCTCTACCGTTAAACCGATTTTTGGAAAAAAAAATAAAAAAACATTGAAAAAAAAACTCATTCAGTATAAAAAACAAGTAAGAAAGTGTTTCTAGTTTTTCAATGCAACGTCTGCAACGTTTTACTATTTTTAAATTAAACCTAATTGAATTACATTCACACAACATAACATATAAAAAATTAACAACAGGAAACTTCCAATTCTGTTTACAACTACAACTGGAATCCACCTTACAATTGCTTTCATGTGATTCCTATACATGACTCTTTCCCCTTTTTTGTATTCCTCGTTACTATTGGATCCATATTTGGCATCTTCATAAAAACCTACATCGTATACAAATTCTTTATTTTTGGAATTATCGAAATTAACTTTTTTAGAAACTTTAAATGGTTGTTCGACTGTGTTTTTTCATTCAACACATTATCTGAATGAACTTTCGGGTTGATCGCGGTCAATATTGTACAGGGCCTGAAACGAAAAATCAATTCACTGGGTGACAAGGATGTCACAGTAGACGGTGTACTATTATACCACGTAAGAATTTCATTCAATTTTCGCGACAACGTCACCCGATTCAATTGTTGCTCCAATAGGCGTTTTTTCAAAAAGTTTTTTATGGTCTGAACCCCACGCTCAGCTGCACCATTCGACTGAGGATGGTACACAGGCGATTTAGTTACTCTGACATTCCGCGACTCCCAGTAATTAATAAATTCAAACGAATTGAACGGAGGTCCGGTATCGGACACAATTTCAACTGGTAAACCAAAATACTTGAAAAGTTCCTATAATTTTTTATTCACTTGATCAGCGTTGGTTCTATTCATTAATTTAGCATCAATAAATTTCGTGAATGTATCAACGATAATCAAGTATGTTTTGCCTTCAAATGCAAATAAATCAATGTGAATTCTCTTCATGGGATATGTGGTGCTAGGCCATTTGGACGTTACTCTCTCCACAGGAACTCTTCGGCTCTTCACATACTTCGCAATCTTTGAAGAATTTCTCGATATCCTTCTGCATGTTCTTCCACCAGAACAAACCACGGCCTAATGATTCACATGTAACATTTTCAATACTATTCTCTGCAATAATTTCGGTATCACTAATCTATCACCGTAAAATAAACATTCATCTTGAGAACACAGCTCATTTCGAAGATTATAATAGTATGTAAGCTCTTCTGGAATTTTCTGAGGCCAACCCTGCGTTACGAAACGGTAAACT
Source organism: Toxorhynchites rutilus septentrionalis (assembly GCF_029784135.1). Taxonomy (NCBI): domain Eukaryota; kingdom Metazoa; phylum Arthropoda; class Insecta; order Diptera; family Culicidae; genus Toxorhynchites; species Toxorhynchites rutilus. The sequence goes on from NC_073745.1 coordinate 151,832,164, forward strand.
TGTGACAAAACTTCATCTTTTTGTGTAAAATCCGCCACGTCCCGCGTTTTCAACGGAGAATCGGCATAATCTTCGAACCTATTTATTGACAATTCCTCAATCTCACTACCCTCAGAAATTGGTAATCTGGATAAGGCATCTGCGTTAGCCAATTTCCGACTTGGCCTGTATTCGAACTCATAATCATACATTGATAAAATGACTGCCCGTCGTTGTAACCTAGATGTAGCTACTACCGACGTGCCTTTTCGCGGGTGATAAATCTCCTTCAATGCTTCGCAATCCGATATGAGCTTGAACTTATGCCCATAAATGTACTTATGGAATTTCTTAACCGCGAAAATTATCGCTAAAGCTTCCCGATGAAGCTGCGAGTAATTTTTCTCTGCTGGTGACAAAGTACACGACGCAAATAATACGGGCTTTTCTTTGCCATCAACGACATGAGACAGCACTGCACCACACCGTAAGGGCTAGCATCCGCGGCGACAACAATCGGTTTACAGGGATCGTAGAGTTGTAGCACATTATTCTTGAGAATCAATTGCTTACTGTTCTGAAAATTCTCTTCACAGTCTCTACTCCAGACAAATATCTCATCTTTCCTAAGTAACCGATACAAAACTCGCAATTCCGCGGAAATATTCGGAATGAACTTCGCATAATAATTTAAAAGACCTAGGTACGATTGCAATTCCGTTATGTTTCTCGGAGAAGGGGCATTCAAAATCGCTTGAACTTTACTATCATTAAGACGTAGTCCATTTTTGGAAATTATGTGACCTAAATAATCTACTGATGCTGCAAAAAACATACTTTTTTCGATGTTAATTTTTACTCTATAATGGTTCAATCGAGTATGAACCACATTTACAATTTCTCTACACTTCTCGTATGTGGAAGCACCTATTATGACGTCGTCCAAATAGCATGCACACCCCTCAATGTCTCCCAAAATTTGATCAATTATGCTCGAAAAATCTAAAGTGCCGTTGCCACACCAAATGGCAAACGCAAATATTGGAACAATCCTCCATGAGTGTTTATAGTTAAAAACTGCTGACCACTGCCACCGATAATTTTTATTCCCTGACCCGTTACAGTCGAAAAATCATTTTCTATTTTAAACATCGGTAAATGAGAAAATTGCTCCCGATATAGGTTATCACTAATCACTGTAGCACAAGCCCCACTATCAACTTCAAATACTGCTGGATGACCTTCCACGAACAGTGTCTCCGTTATCACCATGCTTCGCTCCAACCTGGCCGCTATTCCATCGTTAACTGCATTCAGCTGCATACGTAAACTAGCGATCTCCGTCGCGAACTCATCTCCGGCACCAACTACTCCAACGGTCCAACATATTTCGGTCGACTTCTACTTCTCTCACGAAACTGTTTGTTCGATCTTACCACGTGGGCACTGAGCACATTTTCGCGCACTTTATTGTCCTTTTCGGCTAATTCCCACGTCAAGGCTTCTTCAACTGCCTTGTCGAACGTAACGTCTTTTTGCTTCAGCAGGTGTGTACGGTGCCTGCCATCGTAGATTCCGAACACAAATCTATCACGAAGTGCCTCTGTCAAGAAGTCACCATAGTAACACTTTTCGGCGAGTGCTTTCAGTTCCACTACGTATTCCGTGACCGATTGACCAGCTTTCTGATCTGCCTGGTGAAATCGATAACGTTCGGACACTTTATTCACTTCTGGTTTAAAATGTTTTTTCAGCGTCGATACTAATTCCTCGTACGTTTTCGTACTTGGACTATCTGGCTGCAACAGCTTTTTCAAAATGGCGTACGTATCCATTCCCACATGTGTCAGTAGAAATGGTACTTTTCTGTAATCCGGGACATCGTGAAGAAGGAAATGTTGGTTCAATCTTTCCTCATACACTTCGAAATCGTTCGCGACGTAATTGTCGAACGTACCAAAGTTCGTCGCTACACGCGAACCTCCCGCGCTACTAGCTTTATTCTCGTTGGCCATAACTTAACTTTGGCTCAACGACCACGTTTTCACTCACGACGAATTAACGATCGTCTCAGTTCACGTCGTTACTAACTGCCACTTGATTCAGTTTCACGTTTCTTCAAAACTAGCTGACTTTAATTTACCTCGTCGCCAATATTGTTATGTTCGGATAACAATAAAGTAAATGCGGCGCAACTTAATAGCTTGTGTTTTATTCCTAACACAGTGGTACTTGTTGCTTCTAGAGCGATCGAGTAAAAGAGGAGGAAACAATCGATGCTGGGCTATTTATTGTCGTGAGACTTGATCTGTTTGGGGGATTGTCAGCTTGACCTTCAGTCAAGCCTACTGATAGACTTTTTGATAACTGATCTAGATACATTACATATAGCTTGAGTTTAGTCATGAACATATCCAATGAATGGTGTGCCCGGAACAAGGCCTTATTATCGTTTACGGAATAATTCATAATTTTTTTTCTCTTCCTCAATACTTTGATACGATTCCCCTAGCCTGAAATCCCCAGAAAAACCCGTAAAAATAACTACCAGGATACAAAAATAAAACACACTTATGCAGCCAGGTCCCACTCTTCGCGCGTTAAAAATAGTACTCGTTTGCCGATATCATTTTCCGAGCGTGGGGAAATAATTGAATTAATTAATAATATATTTCATGCAATTTCAAAAATTAACCATTTCCATTAATTATAATATTCTGGACGTTCTGCATCGGGCTGTAAGTTTGATTATGGTGCAATTAATACTTTAATCAGCGTGACGAGGTCGGTAAAAAATGCACTTCATGGCTACGAGGAGACAGCGTGTTTCAGTTCTGGTGCAACTGGTTCGTAGTGAGAGGGGGTGAGTAGTGGTTTGTTTGGCAGTGCATCGGGATATGATACCCAAAAGTCATCAAGCTCGACAAACGAATGCCGCATTCGCATGCATTATTCAATATGGCACAATAAATTCACCCTAGAAATGAAGCCGTTTTATGGGAAGCCCTTGATAGCAAACAAAATCATAGATGAATATGGAAATTTTGGAAGCATTCCTTAAATTTTTTGAACATTTATATGATCGGTTCAAATATATTAGGTGTACCGGTAAATTTCTTCGGTTTTACAATAGATGGCGTAACTTGATTGTTATTCTAGTGAATCAAATTTCCAGACATTCGTTGGAAAGCTACTGTCATTGCGCGTCTTTTTCAGTATATGTCAAAAAGTTGAAGCGTAAACAACATAGTTTTTTGCCACTTCGAATATGTCGAATTTCGTACCAACGAGAGTATTTTGCAGGTAGTATTACTTTATTACTTCAATACGAAGAAAAAAGCTGCGGAAAGTAATCGTATTTTGGTGGAAGTTTATGGTGACCATGCTCCAACTGAATGAACGTGTCAAACGATGTTTGCACGGTTTAAAAGTGGTATTTTTACTTTCAAGAGGAAGAACGTTCCGGACCGCCAAAAAAGTTTGAAGATGAAGAATTGGAGGCTTTACTCGATTAAAATCCGTCACAAACGCAACAAGAACTTGCAGATACACTTGGAGTAGCTCAGCAAACCATATCAGATCGTTTGAAAGCAATGATGATGGTCGCAATGATGGTTTCCACTGCAAAGGTTTGAGCGGAACGAGTTATCTTATTGATAATAATTATATTACGGTATCTACATTTTTTCATCAACTAACCAGTAGGCAAGCTAAATTGAAAAGAAAACGGACTGGTTATCTCGCAGGCATAGATTACTATACGAAAGAACAATTTAAGCCATTATAGGAACGTATTTATTCCATGGCATGTCGAGGGAATTTCCAACCCGGGAAGACCCTAGACCGATCGGAAATTGAACCCAATACCTATGTCAGTATTAGCCAAGAATATACAAGGGAATTCCCGCTTTATTAGATCCACGGCCACGATGCGATCGTTTCCGAGTTCAAGCAGCTGAGCAAACCCAAGCCAAACTCTAGCCGATACTTCAGGCCCATTACTTATCTCAAGGCATGTCAAGAAAATTTCCAACCCGAAAAAATCCTTGACCGATCAAGTATTAAACCCAATACCTATATCAGCATTAGCCTTGAATTTACAAAGGAATTCCCGCTTCACTAGATACCCGACAACATTCTGCAAATGTGATCGAGACCAAACAGCTGAGCAAACCTAAGCTAATTCCAACCAATACTTCAGGCCCTACATTCAACCTGGAGTATAAACGTATCAACCAGAATCTGCAATGAGATCTGCCACAACACAGAAAAATCTCAATATAATTATCTGTCCAGAAGATGAATTCACGAGTATTCCGGTTGAGCTATCCCTCTGGTTTTCACATTATACCCCTTGGAATGCTTTAATTTTTCCGCGAAAAACTGCTTTTGCTTATGTTCGATCTAAAGTATTTTTATGTCCGTCAACGCGCGTGGGCTCAAACTATTGCAGACTTCACAATTATTTTATTTTTTTAATTAATTGAAAAACTAAAAATGAAATACAAACAAAATCAATCAATACCAATCAATATTTTTAAAAAAATACACAAACACAGAAGACAATATTTTAAAATATGAAATCATGATGATGGTACCCTTACAATAGCTTAAGCTGAACGAGTTCTCTTGTTGATAATTATTATGAAGAAATTTATGAAAAACAGACGTGATCTGTTTCTGTTTATGTCACAGGCATAGATTCCCATTCGAAAGAACAACTTAAATCATCATCTGGACCTATTTATTCCATGACATGTCGAGAGAATTTCCAATCCGGGAAGACCCTAGACCGATCGGGAATTGAACCCAATACCTATGTCAGCATTAGCCTTGAATTTACAAAGGAATTCCCGCTTTACTAGATACCCGACAACGACCTGCTAATGCGGTCATTTTCGAGACCAGACAGCTGAGCAAACCTAAGCCTAATTCCAGCCGATACTTCAGGCTGAATGTAGGGCCAGGGTGTAACGTGTCAATCTGACTCTACAATGAGATCCGCCACAACACAGAAAAATCTCGTTATAATTATCGGTTGAGAAGATGAATTTACGAGCTATCCCTAGCTTCATTCTGGTTTCCACATTAAGCCCATTGGAATGTTTTTTCTTATTTTATTCGAGAGAAATTGCTTTTACTTGTGTTGAATCTCCTGATTCTTTGCGGCTGTCACCGCGCGCGGGCTCAAACTATTGTTTGAAGTTAAATTTGGGTCTACGACTAAAGGGAAAGAATATATTGCAAAACTAAACAAACAATTAACATACCATCATCATAATAGTCTTATGATAAGAAACACAAATATCCGTTATAACTTCGTCATCTCACACACTAACATTGATTAACATTGCATACTGGGTTAAAAATCTAGTTCATGTTTCAAAAACTCTTTACAAATACTACGGAACGTTCAAAAGCTTGTTGCTATCTTTGCTTCATTTGGTAATGTGTTGTCTAGTCTATATCCTTCATAAAAGAGTGAATTTTGGGTACATGACATTCGAAAGTTTATGGTTCTGAGGTCGTTTGCTTGTCTTGTGTTATATCGATGCATGTCTCTTCCATACGTTATCGTGTTTTGTAAATAATTCGGTGTCATCCCGTTAGTCATCTTATGTATGAACGTAAGCGTGCAATATTTAATACGCTGTCCCACTGACATCCATTGCAGGCAATCGAGCATAAATCTCCGTGGAGTTAGTCGATCACATCTCAATATCAGGCGCATTGCCTTATTTTGCACAATTTGCATTCTTTGCAATTGCCTCTCATTCGCGAGAAATAGCACAGATGCACAATAATCAAAATGTGGAGCGAACTGCGCTTTGTAGATCGTGATTTGATTTTCAAAAGTCAAGAATCGATTTATTCTACAAAGCACTCCATTTTTTGGAGCTGCCTTCTTTATAGTATAGTTAACATGTTCATCGAAGTGCAGCGTTTCGTCAAGAATAACGCCAAGATATTTGATCGATGATGCTCTCTCTACCGTTCGTACCTTCACTGCCAAAATTGCGTGTAGATACTACCATGTACTTTGTTTTGTTTATGTTTAACTTTAGTTTTTTTCCATTTCAACCATTCGTCTAAGTTTTGCAGTTCATGGTTCATCTTTGTGTAACAATCTTGCAATGTCTCAGCTACAACGAATATTACAGTGTCGTCAGCAAATAAGTTTACGTCACTGTCATTTAGCACCTGTTTGATGTCATTGATATAAAGCAAGAAAAGTAGCGGCCCAGTACACTTCCTTGAGGCACACCCAGATTCACTGGTCCCGCCGATGATTTACTGTCCCTGTAAATAGTGATTTGTGTTCGTCTATCAAACAATTTCAATGCAGGTCCAGTAACATTGTAATTGTAAAGCAAATTTAGTAATTTTATTCGATCTATTGTTTCAAAAGCCCTTTTCAAGTCAATGGTTATGATCCGAAAGATCATTTGGACATTTGGACAAGGACATTGGGTGCCGTATGAATTGAAGCCACGAGACGTCGAACGCCGTTTTTCACGTGCGAACAACTGCTCCAATAGCATAAAAGAAAGGGTTTTTTTGCATCGAATCGTTACTGGCGATGATTATGACAATCCTATACGTCGGGCAGTATATGGATACCCCGGCCATGCATCAACATCGACGACCGCACGGTATATTCACGGCCAGAAGATTATGCAGTCTATTTGGAGGGACCAGCTGGGTGTAGTGTACTATGAGCTGCTAAAACCGAATGAAACCATCGGACCTCGACAATTGATGCGTTTGAGCCGTACACTGAAGAAAAAACAGGAAGTGGGTTATATCTATGGTATAACCGCAAGGGTGACGTAGGACTATCGTTGATTTAGAGATCATTTGTTTGAAGTTTAATCTAAATCCATTATGAATGAATGAATAAATGAATATTTGGGGGACTTCGAAAACGAGAGCGTTACGTTGGAAGCAAAAGGTTTTATGCATCCAACATCAGAAACTTTCCTTCTAACTGCACTTGATTGACAAATCACAAAACCAAATGTATGTGGTTGCAGTATTATATGGATAGAAAACATTAAAATGAACTCTTTCGCTTGAATGTAATTTTCAATTCCAAGGGGAACTGGCAGATTATTTTTCAGCAACGATCACTTCTTTCCAGGTTTCTTCTCGATAACCAACAAACGAAAAGAGTTGCGCGTGTGTATGTGTGTGTATGGCGGCTGCTTCGATGTCTTCCCGGGGAACCGTTTTTCGATGCTGATGCTCTCTTGGTCACCTTCTCTTCTCCTTCTGATCAATCGGCTTTTCTGTGCTCCCTCACAGTTAAAACAAACTGATTGCGTTTCAGGTCAGGTCAGGCCAGGTAATGAATCCCTCGATCCCTCGCCGTCCAGCTCGCCCAGCACGTTCAGCTCGTTCAGTAATGATTTTGTCTTGTCGATGTCCTTACGAAAAATGAATGCGTTTCACCACCAGAGTATCGCTTAAGTATGCTTTTTGTGCCTGATTGAATCGAGAGTAGGTGTGGTTTTCGATGGCAATTTGGAAGGCAATCTAGAGGGGAATGAACTTTCTGAGTTTGAAACTTTCGGCGAGTGAGCAATAATCAATTGAAAATTATATAATTTTCGCGACGCGAAACATTCTCCGTTGCGTGCGCATACAAGAATAATCTTCAGAAGCGAATTATACTTGATTGAAAAATTTAATTTTTTTTTTTTGCTAATTATACTTGATTGAAAAATTACAAAATCGAATGTATTTGGTCGCTGTGTTATATGGTTAGAAAACATTAAAATAAACTCTTTCACATGAATGTATTTTTCAATTCCCAGGGGAACTGGCAGATTATTTTTCAGCAACGATTAGATCTTTCCAGAATTTTCTCGATGCTGAATGGCATTCAAACGAAGAATTCCGCGCTTGTATGTGTGTGTGTGTGGCGGCTGCTCCGATGTCTTCCCGGGGAACCGTTTGTGGCATCACTCTCCTCCTGATGGATTCCCTTCTGGCCTAAGGTGCACAAACAGGCTCTTGGTGACAGCGTTCATCCGCGCTTCCATGATAAACGAAGAGCTTCACCACAACAGCGGCAATATGCTCCAATCGCTGTTCAAAATTCAATGTTTTGAAAGCAATTTCAAGGCTATAGAAACAAGTTTTTGGATCAAAAAGTAACAAGTATATAACGCGTACACATTTTATCTTTCGAATGAAGTGTGTATCATACCATTTCCTTCGGTTGTTTAGGAGCTATAAACGCTCAAAATCTCGGTTTCCGCCGTAACGCTTTCGTTTTCGAAACTTTGATTTTACACCCCGGTATAGAAATGAAAGACGTAGTCCTACGTCAAAACGGCCGCAATACGAGCAAAGACACGATAAATTTATTTTGCAGCACGACAATGCTCGGTCGCATGTCGCGAAACCTGTCAAATCATACTTTGAAACGCTGAAATGGGAAGTTCTATCCCACCCGCCGTATTCTCTAGACATTGCTCCGTCCGATTAGTGCATTTTTCGATCGATACAACATGGCCTGGTTGACCAGCACTTCTCCAATTTTGATGAAGTCAAAAAATGGATCGATTTGTGGTTAGCCGACAAACCGGCCAATTATTTCCGCACAGGGATCCGTGAATTGCCAGATATAAAGGAAAAAGTTGTGACTAGCGATGGGCAATACTTTGAATATGAAATTTGTAACCATTTCTGCAGAATAAAGCATTAATTTAAAATAAAAAACGGAAAAAGTTATCGATACTCCTATTAAAAAAATCTTCATCGTAGTGTTATAACGTGGGCTAGATAGTTTCCTGTATTAGGGCATAGATGTAGTTTTACTCTCCTGTACTCGCGCGAAAAATCGTAACTGATATACTCACAGACTGTGCGTGTCTCTGTAATATTGTTATTACGTATTTTTATGCTTTATTGGTATTTATTTAAATAAAAAAATATAATTGAATGAAAAACTCCGAAAATATTTTTTCTTTAACTTCATTCAGTCTTAATAGATATTTTATTCAGCCACCTCATTGATTCTCGGTCTGTTAGACCGTATGCGCGAGTATGGGAGGATTGAAAAAAAAAATAAAATTGAAATTTGTACATAGTCGCACTAAAAAGGTGATATAATCTGAGATGGTAGAAAAATCAATGATTTTGTGTTGAATGATCAATCAGTGAAGTGATTTTGATGTGAAATCGTAAACAACTCAATTAAACTTCTGGGAATCATCTAACATGAACGTATATATATATATGAGAAAATTCCAAACTAGATGAGTGCGGTGCTTGATTACAATCGATTGAAAACGGAAAAGTCACAGGAGAGTTGTGCTCGAGACACGAGTGCATAATTGACGTAGGATTTCGTTAGGCTATCTATTGCATGCTGAGTTTGGATATGTTTGAAGAATTACATCGTCTTACTGTCGAACGTACACAGAAAAGCGGTGAAAATATGCAATTTTAATTCTATCATTCGTGGCCGTAATCATCCTTTAATACCGGCTAATTTGACTGCAGTTTTGATATCATTTGACTGCTAATGATATGCATTCTTTTTCTCTCTTAATTCTGCGTAGCTGCAAACATACATTCACCTCCTCACACACCCATACACAATGGATGATACTTACACGGATTACTCATATAAAAGCAATCGTGAAACTCTCCCCTATCAATAGATGCGAATGAACTGAAAAGTTTAAAGCCTCTATAATACATTACGTGCGTTCATTCGGTCCCTTATCAATTTCGAATGCGTTGAATGAACTTTTTAAGAGGTAGCGTTCCCCGTGAACACTGTTGTTTAATTACAGAACGATGAACATCTAATGAATTAAACGAAAACAATGGGTGGGTTATATCTATGATATAACCGCAAGGTTGACGTGGAATTACGATTGTCTTAGTAATCATTTGTTTGTAATGAATGAATGAAGCAATTTTAGAATTCAATTGAATTCAACATATTTGCCTTGTAGGTAAGGAATTTGAACAAATGCAATGTATCACCAATTCATACATTGTAATAAATTTTGTTCTTCGTTCAAATTCGACTTCAAATTCATGAAGCGTGGGGAAATTGGCATTGCCAATTCATGCAAGTCGGGGGTATTTTTGTTCCGATTGAAATGTGTTTACCCAATATACGTACTTTGGTACTCGCTTATCTTTGTGCAGACTAAAATATGTTTCCTTTACACTGTCTTCTAAACTTGGGAACCTGGGAAAATCGTGCAGACATTAGAGGCGAATGAACTTTCAAGTTTAAAGCAAGCAAAATTCATATGTGCTGTTAACTGAATTTCTACGCATACCATTTGATGATTAGGCAAAATCGATCAAACAATATGCGTTCGACGTACATGTCAAAATCGAAACTGAGTGCCAGAAGTTCATCAATTCATGCAAATTCGCTGTTCGAAGAAGTACGTACACTTGAGAGATGCAACCTTCAGAGTGAAATGTAAAATAAAATAATCGTTTGAAAATTCTTCCGTTCACATATTTTGTCCTAGGTATCAAACCAAACGTAAAAGGACTGTCATTCAATTTACTTGGAACGAAGAACATAATCTATCACAATGCATGCATGACATTACATGGCATTTATTCAATCTCTTTACTTAAAAAGTAAAGATATTGAATTCAATTAAATTCGGAAATTGTTTCACTCAATCAAGAATTTAATGAATACAAACAAATGATTGCTAAGCTAAGGTAGTCCCACGTAAACCTTGCGGTTATATCATAGATATAACCCACCCATTTTTTTTTTCTCAGCATTGAATTCAGTTATATAACGACAGCAGAGATAAAGGTGTGTATCAAATTCCAGATCAATCGATCGATAGGAAAGGGTTCAAATTTCTCTTGATGTGGGAAACCCCTACATATAAACATACAAGCATACTAACAATAGGTCATGCTCAATAAAAGTACAGTAGAACCCCGATTTTCCGCGGAATAGTCGGGCTAGGTCACCGCGTATAACGAAAATCGCGGATAACGCAATGAAGGGTTAAAAATGAGGTGTAAACACGAAAAAAGGTGTTTCAGCATGAAAACTATGTTTCGTCAATACAAAAAGCATTGAAATATCCATCTGTTAGGTCGTGTATACCAATGTTCAGATAATGTGAAAGTCATGACCAAAACAAAAGCGCAAGACCACTCAATGGCAAATTTCGGGAAAGTTTAAAGTTTTATTAGGCAACTCGCTTTCGCGGATAAACGAGGATCTACTGTATAGTATAAAAATTATATTTTTATGTTACTGTTTTTTTTTATTATTCCACATATTTACATTTCTATTCTATCAAATTCCGTTTAAAAATCCTATTCAAATTGAACGACAAAAGTGACACGTAGATCTGTGGCGATGAAGCACTTCTATATCTTCTATATGTGTAAATAAAAATGGATCGCCAAATCGCTCTATTTGTGCCGTCTTTATCTCTATTTATATAAAAAGCTCAAACTATGATACAATATACAAAACAACCAAACACATCTAGGATTGTTGTTACAACATAAAAAAATGAAAAATTCAACTCAGTCATGCAACCACAATGTGCCACAGCAAAGCGTGGCAGGATACAGCTAGCTTTTTTATATTTCTGTATCAAACATGCATTTCTGTATAAAATATTATATATAGTTTTCCTTGTAGAATCGTTGTTTTTAAATATAAAAGTTTTCAATATTGAATTCATTTTTTGAGTAAGATTTTATAACAGCGTTTTTAAAATGTTATTTTTCCTAAATGGGTCATTAATTTTCCAACAGCTTTGTCAAACATCATATTTTCATCAGACATCTACACTGAGAGGAAAATTTAGTATATATGACGATTTTTTTCGTAAATGTTACCAATTCGTTAGTCATTTTCTACCCTACTAATCATTGGTACATCTTACAAAAGGAAATTTGTAGGCATAATTTTTGTAGGATGGTGGGCATGTTGGCCCACCATTGGAACAACATCAGTGAAAACGTTGTTTTTTATTTGTAAGAGATAATGATAAGGGATAATGACATTATGTTGTTGATAATTAATTTTTATTTATAAAGCTGTCTTCAATCATACATTATCTTTTACACAGTAATTTCCTACATCCTACATTCTACATCTAAACATTGCTCGTGCAAATAGACAGATTTAATCGCAGCCTCGACCGAATCAATCTCATATGTTTTTTCAAACCCTCACTCATCAAGGTTTTGCTCCTTTTCTTGTAGCACATTTTCATCCTTTAGGACAGGAACAACTGATTAGTTGGCAGTTGATGGGACCAGATCGCAGTACATTTCATCCGCATTATTTGCTCTCCCGTTTCCTGATGTATGATTATGATTAGTTATAAATATGGATTTGTGATGAAACATATGTGATTACCTGAGATTTCTTTGTGTTGCATATGCTCAGTCTAATATACATTGAACATTCCACCAGTCAACTGTGCAATTTTAATCCAAGGTTAGAAGCTGAAAATTAAAAGAGAAAGGATTGTGTTGAAGTTTATTTTTATAAGATTCGGTCTATTAAGATTTCAATACAACGAATTGAACTTTTGTTTTCCCGCAGCGAAAACAAGTTCTCGATATCTTTGTGGTCGAGAATTTGTTTTCACCGAAGAGAAACAAAAGTTACATATATTTGAATCTATTAAAAACCAAAAAAAAACTTACCTTCGAATAGCTTTGTTTCCTCAGCCAAATTTGGCATGTGAAGATTTTAAGGGGCATGAAACGTTTCCATGGTCAATAGCCACTCCTCCCCCCTCTCTAAAGGGGAGAAGAGAGAGCGGCCTGTGCCCGAAAATAATCTGATATTATAATGATGAGTTTTGGTAGAAGTACTAGGATTTTTTTTAGTAAAAGGTAAATTCAACGGGGTCGATTAGAAGATCAATCAATGAATAGTTCTGCGATTGGACTTATGAACTTGCGCTTAGTGAGAAAACGTGAATGTTAATAACAAAAAACAAATTTTGGGCAGGACAAAGTTTGCCGGGTCAGCTAGTTTTCAATAAATTTTCTATTAGAATAAACCTTTTCCAATATCAAATGCTTCCATTTGAACATTTTTTTGCGAAAATACCTATTCTTAAATTCTCCTCCAAACTTCGACCGGAAAGCGAACGTTTTTACGTGGCAATGAAAACATCGCATTCCACCTAGTTTTCTAAGCACATCTCGTGCTGTCCATAAACATGAACCTATCTCGCTACTCTTTTATGAGGTTCTACTGCAATGCTGATGGTTCTGATTAAAATATTTTCGTACAGCCCTGCCTGGTTGCTGTTGCGCCATGCTTTAGTTGCTTATATTCCGTCTCACATCACCCTCCTGAACATCACCCAGAGCCATCGAACCCCAACCAGCAGCACGAGAATGAAATCCCAAATGAGAGAAAAAGAACTTGTCCAACTTTCCGCGATGCTTAATTACAGCCTGATTACCAACAAGGCTTCCCAGTCATGAAATGTCCACTACCGCGCGTTTCCATTTCATGAGAGTGCTGCAAAGCTAGCGACAAAAGCGACACTAAATTCTTATGGCCAACGATGACGCCTCACGGAGCCGCCCAGCCGTCCAGAGGTCCGCGCCATCGTCACAAAGAGAAAGTTTAAGTGTTATTTGCTCCAAAAACTTTGCAGCCGAAATCGTTGCTCCGATGCTGCAGCTTTCTGCCACTGATACTGCGCTACGAAACGGTCTGGAACGGTTTTCTCGGACTCGTCCATGGGATGACTTTTGATGCGCTAATTATTATCATCACGTACTGCGGGAGAGAACCGGTAGCACGGGAACGGACCCAGAGAAACTGTGAACTGTGACAGCTAGTAAAAACCGGCGTGGCAATAGTGTAGGGCGATAAGAGTTTTAATGGGTGTTGAATTTCGACCGAAAGGTCCCAGTGCGCGTAATTACAGGAGTTTTTCGCCACTTTGGAACAATTAGATGGAAATTTGAGCGAGAAACCGGACTGAAAGGAAAACTGCGAAACAAGTTCCGATAGATGGTCGAAAACTGCTCAGTGCATTCGAAGCATGAATTCCTAAAACCCTTCAGATGTTTTATGCCATAAAGTTCTACGCTTATTTGAGGATCGAGCCTGAAACTCCCGCGATAAAAAGCAGCGCCCACTGCAGCATTATTAACTCACAAAGACCCATATGGGGGCCGCACGGTACATCAAAGCAGATCACGCTCAACGCAAACGCAAGTTATTTTTTCCCTCGCCACAAGCCATCCGAAAGAACAGCGTAATAATGCGAGAAAGCTCATGGAGAGGAAAAACCTCATCATTCCACCAGACGAAACTCAAATTTGCCGTCCGGAGGCTGTGCGCGTGGGGACGACCTTTCATGGGGTAAAAACGAGGCACTCATTCACCGGGAGAAACAAACTGAAATGAAGTGCCATCGGAGGGCGCGTTTGAGGAGCCGTCGGCATTCCAGTAGAATGGGTTAAACTTGGAACTGGCTTTCGTCCACGAAATACGTAATTACGTATGCATTGCTTCGCCGGTTGTGTTGGACCAAAGAAACACCAAAAGGTTTGCACGTAGGAATGCTGTTTTTTTTCTTTCTCGTGCAATGTTTTCATAACCCTGTACTTTACGACCAGCGACACATGGCTAACCCATTCGAGGGTCGATTTTTTTGAGGAGCGTTCTTTTTAACTGCTCGAGTGTCGGATCCTGGCACAGCGTTGTTTTCCTCACAGCGTTAGATGTCGTAGGGTTGACAATACTGAAATGTGAATCTTATGGTTCAGATGAATTACGGTGCACATCGTAAACATTTGCAAACGAAGTGTAAGCGTAACGAGGCCTAAGCCACAGTCTTGGGGACATTTAGAAGTTTGCCTGCCAATATAGCCTTCTAGCATTTTATGAATGTAGTGTAGTAGATGATTTCCCTGTTGCATTAACTATCCGTGCGGATATATCAAAAGATTCAGTGTTTTTTGTAGGAATTGAAGAATTTTCTGAAAACATTGCCCATAAATTGTTCGCAGTATAAAGCGAGAAAAAAGTTCTTTTACAGACTGGAGGTTCCATGTCAAAATATATCTAACATCCCATGGAATCCCTTGTGTTTTCAGGGTTTGCATTGATTTTATCGTGGGTCCGATTCAGTGGATTACCAACATTTGTTGTTTTATTACAAAATATTTTTTTGTTTTCTGTCACTTATTAAACAATGTTTTATAGTATTAAACATACAATTTTTGTACCAAAAATGTTCAGCGCATGTAAAATAATAATTTTGATTCCTGAAAAGATGGTCCTGAAACGATCGGTCCTGGAAAAGCTTGAAAAATAATTGTCAAAACGAATAGAATTATCGTGGAGATCACTATTTTGATACTGACAGCACTTTGAGTAACGTTAAATATCATCCGATGAACGATGACTGCCAAAATAGACGAAAAACGAAACACAAATCAACCGTTTTGACTCATATTCCGAACAGACTAATATTCCGAACACTTCATTTTAAAATGTAAATTTACTGAATTTTGATGTTATAAAGAATTGAATAATGAAAACCTCGACATTCTTTGGGGTATACGCATCCGTATAATATAATTTACATCACTATTTGGGTTACTGTTTCCAGTTTATGTGCTAGAAAAGATAAGAGTATACTATAAATAGATGATCAAGTGATGTTTAATTTAGTAATCTTAATTATAATTTGTATTAAGGCAGCATTCTAGTCTAGAAATTTTAAGAAAAAAAACGAATGTTTTGCTTCATATTTCTGTAACTTAGGCATTCAAGAATATGCCCTAGAAAGGACTTATCGAAAATCCTATTATTTTTCGAGTTAGAGCCATTTTAGTGCTGCGGTATCCAACCTGGTACGGCCATAGAAATGAACTTCAAACGCGTTTTTCTCGAAACTAGTTTTCTCAAACTGGCGCACACGATATCTCAAATTCTACTCAACCGATCCATGTCGAATTTATATGTATAAAATCTGCAAGCACTCTTTCGCATAAACCTCTAAAAAATAATATTTGTTAAATTTTACTTTTTTTTTAAATCGGGAAACGTAAGAAAAACGGTTTAAACCGCATTTTGTTTTTCAAGGATCGCCATTTTGTCAAAAGACATGTTTTTGACTTGTCCGTGGTTCATGCGATAGTGGAATCTTTATTGATTCAGAATCTGATGGAGTTTTTTTTTTGTTTCAGATAACCAGAAGGGCTGGAATCGTGTACGCAATGGTACAACTTTTTTTTGAACCCTCTCACTTCATCAGCTTTTAACTATTCTAATTATGAATATTTTTTCGCTGTTCAATATTTGTTTTATTGTTAAAAGATAGACGAACAAATGATATAATGTACAGTAAAAATAATCCTTGTTTTAGCTCGAAAAAACGTCCGAAATTCGTGTCTCTACACTAGAATACCTCCTTAAAGTCGTGTACTGAATACGAATCAAGTTTCGACATAAGTATGACTCAAATTCCGAACAATAGATGTTAAAACACACTTTGTTTACGCTATTACAGAAATAGATCAATAAGTGGACTGAAAATACAGTGCTGTGCTGGAGCAACATTAGAAAAAGAACTAACATGATTTGTAAACACGTAACGTTCTGAATCATATTTCGGACAACATCATAGTTCGGACACTTGAAATGCTTAATGCACTGATGATTTAACCATCAAATTAACATCACAATTGCTTCTTTAGAGTAATCCCTTGGTTTCACTATCATTTTACATGAGAACTACATTTAAATGATAACATAATCGGCAGAAATCTTACAACACTACTCATTATCGTTTGTGTTTGACGTTTCCTTAGCATGAGCACGTAGAATTTACCCGTTCATAAATATTTAAATTTCTCCCGTGTTTCATCAGTTCTCATCATTGTTAAGTTAAGTTTACTGTGATTGCTTGGTAAGTGTTTCGCAGTTGACTTTAAAATATAATCGAGTGTAATGTAATTTTCGTCCAAAAAATTACAAAATAAAGTGTCCGAAATTTGAATTCAATCTGTCCGAAATTTGATTTAGTGTCCGAAGTTTGATTCTTATTCGCTTCATTTGAAAAGCATTTTATTCGATGATTTTTTTTATGTTTTCAACCAAATAGGTACCAAAGTAGAAAGCTTAGAAGCATATTAAACTAATTTATTAAAAATATCAACCAAATAATACCTGTGCATAAAGTTTAGATATGTTTTCTGCATCATATCCCTTAAGCGTCCGAAATATGATTCAGAACGGTATTTGTAGGCCCTTTCCTCACAAATCAAACCAACAAGAGTAACATTGATTTTTGTTATCAGGTTTTCAACATAAATGGTAATAACAAAACTTAATTTCTGAAGTAAATTTATTAAAAAGGTCGAAAGGACAAAACGTCTCCTTGCTGCAGCAAGAATGCATATCATTCTGGTAACGAAAAAAAACAGGAAGTGGGTTATATCTATGGTATAACCGCAAGGGTGACGTACGACTATCGTTGATTTAGAGATCATTTGTTTGAAGTTGAATCTGAATTCATTCTGAATGAATGAATATTTGGAGAACTTCGAAAACGAGAGCGTTACGTTGGAGGCACAAGTTTTTATGCATCCAATATTGGATACGGAATATCCTACTGATGGGGAAGAATAATCTTCAGAAGCTATCCTGTTAATTGCGATTGATTGAAAAATCACAAAACTAAATGTATTTGGTCACAGTGTTACATGGATAGAAAACATTAAAATGAACTCTTTCACATGAATGTAATTTTAAATTCCCAGAGGAACTGGCAGATTATTTTCAGTAACGATTAGATATTTCCACATTTTCCTCGATACTGGAAGCCCACCAGTGGTTAATGCTAACTCGATAACCATCTGTTAATAGCACTTGATTGAAACATATTTGGTCACAGTGTTACATGGATAGAAAACATTCAAATAAACTCTTTCACATGAATGTATTTTTAAATTCCTAGAGGAACTGGCAGATTATTTTCCGGATCTTCCTCGATGCTGAACGGCATCCAAACGGAAAGAATTCCGTGCGTGTATGTGTATGTGTAGCGGCTGCTTCGATGGTCACCTTCTCTTCTCCTGAAGGATCGGCTTCTCTGTGCTCCCTCAAAGTTTCAAACAAACTGCTTTTCAGGGCAGATCTCGATCCTTCGCCGTCTAGCATGTTGTCTTGTCGATGTCCTCACGAAAAATGAATGCGTCTCACCACCAGGATATTGCTTAAGTATGCTTTTTTTGCGTTATTGAATCGAGAGAAGGCGTGGTTTACGATGGCAATTTGGAAGGCAAACTAGAGGGGAATGAACTCTCTGAGCTCGGAACTTTCGGCGACAGAGCAATAATCGATTGCGGGCGCATACAATATTGGATACGGAAATATCCTACTGATGGAGAAGAATAATCTTCAGAAGCTGTCCTGTTAATTGTGATTGATTGAAAAATCACATTTTTTTTTATTTGGTCACAGTGTTACATGGATAGAAAACATTAAAATAAACTAAAAAGATATTTCCACATTTTTCTCGATACTGGAAGCCCACCAGTGGTTAATGCTAACTCGATAACCATCTGTTAATGGCACTTGATTGAAAAATATTTGGTCACAGTGTTATATGGATAGAAAACATCGAAATAAACTCTTTCACATGAATGTATTTTTAAATTCCCAGAGGAACTGGCAGATTATTTTCCGGATCTTTCTCGATGCTGAACGGCATCCAAACAGAAAGAATTCCGCGCGTGTATGTGTGTGTGTGTAGCGGCTGCTTCGAGATCTTCCCGGGGAACCGTTTGTGGCATCACTCTCCTCCTGATGGATTCCCTTCTGGCCAGGTGTACAAACAATCTCTTGGTGACACCGTTCATCCGCGCTTTCATGATAAATGAAGAGCTTCACCACAACAGCGACAACATGCTCCAATCGCTGTTCAATTAGAACTGAGTGGATTTCCAAGCGGCGCTCGCTTATATACCGATTGGTGATTTCAATAGCCTGTTTTGAAAGCAAATTTAAGACTATTGAAACAAGTTTTTGGATCAGAAAGTAACAAGTATAGAACGCGTAGACATTTTATCTTTCGAATGAAGTGTTTATCATACCATTTCGTTCAGTTGTTGAGGAGCTATTAACGCTCAAAATCTCGGTCTCCGGCGTAACGCTTTCGTTTTCGAAACATTGATTTTACACCCCGGTATAGAAATGAAAGACGTAGTCCTACGTCAAAAAATCCGGCAATCGCAGAGATGCTGCTGGGAAACCCGCCGTTTTGTCATCCACCGAATAGCTAGAGGCCGCTGCAGGTCATTCAATCTGTGAAGAGATACTTTAAATCAACGTGGTCCATTACGCCAAAAATCTGGATAAAGCCGCAATATTTCAATCCGGAATACCATCACGAGTACAGGTGCTACATTTCTGGAATTGACATCCTACCAGTGCCGAAAATATTAACGTTCACAACATTCAAATACGGCGAATTTCAGCCTGCCTTTTATTAATAACCTACTGCTCAAGCGAGAGTCGATAAATATGGAACAACAATATCAATGAACACCAGTGGAATGAACAGCAACATCAGCTTGCCATGAAATTCATTTTTTCATTTGCATCTTTATTTTGGTTATGATATTCGTAACGTCGAAATTGAAGATCATTGCGTGTTAGTGAAAATCAAAGCATTAAATTCAATGTTAACCAATTGAGAGTGGAATCGATAACACAAAATTCTTATTTATGGCGACTTCGGCAATGGAATGTATAGTATAACTCTTGCTCTGTTTTATGAATATACTCCCGATTGGCCGGAAATGTCATACACTCCCAATTAGATGGGCAATGGGTGACAATACAGACGAGTGACGAACCAGCCAAAAAGTGTTGACTAAGTGACTAATGACTAATACAGTATAAAAAAGGGACGGAACGCTCAACGCCGTTCAGCGCTAAACCTCACTCAGCCGCTCAACACCACACAACGGTCAACGCTCAACGATAACTAATGTTGTCTTATCCGGATTCCTGGTTCTTTCTTTTTTTGACGTTGGACTACGTCTAACCGGAAGATATAGGGGGTGAAATGAAAATCTAGGCACTGAACAAGTAGGAAAAAATGCAAGATTTGGAACGCTTATAACTCGAGCATTTCTCAATAGAGCGCAAAGGTTTTTGCATCAATTGATAGGAAATATATCTACGCATCTATCATAACAAATAACATTTCATTTTTCTTGAGATAAATAATTGAATAATTGTGAAATATCAAGCATTGTCCAAATGTACTATGTGCCCATTTTTAATTGGTCCATTTTGTGCTCCTCAAATCGTACCGACCAAAACGGGCAACCAGAGCAGCAGCGAAATATAATGAAGCACGATTGGAAAGGAAAAAGAAAAAATATGAACGAAACATTGGTCGCAGTCTCACACATGCGTAATTCTCGAGCCAGCCAGTCAGCTTAAAAATCCCCGCTCCGCTGCCGTAACGATCATTCTCATCCAAACCGTACACCACATCGTTTCGCATCACATCACATCAACAAACCAACACAAGCAGCCATGGTTGGATATGGCAAAGGAGGAGAAGTGAAGGGAATGGCAAAATCCCGCTCGAACTGTGTTGGTTTGGAGTTCCCCGCAAGGGTAGCTAGGCCGAGCGCGTTAGTACCAGTGCACCAGTCCACCTAGCCGGCGTTATATAGTTTCGGCCGCCGAAGTGATCGAATTGACTGGCAAAGCTGCTCGCGACGATAAGAAAACCTGCATTCAGAACAGACCACATTCAGTTCGGTGGACATCAAGACAACAACAGGCAGTTGCAGAGAGTGGCAAACTCAATCGCAAAACGGCAGCGAGTAGCAGAAGAAAAACGTTTGTTCTTTATACAAACTGCTTTGGTGGCAAATCCAGAACAAGGTGGCATCGATGGCGTTCGAAAAGTTTTTTTTTTTCAAAACCACGAGTACTAAGTTTTCTAAATCAGAACCGTTCCATAAAACACGGCGCTTATCAGGGCCATTAAACCTTCAAAAAAAGAGTTTACGAAATACAGTTCAATGCTTTCTAAACCAATATCCAAAATAATAATAAAACACAAATTGATTTTTTCATAATTTGTTTGCCAGGATCTGATGAGTATGTGAATTTGGCAGTTGTTCTGAGCTTATTGATAGTTGGGGACTTTCCTGATTATTCAATTTTCACCAATTCTTAAATTGTTTCCAGATTGAAAGTACAGTGATTTACGATTAGTTCGACATTTAGCTAATTGGACGGACATGTAATGCTACATATTTAGTTGGACATTTTTGTAAACATAGAGATCCAAATTATGACCCCACATTGAAAGTCGACGCTGTACCACTGTCATCGCAAATGTTCAATTACAGGTTAAAATCGCCTCCAATGCGACACTGAGTGGTGGTAATGCGACGTGCCATTAAATGTAATTTACTGTACAACATGTCACAAGCTGGATGGGAAGAAATTTTCCAACTGTGAAAGCTGTGGCGAGTGGCAAACGCAATCGCTAAACAGGAAGGTTTAGTCGAACAAGATGGGGATATCGAGTGATAACAAAACAATAAACTCTTTAGATTAAAGATGATTTTGTTTTGAGAAACTTGTGTCGGAATGAACCTGCTTTAGCACCTTATGATGTAGATAGCATATGACTCCTTATCTTCCTTCTTGTCGGGTTCCGAGATATTCTTCTGCGCCGTGCCGAACTTTTTGGCGGCTTTTCCACTATTCCACTATTCTTCGGTGCCTTCGTGTTTGTTAGAAACAACTGCATGTGAATCCAACGAGCGAACAAATCGTAATGAATGTATTTTTCTTTTCTTTCTTTCTTTGTTTTTAAGAGGCTTTAAACTTTGCAGTTCATTCGCCTCTAATGTATTTTTTTGCCATCGCTGCCTTTTAACGCTCATTCGTTCGTCTCGGTGGAATCGCCCCTTTGGCTGAGTCTGCCGATTTGTCTCTATCCTGTAAGCGTGTACCGCTAAAGTACAAAAGGTGCGGATCCGCTGAAAAATATATCATTCTCTTTCAAACCGTAAATCAGAGTGGTTGTATGGCATCGTTTCACATCGAAACGCATTAACGGATTGGTGCCGGAGCACCAGTTTGCCTAATAGCGGTTATAGAATTTCGGCCGCCGGAGTGCTCGAGTTGGCTTGCAAAGCTGCTCACGACAATAAGAAAACCCACCTACAGAACAGAGCACATTCGGTTCGGTGGCAACAACTAGTTTCAGCGAGTGGCAAACGCAATCGCAAAACAGCAGCAGGTAGAAGCAGGAAAAAGTTTGTTTATACAGACTGCTATGGTGGCAAAACCAGCCACCGTAAAACACGGCGCTTTTCAGGGCCATTAAACCTTTTAAAGGAGAGTTATTAAAAGTTATTCACAATACCAATGCATTCTAAAGTGACATAATATGACGTATAATATGAACTGATTTATTTTGTTTATGCTTGTTTTTGAACTTATTGGTAATTGGGGTGTTTTAAATTAATCATTCAGTTTTCACAAATCCATGCATGGTTCCTGAATTGAAAGTGGCTTCAAATTACAACACATTGTATGCAGGATGGCATTCACGAATTTTCTCGGTAGCAAGAACTGCTTTCTTTGGTTGATAACTGATGTTGAAAATTGACTGAGGTTACATCTGCATTGTATAGAAATGAGAAATGAGCTGAGGACCACTATGCATTCCCCATCATAGCCATCAATTTGATTGTACGATATGTGCATCCGCCAAAAGATGACCGGCGTTGAACATTTAACAAGTACAAAGCCTTCAGAAAAATATCAAGAAGCAACTATAAGATAGTGAGAAAAAATTGAGAAAGTTTGTAAAAAAAACGCAAAACACAACATCAAAGGTTCTTTTCAGAACCTCCAACATGTTCATTGATAGTAAATAGTAAATTAATTCATTTTTCAGTTAGATAGGTAGGTATTCGCGTAGGAGAAGAAAATAAAACAATATATTTAAAATATATATTGAGCAAAAGCTGTCCCCTTTGTATAGTCCTACGTCCCTCCGGTTATGTCCCCGACATTACCCACCCGTCTTTTTTTTCTAAATTTGAAAATCAAACACGATTTTAATAAAAATTCACTGCAAGCGATGAAGATTAACTTAACGTTCGTGTTAATCACCTGAAATTATTGACAGTAATGAATGTGCCTGAATGCAGGCTTTGCGAAATTCGTTCATGCTGTTTTCGTTCAATACACCAGATAAAGCTCACGCGTCTCGACTCTTGTGTTATACTCATTATCAACAGAACAGACGAGAATTCATCCGACACTGGGAAAAAAAGCCAATTCCTTCACTCGTGAATAAATTTTGTTAATTTGTGGCACTGCATCCTACCATCTCGAGGCGAAATGCAAATCTTGTATCCAAAAGATATTGGATTACCTGATAGTATCTGGTGAACTCCGAAACATTCTATGAGTATATGATCAACGTATTCTACCATTGGTTGGCCAAGAAAAATGTTGACCTTTAATGATACGATGCAAACCTGTAAAAATGACGGCATTTTGACGTAGAACTACGGCTTTCAGGAAGACTTCCAATTCAGAAAACAGGTCATGTTTTTATGAAATAAAGCTAACATCGATCACTATTTTCACAGCGAATGAATTCTAATCGGAAATTCTCAAAGATTTGTTTGATATGCTAGACATTACAATTCCCTAATCCCTGAACGGCTTAAATTAGTGAAAACTGGAAGCATCCCCATTTCCCCATACATTTATTCTGCCGATTTGTGTTCTTACTTATTGTACTTATCGCGTGAAGCGGTATTTATTCCACAACATAGTTTCCTTCGATGACAATACACTTGATTTATAGAGTTTTCAACATTTCGATTCCCTTTCTGTCTTCGAAATATACCTCAGTGCTACTCTGCAGATTTCCTATTGGATTCAGGAGTGTGGTGATGGATCCACGTTTCATCCATTATCACAAAACATCGAAGGAAGTCCACTTGATTACGCTTCCAAACGCCACCGGCTGTTGAATCATCAACGCGCCGCTGTTTTTTATCGACGGTCAGCAAACGCCACACTCATCGCGCGAATAGCTTTTTCATGTCCAAACTGTCGTGCAAAATGTATCCCACTCATTCATTTGAAATGCCTAGGGCCTCAGCTAACTCACGTAACTTCACTTTACGATCGTTCAAAACGGATCGATGTACTTATTTTACGATTTCTGGATTCGTAACCTCTACGGTGGCAGCGAAAATGGTCATGTCAAATTTCAAAAACCGACCATGTATATTTTGTTTATTAGCCCAAAAAAATGACCTGTGCAAAGTATCAGCTCAATCGGATATTATTGAGGGGTGCCTCAAAACGCTCAAAATTTTGATCCTCGAAAATTTGGAAAATCGAAATTTTTTTTTTCGATGCCAGATGACTTAAAAACGCATGAAACGTCGAGATCTGGTATCAGTCCGAAAAAAAATGTTTGGCTGAAAATCGACCTTTTTGGCCTGAGAGACAATAGAGGTAGGGGAAAAAAATATTTTTTTGATCAAAATACGATATTCCTCTTGAATGAAACTTGATGAAACACTCGTAAAGTGGTTTTTTTTAAAATTGGAGGTGCAATGATTACAAAACAACATATCGCTCCACTGCTGAGCAAAGATTTGTGGACAAGGAAACAAATTTAAAAAAAAGTTCAATTGTGTTTCCTAGCAGCTGTCAACATATTTGCAAAGTTTCAATAAAATCGGAGTGGGTCTGGTCAACAGCTGGCTGATTCGGAATTGCTCCATATTCATTTTGGAAATATAATCAAAATTGAGACTGTAATTTCAATTTTCACACCCGAAAAACGAAAGGTTTTCGAACTATCCAAAATTTAGTGTAATTGTAAAAAATTACTTGAAGTGATTTGCTGTTTTTCCGCACAGGAAAGCAGGAAAATAGTTTTCCGAAACGAGAGGAAATTTTGAAAGTACAGAAATAATTTATCAATAAATTATATAATCAAAATCCATATTTCAAGTTCCTCGTAGTCGCGTATTATATATTACGACGCTTGTATTATAATGATTCGAAATATCGAAATAACTTAACTTGTCATCGGGTACTAAAAGGAAAAAAAAAAATAAAAAGTTACCCTAACGGATCACATGTCAAATATGAGGTGTGTCGGTTACTTTTCAAGGTTTCTGGAAATCCTTCGCCGTAGAGTGTCAAAATTTGTGAAAAATTGCGTAAGCCTCAAAGTATTCTGTAGGTCCGTTATCCTGTAGAGATGTTTATCGATGACCTTTTCAAGTTTCTAATGGAAATCATCCATCGGCTAGTGTTCCAATAATAAGAAAGTATGCGATGCGACAGAACACGAAATGTATTGTGAGTCCGTTCTATTCTAGATGTGACCCGGCTATCCTTTGAGATTTCTAACGTATATCCTTCGTCAGAATAAGTGAAAAAACTGTAAGGGGTTGTATCTAGGACACGACCGCATATTTTCGACGTCGAACTACGCAATTATATTATGCAATCTACTTTTTTACCACTTCGAATATTATTTCAGAATGCATCGAATTTTTTGCAATATATTACGTTCTTCGTTACAAATAAATTTGATGAACGTCCTTCTAGGTTTGCTATGATGCCTAGGACTACCAAAATATGTAAACGGAAGAATTGTTAAACGATCATTGTATTTAACATTTCCATCTGAAAATATTGCACATCTCATGTTTACGTAGTTCTCGAACCGCAAAAGTTCATTCACTTCTATTATCTGAAATGACGATTTTCCCAGGCTTTGGGGAAGCACATTCCGTTGTGCATAACGACAAGCGAGTACAAAAGTACTAAACACCAAAAAATACCCTCGACTTGCATGTATTTGCAAAGCGGATTCCCCCAGGCACATTTATTTTGAATTCCGTGTTAGGGAAACACAGCTCGGTGGGAACAAAAATACCCCCGACTTGCATGTATATTTGCAGAGCGGATTTCCACAGGTACATCGATTTTGAAGTCTGTGTTGGAGAAACCGTAAATCGGGCCAATCAAAACTTGGCAATTTAGGCGTTTAAATAACGCTTGACATTTTACAGTTATTCAATTGTTCATCTCATGAAAAATAACATTTTATTAATTGTGACAGACGCGTAGAAATATTTCCTATCAGTTGATGCATACATCTTTCCGATTTGTTAAGAAATGTTTGAGTTATAAGCATTCAAAATACCGGTAGGGTTAGCACACAAATCGGCAGAACAAATGTATGAAAAAAAAAAGGAAGTTCTTCCAGTTTTCATGAATTTAAACCTTTTAGAGATTAGCGAATTGTAATGTATATCATATCAAACAAATCTTAGAGAATTTGCGATTCGATTAATATGCAAATAATGAGAATTCGTTCACAGTGAAGATAGTTATTAACGTTAATTTTATTTCATAAAAACGTGACCTGTTTTCTGATTTGGCAAAAAGTTGGCGACGCAATAAGACGCGAAATTTGTTGTAGATTTATATTGCTGTAAAGGTATTTCCCGGTGGGCTTACCAGGTCTCTAATTCTAATAAGGTAAATGATGTTGCTTTGTTCGATTTTGGGTGTTTTCACGCAACTTCTAAGCAATCCCACACTCGTCTTGATTACATGGCATTTTCATGAAGGAAAATCGTTTTTCAACAAATCTAAACTCGTCTTGCTTACATGTGATTCTCATGAAGAATAAAAAACGATTTTTCTTCATGAAAATCACATGTATTCAAGATAAGTTTCACAGACCGATTATCGTATATAAGTGAAGAAGTGAGAAACATCCCCTTCGTACCAAAACTTGTGATACTCTGAACAATGACCAGCAACGAATGAGAAAGCTATAGAGAATCGTAAAGTCAAAAAGGGTGTTCCACATCAAATTGCTTCACGGAAAAAGAACACTGTAGAAAATTACCCATTGGGTATTTTCACATGAATATATGGGTAGAAACAGTTTACAGTGTATTGTTCACACTGCATTTTTATCGCTGTAAGTTTTTCAAGAATTGGAAAAAATGGCATCACCCGAAAAGTAACGTTGCAAATTGATTTTGCGCAAGCACCTGGGAAATCCTCAACTCTCATCGGGACATCGGAAAACAACTCGGAATCGCGCAGTCAACGGTGAGTCGTGTGATTTTACGTTACTACGAAACTCTGATCATCGAACGGAAGAAGAAATGCGGTCTGAAGAAATATTCTATTAGTGATCAGGATCTGACGCATGTCGTAAACGCGTTTACGCAGAATCCCAATGAGAGCCATGTTCAGAGAGCCAAGGTCTGGGAGGGACTGCATACCTCCAAAGTGCAGAAGGCTCCAAATCGTATCGAACGTCAAAATACGGTGAGAAAGTCACGGACCCAGAAATTGTACACCCAGATGCTGACGAAGCCTCATTGTCTCATTATGGATGATGAGACTTACGTCAACGCGGACTTCCGCCAGCTCCCGGGGCTACTGTTCTTCACCGCTCAGCACAAGTTTGATGTTCCGGAGGAAGCAGGGAAGTAGAAACATTCAAAGTTTGCCAAGAAATACATGACAAGCGATCTGCTTATGTGGCCAATGGAGTACGCTGTTCGTGACTACCGGGACTCCATCTCAAGGGGTGTCTACAGAAGCATCTGCTTCCTCTGTTGAAGTAACACGGGGGCTCTACGATCTTCTGGCCGGATCTAGTTTCGTGCCACTATTCAAGGGATGTCCTGGAGTGGTACGAAGCCAACGGGGTCACTTTCATACCCAAGGACATGGGACTAAGGCCCATCGAAAAATACTGGGCTACTATGAAGCAGACATTCATAGTAGCCCAGTATCATCCAAAGGAGGTCAATTCTGAGGCATGAAAAAAGTGAGTTTCCGTACAGGAGAAGCTGCAGCCAGTTGTTGTACAGAACCTTATGAGTAGAGTTAAGTGTAAGGTACGAGCATACGGGTATGGTGTTGAAATTGGATCAAGTAAATATGCCAAAAGCTTACTAATGGGTTATACGAGTATTTTATTGTCTAAAAGTTTGTAAAGGATCGGTCAACTAGATAATTGCAACTTGGTCTGAGACACGCTTCAGTGTTGATATTTTCTGAAAAATCAACAAATTATTGATTTTTCGGTCTGTTAGTAGAGGCTAAAGGGTAAAGGAGGGTTAAATAAAAAGATATATTATCGACACACAGATACAGATTTAATTGAACGAAAAATTGTCATATTTCTTATCGAAAAGGTCCGTTCGGTAGTACAAACCCTGTATCACAAACGCTTCATGGGTCCTTTTTGTAATCATAGGAATCCTCAAGTGTACCCTAAACTAATTAACGCGGGAGGCACACATTTAAACTACTAGCAGTGGGATTACTGGAGAGGGGGAAAGTTTTGAGCGGACCACAGATGGTTGGCGGTTGAGCGTATCGTTGGGAAACTGCTCCCACTTTGGGCTCTGTTCGCTCATTTATCCCTTGGAATAGCTGGATGGCAAAGAGAACTGTTGAGCTGGAGTGTGGGATGTAAAAAAAAGCCAACTATGCTGCAACTTCAAAAGTAAGTGCAAACGGAAATTTCAAAGCACTGCTACCGTGACTGAGCCATGCGATATGGAACTGAAGCGGCTCTATGAGTATAAAGGATGGAATTCGCTATTTGGCCAGCCAGCGGTGAATGAGTTGTACATTTGATTGTTCGAATAATGTTGTGCTTTCTGTTTGATCTTTTTTCTCAACGGTTCATGGAAATAATTGCGGGTTTTTATCAGAACAAACGAATAATTGTTCGCAATTATTTTTTCGTATGTTAGAGAAGAAAAAAACATTGATTCGATTTATTTATTGAACAGTTCTCTATTCACTATGATGAGAAAGAGAACCTTCCTGGAATTCTCCTAAGTTTCGTGGTTTAAAATCCTTGAGGGGCTGGTTTTTTACACTCGAGTAAGTTGTTTTTCGAGAGGAAATTTTCAATTTACCTCTTGATTGCGTTTCATTCCATACAAAGTTCCCACAACGCTGAAAACTTTGCCCTTGGCTAACGGGAACGATACTGGTAGAGCGAAGGGAACCAGAACCAAAATCCGCACGCCACAAAATTAGTGAGTGAACTAATGAAAGGCCAGAATGAAGATTGCTAGGCAATCTTTACTCTTAGCCATTCAATAGTCAGCTAACAACATTCAAACCAAAAGCAGTAGGGACGAGAGCCTTTCATTCCATGTTGACCGTGGGAGTTCGGTCGAATCGGATTTCCAGCTCGGTCAGATGTGTCTTGCTCATTGGTCAAATGGATGAAAGTTTTCTACTGTGCGGATTCAGTAAGCATGCTGTGAGTGAGTCTGTTAGGGATACCTATTCGGGTGCTGCTGTATCCAGACTTGTTCATGTTGGGCGGTTAAGTTCCGATGCTTATGGTACTGTGTGGTTCAGCACAAAGTTTTGGTCTTGAAAGTTTTCTTTTAGTGGAGATGGATAAATAAACATTCGGGGTTTGGGGATTGTAGTATGCAACATGTATCGAAGTGTATAAATGTAATCAAGTTTTGGGTTAATTTAACCTGCGTAACATAATAAAATCATTCTCGTTCCTAATGTTTATTTTTAGTAATATCCTATTGAATTCGTAGAATAAACAAGCCTACCAAACACATTTGTAACGTATCCGACGATCTAATTCGCAAACTACTAAAGTATGTGAGCCAAAATATACACAAAAATTAAAACAAAACAAAAGCAATATTATCTGAAATCATCCTCGTCAACTTCGGTTTGTGTTTACTATCATGGCCAAAATCAATTTATCCTGGCGCCGTCTCGCATGCTGCTAATGCGATCCGATACGGCACCCAAATAGCATCGATAATTTCCTCAAATATTATCCGATGGTGGAGTTGGCGGAAGAACGGAAAAAGTTCCGTCCATCCGATTGTTTATTGCACCACCGCATTGTTATTGAGTGCATAATGTTTATTTAGCGGGTGATGCCATCGATATCGCACAATTGTAGTCATCGAGAGCACGATCAACATTTGAGCTCGCACCCGTCTCATTTCTGCCTCTGTCTACTTTCCCAAGAAGCGATGCACTTCCCCGTGGCATGAACGCCGAAATTGTCACGATTATGTGTGGGTTTCATGTTTAATGTTTTTCGTCATCATTATAATCATTAGCTTGATTGCACTTAGTAGAGAATATGTTGAAATCAACCGGGCGCTTATAGTTTTAGAATTGAGGCCAGTCAATAAAGTAAAATTATAACTTCGTGATCTGAATTCTAATTGAGTGTACTTTACATTTCGATATCTGATTTCATACCGTATGTTCATTCTATAGCAATGTTGGTAATGTGAATCGATGTTTGCCAGTGGTTTAAAATAAGTGCCACCTCTGTATTGCTAGCTTACCCACCTGAGGATTCCATATGATTAGAAAATCTCTAAAATATGTTCATACCGTTATAATTATTGGTTGGGGAAAAAGATATGTCGTATATTGTCAATATATGGCAACACTTAAACATATCTTGTGTTGTACTTATCGCATTGGGTCATACTATACGGCTATTTAAAGACGACAATCTGTGCTACAAGTGTCATTTTGACAGTGTTGTGATTGTCCTTTTTAGTCTCAAGTTATAGTGCGTCAAAGATGGAGTCCACCAAGCAAGAAATTCGCCATATTTTACGTTTTTACTACCTGCGAGGTAAAACTGCAACCAAGGCGGCCCAAAAAAAATCGTGTAGTTTATAGACCCGATACTGCAACGATTCGCACAGCACAGCGTTTGTTTGATCGATTTCGTTCTGGTGTAGTAGCTGTGAAGCTGTGTTTATAAGGGGGGATAATGAAGGTGCCTTTTAAATGGCAACAAGTTTGCGAACAAAACGGCGCGTATTTGACTTAAATTGGATAATTTTAAGTATGTTAAATAAAGCGTCAAATTTCGATCTGAAATACGACATTTCATTTTCCCTAACCCAATATATATAATAAAAAGGGTGGGGTTTACATTCCATACTGTTATGGTTTACAATATAACGCTTCCTTTGCTTTCGTTATTCTCGCACCGTGAGGACTCGTTTCATCGGGACCAAGCAGCCAGCTCGTAAATCTATCGGCTAGAATTGACCAAGACTTCAAAACCGACTTGCGCTTCCAAAGTTCCGCGGTTATGGCACTGCAGGAGGCAAGCGAGGCATATTTTAGTCGTTCGAAGTGTTCGAAGATACCAATTTGTGTGCTAAGTCACTCAAAACGTGTCACATCATACCCAAGGACATGATTCGTTGCGTGGACACCGACTGGACGGACTGGACGGCGAGGGATCGAGTGCCTTTCTCAAGGCAATGAGGGTGGAGGTGTAGTGCTGGAGTAGAGTAAAGTTCTCCAAGGGCCTTTCTCAAGGCTAGAGACGAATGAACTGAAAATGTTTAAAGTCTCTATAATACAAAACTCAACCTAACCTAACCAAGGACATCCAGCTGGACCGTCGTATCCGAGGAGAGCGTGCTTAAACAGCCGCGCTTCCGCTTTCGTCATTATTATCTTAGTACTTTAGCATATAATCAACGGCCCTTTTCAGGGACACCAAATTTATGGATTAGAGTTCAGAAAAGTTTCTGCAGGCCGAACTGAAAGAAGCATTTAGTGAAAATGGTGGTGTCGATGAAAATTTGATACGAAATATATGATAGTGTATAATTCACCATATCGTAGAAATCACCTTGATGAAAGCTGCGTTATAAAATTGTTTGTGTACGAATGCCGCAATCGATAGTCGATTCTAATTTGTACTGGGTTTTTCCTCGGAGGACTCGATTCCTCCTTTGAGCATTGATAATCTCTTTCTGGCAGAACGAAGTGGTATGATAAAAACATTATTCGAAAGATGAAATGTCTAAGATTTATATGCTTGTTACTTATTTATTGCTAAGTCAACATTAGTCTTACGTCCATTTTGCGGTTATATCAATGATATAACCCAATTCTATTTTTTTTGATTTTAAAAAAAAATTAACCTTTAATCACTTTGCGCCAATAAATCCAGTCATGGATGTAATTCTCCAAATCTCCATTCATCTGATCCAACCACCTCGCTCGTCGGGTTTCTCTCCTTCTTGTCCTCACCGGATTTGATGCGAGCACCATCTTTGCTGCTGTGCGACATTTTAAACAACATATCCCACCTATCACACTCATTTACCCTTAGCGATTTTCACGATATCAATTTTACACACAGCTAGATCGAGAATACTACCCAAAAAACGACATCAAAATCGTCATAGGTGATTTTAACATTCAGGTCGGTCAAAAGCTCAATCCGTTAATTGGCAGGTTTGGATCCGCGAACAAACGAAAACGGCCTAACACATATCGACTTCGCTGCCTCCAAGAACATGGGTATACGTAATACCTTCTTCCAGCACACCCTCCAATGCCGTTACACCTGGAGATCACCTCAGCAAACAGAAACACAAAATGACCACGTTTTGATTGATAGTCGGCACTTCTCGGTCATCACCGACGTCAGAACCTATCATCGATTCAGACCAAATACCTGATGATGGTCAAACTTCGTTCTAAGCTGTCAGTCGTCTATAACATAAGGCATCAGCACTCACCACGGCCACCACATACGACTGCTGCAGGGGCCGAACGTTCGTGTAACATACTCGCAGCATCTTGAAGCTACGTAAACGGGGGTATACGAACTGAATTCTACTTCCCTCGATGAATTCTGGAACGCCCTGAAGTAGACATTAGCAACACAGCAGAGACCTTAAGAATCGCGCAAGTTCTTCAAGAAACAAAACACCTTACACACAGACTTTGTGCCGCGAACCGAAATGTGTAGAAACAAAGAAGGAGGCATCCTAACGAATGAACGGGAGGTTATCGAAAGATGGAGGCGGCACTACGATGAACACCTGAACAGCACACAGACAGTAGACAAACGCGGCGTTGCAGTGCATCGATGCAGTGAAGCTAGGGAGTGAAATAAGGATGGCCTCACAGCGAAGCTCTTCGAGGGAGGCCCAGCGAAACTTGTACAGTGTATGCACCGGTTGATAGTCAAAATCTGGGAAATAGAACAGCTACCGTAAGAGTGGCAAGAAGGTCAGTTCAGCTAGTCAGTTTATCTGCTTCGCCGATGACGTGGACATAATCGAAAGAACACATGCGACGGTGGCGGACCCTACTGAAACACGAAGCAGGACTGATTGGGCTTGCGATCAAGACGTCTATAACTAAATTCATGCTAGCAGGATGGACTGATCACAACAGAATTCAGCTTGGTAGCAGCGCTATGATCGACGGGAACGTGCTCGAATTGGTAGAGGAATTTATCTACCTTAGCTCGTTGATAACAACTGACAGCAACAACAGCCGTGAAATTCGAAGACCCATAGTCAACGGAAGTCGTACTTACTATGGGCTCCATAAATTCCTAAGATCCAACAAACTCCGACCCCGTACGAAGTGTACCATGTACAAATCTCTGATTCGACCGGTTCTCTTCTATGGACACGAAGCATGGACGATGCTCAAAGAGGACGTGCGGTGTACAGGAAAACGGTGTATGGAAAAGGAAGATAAATCACGAACTGGTGCAACTCTACGACAAACCCAGCATTCAGAAAAACGCCAAAGCTGGACGAATGCGATGGACAGCAAGATTATCGGACATCAGTCCCGGTAAATAATTGTTAATAATTGATAGTACACTTAGAAAACTTCTCGGTGATTAAGCAAAATTTCATCGAAAATATCATCGCTTTTGAGGACTAAGAATATGGCCTCTTTCTGGATCTTTTCACCATTTCAATAATGGAAGTAAATCACAATACAATTGCCATTTACTGAAAAACAAACAGTTGCTAGATATTATGAGCATTTCGTCTCGAAACAAACCGTCATTGTTTACTTCATATAAGGGAAAGTCGGGAAAGACGAACACGGTAGGAACGACGGACACCCCTGTATAATTGATAAATTACATTGTTATTTTAAATTTTAATGATGTTAAAACTTGCATAACAGTGCATCAATATCTTTAACACTTACTGTGTACACCTAGCTGGCTCTCCGTTAAAATTGTAAATAAAAACAAAGAAGTTAATGGGTCTGAGCCTAGGCAAACGGACGGGATCTTGACATAGAACATAGGATAGGATTGTGCGTAGTAATTGCATTTGAGTTAAGTCTTTTCATCGTTCAAAATATGTAATTTTTGACGTAGAACTACGAACTACTACTTGGGGAGTACCAAGTTATTCAATAAGTTATACTAAGTTATTAATTTATTTTTCATTTGAGCTCGTGTGCTAGACGCGAAACTGCTTTCAACTAGGATTGTATTTGCGCTAATCTTGATCATAATGAAGCAGTGTTACTCTTTTCGAGGTTGTTGAGATTAGCAGATAGAGTTTATTTCGTTTATTTAGTCACCAAGAAGGTAAATGTTGTTCTGGAATTTTGTATGTAATTTGGTTTCGCTTGCCAGCTTGCCAAAACTTTCTCCACTAAGGATGACAGCTGCGCTTATCTCGAGCATGTATTGTTCTGCGAGCACATAAATGAATCATCAAACAATTATCGTCAAATGATTCTACAATAAAAAAAATATTCAGGGCAACCAAACCGGTAGAATGGTTATTTTAATCTTTCGTAGCATTATAAAATAATCTCCGCAGTTATAAACAAGCGACTTAAATTAAACCACAGCGTAGTTCTACGTCAACGATGCGGTCGTGTCGTGAACACAACCTCCTGTAATTTTTTTTTTAAATATCAAATGGAATTCCTGAAAACCCCATTTCCTGTATGAATTGTATCCTTTACGGGTTAGATGAGATAACGTGATAGAATCCAGAAACACATTCTACATAAACATACCATTAAAGCCATAACTACCCTTTTCTTCTCTTCATTCAATTATGTATAAGACAAGGAGTCATCATTTACCATTTTTAAACACAAGTCTAAATAGTTAAGGTCTACATAAATATAAACTTGAGTCAAACAAAAATAAAAATAGGATTTTCTTAACAAAGCGATAAAAACGAATTGAGCATGAATTGAATGGGGAATATACAATACAAGAACTGACAGATGCCTATTATCGGTAAATGGAGAATAATTCATTGTATAATGATTCATCATGCATCATCTCACATTTGTGAGCTAACGCCCGAATTTAGACAAAAAGATTGCTCGTTGCGTCGGGGAGGAAGCGAGTGGTTAGTGCAATCGAAAGAAAACATACCCATCCTAGTCGGCAAATTGTAAACTGTTTCACTATTTTTACTATTCATGTTTTAAACAGAAAAATTGCTGGATAAATCCTGTCTAATGGTATATAACACAACATATGTTGTAGCCGTGGGCTGGCCGATCCTCTAAAAGCGCGCAGCTTAAGCGCCACTCCCGAAGGAGACTGCCCGCCAAGATCGATTGCCCGGTTGAGACTCCCTTTAAGGGCGAGTTCCAGTACTGTTACTTCCGTGATAGAAGCACGGATCGTTCCAGCCAGGCTACGATGTTCTAGCTAGACCTCAACAACCAACTAAAGCCTCATCAATCTTCATACGAACCTAAAAGAAAACGGTAGCTTTCACCCGTGCCTGAGTGAATCTCATCACAGGTCAGGTCGCTATTCTCCGCCAGAGAGCGTACCCCAATGGAATTGAACGAACATATAATTCAAATTCCGCGAAGCGGAAGACGGATTACAACCAAAAAGAACACGCGAAATTAACGGATTCCCAAACATTAAATTTTAATTATTTAGTTTTGTAATTTTAATCGAGGAACAACAAATTAACATTTTACATTACATATGTTTTATTCCTTAGACCTATCTATTTCTTCTCTTACTGTTCTACTGTCTGTGTGCGCGTGTTTCTCAGTCATGACTTTGTTAAGTTTCGTTGTGCTTTGTTCAATATGTTAGTGTTTTGTGCTTTGTGCCGGGACTTTTATGGGTATGTCATTGTCCACGAATTACGCCATGGAACAATGGCTTTTGTTGGAAGCGTCTTTGTCTGGCTAACCAAATTTCCCGACTTTAGGCGATTCAAGGCAAAAATCTCCGTGGCGTCCTCACCGGACGCCACCCTCTACAGAAGAAGCAATTGGAACGGACTCACCGTTTGAATCTTGTTGCTGATGGTGAATTTGTTGCTGCTGATCTGGTGCTTTTGAGAGTAGCTCTCTCGTGGCTCGCTGCGTGGAGATAAAACTAATTTTCGCTGCTGTGAGTGGACAATTATTTTGTCCCAATTCAACGATGCCTGTGGAGAATATCGCCGGCAAACATCGAACATGCACATTAGCACTTTGATCGACTTTATCTTAACAATTTGTTCAAGTTCTGTTACCTGTTTATACTTGTAGCACTATCACGCTTTTTCTCGATTTTATTCTACGCGCCACACAAAATTATCCTACTATAATTACAAAATTTAATATCTGGAAACAAAACGTTAACTTTCAAAAATGCTTACTTCAAGCCTTCTAACACGAACAAACTAATCACGATCAAAGTCACGCACTTCCACCTTTTTACGCTATCAGCAGACGAATATGCAAGCCCGGAACTCCTCAGAAAATTATCCCCTCTTGGGGTGTTCGATGACTTGTTCCCAACGAGATGCCAACTTCATAATACCCCTGTTATAGAAGCTCGCTTCCTTATTGGCAAAAAACTCGGATAGCCAATTTTCACAGGCCTCTTTTGTGCCTAACTTCTGACTACCTAGCTCGTTCGCCATGGACAAAAACAGGTGGTAGTCACTTGGTGCAAGGTCCGGACTATACGGCGGATGCAAAAGAACCTCCCATCCGAGCTCCCGGAGCTTCTGGTGCGTCACCAAAGAAGTGTGTGGCCTGGCGTTGTCCTGATGGAAGACAATGCGGCCTCTGTTTATCAAAGATGGCCTCTTCTTCATGAGTGCTACCTTCAAGCGGTCTAGTTGTTGGCAGTACAGGTCCGAATTGAGCGTTTGGCCATAGGGAAGCAGCTCATAATAGATTATCCCTTGACAATCCCACCAAACACACAGCAGAACCTTCCTGGCCGTTAATGAGGGCTTAGCCACCGTCTGAGCCGCTTCAGCGGGCTTCGACCACGACCGTTTGCGCTTCACGTTGTCGTAAGTGACCCACTTTTCATCGCCAGTCACCATCCGCTTCAGAAACGGGTCGATTTTGTTGCGATTCAGCAGCGATTCACATGCGTCGATACGGTCAAAGATGTTTTTTTTTTGCGTCAACGTGTGTGGCACCCATACATCGAGCTTCTTTGTGAATCCAAGCTTCTTCAAATGGTTAATAACGGTTTGATGACTTATCCCCAGCTCTTGGCCGATGCTACGGCTGCTACTATGCCGGTCTTTCTCGGCTAATTCAGCGATTTTGTCGCAATTTTCGACGACAGGCCTTCCGGAGCGTGGCGCATCTTCGACGACCTATACACCAAAACGAAAACGTTGAAACCATCGTTGTGCGGTGGAAATGGAAACTGTATCGGGTCCATAAACTGCACAAATTTTATTGGCAGCTTGAGATGCATTTTTGCCTTTGTCATAGTAGTACTGTAAAATATGTCGGATTTTCTCTTTATTTTGCTCCATATTTGCGACACTATAACTCACGAACGACTTAACCAAACAAAACACTGTCAAGGACTATATTATAGCACGCAAAAATACCTTTCCAACAAGCTATAGAATGAATCGATACAATGAATACAACTAGAACTACGCGCTTACAACGACACCTCGCGGAAATACCGCAGGACTTTTTTGACAGCCTAATATCATGGACCAATCAGCAGAGCAGTTTTTAAAACGTATTCCGATTTTGTCATTTCAAGTGCCGGAAGCTATTTTAGACATGAGAAAATGAGAAAAATTACAAGTCCTTCTAGGTGATTTTAGTCTAGCTTTTTTGTTAGATTATCTTTAAGGCATCACAAATTTTATTATAAAAAAAAACTAGACTATCAATTTGTGGTGAGAAAGCTATTTTTTTTTGTGAAATTCACGAAAAAAATCAACTTTTACTTAAGGTGTCCGTCTTTACCACCCTTCCCTAGATACATATGCGCTTCATATTAAATGCAAATAATTACGACTCCATATTTTGTGTTGCAATACAAACATACTTTGTCTATTACTCCACCTCGATAAGTAAACATTGGTATGCGAGAATCAAACGGAAATTCTTCGGCACCAGTACAACGCCTTGTTTGGCACCACTGCACTGATGTGTAACGGATTTTCATTGTTCTCGAATAAAACGCTCTGACGGTGGGTTTAGACTAGGGATATATTCATGTGAAGAAATATGATGAGATTTATAGAAATCGCATCATCCGTTTACACTAGCGCGAACTTATATGATGAATATATTAATATTTTCGGTGAATTTCTTCACCTGAAGTAGAACTGCATTCAACTTTAGTGATTACTCACCAGCGTTCACATATGCCTGAATTTATTCTATTCACAGTAATCCATCTATAGCTATAGATCTCTTTAATGTAAACGTGCCGTGAGACCTGATGCTCTTCGAAAACCGATGTGCTCTGCATTCATTACGTGAAAATTCGTGTAGTGCAGACGTGTTGAATTTTCAGCTGAGAAATAAACGTTTCCGCTGTTTTAAAGTTTTAACTCCGTGCTGATTAGTGTATCACAGGTTTTTATCACTGGATTGAAAATTATAACTGTACATTCCATAGTGTCTTCCTTATTTGGTAAAACAAAACGAGTATTGCATCAAAACCTCGTGTTAAAATATTTTTTTTTGCAGAAAACGAAAATGAATTCTTTTCGTACTAACTACAGCAGGGATTCGTTCCGCGGTGTGAAACGTTCGGGAATCGACTTGAATGGTTACGGCGGAGCTAATGATGGTAATCGTAATAAGTGGTCCATGGGAAGTAAGTCTCTGCCGAAAATTAACTGGAACGAGATTCATCTAGCTCCATTTACGAAAAATTTCTATCGTGAGCACGAGATTATTGGTAACCGCTCCAATCACGATGTTAATCGCTTTCTGGAAAAGCATGGCATAACAACTATTGGGCCATGCCCTAAACCAATAACCGGATTTGACGAAATCGATTTACCAGACTATATATGGAATGAAATTCAACGACAAGGTTTCCGGGAACCAACGCCAATCCAAGCTCAGGGCTGGCCTATTGCTCTAAGTGGGTTGAACATGGTCGCAGTCGCCAAGACCGGCTCTGGTAAAACTCTCGGGTATATGTTACCCGCTCTAATCCATATAACACAACAAAAATTCGGTACCGACAAACGCAATCCTACGGTTCTAATACTGGCACCTACTCGGGAATTGGCCCAACAAATTCAACAGGTAGCAACTGATTTTGGATCGGCTTTGAATGTTCGCAATACTTGTTTGTTCGGCGGCTCAAGTAAAATCCCTCAGGCAAATGATCTCCGCCAGGGAGTGGACATTATAATTGCAACGCCCGGACGGCTGATTGATTTTCTAGAAGTTAGAGCGACTACACTCCAACACGTTACATATTTGGTATTGGACGAAGCTGATCGTATGCTGGATATGGGTTTTGAACCCCAAATAAGAAAGATTCTTGAGCAAATACGCCCCGACCGGCAAACGCTCATGTGGTCTGCAACATGGCCACAACAAGTGAAGAGACTTGCTCGTGACTTTCTGGGAAATTTTACCCAGATAAACGTAGGCTCTTTAGAACTGTCAGCTAATCATAATATAAAACAGTATGTGGAAATTGTGGAAGAATCCGATAAGACCAAGACTCTTGGTAGACTGCTTGAGTACTTGTATTCAGGAGGCAGTCCGGGTCGAATAATAATTTTCGTCACAACTAAGCGTAAGTGCGATCAAATCGCTCGAAATCTACATCACCACGGACTAGATGCCGTTTGTATGCATGGTGACAAAACTCAACAGGAACGTGAAAGAGTATTGAATCAATTCCGCAGTATGAGCAACTGTATTCTGGTGGCCACCGACGTGGCCGGGCGTGGTCTCGATGTTGATGGTATTAAGGTGGTCATCAATTACGATTTCCCACGTCAGATTGAAGATTACATACACAGAATCGGTCGTACAGGACGATCCAACACGACTGGCGAGGCTTACACTTTCTTCTCGTCAACTGACCGTAAGCTGGCAGGATCATTGATAGCTATTCTGGAAGAAGCTAAGCAGAATGTAGCACCTGAGCTTCATAAATGGAGTTGCGCGAGTGGCACAGAGCGTTATGGAAGAAGACACCAATTTGGAACTACTAACGGAGGACATTACGGTAACCGAATGTCTTTGTCAGACAATCGATACGGCGGAAATTCGAACGGATACAATGAAAATTCCCACGGATTCGATCGATCCTGTACTGAATACAGCGGAGGTTCAAATGAATATTCAAATTATCGCAACGATTACAGGCAGTAGGAGTTAAAAATCCAACATTAACATGTTTAAACAAAATGTAAGGATTGTATGACTTGTTTTGCAAAAAAATTAATTCGATTCGTTCATATATTTGTTGGAAGATTTATAAAAACTGCGAATAAATAATGTGTTAAGTC
Organism: Toxorhynchites rutilus septentrionalis; assembly: GCF_029784135.1. Taxonomy (NCBI): domain Eukaryota; kingdom Metazoa; phylum Arthropoda; class Insecta; order Diptera; family Culicidae; genus Toxorhynchites; species Toxorhynchites rutilus. The sequence goes on from NC_073745.1 coordinate 151,872,799, forward strand.
ACATTGAAATGCCTTACTCAATTGAGTCATTTGTTTGTACATTATAAAGCGACCTGTTTTGCCATGATTTTTGTTTTACTGATTCCAAATAAACTTCCAATTTTTCTGAAATATATCTAAATATATATATATATATATATATATATATATATATATATATATATAAAATGGAGTGATGTCTGTCTGTCTGATTCTTATGGACTCGGAAACTACTGAACCGATCGACATGAGAATTGGTATGTAGGGTTTCTGGGGTCGGAGATAGTTCGAGACCCCTCCCCCCTCTAAGGGTGGTGGCTGCCATACAAATAAAACACAAATTTCTACATTACTCGAGAATTAATCAGGCAAACGAAATAAAATTTGACATGTGTCTCCCCCACCGCTACTCGCTACTCTAAGGGGTAGCTACATACGAAACACAAATTTCTGCATTACTCGAGAATAAATTAAGCAAATAACATCAAATTAGGTATATGGAGGTTTTAGGGGGCACAAAACATTTCTATGGTGAATCGACACTTCTCCCTCTCTAAGGGGAGGCTACCATACAAATGAAACACAAATTTCTGCATAACTCGAAAACTAATCAATCAAATGGAGCCAAATATGGCATGTGATAGTTTTTAAATATGAGAAATGTTTCTATGATGGTATGACACCCCTCCCTGCTCTGAAATGGATAGGGAGTCCCGTAAAAATAATTCAACAAAACATGACATTCTAACACACATTCTAACAAAACATGACAATTGATTTTTGACGTAGGACTACGTCTTTCATTTCTATACCGGGGTTTAAAAACAAAGTTTCGAAAACGAAAGCGTTACGCCGGAGACCGAAATTTTGAGCGTTAATAGCTCTTAAACAATTGAACGAAATGGTATGATAAACACTTAATTCGAAAGATAAAATGTCTACGCGTCATATACTTGTTACTTTTTCATCCAAAAACTCGTTTCAATAGTTAAAATTGCTTTCAAAACAGGCTATTGAAATCACCAATCGGTATATAAGCGAGCGCCGCTCGTAAACCCACTCAGTAGAGACGAATGACCTTTGGGTTAAAGTCCCTTCAAAAACATGAACAGAACAGAAACCCACTCAGTTATAATTGAACAGCGATTGGAGCATGTTGTCGCTGTTGTGATGAAGCTAACTTCGTGTATCTTGAAAGCGCTGATGAACGGTGTCACCAAGAGCCTGTTTGTGCACATTAGGCCAGAAGGAAATCCATCTGGAGGAGAGTGATGTCACTGTTCCGCTTGAAACATCGTAGCAGCCACCACACATACATACTCGCGCGGAACCCTCGTTGCTATCATCGTTGCTGAAAAATAATGTACTAGTTCGCCAGGGAATTGAAAAATACATTCATGCGAAAGAGTTGATTTTAATGTTTTCTATTCATATTGGATGCATAAAATGAAAAACGGAAAATGTTTCACATAGCGAAAATCATGTAATTTTCGAGCGATTATTTGCTTCCTACTCATATAATGCTGCGACCAAATACATTTCGTTTTGGATTTTTCAATCAAGTGCGATCAAAGTAAGACCACGTCTTTCGGCAATTTATTAGAGGTGCAATGAATCTTTAGGAATTTCCGCTCTACGCGCACTGGCAAACGATGTTTACTCAACAATTTCTCAAACGAGAAATGGGTGTTGTGAGAAAGGATTAGCGAACGCAAAAACGACAAACGTGAGAAAGAGATGTTTGGAAGTTGGCAATTGGCAAAGTACGTAGAATAGAAGGTAAGGGATATCTCCTGTGTATACACACGGAGAGCGCATGTGTTACACACACAACGAAGTTAGTAATAACAAATCCTCAATTAGTTCGAAGTACTGAAGTTTTTTCAATATTTCTCGATTTTAAAAGTTCCAAAAATCCTGAAAAGAGACAAAATCGCAAGTCGTGCCGACGGTAAACACGATAATATACCGCTTTTTCTTTCTTTCTTTCTTTGTTTTTAAGAGGCTTTAAACTTTTGCAGTTCATTCGCCTCTACCGCTTTTTCAGTGCAAGTATGTTTTTATGTGGTTTTTTATCGATTTCATACTGAACAGGTTTTGTTTACTTCAGCGAAATGTTGAAGTACCACGTCCCACGATGCCGGAACAGAATAATTTCGAATGAGATAAACTAATCGGAGACGTTTTCAGTTATCCCATGCATTCGCTCCATGGATCGGGAACGGGAACGACACTGCTTCGATATAACCTCTCAACACATTTGCTTATCGGATTGCATTATTTTTATAGTACAGGTACGATAATTCTACAGTTTTAAATTTTAAAATAATTAAGTAAACTGCTATTTCATCATTTATAAACATTTTTGGAGACAGTTCTTGTATTATAATTTGAAAAATTAAAAAATGTTTAAATTTATATAGATTCGATCGATGGTTTATTACTATTTCTTGCTTTTTTCCTTTGCCTACCACACTTGAACAAAGCAGGGAGTAGACTACCTTCTTATTCCACGTACTTTGGGCAATTGGCAGAAAACATCTTCATTTTATCTTTCGAATAATGTGATTCATACCACTTCGTTTTGCCAGAGAGAGATTATTAATGCTCAAAGGAGGAATCGAGTCCTCCGAGGAAATTACCCAGCGCAAATTAAATTCGACTATCGATTGCGGCATTCGTACACAAATAATTTTATAATGCAGTTTCATCAAAGTGATTTATTTGATATGGGGAGATATTCACTACATCATGTCATGTATTTCATATTCTTGGTCCCAAACAAACGAGTCCTCACGGTGCGAGAGTAGAGTAAGAAATGAACAAAAGCAAAGGAAGCGTGATATTATAAACCTTCAAAGTATTGGCGATCTAACGCAAAACGTAAACGATCGGTGAGATATCTGGATTTTGTTTTTGAACTAAGAAAATGATGCTAATGTAACCTAAAACTCAAAAAACAAATCACGTATATTTTACTTCCGGGCCTTCCAAGGTAGTTCTCACATGCAGGAATCGTGCATTTTTCTACTTGTGTTTGATTGTACTCTCGAATTTCGTTCTTTAATTCAACCATTGTCAACATTTTTATAGTTTTCACTACTGAAAGAGGTAAATAAATAACATGTTATAAATAAAATTGCGCAGAATTAAGTTTCTTACAAACTCATCGCAATCAAATAATCTTTTATGATTATAACATTGTAATTTATGGAATGAACTACAAACCTTCCATAAGCTCACATGGCAAAATTTAAAACCATCATCACTTTCACCGCAGCGCCGCCTAGGTGTAGATTTGTACGTTAGATCGCCAATAGAATGTAAACCCTTATTATTGGTGATCTAACGTACAAATCTACACCTAGGCGGCGCTGCGGTGAAAGTGGTGATGGTTTAAAATTTTGCAATGTGAGCTTATGGAAGGTTTGTAGTTCTTTCCATAAATTACAATGTTTTAGTCATAAAAGATTATTTGTTTGCTATGAGTTTGGAAGAAAATTAATTCTGCGCAATTTTATATATAACATGTTATTTTCTTACCGCTTTCAGTACTGAAAACCGCATAAATGTTGGCAATGGTTGAATCAAAAAAGGAAATTCGAGAGCGCCATCAAAAACAAGTTGAAAAATGCATGGTTCCTGCATGTGAGAACTACCTTGGAAAGTCCGGAAGCAAATATATGTGATTTGTTTTTGAGTTTTAGGTTACATTATCATCATTTTCTTAGTTCAAAAATGAAATCCAGATGTCTCACCGATCGTTTACGTTTTGCGTTAGATCGCCAATATTCGTAACATACCCTGAGAGAGAAACGAATAACATCGAAGTAAGTATACAGTAAGCTTATATAACAAAGAGGGTGGGGTTTACATTTTATACTTTTATGGTTTATAATATCACGCTTCCTTTGCTTTCGTTCATTTCTTACTCTACTCTCGCACCGTGAGGACTCGTTTGTTTGGGACCAAGCAGACAGCTCGTTAGTCTTTCGGTGGTAAGGCACCACGAAAGCAGTTCGAATAAGCGCCCCAGCCGCAGGAAGTGTGAAGAAGCCACATCGCTATCGACCGGGAACTTTGCGTGAAATTCGTCGCTTTCAGAAGTCGACCGAATTGCTGTTCCGCAAGCTACCTTTGCAGCGTTTGGTTAGTGGAATTGCCCAGGACTTCAAACCGACTGGCGCTTCCAAAGTTCCGCGGTTATGGCACTGCAGGAGGCCTATTCAAAGATACCAATTTGTGTGCTATCCACGCAAAACGCGTCACATCATGCCCAAGGACATTCAGCTGGCCCGTCGAATCCAAGGAGAGCGTGCTATATTAGCTCAGCATATAATCAACGGCTCCAAATTTGATGGATTAGAGTTCAGAAAAGTTTATTGCAGGCTAAACTGAAAGGAGTATTTTCGTTTGGATGCCATTCAGAATCGAGAAAATTCCGGAAAGATCTAGTCGTTGCTGAAAAGAATCTGCCAGTTCCCTGGGAATTGAAAAATATATTCATGCGAATGAGTTTATTTTAATGTTTTCTATCCATGTAACACTGCGACCAAATATTTTTCAATCAAGTGCTATGACCAGGTGGTTATCGAGTTAGTATTAACCACTGGTGGGCTTCGAGTATCGAGGAAAATCTGGAAAACTCTAATCGTTGCTGAAAAATAATCTGCCAGTTCCCCTGGGAATTGAAAAATACAGTCATGTGAAAGAGTTTATTTTAATGTTTTCTATCCATGTAACACTGCGGCCAAATACATTCAATCAAGTGCTATTAACAGGTGGTTATCGAGTATATATAAAAATGACCCCACGATTAATCGATAATCGAATAAACGAAAAATTTAGACATCTCTATTTGCAGTCAAATCCCTTCCTACAATCTTCTGTATATTTATACCGTTTCCTCTCGCGCACTTATTGACGACACGGTCACACCTTTATTCCACACATATTGGTCATTACATAGCTGCAAACCAGCCGGGTGACGTCTTTAGAGAACCCCCATTGAACTGACATGAGCCAACATATCGGGTATCCCACTGACATTTTCCCTTTGTTTTCATATGAATTGGGTATCCCACTGACAGTTCTGCTTGAAATTTTGCTAACGATCCTAGCATCAATCATAGCACCGGCTGCTGCAAATACATTCCCATTTGATAATGTGGAAGAGAGGTCAGAACCAAGGTGCATATAAACATTAATAACGTCAGAACCAAGGCGCTTGTATAAATATATGACAGGTGAAGCAACATCATCACTTCAATAAGAAGGGGATTACGGTTTGTGAAGCGGGGGTTGTTTGTTTTGTTATTGCTAGGATACGTAATTTTTGCAATTTCACATGCGAGAGTAGTGGATGAACTGGATGAGAATGAAATTCTACAAAATCATCCCTTCTTTTTCACATAAATTCGCGAAAGCCGAACATAGTAGGCATCGTTCGAATAAGCTTCGAAGCAGTTTGTAGAGAGCCGCCGGCAGTGTTCAGATGCTGTTTGTAAACAATACCGACAGCAATTCCAATATGGCTGAAAGTGCATTTCATATGATTGTTTCACCTGGTATATATAGAGGCGCCTTGGTCAGAACCAAGACGGGTCCAAGGCGCTTATATCAATGTATATATAGAGGCGCCTTGGGATATACTTCTAGGCGCCTTGGTCAGAACCTCATCTGTCGGATTCTATTGGCGATCTAACGCAAAACGTAAACGATCGGTGAGACATCTGGATTTTGTTTTTGAACTAAGAAAATGATGCTAATGTAACCTAAAACTCAAAAACAAACCACGTATATTTTACTTCCGAGCTTTCCAAGGTAGTTCTCACATGCAGGAATCGTACATTTTTCTACTAGTGTTTGATTGTGCTCTCGAATTTCCTTCTTTAATTCAACCAATGTCAACATTTTTATTGTTTTCACTACTGAAAGAGGTAAATAAATAACATGTTATATATAAAATTGCGCAGAATTAAATTTCTTACAAACTCATCGCAATCAAGTAATCTTTTATGATTATAACATTGTAATTTATGGAAAGAACTACAAACCTTCCATAAGTTCACATAGCAAAATTTAAAACCATCATCACTTTCACCGCAGCGCCGCCTAGGTGTAGATTTGTACGTTAGATCGCCAATAGCAAACTCAAATTGGAACGTTTTTGCAGTTGAGTTATCAACTAAAGAGAAAGTTGATGAAGAGGAATCCGCTTTGCAAATACATGCAAGTCGTGGGTATGTTGAGGTAGGATCACGTCTTTCGGGAACATATTTGGGTAAAAATTTAAAATCGAAAATTTTAAATTCAAAAAAAAGTTCAAAAGTTATGGATTTTTGAAAAAAGTCATTTGTGGCAAAAATGCAAAAAAATGTTTTTTTGACCACCTTAAAATGGAAATGGAGATAGCTGTCGAACCACTGGACCAATTTAGATGTTCGACATATCAAATTAAAGCCAATTAGCTGGTCTTTCTTGGAAAAATACTACAGAAAATTTGAATTATGTTTTTGTTATTTTTGATTGTATTTGTTTTTTATAGTTTTCATGGTCCCTTTTTTTATTCTGGAAAGCGGAGAATTTTTCACATAACATGTCGAAACCAGGGAGGCGTTTTTTTGACGATGACGATGACGATGACGATGACGATGACGATGACGATGACGAAGACGATGACGATGACGATGACGATGTCGATGACGATGACGATGACGATGACGATGACGATGACGATGACGATGACGATGACGATGACGATGACGATGACGATGACGATGACGATGACGATGACGATAACGATGACGATGACGATGACGGTGACGAAAACGATGACGATGACGATGACGATGACGATGACGATGACGATGACGATGACGATGACGATGACGATGACGATGACGATGACGATGACGATGACGATAACGATGACGATGATTCAAAAATCACTTAAAAACGTCAATGTCACAAATAGCTTCTCTGTATTTCTGATGAGTGCAGATCCAACTTTGACAAACATATGTCCTCACCGTCGCATTTTATTTCTGTTTGTAGCGTGATGGTCCACACCACACACTTTTCCGCTGTCCAGGTTTATGTGAAACAGGAATTTCGGTAGCACTCATCGTCACCGAAATGCGAATTATAGGATTACACCTGTCAGTGAACATTTGCGCCAAAGCCGCACCAGCACTAGCCAGCATCCTTTATTGTGGGAACGCACGCATTGCATCTATTGCCGCCTGGAGTGATCGGTGGTGTGCATTCCAGGATTGTTTTTCCTCCCCATCGTTGCCAAACATATCCGACTATCTAGGCACATCAGTTTATTGTTCAGTATAATTTAATTTATGCATTGAACTGCTCGATTGGAAAATAGAATTTACGTGCAAGTCGCCCTTCGGACCATCCTTCGCATTTGCGGGGGAGTGTGCGTGTGCGTTTGAAGTACGCTCCGATTTCCTGAAGCCTGGTATGGGTGTCAATGAGGTTGTCAGTTCCAGAAGCTTCAGCTAATACCCAAATTGAGTCGTTTTCGATTCCCCTGGGAGATATATAAAATTGATCATGGCCACATTTCGCCCGATGCAACATCACCATACTTTATCGTAATCGGTTCGATACGAGAATTGGCCAACAACTGCAGGTAAAAGTGATTTTAGATCGAAAAAAATGCATGAGCCACGGCCGGATCCGATGCGGAAGTACATAGCAGTGCGTCTGCTTCGAGACCATATCGGGCCAGGTTATGTCAGTTTAGCGGAAGTGTGTATATTTTATGATGCATCCGCATTCGGTGCGTGATTCAATTTCGAGCACCATCGCTTCCAGAATCGACTGGATCGTTGGTTTTTACACGAGTGGCAGCAGTGAATCGATGCCACAGCAATTCGGTATTGGGGAACAATTTTAACAATTCATCAGGATATCGTGAACGGTTGGACAAACACACAAATTCGTCAAGTGTTGTGCTCTGGTCGAAAATTCAAAACAAGCTTAATTGCTTCCCTGCAAACATATCTGAGCCAATGCTTTCTTGAGAAGACACTGCTGATTTATTCATGATCCCTAGATCTTCTTTCACTAGAACTGAAGTTGGTGGTTGGAACAGTGCAACACCGAACACAAAGGTCTGTAAGACCAAAAACATTCCGCTTACAAAGGTGTCGTCCGTCAAACCACACCCAACCATCGGATAGTATGACTGTGGGGGCGGTGAAGCTACTGTTCGGTCTCAACTTCGGTGGTTAAAATGATCAATTTTTGATCAAAACATTCGCATATGAAGTGATTAATCCATGTGATTATTTATATAGCTACTCCAGTCATTCAATCATCCAGCGAATAAAAGTATTTTTCCATCACCGCCAACATCATCCCTCCCGTTGTCGAAGACACTTTCCGTTCAAGTTAGTTGTAAATAAATTCGCTCTTATTTCGTTCCAATCTATTGTGCTTCCAAAGGACGAAGAAAAGAAGAAATAAACAAGAAGAATGAAATCCCGTGCTATTGTACAAAATTTCCCAGGGAGCCACACTTTTGGGTTGATGTTGCTCTTCCACAAACTGACGGGCGGCTTTTCACTTCGACTAGAAACGCGCTGAGAGGAAGGAAGTTGAAGAAATAAGTTACACGCTTCACCAAGGCGCTTCTCGCCCTATGTTTTCTCTAGGAAATTGAGTTGAAGTAGCGCCAGGATTACGTGTACCCTCTTCCGGGTGCACCTTTGCAATCCGCATTTACTCGGTCCCGCCGTTGAGGAATGTTTTACGGTTTGTGTTGTGACTGAGCACCACTTCTCCACAATGTCACTTCTCCCCAACCACTTGAGGAGTATCATTCAAGTCAACTGGAGTTGAGCGTCTGCTAATCGTCGGGAGAAAGAATAGTGTTTCTGTGGATGGAAGAAATGAATTTGTAGCACTGCGGTGAAGAATTCATTAAAGTACCGAGGATAAACATAGCGCCAATGTTATATATCGCGAACAAAATGGAATAAAAATTTCATGATGTCTGGGATATGGAGCTTCACTTAAAATCAACAGTTATGACTTTTACAAACTATTACAGAAAGGCAAAGTGACAACCGGTGATTGAATGAGACATGGCAAATATTGTGGTCTCATCCCGATAATAGCTGCTTGAAATAATAACTTACTGGTTCCGAAATTTATCTAGTTAGGAAAACCTAAAAGGAAGTCGAATGGTTTGAAATATGCTAATTAGATTAAAAACGAAACGTACTTATTTGAAGCTAAAATGGCATCGTGTTCGCGATTTGTACTGCCCGAATGTCGCAAAGAGACATTTTAGCCAATATTAAATCAAATACCCAATTTTTTAGGTGGCAACTAGCATATGCATGCAAAAGTGGAGGCAATATACATGCATGGCCAATGCTTGCGAACTGGTTTAGATAAATACACCCAGGTTTTTTACGATTTTTTTTGCGCGGGTTTTCCAATTAACGCGATTTTTTTACGCGGATTTTCCAATTAACGCGTTTTTTTAAACGTAAAAAAATACCAGTGCAATATCACATCCCTCCCTCAGCTCATATATCTCTCTTATACTTCCTCAGAACATATTACGGTAATTAGTGCTTGTAACGGAGCATAGCGCTTATGAAGGAAATTAGTGCCGCACCTTATCACGATTCTTACGTGGATTTTAGGTTTTGGGTAACGGGAGCTCACCGGGCGGTTCAACGAGACGGTGATTTTACGGGCAGAGATTCGTGAATGTCTTTCCCTGTCTAGCTTTGGACGGTACAACAGTGGTACTGCACCTGCATCGGCAGTAGAGTGTACAAATCACGAGGGGATCTTCTAGCAACAGGAGACCTCATTCGTGAGGAAAACCGAACTATAGCTACCAGTAACCAACTAAAACGCAGGAAAAAACTACGGGTTTTCGGAAGTGAGCAACACTTAACTTTTTACTTCCGTTTTACGTGAGGATAGTCTCATTTGATATCTATCATTAGATGACATGGTTTTTCTTACGCGGTTTTTCCAATTAACGCGCTTTTTTTACGCGGATTTTCGAATAAATGCAGTATTACGCGATTTTTACGAGGTACGTATCCCCCGCGTAAAAAAAACCTGGGTGACTAACAACTTTGTCGAAGACAGTTTTTGTCTATAGAATAATTGTCGAGCTCTAAATTCCAATTTTCACTTAAGTACATCTCCTGGACCATTGTGCACTGGTAACATGGTGTTGGTTAAGAAAATTCACTCCAATAGGATTCGAACTCCGGATGTTTGGATGATAAACAACGGCTATCTGGAATATAATTTTAGAGCAGTTAAAACCGTACATATAATACGAAAAAGATACAATGAGATACACTATTCCTGGTCGTCTATATTTTAGAGGAAATGTCTTGGGCCAACGGATTTATTTCGTTGGAAAAATGTTGGTAGTGAGAATTGAACTCGTGACCTTTAGCGTGAGAGGTATGGAAGTTAACCAAAAACGAGTAGGTCGTTTCAGAGAGATTTTATTAAAGTTACGCATATTGGTATATCACCTGCACTGCTAGAATCAGACATTAAAAATAATCGATGAAGATTTTAGTAGACTCGATCAAGATTAGATTAATGAATACTTAAAGAATAATGTGGACAACAGGAAATAGAGACAGCAATAAAATGATTTTTTCTAGAAGATTCGAAAGGTTTCGCAATCGGAAAGAATTGAGGAATCGATCTTTCCATTCTGAGCCGCCGACCGAAATAGTTCAATTTAGTGAGAAACGAGTGACATTTCTTTGAATATTTTTTTTTTTTAATATTTTCGGAGTGATTTGAATAATTAAAAAAATAAATAAATCGTGAGTTGTGCGATTATTTAAATCAAATAATAGACAAAGGTACAATTATTTAGAATACATTAGTTAGTGCAGCAGTGTGCTTTGCACCTAGAAAACGGAGGTAACTATAAAAAAAAAAATATTGGTCTTGATGTACATTTTCATTAAACAAGGCAATTTCTACAGCCTTGGTGGCTCCGTGTACAGGTTACATTTACGTGCCCGAGTCCTGGTCTGAACTGCGCTTGCGTTCGGGCGATCAGCCATCGCTGTGAGATCTTGGTGCTACGGTAAATCGGTTGTGTACCACTATAGACCATTCTGGAGCGCGTTGGTCAACGAGAGGGAAGCTCGGCCCCGTGTGAGACGCACGTTACACGCGACCCAACTCCAACACGGTTAGCTCAGGACGGAAAAGTCCACCAACGCCAGCGAGATTTACCGAAACACACGTCGGTGAGAGGTTCGGTGTGTGAGCGGTGAGAATCACCCCGCGGCTCCACCAACTGGTAAACCCCACCGTTGCTGCATGGCTGAGCACATACCGGTATACAAACCAATTAGAGTGAGTACCCTGAAACAGAACGCTATATAACGGACCACCACCACAGTTACACGTAAAACGACACCAATTAGTAGGGACAAAATATTGTGTTAGTAGGAGAATCACAGAGTTAGGAAAACACGTAAAGTAAAGAGTGACGTCACAAGCAATTTGGAATTGTTGGGAAAAAGGAGTTAGGTGTTTTGACGAAAATAAGAAACAAAGATTCGGAAAATTTCTGGAAAAAGATTTGGTTAATTTTTTATTAAAATATTAGCGATTTATTTTAAAAATTAGTAAAATTTTCTTATTTAGTTTCGGTTAGAAAGAAAGATTGGTTTCCTCAAAACGACAGAGAAACTTTTCGAAATTCTCGTCAGCAAATTGGGAAGTGTGGCAAGCAGCAATTTGAAGGAGGATACTGTAGCGAGGCCTACGGTACGCGCTAGTCTGGGCAACAATCAATCCGATTCCCGACAGAGGACATTGGTCCACTGGCGCAAAAGTCGGCGATTTTAAAAGGCTCGCACAGCACCCCCCTTACAAACCATTACGCCATGATTTGTATTTTTTGAATATAAAATTTACTCCACGGGCGGTAAATGCGTAGCAAATGGACATCGATCAGAAAATTAAAACCTCAACTTCCAAGGGCGTCAACCTCAAACGGAAAAAAATGGGTGGGTTATATCTATGATATAACCGCAAGGTTGACGTGGGACTATCTTAGCTTAGTAACCATTTGTATGTATTGATTGCAGTTTGCATGTATTTGCAATGGCGATTTCCCCAGACACCTTGGTTTAGAAGTCTTTATAGGTAATCAGATTTCAGTCGGAACAAAAATACTCCCGACCTGCATGAATTTGCAATCCCAATTTCCCTGGACACCTTGTTTCTGAAGCCTGTGTTGGGGAAACATATTTTAGTCGGAACAAATTGCCCTCGACTTGCATGTATTAGCAATGCCAATTTTCCCTCGCTCCATGGATTTGAAGTCTGTGGTAGGGAAACACATTTCAGTCGGAACAAAAATGCCCCCGAATTGCATGTATTTGCAATGCTAACTTTCCCACGCTCCTTGGACTTGAAGTCTGCGTTAGGGAAACGCATTTCGGTGGGAACAAAAGCTGCCCCTACTTTCATGTATTTTCAATTCCGATTCCAATTCCGATCCCCAACGCTGCTTGGTTTTGAAGTCTGTGTTGGGGAAACCGTAAATCGGGCTAATCAAAACGAGGCAGTTAGGGCGTTTAGATAACGCTTAACATTTTACTGTTATTCAATTATTTATCTAATGAAAAATGACATTTTATTAATTGCGATAGATGCGTAGAAATATTCCCTATCAATTGATGCAAACATCTTTCCGATCCAGTAGAAAATGTTCGAGTTATAAGCATTCGAAATCTTGCATTTTTTCCTGCATGTTCAGTGTTTATGTTTTCATTTTACCCCCCATATATTCCGGTTAGACGTAGTCCCACGTCAAAAAGTGGATCCTACCGTTAGAGATCACGAGCTTGAGGAACTCAGCGAACAGAAAGTCTAAACAGTAAAGGTGGAAACAGAATGCCGCGTTGTGCGTTGCTTCTCATCAGCAGTCATTACTTGCGTTTTGTACTAAAACATTCGCCCGACGCAGTCTGTTGATTTGCAGTCACAATCTAGCATTCGCGTCACCACTTTTCATGTAAACAAAAACAAAATTAAGTTCGTATGAAAATATTATTCTTGTTTTGTACACGGATCAGTTGAATGTTTTTAAAAACAACACATTGACGGCGGCGTTGAACATCGTTTACTAGTTTAGGAGAGAGTGAACGAATAGCTAATTTTCAGTCGGAATGAACACGATTTCAAAATTTAAGTTATGAATGAAAATTAGCTTTTCTATATCAAACTAGTATTCTATTTAAATGAAAAACATTTTTGTTTGCAGGTGGTGAAAAAGTCCCATACGAAAATTGTTCATGAAGACAACTCTATATTATGATGAAAAAATTCAGCAACAATGTTGGAATTGTTTAGTCATATGGTTCAATGAAAGTCAGAAACACGTGTTTCAAGTAATCAAATAACATGATGTGAAAATTTTCATTCAAATTTTAAAATTTAAAAACCGGCTTCGTGTCTACTAATCTGATAGAGATTACACTAATGAGTTTGGGACCCAAATTATGACCCTAATTTGAAGTTGTCACCAGACGTCGACACCATGCCACTGTCATCGCGAATTCGGCTCAAGCATTTTGGAACAAATGTTAGCGTTTAGTACAACGATGCTAACGACGCAATGCATTATTGTGTTCGACTAAATGGAAACACACATATTTAAAATGAAGTGTCAAAGCACAATTTGCGCAACGCGACGCATAGCGCGGCATTCTGGTCCCCCCTTAACCTTTGGTTGCTTAAAACCTTGGTTTTGCGACTCTCTTCGATAAAACGAGGATGTGTGAAGTTTGACTTAGTTACCGGATCACCTGGTACGGAACGGAAATACAATGTTTCTCTGCACTTGCTACTTGCATCAATGTTGATATGAGTGAATACCTCATCGCAGTAATGGTCTTCTAGAGTCGTTTATAGTGGTCTCCCTACAAATACGACAATCGTCTGAAAGTTCGTGCAAAAAAAGAAACAGACATCTCGAATGGTCTTGGTGTGTGTTCTTATATACTATCAGTCCGTTGCATAAGTTTTTACCCATCTGTGTGCATGCGAAGCGATCACCGAGTGGTTGTTGTTGTTGAATTGAGTTATATAGACTTTGAGCTGCATGACAGTCATTCGCCTCTTTTTCCACCCTTACACACCAGAACAACCACTCAAAATTATACATATGATGACTTCTTGTTCCTTAGTTCTCAGCTACCATCGAGCATAGAAGAACTCCACTCTGTCTGGATTAAATTCAGCTCATATGGAACTGAGAGCAGAAAATATACTTGCATACTTGTTTTCAATTTTGAAGTTTCCCTACCTCATTGGGAAACAAAATTTTGCATACAAAATTTTGGATGGGTTGATCTTCTTCTTGTCATCCGATCGAGCTAGAATTTGAAACATAGAAACATGTAATGTAATAATCGTTTTTTTAAAACTATCCGTCATCTGAACACGAAATACTGTCGATATTTATCGAGTATAAAACAAATTAATACCTGATGTATTTCAAAACGATTCATAGTTTGGAAAAAGTGTAAATACTTCATAGTTATCTAATATATTCTGAAACGAAAAGAACAACTTTTTTGAGTATGAACGTATCCTTAAATACAGACACGTTTGAATGTGAATCTGTTGCTTATACATTGATAATCCCGAGCTTGCTTTCTTTCCGTTGTTACTAGACGGACTCCGACAGATGAATAAAAAACAAATGTTTTGACTATGCTGACATGCATTAATATTCAACTCATCGCCGGCTCCGTCCCACATCCCACGTCCCACGTCCCAGCAGCTTTACATTGCACAGCTGCATCCCTGGTTCCAAGCACACGAACAAACAGATGGAAAGCATTTCCTAGTATTTCTCTGCTTACTTGCTTTGCACCAACAGCCGCAGTTCTGTTCCGAAGGACGATAACAACACCAATGTCTCCGGTGGTCAATCTATATGCATGGAAATCTCTCCGATAGTTGGAATAAGTTTCAGCTCCCAGTTACCACCGCCACCACTCCCATTCGTGAGTCTCTCGGCAGGGAAAGATAAACAATGGCGAAACAAAAGGTTCCATCTGTTTTTCTAAGTTTCTACTGAATAAAGACTCGAGCTCATCACTTACGGTGAAGTTCTCGAGCGACAAGTAGCTCTGGTCTTGAATAATGTCGAAGTCTGGTACCGGAAACGTGAAAGACGGAAGAGGAAATGAAAGTTTAATTCAGACAAAATCTAGGCGACTCTGCGCACCAATAGGGGCCTCGGAAACGAAGAGGTATCTTGTGCGAGAGTTACGAGTGTAACAACGCTCACAAAAATCTTATTGTTGGAAAATAGCTTCGTTCCATTGCATCCGGTTACAGTAAGTCCCATTCAAATTCAATGAACAGACGAACAGATAGTGAATCTTTTAGGGACTTAAATGAAATGTTTAACATACAGACAAAGCGCGGGGAAACTACAAAATGGGGTAGAAAGGAAACTGGAAGTGCAATTCAGTGGCAACTAGACTCCTTTTTTGCACCCCATCTGGCCAAAAGTCGACTGGTTTGTTGTCATTAGGAAAATGCAAAGTTGCCATCGGAGTTCAACAGTCGGCAGTTTTCCTTCGAAGAGAAGCTAAACTGTGTTTAAACTTCGAGCCAATGCTGCTGCTCTTCTTTAACGTCTTGACGTGTTCCGTTCCGTGCAAAATTGTCGGTCTTAATTCCGTAAGGAGCTTATTCGTATTGCAGTGAGCAATTGAATCACAGTCGGGTAGAGTAGTGTTAGAAATTGCAGAAAGATTCCTGATTTAGGGAAATGTGGTGTGGCGGAACAAATAACATGTTGCTCTATGTGGTAATTGATTTTAAGCTTGTTTATGTAATATGTAAGAGGTTGGACTATTTTACAAGCTTTTAGAAAGCACCAAGATAAATGTTTTACCAAGAAAATAAAACTTTTTTTATTCCATTTTTTATCTTTATCTTCCTGTTTGTTTGAGGTAAACTTTTTCTTCATTCTTTTATTGTTTATAAGAAAAGAGTTGACACTAGAGGACTAACGAAAAGGACATTTCAGAATTTTTTTTAGAAAAAAACATTTACTCGTTCCATTTTACGCAAATTCCTTTAGGTGAATAGGAAGATTTTGCGTTGCACCCACTACTCCTTAACCTGTTGTAAAGGATGTAAAGGATCAAAAGCTATGGCCAAGTTGAACCAATTACGATTCCAATTGGTTTATCACCTACCATATTCTCCAGAATTGGCCCACTATATGTTCCCAAACCTCAAGCGGTGGCTCCAAGGGAAAGGGATTCACGTCCAATGAGGAAGTCATCGCAGAAACTGAGGCATATTTCGAAGACTTACACGTTTCGTACTACAGAAAAGGAATCGAAATGTTGGAAACTAGCTATACCAAGTGTATAGCCCCCGAAGGAAACTATGTTGAGAAATAAATACAGCTTTGTTGTTTTTTAAATCAACCGTGACAAGAGCGGGAGTGGGTTATTTTCTCTAAATTAGCTGTAACGTCCTTGTGAGATTATTATAATTAAAAATTGTTCTATGCAACATCTGAAAAAAAATCAAAATTATCATCAGCCTTGAGATAATTCCCAAATGTTTCGTCTACGTTTTCAATAGTTTTCATATCATTTCAATTTATTTCAATTATTTCAATAATCTAGAGAGTATCCGTCTTACCCCGGGTTTTTGTTTTCCCCCGCCATCCCCTATATGGTATACACCAAGGGTGGCCAAACTTTTGGGCACTACGGGCGACTAATTGTTCAAATGTTGTAAAAAAAATTGTAAAAAATCAATAATTTCTCATTAACACAATATAAAACATATTTTTTTCAAAATTAAGTTACTATTAACTCATAACATTAATGCGCTAACACTATTACTTTTATTATAGATTTACTATTATTACTTTTATTACAAATAAATTTCTTTTAATAAATTTCTAACCGTCTTATTGGGCTTTGCTTCGTACATCAGGCAGCTTCAGAGAACAGTCTTTCACTGTAAACATTACTGCAAGGGGCTGAAAGATAAATTCCAGCAAACCTTGCCGATTGTGGGTACTGCATAGAGTTTAATGATCACCAAAGGTAAGTAACGTGATTGCGATCGATTCGAAATGTTACGCAAAACAGGCAATATCGTTAGTGATGAAATTTTTTGATTTGTGGTGGAGCAAGATTATCATCCCCGAAGACAGTTGCAAGTTTTTTAATCTTGAATTAAAATAATTGATTGATTTTTTTCTCTATTATAGTGACTTTCAACACATTTTGGTTGGTTCGTCAATTTTACTTCCATTTTTGGAAGAATGTCAGAAGTGAGAATTGAACTCGTGACCTTTAGCGTGAGAGGCATGGATGTTACCACTACGCCAGATCGCCTCCACGTATAATTCTTTGCTTTTTTGAATTCGTGGTACATATTCTTACTCGACTGGTGTTAAAATTATTTCAATATATTGACCATCACCATTCGATCTACACCGAGCAAATTTTCATATTAGATAGAGTGCTTTCTTGAACGCCATGTGTAGCGAATTGAATATTTTGAAACATTGCCGAAATGTTTCCCAAAGCAAAACGTCATGAATGCATCAATCAAAACAAACAACTCGAAAGATTATACCGACTGCTTTCACTTGACTGTAAATATAACAGCAAAATAGTGCTAACGAGCAAATTTCTGTTCAACTAGAATTACCGTATAGGGCCCAATATTTAATTTTAGAACTTAATAATTTCTCATTCATCACTGTTGTTCTATTCATGACTATACTTCTTGAAAGAAATCTGCACAATTAATTCACATTACTTATCATTGTTTTAAAATAAAAATAACAATACTTCATTAAAAATCGCATTCGCAGTTTTCATAGGCGAAGTTATCTCCAAAAATTTATTTTTAAAGATTTTCGAAACCTTTTGTCGGATGTTTCTAACATTTTCAATTGGCCAAATGATATCGCTGAAGAAAAAT
Source organism: Toxorhynchites rutilus septentrionalis (assembly GCF_029784135.1). Taxonomy (NCBI): domain Eukaryota; kingdom Metazoa; phylum Arthropoda; class Insecta; order Diptera; family Culicidae; genus Toxorhynchites; species Toxorhynchites rutilus. The sequence goes on from NC_073745.1 coordinate 151,890,802, forward strand.
TGTTGAAATTTTTCCTAGTTACATTTTTTTTTGCTTTATTACAAGTTATGGTCGAACAACTGGATGTGTTAATACAAAATAACTAACAATCTTAAAGAAAATATTAAAACGGAAGGTTTAATGAAGGAATATCTACTCTCTACTAATATGTTTTGTTGACATTAGCATGAAAACCTTATAAAATGATCACTGAAAAAGGTAGAGGGATATTAAATCCATTGCGTTTGGAGGTGACACCGTCCTAGAGCACCTACGTGGGCGATCGGTAGACCCCGGACTACCCTGGTATACAAAATACCGAATGACAAAGTATTTGATAATAAGTTTCTTAGAACTTTTTGGTTGATTTTTTCGGGTCATCCCCCAAATTATATGCTCTGTTATTTTGATTTTCGTTTGGAATATATTGATTTTCAATGCAACGTAGTTCGAAAATCTAAGCATTCGAACTAAATGACAATCATTTTTTTTCGACATTGATCGAGAGGGATAGCTAGGTGGAAAATGAATAAGTCTATATATATAAAAAAAGGATTTCTGTCTGTCTGCTTGCCTGTCTGTCTGTCTGATTGTTATGGACTCGGAAACTACTGAACCGATCAACATGAAAATTTGCATGTACGGGTTTCTGCCATACAAATGAAACACAAATTTCTGCATTACTCGAGAATTAATCAAGAAAATGAAACCGATTTGACATGTGAAGGTTTTAGGGTGCAATTATTGTTTCTATGTTGGTTAGACTCTCCACCCCCCTCTCTAAGGGGAGGGGGGTGTGGGTGGATCGGTGGCTGCCTTACAAATGAAAGACAAATTTGTGCATTATTCGAGAAATAATCAAGCAAATGAAACTAAATTAGGCATGTGAAGGTTTTAGGGTGCAATAAATGTTTCTATAGTGGTTAGACTCTCCACCCTCCTTTTTAAGAGGGGGCTGCCATACAAATGAAACACAAATTTCTGCATTAATCCAGAATTAATCAAGCAAATAAAACAAAATTTGGCATGTGAAGGTTTTAGGGAGCAATAAATGTTTCTATGGTGGTTAGACTCTCCACTCCCTCTCTAAGCGGGGGCAGCCATACAAATGAAACACAAGTTTCTGCATTATTCGAGAATTAATCAAGCAAATGAAACCAAATTAGGCATATGAAGGTTTTAGGGTGCAATAAATGTTTTACGGTGGTAAGATACTGCTCCCTCCTCTTTTAGGGGGGCTGCTATACAAATGAAACACAAACTTCTGCATAACTCGAGAACTAATCAAGCACAATTTGGGATGTGAGGGTTTTCGGGTATGAGAAATGTTTCTATGATGGTATGACACCTCTCCCTTCTCTGGAATGGAAAGGGGGTCGCATAAAAATATTATACATATTTCAACCAAAAATATTACAACCAAACATCACAATAGAAAATTTTCGGAAAACTCTGAAGAAAGAGGGGAAATTCGGAAAATAATATATGGGAATTTAACATGTTCTACAATTACATAGTGACCAGTGTTGTTAGTCCATTTTATGTTTGCGCTATCGAAATTGATCTTTGTTCGAAACTGGTAATAGATTTTGATGTGATGAAACGCACTTCTATATCTTCTTCCATCTATACCAAGAAATTGTCCGATTTAGGGCTGTCTTTATTCTATCATATTTTCTGTATAAAATATTTATTCCATGTAACGGAGAAACAAAAATGATGAGTTTTGTTAGAAATACTAGGAATTTTATAGTAAAAGTTTATTTTAAAGGGTCGATTAGAAGATCAACCAATGAACAGTTCAGTGATTGGACCCCTGAACTTGCTCATAGTAAGAAAACGTGAATGTTTGAAGGTATTGATTTAAAAAAAACAAATTTTTGGCGAATTTTCGAAATGAAACAAAATTTGGCATGTGAAGGTGTTAGGGAGAAACAAATGTTTCTATGGTGGTTAGACTCTTCACCCCCCTCTCTAAGGGGAGGCTGCCATACAAATGAAACACAAATTTCTGTATTAATCGAGAATTAATCAAGCAAATGAAACAAAATTTTGCATGTGAAGGTTTTAGGGTGCAATAAATATATCTATGGTGGTTAGACTCTCCACTCCCTCTCTAAGCGGGGGCAGCCATACAAATGAAACACAAATTTCTGCACTATTCGAGAATTGTGCAAGCAAATGAAACCAAATTAGGCATATGAAGGTTTTAGGGTGCAATAAATGTTTTTACGGTGGTAAGATACTGCTCCCTCCTCTCTTAGGGGGGCTGCCATACGAATGAAACACAAATTACAGGGGGCACACAAACACAAACTTCTGCATAACTCGAGAACTAATCAAGCACAATTTGGGATGTGAGGGTTTTTGGGTATGGGAAATGTTTCTATGATGGTATGACACCCCTACCTCCTCTGTAATGAAAAGGGGGTCTCATAAAAATATTAAAGACATTTCAACCAAAATTATTCCAACCAAACATGACAATTGAAAATTTTCGAACAACTCTGAAGGAAAAAGAGAACATTTGGAAAATTCAATTCCCATATGTTCAAATTTTCAAATGATGAAACGCACTCCTATATCTTCTTCTATCTATACAAATAAAAATGGATCGTCGGAATATGTTTATAAGAGCAAAACTTGAGGAAGGAATTGTTCGATTTAACGCTGTCTATATTCTATCATATTTTCTGTATCAAACATTTATTTCATGTAACGGAGAAACATGTGTTGAACTACAGTTTTGTCTGAAAATAATCTGATATTATAATGATAAGTTTTGGTAGAAGCACTAAGAATTTTATAATAAAAGGTAATTTTGAAGGGTCTAATAGAAGATCCATCAATGAACAGTTCTGCGATTGGACCCATGAACGTTCGCTTTGCAAGAAAACGTGAATGCTTGAAGGTATTGATGACAAAAAAAATAATTTTGGGCGAGATGAAGTTTGCCGGTCAGCTAGTGTATCTAAAAAAAATGAATAAATAATTAATCAATTCAAATTCGTTCGACCACTCACACGATTCGATCCATCTGAGATTACTTTTCCAATACTGATTTTGGCTTACGGCCCTACAAAGAAAAAATCAGCGGCGTTAAATTACATGATCTCTATTGCAATCGAGATCATCAAATATGAAATTGCGAAAGAATAGTGGACAAGGCAAAATTCACGTTCATTCTCATGGATCGTTAGGTGACGTCCAGGTTTGATAGCTGATTACAAGACTATATTTTCCGATCTTCAAAGTAGATGAATTTCTTTTCTCAGTGAATTTTCACGTGTAAAAGTGGAATCCAGATCTTCGGTGAAGTTTCACATGTAATTTCCTTGTCATATATTCACTACTTTGAACTTCGCTTCAAGTTTACGTTTCATTTAAGTTATGTTTCTGTTACAAGCGCTTTTCCATTATGAATTGTTTCTTTCGTTTTTAATAGGCTTGCGCAACACATCGCGCATCATGATCTCCGATAAATGTCTTTTGAAGTTATATTTTGAACCCGGGTCCACATTTTCGAATACGAAACATAAAAATAAACTTTCCTCTCAGTCACGTAGTTTCCAGATGGATCATTTCCACAAACGCCTTTCTCTCTATTGTTATTGAGTCACAATGAACGCATTCGCTGCCAAACATGACTCTATCATCCGTTATTTGCGCTCTTAATGTTCGTCATTAATTTTAGTTGAAGCAAACGGTTGTTTTAATTGGCGTGGCGAATGAATATAAATCTGCCTCTTCATTCAATTTGAGAGAGAGAGAAACGAGTTCAGCCTGAGAGGGGGTTCATTTCAATATGCCGTGAAGCTCATTTCACGGTGAAAAAAAGAAATGAACATGGACGAAGTAAAAGCAGATGGCAACGAAACCGTCCTAATGATTTTTGAGATATGGGGCCTGATCACAAACGTCACTTCACGGTGAAAACGAAGTAATAAAATGCCAAGTTTACACTTCGGATGAACTCTTCCATACTTCCTCACTCACGCAGTGTTCGTAATAAGGTTGTACTCACTACATTTTGTGTACACCGTGTCGTGTAAACCGTAATAAGGCCCGAGAATAAGAGTTGAAATCATAAGTAGTGCTGTCCACACCTTCAACCAGAAAGCAGTAAATTAAAATTAAAAAGTGAATAGAACAAAGATTAACCAGCTTACCTTTTGCCATGCTGCAACGGAACGTGTTGGAGGACCCAAGCTGTTCAGCGAATCTTTGAGTGTCAACCACAGCGCAGTTAACGTTACCCGAGGAACAAATTTACATCCTTTAGAAACGTCGGGATATTGCTCTATGAAGGCACCAGGCTAGCAAATTGCTGTTTGTTTGTCTTTTTAACCCTAAAAGTATCAATCATGTTCGTTGATTAACAAAAAATAGAAATATAATTAAAAACGAACTTACTCCATTTTCCGTTATTCTCCTTCCATTCATCTTCCAAAACACAAGTGTCTAAAAACTACGAAATGTGTACACTTTTTCGGGGCCATGGCAATCATAATAACACCGAGTTCATTCGTGTTGCCAAGTTTACACTTCAGATGAACTCTTCCACATTTTCTCACTCACGTAGTGTACGTAATAAAGTTGTACTCACTTCATTTCGTTTTCACCGTGAAGTGGCGTTCGTGATCAGGCCCATGTTGACAGAGAAACTGCTGGAATAAGCTAAAACACATTTCCAATTGAATGCGACGGTTGGGGGTTTCATAATTCCTTGGCGATTTTCAGTCGAATATCACTTTGCCGAGCCTTGTTTTGTACGCATAATCTTGTAATTCTTTGCAAATTTTCTAGATAGAGAATTTTTCAATAATTTCCATATGTAATCTCTCGTTATTTTGTAGTGAAAATTCCATCTCAGTGTACTTTTATTTCACTATTAATTCATTTTCTAACTAGCTATTCCTTTCAAGCAGTTTCGAAAAAAAATAATTTTCACTAAGTTCTGTAGGATGATGTAAGATATAAGATTTTCGGACTACGTTGCATTGGAAATCATATATTGACTTTAACTCGACAAAAAATTCGAAAACATCAGAATTACGAAGGAAAACATCGATTTTTACCAGTTTCTAGACTAGAATACCCCCTTAACGTAGTCCTACGATAAAGAGATAACTTGTACATATTCTCAATAGAAAAAAAATATTATAGATATATATTTTTGGATAATTTTTTCAACGCTGTCGTAATCGAAAATGCAGAAACCGTCCGATCCAACATAAAAGGAAATTGATGGTTTTAAAATGTTTGCCAATTGAAAAATGTTGTAATTCGTAGTGTTATGATAAAACAGGCAGCCTAATTGAATTACGATAATTTATTCAATGAAAACAACCTGCGTCCCATATATACTACTAGCGATGGGTCCCGTTCAAAGGTCCTTCAGTCGAGCTGCGTGTACCCGGAAGTGGGTGTGAGGCTCGTCCGGTTTCACCACTGGTATTTTATCACAGTCCACCAGATGTTCGTACGCCACCGACCACATGCACTCCATACCTACGCGCTCAGCCACCTTTGAGCTGTAATGCAAATCGATGGAACAATCATTGATGCTATCTGCAGTGCCCATCCCGATCACAAACTAACCTGAACTCGTTGGTGCAGTCCATACGAGCCACCTCGTAGCCCAAATCACGTGCCAAACGCAACGAGTGAAGCGTTAATTGATATCCGATACCCTGGCGTTTGGCCTCACGTGCCGTCGCGAGAATGGCAATCTGTATGGGAGAGATGAAGGACAGGTAAGAAAACATCTTACCTGAATAACAGCGCCACAGGGTGTTAGGGCCGAGTAGTAAAACTAATCGTATGTGCTTTAATGCGCATGAGCTTAACACAGCGAAGCTAGAAAATATTTATACTGATTTGTGTGTACCTCAAAAATGCACAAAGTGTTTAACTTTTCGTGCAATTGCGATTCCGTGGAAGCGATCGATCTTATGTAGAAAAGCTTTCTTAGAGGATCACATTGGATCATGTCCGCTTGCTCTTTGAGCTTGGCTCCATCCCACTGACAGTTTCGTTTGTTCAAAGCAACTCCCAGTATTCGATCTTCGTTTGTAACAGCTAACATGCTGAATCCTGAAATACAGAGCCAGACTGTATTTTGTGTTCGTATTTTGAACTATATATATTCGACCATGTTTCAAGAGCTCACTCATATGCCGTTCCAGGACGGTATTCGCAACAGATTTTGTAATTTTCAGACTTCGCATCAATGGCTCCTCGTGGAAGAAGCTCTCCCGTATGAAGTGCATTATGTGGGTTTCGTCTTGGGTTTTTGCCAACCGGATACTATAGGTGCGTGGTATTGACTGCTTGGAGAGAAACTTTGGAAAGAAACCATATATTGGATTGTGATTTACGGCGAGGAAAACAGTAACCTACTGTATCTGTCAAAATGCCTTTCCCCCGTTTCTGGTTCCATTTGTTCGCCTCTTCGTAGGCCTCTTGTTGAAGCAAGTAAAGATTGCTTTTCCTGAGAAAATCGCTTGCGGATGATATTTTTTCACGGGTGATTTTCAGCTTTCGAAACATAATGACGGTGAATTTGAAGTGTATGAATTGTTCCTGAGTTTTTTTTTTGAATCTTTCAGTTTGCTTGGATAATTATTTCGGTTTAGTTGTGTAGAACGAGTGTATGTTGTGTATCCAAGCAACTCTACAAACATCATTGCGCGAAATATTCACATTTTGGGTCTTATTCCCGTATCGAATTTCGTTTACGAATATAGGCGGCCGTACACTGTTTGACATTTTTTAACAGATGAAGTTTGGTTTGATATTTGTACAAACACTATTTTGCTTGCCACTCTTCAATTATCGACAGTGGCAAACAATGTCAAACATCCAACATGGAAAAAAATGACTGAAATATTTGAAGTAACATAGCGATGTACCGATAGGTTTGACCGAAAATATATTTTGGACATCCAATAACTGAATATTTGCTCATCGTGTTCTGTGTCGAATATATTCGATCAGTACACGTTGATCAAATTTTATCTGTTTAAAAGAGCCAAATATTTGGCTTCGACCAAACAGTGTAGGAGACCCTTAGTGAAGCGTCAATGGTTATAATGGGGTGTCAGTCACTCTCAATTTCGTTTATATAAATAATGAAAACTAGGATATATAGTGACAGTGTCAGTATGTAGCATTGGTACTTACGTATGATCGCCACCGGAGCGTAATTTTCATTATGAATTCATTTTTACGTAATGAAAGGCGGATGGGTAATGTCGGGGACATAACCGGAGTAGGACTAAACCGCCTTTGTTAAATATATGTTTATTATTGTTATTTCGGAAATTATTTCAGAATCGAACTGTGTTGTAATAACTCTTTTTTGTAAGGTTTGATGGCCCCGAAACGCGTCGAGTTTTATGGAAAGGATCCAATTTAGAAAACTTAGTAAACTCGTGATTTTGAAAAAAAAACATGTTTAAACGCCCTTGATGCCGCCTTGCTCTAGATCAGTGGTGGCCAACGTAGTTCATGCGGCCCGCAGCCTGATTTTGAAAAAAAAATCATATGAGCGAAAATAAGAATATAGGTGAAAATTCTTCTTCAAAATTCTTCCAATTCTTCCAAAATTTCGAAGCATCTTTTCTTTTTTCTTTTTTTTTTACTCGAAGACAAACTCAAGTTCAAACAACAAATGGAAAATATTCATTTTACTCATTTTCTGACATTGAGAATTTCTCAAGTGTCGACAACTAGGAAAGTCGATTAATGCTGATTTTTCTCGCAGATTTTGGTACTTCAAAGCACATGAAAGAATTCCCCAATTTTCTCTACCCCAATTATTCCAATTATGTTCCAATTATGTACATTAGGATTGGGCGATCTTGGTTCGATTTTCAGAAGATCTTTTCCATTTCGATTACCGATTTTTTAAATCGATTCATTGTACTCGAAAAAATCGTGGAGATCTATCTTTTTCTTTCGATTTTTTCGATCTTAGAGTTTCTTTTTTTCAGTGTACATCGATTTTCTCACCACCTGACAAATTTAATTAACATAATGTCAACATTTGGAGAACTTTCGAAGATGTAAAATTAGTGATAGTGATTAGGATTGGGCGATCTTGGATCGGTATTTAAGAGATCGATCTGCGATTTCCGATTTTTCGGATCTATTTCTTCTACTCCAAAAAAGTCGCGAAAATCGATATTTCTTTTTAATTTTTCTGATATTTTGGATCGTAAAAAAATGTAAATTTGTTTTTAGTAGACATTGATTTTAATGTCACCAAAACCCACTTGACAAATTTCATAAACATTGGACCTTTTTTAAGGTTGTCAAAGGTACGACCACTGGCGTAAACTTAGAAGAAGCAGTTTTGTAATTTCGGTCATTACAAAACAAGAACTGGGACTAACGGGTGTTAAATAAAAAATGATAATTTTTTCAATCACATATTAAAAATTTTTTTTTTTTCATCGATTTCAGTATTTTTTATTAATAACATAATGTATTTTCTTCAAAAAAATGTCAGTGAATGTTAGAGTAAGGGCCGTGGTCTGCTGTTCGACGCAACTTTGTCGCGATGCTCTCACAAGAACGTTGTACGGCACTTACGTCCATTTTCCGGATACAATTCCGGATTCTTGTAGTCAGTTGCTACGTGTCCTTGGCCCTCCAATTGTTTTTATACACTAGGGCTCTGAGTGAGCCAAAGAAATCCTCTATTGGGCGGTACTGGGGCAATTTTGTTGGGTTATGATCTTTCGGCACGAACGGTATCTTTTTCTCCTCAAGATACGCCAGCGTCTTCTTGGCGTAATGGGAAGACGCCTTGTCCGGCTAGAAGACGTACTTCCCATCCGCGTGATGCTCGTTCAGGAACGGCAGTAGGATTTTATCGAGGCACTCTTCTCGATAGATTTGTTGGTTGATTGCCAGACCGCTCGGCTAAAACCAAGGCTTTGAAATGCCCGGTCGGAAATGGCGATGTACAACATAAACTTTTTTTCAAACTTGTGCTTGAACTTGTATTTCACTCCAGGCGGTGTGGATGACTTGTCGATGGAGTAGTAATTATCATTTCCTGGAATATGCGTTTTGGACAGCGGAAAATAGCTTTCGTCGTCCAGAACGAAAGACGTCAAGCGGTATTTTTTGGTCATCCACCGACACTGTGATTTAACCGTCTCAATCTGCTCCTCCGTGTACTCCGGCGACCTCGTCTTCTTCCTGCAGACGATTCCTTCCATCTTGAGGGTCCGATGGATCAATACGTGGGAGCAGCCATATTTCCTACCGGCGTCACGCAGTCCTTGTTGTCAAACAGCTTCTTTAACGATGTCTTCCTCTGCTTCGTCATTATCGTCACCGGACGACCACTTCCGACCTTCCGCTCTACGTTCAGAGAACCCAGGATACGATATACCATACGGACAGGTACATTTTCTTCCTTAAAATGTGCCACCGTGAACTTTTTTCCTTGCTGGAAATGCGTTTCGTAGAACCGTACAATGCGTTCGCGGAGCACGTGCTGTTTCGACGCCATCTTTGCTTTGACTAAATTCAAACTAGCAAAACCAAACACGCCTACTGTTTCTGGGGAGCTCAAAGAGCAATTTTCTTGGAGAAAGAAAATTTTACGCTCTTTATTTGAGTTACTGAAAGGTATTGAAAAAATTCTCATTTTTTATTTAACACCCGTTATTACCAAGATTTCGACTAAATGCCACGATTGGGTTCAACGGGATTATTGTCAGCGGAGTTCTGGAAGCATTTCAGTTGTTGAATTTTGATTTATAATTTTCAATTAATTTTTTCAATTAAATAATACCATGACGGTTCAAAATGAATGCCCTGGAAAATATGTTTTCTGGGCTTTCAAGTTTTTTTATGACCTTTATTCTGAGAATCAAAATGAAATGCCTTTGATGTTTGAATAGAAATGTGAAATGTTTATTCCATGTTTAAAGAAAAGACAAAGACAAAGACACTTTTATAAAACATGTTTTTTAAAACTCCTTCACTCTAACCAAGTTTCGTGGTCCCATCAGCACTTGTTCGGTTCCCAAGCAACGATAAAGTTCAGTCTGTACGAGAAGCGTATGGCAACTGTCACGTTATTTAAGTGCGGGAAAACGACAAAACAGATTTACGAGCTGCTCAAACCGTTTTCTATCAATGAACGATTCGTGTTCCGTAACGAGACTAGCAATAAAATTACTAGACTTCTTTTCCGCAAATGATTAGGCATTTGCCATTCCATCGGAATATTAACTTTGGGCTAGGTTGTAGGAGCGTACCTGTGGATGTTTTCATTGAAGTTACCATTCGTTGAAGAATTCTAAAGAAAAGATGCAGCGATTGACGATTGGCCTTAGCGTTTTCGACTCTGCTTGAAGACGAGATGGTTGAATAATTTTGCCAAAAATGTTAGTTCTGGATACTTTTATACCTTCAATAAAAGTTCTGGGTTTTTATCTAATTGTGTTCCCGAGTTATGAATCTTACAGGTATAAAACTGAATGCTTACTAATTTAAAATAAAAAGTGAGTCAAAAAAGTACCAGTTGAAAACGTATATTTTAAATTTAATTATGAAAAGTAGTGAGAGAAAAATCATTGCGGCCCGCGGCTGTAATGAAACTTGTAATGTGGCCCGCACCATGTCTATACCTGGCCACCACTGCTGCAGGTGGACCGGCACCAACGCGTTCAGCAAAGTTAGCCTTGCGGTGCAATTGGCGAATACATCCTACGGGGAATTGTATACCAGCACGGTTTGAGCGGGACTTTGCATTTCCCTTAATTTTCCTTCTTTGCTACGTCCAGACATGGCTGCTCGTGTTGTCTTTTTGATGCGATGTGATGCGAAAAGATGCGTACAACCACACTGGTGAACGGTTTGGACGAGAATGATCGTTTCGGCAGCGGAACGGGTAGGGGAAGTGGGGGCATAGTGGTCACCCACACATATCAAGCCAAATGGGATAGATTTATGCGTTTTTTTCGTCCAAATTTGTTCAAATCATATTTGATATAGTAAGTACATGTATGAAATAAGCTTGGCCTATTCACCTAGAGTCTCAATTCAAATTTTCTCTTGCATACAAAAACGTAGTAATAAACACATAACGTTTCGCATAATGAGGCTTGGTTTAGTTGGAGTGGCATATTTATCCAGGGTCAAAGCCACAAAAGGATGCTCTCCAAGAGCAGAATGTGATGCGGTATATCAGCTTTAAAACAGAACATTGTGAGTTGTTATTCACCTATGACCACTTTGCCCCCAAACATCAAAATAATTTCTAGGCTAATTAATCGCTGAGATTAAACAAAATATCTGTTCACCTCTCCTAGAATATGTGAACAGTGGTCCAAACTGATGATTTGTCCAATATATTAGATTGAATAAACTAAATTTCACGAGAAATTCCTTAGATACCATGCGCACAGAACTACGGCCGAATGACTATCGAGAGAGTAATTTCTGTTTTTATTTGTATTTTGACATGCGACAGCTCTACTGAAGTACAGGGTGACTCAAAAGTCATTAAATTTTTCAGTCAATATTCAATAGTGATACTACAAAACAAGCAGGTTACCACTTTGCCCCCCATGACCAATTTACCCCCACTACCCCTATTTTGAAGCTGACTGGCTCGAGAATTACGCATGAGTGGGACTTACGACCAATATAAAACCAATTTTCTTATTTCCTTCCCGATCGTGCTTCATTAGGTTAACGTCGTGGCTACGCTCATATTTGGCCGATAGGTGTTTGCGTGTCAAATTGGGTTCTACTACTTCTTCGAGTTTTACGAATATGTCAGGTGTGCCGCAGGGTAGCAATCTTGGTTCCTTGCTGTTCATTGCATTTGCATTTGTACTTTAACGACGTATTGCTTGCACTTGGAGATGGATGTAAGCTAGCGTATGCGGATGATCTGAAGTTGTATTTCATCGTGCGGACTATTGAGGATTGTATGCGTTTTCAGTCGTTGTTGAATATATTTACTGACTGGTGCCGTCGAAACAAGCTTACGGTCAGTATTCCCAAATGCTAGGCAATGTCATATTATCGCGTCAAACAACCAATCACTTACGACTATACCATAAACGGAGAAATTCTTCATAGAACCGATGAATTCAGTGATCTAGGTGTTCTTATGGACCAGAAGCTAACATTCAACCTCCATCGCGCTGCTCTGATCACCAAGGCAAATCGTCAGCTTGGATTTGTGTAAAAAATTTCAAAAGATTTCTCTGATCCCCATGCCTGAAAGCTCTCTATTGCTCTCTGGTACGCCCAATCCTGGAAAATGCTTCGACGGTTTGGTTTCCTCATCAGCTAACATGGAGTTTGAGGATCGAACGTGTTCAGCGCAAGTTCATCAGAATCGCATTACGGAATTTACCATGGCGCGATCCGCAAAATCTCCCACCATATTCTGATCGCTGCAATTTGCTGAGGATGGAAACCTTAGAACGTCGACGGAAAAATCAGCAAGCGGTTTTTGTTGCAAAGCTTCTGAATGCTGAGGTCGATTGCCCAAAGCTACTCTCGTTGCTGGATATTCTAGTGCCACCAAGGGCATTACGAACTAGAACGCTGCTTCAACCAAGATATCATCTAACGACCTTCGGGTATAATGAACCACTCACAGCTATGATCCGTATGTTTACGACTGTCGAAGATTTGTTTGAATATGAAGAATCTTCTGCTCAATTCCTCGCACGAATTAGAAACATTAGGAATTTATAATTTTAAGTCATTTCATGTAGACAACAGTCCGATGAAAAAAAGTTAATATATTAGGCTGTCAAAAAAGTCTTGCGGTATTTCCGCGAGGTGTCGTTGTAAGCGCGTAGTTCTAGTTGTATTCATTGTATCGAGTCATACTATAGCTTCTTGGAAATGTATTTTTGCGCGCTATAATATAGTACTTTACAGTGTTTTGTTTGGTTAAGTCGTTCGTGAGTTATAGTGTCGTAAATATGGGACAAAATAAAGAGAAAATCCGACATATTTTACAGTACTACAATGACAAAGGCAAAAATGCATCTCAAGCTGCCAATAAAATTTGTGCAGTTTATGGACCCGATACAGTTTCCATTTCCACCGCACAACGATGGTTTCAACGTTTTCGTTCTGGTGTAGAGGTCGTCGAAGATGCGCCACGCTCCGGAAGGCCTGTCGTCGAAAATTGCGACAAAATCGCTGAATTAGCCGAGAAAGACCGGCATAGTAGCAGCCGTAGCATCGGCCAAGAGCTGGGGATGAGTCATCAAACCGTTATTAACCATTTGAAGAAGCTTGGATTCACAAAGAAGCTTGATGTATGGGTGCCACACACGTTGACGCAAAAAAAAACATCTTTGGCCGTATCGACGCATGTGAATCGCTGCTGAATCGCAACAAAATCGACCCGTTTCTGAAGCGGATGGTGACTGGCGATGAAAAGTGGATCACTTACGACAACGTGAAGCGCAAACGGTCGTGGTTGAAGCCCGCTGAAGCGGCTCAGACGGTGGCCAAGCCCTCATTAACGGCCAGGAAGGTTCTGCTGTGTGTTTGGTGGAATTGTCAAGGAATAATCTATTATGAGCTGCTTCCCTATGGCCAAACGCTCAATTCGGACCTGTACTGCCAACAACTGGACCGCTTGAAGGTAGCACTCATGAAGAAGAAGCCATATTTGATAAACAGAGGCCGCATTGTCTTCCATCAGGACAACGCCAGGCTACACACTTCTTTGGCGACGCGCCAGAAGCTCCGGGAGCTCGGATGGGAGGTTCTTTTGCATCCGCCGTATAGTCCGGACCTTGCACCAAGTGACTACCGCCTGTTTTTGTCCATAGCGAACGAGCTAGGTAGTCAGAAGTTAGCCACAAAAGAGGCCTGTGAAAATTGACTATCCGAGTTTTTTTTGCCAATAAGGAAGCGAGGTTCTATAACAGGGGTATTATGAAGTTGGCATCTCGTTGGGAACAAGTCATCGAACAAAACGGCGAATGTTTGACTTAAAACAGATGATTGTAACTAATTTTATGAACAAATGAAAATTAAAAAAAATACCGCAGGACTTTTTTGACAGCCTAATAATAATAATAATAATATATATATATATATATATATATATATATATATATATATATATATATATATATATATATATATATATATATATATATAAGTTAAAACCGAAACATCAGTCACTAACAAAGAAACATCACTCATATCGCACATCCAGCCGGACCCGATACCAAGGAAAGCGGAGACATCACTTTCTCGAGCATCGATCGTTCCCACAGCATCAGCACTTCAAGCCATGCCAGCATCAACCCATAAACATCAGGAAGCGTACGAGAATAAACTCATAAATTATCCCGTCGCCCGATCGCCCGTCGCCCGATATATATATATATATATATATATATATATATATATATATATATATATATATATATATATATATATATATATATATATATATATATATATATATATATATATATATATATATATATATATATATATATATATATATATATATATATATATATATATATATATATATGTATATATATATATATATATATATATATATATATATATATATATATATATATATTATTAGGCTGTCAAAAAAGTCCTGCGGTATTTTTTTATTAATTTTCATTTGTTCATTAAATTACATTAAAAACAGTTTATCATCTGTTTTAAGTCAAATATGTGCCGTTTTGTTCGATGACTTGTTCCCAACGAGATGCCAACTTCATAATACCCCTGTTATAGAACCTTGCTTCCTTATTGGCAAAAAACTCGGATAGCCAATATATATATATATATATATATATATATATATATATATATATATATATATATATATATATATTGTAATACAAAATAAATATTTATATATATTGTATTGTAATATATATATATATATATATATATATATATATATATATATATATATATATATATATATATATATATATATATATAATCACGTTATGATATGCACACCAAAGGACCACGATCAGCACATTCCAAACATCGTACGATCGCGGCCAGCCAATAGCCATCGTTCCGCTGCATCAGCATTACTCATCGATATATACCAGCAGCAGAACCCACGACGCTGTTCAGTTCTCATTCAAATTCTTTCCGTGACCGTCCACGTTTGCTTAATAAATGATATTTAGATAATAAACTGTATGTTGATTATAATAAACGTTTTTTAAAAGCTGAACGTCGAAGGCCACAACAAGATTGGCGCAGCCGTGCGGTTTCAGTGAGTGGAATAGTAACGAGTGTGAAAAAACAGTGTTATAATCAGGATTGGTAAATCCGATTAGAGTGAATCCGCGAAACATTAATACGAACTGTAGAAAGTGCTAGCATCTGACGCCGCTATCAAAGTGACGAAAGAGTTGAGGTTCCACCGCACACCGCACCCCACCACTGGAAGAACCGAAGAACCCCGCACACACGATTGCAAACGGTAAGTTTTTTTTCTCTCTTCTTTCTACGCCCCCACATTCTAAGTGAAATAAAACTCGCCCCGGTCAGTGATTTTTTTTGTTGTGCATCGAAGTCCGTTCTAAGAGAGAGACTCGGACGCAATTTTAATTATTACTTACCGCGTGGAGTAAAAGTGTTCTAAGAGAAGTTTTACTCCACCTGGAATTGTGAATTCTAAGCGAAGCACACTTCCAGAAGCCACACGAGTTCTAAGCGAACGTGTGTGCTTAAAAATTAACAAATTTGTGTAAACGGTGCAAGGCTTCATTAATGCCAAAAACACCAAAAAGTGCTCTGAAGAAAACTCGCAGCTTGTGGAAAAGCATTAATCACAGCAATTGCGACTCTTCGGACTCAGAAGAAACCATTTCATCCGTTGACTCAGGAGACTTGGCACACATCCCAATTGAGAATCCCCCCTCATTGGAAAATTTATTAATTGAAGAAAGCTCAGATATGGAGCAAATCGGCGCGCAACTCCAGAAAATGATGGAGATGATGGACGCATTTTCCACCAAACAAAAGGAACATGACGCCATGTTCCTGCAAATTGAATCGCATTTAAATGGAACAACGCCAGCAGAACAACCTACTGCACAACCGGTAATATACGAATATCACCAACCAACAACCAGTTTTGAGATGCTATGCAGAATTCCGGATCCAATCAAAATGATTCCAACATTCGACGGCAATTCGAAACAATTGAATGCGTGGCTAACAACTGCTCAGGAAACACTCAATGCTTTCAAAGAGCACGTTACGCCAGTGCAATTTAAAATGTATACCACTGCAGTAATACATAAAATCCAAGGGAAAGCAAAAGACATAATATGTCTTGCCGGTAACCCAGACAATTTTGAGCAAATTTCGGAAGTTCTGACAAATGCTCTCGGCGATCGTCAAGAACTTTCCACGTATAAATGCCAGTTATGGCAATGTAAAATGACTGAAAATATGAGTATTTCGAGATACTAC
This sequence comes from Toxorhynchites rutilus septentrionalis, assembly GCF_029784135.1. Classification (NCBI taxonomy): domain Eukaryota; kingdom Metazoa; phylum Arthropoda; class Insecta; order Diptera; family Culicidae; genus Toxorhynchites; species Toxorhynchites rutilus. The sequence continues at coordinate 151,907,269 of NC_073745.1, forward strand.
AATAAATCAAAAAATATTATTCAAAATATTAAGACCTTGGCGAAACAAACAGAAAAATACCGTAACAACTGGGAAGTCATAAACGATTTTATAGAAGAAGACGCCTTGGCTGCTTTCATCGCCGGACTAATCGAACCATATTTTGGCTATGCTCAAGCCGCAAGGCCGAAAGATATAGAAGATGCCTATGCATTTCTATGTAAATTCAAATCAAAAGAAATAACAGCACAAAACATGACTTTTGATTATTCTCCAAAAAAGTATCAGAAGAACAAAGATTTCGATAACAAATCAAGCAGTAAAAATCCTCAATTGAATAAAAATCAGAAACCCTTCAAATTGGATCAAAAAAGAGAGCGAAATGAAATTGAACCGATGGACGCTACTACTACACAGAGCCGTCTGACAATAAATAGGAAAACAATAAATAACCATGAGACAGTCAAAGATGATCCTGAGGATGATATTGCAAAATCAGACACTGAATCTGAAGATGATCTTGATCTAAATTTTCACTTGGGATACACAAATCTAAATCCAACTTAAATTACTTACCCTATCTCAAAATTAAACATCCTAAAAATAATCAAACCCTAAATATTTTGATAGATTCTGGAGCAAACAAAAATATTATTGCACCAGGAATCTTGGGAAAAACTAGCACCGTACCAAATACGAAAATAAAAAACGTGTGTGGAACCAACAGTGTAACCGAAAAAGGAAAAATTGCTTTGTTTAACGGCGCTTTCAGGCGTTTTACGTCTTGAAATTTCACAACTTTTTCGACGGCTTAATAGGATCGGAAACATTGGCAGAACTCAAAGCACGCATCAATTACGAAGACGAAACACTAACACTATTAGACAAACAATTTTCATATGCCAAATTTTACCCCACCAAACAACTTTACAATCATTTTGTAACAATTGAGACCACAAATAACGGTGATTGGCTTGTCCCCTCTTATCAAAAACTTTACAAAAATATCTTTATTAATCCTGGACTCTATAGAGCAGAAAATAATAAAACAACCGTCAATGTAATTTCCACATGTAGAAACCCCATAAATATCCCGAAAATTGGATTAACAGTTAACAATTTTGAAACCATTTCTCCCTTCCTAATAAAACACTCAGAATGTATTTCTGAAAATGAAATTAATGACATCATTAGAACAAATCATCTTTCATCATTAGAAAAAACCAAATTAATTCAAATTCTTCACCAACATCAAGCAGTTGTATCTAAAAAGGGGGAAAAACTCACATCCACATCAGCCACTAAACATAAAATTTTAACCACTAACGATATGCCAATTTACACAAAAAATTATCGGTACCCACATCATTTCAAACTAGATGTTCATGAACAAATACAAGAAATGTTAGATAATGGAATAATTCGACCTTCCAAAAGTCCGTACTCCTCACCCATATGGGTGGTCCCAAAAAAAACAGACGCATCTGGAAAGAAAAAAGTACGAGTCGTAATCGATTATAGGAAACTTAACGAACATACTATAGACGATAAATATCCTATGCCTCAAATTGAAGAAATTTTGGATTCCCTAGGAAAATCTGAATATTTCACAACTCTTGATTTAAAATCGGGATTCCACCAAATTCCAATGGACCCGAAACATATCGAGAAAACAGCTTTTTCTACAGACAAAGGGCATTTTGAATTCACTAGAATGCCTTTTGGGCTTAAAAACGCTCCCGCAACCTTTCAGAGAGCAATGAATGATATCCTCGGTGATTATATTGGAACGAAGTGCTACGTGTATCTTGACGATATAATTATTATTGGATATAATCTAGAGAACCACTTAGAAAACCTTCAATTAATTTTAAAGCGTTTATCCGATTTCAATTTAAAAATTCAATTAGATAAATGCGAGTTTTTGAAAAGGCAAACAGAATTTTTAGGACACATCATAACATCCGATGGAGTAAAACCAAATCCCGAAAAAATTGAAAAAATTCTTCAATGGCCTTTACCGAAAAATCAAAAAGAAATTAAACAATTTCTAGGTTTAATCGGTTATTACAGAAGATTTATTAAGGATTTTTCAAAAATTCACTCTTGTTACGGACCATAAGCCTCTAACGTTTATCAAAACTTCTGATAAGAATTCTAAAATCTTACGATGGCGCCTAGACCTAGAGAATTACGACTACGAGATTAAATACAAGGAAGGAAAATCCAATGTTGTAGCAGACGCCTTAAGCAGAATGCCAATTGAAGCAAATGTTTGTATCACAAATAATAACACATCTTCTAATATTTCAGATCCTAGAGACCAAGAGGACGGTGAAGCATCTGTCACCAATAATCCCCCACAATCGGACAATCCCGAGAACCATCCAAACCTTTCCGATTCCCAAACAATTCACTCTGCCGACGACTCCTCCAACTATTTCATCCATTTCTCCGAACGCCCGTTAAATTATTTCCGTAACCAAATGATTTTCAGAATTTCTCGACTGGATACCATAATACAAGAAACCCTATTCCAAAATTATCACAGAACTATAGTATCTCAAAATTCTTTCGATAAAGATCAAGTTACACACTTTCTCAAACTCTTTCATAACGGTAGACAAACTGCTCTCATGGCTCCAGAAAACCTCATCCAAACTATCCAGGAATCTTACAAGGAAAACTTTAGTCAGAAAGGCCATTTTGTTTTCACAGACCGAATGGTAGAAGATGTTCAAAATGAAAATAGACAGGACCAATTAATTGCAAAAGAACATGAAAGGGCACATCGCGGTATTACCGAAGTTGAAGCTCAAATTAAAAGATCTTATTTTTTCCCCAACATGTGCATAAAAGTGAGAAAATTTATAAACTCTTGTGAAATATGTAATACCCATAAATATGAGAGGAAACCATTCAACATAAAAATTTCTCCTAGGCCCATTACCGAAAAACCATTAGAAAGAATACACATGGATATATTCATAATAGATAAACATTCCTTTTTGTCACTTATTGATTCATTTTCAAAACATCTTCAAATGATATTTATAAAATCAAAGAATTTAGTACATGTTCAAAAAGCACTAGGAAAATACATAAGTACATTTGGAGTGCCCAGACAAATCATAACAGATCATGAAACAACATTCAGATCTATTCATCTTAAAGACTTTCTCAGCCAACTAGGAACACAGATAGACTACGCAGCATCTTCCGAATCCAACGGACAAATAGAACGTGCACATTCTACCATTATTGAAATATTTAATACAAACAAGCATAAATTCAGAACTATGGGCACAAAATCAATTGTTAAATTATCTGTAGCATTATATAATAACACTGTACATTCTTCAACACAATACACACCAAACGAAATTCTCTTTAACCAAAATAATATTGTTAACCCTCAAGAAATAATTAAAGACGCACAAGAATTATTCCTCAAAGCTAAGTTAAATATGGAAAAATCACAAAAACAAATTGTAAAACAAAATTCAAAGAAAGAGGAACCTCCAATTATTAATGATAAACAGGAAGTTTTTGTTATTCCCAACATCCGTACCAAAAAACAAGCTAGAGCCAACAAAACCAATGCTAACGAAGTAACAGATCGCACATTCAAAAATAACTGCGAAATAAAAAGACACAAAAATAAAATTAAAAGACCAAAAAAAAGATAACTTTTCTCTTTCTATCTCACATTGTATTACAGATGCTCATCTCATACATAGGAATCATCATCGTCATCTCAAGAATTTCATGTCAGGAGCTCACCATAAGAAATCTTCATAACGATCTTATATTAATGCAGAAGATTGGTTCTTGCAAAATCCAAACGGGAAATATTAGGATAATACATCCAATTAATCTTACAGACCTAGAGTCAACAATCAACCAACTTACAAGTTTGGTATACAATAATCAAAAGAATAATAATGTACTTAATCAGATTAGCAAGCATAAAATACGCGAATTGTATTCTAATTTTCTACAAATTAAACCAACTATTCATAAGAGGACCAGAAGATGGGACATCATAGGCACAGCATGGAAATGGATCGCCGGCAGCCCCGACGCCCAAGACCTACGAATCATCAACAGGAGCTTGAACCAACTAGTCAGCGAGAACAATCATCAAATCAAAATCAACGAACAGATTGGCAACAGTATCTCTGAATTAACAACCGCAATTAATCAAATAATTGAGAAACAGCATATCAATCAAATCATCCTCGACGATATCGACATAATTACAACAATTCTGAACATCGACACTATCAACAAAATTCTAATCAACATTCAAGAAGCAGTACTCTTCTCTAAAATGCGAGTTACCAATAGCAGAATATTATCCAGCAAAGAAATTAACCTGATAAAAACCATCCTCAACAATCAAGGAATTCAAATGGACATACCTGAAGAAGCACTCAATCTAGTGACCCCAAAAATAGCCACTAGCGAAAATACTTTACTGTACATTATCCACGTCCCAGAAATGGAACCGGAAGAATCAACAATTATCCGTATATACCCAATAAATCAGAACGGTATTGTTATAAAAGAATATCCCCAATTCGTAATCAAACAAGGTAGACAACTCCTTACCACAACGGAACCAGAAAACTACGTCCAATTAAACATTTACACAAAAGAGTTCAAAGACTCATGCATTTACCCACTTATAATGGGCAACGATCCGCATTGTGTGATGGAAAAAAGTGAAGAAACATCTGCAAAATTAATAGCTAATAACAAGGTCCTGATCACTAATGCAAAAGACCAGGAGTTACGTTCCGATTGCGGACCTAGTAACAGACATCTTTCCGGAAGTTTCATAATATCTTTCTCGAACTGCACGGTTACCTACATGGAACGCAACTTTACTTCAATCGACAAAATTAGCGAAGTTGAAACATTCCAAGGAGCTCTTCATGACCTTTCCATTAAAAAGCAAATCATAAACGATCACGATGTGGCAAAAATAGAAGAAGTAGCACTCTCGAACAGGAAACATTTAGACAAAGTATTCCTTCAACAAGAATCCGACCAAAAATGGAAATGGAGTCTAGTAGGAGGGACATCCCTGTCCTCAACTCTATTGATTATTATTCTATTTTTAATCTATTATCATCTGAAAGCTACTCAACAAAGGAAATCAAGGAAACGCCAGAAGTTGATAAACCTCGAACTCAACAACATCCTGCCAGGAATTCAGAATAACCAACCAAGTGCCGAGGACGACACTTTTTCACCCCCCCGATGAATCACGTTATGATATGCACACCAAAGGACCACGATCAGCACATTCCAAACATCGTACGATCGCGGCCAGCCAATAGCCATCGTTCCGCTGCATCAGCATTACTCATCGATATATACCAGCAGCAGAACCCACGACGCTGTTCAGTTCTCATTCAAATTCTTTCCGTGACCGTCCACGTTTGCTTAATAAATGATATTTAGATAATAAACTGTATGTTGATTATAATAAACGTTTTTTAAAAGCTGAACGTCGAAGGCCACAACAAGATTATATATATATATATATATATATATATATATATATATATATATATATATATATATATATATATATATATATATATATATATATATATATATATATATATATATATATTGTATTTCGCTCCTTCTCTGGTTTTTATCGGTACAATTTGAGGAGCACAAATCGGACCTATCAAAAATGGGCACATAATGCATTTGGACAATGCTTGATATTTCACAATTATTCAATTGTGTATCTCAAGAAAAATAAAATGTTATTCATTGTGATAGATGCGTAGACATATTTCCCATCAATTGATGCAAACACCTTGTGCACCCGTGGCCGAGTGGTTAGCGTCTCACATTGTCATGCCGGGTGTTCGGGATCGATTTCCGTTCTGGCCGAGGGATTTTTCGTCAAAGAAATTTCCTTCGACTTGCACTGTGGTCACGCGTATTCTAGAGAATGCATACGTTGAGACGGCAAAAGTTCCATAGGGAACGTTAACGCCATTCAATATATAATACCTTTGCGATCTATTAAGAAATGGTCGTGTTATAAGCGTTCAATATCTTTCATTTTTTCCTACTAGTTCAGTTTCTAGATTTTAATTTTACCCCCTATATCTTCCGGTTAGACGTAGTCCTACGTTAAAATTTATTCTGAGGCCAATGTTGAGCCGCCTCGGTTCCTCATCCTTACTAGTTGGAGACTTCATCTCCCCCTATAACATTAACATCAGAATAAATTTAATAAATTTACAAAAATAAATTCATAAAAATTTGCGCTCCAGTTGCATTAATACTTAAGTACCGTAACATTTTTAACTTTCCTCATCCGGTTTGTGGTAATATAATTTAACATTATTTTTTTGATTTACATTTTGTGTCATTCTGAATAATGCTGACTGTTCTTTATGCATGTACACTTAATTTTTGGAAGCTAGAATTCCTCGCACATTTTTTATTCTTGTTCAATTTCAATTTTTCAATTTTTTATTTCTCGTTCAACGGTTGCTGAGGAATGCGGCAGAATCAGCAATGTTGGAATACCTAATTTCTCTTAATTTGGTAAAAAAAAATTCCCAAAAGAATGAAGCATTCTTGTTCGTTTATAGTGAAGTCAGTAAAATTCAGGATACGAATCCTCCTAAATTCATTATCCTGAATATAATTTCGATCGCAAATATTCGGAAGACTTTGTAGAAGGGGAACAACTAACATATGCTTTTTTTTCTATGACATTAGTTGAATCAATTATCGTTATGTTGATGATCCAAGGATCATTGAAATTAAGTAGTTTTAGAACATGGTTGCAAGATGCAGTATAAGAAATTATCGAATCGATCTTGAATTCAACTACGGCGTTGTCTCAAATATTCAAATGTTCATTGATTAACATTTGGTGTTGCGGCACCTAAATAAATATTATCCAAACTGAAATAATTTTCCTGATTAAACAGTACGTTGTTCAGATTGGTCATGTTTATGGTATGATCTGCCTGAAAAAGTTATTTAAAAGTGTCCTGAATGATCTCGACATGCTCAAATACAAAGTGAATAGTTCCGGACTTTCGCTATGAATCAACCTGTTAATATTGTTCACCATGGTTCACCATGGACGGGTGCAGAATTTTCAAGGGGTTTCAACTCTACGAGAGCTTAAATTCCAGCAAACTTTTTGTTTCGTAAAGGACTACAGCTTAGATAGAAGTAGATGTTCTTACACAGTTGCTCGATTCTCTCAGGCATGTGTTTACATACATATGATGCACACAGGGCTACACTATAGCAATTACATTTTAGTGTGAACAAGTCTGGGCAGTCTTTCCTTGGATACGTTCCTAATGACTTCTCGGGACCGGTCATGTTATTAGGTCCGTCGGCAGAATATACTACAAGATTCTAGTTGTATGGTATTCCGTCTCTATTAAGGGGATATTCTAGTGTAGAGACAGGAATTTCGGACGTTTTTTGGAGCTCCGTAGAAATAAAACAAAGAATATTTTTACTATCCATTATATCATTATTTGTTCATCTATCTTTTAACAATAAAACGAAAATTGAACGGAGATTAAATAATCATAACTACAATAGTTACAAGCTGATGAAGTGAGGGGGTTAAAAAAAAAGTTGTGCCATGGCGTACACGATTCCAGCCCTTCTGGTTGTCTGAAGCAAAAAAATCGAACAGATTCTGAATCAGTAAAAATGCCGCTATCGCATGAATCTCGGACAAGTCAAAAATATGTTATTTGACAAAATGGCGGCCGTTTGAAAAACAAAATGCGGTTTAAAGCAATTTAGAATACTGCCTTAAAGCAGGAAATCACAGTCTCGTAGAGCGTTTTGGAGTCAGTTTCAATAACTTCAATGAAGTCGTAGAAGCAGTCTTTATCTTGGAGTGTATCTTCCTCCCAAATGAACGTGCGTGCGATCAACGCTAACGGCTTCTTCGGTGAAAAGGCAGTAGACTCGTTTGCTATCAGGCTTTCCTCAGAGATTCCAATGAAATTTTTAAAAAAGCTGGAAAGATTGGAAAAAAACTGGATCGAGCTCGAGAATATTTTTTTTTTTGTAAATTTTGTTTATATTAACAACAAAAAATTACGATATACCGTGACTGTGTCAGTAAGAAGCATTTTTGATTTCCCTGTTTGTTATCATACATTTCAACATTATACTTCTGTTCCTTCTTCTTTCTTTGTTTTTAAGAGGCTTTAAACTTTGAAGTTCATACTTCTGTTTTACATTTAGTGTCATTCTAACTATTCCTGGCTTTGCTTTATTTTTCTACATTATTCTTCGTTTCTACATAATTCGTGGAAGTTTGAATTCCTCCCATAGGTTTCGTTCCTTTTCTTTTTCCTAGATTTGATTTGTTCGATTTGAATACTGAAAAAAAAAATCCCAATGGTTGCTGAGGAATGCGACAGTATCAAGAATGTTGAAAATATTTTTCGTCAATTTGGGATAAGCAAAATTAATGTCATACCATTTTGGGGTAAATTTTACTCCAAGAGAAGCATCCTGACGTTGGCTTACAGTGAACTCAGTGAAATCCAGGGTTCGGATCTACCTCAATTCATTATCGATTTCTTGGATTTTAATTCGATCGCAAACATTCGGAAGACTTTGTAGAAAGGGAGCAATTTACATATGATTATTGTATCAATTATTGCCATGTTGATGATTAACTTAATTGAACTTGAGCTTGATTGCAGAGTGTAATGTAAAACTTCATCAAATTGGTCTTGAAATCAGTTACGAACGAACGAAATGAATTATATAGGCTCTAAACTTTTCGGTTTATTCGCCTCTAGGCATCAGTTACTGCGTTGTGTGAAATTTTGCCAGAATCTCTCAGGAAACGATAAACGATATTTGATGAAAAAAAAATCCTTCTATGCATATGTTTTAATTTCAACAATGACAGAGTTACATTTTACTTTGAATAAAAAAATAAATAAATATAGTAATGGAACATATAAATTAATGGATTTAAATAACATTTTGGAAGTGAAAATTTTAAAAGTTATTAATTTTTAATGTGTAATTATTAAATTTACTGATAAAATTCATACTAAACTTGATTGTTTCTATCAATTAATTGAAAGCTCTCTAACCACTCTACAATTTGTTCTTTGACGCCCAACTTCTATATTTCTTAATTTCTCTGCAATATCGATACAAACAATTCCTGGTGAAAATTGAAGCAAAATCTTCAAAAATCGCGATTTTCACCTCACTGTACTTATAATAGCTGATTAATTTTACTTTAACGTTGAAATATTGCCATTTTTTCTGGAAATAAGTCATATTTGAATTATAAAAAAATATTTTTGTTAATTATAACAAGTCCAAAATTGTATAATCGAATCATATATAATCTAATCCGACTTGTACTGACAAATATTCATTGATCAGCATTTCGATAACAGCACCTGACATAATGACATAATTTTCCTGATCGAACTGAATATCAAAGGAAGGGAGGCAAATTAGTGAGAAAACACCATACTGTATTTTTGTGTGCTTATACTAGATCTATGTAGATATAAATAGAGAAAGACGATACTCGTCATAAAGGTCTTCGATGTGAGCGGAGCGTAGTTGTATTCTCTCAACTGGAAGGAAAGAATATAATTTTGGGGAGTAAAAAACATGAAAATACCGAAAAATTAAAAAAAAAAGCTAGATAAAACTGTGAAAATTAAAATAAAACTGGAGATTGTGTGCATTTGGCTGGTTTGTTGACATGTTAAAAAAAGGAAATATACAGGAAGAGCTGAAAGGTTGGCAACTCTGCCGTGTAGTGTATACTCCCTTTGACTCTTCATATAGTCAATGGAAATATCAGAGGAATATCAGTCATTCCTGAAATATTTTATGCAACGTCAAGTGATTTTATGTTATACTGGCTGACCCGGCAAATCTCATCCTGCTCAAATATCACTTTCACGTTTTCTTACTAAGCGCACGTTCATGGGTCCAACGGCAAAACTGTTCGGTGATTGATCTTCTAATCTACACACTTCTACACATCTACACAATTCTCATTCAAGATTTTTCAACCACTTGCAAATAACATGTTTCTCCGTTACATGGAATAAATGTTTGGTACAGAAAAAATGATAGAAAAAAGACAGCTCTAAATCGGACATTCCCGTTCTCGAGGGGGGGGGGGGCGGTCTCGAACTATCATAAGAACCTTCTAGGACCCTAAAAACCCCTACGTATCACTTTTCATGTCGATCGGTTCAGTAGTTTCTGAGTCCATAAGAATCAATCAGACAGATAGACAGACAGAAATCCATTTTCATATCTAAAGAAAGATAGATTGGGGAATGTCGGGAAAGACGGACACACCTTTATTTTACATTTTTTATTTTAAATATTAATGATATACAAACTTGCAATTCAGTGTATCAATACCTTTGACACTGACACTGTGTACATTTAGCTGGCTTTCTGTTAAAATTGTAAATAAAAACAAAAACGTAATCTTTTCATTGTTATCGAGTAATTTTCGGGGTATTTTTCGTCACGTGAATGTTTTACCATCACTTCTCTTCCAGATTATCGAATTAGCGGTGATGTTTTTCATTTTTACTCCAGAAATATTGACTAAAATAAAATACTAATCAAGTCGGGTAAGACGGCAAAAGACAAACATTTTGTTTTGAAAACAATTTGATTATCTCTTCCTTCTTTTATTAACAGATGACCACTAACTACGTTTGCGAGTGCAACCACATATCATGGACGAATCAGCAGAGTGGTTTTGAAAACGAAATCGGAATTTATCATTCCGAATGCCAAAAGTTATTTACGATATGAAAAAAAGAGAAAAATTACAAGTTTTTCTAGATGATTTTAGTCTAGCTTAATGGCATATTTGAATCCCTCCAAAACATATCGAGTACATAAACTTGAATTTTCAGTTAGTGTCCATCTTTCTCGACTGAATCTCATTTATTCAAAAATACCGGATACATTCATTTTTCAAAATTTCTGCCTCAAAAACAATTTTTATTATAAAAAGAGACCTAGACTATCAATTTGTGGTGAGATAGCTATATATTTTTTTGTGAAATTCACGAAAAAAATCAACTTTTACTTAGAGTGTTCGTCTTTACCGGCACCCCCCCCTTCACCTAGATTGGATACCGAAGGGATAAGACCCATTCTAGAATTAATTAGTGCCGGTCATGATACTTAATTAGTCACTGATACTATATTTTGTTATTATCTTTATATATAAAAGAGACTTTTTCTCACGTACGTATAACTCATCATCACGGGAGAACGGCTGATCAGTTCTACGTCGTCCATATATTTTGTGAGTTTGTCTATATTTTGTGAGTAAGAGGTACACATGTGTATGTTTCGCTGGGAAAATCATCATTTAGATCAATTTGACAGATCTGAACGATAACATACAAGCTCTCTTGAAGTATATTCGTTTTTTACCAACCAAAATATTCTCTAGAAATACATTATATGGCAGAACAACGTTTGCCGGGTCAGCTAGTTATTATTATTTATATTGTAAGAACAATCGATATAAAAAGAAAAATAACATTCAATTATGATAATTTATTCAGACATCCTTCAGTCGAACTGCGTGCACCCGAATGTGGGTGTGAGGATCCTCCGGTTGCACCACCGACTTTTTATCGCTGTCCACCAAATGTTTGTACGGTACCGACCACATGCACTCCATACCCGCTCGATGTGCCACCTTTGAGCTGCAATGGAAAAACATTGACGGTCTTTGTAGTGTTCCTTCAGCATATCGTGTGCATCCGTCCCGATCACATACTAACCTGTACTCGTTGGTACAGTCCATTCGTGCAACTTCGAAGCCCAAATCACGTGCCAAACGCAGGGAATGGAGCGTTAATTGTAACGCAATACCTTGACGCTGGGCCTCACGTGCGGTCGCAAGGATGGAAATCTGGAAGCGAAAGATGAGAAACATTTCACATGAGCGACTTTGGATGCATGTGCAGAATAGTGCATCTAATCGCGTATGCTTTAATGCGCATGAGTATTGTACTTATTTGTGCGTGCATACCTCGAAAATGCAAGAAGCTTTCAGCTTCTGATGTAACTGCGGTTCAGTGGAAACGATTGACCAGATGTAGAAGAGTTTTCGCAAAGGATCACACTGAATCGTATCCCCTTGTTGCTTGAGCTTATCTCCATCCCACTGACAGTTCCGCTGATTCATCGCAACTCCAACTATTCGATTATCTTTTGCCACGGCTAGCATACTGAATCCTAAAATCAGAGCAAGACAGATTTTTACGGTCACATTTTCATCATACTTATCCTCTACCATGTTTCAATTGTGCACTCAAATAGCATTCCAAGGTAGCGTTCGCTACAGATTTTGTGATTTTAAGACTTCGCATCAACGGCTCCTCACAGTAGAAATTCTCCCGTATGAAGTGCATTATATGTGGCTCATCTTGGAATTTGGCCAACCGTATACTGTAGGGGCGTGGTATGGACTAATCGGAAATAAATCTCAATTTTTAAATTTTGTTTTGGAATACAAAGTAACTCACTGATATTGACAGAATGCCTTTTCCTCGCTTCTGATTCCATTTGTTTGGCCCTTCGTTGATTTGGTTTTGAAGCAAGTCAATATTACCTCTCTTCAGTAAATCGTTCGCGAGAAATAGTTTATCACATGTGATTTTCAACTGCCGAAACATAACGATGGATATGATATGAGTTGGTTTTAAACGTTCATTAATATCGACGTAAAACGTCCAGTGGACTTCGTGGGTTACTTGGATGGTCGTTCCGATGTGATTCCATTTTCAGTTTCATTAAAGTTCATTAAAGTTCAGTTTCAATTTGAGTTGAGCTATTAAAACTGCCATGGCTGAGTAACTGGCGTCTCACTTAGCAGGCCGAGGGCTAAGAGGGTTCGATTCCCGATCTGATTTGAGGCCAAATTTTAGCCGTTTGCACTGATATATGCGAATCCTCGAACTTACCACTAAGTATAAAATTAAGGCGTGTGTTGTATGTGCGTTACAAATATAATCATGCGCCGCATTGCCATACACCATCAACGGCAACGTCGCGATCGGCAATATAAGCCCAAGAGAATAGTTGATGGAACGTTGATAGTGACGTTGTATGTGTATCGCACTTTATTCAGTGTAGAAATCTAAATTAAATAATTTTTGAAAATGACACATATGATACTACTATGAGACGTGAGGTTCCCTTAGGAACGCATTCTATGAGAAAGAATAGAATAGTTCGAGGTTCTTCAAAAAGATCATGGGCTACATCCTTACAAGATCAAATTGACTGAAGAACTTGAGTGAAGAACCATATGAAGCGCTGTAACTTCTTCATTTGGTCTCTGGCGAATCTTGAAGAAGATAGTGATTTTAATCACAAAATCATCTCCAACGATGAGGCTCATTACTTTGCTCAGTATGGCGTGTCATGAATACCAAGACTTGTTCTAAACGCCACCTGAGTACGGCAAGCCCCAGACAAATATTGTCCTGTACCTGAATAGAAATGGAACCAGGCTACATTATTGGGACTACCGCGCGTTACGGAAGCGTGTAAAAGCCGTAACTGCAGCAAGTGGAATCTCGATCGATGATTAACATAGTTTATGACTCTCAGAAGTGTGAAGTGTGGTCCCATCCGGGGGTTGGGGTTCGATTCCCGTTCTGGTCGGGGGAATTTTCCGTCAAAGAAATTTCCTCCGACTTGCACTGTGTTCACGCGTATTGTAAAGCTTGCCACTCAGAATGCATTCAAGGCGTGTTTTTTGGCATAGAAATCTCAACTGAATACTAATTAAAATAATGCAAGTAATACTACGTTAAGACGGCGAAGTTCCTCTAGGAACGTTAGGGCCATTTAAGAAGAAGAAGAAGAAGATGAATCTCAAGACGCGTCCACATTACGCCGAGCGGCCTTGGCCGCCCGGTAAAGCCGAGTAAATGTGGACGTATCGCCCGGGCTTGCCGACGTGCCGAAAACCGACTCGAAACAAACCGAACCCAACTCGAAACAAGTAGGTCCGGTTCGAGAAAGTAAATTAGCGTTGACGACATTGTGCTTCATGTGTTCGTGACGGCTTCGTACATCCGATGAGGCTTCGGCTTCGTGCACCCGATGTAGCGTCCTTCTTCTTGAATGGCGTTAACGTTCCCTATGGAACTTTTGCCGTCCCAACGTATGCATTAACTAGCGTCATTTATTAATACTTAGTTGAGATTTTCTAAGCCAAATAACACGCCTTGAATGTATTCCGAGGGGCAAGCTCTAGAATACGCGTGATCACAGTGCAAGTCGAAGGAAATTTCTTTGACGAAAAAATCCCCCGGCCAGAACGGGGATCGAACCCGAACACCCGGCATGATAATGTGAGACGCTAACCACTCGGCCACGGGTGCACCTCCCGATGTAGCGTCCACATTACACAACGAACCGAGTATGCCGCCTGGTACAGGCTGATCGGCATCATTCGGCATAATGTGGACGCGCCTTCAGAAGTAGACTTTCCGAGATCTCGCACAGTACACAAAAGAGACAGAGTGCTTTCGCATCTCACAAAGTCACTGGAAGCTGTCTGCAACAAATGAGCGAGGCAAAAGGCACCCGAGCGAGCAGACTTCCTGTGCGCGCTTAAATTTCGAGAGACGAGTATCGATTTTTTTCTTCCTCACAACTCTTTCATGTGCAAGTGATAAGACCGGGCTTTAACACGTGAGCTTGGTTTTGGCTCTTTCTCTTCTCTTGTATCAAATTTTATGATGCGTTCAGGAATGCCTCGTCGCGTTTCGATGCGAACGATGTACATGTGTTGTGTACAGGATGCTCGTGCCATATTTATGTGAAGCAGTTCTTAATTACTAATTGTTCTACGTGCCATTTTACGAAGATTAAAATTTTAAAACCAGAAGCACAACTTCCCCGACAGCATCAAATGTCACTTTGAGGCAGGTACACGAGAAAGTATCGCGAGCACCAACACATGTGCATCGCTCATGTGCTCCTCTCTTTGGTGGGGTCTCCCATAGAAATGAAACACAAATTTCTACATAATTTGAGAACTAATCAAGCGAATGGATCCAACTTTGGGATCTGAGGGTTTTTGGGTACAAGAAATGTTTCTATGATGGAATGACACCTCTTTATTTTGATAAAACGCACTCGTATGTCTTCTTCTATCTATATAAATAAAAATGGATCGCCGAATGTGTTGATAAGAGCAAAACTCGAGAAAGGAATTGTTCAATTTAGGGCTGTCTTTATTCTATAATATTTTCTGTATCAAACATTTATTCCATGTAACGGACAAATCTTGCACGAGAATTGTGTCTGAAAATAATCTGATATTATAATGTCGGTAGAAGTACTGAAATTTTATTTTTTTTTATCCCATTTATTTATTTAAGGCTCATTAGCATTTTAGCTGTAACAGAGCCGAATTTTAATCGTGTACATGTCACACGGTTATCATATCTATAATTAGCACATTACACAGTTGCCATTCGCCAGTATTCCTTCTATACCATTACATATGGTACATTCACAAAGTAGCCATTTAGGCGTAAGGGTATTCTTTCTGTTCTTCCATTATCCAGTTGGACCACCGGACAGCGGAGACAGTTGTTTGATCATTGTTGAGTTATTTATAGAACAGTAGCCCGATGTGTCTGGCAGAGCAGAGCAGTTGTATGGATGAATCGATCTTATTTCGACCGTGGATCGATCTCCATCGCTGATGATTGTTGCGTGGACGTAGCTATTCTGTAACAACACAAAGGTGGTCAATGAGGGCCCTGAGTTTTGAACTCACGATCGATCGCTTACTATGCGAACGCGCAACCAATGTGGCTACGGAGACCCCCTCTGAAATTTTATAGTAAGTAATAATTTTAAGAGGTGGATTAGAAGATCGATCAATGAACAGTTCTGCGATTGGGCCCATGAACGAGCGCTTAGTAAGAAAACGTGGGTGTGATAACGAAAAATAAATTTTGGGCGGGACGAAGTATTAAAAAAAAGTATTTGAAAGTTCATTGATTTTACAAGAACTTAGTTGAACATTATATTTAATCGGATAGCTGGCTTCGGAGCTATGATTTTTTTTGGAACGGTTCCGAAAAAAATTCGAACGATTGCGGTAAAGGTGACAACGATCAGGCTGAAGTACTGTGGCTGGACAGGAGCGCAGGTTAGGAAGATGTATCGGAAATCGAGAGTGTGGGTAAATCAGCCTTCCTGTGATCGATCATATTTCGCCATATGCAAGGTCACAATGAACCGAATAACTAGAACTAGAAGATCACTCCCTGCCAGTGTTGCCACATTTTCAAAACCTTCGTTATCTGTACTTTTTCTTTCAAAAATCTGTATCGAAATTTGCACCATAACTGTTTTTTGCAAAGGAAAATCAGTAAATTAAATATCTGTAAAATTAGAATAGAATCTACTACTTAAGTCTCAATTTACTCATCTGTTTAATGATACTTATACACCCATACTAGCGTTGGCAGAAAACATATTGGGCCTGATTACGAACGTCACTTCACGGTGAAAACGGAATGAAATGCATACAAATTGCATACAATTCATTTCGTTTTCACCGTGAAGTGACAGTCGTGATCAGGCCCATTATCATTTCATTTTCATTTATTCATTCATAGATACTTGCAGAGTAAGGACTTTTTTTTTTTTTTTTTAATCGTTTATTTTTACAGGCTCAGTTACTTAAGTTTAAAGGAGCCGAATTCTTAAATATATTTTTAAAACTATATATATATAGAAACAATTTTCTTACATCTATGATTAGTAAGGTGGAAAACCGATTACTCGCGGTGTACTCGAGTTTAGAAGGGTGACATATTTTTAGGAGAAGGATGGGATATAAGGAAATTGTAACAATGTTGATGAGCACTCAATTCTTAAATCTATTCGTATATCTATAGTTTATTTACATTTCAACTTATTCTACTATTTATAGAAAGGGGACGAATTACCCGCAAAGGAAGGAAAGGAGGGTATAAGGATGTAGGGACAATCACACACGAAGATCTATAGCTTTAAGGAAAACATATATATGGGACATGTAATCAAGGTCTAACCGAGCCAACACATCTCTCACCGGCACATTGGGCTGTCTTCCTCGGGCCCGAAGGGAGTTTTCTAAATTTGATCTGGCGACCAGATACACCTCGCACGACCAAACAATGTGCTCGATGTCGTGATAACCTTGGCCACAAACGCAGAGATTGCTGCTGGCAAGATTGAAACGAAAGAGTAGTGCATCTAACGAACAGTGATTGGACATGAGTCGGGAGAAGGTGCGGATAAAGTCCCGACTCAAGTCTAGACTTTTGAACCACGGTTTGAGGCTAACCTTAGGGATAATCGAGTGAAACCACCGGCCCAATTCATCTTCATTCCACTTGCGTTGCCAGTTAGCGATGGTATTTTTGCGAACTAAAGAATAAAATTCATTGAAGGCGATTTGACGCTGATAAATATCGCCTTCAATTGCACCTACCTTTGCCAATGAGTCAGCCCTCTCATTACCCGGAATTGAGCAATGTGAAGGGACCCAGACAAAGGTAATGACATAACAGCGTCTGGATAAAGCACTCAAAATTTCTCGTATTCTCTCAAGGAAGTACGGCGAGTGCTTTTCCGGCCTCACTTAGCTTCGACAGAGCTAAGACTATCCGTTACAATGTAATAGTGTTCAACAGGTCGTGAGGCGACGCTGTCCAGCGCCCAGTATATCGCTGCCAATTCAGCAATATATACCGAGCAAGGATTCTGAAGACTGTGTGAGGTGCTAAAAAATACGTTGAACACTCCAAATCCTGTGGACTCATTCATAGAGGACCCATCAGTAAAGTATATATTATCACAATTGATACGCCCATACTTTGCATTGAAGATTGTAGGAACGAACCCCAATCTAAGATAATCTGGATTTTCATGGATTTTCTCCTTCATGAACAGATCGAAATGTACAGAGGAATTGATGTAGTCAGGAAAACAAACACGGTTGGGAATATACGAAAAAGGAACAACCTGCATAGAGGTGAATTCATGATATGAATTCATGAATCCAGAATGAAAATTTAGCTCGATCAATTGCTCAAAATTTCCGATCACCAATGGATTCATAACCTTACACCGGATGAGGAACCGAAGAGATAATAAATTGAAGCGATCTTTTAGTGGGAGTACACCTGCCAAAACCTCGAGACTCATGGTATGCGTTGAGGGCATACATCCCAACGCAATACGGAGACAAAGATACTGAATTCGCTCGAGTTTAATGAGGTGTGTTTTGGCAGCTGATTGAAAACAGAAATTGCCATACTCCATCACTGAGAGAATAGTTGTTCGATACAACATAATAAGATCTTCGGGATGGGCTCCCCACCAGGTGCCGGTAATTGTACGGAGAAAGTTTATTCTTTGTTGACATTTTTTACTCAGATACCTAATATGGGCCCCCCAAGTACATTTGGAGTCGAACCAGACCCCAAGATACTTGAATGACATAGCATGAGTGATCGGTTTACCCAAAAGTTGAAGCTTTGGTTTTGCTGGTCTATGCTTCCTAGAAAAAACAACCATCTCTGTTTTCTCCGTGGAGAATTCGATCCCTAGCCCAATGGCCCAGGTTGAAAGTATTTTGTAAGGGTCCTTGCAGGTCGGATTCGTTTGATCCTACGACAGACACCACTCCATCATCTGCAAGTTGTCTTAGGCTGCAATTTTGTGTAATTGTCGATGTCGCTTACATAGAAATTGTACAAAAGGGGGCTTAAACATGAGCCCTGGGGGAGTCCCATGTAAGAGACCCGACTTACTGCCGAATCTCCGTGAGAAAAGTTCAAATGTTTCTCACAAAGCAAGTTATATAACATATTATTCAATAGAGGCGGCAGACCCCGAGATTGTAATTTGTCTCACAAAACCTCTATTGAAACAGAATCAAAGGCCCCCTTTATGTCCAAGAATACTGAAGCCATTTGTTTTTTTTTCGGCGTAAGCCATTTGAATTTCTGAAGAAAGCAACGCAAGACAATCATTCGTCCCCTTGCCCCTGCGGAACCCATATTGTGTATCTGAGAGTAGGCCATTCGTTTCAACCCATCGATCAAGGCGAAACAAGATCATTTTCTCCAACAATTTCCGTATACAAGACAGCATTGCTATTGGGCGGTACGAATTGAAGTCGGACGCGGGTTTTCCGGGCTTTTGAATAGCTATAACTCGTACTTGTCTCCAATCATCTGGAACAATATTATCCTCCAGAAACCGATTGAATAAGTTCAACAAGCGATGTTTCGCCACATCAGGGAGATTTTTCAGCAAGTTGAACTTAATTCTATCCGATCCCGGAGCAGAATTGTTACATGAAAGGAGAGCAAGAGAGAATTCTACCATCGAAAACTCGGAATCAAGATCGCACCTATCTTGTGGTATATCTCGAACAATTTTTTGCACAGGAGCGGAATCAGGACAAACCTTCCGTGCAAAATTCAAAATCCATCGATGTGAATATTCTTCGCTTTCATTCGTTGAAGAGCGATTTCTCATGTTTCGAGCCACTTTCCATAATTTTTTCATTGACGTTTCTCGTGACAAACCTCCCACGAAATTTCGCCAATAAGCACGTTTTTCCCTTTGATCAAGTTTTTAAATTGATTTTCAAGGTCCAAATACGTCTGAAAATTTTCAGGGGTTCCACGTTTCCGAAAAGCTTTAAATGCATTCGATTTTTCTACATAAAGCTTGGAACATATGCTATCCCACCATAGATTGGGAGGCCTTCGACGAATAGTGGAACCTGGGATGGGTTTCGTTTGAGCGCGAACCGCGCTGTCATAGATCAAACGAGAAATGAAGTTATACTCCTCCAATGGAGGCAAACCATCTCTGGAATTGATGGCAATCGCGTCCGCATATTTTTTCCAGTCAATGTGTCTTGTGAGGTCATATGCCATGTTTATATATTCAGAAGAATTCGACCCAATGGTGATGGAAATTTTGATTGGCAAGTGATCACTACCGTTGGGGTCCTGGATTACATTCCACTTGCAATCTAACGATAGTGAATTCGAGCAAAGCGAGAGGTCAAGAGCACTTGGTTTAGCAGGAGGTTTAGGAACACGTGTTGTTTCCCCAGTATTCAAAACGGTCATATTGAAGCTGTTACAAAGGTCATATATCAACGATGAACGATTGTCGTCGTACTGTTCCCCCCAGGCAGTTCCGTGAGAGTTGAAGTCTCCCAAGATCAATCGTGGCTCAGGAAGAAGTGAGCACATGTCAACAAGTTGCTTGCGGCTAACCGCAGCTCTCGGAGGCCAATACAAGCTGACAATACAGAGGTCTTTTCCTCTGATGTTTGCATGACAAGCAACAGCTTCAATCCCTCCAATAGGTGGAAGGTCAATTCGAAAAAATGAGTGGCACTTATTGATCCCCAATAACACCCCTCCGTATCTATCATCACGGTCCAAGCGTATAATATTGAAATCATGGAAAGAGAGATCATCTCGCGAAGAAAGCCAAGTTTCGGACAGAGCAAAAACATCACAATTGAACTTATGAATTAAAAATTTGAATGTATCCAATTTAGGGATAAGACTACGACAATTCCACTGTAAAACAGTGATATCTCCGACCTCTCTATTTGAATTAGACATCAAGAGAGATAATCATTGCAAGGAGGGGCCATGTTTGCATCAATTGTTGCAAAATTGTCTTTAATACTGGAAGCATTGAGATGACAATGGTTCTGATGGAGTCGGAAACATTAAAACACTTGAAGATTTGATCCAAAAGGTCAGACAACTTTATAAATCCCGATTGGGAAGTTGAGCTGGACGGAAAAACAGGGACAGTTGGGGTTTTTGATGTCCCCTCGAGTGCTGGGTCGTTCGAAGGTGAACTATTCCCACGGAAGCCAGGAGGAACCTGATTTTGCTTGTCCGCTGCACTCGATTTTTTAGGCAAGCTAACTGGGGGTATCACCGAGGGGACTTGTTCTTGAACTTTGGGAGTGGTCACATTTTTGCGCCGGGGATTCCCTTTGAAAATAAACGGTGTGCCCCCGCTAGCTATGTCCGCTTCCATTTCATCAACTGGCAACGTGGAAAAGATATTGTTTGTTGAGATTGGTTGTTGTTGTTGTTGGGCCAGTGGAGAAGCGCCCTTTAAAATTTCCGCAAAAGTGCGCTTCGAGCGTTCCTTTAAAGAGCGCTTCTGTTTCTCCCAGCGACTCTTGTAAGTTTCACAAGCTGAGAGCGCGTGTGGGGATCCTCCGCAATATGGACACTTATGCTCAGTCGCACTGCAGGATTTCCCCTCATGTTGCTCTCCGCAAGTGGCACAGCGCTCCTTGTTGGCACAATAATCTGAAGTGTGACCAACTGACTTGCATTTGTTGCAAGTCATGGGCTTTGGCACGAAGAGTCGCACAGGTAGTCTCAATTTGTCCACCATAACGTAGTCAGGGAGGGCGGCACCAGCAAAGGTGACTCGAAACGAGTCTGACGGCGTAAATTTAGTTTGGTCCCCATCATGGGAGAGTTTCCCGAGTTGGCGACAGTCCAAGATCGTTACTTCCATTGAGGGAAGCTTCTTGAACTTGCCTTTTCCTTCTTTTTTTATTTGTTCGCTCGTCAGACCCGTTTCAGTTATCACCCCCTCAATTTCTACGATATGGGAGGGTATAAATGTTCTATATTCGAGAGTGAAGTGTTGGTCAGCAACAATCTCGTTTGCGTGTTTCCGTTCATTCACGACAACTCGCAATTTGTTCGGTCTAACCCTGCGAATTTCAGATACAGAAGTGTATCTGGCCAGATCTTTCATGATCTGAATCACGTTAAGGCTTTTTCCTTTTGGTTTTGGCCGGAGGAAAACAACCCACGGGCCAGTTCCAGGTGCATCTTCTGGATAAACTCTGACACGTGGAGCGGAGACAACAGAGGGAGAAGACGAGGACGAAGACGAGGACGAGGATTGGGTTGGATCGGAAACATCAGAAGGGGGAAGCGAAATCGATGATGGGAGAGGGGGAGTGGAAGTAACAGTGGGTTCAGAAGGGAGGCTTGCTATTTTCTTAGAGGGGGGCTTGGAAGGATGAGCAGATTCGTCCCCAGAAGAATTATCTTCTTTTTGAGGGACTCGTTTATGTTTTTTCCCAGATCTTGAATGGGATTCATTATCGGAGATTTCCATCTCTGGAGATCCTCCACTATTCTCCATTTTACAAAAATTTTTGTCTTATTTCTAATCTATTATTGACTTTAACAATAATCTCAAAAAAAAAAATAACAAAACAAACAAACAAAAAATTATGATGATAATATTAAGCAATGAACATATGAGTTGAACAATAATATTAATATTAAATATGTGTACCTTAATATAAAAGTTGTTCCGATACTGCGCTCTACTGCCCTAACCAGGGAGAGACAGAGGCTACGCGCTATGGATCAACACAATAGCGCAAGAATAGCTCGCACGGTCACGTGATGATAATTCCCGTTAACGACAGCCACACGATGGCGATCCCGTTATGCCAATGTTCAACAGCCGCCAAGGGCTGCAAGCTGCAAGAGCGCTGCTTCCTTTGTTCCACTTCACAAAAGGTCAATTCGAAAGCGGACAGCAATGACCTTCACTCGTACACTATACCAATCGCACAATAGTAAAAGTGGCAACGCACAATAACGACACTGAACTTTACTCGTCAAGAGTTGGATAGCGAAAGAGTGTAAGGACTTCTCCTTTTTAAATTCTGCAATTGGATTCAATACGACCACATCTTAAATTTTGGATCCGAATTCAATGAACAACTATTTTCCTATTCTAATTTCTAATTTCTTCCTTCTAGCCAATCTATACATTCACGATTGAACCGTCCGCGTGATCGAATGATTTTAATTTCAGCTGGTAGCTGGTTCCACAGAATAATTGCTCGCACGAAGAATGAGTCTCTAAAATGAGAGGTATTTACTTGTGGCAGAACAAAATTTTGGGTTCGCGTGCCTCTAAAAGAAGTAAGCTTTTCAGAAAGATAAAGGGGACCATGATGTACTATTCTAAACAGAAAGATGATGTATCGCATTTTAAGAAATGTATGAAAAGAACATCCCAATAGCTGAGGGTGAAGATGAGAAACTCGAGAAAACGTACTAATTCCGAATATCCATCTAACACACCCATTTAGCGCAATCCTCAATCTCTCGATAGCAGCTACAGAAGCATTCGATGTTAATTCCAAGCCATAAGTGAAGTAGGGTAGTAGGAGAGATTTAAATAATCGTATTTTAACCGTGGCAGATAACATACTTGTAGTAAGCCTCAAGTGGCGCAGGCCAGCAATTATCTTCGGCAAAAAAATGCTTTTTCGTGTACTGAAGGGTGAAATGAACAAATGCCCAATCCCAATCAAGAACAATTCCCTTATCATATTGATGCTAGTTAGATTGGAAAAGTTTCTTATAGCGAATTCGTTTTTAAAACTGAGTTAGTGCCAAACGAATGCGGTGGTTTGTTGGTGTGCGTTATATAGTCTGATTTGTTTCTATTTGCGACGACAAATGTACAGTGTCGACGTCTGGTGGCGATATTAGAGCTTGGGAGGTAAATTATTCTATTATTGTTTATTCCACCTGAATATCCATCATTATTTTCGGCTCCCAATGAAAGCACATGAAGCTTAATGCCGTCTACGCGAATATACTCTTCAAAATCAGAATCCGAATTGGATTACGATTCCAATAATACTAAAGCAAAAGCAGCTAGTTTTACATTTTCATAGTCTTTATTTTTAGATTTTCCAAAACAATACTCGGAACTTGACAGTTCAGTATAGTTGTATTGGTGAACCCGAGTGCCAACCCGTGAAACATCTCAGTGCGAAACTAACAGCTTTAGGGGCGAATCTAGTGCGACACTAGGTTGAAACTGAGCGAATAAAAAAACGTTTTGACAGCAGTTAGCCTGGCACTGTGGTTGAAACTGAACAAAAACGAATTCACTATTATATCGAAAATTGCAGCAATCGAACCATTGAATAATTAAAATCGAATCTCTTTCTCATCTGCTTACCAGTCCCATGTATTACAAATTCAACAATCGAAAAAATCTGCAACAATCTGTACTTTAGGACAAAAATGTGTAATCTGTACCATACAGAGTCTGTACCAAAAATAAAAATGAAAAATTCTGTACCTTTCCAGATAAATCTGTACATGTGGTAATATTGTTCCCTGTTTCCTTTTGAACATATCGTTTATTTTCTTGAATTTATTTTTTGGTGTTTCGATTAGGCTGACCAAATAGTTCAGGAGTGAAAACGGGGCGCATAATACAAAAAAGACATACATTTTTTTGAAGTATTCTATTGAGTGAATTAAACCAATCAATCAAACATTATTAGACGTACTTAGACGGCTTTGTTCTCTACTACGAAGGAATATTTTTATGCTGAAGTTGTTTTGCGAAGGAGATTATGATTTTCTGGAAATTTCATCATAAAATTTGTCACTTTCCAGATCAAAACTGTCAAACAGAACTATGACTTTCAGAGCCGTGAATGTATAGTAAGTAAGCCAGTAAGTTTCACAAATTCCTTCTACTCTAGAAATTCGTTTTCTGTTCTGAAAATATTTGCGCAAAACGATTTGCAACTGGTGCGGATTATTTGTTCCACCTTTTTGTATCATTAATCATAATTCCTGTAATCTGTCTAAACAGAATGTTTTTTCTTAACTAATGCTACTTTGTTATATCTCGCCATTCATGAATATACTTTAATGTGAAACCGTTATGTCTTCACTGACTAGCCTTAAAAGTTTTCACAGTTTTTAGAACTTTAGTCTCCTGTATTTTACTTGACTTGCACTTGTTTTGACGTAGGACAATGTTTTTCAGTAAGGGTGCAAAATCAGAAAACGTCACGTTTTTATGAAATAGTTTTAACGTTAATAACTATTTTTGTTTCAATTGGATGTTGATGATTTGCATACCAGTTGGAATCAGATTCTGTGTCGAAAAAGGCTGTTCCAACCAAGTCAAAAAAATTAAATATGGCCAACATTCTTGAAATATTATTGACATCCAATAAATCCTGCAAATAACATGTTGGAAGTTATCGACGAAAACAAAAACAAATCCTGTTTGGCGTTAACAGCTCTATTTCGGTTGTGCATAGGAGTTACACGACATATGACCCATAGTGAACAAGGTACGTCTGCTATCACTATATGCCTAGTGAAATTCAATAAAAAAAAATTAACAAAAAACTATTCTAAAGTGGGCTTTCATGTGGGAGCACTGTTTGAAAACCACTGGTTTAAATTGACCCTCATATATTCGCGCAAATCGTAACTAGTATACTCACAGATTGTGTGTGTCTCTGTAATATTATTATTGTGTGTTTTAGGCGTTATTTGTATTTATTTAAAGAAAATATATAAATGATCGAAAGAACTCCAGAAAATATTTTGTCTTAAACATCATTGGAAGATGGAGCTCTAAACCAAAGCGAAGCAACTCTTACTCATTCTACATTTTCAGGTGGTCTGCAATTCTTATCCGCCCAATTGAGTTTCCTGTTGCGATCTCATCTCACAAATCAATCACGTTAGAATTGCTTTAAGCATAGGGAATTCTGAACGGGGAACGTCACAATGTTCACAAATTCTTTGTTTCGTAATCAAACACCGATTTTTTTCATGAAACGCACGAATGACGAAATTCAAATGTTCACCCGACGAAATTATTGTAGTGATTCAAAATGGGATCTCACACAGTGGCATGACACCGGCCACTTGGACACAACCCTCTATTTTTTTGAGAACCCTTTGTACCTCACTCATCAAAAATACTTCTTCTCTATTATTTTGAAGAACTTAGATAAAATCATCAAAATTGACAGCAACATTAGTGTCAGATACATCATCTCTTTCGATAATTTTGGCCTTCTTGGAAGAGGTGATGTAACTGATACTAAAGTTGCTGTAAATGATGATTTTATCAAAATTCTTCAAAATAATAGAGAAGAAGTTTTTTGATAAGTGAGGTACAAAGGGTTCTCAAAATATTTTATGAAACCGTACAAATGAAACACAAATTTCTGCATTACTCGAGATTTAATCAAGCAAACTGAACCAAATTTGGCATGTGGAGGTTTTAGGGTACAATAAATGTTTCTATTGTGGTTAAACACTCCACCACCCTCTCTAAGGGGGGGGGGGTCTGCCATACAAATGAAACACAAATTACAGGGGGCACACAAAACACAAACCCGAGAATTAATCAAGCACAATTTGGGATGTAAGGGTTTTTGGGTATGAGAAATTTTTCTATGATGGTATGACACCCCTCTTTCCTCTGGAATGGAGAGGGGGTCCCATATAAATATTACACGTATTTCAACCAAAAATATTCCAACATGACAATTGAAAATTTTCGGAAAACTCTGAAGGAAAATGGGAAAATTCTGAAAATTAAATTCCCATATGTACTAAGCACGATGAAACGCACTCCTATATCTTCTTCTATCTAAACCAATAAAAAAAATTTCACCGAATGTGTTGATAAGAGCAGAACTCGAGGAAGGAATTGTCCTATTTAGAGCTGTCTTTATTCTATCATATTTTCTGTACAAAATATTTATTCCATGTAACGAAGAAATATGTTATTTGCAAGTGGTTGAAAAATCTTGAACGAGAATTTTGTCTGAATATAATCTGATATTATAATGATGAGTTTTGTTAGAAATACTAGGAATTCTATAGTAAAAGGTAAATTCAATGGGGTCGATTACAAGATCGATCAATGAATAGTTCTGCGATTGGATCCATGAACTTGCTCATAGTAAGAAAACGTGAATGTTTGAAGGTATTAATAACAAAAAACGAATTTTGGGCGGGACGAAGTTTGCCGGGTCTGCTAGTATGATAATAAATATGCTCAGCTGTCCAATTTCTATAAGACCACTTCAAAACTCATAAGTATTATCAATGAAAAATTCAAAACATTCGGCTGATTTACATGTCAATGATTGGCCACTTTCCCATTTCGATTAATAACCTGAAAAATTCGTTCCAGCATTGTTTTGCTGGAATGTGAATTTTTTGTGACGATATCCACGCTTAAACAGTAGGAGAGAGGATTCCAGAACATATATGTAATCCTTGAAAGATGTGAAAGCTACCTTAAGCTTTCCGGTCGCACAGAATCCCACCCAAACCATGCGCCAGTCTCCATCAAAATTCCTGGTTGAAAAATACTATTTCTTCTTCCGTAAATCACGCCAGTACCCGTTGAAACCATCAGGACCATCCAAATTGAACTTTTTTTTTGTCAGTGAAGATAACCTATACATTGAAAAACTTTTCGTTATGGTATATAGCAAAATGTATTATTTTGGAAACATTCTTTGTTACAACATATCATGTCCCACTGTAGGTTTATATGAGCTTTGGCTTAACTCAGACGTCTTCCGATGTGGGATGGTGTAAGATGAGACTCTTTGACCTTTCAAGTCCTCTTTATCTGGGGATTTTTTACCAAAATTTGATGAATTGTCACCCGAGTAACATTGAAATTGGAATATTGGTTTATTTGCGTAAGTGGTTTTGAAGTATTCGAAGCTGTTCTAGCTATTTCCCGCTTATCCCGGTCCATGAGAATTCGCCAAGTAATTGAGCACTACATGATGAGATCGTCCAATCCGACAAGCAATCTCTCTGATATCAACATTTTCTTGGTGAAATGCAACGAGTTGTCTTTCTTCTCTCTCCGTGAACACTTTTCCCTTCGACATTTTCCAGATTTATTGATCAAAACAACAAAAAACAACGGAAAATGTAACTGGTCTTATACAACTTGACACTTGAAAAATACAAAAACATTCTTTAAGCTCAGCCCTTGTACACACACATATGAAAATCATGCATGGTAGTAGTCACCAATACATACACACTAGAATATAAATAGAAGCATTGTTTGTTTACAATGACAAAAAGCGGCAAGATCATCACCTGGTCCTATAGAAGTTGGACAGAGTGTATTTACAATATTATTTTAGTATTTTTTCTTTGTACTCAAAATACGGTACAAATTGATAAGAAAACGGGTCGATGAAAAATTGTCGAAAAAACGGTACTGTCCCGTTGAAAACGTAGTTTTGATTAACAAAGAAACATTAAATATAACATTAACACGTTAAGTCCCGCGTTGGTTCCTGGGGATTGACATTGAATTTTCCGTCTTTTTCGCGCCGATGTCACCGAACCGGCAGTAGACTTTTCGTTCGGAGAGTTTTGGCATTGGAAACGACAACAACAAACTTTCCAAATGATATTTAGAAAAGTCCATTATTGATTCGCTGGGACGGACGTGGGCTTGACGAAAAGTTCATTGTCGGTCCCCTATTTCGGTCGGGGCTCAACGGGTTAAACGCCATGGCGTAAACGATGTCAGGTCTTCAGATTATTCAAAACAAAACAAAAATGCAACAGATTCTCAATCAGTAAAGACGCCGATATGCTATGAACTTTGAACAAGCAAAAAAAAAGTTTTTAGTGAATATGGTAGCAGTTTGAAAATAAAAACAAGTTTTAGTACGTTTTCGATTTTTAAAGTAAAATGGAAAAAAAATATATAAAATCCATGCCATGCGATAGCGAGACGAATAAAGTATGTTCAGATGTATAAAGTATGAAAAAAGTAGATTCGAGAAAACGTGTTCAAAGTTTGGAATCAAAGACATACTAGATTATATACCGTGTCATTGAAATGGTCTTTACTTGTTATTCTTGAATGTCTAAACTCAAGAAATATGAAGATAGAACATTATTTTTGTGATGGCGGCCATTTTGGATTTGCATTTTTTATAGTTAACTGTGTCCTACTAGCCTTTCATTTGATACCCATATAGATGAGGTTCTGAGACAATATGTAATCCGCCATTTTGTAGTGGTCGCCATCTTGGATTTGCATTTTTCAATTTTTCATAAATAACTGTATTCTACTAGTCAAGCCCTTTCATTTGATACCCATATTGATGGGGTTGTGAAAAAATATATATGGCGCAATCTTGTGGTGGCGGCCATTTTGGATTTGCATTTTTCATAAATAACTGTGTTCTACAAGCTCTTTCATTTGATACCCATATTGATGGGGTTCTGAGAAAATGTGTAACCCGCCATTTTGTAGTGGCCGCCATCTTGGATTTGCATTTTTCACAAATACACTGAAGTCGTTTTTTACGCGGTTTTCGGATTTCGGAATTTACGCGGTTTTTCTTTACGCGGATTTCGGAATTTACGCGGTTTTGGTTTACGCAGATTTCGATATTTACGCGGTTTTTTTACGCAGCACGTATCAACCGCGTACAAATTCAATGTGCTAATTGATGTGACTTTTCACGAAATAAGTTTATATTGTATCACAGATTAGTAGCTGAGAAATAAAAGGAGATACAGATATCATGATTGCAGCATACAAAAAAAATCAGTTAATCAATTGTTAAAATACGAGTTGCATTTTTGGTCAATAATGCATTGTTTGTTAGATTTTATTTTATTTTTTTAAATTCACCCGGTTTATTTTTACGCGGAATTTGGAATTTACGCGGTTTTCTCACGCGGATTTTTGAATTTACGCGGTTTTCTTTTACGCGGCTTTTGTTTACGCGGCACGTATCCCCCGCGTAAAAAGCGACTCCAGTGTAACTGTATTCTACTAGTCAAGCCCTTTCATTTGATACCCATATTAACTATTCAATATGGAATTATTATACAAATTTCTTAAAAATTTCCGAAAATCAAGAATAAAATACTCCGGATAATCGAATCCCGGATAATCGAGTCCGACCTGTATAAAGTTATAGAGGGATCAGTTATAGACTACTACTTTGAAAATTATCCAAACTGTGCTCCCCTGAAGTGTAAACATGCCCCGCGAAAATATATAGAAGAGAAAAGTTTCACTGTTGTGCTAACTTCAGTATGTGATTGTCGTAGGGGAAGTGGGGGCATAGTGGTCACCCTAAGGAATATGCCCATTTCCAGCGTCCACATACCGATTTAATTCCCGTTTCTCGAAGAATATTATAGGTCAACTCATTGTTGTTCAAGATATCAAATGGCTTTTACTATAAAAATTCAAAATAGTACACTTTTCACCATTAGAAAAAAAAGGTGAAAAATCGAACTTATTTTGCTTGGAGGTAAAGTGGTCACCTAGTGGGGGCAAAGTGGTCACCCGCACATATCAAGCTAAATGGGATAGATTTATGCGTTTTTTCGTCCAAATTTGTTCAAATCATATTTGAGATAGTAGGTACATGTATGAATTAAGCTTGACCTATTCACCTAGAGTCTCAATTTAAATTTTCTCTTGCATACAAAAACGTAGTAAGAAACACATAACGTTCCGCATAATGAGGCTTGGTTAGTTGGAGTGGCATAAAGGGTGTGTCACATCAAATTGCATCACGGAAAAAAACGCTGTAGAAATTTAATTTTTAGGAATTATATCTTCAGCTTTGGTTTTATAATCAGATAAGAGTGTATAGATCACGTTGGCCATGCTTCACTGTCAATTTTTCGTAAATTTGGAAAAATGTCGTCGAACGAAAAAGAGCGTCGTGAATTAATCCTGTGCACTCATTTCGAGAATCCGGAGTTGTCACATCGGGACATCGGTAAGATGCTGGGAATCGTCCAATCCACGGTCAGCAGAGTACTAAAACGATACTTCGGGAACCTAACCATCGACCGGAAGGTGAAGAACGGCAAAAATGGATGCTCCGTCAGTGAAAAAGATCACAAGCGCGTAGTAGGGCAGTTTAGACGTGATCCGAGTTGTTCGGTCCGGGATGTCGCCAATAAGCTGAATTTTGTCAAGTTCATTCGTCCAGCGGACCAAGCAGCGGGAGGGCCTGCGTACATACAAGGTTCAGAAGGCTCCTAACCGCGACGAAAGGCAAAACATGGTGGGGAAGACGCGAGCCCGGAAGCTGTACACCGAAATGCTGACGAAGCCGCATTGCTTGGTAATGGACGATGAAACCTACGTCAAAGTGGACTTTCGTCAGCTGCCGCGCCTGTTGTTCTTCTCCGCAGAGGACAAATTCAGCGTTCCGGAGGAGATTCGCAAGCAGAAACTATCCAAGTTTGCCAAAAAGTACATGGTGTGGCAAGCGATCTGCTCTTGCGGAAAGCGGAGCGCCCCCTTCGTGATGACCGGCACGGTAAACGGGCAGGTTTACCTTAAGGAGTGCCTACAGAAGCGCTTACTACCACTATTGAAGCAGCACGAGGGCCCGACCATCTTCTAGCCGGATCTCACTTCGTGCCACTATTCAAAGGACGTGTTGGAGTGGTACGAAGCCAACGGGGTCACCTTCGTGCCAAAGGAAATGAACCCGCCCAACGCGCCGGAGCTTCGCCCAATAGAGAAATATTGGGCGATTATGAAGCAGGCCCTCCGGAAGAACCCAAAAGTTGTCAAATCGGAGGCGGACTTCAAGAGAAAATGGATTTCTGTTCAAAAAAAAACTACAACCTGACGTTGTACAGAACCTTATGGACGGGGTAAAGAGGAAGGTGCGAGCATACGGGCTTGGGCTCGAAGTATGAATAAAAAGAAAATGCCAAAAGTTGTTCAATAGTTTTTATTTTACTGTCTAAAATTTTCAAAAAGATCGGTCTACTGGGCGAATTTCTACAGCGTTTTTTCCGTGATGCAATTTGATGTGACACACCCTTTATTTATCCAGGGTCAAAGTCATAAAAGGATCTTCTTCAAGAGCAGAATGTGATGAGGTATATCAGTTTTAGTAAACAGAACGTTGTAAGTTGTTATTCACATATGACCACTTTGCCCCCAAACATGAAAATAATTTCTATGCTAATTAATTGCTGAAATTAAACAAAATATCTGTTCACCTCTCCTAGAATATGTGAACAGTGGTCCAAACTGATGATTTGTCCAACATATCAGATTGAATAAACTAAATTTCACTAGAAATTCCTTAGATACCATGCGCACAGAACTACGGCCGAATGGCTATAGAGAGAGTAATTTCTGTTTTTATTTGTATTTTGACATGCGACAACTCTACTGAAGTACAGGGTGACTCAAAAGTCATTAAATTCTTCAAACATAAGGTGACTATCAATACGGCATCTATAGTCAATAGTTATACTACCAAACAAGCAGGTGACCACTTTGCCCCCCATGACCAATTTGCCACCACTACCCCTATATGTTAGATGGAACTTATCTGAACATACAGTTAACTTATGAAAGACGAATATGTACTTTGTACTGCACGGGTTCACCGACCAACAATCACAAATATCGCGTCCAACCTAATGTCCCCAGCCTCTCGCCCACTTTAAAGATTCGGTCGATTCTTTCCGCGCTTAAGAAACACCACCCGAGTCTAATTAATTTATAGGACAGCAAAATGAATTCAGCCAAAACCGCCATGATTGCCAATCTTGCCCTGGGCCGTGTGTTTATTCAAATCGATCACATCAACGTTGCAGTATGGTTACAGGAATTTCCCAATGCAACGAAATGAGTCTTTCTTTTGGTTTACTTTCTTCGCGCACTCAAAGTTCCGATTGAGTGATTCTGGAATTGACTTGCCACGAGAGGTGGTGATAATCTCAACGGCTACAATGCGATTTCTTGTGATGCAATTATCGAACCCGGCCGTACGACAATTTTGGATTATAAAATTCACTGTTTGATTGAAAGTTCGTTGCATTCGTCTTTGGCAGCAAGAGGTGTTTAGTTCGATTTTCCAACAGTGTGATATCATGATGTGGCAGCCATTAGTGTTACTAGTTTTGGGTGTTCTGCTGAAAAGCAGTTCCAGTTACAAGTTGCTCCCGGGGATATTTGATCCGAACCCATTCATTCCGAAGATGAGTGCAGAGCTCGTGCAAGCAGCTCCGGCAAGTCAGGCCCCCCTGGTCTACGGGTCTGTAGGGGCTGCCAAGGATGGTGAAGTC
Source organism: Toxorhynchites rutilus septentrionalis (assembly GCF_029784135.1). NCBI lineage: Eukaryota > Metazoa > Arthropoda > Insecta > Diptera > Culicidae > Toxorhynchites > Toxorhynchites rutilus. The sequence continues at coordinate 151,940,346 of NC_073745.1, forward strand.
GGATACGTGAGATCGTTTAGTGAGAAAGGAAACGGCGGGTACCTACATAAGGAAAATTACCATTCGAAGGATGGGGGAGATTTCGCACATGAGAAGCAAATTGGATTCGGGGAGTCGAAGAAAGACTTCGACCAAGATGGTAAACAAGAGTCCAAGACTCGCAACGATGAATCCACTCAACTTGAACCCGAAGAGGAGGAGAGAGAATATGAAGTCACTGAAGATAATTTGTGTGTGAAATAGTCATCTAGTGCACGAAATGATTTCTAATTGTTTTATCTTTAATTTTTGTTTACAGTGGAGACGAAGAAGACCCCAACCAGTACACCACTTACGTAGCACCAACAAAGCACAAGAAGAAGCCACATTTCTACCACGGATATGACTCTTTAAAACTTCCGAAAAAGACAACACTTAAAAAGAACGAGAACGGATACGAAACAACCATTTATCATGAGAACGAAAGCGAAAGTTCGGAGAAAGGATACGATAATAGGAAGAGTCAAGATTCACTCCCAAAAACAGTTGCCATCAATCAAAAAATTCAAGATTCGCCAATTGTGAGCGAAGATGAGCACGAGGAAGAGGATCGAGATGATGAACGATCCGAATATGGTGGCTTCAGATTTGATGACGATTTTCTGAGAGATTACAAGAGCAATGATGAAAACACGAACGAGGAGGAAAAGAAATCCGATAAAAACACAACCGATTACGACGAAGAAGTTGATCAAGATGTGATTGATGAATCAGCCGACGAAGATCGATATCACGGATTTGAGTATGAAAATGATAATGAAGAAGCGGGAGATGATGCAAAAAAACCGGAACAAACAGCTGATGGTGAAAATGAAGGTCAGCGATAGAGCGTTGTCCAGAATTTAAATGAATGTTTATCTCGTGCATACATTAAATATAATGATAAGCCGTACTAACTGAATTATTATCAAAATGCCAACCAAAGAATGTAAAAAAGCTTCAAAATAAATGTTATCAAATCTACATAAAACATGAATAATCCGTCAAAACCAATACAGTACCGCACATTGGAGTTATGTTAGTTGCTGAAAGCTCAAGGAATCGTAAAAACGTTCCGAACCGTCCATAGCATATCAACATAATCTCCCTCCCCATGTTTCGTTATAGTCTTTTTATTTGTTTACTGCATTTCAAAAGCTCGGTTCTTCTCTTGCTTCTCTTACTCACTCTAAATTGCCATTTCATAAGTTTTGTTTTGCTTCACGCTTTCATCCACATTCCATTCCAAGCGTTATAACCCATTCTGACCTCAGCTACCGGCACCTCGTACCTCCTCCAGCATACATAGACCGTCTCCACGATCCACGATCGAGTATACTCCGCGAACGAGCCTCCGTCTCGCATACGGAGAAAAGTTGTGCAGAACTGTAGCGATCGGAAAGCACGTTGACTTCTGGAGCTTTACGCCCTAGTAGTGTGTGCTTCGAGTGGCTTGCGTGGATTAGCGGAGTTCGCTGTCTGGTTTATTATTCTTGAGATCGTTTTGATCCGACATTCGCGAGATATGTGCGATCGTTGTTGATAATTTGATTGTTGCCATCTCCAACCCTAATTGAATTGAATAGCCCAAAAGCACCCAATTGCAAATGAAAAATTATTCAGATAGAAAAATAATAGTCCTGTATTTTTACGATTACAAATTTGGACATCATCAGAGATGCCAGATGAGTAGGACTACCTTCATTTTGAAGACATTTAACTTATTGTGAAGCCATTTCAAAATATGTGTATGTGACATTTGTTTTGACGGAGTACTACGTCTAATGAGAATATATGTGGGGTAAGATGAAAATTTAAACTGAACATGTAGGAAGTGATGAAAGATTTCGAATGTTTATAACTCGGCAATTTATGAACGCAATTATCGCAAAGATGTTGGCAGCACATGATTGGATATACTTCTACGCGTCTATCACAATAAACCAAATTATATTTGAGACAAACAATTGAATAATTGTGAATTGTCAAGATAATTCTGAACCCAATAAAGGGTGTGTCACATCAAATTGCATCACGGAAAAAACGCTGTAGAAATTCGCCCAGTAGACCGATCCTTTTGAAAATTTTAGACAGTAAAATAAAAACTATTAAACAACTTTTGGCATTTTATTTTTATTCATACTTCGAGCCCAAGCCCGTATGTTCGCACCTTCCTCTTTACCCCGTCCATAAGGTTCTGTACAACGTCAGGTTGTAGTTTTTTTTGAACAGAAATCCATTTTCTCTTGAGGTCCGCCTCCGATTTGACAACTTTTGGGTTCTTCCGGAGGGTCTGCTTCATAATCGCCCAATATTTCTCTATTGGGCGATGCTCCGGCGCGTTGGGCGGGTTCATTTCCTTTGGCACGAAGGTGACCCCGTTGGCTTCGTACCACTCCAACACGTCCTTTGAATAGTGGCACGAAACGAGATCCGGCCAGAAGATGGTCGGGCCCTCGTGCTGCTTCAATAGTGGTAGTAAGCGCTTCTGTAGGCACTCCTTAAGGTAAACCTGCCCGTTTACCGTGCCGGTCATCACGATGGGGGGCGCTCCGCTTTCCACAAGAGCAGATCGCTTGCCACACCATGTACTTTTTGGCAAACTTGGATAGTTTCTGCTTGCGAATCTCCTCCGGAACGCTGAATTTGTCCTCTACGGAGAAGAACAACAGGCCCGGCAGCTGACGAAAGTCCGCTTTGACGTAGGTTTCGTCGTCCATTACCAGGCAATGCGGCTTCGTCAGCATTTCGGTGTACAGCTTCCGGGCTCGCGTCTTCCCCACCATGTTTTGCCTTTCATCGCGGTTAGGAGCCTTCTGAACCTTGTATGTACGCAGGCCCTCCCGCTGCTTGGTCCGCTGGACGAATGAACTTGACAAATTCAGCTTATTGGCGACATCCCGGACCGAACTTCTCGGATCACGTCTAAACTGCTTAACTACGCGCTTGTGATCTTTTTCACTGACGGAGCATCCATTTTTGCCGTTCTTCACCTTCCGGTCGATGGTTAGGTTCTCGAAGTATCGTTTTAGTACTCTGCTGACCGTGGATTGGACGATTCCCAGCATCTTACCGATGTCCCGATGTGACAACTCCGGATTCTCGAAATGAGTGCGCAGGATTAATTCACGACGCTCTTTTTCGTTCGACGACATTTTTACAAATTTACGAAAAATTGACAGTGAAGCATGGCCAACGTCTATACACTCTTATCTGATTATAAGCGAAAGCTGAAGATATAATTACTAAAAAATAAATTTCTACAGCGTTTTTTCCGTGATGCAATTTGATGTGACACACCGTTTAAATCCCACGTTTTGATTGGCCAAATTTGTGCTCCTCATATTTCACTGACCAAAAGGAGCAACTAGAGCAGCAGCGAAAATCAATTCATATACACCAATACCTCTGCGAAAATAACCGAAGCTATCCACCTTGCATATCAATCTTACCACTTTTGATGCAATGATGTCCGGTTGAGACATCGCATCACAATGTACAATAATAGGGATGATGGTACAAAATAAAAGAACAAGAAAACAAGAATGAATCAACCATCTTCAGATGCTTGCAAAAAAAAAGCAAGGTCCTTTAAGGGACCCTCAAACAATTCACTATACATTTATTTCAGAAAGTTCAATGCATTCAATTAAAAAAACAAATCCAAATCTTATTCCTATTCTTATTGTGACTTTTTACAACCAAGTATTGTTTGCGAGTTGAAAATAGCGTCAAAGTGTAGCACATTCCACGTCGGATGTGCATAAGGTACCGTTCTGAATCATATTTCGGTCAACATCATATTTCGGACACTACATTGTTCTAATATTTTGAAACGCTTAATGCACTGATGATATAACTATAAAATTAATATCACAATTGCTTCTTTAGAGTAATCGCTTGGTTTCACTATCATTTCATATGAGAAATACATTTGAATGATTACATAGTAGGAAAAAATCCAACAGCACTACTCATTATCGTTTGTGTTTGACGTTTGCTCAGCGTGAGCACGTAGAATTCCCTTCATCAATATTTAAATTTTTCTCGCGTTTCATCAGTTCTCATCATCGTTATCAGGTTACTGTGATTGTTGGTAAGTGTTTCGCAGTTGACTATAAAATATGATCAAGTGTAATTGTTACGGCGAACCTGGGCGACTACTGGCGGGCACGGACGATAATACGGTGGAATTCGTTGCGATGATGAACAAAGTCCTTTTCGGGATCTAATACTGAGCGTCAATGCGTCGAAGTCCAAATCTTTTATTAAAACCTCACTTTTCGAAATGTACAAGTTTATTCGATAACGTTTCGATCAGAACTGAACAATTCTATCCTATCGTGTAATCGACCTCGATCGTCGTCGGTTTCCCGCGCAACGATCGAGTGGGAGAAAGATAGAAAACGGAAATGCGGTTGATACGAATTAGCATACTAATTTCAAGCTAGCTATAAATTGTTTGGTTCACAATATGTAGTGGGATTCTGAGTTATACAATTCAAATATGGTTCACTATTTTTCTTATGTTCTAACGTAAGATCTCCAACAGTAATGTAATATTCGTTCAAAAAATTACAAAATAAAGTGCTCGAAATTTGAATTCAATTTGTCCGAAATTTAATTTAGTGTCCGATGTTTGATTTTTATTTCGTTTCATTTGAAAAGTATTTTATTCGATGATTTTTTTTATGTGTTCAATCAAATAAGTACCAAAGTAGAAAGCTTAAAAGCATATTGAACTAATTTATTAAAAATATCAACCAAATAATAAATAATACCTGTGTATAAAGTTTAGACCTGTTATCTGCATCATATGCCCTAAGCGACCGAAATATGATTCAGAACGGTACATCCAAGAGTTAAGATTTCGTGTCATCAAATTCATTTTCTGGGTGGATATCGAAAATAAAGTTATTCTGTCGTTACCTTTTCTCAGTGACACTTGTGTACTCTTTATTCACTAAATCAAAAGTTTATAGCGAAAGTTTCCATATCAATATGATTCAACTCCAACCAGTGATTCATTCTATCCCAGGTTTGACATGCAAAATGTGGTCGATATGTGCTCTGTCCATGTTTGTATAGGAGACGTAAGCGACAAAATGAACAAACTTTTCCGCCGTTTTGCATTCTACACAATGTAATACGTTTGCTCAGCATGCAAGCAAACATTTTTTGTTCGAAAACATTTGAGCAATTTTGAAAAAAACGTTTTCGAAAAATCACTGTTTGTCCGCATGACAGACGTAGTTCCATAGAGCTTTCATACATCGTTCGAAAATCAACAATTATCAGTATTATGTGCTATAAGGCGTCGTGCACAAATTACGTAACGCTAAATATCCGGATTTTGGACCCCCTCCCTCCCCTACGTAACGCGATTTCCTATCTCTAATACACAGAAAGTAACGCAACCTTGACCCCCCTCCCTTCTCATCGCGTTACGTAATTTGTGCACGACGCCTAAGCTAAATCTACAATTGAATCACATTCCTTGTAGAGACCAAACATACCTGTTACGATAGTGTGTTATTACTTAGTGTTTCCTAATAGTAGATAATGAAACAATCAGATAAGTAGTAAAATTAGAATAATATTGGTTCTTAGTATTATAACTCCTCGGATTCGACATCGAATTATTATTCATACTCAGCATTTACTCATACTGTTGGAGTCATATATAGATGGCCCACCACCTCATACCCATACACATCTTTTGAAGTGTCATACCGTTGGAGTAAGTCACTCCACTATCTTTATGCGATTGATCGTGATAACGGTAAATCATGTTGCTAAAATTACCAACATTGTAGATTTCCTTTACAAATTCAGTTAATTGGAAAAACACCAACCTGCTGTTCTTATCATATACCAGAGTATTCAGGAAAAAAGCACTATCATAGACTTGCAATAAATCCAGATAACAACAAGAGTTACAGACGGAGATGTTTTGACTATTATCGAAAATGTAAATACTAACGCAACAGGCAGAACAACCTGGTGATTGAGGCTAGTTATACGAACAAATGTTCATTGAAACGATTGATTGTCCGCATAAATAGACGCAAGCGTTTTCCAAATGGAAAAAGTATGTCTCAATCCACAAAATCTCCAAGGCCCTCTTCTTGCTGAAAAAAATGCGTTTTCCCACCACTAATGGTGTTGGTGATTACGTTTACTATGCAAACATGGGCAGTGCTGATATCAATTAGACTTTTTTTGGAATGGACCTACGTGAATGATCAACAATTACACCAACAAGATTGAGTCATGTTGTCTTTCTTCGAGATGTGTGAAAACGGTCACAATAGATAGCATTTTTATTGTTCGCACTGGCATTCAAATATTATTTGTATTGTTGTTGCCTTGTTGTATGCAGTGTTTTGTCATTTTTTAGTGCTACGAAAATGCGTCGGAAGCGACGGCCTTTTGCAAATAAACCTGTGTTCCATCGATTGCCCGGTTAGTTCGAAACATAGGAGACGATCCTTTAGTTAGGTCCGACCGAGCGTTAGCGAGCTTTCGCTAACGCTAAAGAAGTGCCCGCAGTGTCGAGAATATTTTTGCCGCTATCGCATCAATTCAGGAAGACCCAAATCAGTCTCTCATACGTCGTTCTCAAGCGTTGGGCATCTCTATGACGTCGTTGTGGCGAATTTTGAGAAAACATCTTGGCCTACATTCTTACCCTCTCAGAACCTAATGAAACATTCTGGGCCTTACCTTACCTTAAGAACTTACCTAACTAAGCAACTTGGCATACTTAGTTTTCCGAAAATTTATCTAGACTAACATATGAAAGGGCCAATTTTTTTTTTTATCATTCTATCATAATATTTTTTTACTCAAAAATGGTAAGTCCTACAAAAAAGTGATCTATGGAAGATTTTAGGAAAATAATTGAATTTTCAGAAAAAAATACTGAAAAAATATTTTTTGAAACCCTACACTAAAAAAATCGATTTCAAAAACTAAAAGTCGATTTTCTAAAAATGGCCATCTCAGATTTTGAATCAATAGTGGATATATTGTGTGTGGATATATAAAAATGTGACCTACAACTCACCCGGACATCGCAACTTGTGCATATTTAAGGAAAAATAGTTTTTTTAACAAAAACTTTTCCAAGATTTTTTCTCGAATTTTTTTTTTGTGTAATGTTATAGAAAAAATCAATAACAGATAGAAATGGATTTATGGTGGCCCTTGGGTGCTAATGTACACTTTTCAGCTCGTTTTTGTAGTCAAATACAATATGTTGCAATTCAAAGAACAACAATAGCTCTCACACAATAGCCATCTGCCAAAAATCTCTTGATCGGTCGGTCTGGTATCGAATAGTTATTGTAATTTTAGGTATCTATTAAGAGTCACCGTAGATATGATAAGAAATGGATTGTATAGATATCGAAAGGATGAATAAAATAGTGTTTCCAAAACATCAATTCATGAAGAAACAACTCTTCTATTAGAGCAAAACGGAAAAGAAGAAATCGTTTTTCAACAATGGCTGACCACTGACCGTTGTAATTTGTAAACGATTTTAAAACCAATCGATGAATTTGTGCCGTATAAAGTAGACAAACTCATAGAGCATGACTTTATTTACAAACAGCAATGTGTTTTTTTGCGAAATAAAAAAGAGTCTTTGACGCAAGGAGAAATAATAGTAATTTGTGATTTTTCAGAGAATTATTCATCCATAATTCAAAATGCGGCACAGGGTTATCACTGGAATAACACGCAAGCAACTATTCGCCCATTTGAAATATACTACAAAAAAGATGATAAACTAAAAAAACGTAAGCGTTATAGTTATTTCAGAAGTTTTAACACACGACACTGTGGCAGTGCAGTTGTTTAGAGAAAAGATGATAGAATTTGTCAGAAAAATAATGATTTTACTAAAATAACTTTCATGTCCGATGGAGCAGCAGCACACTACAAAAACAAAAAGAATGTGTCTGTGTAATTTCAAAAAAGTTTACGGACTAGAAGCAGAATGGCATTTCTTTGCCATCTTCCACGGGAAAGGACCCCGTGATGCGATAGGAGGGACTCTACAACGAATGGCAAAGAGAGCATGTCTTGTCCAAGATTACGGAAACACAATTCAAACAGAACTAGAGGTAGACAACGCGCACTCCATTTAGAGGATCTCCTTCGACCGTCGTTGGAGGGGTTTGAAACAAATGAACGAATTTTGATAATGAAACTGTTATTGACATATATCACCTTCATTGATAGTAGTAATGGTAGGATTGATATAGATGAGTTGAAATTTAGTTTTGAAGTCGAGAATGAATCAACCATGTAAATAAATTTTTACCAAACAAAAAAGACAAATAAACGTATTTATAAAAAAAAATTGGGCAGTTACATAAAATGACAAATGTATCATGAAAATGAATTTCTGTTACTTATCTAAAGAACAGTATACAAAAGAAAAAGGCGAGTGAGCTTTAGGAACTGTTCAATCACGCTAAAACAATATCGGGAACACAAAAATTTCATTCCTGTAGATGAAAATTAAAATCGCAGCTAAAAGGTTTTCAAATTCAGTAGATGATCCCAAAATCTTCAAAAAGAGATAAAAAAAAAAAATAGGGAAGAAATGATGATTGGATCTTTTAGAATACAAGTTAACATTTAGGGTAACACGGGGTGAGTTGGACATACGGGGTGATTTGGACCACCCCATTATCTCAAAAAGTACGGCTCAACTTGGATTTTGTATAATGTCATCTTCTTTTATTGTTGAACCGCATGTATCTAACGTAAAAAAAACTTTGGTAAAATTCGACAGGTCGAAGGAAATGGTAGCATGAACACAGCAAGCACTTTGATTGTCAAAAAATGTGAGTTTTCCGATCGTGGTTTTAAGGTTTTTCCCGCTGATTAAACAAACTTTTCGTGTATTGTGCAGTAAAATTCTGTTCGCCTACAGGAGTGGAACAATTTGATGCAGCGAAACTGTAAGTTTGATAACAATAAATGAAATTAATTGCATTTTAATTTTTGCATGTTGTGTGGGTTGACATGGACACGTTTTTGTGGGGTGAATTGGTCCTTCAGATTTGATGTTTTTCTTTTGTCTAATTGATTCCAGATGCCGCTGAATTACAAAAAGAGGATGGGCAGACAACATTGGAGGAAGGAGGAGCTTTAAAGAGCAACGCAGGCCATCAAGAACGGATTTTCTTTGACCAAGCATCGAAAGTGTTTGAAAATGCTCGAACAACATTGAAAAAATCCATGCAGAATTCGAGATGGTCTCAACTCAACTTTTCTGGTCTGAAATCTGGCCAAAACACCTAGTATCGATCCCAGAAAACTGTTACTAATCGTAACATTATTCCAAAATACATTACATAAACATAAGTAAGTTTTTTCGATGAAACGCACACTGGACCAAATCACCCCGCATCAAATTTTAATGTCCAAAAATCATCTCATTCATTTTATGATATATTTGGTAGTTTAAAGCTTAATATAATGATTAAACATTATTCATTGAGAGAAAACAAGTGTAGCTTAGTATACAATGTGACATTTTTTATTTGGGCCGTATTGGTTTGGAAGTATTAGGCGATTTGCTTAGGTGGTCCAAATTCCCCCCTTTTCCCTTACATGTTAAAAGATCAGATGAATAAAAATGAATTTAATGTCAAAAAACGTCATAAGTTTTATCACATTTGATTTGAAATAAAGACCTCTTAAGCACTCATTCAACATTCTTGTTATTATTATTATTATTTTTTTCGTTTTGGATTGGCTTCCGTACTGAAGAAAGAAATGAACTTAATTTCAGTAAAATATTGAAAAAGTTCTTTGCCTTAAATATGCACAAGTTGCGATGTATGAAAGGGTTGTAGGGCACATATTTATAATTTCAAATATAATTTCATAACATGAGATTGGAAAACGACATATTTAAATGTTTTTCTGAATAGTTATATGTATTCTCATTAAAACCACATTATAAAAATTATTAAAAGCTTCTTCGAAGAAGAATCATTTTATTTTTTTTTTATTTAAATCGTTTATTTTTACAGGCTCAGTTACATAGGTTTAAAGGAGCCGAACTCCTTACTGTATTGTTACTAGTATATATACATTTTTCCCCTAATTCTAATGTTAATAATATAGGAAACCGATTACTCGAGGTCAACTCGAGTTTAGAAGGGTGACATATTTTCTTCAGGAAAAGGAGGGGATATGAGGATATGTTGACAATGATCACACTCACACTCTCAATCACACTCATCACACTCAATTCTTAAACCTATCTTATATCTAATATGTATTTACATTTCATCTTATTCTTAAGAAGGGATCCGATCTCTCACAAAGGAAAAGGAAAAGGAAAAACTAAGGGTATAAGGACAATCACACACGAAGATCGATAGCTTTAAGGAATACATATATTTGGGACATGTAATCAAGGTCTAACCGAGCCAACACGTCTCTCATCGGCACCATGGGCTGCCTTCCTCGGGCCCGAAGGGTGACTACTAAATTCGATCTGGCGACAAGATACAGCTCGCACGACCAAACAACGTGCTCGATGTCGTGGTAACCTTGGCCACAAACACAAAGATTGTTGTCGGCAAGATTAATACGAAAGAGTAGCGCATCTAACGAACAGTGATTGTACATGAGTCGGGCCCTCTCATTACCCAGAATTGAGCAATGTGAAGGGACCCAGACAAAGGTAATGACATAACAGCGTCTTGATAAAGCACTCAAAATTTCTCGTATTCTCTCAAGGAAGTACGGCGAGTGCTTTTCCGGCCTCACTGAACGGATAGCTTCGACAGAGCTAAGACTATCCGTTACAATGAAATAGTGTTCAACAGGTCGTGAGGCGACGCTGTCCAGCGCCCAATGAATTGCTGCCAATTCAGCAATATACACTGAGCAAGGATTCTGAAGACTGTGTGAGGTGCTAAAAAATTCGTTGAACACTCCAAATCCTGTGGACTCATTCATAGAGGACCCATCAGTAAAGTACATATTATCACAATTGATATCCCCATACTTTGCATCGAAGATCGTTGGAACGATCCTCGATCGAAGATAATCTGATGTTCCATGGATATCCTGCTTCATGGACAGATCAAAATGCACAGAGGAATTGATGTAGTCAGGAAAACAAACACGGTTGGGAATATACGAAGAAGGACCAACCTGCATGGAGACGAATTCATGATATGAGCTCGTGAATCCAGAATGAAAATTTAGCTCGATCAGCTGCTCAAAATTTCCGATCACCAATGGGTTCATAACCTTACACCGGATGAGGAACCGAAGAGATAATAAATTGAAGCGATCTTTTAGTGGGAGTAGGCCTGCCAAAACCTCGAGACTCATGGTATGGGTTGAGGCCATACATCCCAACGCGATACGGAGACAAAGATACTGAATTCGCTCGAGTTTAATGAGGTGCGTTTTGGCAGCAGATTGAAAACAGAAACTACCATACTCCATCACAGAGAGAATAGTTGTTCGATACAACATTATAAGATCTTCGGGATGGGCTCCCCACCAGGTGCCGGTAATTGTACGGAGAAAGTTTATTCTTTGTTGACATTTTTTACTCAGATACCTAATATGGGCCCCCCAAGTACATTTAGAGTCGAACCAGATCCCAAGATACTTGAATGACATAGCATGAGTGATCGGTTTACCCAAAAGTTGAAGCTTTGGTTTTGCTGGTTTATGCTTCCTAGAAAAAACCACCATCTCTGTTTTCTCCGTGGAGAATTCGATCCCTAGCCCAATGGCCCAGGTTGAAAAATTGTTCAAAGTATCTTGTAAGGATTCTTGCAGGTCGGATTCGTTTGATCCTACGACAGACACCACTCCATCATCTGCAAGTTGTCTTAGGCTGCAATTTTGTGTAAGGCAATTGTCAATGTCGCTTACGTAGAAGTTGTACAAAAGGGGGCTTAAACATGAGCCCTGGGGGAGTCCCATGTAAGAGACCCGACTTACTGCCGAATCTCCGTGAGAAAAGTTCAAATGTTTCTAACAAAGCAAGTTATATAACATATTATTCAATAGAGGCGGCAGACAACGAGATTGTAATTTGTCTGGCAAAACCTCTATTGAAACAGAATCAAAGGCCCCCTTTATGTCCAAGAATACTGAAGCCATTTGTTTTTTTTCGGCGTAAGCCATTTGAATTTCTGAAGAAAGCAACGCAAGACAGTCATTCGTCCCCTTGCCCCTGCGGAACCCATATTGTGTATCTGAGAGTAGGCCATTCGTTTCAACCCATCGATCAAGGCGAAACAAGATAATTTTCTCCAACAATTTCCGTATACAAGACAGCATTGCTATTGGGCGGTACGAATTGAAGTCGGACGCGGGTTTTCCGGGTTTTTGAATAGCTATAATTCGTACTTGTCTCCAATCATCTGGAACAATATTATGCTCCAGAAACCGATTGAATAAGTTCAACAAGCGATGTTTCGCCACATCAGGGAGATTTTTCAGCAAGTTGAACTTAATTCTATCCGATCCCGGAGCAGAATTGTTACATGAAAGGAGAGGAAGAGAGAATTCTACCATCGAAAACTCGGAATCAAGATCGCACCTATCTTGTGGTATATCTCGAATAATTCTTTGCACTGGAGCGGAATCGGGACAAACCTTTCGTGCAAAATTAAAAATCCATCGATGTGAATATTCCTCGCTTTCATTGGATGAAGAGCGATTTCTCATGTTTCGAGCCACTTTCCATAATTTTTTTATTGACGTTTCTCGTGATAAACCTCCCACGAAATTTCGCCAATAAGCACGTTTTTTCCCTTTGATCAAGTTTTTAAATTGACTTTCAAGGTCCAAATACGTCTGAAAATTTTCAGGGGTTCCACGTTTCCGAAAAGCTTTAAATGCATTCTATTTATCTCCATAAAGCTTGGAACACTGGCCATCCCACCATGGATTGGGAGGCCTTCGACGAATAGTGGAACCTGGGATGGGTTTCGTTTGAGCGCGAACCGCGCTGTCATAGATCAAACGAGAAATGAAGTTATACTCCTCCAATGGAGGCAAACCATCTCTGGAATTGATGGCTAGAGCAATCGCGTCCGCATATTTTTTCCAGTCAATGTGTCTTGTGAGGTCGTATGCCATGTTTATTGATTCAGAAGAATTCAACCCATTGGTGATAGAAATTTTGATTGGCAAGTGGTCACTACCGTTGGGATCCTGGATTACATTCCACTTGCAATCTAACGATAGTGAATTCGAGCAAAGCGAAAGGTCAAGAGCACTTGGGTTAGCAGGAGGTTTAGGTACACGTGTTGTTTCCCCAGTGTTCAAAACGGTCATATTGAAGCTGTTACAAAGGTCATATATCAACGATGAACGATTGTCGTCGTACTGTTCCCCCCAGGCAGTTCCGTGAGAGTTGAAGTCTCCCAAGATTAATCGTGGCTCAGGAAGGAGTGAGCACTTGTCAACAAGTTGCTTGCGGCTAACCGCAGCTCTCGGAGGCCAATACAAGCTGACTAAATATACAGAGGTCTTTGCCTCTGATGTTTGCATGACAAGCAACAGCTTCGATCCCTCCAATAGGTGGAAGGTCAATTCTAAAAAATGAGTGACACTTATTGATCCCCAATAGTACCCCTCCGTATCTGTCATCGCGGTCCAAGCGTATTATATTAAAATCGTGGAAAGAGAGATCATTTTGAGAAGAGAGCCAGGAAGAATCATTTTAGATATGTATATAAGTGTTGAACATGCATAGTAGGATACTATCAATAACTATCAAGATTACAACTTTTGTTTAAATATTATTGCTAGTTTTTGAGAAATTCAAGTTTTGCTTATTAGGCGCTCCAACACATCTCGTCTAATAAATTCACGATAATGTGGGTCGAATTCATGAAATTGAAAAAGAATATAATATTTAGCTTTAACAATTTTAACACTAGCAATTCCGATGTGTAAAATTGACCACAAAACGTATACCAGCTCCGGGTCGGGTTCGTCGCTAGATCTCCGCACTTGGTATGGGTTTCCTCTGGCGGAGCGAAGCGCGTGTTTACGTTTGATGCGAAGGTCTTCTACTGTCTCTGCCGTTCGGTGCTATCGCTCTTTAACCGACTGCCGCCAAACGAACTTTCAGTCTTTCGACGTTCGCTCGGTTGTGAACACGACCATCGCAACACACCTGTTGGGTCGCCTCGCCGTGTGCTCTGTCATTGTTTCGATTTTTATTTTGCTTCGCACCTTTAATCGTTCTATTCGGCCCACCTGGCCATTTCTCGAACGCGCGCGAATTTGTGTGCAAGTAACGTAATTGAGTAGATGTCCGCTGATGCTGTGCCAAGGATACTCTTGATCCCGAACGGTTTCACAACAATTTTATTCGTTTTTACAAATTTTGTTTTGCTCCCCGTATTCCGTTCATGCATTAAATAACTGTTACATTGCATCGATAGTGTTTTTCGTGAGATTATGAGCGCGAACCAAGGAGGGAGGAAAATCAAAACAAAACAACAAACAAAGAACAAACAAACGTGCCCTGTGCCGTGGAGCTTTATGTGATGCTGCCGGTGTAACACATGTTGAAAGAGAAAAACGGAAAAATAATCAAAAGCGGATGAGTGATTAACTGGAATATCAGTAAATCAATGAATGAGTTGGTGAATCAAAAGACTGGGTAGTGACATAAAATAGTGCAAATTCAGTAAGTCGATTAAGAAACTCGATCCTGCTTAGATAGAATTAACCTACAGTGCGTGTTGTAACGAGCTAAGGTGGATTAGTCGGCAGAGCTCAGTTTGAAAATATCATAGGTCTGTTTGTTCCATCGGCTGGCATTCCAGCGGTCAACGACGCGAGTCACGTTTCGCGTTGTTATAGAAGGAATCTATTTCACCGCTTGTCGCTCATTCTCGTTGAGTGGAATCCAGCTAGCGCTTTGCTCAATACGGCACGGATTGGGGCATAGTGAGACCGCGAAGAGGCGCGGTAGGACTTGTGCGACGCTAAGAAAGTGCGGATTGTGTCACGTTGCTGAAGTACCGCTACAATACAGGTATTTGTTTGTGATAAGAATGTGTTACAGTTTGTTTTTTTCTTGCCGTGTAGCAGAATTGTTACACTCTTGAAGAGAAAAATGTTTTGTTTACATAAACCATGCGGCAGACAATTTTCATTACATTGACATGAACATGAACTTATCAACTAGCGGACAAAATTTCCTTGTGCTTTAATGGCTGAAATATGCTATCGAGTTCTACGAACGTGAAACAATTCTTCATCAACCACATTGTTGGAACCATTACAAATGACTGTTTATTGATACCGATGACACCGATATAAAATATGGTTCCAAAACACATCCAGTTATATTGTTCTAACCCTCACTGACTAAGTGATTGTATAACTATTGTCACATCACGTATATTCGCTTCGAACCCATTGTGTAGTCATTTCCGCACAAGTAAACATAATGTTATGTGCAATCCGCTGTTGAATGTTAAATGATGCCGAGTGAATGATTGAATGGACGAATGCCGCTGATCATCTTTGGTGGTGAATATCATTATTTTCATGTGCAAATTGTTTCATAATCTGGTTGAAATGTTTCGCTTAAAATTTCATTAGAGGTGAATCGTTTCTGTTCGTTGTACTGAGATTCAAAAACACGGTAAACATAAACGTGTAATAAATAGTTCCATTCTAAAACTGTAAAACTTTCTTCGGATTCATTTGACTGATTATGTATGCTCAGGAGTGGGATGTATCTTCCGTAGTGGTTACAGAAGTGGCTTCTATAAATTCGCATAAAAATTACCTTTTGACGAGCCTCTCTTTGAAAACGGTAGAAACGTCTACCGTGATTGCGCAAATCAACAGTTTCAAGGAGTCTTTGGAGAGTTTTGAATAATACTAATATATTTTTTTATAATTCAGCTTCCGTTCTTATTCGAAAAATAACTGGATGAATTAAATAGAATTTATATTAATAAAAAAATGAAAATTTAAATTTAAATTAAGCTTTTGGTATGTATTGGTTCATTTGTAAAATATCCACGATTTTTGCTCAATTCCTGAATGAATTTTTCCTTTAAACAAAATTAATTTTAATCAGTTATATATTGGACATTTTTATCCATAACCTTTACCATTTTGAGGTGTTTTCATTGATGCATCTGTATAGTACACTTTGTCCAACTTCTAGAAGACCACACTGAGTATATTTCGTTGTAATACATACAGTTAGAATTTCAACAAGATATTTTCATACATTGTTGAATTCTTAGAATAAAGTATTTTTAGCGTCAATTTCGTTCAAAAGAGTCATTCGTTTATTCATTGGGGTTAAATATAATAGTTTCAACTGTCCAGTTTTTATGAAAATTCATAGATATTATCAATTTTTTCTTCTCTATTATAGTGACTTTCAGCACATTTTGACTGGTTCGTCACTTTAACTTCCATTTTTGGAAGAATGCCGGGAGTGAGAATTGAACTCGTGACCTTTAGCGCGAGAGGTATGGATGTTACTACTACGTCAGATCGCCTCCACGTATTATCAATTAAAAATTCAAAACAATCGTCAGAATTACATGTCAATAGTTGGGAACCTTGCCATTTCGGTTAATAGCCTGAAAAATTCGTGTTGGCATATTATTTACAAAATTCTGCAGAACGGATTTCTCGATATTTTCTCATGTCTCCGATATTGCGGCCTTGAGCTCATCCACCGTAGTATATCGCTTTCCCTCAGCGTGAATTTTGCATACAAGGATTCCCCAAAATTTTTTAACACGATTCAAGTATGGAGAGCGAGCTGACCAGTCCAGAAAAATATGTTTTTGGTCCATAATCCATTGCTAATTTACCTTGCTGGCATGAATAGTTTTGCTGGAATGTGAATTTTTTGCGACATTATCAAGTAAACACGGCAGAGGGGATTCCAGAACATGTACGTAATCCTTGCTATTAATTTTGAATGGTGCTAAAGCTATCTTGAGTTTTCCGGATGCATAGAATTCCGCCCAAACCAATCACGAGCCTCCACCAAAATGCTTGGTTGAAAAATACTGTTCCACCTTCCGTAAATCACGCCAGTAGCCACTGAAACCATCAGGATCATCCACATTGAACTTTTTTTCGTCACTGACGATAACCTATACATTGAAGAATTTTTCGTTATGGTATAAAGCAAAATTTATTCTTTTGAAAACATCCTCTTTCATAACATACCATGCCCCACTATCGGTTCATGTGAGCTTTGGCAAAACTTGACGAATTGTCTCCCGGGAGACATTTAAATTCAAAGATTGCTTTATTTGAATAAGTGATTTAGAGGTATAAGAAGCTGTTTTAACTATTTCCCGCTCATCTCAGTCAGAGAGCTTCGATTTACGTGTAGCTCTCTTCTTTTTACCGTATCATTGAGGATTCGCTAAATAATTGAGCATTACTTGATGGGATCGTCTAATCCGACGAGCAATTTCTCTGATACAAACGTTTTCTTGGTGAAATACATCGATCTGTCTTTCTTCTCTCTCCGTGGGCACTTTTCCCTTCGGCATTTTCCAGATTTATTGATCAAAACAAATAAAAGAACGGAAATGTAACTGGTCTTATACAAACTTGACAATATGAATTAGAATGTAAACAATATAAGAATATAAAGAATATAAATTAAAGCATTGTTTGTTTACAATGACACAAATGCAAGCAAGATCATACCCTGGTTCGAGTGCCAATGAAAATGGTCATCTCGAATTTCAAAAAGTTACCCCATAAAAAATGTTCACCACCTCGAAAAAACACCCTATTCAAAATATCGGCTCAATCGGACTCAAGGGAGAGTGGCGCAAAGCGGTCAGAATTAAGTTTTTCGAAAATTGAAAAATCGCCCAAGGGGGGTGGTAAAGGAAATCGGGGTTTTCGAGTTATTTTTTGATGGAAAATGTCTTAAAATTGCAGGAAACGTCGAGATCTAGCGTCACCTCAAACATTTTTTTGTCAAAAATCGGCACCTTGGGACTTGGGTTATTTTTCGGATTACGAAACGAAAAGTATGGTTTAGGGTGCCAATAGAAATAGTTATTTCGATTTTTCATTCGGAACTTGCTACGACATGTTGAGTCCCAGAGTGCCGATTTTTGACAAAATTTTTTTTTTTGAGATGACACTAGATCTCGACCTTTCATGCCAGTTTAAGACATTTGACATCAAACTCACCCTTAGGTCCGATTGAGCTGAAATTCGGCATAGGTTGTTTTTTTCGAGGTGGTGAACATTTTGTATAGGGTAACTTTTTTAAATTTTAGGGTAGTTTTTTTCCCATACATTCATTCTTATAGAAGTTGGACGGAGTGTATTTCTGTGGTTTGAGGTGAAGGTGGAAGAAGTCACAAATGGCTGCCATAATGACGCTCATTTTTTTCATCTCCCTCCCTCACCCCTCGCCCGATATGTAAAAAATTCAATAATTTTGCGAATCAGTGTGAAGAAAATGATCGTTTTCGCACACTTCTCATCAAGTAATATCAACCAAACTCTAATCGATTACTCACAAGATATTAAATTTTCATCTGCCGTCGCAGTGGAGAATGTCGGAAAACTCGAGCTGGTGCTCAGAAAGTTGAATTTCCATTTTTCAATTTTCCGCAATGGTTTTGTTTGTATTGGTGAAAGCATCGTTATTTTTCCGACACTGATGCCAGACAACATCATCGAAACAGCTATAAAAACCACTCAATAAAATGTCATTCCTGAGTCATAGCGTCTTATGTCATGAAAATCAATAAAATAAAATTGTGTTGATATCAATACAACTATTGTTTTAACGTTTAATGGGTCTTTAATGTAAGTTTTAGCGACTTTAACATTGGTTAAGAAAATTGTATTGCAGAGCTCGGAACACTGCCACCACTGCCTATGCTTTCAAAAATTGTAAAAGAAAAATATTACATTATGATCAAAATGCTTCGGCCAACGAAGAAAAGGGTTAAAGCTCTCCAACGTGTATATGTGAAAAAAATACGATCAACGAAGGGAAATATCAAAGATTATCAACATCGAGTTACTTTGCGGAAGAACTCGTTAATACCAAAAGAGCACCAATTCGCATGTGTTGTAAATTTGCTCATGTTACGCTCGCGTATGATCAGGATTTTACCTCATATGCAAATACACGTTTCTTATATATTTATATTTGCAACTAGTTGACCCGGCAAATTTCGTCCCGCCCAAAATTTGTTTTTTGTTATCAATACCTTCAAACATTCACATTTTCATACTAAGCGCAAGTTCATGGGTCCAATCACAGAACTGTTCATTGATTGATCTTCTAATCGACCCCGTTGAATTTACCTTTTATTATGAAATTCCTAGTACTTCTACCAAAACTCATCAATATAATATATCAGAGTATTTTCAGACACAATTTTCGTTCAGGATTTTTCAACCACTTGCAAATAACATGTTTCTCCGTTACATGGAATAAATGTTTGATACAGAAAATATGATAGAATAAAGACAGACCCCTCCCCTCTTCTCCCCTTAGAGAGGGGGAAGGAGTGTCTATTCATCATAGAAACGTTTCGTGTCCCCTAAAATCTTCACATTCCAAATTTGGCTCCATTTACTTGATTAGATTTCGAGTTATGTAGGAATTTGTTTTTCATTTGTATGACAGCCCACCCTAAGAGAGGAGGGAGGAGTGTCAAACCACCATAGAAACATTTATTGCATCCTAAAACCTCCACATGCCAAATTTGGTTTCGTTTGCTTGATTAGTTCTCGAGTTATGTAGAAATTTGTGTTTAATTTGTATGAGGGACCCACCTTAGAGAGGGGGAAGGGGTCTCAAACTATCATGAAAACCTTCCCCGACCCCAAAACCCCCTACATACCAATTTTCATGTCGATCGGTTCAGTAGTTTTCGAGTCCATAAGAATCAGAAAGACAGACAGACAGAAATCCATTTATATATATATATATATATATATATATATATATATATATATATATATATATATATATATATATATATATATAAGACATCGCTCAGTTCTTTGAAGTGAGAATAATATGATAAACATTACTGGCCTAGCAACCCACTTTGAAGGGCAGCTGTCTAGTTTTGAAAATTAATTTTCGATTCAATTATCCCCAAGAGGGGATAATTAATCACCAGAGTGCACATATTTTGAGCAATATAATTTATAGCTTCTATCAAGGACGTCAAAACAAAATTGGTTCTGCCAATAAAGACCAATGTATTTTATTGGCACTATAACTCCTGAATATTGAGAACTTTATTGTGGCTTTGAATTCGTAGACTAAATAGTAGACTTCTACTAAAAACATCTTCAGTAGAGCAACACATTATGTCATAAAAAAGTATAATCCTATACGGGAGTATAGATGAAATGTGTTAATTTGACTCGACAATTGATTCCCAAATGTATCGGAGTCATGGATCAATGACCCGGAGGATTCCCAAATAGTTAAATCCGCGCTGTATGAATCCGTATGAACCATAAAGTTTTTATGTGTGTTTAATTGTCAGATACTTTCTGCAACAATAAATCACGCCTCATTTGCTAATTTTTGGCAAAAGTCCATAAAATTGGAATCTATTTTCTGGTCACAGTTTTCCTTTTTCACTAGATAATAGCACGCATCGAAACGATGACTATTTTCTACGATCGAGGCTTGGAAGAAGAGTGAACAAAACGAAATTAAAGCTTGGCTATCAAACGCAACAAGAGAGACAGTAATCAATCGTTTGAACAAACGCAGCTTCGTTAAGATATAATTGGCGAAATCAAAAATACATCAGTATAATATATTCAAACAATGTGTGCGAAACCAGAATCGAAATCGCGTGTGCTGTCCTCTCCGTCCAACGCCGCTGGCACCGCGTGGTAAGCCACCGCGCGTTAAGCTAAGCTGCCAACACCGGAATCAGTTAATTGGATTAATTCTCGTTAATGATGAGTTTTGAAATGAGCTTTACGTTCCGTGAATCTTACCCCGCACTTCTTCGCCCCTTGTCGTTGCCGCCGCCGTTGCTTCTGTTGTGGTTGGAATTTATTATCTTCTTTAGTGTTTTCGACAATCTAAACCCTGGCCCCTTGCTGCGAGAAGTGTTCCAGCGGAACACCCCGTTCGCCGCTCGTGATCTCGAGTTCAATTTGTCATTAGTGGAAGCTACCATAACAACAACAACAGCAAATCACTGCTGAAGGAATTAAAAACCGTATGACTCGAGCTATCAAGCGGTGAAGGATCGGACTTCTCGTTTTGTGTACATCAATCTAATATCGTTGAGCGAAACGAACATCTGCTGTGTGTAACAGTTAATGTTAAGTTTTTATTTTACTGCTTTAGCTCAAGCAGTTTTTCATACTAAAGTGGCAAACTGTACAATCGGGGCACTCAGATTAGGATCAGTTTGTTTCAGTCTATACATTCGCCTAAAGAAGTTCACAGGAGTTTTGCAGTTATCGCTCGGTTGTAGTGTTAGATCTATGTTACTGTTTACAAACATAGTTTATATTGATAATTAACTGCAAAAAACCATGGAACGTTCAAACGAAATCAGAGCATCAGTTCATCTCGCTTGCAGAGCAACTGAATTTGCTGTTCTTCTCTTCCGATGATTCATGTGATTACATATGATAGAGCGCTCATTTCCATGTTGTCAAAAATAGGGTCACTAAAATTTTCCGATGAAACAAAACATCCAACTTTCTTATCTTTATACATAGAGGTAAACATAGTTCGACAATATTGTAGTCCCAGTTATTCTAAGCAACTTTGTAGAGCAAAGTGTTTTCTATCTATTTAATTTTTTTTTCGCTCTAACTTTTATATTAAAAATTCTACATCAAAACTGTCTTGGAACGACTGTTAGAGCTGAATCAGAATAACATTTTTCTATGCATACCCTGTATATATCTTAATTCTACTCAAAGTTATTGATGTTTTTCCCCCAAAAATACGCCCTTTTCATTTGTTTGTCGTTCATTCTGGGACAAACACGGAAAAAAAATATTGACGGCATTTGAAAGAGCATAATTCACTCTACTTAATGTGAGATTTTCAAAACTATTTAATTTTTTATTTACGAATAAATTAAAATTGAAATCATGAATTTTTGGTTGAAAAACTATCAATAACTTTGAGTAGGATTAAGATATTGACAAGTTCTGCATCGCAAAATGTTGGTCTTCATTAGCTTTAAAAGCCGTACGAGGACAATTTTGATGTATAACTTGAAATATAAAACGTACGTAAATATAAAAGTAGAGATTATTAAGACCTAAATTTTTCGATGCAGAACTTGTCAGTATCTTAATCCTACTCAAAGTTATTGATGGTTTTTCACCCAGAACCTCATGAATTAAATTTTAATTTACTCTAATACAAACAATTACATAACTTTGAAAATCTTACATTATGTAGAGTGAAATATGCTCTTTCAAATGCCGCCAATAAACATTGTTTAATTATGCCACAGAAAGAATGATAAACCAATGAAGAAATCGTATTTTTGGGAAGAAATATCAAAAACATTGAGCAGAGTTGAGATATTGACAAGTTCTGCATCGCAATTATTAGTAAGCTCCAAAAGTCTTTACAAGACAGTTTGTATGTAAAATTTGAAATATAAAAGTTAGAGCAAAAACGTTTTTTTCATGGTGACCCTAACGCAACTTAGAAAAAACGCTATATCGGTTAGTTGAAGAGATAGAAAAGAACGGTTCAAAAGTTATGATTTTTTTCAAAAAATCATAACTTTTGAACTGCTCGACCGATTCTGATTATCGACATATCCAATTAAAGCCAATCAGTTTGATTTTTAGGATTTTTTTTCGTTGTTTTTTACATAAAATATCTCAAAATCAAAGATGTTTTTCTTTTCTTTTATAAGTTATGTTTTTCAAAGTTGACGGATAGTTCGGAATATCAGTTCATTCCTCTTCTACCTAGTCTCGAAAGTTCATACATTTTGAGCTTCTAGACCGATTTAGATGATCGATATATCAAATAAAAGCGAATGGGAAAATATTATGTTTGCGAAGAAAATGAATTCCGTTTTCGTGATTATTGATTGTATATGTTTTCTATAGTTCACATGGTTTCAGGACAAAGGGCGCTATATTTTTTATATTTTTTTCTCGAAAGCTGACGTTTTTTACATAACATATCCAAAAATCAGAGATGTGTTCTTTTTCGTTCTTAAGTTATGATTTTTCAAAGTTAACATGTTTTTAGTCTTCGTTCAACATTTCTATGCGACTATACTGGATTTATGCAACTGAAATCCAATTTATTCGTTTATACAAAAAAATATAGCGTCCTTGGCCCCGAGACCATGAAAACCATAAAAAACAAATACAATCAATAATAACGGAAACAACATTTAAATTTTCTACAACTGAAGTATAAATGGCTTTAATTTGATATATCGATCTTCCAAATCGGTTCTGTGGTTCAAAAGTTATGAATTTTAGAAAAAAGTCATTTTAAGAATGACGTGAAAAAAAGGGATTTTTCGGACCACCCTAAACGGAAATGGTCACCCTAACTAAAAAAAAATACGGGTCTAATTGTTTGCGATAAAGAACAAATCTACCACATTTCATGAAAATCTGAGAGCCACTATATCGGTTTGGCATGGAAAGGCTGTATAAAGATAGGAAAGTTAATTTTCTTATTTCACAGACAATTTTGGTCACCCTATTTTTGATAACATAAAAATGATTTATTACATTAAATTACATTTAATGTGATAAATTTATTGGTAAATAAATAAATAAATTTATTACACATTAAATGAGCCGTAAAATTAATAGAAAATGCTCTACTTCCCAATACGTGTATATCATTTGTATAATATATATGCTAGAGCCAATATGAGCGAGCGAAACAAGAGACACATTGAAATGAAAGCATATGAAAGCTTTTTATATAGTTTACCAAATACACTGCCCAGACAGAGAAAGATAGATAGTCTCGTTTATGCTCTCCTTTTTCCTCTTAGAGAACACTTTCCAACTTCATTTTATAATGCTGTGTAATATTATCACGCTTTTATATCAGGTTTTCGCTGGCTTGTTGGCATAGACCACAGACTTGACGTAACCTCACAGGAAATAGTCTAACGGCGTCAAATGGCGACCAATTGACTAGGCCAATTAGTGGAGTACGTGTGGATTGCTACCTGACCAATAACGCATATTTTGCTTATTGACGAAGTCATTCAGCCAGAAATGAGCCTCATCGCTGAAGATGATTTTTCGATGAAAATTCGGATCATTTTAAGTTGTTGCTCAGCCCAATTCACGAACATACGACGTTTCTGGTGGTCAAACGGCTTCAGTTCTTGCATCAATTTGATCTTGTAAGGATGTACGCCAATCCGGTGTCACCATCCGAGCTTTCGAACACAACCCAAAAAACGATTCTGCTTCAACTCGTCCGAATTTGTCATAGTGTTAGCAAAAAACGACCTACCATCATTAACATTCAGCATCGAGGACAACTCGGGACGCACACAAACAGGTTATATGGGCAGCCCTTATCCCCTCGGCACAGTCGAGCCATATCACTTCAGTCACTACCGCAGTCGTCCCGTCCCTGTGTTCGATGGTGGAGACAGGGTAGCCCAGCCTGTTCTGCCAGGCAAGTTTTTTTTCCGATACTGAATCGTCGTTCTCTCACAAAATTTCGGCTTTCAGCAATTCCTCGCAAAACGTTCGCTACCATCAAGCTTCTCATCATATTGAGAGTACTGGAGGTGTTAAGCGGTTACCGGGATGCACGTCAATAAGCACTATGGGAGCCTCTTTTATGTGCAGACCAGTCGTGACCGATCAACCAACCAGTTCATCCCTGCAATCAAATCGATTTGGTTCCAATCATCGCAGTCGTCCCGGTCCTGTGTCTGTAGCTTTAGAAGAGGTCTCCCAGCCTGCTTATCCAGGCAAGAACACATCCACTTCGACCAATACGCTTCCTGATTCATTCACCATTCATAGATCTCCTCAGCCAACAGCCATGGACCAGCGGGTCGTCAGCCCTGTTAATGGCAGCGATGGAGTCGTGGATGGCATCGATGGCTCTAGCGAGGCGCGTTCAACGTCTGACAATGATTCGTGCTCTCCGATCCGCTTCTACTACCAGAACGTTCGTGGTCTGAAATCCAAAATTGATGACTTTTTTCTGGCTTGTTTGGAAGTGGAATACGATGTCATAGTGCATGGTTGGACGAAAGAATCAACTCTGTTCAACTGTTCGGCAATAGTTTCAACGTGTTCAGGATGGATCGCAATCATAAAAATAGCTTGCGTAAAGTAGGAGGAGGCGTTTTAATTGCTGTCAGGAAAGTCTTCGATTCTTGTTTATGCACCGAAGGAATGATTGATAGTCTTGAGCAAGTGTTCGTACAGATATCGGTTACAGACTGCAAAATTTTTGTTGGATCTTTCTACCTACCCTGCGAAAAACGTGGTGATAGGAATCTTATGGCGAGTCACGTAAGCTGTATAGAAAAAGTACGTGAACGTGCCGGAATCGACGACATCATTGTTGTCACGGGTGACTACAATTAGCCAAACTTGGTTTGGTCATGCACTACCAACGGAAACAATTTCGCGTATCCTATGTCGGTGCGATCTGGACTCGGACAACAATATTCTGCTATCGAGGTGTTATTGGACGGTGTAGCACGATGTAATCTGATCCAATGCAGTACGATTCGAAACTATAACCAGCGTCAGTTGGACCTGATTTTTGTCAGTGATAGAACGGCTTGTTCAGTAACCACAACTGTCGACCCACTTGTGCCGTTGGACAGCCATCATCCAGCCCTTATATTTACACTTGAAAACATTGAGCACTTGAAATACGAAGATGTTGTCGACCCCGGGTCACTGAACTACAGACGGATAAACTTCACTGGATTGACTGAAGGTTTGGAATTGACTGACTGGTCTGCTGTTCTTAGCTGTACAGATGTTGATGAGTCGATTAATCAGTTTGGCCTCATCGTGAACAACTTGCTCATGAGCCATACTCCCCGATTCAAACCATCACCTAAGCCACCATGGTCGAACGGCAGGCTTCGAAACTTAAAAACCAAACGCTCGAAGGCGCTTCGGAGATATTCATCGAAACGGTGTATGTATTCGAAGACTCAATTCAAGGAAGCATGCTCTGCTTACCGTGCATACAATCGCCAAAGATATGCTGGTTATGTGAGGAGAATCCAGGAGCAATTGCGTCGCAATCCAAGGATGTTTTGGTCGTTTGTAAAATCAAAGCACAAGGAAGATGGTTTACCCCTGACTATGTCACTCGGAACCTCTACAGCCTCGACGAACGAAACGAAATGTAAATTGTTTGTGCAGCATTTTGCGTCAGCTTTTGGCAAAGCTGGTCCGGAAAATCCATCCAATGAATTTCTCGATACTGTTCCTGCTGATCTTGTCGATGTTGACTGCTTCTTTGTATCCGAAGAAATGCTTTTTAGAGCGGCGCACAAGCTTAAGTCTTCGTATACTCCTGGACCCGACGGTCTACCAGCAATTGTTCTGAAACGATGCATTCAACCACTATCAACGCCACTCCTGAAGATCTTCAGACTTTCAATGGAACAAGCAAAATTTCCTGCAGAATGGAAAAAATCATACATGTTTCCAGTTTTCAAAAAAGGTGAAAAGCGGTCTGTACGTAACTACAGAGGCATCACTTCGCTGTGCGCTGGCTCTAAGCTGCTGGAAATAATTGTGAGTGAAGTAATTCGCTTCAGCTGCAGGAGTTACATTGCTCAAGAACAACATGGGTTCGTACAAGGCAGGTCTGTTCATACAAATCTGATGGAGTTCATCACGTTTTGCATTGACAATACTGGATCATTCGTTCGACAACTCGCAAGTAGATCGGACAAGTTATCGAAACGATCCAACAAAGGTGTTTTTTTCCACATTGAATTAGACTGTGATTTTTTTTCATCGGTTGCGCTTGCGAGTAGTGCGAAGCTCAAAGTGGTGCGCGACCGAGACGCTGAGGATACAATTCAGACAGATTCTTGGTTTCATTACCGTTGAAATTTTATTGGAACTTTTTTTCATTTTATAATTTATATAAATAAAATAAATTGATATAAATATTATCCCCAGCATAACCTTATAATATATTTTTTTTACTTATTCATTTTTATAATCATTATATTCTGTTCATATCGAACAGTTGGCCGATTTTTCTGATATGGCTGAGGGCGGAAAGGACCCCCCGTTGACACAATTGAATATTTCTGATACCGAACCTCCTCCTGAAGAGCAGGAGGATGAAGCAGAAATTGAGGTAGAAAATTCTGTTTACGAAGTTGATAGTTCCGAAGATGAGGAAATCGACGAGAAACAGGATTTTCGTCCTAAAGAATACCCTGAAGGCTCCAAAGGCCCATTCATTGTGTACTTTAGACGAAAATCCAAACCGCTCAATGTCATTCGCATCTCGAAGGAACTAACTAAAAAATTTTCTGACGTTACCGAGATTACACGGATGGGGCCAGACAAACTACGAGTTGTCGTCTCAAGCAGGGCCCAAGCGAACAAAATAACGCGCTGCGACCTCTTTGCGATTGAGTATCGTGTATACGTACCCTGTTGCAACGTCGAAATAGACGGCGTAATAACCGAAAAGGGTTTGATCCGAAAAGAGATAATCGATGGTGTCGGTCGCTTCAAGAACTCCACACTAAAAACTGTGAGGATTCTTGCATGCGATCGACTGAAATCTGTGTCATATAAAAATGACAAAAGAATTCTCAATCGGACAAACTCTTTTCGTGTGACTTTTAAGGGTTCCGCCCTTCCAAATTACGTTGCAATAGGGGCACTTCGTTTACCTGTTCGGTTGTTTGTACCCCGGGTAATGAAATGCAACAAATGTATGCAACTCGGTCACACGGCCGCCTATTGTTGCAATAAAAAACGTTGCGCAGATTGTGGAGAGAGCCATGATGAGAATCCTTGCGCGAAAGAGCACAAGTGTCTTCATTGCGGCGGGACTCCTCATGATTTTACTCAATGCCCGGTGTACATACAACGAGGGGAAAAACTCAAGCGTTCCTTAAAGGAACGTTCCAAGCGGACTTTTGCAGAAATGCTCAAGAGTTCCGTGCCAACGACACAGGACAATCCCTACTCCATTCTGCAGAACGACGAGCCTGTTGCTGACGCTCCCAATGCCGGATGTTCCGGTACATCGCAGGGTGCCATCAGGAAAAGAAAAATTACTTCTTTTCCATCACTCCCCAGAAAGAATACCGAAACTTCCCAAGTTGGAATGAAGCCTCGAACTGAACGTGCTGAGAATAGGCCGAAGCAAGTACCTCCCGGTTTACGTGGTC
This sequence comes from Toxorhynchites rutilus septentrionalis, assembly GCF_029784135.1. Taxonomy (NCBI): domain Eukaryota; kingdom Metazoa; phylum Arthropoda; class Insecta; order Diptera; family Culicidae; genus Toxorhynchites; species Toxorhynchites rutilus. The sequence goes on from NC_073745.1 coordinate 151,968,785, forward strand.
ATGCTACCAACCAGGGGTCCTCAGCACTTCCCGGAACAACAACGAACACGTCTGTTCCATTTTCGCGGTCGAAGCAACAGCCACTACCTGGCCTGCTTGCGCTTTCAGACCTTGTGGATAACATTTTAAATGCTTTAAATATAAATGATCCTCTTAAAAGCATAGTATTATGTTTGCTTCCGGTTGTGAGAACATTTTTGAAAAAAAAATGTGGCTTTTTAGCAGCGTTCATTTCCCTCGATGCCTAATTCAGCGCAAGAGGTCAAGGATTTGACCACTGTCATACAGTGGAATTGCAGAAGCATCATCCCTAAACTAGACCAATTTAAATTTTTAGTTCACAGTTCTAACTGTGATGTATTTTCTCTCTGTGAAACATGGCTTTGTTCAGCCGACGAGCTGAATTTTCACGATTTCAACATTATTCGCCTCGATCGTAACGACTCGTTTGGTGGCGTACTATTGGGGATCAAAAAACGTCACTCCTTCTATAGAGTCACTATCCCATCGATTACAGGCATTGAAGTTGTCGCTTGCCAGATACAAATCAATGGCAAAGAACTCTGCATTGCTTCGATATATATTCCTCCCAGGACTACGGTAGGCCGCCATCAGTTCTTTGATATTATCGAGGCATTGCCGGAGCCGCGGTTAATCTTAGGTGACTTCAACTCCCATGGAACAGCATGGGGGTCACTCTACGAACTTCAACATGACAGTTTGAAATACTGGGGAAGCAACTAGGATAGCCAACCCTCCTGCACGGGCAAGCATGCTAGACATATCTCTCTGCTCTTCTTCATTATCCCTGGATTGCACATGGAAGGTAATCCAAGATCCCCACGGTAGTGATCACCTACCAATAATTTTATCGATCGCCAATGAATCAAAATCTAGTGAGTCAGTCGATGTTGCGTATGACCTCACGAAGAATATTGACTGGAGAAAATTTGCGGAATTAATATCTGAAGCAATAATTTCGATGCATGAACTTCCTCCCCTTGAAGAGTATAACTTTATATCAAGTTTGATTTACGAAAGCGCACTTCAAGCTCAAGAGAAACGTGTACCGGCTACCACTTTCCGACGTCGTCCTCCATCACTTTGGTGGGACAGGGAGTGTTCAAAGGTCTACCTTAAAAAATCATCCGCTTTCAAAAAATTCACGAAAACTGGATTAGTGGAATGGTTTCGAAAGTACCAAGCTCTAGAAGCCAAACTAAAAGGTCTGATTAAAGCAAAAAAGCGTGGATATTGGCGGAAGTTCGTCAATGGTTTGTCAAGGGAGACCGCTATGAGCACTCTTTGGAATACGGCTAGGAGAATGCGTGGCTGGAACCATACCAATGAAAGTGAGGAATACTCTGACCGTTGGATTTTCAAATTTGCAAGGAAGGTTTGTCCCGATTCCGTTCCTACACAAAACGTCGTACGCGATATTCCGCTCCAATGCGATTATGAGAATTTTTCGATGGTAGAATTCTCAATTGCCCTCCTCTCATGTAACAATTCAGCTCCGGGGTCGGACAAGATTAAATTCAACTTGTTGAAGAATCTTCCCGACTTGGCAAAACAGCGTTTGCTGAACTTGTTTAACAAGTTTCTGGAGCTGAATATTGCCCCGCATGACTGGAGACAAGTGAGAGTGATAGCCATACGGAAACCCAACAAGCCGGCTTGCGATCACAACTCGTATAGGCCGATTGCAATGTTATCCTGTATTCGCAAATTGTTAGAGAAAATGATTCTACTTCGTTTGGACAAGTGGGTCGAAACGAACAATTTGCTGTCAAATACGCAGTTTGGCTTCCGCCGAGGTAAAGGGACGAATGATTGTCTCGCGCTGCTATCTTCTGAAATCCAAATCGCATTTGCTCGCAAAGAACAAATGGCTTCCATTTTCCTCGATATCAAAGGGGCATTTGATTCAGTTTCCATGGAAATTCTTACAGAGAAGCTTCATAATCGTGGACTTTCACCAATTCTGAATAATTTCCTGTACAATTTACTGTCAGAAAAGCACATGAATTTCTCTCATGGCAACTCAAAATCTTCTCGTTACAGTTTTATGGGCCTACCGCAAGGCTCCTGCCTAAGCCCCCTCTTGTACAGTTTTTACGTCAATGATATGGATGATTGTCTAACTAGAGACTGCACGCTGAGACAACTTGCAGACGATGGAGTTATTTCCATCACGGGTACTAATCCCGTCGCTCTGCAAAAGTCGTTGCAAGATACCATGAGCAATCTGTTCACGTGGGCCCTCAAGCTGGGTATCGAATTCTCTACGGAGAAAACTGAAATGGTCGTTTTTTCTAGGAAGCACGAACCCGCCCAATTCCAGCTTCACCTATCCGGCAAAACGATCCAACACTCTATGTTTTTCAAATACCTGGGTGTATATTTTGATTCGAAATGTACCTGAGGGAGAGTCATTGCGTATTTGAAACAGAAATGCCAGCAAAGAATCAATTTTCTCCAAACAATAACCGGAACATGGTGGGGTGCCCATCCAGGAGACCTCATTCAGCTATACAAAACAACGATATTATCAGTGTTAGAATATAGCAGTTTTTGCTTCCGATCAGCTGCCAGGATTCATATTCTCAAGCTGGAGAGAATACAATATCGTTGCCTGCGTATAGCAATGGGGTGTTTGCATTCAACACATACGATGAGTCTCGAAGTTTTGGCAGCGGGGTACTTACTCTTCGGTTCACAGAATTATCCTACAGATTTCTCATCCGTTGCAAGATCATGAATCCATTGGTGATTGATAACTTCGAAAATCTACTACAACTGACTCCTCAGTCAAGTTTTATGTCTTTATACCACGAGTACCTTACCCACGACGTGCACCCTTCACCAGGCATCTCCAACCAAGTTTGCTTCCCATACTTTTGCAATTCCTCTGTAATTTTTTATCTGTCCATGCGACAAAAAATCCATGGAATCCCAGATCACCTACGCTCCAATGTTATTCCGTCGATATTTTCGGAAAAATATGGGAAAGTTGGATCTGATAAAATGTTCTTTACTGACGGTTCATACATAAACGGGTCCACTGGCTTCGGCATCTTCAATGAAAATTCCAGTGCCTTTTTCAAACTCAAAGATCCTTGTTCCGTGTATGTCGCAGAAATGGGTGCGATATACTATGCTCTAGGGATCATTGAAACACTGCCCATCGACCATTATTTTATTTTTTCAGACAGTCTCAGCTCAATAGAGGCAATCCGCTCAATGAAAGTTGATAAACGCTCATCTTATTTCCTAACAAGAATAAGACATCTATTGAGTGTTTTGGTCGAAAAATTATTCAAGATTACCTTAGCATGGGTTCCCTCTCATTGCTCGATTCCGGGGAATGAGAAAGCGGACTCGCTAGCTAAGGTGGGCGCTTCAGAAGGCACACTTTTTGAAAGGCAAATTGCTTATAATGAATATTTTCACATTCCTCGTCAGGACACACTCGTTAGTTGGCAGCGCATGTGGAGTGAAGATGAGTTCGGTCGTTGGTTACACACGATTATCCCTAAGGTTTCGACGAGTGCTTGGTTTAAGGGATTGAATGTAGGTCGTGATTTCATTCGCGTGATATCTCGGCTCATGTCCAATCACTACAACCTAAACGCGCATCTCTATCGCATTGGGCTCGCAGCAAACAATCTTTGTGATTGTGGCGATGGCTACCACGACATCGAGCATATTGTCTGGTCGTGTATCCGGTTCCATGCTGCTCGCTCTCAGCTCTCTAGAGCACTGAGAGCAAAAGGCAGACAATCGGATATCCCCGTCCGGGATATCTTAGGTAGCCGTGATCCTGATCTTCTGCTTCATCTATACCTGTTCCTCAGAAACGCCGATGTCAACGTTTAATGATGTTTCCTTCGTTGTGTCCCCGTTTTATATCCCTCCTATCCGATCGATAAACTTTTACTTAGTCGCGGCAATACATACACACACTCTTTACAGATACACGGGCCAAAGGTTGTGCAGTCCACTGATGATTCAACAAGAGCCAAAGGTTGCACCGCTCATGACAACTCTACACGAGCTGATGATTGCGCCGGTTAGTGACCATTCTATCCTGGATTCCTCGAGTCGAGAAGACGCACCACGCTAGATATGGGGTACATACTAGAGGGGCGTTGCTGATTAATGGTCAGCTGCATCCAAATAGGAAGTATCCCGTGTCGGGCACACGTACAGAGCATTGGAGACAGCAACATCCCAATTACGAGAACACTTGTAATACTAACCTCGAGCCGACCGCGAGTAATCGGTTACATATTACTAACATAGATAATAAGAAAAACTGTTAAAATATTGAACTCCGGCCCCGTCAGACTAACGCCATAGGAGCCTTGATAAAAATATATATTTTGGAAAAAAAAAAAAATACTGGATCCGGTAACCAAGTTGATGCTATTTACACTGATCTGAAATCAGCTTTTGATAGGATTGACCACGACATTGCCTTGAAGAAGTTTGCTAAACTCGGATTTTCTAGTAGCCTCTGCCGCTGGTTGGAATCGTACCTCAAGGATAGAATACTGCAAGTCAAAGTAGGTTCTTCGTTGTCGAATGTTTTCGTGAATGAAACTGGAGTTCCCCAGGGCAGCAATCTCGGTCCCTTGCTTTTTGTATTATTTTTTAACGATGTCACTGTACCGCTTGATGGAAGGTGCAAACTGGTATATGCCGATGACCTGAAAATATACATCGTTGTGGAAAGTTTGGACGATCACTACGTTCTACAATCACTGCTGAACAAATTCTACGACTGGTGTAAAAAGAACAGAATGACTATTAGCATTGAGAAATGTATCGTTATTTCATTCCATCGAAAACTAAGCCGTGATGTCTTCTATTTTGACTATCGTATCAATGATCAAAAGATTGAGCGTGTGGAGTGCGTCAAGGATTTAGGCGTCCTGATTGATTTCAGATTGACATTTCGAAACCACCAGTCTGCCATAATCGACAAAGCGAATAGACAACTTGGATTTATGTTTAAGATTGCGAGAGAGTTTGATAATCCGCATTGCCTTCGCTCTTTATATTGCGCGCACGTTCGTTCTCATTTGGAAAATGCTTCAATCGTGTGGTCACCGTACCACAGCAACTGGACGAATCGAATAGAAGCCATTCAACGTAAATTCATTCGGTACGCCCTTAGAGAGTTACCTTGGAATAATCCGCAGAATCTACCGCCTTACGAAGCTCGCTGTCAGTTACTTGGACTGACTACTCTCGAGAAAAGGAGAAAACTTGCAAGAGCTGTTTTGGCAGCTAAAATTCTTACATCTGAAGTGGACAGCCCAATATTACTGGAATCGTTGCAAGCAAACGTGTTACCCCGCAATCTTCGCCAGCGCAGCGGATTTCTGCGTATGCCGCGGAACCGTTCGGATTTCACAAAAAAATCACCGTTTCAATCCATGTGTTCAGCATTTAATGAGTTTTACCATTTATTTGATTTCAATGAGTCCTCATCTGTCTTCAAACTGAAAGTGCTCCAGCTGTTTAGCTCAACTAGATAATTTAAGCGGCTTAAAAATAATGAATGTCTTAATTGTTTATGTTTCAACGTAGTGTTTGTTGCCCACATGTATATTTGTAGTTTTTCTTTCATGTAGACCATGTTAAGTCCGATGAATGTATATATAAATAAAATAAAATAAAATAAAATAAAAGATCTTTTCGCAAAATTCAACACAACGACGTCACAGAGATGCCCAGCGCTTGAGAACGACGTGTGAGAGACTGGTTTGGGTCTTCCGTAACCCTTTGCGGTCGTATTAAATTTGGGCATTGGTGTCGTAGTGGTTTATGCAAGATTATGAAGAATATATATTTATTTATTTATTTTTTGCGAACAATATACAGGGTCTTTCAGATTAAACGCTCACGCAACAAACTTTAATAACTGCTACAAAAATGAACCGATTATAATTTAAAAAAAAAACCACAATAAACCTTATTTTAGGACATTTTCGATGCGACCACCCCTTTTTCGATAACGTGTTTTAAACGGTGAACAAAATTCGTCATGCACATCTCTAACATTACGACTTCGATGCTGTTATTTCTTCTTTGAGTTCCTCCAAATGTTGTGGCTTATTAACATAGCAACGGTCCTTCACGTACCCCCAGAGGAAGTAATCGACGACGAGAAATGTTGAGATTCTTACCGTAAGAGGACAAAGTTTTATTAAGGCTTCGGTTGCTCGAGTAATACGGTTTCACTAAAAATACACGTTCTTGTAAATTGTACATCTTGACACTAAAAACCATCCGATCAGACTGAACGAGCAGCCGAATATTATCGTCCCGAAGTGGGGAATGCAGTGTTACCATAGATGGAGCGAAAAAAATGTTTTTTTTTGCGTGAGCATTTAATCTGAAAGACCCTGTATTATATTCGATTTGCGGTATAGCCATCAGTGCTGTCTTAGATTTTTCCATTATCTCATCTCGGGTGAAGCGTGTTCCGCGAAGCGGTTTCTTGAGTCGTTCGAATAGGAAAAAGTCGCAGGGAGCCAAATCAGGTGAATTCGATGGTTGCTGAATGGTATTCACTTCGTTTTTAGCCGAATGTTCATGAATAAAGATGGCATTGTGTGCATTTTCAAATAGTACAAAATCGAGGCACGCGCAATAGCATATGTACTCAATACAGCGTAACTTTTAGAAATGTAAAACTACAAATCTTATAGAGTGTCAATGAAAGATGTGCCAACTAACAAAAAAACAAAAATAAAAATGAGTGACTGAGAGTGCCATATGGTGGTGAACTTTTGGATCAAAGTAGTATATCTATGATGGAACTTGTTGATTGGACTAGCGTTGCAAGAGATTCCTGGATCGAGACGCTGCATAGGTTTCCAAAAATACCGAACATTTGAATCATTGCAGATAAATTCTCGAAATTCTATTTGCAAGCATTCCGTGGCGAGATTTTGAATATCAAACTCGGCCACTTCAGGTGATATACTAGTTAGGTATACCTCGAACTTGTCATTAGACCTTGATGTTGCTTCTTAGAATGCATAATTTTTCAACATAATCGTTCTTGTCACTACATCGTGTGGAGTGTAACATGAGATGGAATATTGGTGGAAGTGTGTCTTTTATTAACGAAAGTCATAAATAACCCGAATTATGGAACAACCAAATTATTGATTATAGGAGATATCAATATTAGAGATATGTTCAATTACATACTTCTGTACGGTGGCAAACAAAATAAAAATTTGTGCAGGGTTCAGTGTTGTCTTGATGGAATTGCGGTTTGAAATTATCCCCCTGTCGAGGAAACTCGAGCAATCGAAAACTTTCCATGGTAAATGATATCAGGTTTAAACTCTAAACTAGAGGTAATAAAAATATATTAGGTCATAATCCTCCTTCTGCTCAACCTCAGTAATGTTCGTCCTACGTACAAGCGAACGGAACAAAACTGCATTCAATAGCATTCTAGTCATCAGATAATCAGCAAGCAGCAGACACACCGCAAACGTCTTGGCATCGGTAATTAGAAAGTACTCATAATGGCCTGGAACCGTTCGAAGCCGTCGTCGGAAAACCGGACACTTGCGAACTATTTGTCATCGGCCCTGTTCGAAGGCTGGTAATTTTTCCGTCAAGATTCGTTTCAACCCGTAATGCATTGTGTCATCGTCACCGTCTCCTCAGGCAGTAATTTTTTCACCAATTACCAGCTCAGATTCCTGATCTCGCAAAAACAAACGTGACTTTGTTGCAGCGAATGACATCTGGTATCCTGTCCGACAATGACCATGGGCAGCTAAACTACTACAAATGGAAATTCAACTTGCCTCGGTCAAATCGGGTGTAAAATCTCCTGCTCCGTGTTCAGAGAAAAAAAACTCTTGTCATTAGCGAATGCGAAATTTACGATAAAAACAAATTACCAACTTTTTGAGATGGATTCGGATGGGCTCGATTGAACTCGGTTCGAGTAGATTAACCGCTACACGGCAATCAACCGCATCGTGGTGATCATCATCATCATCGCTATCACCGCCGTCGTCGTTTCCATTTCGAATCATTCCCACTTGTTTTCATTCATCAAAACATGCATAGGTTGCACAAAAAAAAAACGAATATTATGGCTGCCCCACAAACAAGCCTCCGTTCGGTATTTCATCAGTGCCAGAGTCGGAAGAGTGCTAATTGAAACAACCGAGTAAATCGGCGGTGTATGTGATTAATTAATCGCTCCCATTGATTCGATTACAGCTGATTGGCAGCGTGGAAGTGGTGGCGGGTCAAAGCTTCCTTCTGCCGCAGCTATTTGCAACGGAAATATTTGCTTATTGTTCAGAAGTCGTGTTTAACTGATCACACGTTTTTCTCATACTGTTCATTTGACTGGAAACTTTGCTTATCATCTACAAAATTGAATAATAATTAAAACTAGTATGATTTTAATTAGAAGAATTTCTCAACATTTGTGGAAACAGATGAAGATGATACGTTTCGAAGGAACTTTGATTGAAAAATATGTTTTTTCCATCGAGAGAGCTGCATATAGCAGCAAGCTTTGGGAAAAAGATAACCTATCGAATCATCACGAATAAATACGTACCTATTTCCCGTACCGTTTTTCTCTGTATTTTTCAGCAAGATTCAAGACGATTTTTGACGGGATTTCGAAAGAAGCAGAAACGATAGGGTAAATGATCTTGGATTGTCAGATGTGGGGAGTTTTTACGCAACTAGTAAATGCAAATCGATTTTTCTTCATGAAAATAACATATAACCGATACGAGTTTGGGTTTGTTGGAAAGCCCAAAGTCTCTAGCTAATATTATCATAAGTCATTGAAATTATTCAATTTTTTATGTTTTGCAACGATTTTCCTCAAAGAAAAATTATGATCATGGTTTGTCCAAAAAATGATCATGGATTGTCCGGTTTTAGAAATCACAATTTTTGAATGAAAACATTCGAATTCTCAAGTAGATGCTGCATTTATCATTGCTAGAGTTTACTGTTATCATATTGATCCATTCATAATTTAGGCTTTCTTCAGAATATTGCCTTTTCTTGGGCATTTTGAAAGTGTTACCCTCAACACACACATGATCAGAATTGAGTTCATCAAAATGCGTTAATTCAATGGTTTAGCTATGTAAATCTGATACAAATGGTGTGCAAGCATGATGTTTACAATATTTTTAAGTGTTATAATCCAGAAAAGGTTTGGTGGTTTGGAAAGGCAGAGGTGGTCAAACCATGATCATAATTCCTCTTTGAGGAAAATCGTTGAAAAACATAAAAATTTGAATAATTTCAACGACTTATGATAATATTAGCTAGAGACTTTGGGCTTTCCAACAAACCCAAACTCGTATCGCTTATATGTTATTTTCATGAAAAAAATCGATTTGCATTTAAAGGGGCTGTCCACATACCACGTGGACACCTTTAGGGGGTGGGGGGGTCTGTGTACGGGGTACGAAAATGTCCACGCTTGTCCACGGTGAGGGAGGAGGGATTTAGATAATGTCCACGTGGACACATCAAATGAATATTTTCGAAAATACATTAATATCTACAATCAAAAATGAATGAACTCTGCTCTGCATTTTTATCATATTTAAATCTTGCCGTACCTTATGAGTACTCCGTATTTATCAATAAGAGACCAAATTTTTTCTTCATATCGTTGAACTGTTCCGCTGAAATGTGTATTCTGAGAGTAACGCAAATGAACTGAGTGTAATGGATTTATTTACATTAGCAGAAGAGGATCATACATTCCGCCAGGAAGAAGACACCATCAAAGAATGTTAGAATCTTGTAATTTGAAAAATGAACGACATAGTTTTCATAGGTACGGTTTTTGTTGTTGTATCTGTCTTTTGAGAACTCCTAAGGTGATGAACCAAAGGAAAATGAACAGTAAATTACCTGGTGAAGCTTCGTTACGTAGAACGCTACTATATGTCCGTTCCAAACTATTGCATCTTGTGTCTGGTGAGATTGGAAAGGAATTCCATTTTATGTGCTTCTACAAAGCTTCGATAAATTCTAACGAGTACTGCTTGCAACTAAACGAAATTAAGTTCGGCGATCGAGAACAAACTAACAAAATTAACCAATATGATAGACATCGTATTCCACCAGGACAATATCAAACCTCATTCACTTTGACATCCCGACCGAAAATGTTTTGCCTGTGAAATAGCACACCCGCCGTCCTCACCAGATATTGCACCTTTCAGTTATTAATTGTTCAGGCTACTTTTCTTGAGCGCAATAATTTTCGAAACTGCGGAAGGATCGATTCAGCAATACCTTACACTGTGTAAACTAGATATAAGAATTAACTAATCAATATTTTGAAAAAAAAAAACTACGCAGAGAAACTCGATGTTTGGAAGCCGCATGAGTTATTGTAAATTTTTGCTACATTTTATAAATTTTTGACTGTTTTCTCATCAGCGAAGCATAACCAAATCAACCCATTTCTGGAGCAAATCATCGCGGGTGATAGAAATGGGTGAAATACGATATCATTCGCAAAAGATCATGAGATAAGCAAATATTTTCAATTTTCTTTTTTCAAATATTTTTTTTCTATGATTGTTTGAATTTTTAATATTACCGTTTACATTTCTCTTCTCCAACTTTTTCCTTCAGAATTCAAAAAATGACAAAATAAATTCAAAAAAATGATTTTCATTCCTCCCCTAGTCCTGAGGATATAGCTAGTTCCAAGGAGATGGTCATCTCTATGACAAGAAGCTAAAACATGAAGCGTCAAATATTATTTTATTGTGAATTTTTCCATTTTTTTTCCAAAATATATATTTTATTAAGGCACATGTGGCGTTAGCCTGACGTGGCCGGGAGTCCAATATTTTGACAATTTTTGTCTTACAACTATGTTAGTAATATGTAACCGATTACTCGCGGTTGGCTGGAGGTTAGTATTACAAAGATCTCATAATTGGGATGTTGCAGTCTACAGTACTATGTATGTGTGGCCAACACGGGATACTTCCTATTGGGGTGTAACTGACCATTGACCATTGACCTAGTCTGTACCTCATATCAATCGTGGTGCATCTCTCTTGACTCGAGAAATCCAGGGTAGCATGGTCACTGGGCGGTACAATCTTCAGCTCGTGTAGAGTTGCCATGAGCGGTACAACCTTTGGCTCTTGTTGAATGATAAGTGGCCTGCACAACCTTCGACCTGTGTATCTGTAAAGAGTATGTGTATGTATTGCCGCGACTAAGTAAAAGTTTATCGTTTGGATAGGAGGGATATGATACAGGGATACAACGGAGGAAACATCATCAGACGTTGACATCGGCGTTTCTGAGGAACATGTATAGAAGCAGAAGATCAGGATCACGGCTATCTAAGATATCCCGGACGGGGATATCCGATTGTCTGTCTAGTGCCCTCAATGCTATGGATAGCTGAGAGCGGGCAGCATGGAACCGGAGACACGACCAGACAACATGCTCGATGTCGTGGTAGCCATCGCCACAATCACAAAGATTGTTTGCTGCGAGCCCAATGCGATAAAGATGCGCGTTTAGGTTGTAGTGATTGGACATAAGCCAAGATATCACGCGAATGAAATCACGACCTACATTCAATCCCTTGAACCATGCACTCGTCGAGACCTTAGGGATAATCGTGTGTAACCAACGACCGAACTCGTCTTCACTCCACATGCGCTGCCAACTTACGAGTGTGTGCTGACGAGGAGTGTGGAAAAATTCATTATAAGCAATTTGCCTTTCAAAAAGTGTGCCTTCTGATGCGCCCACCTTAACTAGCGAGTCCACTTTCTCATTCCCAATCGAGCAATGAGGGGCAATGAGAGGGAGAGGGAACCCATGCTAAGGTAATCTTGAATAATTTTTCGACCAAAATGCTCAAGAGATGTCTTATTCTTGTTAGGAAATAAGATGAGCGTTTATCAACTTTCATTGAGCGGATTGCCTCTATTGAGCTGAGACTGTATGAAAAAATAAAATAATGGTCGATGGGCAATGTTCCAATGATCCCTAGTGCGTAGTATATCGCACCCAGTTCAGCGGCATACACGGAACAAGGATCTTTGAGTTTGAAAGAGGCACTGGAATTTTCATTGAAGATGCCGAAGCCAGTGGACCCGTTTCTGAATGAACCGTCAGTAAAGAACATTCTATCAGATCTAACTTTCCCATATTTTTCCGAGAATATCGACGGAATAACATTGGATCGTAGATGATCTTGGATTCCATGAATTTTTCGTCTCGTGGACAAATCAAAATTGGCAACTTTTTCCATTATCTATATTGCATTTTTTTTAAGAGATAATGGGGTTTTTTTTTTGAGAGAGATCATTGGTATTGTTCCACTCACAGAGGCTTTTCCCTATTCATAATCACGGCCCATTGTTACTTAACGTTGCTGAGCCATTTGAAAATAAATTCAGTATAAAAAAAGAGAGAGAGTTATGCAAAATGATTTGCTTCAGATTCTAAAAATTATTCTTTACTTCAGAAATAAGTCGATTTCGTTGCGTCTTAGCTTCGCAGTTGTTTGTGTGATTTAAAAATTCAATAGAACAAAGATACGTACAATGTTTCAGTTTTAGTATTAGCTTTAGTGCTATGTTAGTGGTCTTAAAATTTATTTTACTTTTGAACAAACCATTAAGATTTTTTGTAGAATATCATGAGCGAATAAATAATCACGAAACGACATTCCTATCCCTTGTGATTCGTGAAGGACACTATCGTTGGATTAGCACAGTCAATCCCTATTGATCCACTCGCAAAATTGGGAATTACTTCCAACCGATCGAACTCAATGCGTCATTTGCTTCCCACACGTTTGGCCGCCCAGTAGCAGCCGACAATCTTGGTAATTGGATTACCATTATCCCCAGCAGCTTCATGCGATTTGAACATGCTTTCTTTTGGTCATGAACAACGCAAAACGCCATCCCTTTTTGTTTTGCTCTTCTTTTTTTCTGTTTCACTCGATACACGTGAGTCGCCGGCAGCCTCTGCGGTTCAGTCATCCGATTAGCGCGGGTTTGCACCATAGGCCCTTCTTCACGTCACGGGGAGTAAGTATTCTTCGGCTCCCGCGACGGCCACAGCACTGACCTGCATAAGTCTATTCGCAACGCATTCATTCCGAGGAAAATGAACGAAGCAACACGCACAAAGTGAAAACACCCGTGCTATTCCAAGGCATCATCAATCGGGCGAGAAAAAATAAAAACTTGCTGAAATCCGTGTAAAGATCGCTTTTCCGTCGGTTGGCTGTTGAGAAATGGCAAATCTCAAGGTATGAAAAACAAAAGCGAACATAAATAACGCGCGATTGGGTGTTTCCTAAACGATCGTTTCGAATGGTTGATTCAGTTTATTCAAACGATGGGAAATCGAGTCGAATCGTCTGATAAAATTGGGGTTCGCAAGTTTCCCAATGACATTTGCACACCACGGAGAAAAAAATAATCGGCAACTGGCGAAATTTATCGAATTAAATTCGATTCGAACCATTGGACGGGCAGTCTACAACTATTGGGCTGTGTCATTCGTTTTTTTTTATTTCGTGAACTAAAGTAGTCTGCTCAATAGAACAGCGGGTTCCTAAGTTCCTAAGCGACGGGAAGTCAGAGCACCCATATATAGAACATGATCATGAATAACAGATTCTTGGTTAGGGATTATAGGAACTTTAGATAAAAAATTGCAAAACTTTAAAAATTTCTCACCAAATGATTTCTTATTAGGAAAATAATAAAAAAATCATAATAAATTGAGAATTTATTTTTCCTTACAACCAACTTTTTATGTCCATCGATGCTGGAATGTACCCAAAAAACATCAAATCAAAAAGTGAAAAACAATAATGTAAATTGAATATCAATATAATTGTGAAATTCTTATAATGCACGACAACAAAAATTAATTCGACGCCCGCTACAATTTAAGCATTTCCATCGAACACGACCCTGGCCCTGGCAAACAAGCGCCTGCAGCACATTTTCCAAAACAACTTTTCCTTCTCAGCAGCACTGAATCTACACACCATGCCATAAGTGAAAGCATTTTCATTACAATCATCATCCGCACGACAGGTATATGGTGGTTTTTACAGTTGAAGCATAACAATTCGGCCATCAGCAAGTGACCGTGACGACAATGTGTATCTACGCGTATGTGTTTGCGTTTGTGTGTCTGTGTGTTTGCGTGGGTGGTCGTAGTAGAATAAGTGGATCAATTTCTTTTGTACTTGACCATCCGCTGTGTCGGTATTTATTGTGGGGGCGGCGAGCAAATGTGGTTTCCAACCATTGATGTTTATTACAAATATCATGCAGATATTGAACAGTTGAATTACATTGATATGTTCAATAAGTGAATCAAATAATCTCAATTTTCCTACAACAAACTTCAGATAGTTTAACCCATGACAGAGTAATGAGCGTTATAAATTTGATAAACATATACATTCTCGATAAATTGAACACACTTTGGAATCAAAGTTATTCGAAATTCCATTTAGTAGAAAAAACAACGTTACAATTTTCCAAAATTTGAAATACGTAGGCTGCTATTTTTTTATGCATCAAAACATTTACTGCTATCGAAAAACTCGTGTATTGTGTCAGAGCTCTGCATAGTCATAGTCAACTGAGGATAGTCAGCTGACTAACTGACTGATTATATCCATAGTCAGTTAGTAATGACTTTTGGCTTCTTCACGCAGTTTCTCCGCCAAAACGACTGAACAGTGAGTCGGGCGTTTAGTCGCTATCTCCCTCTACCGACTCGACTATATCATTTCATTCTTCCCAGTGAAATTGTCCTCATTGCATTTTGAAGTTACTTCCCCAAAAATGAATTCGTTCCTCTCTTTCTCTCTCCCATGTACATGTGCATGCATCTATGTTTGAGTTCAACGTGGTTTGACATACGCTACAGGTGAGCTAGATTTTGTTTGTATCGTACACGAAAATTACTTACACGTATAAAATAACGTGCAGTGTGTGCGCTATTTTGCACGCCTAATACTAACTAATACTAACGCGAGGACCTTTATAGCATACTTGATAAATGTCTAAGTTCGTTGGTTTGAGTTCACGATGGGTAGACAATAAACCGTCCATTGATTCATTTTGCAGTCAAGTTACTTTTTGTTGGCGGCGACTGCCGAAGCAGTTCTAGTCGAAGCGAAGCTGCTGAGAGTAGAGTCGTTCCTCATTTTTCACCTTCGAAGATTTCGTGCCCTGTATTGTGTAGGTAGAGCAGTAGAGTTCCAATGAAAATGGTCATCTCGAATTTTCAAACGGGAATTTCTCAAAAATGTTGATTTCACGATAAAATACCCCATGCAAAATATTTGCTCAATCGGACTTCATTTACTAGTGTGGCAGACGTCAAAATTTGAGTTTTTTGGAAACTCATAAATCATCCAAGTGGGGAGTACATAAAATTGGGGGTTTAAAAAAAATTATGCCAAATAATTTTAAATTGCATGAAATTTCGAGATTTACTGTCATTTCGAATATTTTTTTGTCAAAAATTACCTTTTTTGCACTCGATCGTTTTATCGTCTGAAAAGTCGATTTTTGACAAGATTTTTTTAGATAACAATAAATCTCGACGTTTCATGAAATTCTAACTCATTTGGCATCATCTTTTTTTTTATGATCCCAATTTCATGGATTTTGGCGATATTTGACTCAAATTTTGACGTCTGCGACACTAGTAAATTCAGTCCGATTGGGCTAATATTAGGTTGGGGAAAAAGTTATCTATTATTTTCTCGATAGCTAATTTTTGTGATCAATATCTCGCGTAATATCGATCATACAATTTCAAGTTTAGACTCATTGTAAAGGTGACATATCACACTAAAAAAATCTATTGCTGTTTTTTTGTTTGTTACATTCAGTTGTTAGTAACAGGGTGTTAACAATGGAAGTATACAAAGAGAAAATTCGGTACATTTTACACTTTTCCTTATATAAAGGCGACAATGCAAGCCAGGCCGCTGAAATTGTGAATGGTGTTTATGGTGCCGATATTTCAACAGTAAAATACGTGCAACTTAATTTATTTTTCAAAATTCTCCATTTTTTGAAAATTTGAATTTATCGGCTTAATATCGAAGCTGTGAAATTACATCCACACGCGGAATCATTTGAGGGGCTTAGAATGAAAGGGGTGTAAGTGATTTGATCGGTTTCTCTTCATCGACTTTCTCTTTAGTTAATAACTCAACTGCAAAAACGTTCCAAATTGAGTTTACTGTAGAATCCGATAAATGAGGTTCTGTATTCTTCCGCTTTGTCAAATACAGTTGGGAATGAGTTTGTAGCTGGGTTACAATGAAAAGAAAGAGTCGATGATGTCATTTACACCCTTTTCATTTTGAGTCCCTCATTAATGATTTTCTGTTTTTTTTTTCCTTTTCCACTTTTGATCAGTATTCATTGCCATAGGGTGGTTTAAATATTATAGAATAACATGTAGAATTTGTTCTCATTAACAGAAATCTGAAATTTAAAATGTGACTATACAAATCAACCTCCTGACCATAGTGCAATTCCAAATGAAATCTAACTAAAAATGCAAACTTAAAACCTTGTATTTGATTTGAACAAAAGTTTGTATTTCGTTTGGGTTGGAGGAAATATGAGTATTCCACAGCATTTGGGAATTTTTTGACTCAAGTGTAACTTTTAAAAAGGGCGTATCGATTTTAGCAAGACAAATCTTTGATAATTTATATCTCAAAAACTATGAGCCCTACCGAAATGTCGTAGAAAGAGTTATAGATTATTGATGTCCAAACGTGAAAAAATATACACTGAGAAAAAAAATAGTACTTTTCTTTATTCAAAAAAAAAATTAATTTTCAATATCTAAAATATGTATACCGGGTTTTATACAATCGATTAACTAACCATCACGTTCACAATAACGTCAAATGGGTGATGAACTTTTCGTCCCGGTGAGCATTAATTGAATATTATTTATGAAAAATTGTAGATAGAAGAAAAATTTTCAGGTTTGTTGAAAAATCTTCACTCACTCGAGAATATTAGGGTAAATGATATTGGTTTGTCCGATTTGGGGTGTTTTTACGCAACTAGTAACTGCAAACCGATTTTTCTTCATGAGAATAACACATAATCGATACTAGTTTGGGTTTGTTACAAAGCCCCAAGTCTCTAGTTGCTAATACTACCATAATGCGTTCAAATTTCTATATTTTTTAACGATTTTCCTCAAAGAGGAATTATGATCATGGTTTGACCACCCCTGATCATGGTTTGTCCAAAAAAATTTCATGGTTTGTCCGGTTTTAGAAATTACCATTTTTGAATGAAAACATTCGAATTCTCAAGTAGATGTTGCGTTTATAATTGCTTGAGTTTACTGTCATCATATTGATCCATTCATAATTTAGGCTTTCTTCACAATATTGCATTTTCTTGAGCATTTTAAAAGTGTCCACCTCAAGACACGCAACATAAAGAAACTTTATTTCTGCTCTGCGCGAAGAACACAATGAACAAACTGCAGCGCACCAAGCGGTTGCCATATAAATCATGTGGACAAAACAACATTAGTGAATTGGACAACTCATGATCAGAATTGAGTTCATCAAAATGCGTTAATTTAATAGTTTAGCTATGTAAATCTGATACAAATGGTGTGCAAGAATGATATTTACAATATTTGTAAGTGTTATAATCCAGAAAAGGTTTGAATACGTGCGAAATAATCATCTGGTGATTAAAAGCTAGCTCGAATGAGGGCCGCATTGACACCAATAGATGGTGTATTTTATATTCCTTTAAAACATGTGACTCCGTAGCAAAATACTATAAAACTACTGTAAATCAAGAAAAAGACAATTTTATTTACATGTTTTGAAACATTCGAATACCTGATTTGACAAAGGTGTGCTGAATTAGAGCGTTCAAAAAAGTGAACAAACCATGATCATATTTTCGACAGGACAAACCAAAATCATTTACCTTAATTTACTTAAAATGAAATGATATACAAAATTGCTGGAGATATGAGCAAATTATTATGTAACCGATTTGGTGTGGAATGCTGGAAATTATTCTATAATATTCTCTATGAAAATATTCTTCATATAGATGAGAAGGTCAACAAAATTATGATTTTGTTTGACGTGAGACTACGTCTTCATTAGAGAGCGCTAATTCAGGAAACACAAGTTTCAATAAAACATAACGGGTGGTGTCCAAGACGCAACCAATACGTATTAACGTAAGACTGCGAAATTAATCAGCTTTTATTGCTCCCGAAATTTAACTAGGAAGGAACAAGGGAAAGAATTAATAATTAACCTAATTAAATAATTACTACATTTTGTTGGTTGCCCGTATGTGTGATTTTGTTTTAACTGCTTCATCCTCAACGTATATTGTTGACTGATCGCTGATCTAAAAATCGAAACCACAGAGCGATACTATATATTCATGATTGAATGGTGTATAATAAAAATAAGTTCTACCTCTCGCTCGATGCAACACGGAATCGACTATCAAATCAACAGAGAGAAACAGCATACATATTCCATAGCACAGGCCCTTTTTGTTTTCAACAAACACATATTAGATGGCATTGAATGCTTCTTCTGAGCGAAACGATTA
Source organism: Toxorhynchites rutilus septentrionalis (assembly GCF_029784135.1). NCBI lineage: Eukaryota > Metazoa > Arthropoda > Insecta > Diptera > Culicidae > Toxorhynchites > Toxorhynchites rutilus. The sequence continues at coordinate 151,987,486 of NC_073745.1, forward strand.
ACCGGCAAAGCAGCAATATTTCCAAATTCACCTACTTCAACAGATAAGGTGGTTGCTCGCTGTCCAAAGTGAGTGGTGAGTAAAATTGGTGAAACCTGCATGTGTTATTCGTTATATGTGTTACTTGTTTATTATTTCTACCATATATTTTCTAGACTTGGACATTTCCTATTAATATATGTATTTAGAATCAAAATCAATAGATTAATTGAAGAGTTATTAATGCTCAAAATCTATATACTTTTCCACCCGAAACATTGAAACGGACTTCTGTGCTGAAAGGTTAGACATAGTTCCACGATCGTTGCGATCTTTTCCTCAGGGGACACACACTTGGTCCCATGCGATTTATATTTGTTCCCTCACTACCATTAATCCACATTTTTCTAATGAACAAAACACAACATTGATAATAACTTGAACCTATATTTGGCAACGCACAGCGCAACAATGTGTGCGTGTGATACACGAACACTGTGCATTTTTAATTGTAATGTGTATCATAATACAGCCATTCCAGACAATACAGCATCGTTAAAATGACCATTTTGATTTTTGAGGTGGTCGGAAAAAATTTTCCCCTTTTTGTCATCAATTTTTTTTTTTTAAAACTCCGTTCTCCCCCCTAGGGTGATTTTTCCGTTTTCATAAAACTAAAATTTCAACGTCTGCGACACTAGTAAATAAAGTCCGATTGAGCTGATATTTTGCATAGGGTAGTTTTTCGTGGGGATAAACATTTTTGATCAAGTTTCCTTTGAAGATTCGAAGGTCACTTTTTTCCCATACATCCATTGGCATTCTAACGTTTAGTCTACGGAGACCAGCTTCCAGCAATATATTCCATAACTTACTGCGCTCAGTATTCTCTTGTTACATGTAGTTTCACGTAGCGACGGAAGTTACCGATTCGCCCTGAAAAAAAAAACAATTCTACCACATCAACAAGGTATGAAAATATAGATTTCATAATCTGGAGCAGGCCTATGCAATGAAAACACGATTTTTTCCTATTAAATAAAAACTGTGAGACGACAATTTTACGAATAAGTTAATAGAACTTCTCTAGTCCGCTCTACTCTTGAATACGCGTGCATAGTATGGTCTCCCTACTACCAAAATGGAGTCCAGCGGATTGAGGCTATCCAGCGAAAATTCGTCCGTTTCGCCCTACGTGACATGCCCTGGAGGGATCCTTTGAATCTACCAAGCTATGAGGGTCGTTGTAAATTGATCGGACTCGATTTGCTGAGCTTACGTAGGGATGTAGCGAAGGCAACTTTAATATCAGATCCGCTCTTTCAAGTTAGATATAGTTTTAAGTAGATATTAGTTCAGTCCTGTTGATAGTAATGAATGAATAAATGATAGTACTATGAGATACTTCACACGTATTCAGGGAAAAAAATTTGGGGAAAATAAAACGAAAAACTCAAAACGCTTCTTTTTTTTGAACGTCAAAACTTATCGAACGAATAATACCACATCAAACTATCTAACTGCCCACAGTGCCTACAACTCAGCTGTATCGCGTAGTTGTCCGAGGAATCTTCTGAGAAGATATCACGACTACTCAGAACATGGAAAAGATAAAAAACATGGAAAATCGCTTCAGAAAAATGTGGAAAAACTACTGTACAAAAAACGCGTTAAACGTAAAATTCTTTTGTACATAAAAACCAAACTTTCTAACTGAACTACATGGCATTATTTACATTCAATATGAGAATCTTATCTCATGCGATCTAAAGAACACTATTCTCGGCCTCCACTATATGTATTCAAATCAAAGAAACACACAATATCATGCCGGGGGTTGTTCGGGTTCGATTCCCGCTCTGGTCGAAGGATTTTTCGTTAAAGATATTTCTCCTGACTTGCACTGTGGTCACGCGTATTCCAGAGCTTGACACTCAGAACACATTCAAGGCGTGTTATTTGACATAGAAATCTCAACTAAGCACTTATAAAAATGACACAAGTAATACTACGTCGAGAAGACTAGTTCTCTCTAGAAACGTTAGTGCCTAAGAAGAAGAAGAAGAAGAAGAAGAAGAAGAAGAAGAAGAAGAAGAAGAAATGAACAAAGGTCTATTTCCATGACGCAACTCATTGACAATATCGGCAGAAATCGAATGCATTGTTATAGAATCAACGGCCTCTAATAGATGTTTCCTAACGATAATATATACGATATACGATTACGATTAGATGCGATATACGATTAGATGCGATATCAATTCAATACACTATCATTCATGACGATACACATCACAGTCTCAGATGTTAATGTGTGGCAACAACCAATTAATCATCCCACGATAAATAATATATGAACCTCACAGTTATTTACGTGTCGTTGTTTCGTTTGAAACAATTATGATGCTCTGATCGAAAACTAAGAAACTATGTTTTTTTTTAATTCCAGCTCAACATTGAGACTGTTTTTAATTAAGTATATACACTTTCAAGTATTCGTTAGAGGTTGACTGCTTCGTGTCTTACCAGTTGAATGCAAACGGTTTGCAGAGAGACGAATAAATAAAAATTCATCACCCGAGGAATAAAATAGACGCCGAACAACGGACCCATGAATGAATGGATGTGTGATGACGAACGATGCCACTTTCAGTTAACTAGTTGAGATGCGAGGTTGCTTTTCCACGTTGATGAATCGATTCATCATTGGTTGCGATTCGTAACACCTGTCGCTTGGCTCCATGCGTTTGGAACGGTATTGAAAAGAGAAAATGTGTTGCGTTAAGAAATGTAATACACTATTGAAACTTGGGATTTTGAAACAAGAAAAATTCAAAAAACCAAATACTTTCATCGTGATCGAATCCCTCAGCAAATCGTGCCCCCGGTCAATGACCCTTGTCTTTCCAATGCAAACTGCACCATCCTCCTGGTCCTCCCGAGCGTTTCTTTTAAATGTCAACTCAATCACACTTCTCATATGCCAACACGAAGGCGCAAAAACCATAAATAAAACTTTAAATAACCATGCAATTTGCGAAACACCGAAAACCTGTTACCTCACAGTTCAACCTGACTTGCGGCCAGTATGGAACCACTGGGTCCGAACAAACCAATCCTTCGGGTAGCTTTAGTGGACGGTCACTCAGTTATAATTATTTCTTTGGTCCGTCGAAAGCAACACGGCACATTACCAAAACAGACATCGTTCCCAACAATCAAAACTTTAAAAATAAAATTGAGACCGCCTGATTTTCGTTGGCTTGGAAGTTTGACCAGGTCAGGTCTACACTTGCTCGTACTCTAGACTTCCATCTATTTATCTCGTTCGACTGGGGGTTGGTCGATGATGATTGAATCGATTGATCAATTGAGTGATGGGAAGATTATTGGAAAAGTTGGAAATTATATGCATTGGATGGTAAGCATCAGCAGTTTAAGCAACAAGGGGCGTTCTGCTACCAAATAGTTTACAGGAGTTTCATTATGGCTGGGATTTCAATTGAGTCGGCCATTCCCTAAGCTCAGTTTGATTGATTATTACAAACAATTTGGAAATCGCTCGATTATCATATCTTCAAATGATTGACTACTTAATGCAGCGGCAATTTCACCGAATTATATGAATTTCGAGTGTCAGAAGGGTTTTAAAAATGAAATCGACTATGAAGCAACCATATCCCTTCGGGGAGGACCCATCGAAAATCTATATCCAATGTTGCACTTGTGCACTGTTCGCAGTCGCTGACCGGCTGTTATGTAACATGATAGCCTCTCAACCTTCAATTTTGCGTATATTGCTCCGTTGCTTTCACATATATACCGCCACGGTTCCGCTGAGTCAGCACTGAAAATCGGAACCAGTTTTCGGCGTTTTGTGTATCTCTTTTTTATTACTGTGGGGTCTCTTTTTTTCATTTCTTCGCCCGTCAATACCTTGACCTTCAGGTGTTTTGGAGTAATGCAGCGATGATCGAACAAAATTGGTTACCTCAAATTGTAAATAGAACTATGATTGTTGCGTGCATTGAAACCATACCTTTTAGTTTACTGTGTTTCGGGTGAAGAATGTAGGACTGGCAATTTATGTTATCGAAAAACCAGTATATATGTAGTGTCATCTGAGATACCGTTGCCGCCCCTGTGTGAAATCCGAAATACAACACTTTTTGTCACACGCGAAAGTGCTTTAGGTTCCATTCGAATGCGAATAATTTTTTTCAAATTGAATACACAATTGTTCTGCCTTACTACAGTGGTAGACATTCGTTTTTCCGTACCCTATTTCTCCTCAATATTTTTAAAAATAAGTCGATTCTTTGTACAGTTTTGCTCATAAAAGACGATTATTGTTCATTTTCATCGAATTAATTCTAAAAAAAACGTATAAATTCACCTTTTGTTTTCTAAGTAATTCAAATATGTGGAATCAGGGTGGACATTCGTTTAGCCGCATCCTAAAATTTCAATAAAAGAAAATTTGTGTGCAAATTTCGAGTCCAATCGGTAGCTAATATTTAGTATGTCCACCTCCATTTCGGATCACTTTGAAAACTCGATTTGGCATCGAGTCAGACAGCTTTTAAAGTGTTGCCATATTGATTATAGTCCAACATTCCTGAATTACTGCCTTGAGACTGGAAATGTTGTCAAATTGTCATCCGTTTGCATAGACCATCTCGGCCAAGATTCTCCATAGGTTCTCTATGGGATTGCAATCGACTGCCAGCAGGTCATTCAAGAAGCGGAATGTCCTTCTCGGCAAACCATGCCTTCGATTGCTTGGAAACGTGGATCTATGCATAATCCTGCTGAAAAAACCACATCCTCGGTAGCGTTATTCTCAATATGGCCAATCAAAACGTCCTCCAGTAATTGAAGATACTTTTCGGAGTTCAGTCAGGTGAAAATGAAACAAATGGGAAGCTTGCTGTGATAGGAAACGGCTCCTCACATTGTCAAACTTCCGCCCCCAAAGTTTCGCTTCGATCTCACGAAATGCCGTTGACTTAAATTGTACCAATAGCAACTGTAACAGTCCGGACCATCCAAATTGAGCTTTTTTCGCCGGAAAATACAACATTTCTCCATTCTAGTTTCCATTCCATGTATTGCCGGGCGAAAATGAGATGGTTCTGCTTATGGGTGGCGGTCAGTTTCGGCTTCCCTTGAGGTTTCTTCCACATGATGTTCGGTGACTCATTCAAGATGCGCGCAATATGCCTCTTCGTTACTGGAACAACCGATTCTCCCTTAATGTATGAGCAGGACATCGTTTCCTAGTTGCTTCGTGTCTTATTGGACCTTTAAGACGCAAAGTAACTTTGGTGTTCCCATTTGTTGGTCGTTATATCCCATATTTATGGCACTATTTAATGAAATTCCGTACCACTTTCTCAGATAGATCAATTTTTGGTACGATCGAGCGATCAGAAAACTTTTGTTCACTGAATATCTCTATTATTTTTCGCCCCTCTTCCGTCAATAGAATACCTTTCGCCATTCCTTTAAATTCTACATAAATCACTAATCTGACCAACTTCTTACGTTGCACATCTAATATTTATCTTGTAAATTGAACATTCCCAAGTATTTTTTTCAAAAAACACAGATAAAGGCTGGGTGATTATGCAACACTCGATTTTTAAGCCCTGCGGCGAAACGTATGTCTCAGGAAAAAACAACGTTTGAATGTTTATATCCACCGATGCCGCCTTATGTATGTGATTGTGACGCGCGTTCTTTCAATAAAAGTGACTTAAATATACTATCACTACAGCAAATAAGTATCCCGATAAAAAGAACATTCCTAGTTGTTTTGTAAGTGTTTCAAGTTTTTTTTTCAAGTGCGGCTAAACGAATGTCCTGTATCACTGTATAACCCTTTTATGGTCAGGACTATAGACGATAGAGTTGAATTCCATGATCGTTGAGATGGAGAGCGTCGTATGAACGGTACGTGTCGACGATTATTGTTTCTTCATCGAATCACAATTTCTCGCGTCACTGTGCAATCGCCTACCATGATTTCAGCAACGCAATATTTACATACACGCTATACAACTGGTTTTGCAATCCGAGTATGTGCGATTTGAATAATTTCAATAATTCATTGTACTCGTTCAACAAGTTTTCAAGCTTGTCGGCGACCCTTATATTTGTTGGTCACTTAAATCCGTACCTCCAATTAATGAGGTATGCTAGAGTTCATGCTTGGTCCTTGCAATAGTGTTGCAAAGAGTGTTCCCTGAAGCTGGCCTTTGAAATTTGTTATTCTTCCTCGTAATTTACCACTGGTCAATTTTGAGTATTGTTAATAAATTGATACTATTACTAGTTGATAATAGTTTAATTTTAATAACTTTTCGATCATGTCAGTACAGGTCGGACTCGATTATATATAATCGTAATTTCACATTCAACGTTAATTTTCGAATCCAATACATAATCGAATAACAAAAAAGCTATTTTTCTAATAATGTTTGACATTCACACATTAATGAAAACATTGTTTTCTTGAGATTCGATTATGCATAGGATTTGAAAATAATTGTTGAAAAAAAATGGCCGACTATATATAATCGAGTCCGACCTGTAATGAAACTTTATTTTTAATTGTATAAATGTATAATGTATAAATGATGTTTATGAGCTTTTTGTCATGATTTATTTTATGTTAATGAGAAATCATTAATTCTTTTCTATTTTTCGGTATCTGGCCGGATAGGCCAGTTTTATACCTACACTAGCTGACTCGGCAAACTTCGTCCCGCCTAAAATTATTTTTTTTATTTTTCCACGTTTTCCTACTAAACGCACGTTCATGGGTCCAATCGCAGAACTGTTCATTGATTGATCTTCTAATCTACCATTTATAAATATTTTTTACTATAAAATTTCAGTACTTCTACCAAAACTCGACATTATAATATCAGATTTTTTTCAGACACAATTTACCTGCAAGATTTTTCATCCACTTGCAAATAACATATTTCTCCGTTACATGGAATAAATGTTTGATACCGAAAATATGATAGAATAAAGACAGCCCTAAATCGGACAATTCCTTCCTCGAGTTCTGCTCTTGTCAACACATCCGGCAATCCTTTTTTTTTTGTATAGATAGAAGCAGATATAGGAGTGCGTTTCATCACAATAAAATCCATTTTCAGTTTCGAACAAGGATCAATTTCGCTAGCGCAAACATCAAATAGACTAACAACGCTTGTCAATATGTATGAATTTTTCGAATTTTCCCATTCTCCTTCAAAGTTTTCCTCGTAGAGAGGGGGAGGAGTGTATTCACCATAGAAACGTTTCGTGCCCCGTAAAACCGTCACATGACAAATGTGGTTTCATTGCTTGATTAGTTTTCGAGTTATGTAGAAATTTGTGTTTCATTTGTATGGCAGCCCCCCCTTAGAAAGCGGGATGAGTGTCTAACCACCATAGAAATATTTATTGCATCCTAAAACCTCCACATGCTAAATTTTTTTTTGACGTAGAACTACGTCTTTCATTAAGGGTGCCAAATCAGAAAACAGGTCACGTTTTTATGAAATAAAGTTAACGTTAAGATCTATTCTTGCCGCGAATGGATTTTGGCGATTTACATACTAAACTAATCGGAAATTCCCTAAGATTTGTTGAATATGCTATATATTAGAATCCCTTGGTTTGTAAATGGTTAAAATTCATGAAACCTTTAAGCGTTTCTATTTTCCCATACATTTGTTCAGTCCATTTGTGTTCTTTCCCGAACAGAGCTGTCTATAACGAGCAACTTATCGACGAGCAACGAAGGGGAAATCGTAGGATATAAAGTCACCGTGAACAAAGGAAAAGAAGAAGAATGAAGGAGAATACTTGCCTAGAGTATTAACAGTGGATCTCGCTGAGGCAAACTTTCATGCGGCATCGGACTGTTTAGTAATCCAGTTCACTTTGCTTTCGCTGCGCTTCGATTCAACTTGGATATCGTCGTGTGGTTTTTCCAGTTCGTGTTTCGCGTTATTCGTATCGTGTGTTTTTCTTTCCGCGTCATAATTTGGACGCTTCGCATAGTGTGTGATGAGCAATAAGAAGAGGAAGGCTGGCTCGAGCCCTGCAAAAAACGAACGCATTGCCGGGGGCAATAAAATTTCGAGGCAAGCGTCATCTAATGATGCAGGCGATGTTGGTGCAGTGAAAAGCGCTCGCACTGAACCAAGCCTTCGCATCGAACAACGGCGAAGTAGGCGACTTCGGCGCGTCGGTCGAAAATGTAAACGTTATCCAGGCAGCAACCAGCTCCCCCCGCTGGTGGTGAACGCGGTTGCTCTTGACAAACTCATCAGCGAATTCGCATCGACGGGTGTTACAGCAAAGCACAAGCTGTGTGGCATAATTCAGTCTTTTTCCAAGCAGTGAACATTGTTTGTTTTCCGTCATAAGGGCTTCGATGGTGCTTTTGACATTGCATGAATGTATTAAATTGACGTTATGGCGAAGCAGGCGTTAAGTTTGTGCGTCAAAAAATCATTTGGGGAATACCAACCTTTTTAATGTAGTACTGGAATGTTATAAGTTATTTGGGTTCGCGTGCTAGTCGCAAAACTGCCTTCAACTAGGACTGCATATGCACTAGTCTTGATCATAATGAAGCAATGCTACTGTTTTCGAGGTTGTTGATATTAAAAAAGAGTTTATTTCGCTTGTTTAATCACCAAAAAAGTTCAGGAATTTTGTATGTGATTAGGTTTCGTAGCAAAACTTCCTCCACTAAGGGTGACAGCTGCGCTTAGCTCGAGTATGAGAAAGTAATGCAACTTTTTTCGAGGCCGGTAATATAAACAGAAGTGTTTCTTTTGAGAATAGCGCAAAATGATGAGAAGTGTTTATATTCCTATGGCGAACGCTTGTTTGGCGCTTGGTTTACGTTGTACGAACGATGCCTGGAGGTGCAATTCCACTGAGGCAATACTAAATAACATGTAACATGATATTTGATACTTGCAACTGTTGTTAATGTTGTTGTTTCCTCGCGGTGCCAAAGATATATTGATATAATCGACTGTAACCGAGTCTATGTCAATTGCGAAAAAGGCCACCGGAATAGCGTTCGAGATAAATTTTCAATTGCATTGACATGAAATAAATTGCGACATACGATCAGCTAGTGTATTGATCTGCGAAGGCAAGAATGAATCATCAATCAATTATCAACTGATTCTACAATGAAAAAAACATTTCAGAGATTGTTCTACTAAGCAGTTGTTTCTAAAATTTCACAGAATTAAAGAATAATATCCGAAGGTTTAAACAAGGGATTTTTATAATATAACAGTGTAGTTCTACGTCAACAATGCGGTCGTATCTTGAACACAACCTCCTATAATTTTTTTTAGTTTCTCCGTTTGGTTTTCGACGGATGCACCGTCGTTTCACTGCGTTTACCTTTTTGACGTAGAACTACGTCTTTCAGGAAGGGTGCCAAATCAGAAAACAGGTCACGTTTTTATGAAATAAAGTTAACGTTAATAACTATTTTCACTGTGAATAAATTCTCGAGATTTGCATACCAATCGAATCGGAAATTCTCTAAGATTTGTTTGATATGCTATACAGTACAATTCGCTTATCTCTAAACGGTTTAAATTCATAAAAACTGGAAGAACTTCTTTTTTCCCATACACTTGTTCTGCCGATTTGTGTGCTAATCCTACCCATATTTCGAATGTTAATAAAATGTTATTTTTCATGAGATGAGCAATTGAATAACTGTAAAATGTCAAGTGTTATCAGAACGCCCCAACTGCCAAGTTTTGATTGGCCCGATTTACGGTTTCCCCAACACAGACTTCAAAACCGATGTACCTGTGGAAATCCGCTTTGCAAATATGCATGCAAGTAGGGGGTATTTTTTCCCTCTGTGTTGTGTTTCACTAACACGGACTTCCAAATTAATGTGCCTGGGGGAATCCGATTTGCAAATACATGCAAGTCGGGAGAAATTTTTGGTGTTGAGTACTTTTGTACTCGCTTTGTACTGAGAAGCTTGGGAAAATCGTCATTTAAGATACTAGAGGTGAACGAACTTTCGCGGTTCGAGAACTACGTAAACATGAGATGTGCAATACTTTCAGAGGGAAATGTAAAATACAATGATCGTTTGACATTTTTTTCGTTCGCCGTTGTATGACATTGCCGGCCTTTTGAAAGTAGATTCACTGCGGAAAAAAGGGGCTTGGTTCAGGACCAGCATTTTTTAACTTTTCAAAAAAAAAAGAAGGAAATTGTGATTCAGCCTCTTTTTTCTTTTTTGCGCTCACCGACTGGTAGAAAACATGATGTAAGTGTTATACTTTACATATCAATGTTAATGTCGCCAACAACAAAAACTGAACAATTATTTTCATTAATGATATTTGAAATTCAGGGCGTTGGGTCAGGATCATCGTTTGCTATGTATTTTTCAAAAGCGTTGTTGTGGGTCACACCAGGAGGATTGTTTGTAAACTCCGTGCAAAAATCAAAATAAAACTTAATTTTTTGTGGGTAAACCTTTTTAATTTTTGAACATAGTCTTTTGTACACTGTGTTCGGCGCTGCTCTAGTTTGTTCATCCTTTTTGTATAATAGGATTTGTCATAGTCTTTAGTCTTCAGTTTAGTTACCCGTCTTTAGTCTTTAGTATACCCGTGGCCGAGTGGTTAGCGTCTTACATTATCATGCCGGGTGTTCGGGTTTGATTCCCGTTCTGGTCGGGGGATTTTTCGTCAGAGAAATTTTCTTCGATTTTTTTTATCCCTTTTGTTTTATTTTAGGCTCATTAGCATTTTAGCTGTAACAGAGACTAATTTCAATGGTGTACATGTCACATGTTTATCATATCTATAATTAGTACATTACACAGTTGCCATTTTTCGGCGTTAGAGTATTCCTTTCTATACCATTGCATATGGTACTCATTTACACAGTAGCCATTTAGGCGTAAGAGTTTTCTTTTGTTCTTCCATTATCCAGTTAGATCAGACAGCGGAGACAGTTGATTGATCATTGTTAAGTTATTTAAAGTACAGCAGCCCGATGTGTCATGCGGAGCAGAGCTAGTTGTATGGATGAATCAATCTTATTTCGACCGTGGATCGATCTCCATCGCTGATGATTGTTGCGTGGACGTAGTTATTCTGGGTTTTGAACTCACGATCGATCGCTTACTAAGCGAACGCGAGTTAGCAACGGAGGTACCCGGGCGGCGACAGCAACAATTTGCTGACAACAACATTGGCGGTCGTTGGCAATCGAGCCAGCAGAACGGGGTCATCGAAGTATGCTGACGACAACTTTGGATCAATAAACTTTGGCAGTTTTCGGCGTGGATAAGCAGAGGCACGAAACTGCAACTTTGCATTATGAACTGTAGAAAAATTTAAATAATCAAATAAAAGTTAGTTAGTGCTAGGCTATCGACAAGTGTGGTCGCGTTTTTTAAAAAAGATTATCACGTCCGTGAAATCTTAACTGGAGGCTCCGGCGAGATCCTCTAAAGCGGGAATTGTATAAAGTGTTTAGTGTAGTGCAAAACTCTTAAGAAAAAATTAGTGCAACCAAAATCTTGATTAAAGTGTTTTTATTGGTTCAAAGAGCCAGGTTGTGTTCGAATATTACTGGTTCAAAGAGCCAGGTACTACACATCGCAAAAGCGAACTACAAGACACCGAGGACCTGATCCCGATCGGCACCGCTGGCCCGGAGTAGCGGAAGTAAAACGGATACCCAAACGTGCCTGCTTGTAGATCCCCCGTTTACAGAGGACAGCCACCGAAAAGTCCAACGTGTGATGTTGGCCATATCCAGGACTAGGTCCTTTATGTAAGTTATTCTTCTATTTTCTATTTTTTAGAAACCTAAGTGTAGTGATTTTTCAAGAAAAAGTGAAATTTGTAATTCATTTCTCAACCAAAAATAGTGAACAGAGTGATTTAGTTCTTCAAGAGTGAAAACAAAAAAGCTAATTGCGTTTCCAAAAAATAGTTATTAAATCGTTTTGTAAAAATTAGTCGAAAAAAGAGTAGATTCAATTTTTATTTCGACAGAATAATGTCAAATCCAGGAGGTGTACCAATCCCTGCACCAGCTGCTGCACCTTTAACGATGCAACAGTTTATAGATTTAGGTAGGTTGCCAGATTTTATCCGTGATCTGCAACCATTCGACGGAAAGGCAACCGAGCTTTTAGCTTGGTTGATGGATGTCGAAGGCGTTTTTGGTATGTACCGAGACGCCGGGGCAACCGCAGGCCAAATAAATTTAATTGAACGTTCCGTGCGTAGAAAAATAAGAGGCGAAGCCGCCGATATTTTAAACGCAAATAATATTAAACACGATTGGGCTGACACTAAAAAGACCCTTCTGCTATATTATAGAGATAAACGTGATCTCAAAACGTTAGATTACGAACTGACCTCCATTAAGAAGTCAGGCAATGAAAGTTTGGGAAGTTATTATTCAAGAGTTAATGAACTCTTATCTTCGATTATAGCTCAAATTCAAACAGAAGAGAAATATTTTCTACACATTGATTCGCATATAGATTTTTTCAGAGAAAAATCTGTAGATGCATTTATTAGAGGGTTGGAGAAACCATTGTGCCAACTCCTCAAAACATTTAATCCACAAACCATGAACCAAGCATATCAATTCTGCTTGGATTATTATAATATGGATTCCCGATCAGCTCCATTTCGCAATGAACATCCCATACATATCCCCAAGCCGAGAGACTTTGATGTTTCAAAAATCCCTCCTAGACCACCTCTCAGGAAGTTTGCTCCAATTCCGACTCCCAGAAATTTTCAACCGTTCCAACACTTCCCATTTGACAGGCAAAATTTCCAAGGATTTAGACCTCAATTCCCAACTTCTCCTCAAAATTTTCAACCACCTCCTAGGCCCTGGTTTCCAAAACCACTACCTAGACCCGAACCAATGGAGGTTGATCACAGCATCCGATCTCGCAACATAAACTACGGTAACAGACCTCCTATAGACAACAAAAGACCGCACCCACATTCAAATCAGATACACAATTTCAAGCGTGTTGCACATCCGCTTGAATACACGGACGATCAACACTATTATGATTATGAACCTGAATATGACCATTATTACAATCATTATAAAATGGAAGAGGAACAAATTCTAACTGATGCTCATTGTTCTGGTGAGCCAAGTTCAGAGGAAACCGCAGCTGAGCAGGAAAGTGAACCTCAACCCTCTTCATCACAGACTAATTTTTTAGAATGGAAGCCGAGTTGGTAAAGCCAACTCTTCCGTATATTAATTTGAAAACTAACATTGGAGAATTCCCATTCTTGATAGATACTGGAGCGAACATTAATATAATTGAACCAAAATTAGCCTATTCGTATAAAATTTCTAAGCCATACAATTTTGAAGCAGATAACATTTCCAGTGCAAATGGTACGTTCAGAGCAACATCCGCAATTGATATAATATTCTTTTACCCGAAAATAAACCATTCCGCTCAATTTTTACTTCATAAATTTCACCCATTTTTTAAAGGTATTATTGGAACAGGTATTTTGAAATCTTTGAATGCAAAAATTGATCTTGGAAATAGTGTCATACATTTGAAAAAAGGTAACGAGACATTGGAAGCCCCACTTTTGCAGTACAGCTCAATAAATTCAACATCAAATCATTTATTCAGAACTGACCACTTGTCAGCAAATGAAAGCAGTAGACTTCTGAAAGTACTTGATGCACATAACGAAGTTTTTCATCAACCAAATTCCAAACTTACATGTGGAACAACCGTTGAATGTTTGATCAATACCACTGATAACATACCTGTTCATCAGAAGGTATACCCTTATCCTGCAGCCTATGCAGAAGAGGTTAAAAAACAAGTGGATAAATTATTAGCTGACGGTATAATTAGACCCTCCCGGTCAGCCTGGACATCTCCAGTATGGATCGTGCCGAAAAAGGCAGATGCTTCCGGTGAAAAAAAATTTAGAATGGTGATTGACTATCGGAAACTTAATGAAAAAACCGTTTCCGATCGTTATCCAATGCCTGAAATTGGTTATGTGATTGACCAATTGAAAGGACATAAATATTTCTCAACATTAGACTTGGCATCGGGTTTTCATCAAATAAGAATGAAAGAATCCGACATTGAAAAAACGGCATTTTCAATCAATAATGGCAAGTATGAATTTACTAGAATGCCATTTGGTTTAAAGAATGCGCCCGCAACCTTTCAAAGGGCAATCGATGATGTTTTAAGAGAACATATAGGAAAGATATGTTACGTCTACATCGATGATGTAATAGTTTTCGGTAGAGACTTAGAAGATCATCTTAAAAATCTTGATATTGTTTGCAAAACTCTGAATGAAGCAGGATTTAAAATCCAATTAGATAAATCTGAATTCCTCCATCAAGAGGTTGAATTTCTTGGCTACATAATAAGTTCTGAAGGAATTAAGCCGAATCAGAAAAAAATTGAAACTATCAATCTTTATCCAGAACCCAAAAACCTAAAAGAACTTCGTGGATTTTTAGGAATGATGGGTTATTACCGTAGATTTGTCAAAGATTTTGCAAAAATTGCAAAACCCTTGACAAACCTTCTAAGGGGGGAGAGTGTACCCTCATCTAACAAGAAAATTTCATTGAATGACAAGGAAAAGCAATGCTTTCACAAAATGAAAAGCTTACTTTCCTCTTCTGATATTCTCATTTACCCGGATTTCAATAAACCATTCATTCTCACGACTGACGCTTCTGATTTTGCAATCGGCGCAGTCTTGTCTCAAGGAGAGATGGGAAAGGATAAACCCATACATTTTGCTTCCAGGACCTTATCTAAAACAGAAGAGAATTGCTCAGTTCCAGAAAAAGAAATGTTAGCGATTTTCTGGGCACTTCAAACTTTTAGAAACTATCTTTACGGTGCAAAATTCAAGATTCTAACGGACCATCAGCCTCTCACTTTTGCTTTATCGCCTAAAAATACAAACGCAAAGCTTAAGAGATGGAAGGCTTATTTAGAAGAGCACGACTTCGAAATCATTTATAAACCGGGAAAAACAAACGTAGTCGCTGATGCTCTAAGCAGAATGGTATGTTCTATGACAGGAACTCAGCACTCTGCCGAGAATAGCGATGATTTTTACATTATTTCGACTGAAGCTCCGCTCAACTCCTTCAAGCATCAAGTAATACTGAAGAAAGGTCCAGATAAAACAACTGTCACGCATCCATTTCCAAACTATACTAGGGTAGATATATCATTATCCAATATTAATGAAGCTTCTATTTTACAGGTACTCAAAAATCACTTTAATATCTCCAAAGTAAACGGATTGTCAGCCGATGAACCCTTTATGGGACAAATACAGGAAGTTTACAAAAAACACTTTGGTAATAAGAGATCGTTAAAAATTCGTTTTTGTCAAAAAATACTTCAAGATGTTCAACAAGAAGACGACCAATGGGACGTTATCCGAAGCGAGCATTATCGTGCACATCGTGGTGCTGAAGAAAATAAGTTACAACTTTTGAGGAAGTTTTATTTTCCAAAAATTTTTCAAAAGTTAAAAGATTTTGTTACCAATTGTCAGATTTGTAACGAAAACAAATATGACCGAAAACCAATCAAATATCCACTTCAAGAAACCCCAATTCCAAAATGCTCCTTTTAAAATCGCCCACATAGATATCCTATTCCTTGAAAACGGCCACTTCCTAACCTATGTCGACAAATTCTCTAAATTCGCCCAAATCAAACCCATAGATTCAAGAGCCGCAGTTGACATAGTTCCTGCAGTTAAAGAAATCCTTTTAAAATACAATCCTCCGGAAATATTAGTCATGGACGGTGAAAAATCCTTCATGACTGGAGATCTGGTAAACTTCTATAATACCCATCATATCGAACCGTATGTCACAGCTACAGGACGGAGCGAAATGAACGGAATTGTCGAACGTTTCCACTCCACTCTTTTAGAAATTTACAGAATAACCAAGCACGAGAATCCAGAAAAATCCGTTACTGACCTACTTTTCCTATCACTGAATAAATACAATTCCACCATCCATAGTTCCACTGAACATACCCCCTACGAAGTTATACTTCCTTCCTCAAGAACTCCAGAAATTATAGAAAAAGTTTACAAGAACATTTCAGAAAAACAAAAGAAAGATTTAAAATACCATAATAAGTTCAAGAAAGCCGTGGTGATAGAACCTAATCAAGAGATCTATGAAAATGCCAGACAGAGAATGAAACATAAAAAACGTTACAAGAAAAATAAAGTTAAACAAGTTAACAAAAGCACCGTAACTATGGACGATGGAAGAAGGATACATAAAGATGATGTTAAGATTAGGAAAATATAATCTTGTTTTATTATTTTTTCTCGTTACAGAATTCTAATGTTCTTAAAAATAGTAATAACTGAAAAGATAGACGTTAAGAGGATAGACCATCTTCCCATTATTGCTTTCAATTTAGGTACCGCTAGAATTCAACAAACATCTCACTATTATATGCACCATTTCAATGTCACCTCTCTGAAAACACATGTAGAAATTCTTAAGATACAATTCGAGCAATTGAAACCCAATCAGTTTACAAGCCTTACAAAACAAACATTCGAACAGATTCATCAAACTCTAGAAAATCTAGCCCCTTCTCGGCGGCAAAAACGTTGGAATAGTCTAGGAACAGCCTGGAAATTTATAGCCGGAAGTCCGGACGCAAACGACTTGAAAATTTTAAACTCCTCAGTTAATGATCTTATCTCCAATAATAATCAACAAGTTAGAATAAATAGAGCACTTAATTTACAATTGAAAGAACTGGTATTCAAAACTAAAGACGCAATAGAACTGTCGAATTCAAAATCATTAGAAATATATTCAATGAACATTTTACTCAATTTGAAATATTTAGCAGAAAAACTAGAACAGATAGTTGATAGCATATCGTTAGCAAAAGCAGGAATCCTTAATGAGAAAATACTTAGTCAAGATGAAATTGAAATTTTATATCACGATGTATTCAAACAAAATATTACGGTTCATAATGCAGTGGAAGCCCTCAACTTTGCAGACACAACGATCGCAACGAACGGCAAGGAATTGACTCTCCTGATAAAAACCCCCATCTTAGATAAAAGGATATTCAATAAGATTCATGTTTTCCCTGTTACTAACAATCACAAGCAAATTCATCTGACAAACAGAAATTATTTAACTCACGAAACCGGCAACTATATGGTCAATACACTACAACCAACAATATACAAAACCTACGAAGTAGTATTCGACAACTCAAGATGCATACCAAATCTACTTTTTGGGAACCAAGCAACCTGTAACTACACCATGAATCCGCCAGAGGATCAAATCACCATAATCAATGACGAAAATATCATCTTAAACTCGGATAAAAACATTTCCTTCACTTCAACCTGCGGACTCAAAAATCGTACATTTACCGGAACATTTTTAATTACGTTCCACGATTGCGAAATCAACATCAACAACATATCCTATTCTAACGAAATACAGAACATGGTTGGAAGCCCAATCCAACTACCATTGGATGGAATTACAATACAAAAGCAACTTACAATAGCAAACCTAAGCTTGGAACATTTACACCACCTACACCTGGAGATGAGAAAGGAGATGGAATATATTCGATTGAACAACACAAGTATAGAATGGCCAGCTTGGTCCATTATGGGTGGAATCATTTCATTCCCCTGCATGATAATAGGTATCGTGATTCTTTTGAAAATCTTTTCCCACAGATCAGCTACAGTCAAAATAAAACAAATACCCAGTACTACACCAACACAGGAACCATTGAAGGACATTCAACCAAATCTCAGACCCATGACGATTAGAGATGTGATTCGGACGGAACCTCATCTCTAAAGGAGGGACGAGTTAGCAACGGAGGTACCCGGGCGGCGACAGCAACAATTTGCTGACAACAACATTGGCGGTCGTTGGCAATCGAGCCAGCAGAACGGGGTCATCGAAGTATGCTGACGACAACTTTGGATCAATAAACTTTGGCAGTTTTCGGCGTGGATAAGCAGAGGCACGAAACTGCAACTTTGCATTATGAACTGTAGAAAAATTTAAATAATCAAATAAAAGTTAGTTAGTGCTAGGCTATCGACAAGTGTGGTCGCGTTTTTTAAAAAAGATTATCACGTCCGTGAAATCTTAACTCGCGCAACCAATGTGGCTACAGAGACCCCCTTCCTTCGACTAGCAAACAGCAAAAGTTCCACAGGGAACGTTAACACCATTCAAGAAGATGAAAAATGGTCATTCGCTTCTGTAATCACCTCCTTATTTGAATAAAATCTTTTTCCCATCATCCATTTTCTCAAATTGGGGAACAAACCCAGCAAACATTAAATGGTATAATTTTGCACGTGCCAAGTCTTACAAGAAATCCGAATAAATCATAATCGCATATAATATCAATCAAAGTATGTATCGTGTATATTTGAAATCGCATAAAATGAAAAACTCGATTTTATATACCATTATCAAATTAAGTCGCAATTCGGTATAATAAAGATCAATTTTATGATGTACATTGTCGTAAAATATATTTAATCCACATCATATGCGTATATTACGCTGATGCAGTTTGTGTTTCGTAGAAGCGTATAATTTAAATCGATTCAGTACTTTTCTTTTTTTTCTATGTCTGTAATAAATCGTATATAAGTATGGCAAAAGTCGCATTTGGTGCTTTGACAATTCATCAATATATTCATATTAGATCGCAATTCAATTCAAACATAATCGCTATTATAGCCGGTCAATGTTGCATATTCATCCAAACAAATTCGGTAAGCATTTGCCATGTATGTATATGGCCTCCACTTTTGCATGCATATGCCAGTTAGGCGCATTATATGCCAACCAAATTTAAGGGCATATGATGTTATATATACACTTGTTATGCGATTTAATGTTTGCTGGAAATAGTAGTCCAAGAGAACCAAGTCTGACGAATAGGATTTGGGCTCTCGTTTTCGGAACATTGAACCTAAACCCCGGACGGAAATGGAAGACGTATTCCTACGTCAAAACTTAGTTTTGAAAAAGTCGTCTAGATTTTTTTTGAGATTCCAAGGTTGAAAAGTTTCTTAAATTACCAATGTTTCGTTGTAATATGAGATGGTGCTGCCAACTCCTAGGATGAGTTGGCATGAAAATCGTCCAGAAACTATGTTCATAATTTTGTTCTTCTTTTTTTTTGGCTTCAAGAGGCTTTTAACTTCTTAGTTCATTAACCTCTAGTTATTTTATTATGAAATGAAACCGAAGCATGGAATGATTCTGAATATCAGTGTTTGTTTCAGTTGAAAAAATGAAGTTTGAACTAGGATCAACAAAAAAATAAAATAAAAAAAAGAACAACTATTCCGCTACATGCTTTCAATTAGCCTGAGAATCAACATATACACCTTCCCCTCTCCTCCCAATAGTACATTGGTCCGTCGAGGCAGAACTCGCTCGTCGGTAGGAACTTCGTCTCTTAGGCGCCCAATCATTAAAAGATTCTGCTCCAACAGCCAGAACAAGTGTTCCACATAATTGAGCCCATAAAAGACAATGACAGCGAAATTGCTTCGGTGAGTCTTCAAAACGAGACCGTTTAGCGCCGGAACCATCATTCGTCCTTCTCCTATGCC
The DNA here is from genome assembly GCF_029784135.1 of Toxorhynchites rutilus septentrionalis. NCBI lineage: Eukaryota > Metazoa > Arthropoda > Insecta > Diptera > Culicidae > Toxorhynchites > Toxorhynchites rutilus. The sequence goes on from NC_073745.1 coordinate 152,007,213, forward strand.
ATACTTGAGAGCGATACAAATAAAAAATACAGCATCTCACAATCATTTGAGCGCCATTCCGAGCGAGTGAATGAGTTGGAATATAATCGAAATAATTATTTCCCTCGCTAATTATAATTATTATTTTAACGATAACGACCGCAAGCATCTTGTTTCGCATCGTGCTCTGCGTCATTATAGTTTCGAATTGCAGTTCGCTCAAATCAAATCCCGGCGTCCATTGCGTCGGTTGCCGTCGCCTTGCACAAAGACTGCAGAACGTGATAATGAGTGCGGTCAGATCAGATCCTTCGGCGAATGATGGAAACTGTTTGTATGGATCGTTAGAATATACTATTTTTTCCAATTCACAGAGAAAGTTAAAGCTTCAAGCATAAAAAAATGATTTTCGACACAATGTTTTGCCACATTTTTGTAGAAGCGAAAATCCTCATTACACACATTTAAGTTTTGCAATTGCCTTACAACCAGCGGTAATTTAACGAAAAAAAAGCTAATTTTCTAACGTTTCCACCCACCACAATCAGTACGGGGTGGAAGCAAATTGTACCGGAAAAATTCTTTTTGCTATTCATGGTTGAGGGCTCCCTACGATATTTAAGCGTGGAACTGATCGTTGTGATAACATTATTGATTTTTCCAAGAAGCGTTAAGCCAACGAACTCGATATTGAGCAATTCTCTGTCAAATGAGTAAGTGACTCAACTAATTCCTCTCCGATATAGTTTTATTAAATTTCGTTTGACCACTAGAACTAGGCTGACCAAAGGTACCGTTTTGAACGGGGCAGTAGCGTTTCTTCGACCATTTTTGTCTCGTCTTTTATCAATTTATACCGATTTGAGTACAAAAATATTTATATTGTTGTCCTTGTTTATATCGATGATCTTTCAAACATTTACTGTCCCTCTTTAAAGAAATGCTGTATCTGTAACTAAAATTGCTGTTAATTTTGATGATTCTTTTAGAATTCTCGAACATAAAATGGAAGAAATATTTTTCAATAATGATGTAAAGTGTTCTTTAAAAAAATATACAAACTTGTGTCAAAGGCCACATTGTTGACACAGGTTGGAGGACCGGTGCCATGCCGCTGTGTTTGCCTTGGATCTCATTTTCAATAACTATAATAGTTTGATCGAGTGAATATCGGGGCTTCGTTATCCGCGCATTTTATGACAAAACTGTGATTGCAAAACAAAGAAACTTCAGTCGACATTTTGACACTCCCCGCTTAGAATCGATCCCCTATGCTCGAAGCAATTCGAACGTGGTTAACCCGTTAGACTGATAATCTGGAATCAAAAGAACTTGAGTATGTCAGTCGCGAAAGGCTTCAAAAGAAATGCTTTAGAAAATTCCCCTTCACGCGTTTTTCATAAGTAATTATGAGGGTCGCTTCCACCTTAGTGAGGTTGCAAACGGTATTGGACAGCTACGAATCCAAGGGTATCCAATATATTATATTTACTCTTTCCAAAAGTTACAGTATAGTCCGTTTCAGTGCGTCGAATGTCGAATGTTAAAATGTCGACTAATGGCTCTTTTGTTGCAATAACTGACCAATTGTTTTCGATAGAGTTTTTTTTTCGATCCTCCGAAATGATTTTGTTCTTGAACTTTGTAACGAGCAAAACCGCTATGTTTGGCATCAGAGAAACTGTCGACTGCTTGCTAGTTGAAGCAATAATGAGTATTAGGCTAATGGTTTATTTACTCCCAATAAGTTATGAACGGGCGGGATAAATTAGCAACATCTCTTCTGTTCTCAGAGTCCGTATGAACGAACGCTGTATTTGCAGTTCGAGCGAGCGCTTTACGCACACAAAATTATACCTCACGACTCCACTCGTGCCTCGGTATACAAAGTACAGGCAGGTAAGCACAGAAATTAACGGAACAAATATGTGAGACAATGGGTATGTTTCCATTTTTCGTTAATTTAAACCATTTATGAATTTGGAAATCGTAATGCACAACATCAAACAATTCTCTGAGAATTTCCGTTGAACATCCGTTGACAGAAAAATAGTTATTAAAGTTCTAAGACTATTCCATGAAAAATTTACATGTTTTTTTTTGATATGGTACTTTTTGTGAGGGACGTAGTCTTGACATAAGATTAGTTGATTCAGGGCCATCAAATCAGTATCAAAGAGTTTAACGATGTAATTCTTCAAACATATCCAAAATCAACTGTTAGCTTAACGAAATCCTACGTCAGCTATGCGGTCGTGTCTCGGACACAACCCTACTGTGACTTTTTCAGGGCCAAAAAATCTTTCACGAAAGGGTTATTGCAATACAATTCAATGCAATAATTTAATGCATTTTGAAGTGATATCCGAAATAACAAAACAAAAACCGATTTTTGTATCCTTAAAGTGTGCTTGTATGATTTTGGGAGCTTTTTTGGGCTTATTAGTGGATGGTGATTCGATTCCGATCGAACATGAATTTTCTACGAAAGTGTGCCGGAAACGATGGTTAGAAGTGACGTCGTAGGAAATGTAGTTTTGCTAATAAGAAAAAAAAACTACTTGGATATCCGATAAGTTAATTCAATTGATAGCTCTTGGTGTAGTCCTACGTCCCTTCGGTTATGTTCCCGTCCCCTAGAATGCTATTGAGTGAGTAAAACCGAAAATAAAATCAAACAATCAAACATCTTTAGATGTGAATGCTTTGTCCTCTACAACGAAGGAATATTTAGATGATGAAACGACTTTGAGAAGGAGATTATGATTTTTGGAAAATTCGTCATATAATTTGTCACATTCAATATCAGAGTTGTGATGGACAATTATTATCACAATTTATTATTTATTTATCCAGTCTTCGCCAAAAATTATCGGACAGACTGAAATTCAATTATTGATCCTTATCCTAAAAGCATTTCTGGTCACATCAAATTCAAACAAGTAATACAATTCATTGAACCGTTGGCAACAAACATTCAAGGGATTATTATGTCCGTACACGTACAGCTAGCGTTGGCAGAGAACATTTCATCCTTTGGCAGAAATGATGCCATTTCGTGTGCTGGAGAGTCAAATGCGCAAATAATGAGCTGTTTTAAAAGCTTAAAAATGGTTTTTATATATGCGAGCAGACATATCTTTCTGTTTTCTTTTATCATTTCATTTGGAATTGTGCAAAAAAGTCAATACGACGTCAATGGGGTCGGCTGGAATGCAGAGCTATTTCACATGACCACGCTATCCATATAGCTGCCAGCGCTGTTATATTGAAGCGTGATAATACCGTGACCGTGACTTGACCTCATCATAAAATGAAGTTGGAAAGAGTTTTCTAAGAGGATGAAGAAGCACATGAACGAGAATATATCTTTCTCTGTCTGGGCCGTGTATTTGGCAAACTATACGAAAAGCTTTCATATGCTTTCATTTAAATGTGTCTCCTGTTTCGCTCTCTCATATTGGCTCTAGCATATATATCATACAAATGATATACATGTATTGGGGAGTAGAACATTTTCTGTTATTTTTCAGCTCATTTGATGTAATAAATCGGGATGCCATAACTTGTGCTAAAAATTAACTTTGGGTGTATACAGTATGATGCACTGCTTGCTGGAGAAAACAGATTATCTGGTTGATCTACCTGGAGCGTTTTGTTTCCTACTTCTGTAAATATTTGCATCTAATGATTTGCAACTAATACGGATTCATTATTTCTTGTTTTTCTCTTCAATTATAACTTTTTCAGTCATTGTCTTTCATCGAACAAAATATTTCCATCCATATGAACACGAAGTTTTTTTTTTTCCTAGTGGTACTTTGAATTTCCAACCATTCAGGAACTGACGTTAAAGTTTTAATAAATTTAGCCTCTTGTATATCATGTAAATTAACAAAACTTTAAAGAACAGTTTGCATCTCATTAGTCAAAACCAACGAAATCACAAAAACTCATAAATTTTTCTTCATGTTGAAATAATTGGTAGACAAATTCTTTCTCTGCGATTACACTGAGCAAAATTTAACTCCATGTTCCAAACAGAAGTTCATTTGAAGAAAAATATTAAAAATAATTGCGAAGGAATATGTTTTTCTATGTATCCAAAATACGATACAGATTGATAGAAAAGACGATCAAAAATGATCGAAAAAACGTTCAAAACGGTACGTTTGGTCAGCCTAATATTAAGAGGTTATTGGCAATCCAACAGAACTTCTTTGTCACGGTGTAGAGTACAGAGTGATTTCTTAGGATTCCTTATAACTTACCTTACCTTATGTAAAAGTAAAGTAAGGTAGTTAGGAGAAATTTCACGTAAATTTGAAAGTGAATTAAATAACTTGGAATCATGGGAAACTGTTGATTTAAAATATTAATTTTTGTCTTGCATTTTTATCATGTTTTTTATTCGCATTAATGTTTTTTAAAATATATTTTGATAATAAATTTATATTATATGTTTTCAATATAGAGTTCTATTCATTCTCTACAATTTTTTCTCAGTGCCGTTCTGCTTCAACCAACAGTTTCCGAGTTATGATTGTTCTAGTAGTACTGAATAGCAATAGTCAGTTGACAGAAAACAAAAAAATGCCGAAAATTACATTCTACTTTGAGTAGGTCTTTGTTTATATTTTTCTGGCAAGATGGTCCCTATAAATGCTCTATTTGAATACTGTAAAATAAACAGAATGGCATGTGCAACATTCCTTGAATTATTCAAACCAGATCACTGATCACATCTCTGAGGTACAAAAATATCTGAGGTACAAAAATAATGACTTAACTCCACATATGCCTGGTTTACGTTAACTCCACATATGCCTGGTTTACCCATGATAATACAACGATCGTTTCACATCATAACGCCACAACGAATAGCGTTGACTTTGGCGTCCTTCTCGCTTGGCACCACCGGCTCTGACTCGCCCGGTTTCGTTCAGAGAGAGAGAGAGCGGCAACAATAAAAAATAATGACTGTGGAAGCGCTGATGAACTTGAAAAAAATCATCAAACGTGCAAGTTATTACGTTCTCTTCCACCCACGCTATAATTAATTATTTATTTTTCGGCGTTTACAATCATTTTTAGTGACAGATAGGATGCGTGAGCAATCGACTGGTACTATCTGGTACATCTATAAAAAAAAGAATCCACTAAATGAGATCAATGACTAATTTGGATTTTGTATTTTGATACTGTTCCGAATCATTGTGATGTCCTTTATTCTGCTCAAAAAAGAGGTCAGCACTACTGATGCGTTCCACTTGAAAAGCTTCACGAGTGCTATTCAATACGCTGCATTGAACGCTGTTCTTAGCGCCAGTAGAACATGTCAGTCGAAAACAAAACTAGGAAAAGGTTCCTCTCATTGAAGCCCCATTGTGCCATTGCACTGTTATTACACGTAGAAAACAAAACTAGGCGAAGAAAGCTTATCGAGAACATGAGTCGTAGGGTCAAGGTTCAATTTACACTCTCTTTCAAATCATCGCTATCTTACACATATGTAACGCAAATAATTGTTCGCCTCACGTCACCAGAGCAAGTAATAGGCTATCGTGAGTGACGAGAAAGTGAAAATCTGCACGGTTTGGTATTATCAATGCTGCATTATGTAACGTTCGTTACAGCAATGGTGATTTGAACGATTGGATGCTATTTTGTAAATAGTTATACGTGATCACCGTACCATTGGATGACGCGAAACTTCTGCAGACTCCCTTTGGATGGCATTTGAGTTCCACGAGTGGATAGTGGAAAATGTAAGTGTTACTGGGAGAAAGTGTTTACTCGCATGCAATCGGTTCGAATGCTGCATAGAGAGATAGCGGACAAAAGGCAGAAAGACGTAAAATATATATGTTCAGCACATAATCCATGTAGCGGTCGTACGATTGCTACAAAGCTTCACATTGTTGAGCAATGTTGTTTCTTCGGACTATTGTTTGAGTTGGTGAATTTTTCCTGAGTACGACGGAAGGAACTTTGACATTTCTAAACAAGTGGAATGAATGAGGTAGAATATCAGGATCGCGTATATCTATGATATTCCGTACGGAGTTTGCCGATTGCACCCTTCTGTTCTCAGAGATCTGGATAGACTAAACCAGATAACATGCTCGATGCCATGATAGCCATGATAGTAGGAAATTATCCATTGGGTATTTTCTCTTGAAAATTTGGGTAGAAGTAGTTTTAAGTGTATCGTTTACACAATATTTCCATCGCTGTCAGTTTTTCGAAAATTGGAAAAAAATGGCGTCACCCGAAAAGCAACGTCGCGAATTGATTCTGCGCAAGCACCTTGAAAATCCTCAATTTTCTCATCAGGACATCGAAAAACAACTAGGGATCGTGCAGTCAATGGTCCCATGTGTGATTATACGTTACTATGAAACTCTGAGCATCGATCACCAGGATCACAAGCGTATCGTGAAAGCGTAGCAGAATCCCAATGCTTCGGTCAGGGATGTGGCCAAAAAGTTGAATCTGCTCAGGTCTTTCGTTCATAAAGCAATGGACCGGGAGAGACTGTATACGTACAAAGTACAGGCCCGGAAACTGTACACCCAGATGCTGACGAAGGCTCCGTGTCTCATCATGGATGATGCAGCTTCCGGGGCTAATGTTCTTCAACGCCCAGCAAAAGTTTGATGTCCCGGAGAAAATAAGGAAGCAGAAATTTTCAAAGTTTTTCAAGAAATACAAAATTTGGCAAGCGATCTGCTCATGTGGCAAACGGAGTGCGCCGTTCGTGATTTCCGGGACTGTAAACGGGCTTATCTACCTCAAGGAGTGTCTACAGAAGCATCTGCTTCCTCTGTTGAAGCAACACGAGAGTCCTACGATCTTCTGGGTACGGAAGTGACCCCGTTACTTTCGTACCCAAGGACATGAACACCTATCATCCCCCCACCAACCAAACCACCGGAACTAAGGCCCATCGAAAAATACTGGGCTATTATGAAACAGGTACTACGGAAGCATCCCAGGGAGGTTAAATCTGAAGAAGATATGAAGAAAAGTGGGTTTCCGAACAGAAGAAGCTGCAGCCAGATGTTGTACAGCACCATATGAGTGTAGTTAAGCGTAAGGTGCGAGAATATGGTTATGGTATTGAAGTTGAATGAACTAAATATGCCAAAAGCTTACTAATGTGTTATATTTTACTGTCTGAAAATTTTAAAAAGATCGGTCAACTAAGTAATTTTCTACAGCGTTTTTTCTGAGGTACAATTTGATGTTTACAATGATTATACATCCCATTGAGATTAGATTTTCGTCACAGCGTTTCGCCAATGAACTCGATCCCTGGCTGAAGTCCTCCAATCCCGGGCGGCACCAATTCTCCAAAGTCTTGCGCCACTTAGGTCAATCACCTCGCTCGCTAGGGTCCTCTTCTTTTTGTTCCCACCGGATTCAAGCACCATTTTTGCGGGACTGCTATCCGACATTCTAACAACATGCGCCTTGTCGAAGTCCTTTATGAATCTCACATTATTCCGACAGACCGCTTGGGATCCGCAAACCCTTGTTCGTTACCTGAATCAGCTTTGTCAGCTACCGGGGAAAGCTGCATTCTTCTATGGTACTCCAGAGCTGTCGGTTGATTGGTTGATTGCAACATTTGCGACCTTGAAATCGACGAAGATGTGGCGCGTAGGGACCTGATACTCGCGACATTTTTGAAGGATCTGCCGCAGTGTTAATATCTGGTCCATCGTCGAGCACCCGGGCATGAATCCGGCATGATAACTTCCCACAGATCTACATACTATTGGCGATAGACGGCGAAAGAGGATCTGATACAAAATTTTGTAGGCACCATTCAAGATCGTGATTGCACGGTAGTTCCCACAATCCAGCTTGTCACAATTTTTATAGATGGGGCAGATTACCACGTCCTTCTATTCCTCCGGCAGCTGTTCTGTGTCCCAAATCACGACTATCAACCGATGCATACACTCTACAAGTTTCCCTGACCCTTCCTCAAAGAGCTTCGCTACGAGGCCATTCTTGTCAGCTACTTTGTGGTTTTTTAGCTGATTAATGGCCTTCTTAACTTCGCCCATAGTCGGGTGTTCACTGCACCGGTATAGTTCCCTCCAACACCGCGTCGGTTTCCTGTCTGCACGTCTTTCAGGTATTCATGATAGTGCTGCCTCCGCCTTCCGATCGCATCGCGTTCGTTCGTCAAGATGCCTCCTTCCTTGTTTCTGCACATTTCAGCCCGCGGAACAAAGCCTTTGTGCTAGGCTTTTAGTTTTTTGAAGAATATCCACGAATCACCGGAACGGTAAAGCAGCTCCATCTCCTTCTCGTAAGAAAATTGAGAGTCTTGCAATTCCATGTCCCGAGTTTCTAATCTCTAGTTCGTGTTCTTTGCTTGGGTCTAATCCAATGGTCCAATCTCAGATTTGGTTTTTGAATTTCCCTGTGCGTTTAATTTTTACGGATGGCTTGCAGGGTCTGCACCAACCCCCAATCTCACCGGAGGATCATCGTGCACAGCTCTGTTTAGAGTTCCCCGCTGGTAAGAGGTGATCAGCCGCCGACATCGGAGAGCAGACGCTATTTTGAGCCGCACGTTCCAATTGAACATAATAAGGTTCCATCAGATCTTAATAATTTGAAATCATTTCAGCTCTGCTGTTCTGATAAAGATTGTGAAGTCTTCTTTCCAAAGGCGGTTAAAGATAAAGTTTTGACTTTTTTTAATTTTTGTTCAATATTCTGACATATTTTGACAGGCTAAAACGAAATAAATAAATCTGATAACTTTAATGTCTTAGTATGATTTAATCATTAGTTTCGCTAGTTTGCCAAACCATATACTTTTAGCGAACCTCGATAGCTTTCTAATCTTAAAATGATCTCTGAACTTGTCACGTTTCAATACGGTGTAAAATTCGAAACCAGGGGCTGATCAGTTTTGACGATTGTTTTATCATTGCAATCGTATTTCATGAACACAGTCATACAGTCAGGGTTCTGCCAAAACGAACCAAGTGCCGAAAACATCATTTTGAGGTATTTCAATTTGAAGTTTGGCCTCCCACTTTTTGATCGTGATTGATCAAATCTTTTATTTTATCGCTCACATGTTACAAGCAAGATGTCTTCAAAGCTCTGAGACACTTGAAGATAGGAATGAAGGACTTTTAGTTTTGGTACGCATGCACTCAGTTCATTTTGGCAGAATAAAAGTTCAAAGATATGGTTTTTAGTTTAGTGTGATACCATGTTGGATTTTTTAGCCTGAATCGTTAAAACAATAATAAATGATTGAGAAAAACTTATGATTCTTTGTGGCTGATCAGATCGTAATCAATATCAACAATGTTTTGATCATCGGGAACCAGTTTCATGAATAATTCATGATTTACGGGAGGTACATATGTCATCAGACGTTGAATCTCATTGTATTTATATTATGTTTATAGTGAATACCAATTATTCATAGTCGATGATAGCCTACTTTGATGATTACCCACAAAATTGTGTAGTTCAGAACCTCAATGGAATGGCGTCAATTTGATGTAATGATTAGTTTGGTATGTGAAATCTTAGGGAATTCCCGATTCTGATTTAGCACCCTTAATAAAAGACGTAGTTCTACGTCAAAAAAACTGCCGTTCTGGAGAAAACGATCACTATCGTTAAATGCCAAGTTGTTGGTTTATGATTCGCTCTCGTTGAATACAGTTCATGTTTTGGAGCCATTGTCATTTGTAAGATTGACACACACACTTTACAGTCAATAGATTATCATTTTTACATCCAGTGGTGAAGGTAAGTCAATTTTGAAAAAAAATTATGCTTGATTCGTTTTGGCAGAAGCCCGACCACATGTCATACAGGTTTCGTGCTTTAGTTTTTCCGTTGAATTTTGTGTACTAATTCGGAGTCTTGACTACCTTAAATGACTGCCTTAACCGGCAAACATCTCACTTTTTGGACGTAAGACGATGACATATTAAACTTTTGGTCGCATCTAACACGGAAATGTTCGGATCTAGCTCAATGACCCTGATCACTGCATTCCGCTTCGGTTTGAAATAGTTCTACGCTTACCGCTGGACCTTTGTTTCTGATCAGTGAACTAAAATTAAACATTGTGCTCCCCCAGACAGAAGAGAAATATTCAATTCAAATAGGGGTAGTGGGGGCAAATTGGTCATGGGGGGCAAAGTGGTCACCTGCTTGTTTGGTAGTATAACTATTCACTATAGATGCCATATTGATAGTCACCTTATTTTTGAAGAATTTAATGACTATCGAGTCACCATGTACTTCAGTAGAGTAAATAAAAACAGAAATTTCTCTCTCGATAGTCATTAGGCCGTAGTTCTGTGCGCATGGTATCTAAGGAATTACTCGTGAAATTTTGTTTATTTTATCTGCTATATTGGACAAATCATCAGTTTGGACGACTGTTCACATTATTTAGGAGAGGTAAACAGATATTTTGTTCAATCTCAGCGAATTATTAGCATAGAAATTACTTCGATGTTTGGGGGCAAAGTAGTCATAGGTGAATATCGACTTACAATGTTCTGTTTACTAAAGCTGATATACCGCATCACATTCTGCTCTTGAAGAGGATCCTTTTGTGGCCCTGAATAAATATGCCACTCCAACTAAACTAAATATTTATGAATCGCACGCAGCTGCTGTTCAAGAGATTTGCGACCTGTCCTTCGCAAACGACGTCATTGTTGTACTTGGCGACTATAATCTCCCACATCTATCATGGTGTTTCGACGACGACTGCAACAGTTACCTGCCAATCAACGCCTCTACCGAATCGGAAATTGCATTTGCAAAATCCATCCTCACATCCGGACTTCACCAAATCAACTCAGTTCGTAACGCAAACGGACGTCTTCTTGACCTGGCGTTTGTGAGTGAATCTACCTATGTAGAGCTCATTGATTCACCATCTTCGCTTTTAAAAATTGATCCTCACCATAACCCGTTTGTTCTCCGGCTTGAAATCGTGGCTGGAAATCAAAACCCTATCGGCGTAAGTGATGTTGATGATTTCGATTTTAAACGATGTGACTTCGTAGCGCTTAATGACCTGCTTGCGGCGGTTGACTGGGATGCTATACTCGGCGACGCATCCACAGACCAGACAGCTGCACTGTTCTATGAAAAGGTTTTTAACATACTCGACGATCAAGTTCCACGAAAACACAGGAGTTCCGCAATTCACTCAAAACTCCCTTGGTGGACACCAGAACTACGACACCTTCGTAATATCGTTCGGAAATCACGTAAACGTTTTTTCCGCGAAAGATCTTCGTGCAACAGGGATAGATTAAAACACCTTGAAACGATCTACAATGAATGTCAAGAAAACGCGTTTCGAAGTTACAACAAGCGCACCGAATCAAACTTGAAACGTGATCCAGCATCTTTCTGGTCCTACATTAGGAACCTGAAAAATACTACTCGAATTCCCTCAGGAATGACGCATGATGGAGCTACTGCGGACTCGCCCGAGAATATCGCTGACTTTTTCGCGGACTTTTTTAGTAGCGTGCACAATCGTGACACTCCCAGTTTATCAGCGGCTGGTCGAAACATTCCATCGTTTGACATAAACCTTCCGCTATTAACTTTCGCCCCAAATGACGTAGCTGCAGTTTTGAAAAACCTTGACGCTTCCAAGGGTGCCGGTACAGACTGTCTACCTCCAGCATTTCTAAAGGAATGTGCAGATGCATTAAAAACTCCTATCAGCACAATCTTCAATCGTTCCCTGAGCGAGCGTAGGTTTCCAGAGGTGTGGAAGATGGCATCGATCACTCCAATTCACAAGTCTGGTAGTGTTCACGCCATTTGTAACTACCGAGGAATCTCGATATTATGCTGCATTGCTAAAGTTTTTGAAGAACTCGTCCACCGGAGTCTCTTTAATGTGGTTCGTTCGTTCATAACTGATGCTCAACATGGTTTTGTGAAGAAATGTTCAACCGTTTCAAATCTGATGAGTTACATGAGCGTTCTGTCGGAAACTGTAGAAAGTCGCAGTCAGGTAGATGCTATCTATTTTGATTTCTCGAAAGCTTTTGATAAAGTCCCCCACGAACTGGCTATCGCGAAACTCAAACATATTGGACTTCCTGAATGGATAACTGAGTGGCTCAGATCGTATCTAACCGATAGAAAAGCTTTCGTGAGAGTTGGAAGTGCTCGTTCCCGTACATATCTTATTTCATCCGGCGTCCCTCAAGGGAGCGTTCTTGGGCCCTTGATTTTCATTCTCTTCGTCAATGATCTCGCCAGCCGGCTGAGGTCTGGTAAGCTTTTCTACGCTGATGACCTAAAAATATTTAGGAAAATCTCTTCCATATTGGACTGCTATGCTCTACAAGCTGACGTGAATGAATTGGTTGCATGGTGTGCTGATAATGGCATGGAGTTGAACATCAGCAAGTGCAAGACAATCACATTTACAAGGCGCCGATCGTTTCTGTCCCATGACTACATAATCGGTTCTGCTGTTATCGATCGCGTTACCTCCATTCGAGATCTCGGGGTAATTCTCGACATCAAACTAAAGTTTACCGAACACATCAACAACGTCATCGCAAAAGGATACGCTGTTCTAGGGTTTATCCGGCGGAACACGCAGTCCTTCCGTGACCCGTACACGCTGAAGGCTCTGTACAGCTCAATGGTTCGAAGTGTCCTTGAATACGCAGCATGCGTGTGGGCTCCTTACCATACAACGCACATCATCAGGATCGAAAAAGTGCAACGCTGTTTTATTCGCTACGCCTTAAGACAACTGCCATGGAATGATCCCGCTCATCTTCCTGATTACGAAAGTCGCTGCATGTTTATTGACATAGAAACGCTTTCGGCGAGGCGGAAGAAAATTCAACGTCTGTTCGTCTTCGATTTACTGTCCGGAAACATCGACTGTGCGGAGTTAATCAGCGAGATACGGTTTTACGCTCCCACCAGACAGCTCCGCGAAAGACAGCTATTGGCGATACGGCCGCATACAACGTCGTACGGGCAAAACTGTCCTTTGTCCAGCTGCTTCCGTGCGTTTAATGAAGTTCAATGTCACTTCGATTTTAATGTATCTAAATGTGTTTTTAAACGTAGAATTAGGAATATTAGGTAGTATTTAAGATTTGTCAGTCTGTGAGATGTTTTTTTAAATCTAAGACGAAGTGAAATAAAATAAACCAAGCCTCATTATGCGGAACGTTATGTGTTTCTTACTACGTTTTTGTATGCATGAGAAAATTCAAATTGAGACCATAGGTGAATAGGTCAAGGTTATTTCATACATGTACCTACTATATCAAATATGATTTGAACAAATTTGGACGAAAAAAACGCATAAATCTATCCCATTTAGCTTGATATGTGCGATTGACCACTTTTCCTCCATTAGGTGACCACTTTACCTTTAAGAAAAAGAAGGGTTCGATTTTTCACCTTTTTTTTCTAATGATGAAAAGTGTAGTATTTTGAATTTTTATAGTAAAAGGCGTTTGCTATCATGAACAACAAAGAGTTGAACTATAATATTATTCGAGAAACGGAAATTGAAGCGGTATATGGACGCTGGAAATGGGCATATTCCTTAGGGTGACTACTATGCCCCCACTTCCCCTATGCGTTGTCAAAAAGAGATAATGGTGGGAAAAGAACACTTGACAAAAAAATAGAGGAACAGAGTGCGAAGTCGGAAATTTTAAGTGATTTTTGACTTGATAACTTCGTAAAAAATAAACGCACATCAATGAGATGCGCATCATTTTGAAGCTACAACTTCCAGGTATTAGAATGTTTTACGTACATATTTTTATCGTGGTGTGTGTAGGTACAAATATTGTAAGGAGTACTCACACATATACATACGCATTTCCACACATACACGCATCCTTCACCCACAAACTCATAAAGACGAAAGTTACGAATCGTTCATTCTGAAAGTCGCGTAGGATTTTGTACTTCTGATACGATTTGCGACGAAATTCTCCTCTAATTTACTCCAAATTTTGAAAAATCGGCTAGAAAAAACGGCTGAACAAATCAATATGGAACGTTCACAGATGTTTAGGGAATACACTAGGCTAAAAATTTGCCTGCAAACATCAGAACTTACTGCGATATTTTAAGAATAACAGTGGATTTTGTAAAACACCATAAGACTTTTTTTAAATCGATGCAAAAAATTTAAATATATTTTTCGGCAAAGTAACAAATTGTCCTTATGCAGAATTTATTGGAGTTTTCAAAACTTTTTTTCGATTTGCGGTTCGATGGTTGTTTATTGAATTATTCATCATCAAAGAAGAAGGGGTAATTTTTCATTCAAACTGAAATACCTCTGTGTGGGAAGGTCATATAGGAAGGTTCTAGGAACCAAATGAAAGCTGGTTGATAGGTTAGATTGTATTTGCTGTTCAGTCGGTTAGCAAAAAATTATGTTAGAAAATATTCCAATACCTGAAAGTTGTAGGTTTAAAATGATGCTTATTGATATGCGCTGATTTTTCACGAAGTTACAGCATGTCAAAAATCACTTAAAATTACCGACTTCGCACTCTATTCCTCTTATTTTTTTGTCGAGTGTATATCACGATCGTAATCACGCTCTAGCTGTGCGTATAATCGTCATTGGGTGTTGAGTTGATGATACTAATGTTTTCAAGAAGCTACCTTGCCGTTCTACGCATAGTTGTCCCATGTTACTTTTTGAAGATTTTCTCTTTTCTTCATAAAACGTTGTTTTTATGCATAATCTTACGGAAAAACACATAGTTCATTCCTAACTTTTAAAAAAACAACATCAAACTCAACTGTCCCATGTTGATATTCTATTCATAACTGTCCCACCATTTTTTTTTTGTGGATTCATATCAAATAAGTCGGTTCAAGTACAAGAATTTCATGTCACACATTCAGCAGGCCTAATGCACTCTTTTCTGGTTTGGAAGAACGAACTTATTCTCAAACAAATAAGAAAAAGTTTAACAGAACACGTGTACACCTTGTTAGCAAATGCCTAATAACAATGAGGTTTATATTCTGCGCAGGTGTTGCAGATCACTCATTTCTTCATAAAACGATGTTTCTATGCATAATCTTTCGGAAAAACACAAAAAAACTTTGTTTGTTCCCAGTATATTAAAAAACAACATCAAGTTCAATTGTACCATGTTGATATTCTAGGCATAACAGTTCCGCCATGAATTTTTAAACCCGTAATCAAGCTTCATTGATTCAGTGAGGGGATCTCATCACATTTCATTAAGCAATATTATAGTGCTTAGATAAAAAAACCCGGTGGATTGCAAAATTGACATGCTTAAAGCTTTTGGTAGACAAATATGCGAGAAAACGTTTTTGATTGCGTTTTTCTCAGTTGCTGATTTTGGAACATGGGACAACTACGCGTGAAACGGCAGTACCTATAGCAGAAAAAAAAATGATAGAAGGTTGTGTCCAAGATACGACCGCATTGTTGACGTAGAACTACGCTGTTATTTTATATAAGTCGCTTGTTTATACCTTCGGATATTATTCTATAGTAGAATAATTTCTGAAATGATTTTTTCATTGTAGAATCAGTTGACGATAATTGATTGATGATTCATTCTTGCCCTCGTAAAACAATCGTATGTCGCAATTTATTTCATGTCAATGCATTGAAAATTTACCTCGAAGGCTATTCCGGTGGCCTTTTTCGAAATCGACATAGACTCGGCTACAGTCGATTATATACATGTTGCACCAGCACCATTATTCCATATCTCATAACTACATCAATATATCTTTGGCACCGCATGTAAACAACAACAATGACAACACTTGCAAGTATCAAATATCATGCTACATGTTATTTAGTATTGCCTCAAAGGAATCGCACCTCTAGATATCGTTCGTGCAAACTAAGCGTAAACCAAGCGCCAAACAAGCGTTCACCATAGCATGCATACAGAGCCATACATTGGTGGCTTGAAACTACTAGCAATTTCTCATCATTTTGCGCTATTCTCAAAAGAAACGCTTCTGTTAATATTACTGGCCTCGAAAAGAGTTGCATTACTTTCTCATGCTCGAGAGAAGCGCAGCTGTTACCCTTAGTGGAGGAAGTTTTGCTACTGGCAAGCAAAACCTAATCACGTACAAAATTCCAGAACATTTTCTTTCTTGATGACTAAACAAGAGAAATAAACTCTTTTTGTTAATAACAACCTCGAAAACAGTAGCAATGCTTCATTATGATCAATATTAGCGCAAATGCAATCCTAGTTGAAGGCAGTTTTACGACTGGCACGCGAACCCAAATAACTTATAACATTCCAGTAAGACATTCAAGATGCTTGGTATTCCCAAATAATTTTTTGGTGCACAACCTTAACGTCTGCTTCGCCATAACGTCAGTTTAATGCATTGATGCATTCTCAAAGGCACCAACGAAGCCCTTATGAAGACGGAAAATAAACAATGTTAACTGCTTGGAAAAAGACTGAATTATGCCACACAGCTTGTACTCTGCTGTAACACCCATCGATGCGAATTAGCTGATGAGTTTGTCAAGAGCGACCACCTTCACCACCAGCGGGGGGAGCTTGATTTTGGTTGCTGTCTGGGCGTTTACATTTTCGACCGACGCGTCGAAATCGCCTACTTCGCTGTTGTTCGGTGCGGAGTCACATTCGCGAAGGCTCGGTTCAGTGCGAGCGATTTTCACTGCACCAATCTGCACTGCACCATCATTAGATGACGCTTACCTCGAAATTTTATTGCCCCTGGCAATGCGTTCGTTTTTTGCAGTGCTCGAGCCTGCCTTCCTCTTCTTCTTGCTCATCGCACACTACGCGAAGCGTCCAATTTATGACGCGGAAAGAAGAACACACGATATGAATAACGCGAAAAACGAACAGAAAAAGCAAACGACGATATCCAAGTTGGTTTACCACTTGTGGGGTCCAATCTTAGATCGAAGCGCAGCGAAAGCAAAGTGAACTGGATTACTCAACAGTCCGATGCCGAATGAAAGTTTGCCTTTCTTTCTTTCTTTCTTTGTTTTTAAGAGGCTTTAAACTTTGCAGTTCATTCGCCTCTAAAGTTTGCCTCAGTATGATCCACTGTTTATACTCTAGACAAGTATTCCCCTTCATTCTTCTTCTTTTCCTTTGTTCACGGAGACTTTAAATCCTACGATTTCCCCTCCGTTTGTCGTCGATAAGTTGCTCGTTATTGATATCTCTGTTCGGGAAAGCACTCAAATGGACAGAACAAATGTATGGTAAAATAGAAACACTCAAAGTTTTCATTGATTTTTTACCATTTACTAAGGGGATTCTAATGTATGGCATATTAAACAAATCTTACGGAATTTCCGATTCGTTTAGTATGTAAATCGCCAAAATCAGTTCGCGGCAAAAATAGTTATTAACGTTAACTTTATTTCATAAAAACGTGACCTGTTTTCTGATTTGACATCCTTAATGAAAGACGTAGTTCTACGTTAAAAGGAACCGGATAAATAAAAAATTAGAAGTTTTAGACTTGGAAGTAGTGTTATCGCGTGGATCAAGAGACACATTGAAATTATCAAATTCATATACATTCCCATCATCATTAATTGAAGTATCAATTGGTTGGTTAGTAATGCTACATTACAGTTGGAATAAGGTTCCATTGTTTACGGCTTCTTCGCTCATGATATGCGTCAAAGACTTTATTTTTCGTTAAACCCTAATTGTCTAATTGTCGCTGATTCGAACGACTTGTTGTCCATAGTGCAGAAGTGCAGCGACGCGTGACGTCGACTTTGTTAGTTAATTCCAAATCGAATGACTTCCACACGCTTCCGCATATTTACCAGGAAGTAGGACACGTGAAAGCAATATGATGTCTTGATGGGAACTTTTAATGATTTTCTTGAGTTTGTGCCGCAGATAATGATGTAGAGCACCAAAGCCAAAACATTCAAACGATTACTCGCTGCTAATTGAAAAACTCTTTAGTTCACAAAGGTACAACTTAATTGTTTTGATGGTGATATATCTAACTAACCAATAAATCAAATTAAAATTAAAAACAGCTCAATTTGGGAAAACAGATCAACTTCCTTTTACTTTGCCAATGTCAAGGTCAGCCGTAAAGCGAATTTTGTCACGCAACCCGTTTCGAGTAAACGCCACTAGAGCTTGAAATAGTCTATATAATGCATCGATTCAACACTTCATTAAACGCGAGCAACATCATCCGCCAGTCCCATCCGTTTGGATCGAATTCCACCTCTCGGAGGAGATGAGTCAGCAGCCCGTGGCTTGTGGGATGGTTAAGCAGAGAACGAAAATAGAAAAAAAAGTATCGCCATATCTAAATCGTGGCGGCAAAGAAATGTGGAGGCTGATGCTGCTGCTGCTGGCGTCAAAGATTTGAACGCTTTTGTCCGTGTGTTGACTGATGCCTTCACGTTCCCGGTTTGCCCTGGAATAACTGTAAAATACATTCCGATGAGGTGTTTTTCTCTATTGACACAGCATGAACTCCCGCTCCGCCCCCGCTGCATTGCCATCACTAATCTCCCATCGCCAGAAGCCCCCGCTGAGAACGGTCTGGAAACGATTTAGATTTAGCACCTCCGGATTTTTAATACAATGTTTCAACATGGAGAGGAAAATTAATTTCTAGCCCTCTTTTTTCCGCCGGGCTTCTTGGTCCGAGAGTTCTGTATCATTCTGCCCAGATGCATTCCGGCTTGTATGTCCGATTGCGAATCCGTTAGGTTACCAAAGCACATGGGCTTTAATTTATGGCTTTACTGCTCCTAATCACGCTAATAAATTGTTTCAGGTGTGCGAAATGGGAACAGCCTGGCGTTTGCTGCGATTATCGGTATGACCGTGCATGGGTCTTATGAGACAGAGCATTGCACAGCAGATTCTTAGGTCGGCAGACTTTCTTATCGTGATTTACTAGGAGTCTTACTTTTGCGACTGCAAATGTTTAAAGTTTTATTTTTGGGACATATTATTGTGACAATTTCACGAATAAATTAACGTAATATCAGAAACTTTACTTTTGTAAGTCAAGTTTTGTTAAGTTTTGTAAGTTTATTTTTATATTCATTTGGATTATCCAAACTGAAATGCTAAACATTCTGTCGATATTGATCAATAAAAAATCCGTTTTATACCACATTACTAACGCACCGTTTCACAAGGTTATCAATGTGAACGAATTTCTGGCCAAAAATGAACAAATAATACTAACAATCATGAGCTGATACGGCTCCGGCTGACTTTTTGTCTGTCCATGTCTTTCCATTTAACTTATGGCTTCGATACGTCCGTTTTAAGTCGATAGTAGGAATGAAAGGAAATTTGGAAAAATGACTTGAGAATTATTTGGTTATTAGAATTTTTGTTGACATACGTACATTATAAGTAATTAACATAATTGGAAAGCGAAATAATAGTTTGAGTAAATAATAAATGTTTGGTGCTCTATAGAATACATATTGTTTATACTTTTACCTTACCTTATCCGCATTTGTAAGCAGCTTCTACTTTGATGTGCTCGTCTCTTGTTTACCTGGTATTCAAGCTTCGCAATACTCAAAAGTTATCCTTAACCAGGTTGATCTACATCTTCCGATTCTTGAAGGTAAGTTATGAGAAGCAAGTCAATCGAACTAACATATCACTACGAGACACAATTACATGTATCTAGAATCTCTCAAGTGATGATAGAGGATCATATTTGATGGAATGAACCAACGATGACATAATGAATTAATTTCAACGATGACATAATTAGAAACATTTTTTGTTTCAGGTTTTGTTTGCCTCAAAGTGACTCTGATTAAAAAAAACACGCTGCATAGTTCTGTTGCTTCAGTTTGAAAAATGAGATGCAATTACAATGCAATTTCATACAGGATAGTGTTGTGAAACATCCTGTTTTTTCACCAAGCAGTGGACTGTATTCTGCGATCATGTTTGTGCGTGTTCGATTGCAAATTTTCCACAGCCGCCCATGCGGCTGACACGCAAGATCAACGAATCTGCAAATCTCAACCAAAGTAGCAGTTATGCTACTTAGGAGAGAGTGCGTTTCCACGGAATGATTCCGAGCGGCCCAGTGCCGCGTGCAATGCGAGGTATGGAAAATTCCATACCACTTTGGTCCTGTTAGGGACCAATCCAAAACACAAAACTGTACCACGGACCGAATAAGGGATTAACTAGTTGATAGCAAATTAAAGTATTTATTACTTTGTACACATTTTATATTTACAGCAAAATTTACAAGATCAAATATCAAACTTTCTTTTAAGCTCTTTCTTCTATCGTGAGTTCAGCACATAAAATAAACCTCTTCCTTTGGCGGTTGAAATAGAACTCCCTCCCTGCACGCAGTGCAGTTTGCTTGCGCTCGCAATGCACTCTCCCACGGGTGGGGCGTATGTTGGTGTTTGTGTCCTCGCGATCGTCCTTTCGTTGCGTTCCTTCCTCTGCCATCCTGTCGGTCGTACTTTCAGTGCGCTGCGCTGAGCGGTGGACTGAACATACTCCCACGGCAGAAGAAAAGTCATTCTGTTGAATTATCCTTGTCCTCAATCGATGCGTTGTCCAAAATAGGTAGTGGCGCTGGTTTGTGGATCGGTCTTCTAAAAGTTGAATCGCCAACACCTATATCCACGACTTGAACTAGGCCATCAAATCCAAGGTCGGTTCGTGCGACTCGGCCTATCTCTCTTTGTTGAGTTGGAACCTTGTATTTCTTTGGGAGGACGACTGTATTGATAACCACGTTGAATTCCTTTTTTGTCCATTTTGCTCTCAATAGGAGGTCTACCAAATGTTCATGAGACCAGCGATTCCAGAAATACTGTCTCAGCTGCTGGATGCGTTGCAATCGCTACAATCGATTTATGGGAATATCTTTATAGGAGAGTTCGAGTATGGATATTAGAGAGCTACCAATAACCATGTGTTCAGTTATCAAAACTTCTGGGTCTTTTGGGAACAATGGGAAAATAGGGGTCATGAGTTCCTAATAACATAAAAGAGTCGCAAATTCCATTTTTTAAGGATAGTTTGTTTATAAACATGATTTAGAAGAATCGTTAAACTTTTTATTCCGGCCTCCCAATGAAGCGCACTTGAGGGAAAGGATGTCCATTCTTTTGCTCTAGTTTTTCGCTTGCGTTTATTACTCCTAGCATCTCTTGATAGTACATAAGTTTTGATATTTTTATCATTCTTCTTTTCGAAATTTAACTTTTGCTTGCAAAGTTGCCACTTTAGAATCCTACTTGCATCTGGTTTCTCATTTATTTCATAAAAGTGTTCTGAGCGTACAAACTCTTCTATGAACTTATCATATTGTTGTTGGCCTTCCTGTTGCTTGTATAGCTTGTATTTCTTTAGAACTCTATGCTTAGAATCTTTTAGCTGTCTATATGTCTTCTGCGATGGTAGTTGAACCATATCATAACCTTGAAAGTTGCGACGCAATGTAGACTGAGAGTGAGCTTCGCACTCATCAATCTCGATTGGCACACATTGCTTAGTGGCCACGTGATCCAATTTTCCAAAATTATGAATCTGTTGACTTAATTGCTTTGTTGAAAATGTTACTGTATGTGAATGAAAGGTAGAACCAGATACAGATTCGCTTTTAACCTTTCCACCAATTAGCCATCCAAATTGCGAGTCCATCAAAGTTGGCAATTTTTCTGAAAACTTCACTCGTCCGGGTTTAATGAGATCATCGAACCACTCCATTCCGATTAGCAAATCTATTTGTCCAGGTTTGTAGAATGAAGGGTCAGCCAATTGTGTTCCGGGCGGAATGTTCCATGAGGCTATATCTATCTCGTAAGTTGGCAGAATACCAGTGACTTTATGAGTAACCAAGCAATTCAAATCGATTTCGAAGTTGCTATATTTAGAGCATACTTTTATCCTAGCTTTGTGTTGAGCTTTGGATTTGATGTTGCTAACTCCGTTTACTGATATGTTTGCCTTTTCTTTCTGCACTCCTAGCCTATCAAGCATTGACTCTGAAATGAAGTTGATTTGCGAGCCACTATCCAAAAGTGCTCGACTTGTATGCGGATTTCCGTCTTTATCCAAAACTATAACTTGTGCTGTTAGCAAAAGCACTTGCTGAGCTGGTTTTCCATGCGTGTTGGAATAAGCAGCAGTAATATCCTGCATTGATGAACCTCTCGAAGTGCTGGGAGTGCAATGCTGTTTTTGATTCTCTAATGCTGTATGTCTTTTACCCATATTTGATGAACGAACTCCTTCCCTGTGAAGCAAACTGTGATGTCTACGCTGACACTTTGAGCAACATTTAGATGATGGACAATCTAACCCACGGTGACCTCTTCTCAAACAATTGAAGCAAACTCGTTTGTCACGCACCATTTTGAGTCGCTCATCAATATCCAATCCATGAAAACTTGAGCATTTGAATGCGAAATGGTTACCTTCACAAAACTCGCAATTAGCCGAAACTGTAGCTGTGTTTACTCGCGAATTTGGTTGTTTGTTCGATACTTGATTTCTTTTATGTGACATAGAATCTAACAGTTTTTGATTGTTACTTGTATCGGACACCTGACATCTTTCAAGAATGGAAATGCGATTTTTAAGAAATGAGATTGTATCATGATAATTCGGAAGCGACCCATGTTCCATTGTTGATTCCCATGCTCGTTTGCTCTCTTTGTCTAGAGCGCTAGTAAGGATGTGTACGACAACCAGTTCGGACACACCTGAAAATTCCTGACCCAGACATTTCAAATTTTCGACATGACCCACACATGTATCAACAAGCTTCCGTAATTCGCAATGATCTTCTTTAAATATCTTCGTTATGCTTAACAGACCAACAATATGCATATCAATCATGCGCCTCTTATCCTCGAACCTCTCTCTTAAAATTTCCCATGCGCGATCATAATTGCCATCAGCAATTGTTTTCGCATCAATCAAACCGGCAGCATCCCCAATCAATGCTTTCTCCAAATGATAGAGCTTGATTCGTGGTGGCTCATTTGACTTGTTCACCACATCCCCGAACATAATCTTGAACTTTTCCCACTGCTCGTATTTGCCATCAAATGTAGGAATGGCACGAGGAAGCGATTGTTGCACAATCAACGGCTGTTGACTTACTGGTTGACCAGTAGCAGGACGAGAGTCAGGTGCGGCAAAATTCTCGAGCCACGTCTCGAGAAAAATCGACACATTATCGTATAGCGTCTCGAATTCAACGTACTCACAGTCTTGATCCTCTTTCCGATCATGCGCCACCACCGCCACGATCCGTTCATGGTAGTTGTGAAATTCCTTATAGGCAGCATCTAGTTTCTTTATGTACACCTTTACCTGTGGCGATGTTAGCTGCGTTTGTTCCTCTTCCACTCTCTCCAACATGTCGTATAAGCGGATGATTTTCCCTTTCGCTAGTCCTCGAAGATTGGACAGCGTGTTGTACTCTGCCATGTCGGCGCCATCGCCGCTACCGGATTGCGCACCGGTCCCGCCAGCAGCTCCACCTTTAGCATGCGTGTTCTTCATTCTGTAGCACTTGAAATCACTTCCACTTTAAGCTTTAATAGTTTTTGTTGCACATTAAATGTTTTCATAAATTTACCAATGTCCAATATCTTTTTCCACTAATCCAATATTCACTTTTTGCAATTTGCAAGCACTTTTTCCAGTCTTTTTGCGATTCACTATTTCAATTTTGTTTGCTACCAACCAGCTAATCCACTCACTCAAATCCATGGCACAGTTTGCTTGCCAAATCGTTGACCAAAATCCAAACGCCATCCATATGTCATCCGGCCTCCATCCGGTTCGAAGGACCAAATGTTTTTTCACCAAGCAGTGGACTGTATTCTGCGATCATGTTTGTGCGTGTTCGATTGCAAATTTTCCACAGCCGCCCATGCGGCTGACACGCAAGATCAACGAATCTGCAAATCTCAACCAAAGTAGCAGTTATGCTACTTAGGAGAGAGTGCGTTTCCACGGAATGATTCCGAGCGGCCCAGTGCCGCGTGCAATGCGAGGTATGGAAAATTCCATACCACTTTGGTCCTGTTAGGGACCAATCCAAAACACAAAACTGTACCACGGACCGAATAAGGGATTAACTAGTTGATAGCAAATTAAAGTATTTATTACTTTGTACACATTTTATATTTACAGCAAAATTTACAAGATCAAATATCAAACTTTCTTTTAAGCTCTTTCTTCTATCGTGAGTTCAGCACATAAAATAAACCTCTTCCTTTGGCGGTTGAAATAGAACTCCCTCCCTGCACGCAGTGCAGTTTGCTTGCGCTCGCAATGCACTCTCCCACGGGTGGGGCGTATGTTGGTGTTTGTGTCCTCGCGATCGTCCTTTCGTTGCGTTCCTTCCTCTGCCATCCTGTCAGTCGTACTTTCAGTGCGCTGCGCTGAGCGGTGGACTGAACACATCCAAATTGGTGGATTTAAGTAACATTTTGGAAGTAAAAAACTTAAAAGTTAGTGGCTTTCAAATTATAATTATCAATTTTATCCCAAAATGCATAATAAACTTTATTATTCCCATCAATTGAATTAAATCCCTCTAATCGCTCTACTATTTGTACTTTGACACCCATCTCATATTCCTGGTGATCCTTCAATTAGAATTTTGAAATATCACGATTTCTACACCATTGCACAATGGTCCAGGAGATGCATTTAAGTGGAAATTTGCATTTAGAGCTCGACAGTTATTCTCTAGACAAAAGCTGCCTTCGACAAAGTTGTTACATATAATAGATATAAATATAAAATATAAAAGATTTTGGCGATTAACGACGAGTAACGAAGGGGAATATTTGCCTAAAGTATAAACAGTGGATCTCGCTGTGGCAAACTTTTTAGGGACTCCCTCAAAACCAAAAAAAAAACTGTACTGAGGCAAGGTTTCAGTCTTGTTCTGTATTCACAGCAATGAGCATCGCTTGTTCTTTTTTTGTTCTGCATCATCACATGTCTTCATTTCGGATTGAACTGTAAACGCGACTAAATTACTCACTCGCTGATGTCTCAGGAATTGCAATCATTGCATCAAACTGACGCCATTGCATTAATGTTCTGAGCTATATAATTATGACGTGGTGAGCGCGGTGTGCCCGCGGAATTGGGGAGAGATAGTCACGAACCGAGTTAATTGGAGAAAAATAGTGAATCAGGCCATGTTGTAAAGACGTTAAACCTAAAAAAATAAATAAATATACAATTGTGTGGGGAATCATCAAACTGGGCTATCATCGGCTCACCAAGAAAATTTAATTTTAAAAAATTAATTTTAAAAATTTAAATTAAAAATTTTAAATTAAATGTTCTAGAATTTTGTCTGTGATTTGGTTTCGCTTGACGGTAGCAAAACTCGCTTCACCAAGGATGACAGCTAAGCTAATCTAGACCGACAATACTATCAGAAAGGGCTTCTGTTGAGAAGAGCGCAAAACGGAGATATGTGTGTGTGTATTTAGTTGCTCCAAGCCATTGATATATGGCTTTGTGTGGAAACGTGCGTGCTTCATAACCCATACGTAAAAATAGTGCATCTTCGCTACGCTGAAACTCCATTTGTAACTGCTCCCGTGTCACGATGCATCAATCACCATATTTTCTGATGCTATGATTGACGATTGTTCGGAGGTGCAAATTATGCAGCCGTAATGATAAGTATAAACAAGGAGGGGAGAGAGGGAAATATTTGCGCTAGGGTATTAGTAATGCATCTCTGCTGGGTAAAATATTCAGTCTTTTTCCAAGCAGTTAACATTGCTTGTTTTCTGTCATTATAAAGGCTTCGTTGATGCCTTTGACATTACATCAATTCATGCTATGGAGAAGCAGACGTTAAGGTAAATTATTTGGGGACTACCAAGCATGTAGAGGTACGGTTCCACTGAGGCAATACTAAATAACATGTGGCATGATATTTGGTACTTGCAAGTATTGTCATTGTTGTTGTTCCCATGCGGAGCCAAAGATATATTGATGTAGTTATGAGATATGGAATAATGGGGCTGGTGCAACAAGTATATAATCGCCTCTAGTCGAGTCTATGTCAATTGCGAAAAAGGCCACCGGAATAACGTTTGAGGTAAATTTTCAATGAATTGACATGTAACAAATTGCGACATACGATCAGCTGGTGTATTGTTCTGCGAGGACAAGAAAGAATAATCAATCAAGTATCGCCAACTGATTCTACAATAAAAAAAACATTTCAGGGCGATGAAATCATTCTATAAACAGTTATTTCTAAAATTTAACTGCATTATAAAATAATATCCGAAGTTAAAAACAAGCGACTCATATAAAATAACAGCGCAGTTCTACGTCAACAATGCGGTCGTATCTTGGACACAACCTTCTGTATTTTTTTTGCTATAACATTTATATTACAAATTCTACATTCAAACTGTCTTCGAAAGACTTTTAAAGTTTATTAATACAAACATTTTGCGATGCAGAACTTGTCAATATCTAAACTCTGGTCAAACTATTGATATTTATTCCAAAAAACACGCTTTCTTAATTTGTTTATCATTCTTTCTGGGGCAGACATAAAAAATGTTTATTGGCGGTATTTGAAAGAACATATCTAACTCTATATAATGTGAGGTTTTCAAAACTATGTTTTTTGTATTTGAGTAAATTAAAATTGAAATCATGAGTTTTTGGGTGAAAAACCTTCAATAACTTTGAGTTGGATTAAGATATTGACAAGTTCTGCATTGCAAAATGTAGGTCTTGATAAGCTCGTACGAAGACAATTTTGATGTAGAATTTCAAATGTAAAAGTTTGAGCAAAGAAACCCGTTCTGTCATGGTCACCCTAATGCAACTTAGAAAAGCGCTAAATCGATAGAAAAAAGCTTTGTTCTATAAAGTTGATTAAAATAACTGGGGCTACAATATTGTGGAACTATGTTAATCGCTATCTACAAGGACAAGAAAGTTAGATTTTCGATTTCACTTAAAATTTTGGTCACCCTATTTTTGACAACATTGAAAAAAGCGCTCCATCATATGTAATAACTTTGTCGAAGACATTTTTTGTCTAGAGAATAAATGTATTCCACAAAGTTGTATTTTTTTTCTAAGTTGCACTAAGGTGACCGTGACAAAACGGGGTTTTGTGTTATAAGTTTTATATTTGAAATTTTATATCAAAGTTGTCTTCGGACGACTTTTAGAACTCATTAATACCAATATTTTTCGATGCAGAACTTGATAATATCATAATTCTTCTTAATGTTATTGATGGTTTTTCACCTAAAAATTCATGATTTCAATTGATTTAATTCACTAAAATAAAAAAATAACATAGTTTTGAAATTCTCACATTTTATAGAGTGAATATGGTTTTTTGAATGCCGCCAATAAACATTGTTTGTTTGCCCCAGAAAAAATGATAAACAAATTAAGAAAGTATGTTTTTTGGGAATAAATATCAATAACTTCAACCAGAGTTGAGATATTGACAATTTCTGCACCGCAAAATGTTTGTATTAGTAAGCTCTAAAATTTTTACGAAGATAGTTTGAATGTAGATTTTGAAATATAAAAGTTTGAGCAAAAAAATTGTTTGTTTCATGGCGGCCCTAACGCAACTTAGAAAAAAGCGCTATGTTGGTTATTTTAAGAGATAGAAAAATACTTTGTTCTACAAAGGTGCTTACAATAACTGAGGCTGATGATTGTGCCGGCTAGTGACCATTCTATCCTGGATTCCTCGAGTCGAGAAGACGCACCACGCTAGATATGGGGTACAGACTAGCCGACCGCGAGTAATCAGTTACATATTACTAACATAGATAATAAGAAAAACTGTTAAAATATAATAACTCCCGGCCCCGTCAGACTAACGCCATATGAGCCTTGATAAAAATATATACATATTTTGGAAAAAAAACTGGGGCTACAATATTGTTGAACTATGTTTACCTCTATCTATAAAGATAAGAAAGTTAGATTTTTTATTTCATCGAAAATTTTGTTCACCCTTTTTTTGATTACATAAAAATGAGCGCTCTATTATATGTAACAACATTGTCAAAGACAGTTTTTTCTAGATAATAACTATTACGCTTGATCAATTTCACTCCGGTTATCAATTTGCCCCCGGATGACGGTACTACTGTTAATGGTCTTAATGTCAATTTTGAGCGCGTTCTGCCATTTAGTTTGTTTACAGCGTCATTAAGAACAAGTTAGCTTTTTTTTTCGCTTTTCGATTTTTTCGACAATATGTATAATTTTATTGGTCAAAGATATTGTGTGAAATTTTGTGTTGCAAACAGCACGACTAGTGTAAAAAGCATGACTAGTTCAAAAAGAGCTCAAAAATTTCATCGCAATCAAGTGGCTGAAGACAGTTTTGAACGATCAAATTCTGATTCCACTTTTATCCAATGCATAATTACTGACGACAAGACAATGGTGTACGAGTATGACATTCAAAAGAATTAAATAACTGCTTCGTGGAATCCGTTTTGACAGCATTGAAGACATAGAAACAAATTCGCTGAGTGAACTGAAAGTAATTCTTATAAGAAGTGTTTCGATAACTGGATTGTCCGTTGGAAAAAGTGTATTGCTACAGAAGGGCCCAATTTTGAAGGCGATAATATAAATTTAGACGAAAAATGAAGCATTTTCTTAAAAAAACATCTTCCCGGCATATTTTTGACAGTATGTATACAGCCATTCCATGCCAAACCGATATAGTAGTTCTCAGATTTTCGTGAAAAGTGGTAGATTTGTTCTTTATCGCAAACAATTAGACTCGTATGTTTTTATTTTTTCGTTAGGGTGAAAAATCCGAAAAATCACTCTTCTCACTTTTTTCCTAAAATGACTTTTTTTTCAAAAATTCATAACTTTTGAACTACTGGACCGACTCTAATGATCGACATTAGAGATGGGCTAAACAGTTTACTTCGATGAACGGTTCAGTCACTAACCGTTCATCTAAGTGAATCAGTTCTTTTGAACCGTTCTTTCGCTCTTTCGTTCAGCGGTATTAAGAACAACATAGAATGTTAGCTGCAACCCAACATCAATAGACAGCTATTCATTGATATCGTTGGATTGGATAGTGTACGTAAGGAATTTATATTTTTGAAATTTAGTCCTTCTTCAAAAGTCGCAAACTGTATGTGAAAATATGTTTATCGGCCAACAAAAGTATATGTAATAATTTAATGCGAACAAAATATATGCAATTTTTCATATTTTCTGTTTGGACAATACACAGGTTCCATGTAATATCATATTTCATTCAGAGAAAAAATACAAACCATCATGATAACACGTACGCGCAATAGGCCAAACAATGGATTGAAAGCAACGAAAAAACTTTTTTCTTAACTTGCCTTCACTATGAGATTTTATGTTACCTAATTCATGAATCGCCCCAGCTTTCCCGAATTTTTTTCTGATAATCAGGAAGTATATTAATATTACGCGGAATTGAAAGAATACATGAAATTGAAAATATATAGCTTTGCCTTTAAAACTACGAAAATCTAATTTAATTTTTAACTCAAAATTGAGTATACATTAACAAAATAAACCTTGCGTTACATGCATTTTGCTCATAAATGACAATATTGTTTTATTTTTCTTACAAGCGTTCTCGTTATATTAATCTATTCCGTCCAGCACAAATCAGTTCAGCTGCACTCGTCCGTTCGCAAACAGTTCGCCCGCAACAAACACTTCTTTCTCAAACAGTTCGTTCCCAAACAGTTCACTCTTAATCAGTTCGCTCTCAAACAGTTCGTTCCCAAACAGTTCACTCCTCATCAGTTCGCTCTCAAACAGTTCATTCCCATACAGTTCACTCTTAATCAGTTCGTTCACAAACAGTTCACTCTCAATCAGTTCGCTCTCAAACAGTTCACTCGCAAACAGTTCGTTCTTAACCAGTTCGTTCACAAACAGTTCACTCTCAAACAGTTCACTCGCAAACCGTTCTTTCGGAATCAGTTCGTGGATAGAACTACCGTTCTTTGAAAAAGAACGACCGTTCGTTCACTCTTTTCGGCGAACGAGTTCTTTTGTACCGTTCGTGAACGGTTTGCCCATCTCTAATCGACATATTAAATTAAAGCCAAGTTAAACAAAACAGACAAATTTTGACCAACGTGT
Organism: Toxorhynchites rutilus septentrionalis; assembly: GCF_029784135.1. Taxonomy (NCBI): domain Eukaryota; kingdom Metazoa; phylum Arthropoda; class Insecta; order Diptera; family Culicidae; genus Toxorhynchites; species Toxorhynchites rutilus. Next base: position 152,037,428 of record NC_073745.1, read on the forward strand.
ACCGATCAAATATAGTTGACACAAAACACGACAAGCATATACTCAGTTACTGGATGCTTAAAATATTTACTTCCTTGAATAATTCAGTCGATTTTTTCCATGTTCGATGTTTGGCATTGTTTGTCACTCCGGACAAACAGTGTACGCCCACCTATAATATAACTATATCATGTATTTGTCGACCCGTGCCGGTTACGCTACGTGTTGGATAGTATAATATCACCTTAATGGGTGGGAGACGACAATGAGTAATTACTCTCAGAAGAATCGTCTCAAGATATTTTTGCATGATACAATATGATTTACTGTTTGGCTGTCTCCGTTTCGAGAACTCCTAAATATTTTGACTTGCACCTCGAGTTTAAAAAGCTTGCAATCAGACAATTTTAATAATTTTCTACTAAGTAGTTGAAACGACCCCTCTAGCGTTCAAAGATGCTCTCATACGAGGCGAATTCGGTGTTCTCTGTGCCGTCTCGTCTTTGTTGACAAAGAAAGATGAAGATTCACGTTTATGTTCTCCTTTTTACTCTCAGAAAACACTTTCCAATTTCATTTTATAATGAGATGTAATATCATCACGCATTCATTCAACAGCATCAGTAGCTATATGGATAGCGTGGTCTAGTAAAACAGCCTTGCATTCTAACCGGCATTGGTTCGATCCCCGTAAGAGTTGTTTCGACTTTTGTGTTTGAGTACAATCCCAAGAGAGATGAAAAATGAAAAAAAGAAAGAGAAGTACCATACATAAAAACATTTTAAAGTTTTTGAAACAGATGCTTTTATTTGCTCATTTCACCCTTCAGCACACGAAAAATACCTCGTTATGATTGGTCGAAATTGAAGAAACATGCTTCCTCTTGTACTCTCAATTATTACTCAGTCATTTTCTGATAGATTTACGAGAGGTTGGCATCAATCATTTTGGACACTCCAAAACAAATACAGTGAAAATGAATAAAATTAAATATTCAATGAAACTACAAATTCAAGGGGTTGTATCTAAGACACGACCGCATATTTTCGACGTAGAACTACGAAATTATATTATGAAATCCACTTGTTTACTACTTCGAATATTATTTTAGAATGCATCGAAATTTCTGTAATAGATTATATTCTTCGTTACAAATAAATTTGATGAACGTCCTTTCACGTTTGATATGATGCTTAGAATTTCCAAAATATTTGAACGGAAAAAATGTCAAACGATCATTGTATTTTACATTTCCCTCTGAAAGTATTGCACATCTCATGTTTACGTAGTTCTCGAACCGCGAAAGTTCGTTCACCTCTAGTATCTTTAATGACGATTTTCCCAAGCTTCTCAGTACAAAGCGAGTACAAAAGTACTCAACACCAAAAATTACTCCCGACATGTATTTGCAAATCGGATTCCCCCAGGCACATTAATTTTGAAGTCCGTGTTAGTGAAACACAACACAGAGGGAAAAAAATACCCCCGACTTGCATGTTTTGACGAAGCGGATTCCCCCAGGCACATTGATTTAGAAGTCCGTGTTAGGGAAACACAGCTTGGTGGGAACCAAAATACCCCCTACTTGCATGCATATTTGCAAAGCGGATTTCCACAGGACAATGGGTTTAGAAGTCTGTGTTGGGGAAACCGTAAATCGGGCCAACCAAAACATGGCAGTTAGGGCGTGTAGATGACACTTGACATTTTACAGTTATTCAATTGTTTATCTCATGAAAAATAACATTTTATGATAGACGCGCAGAAATATTTCCCATCACTTGATGCAAACATCTTTCCGATCTGTTAAGAAATGTTCGAGTTATAAACATTCGAAATATGGGTAGGGTTAGCACACAAATCGGCAGAACAAATGTATGGGAAAAAAGAAGTTCTTCCAGTTTTCATGAATTTAAAACGTTTAGAGATAAGCGAATTGTACTGTATAGCATATCAAACAAATCTTAGAGAATTTCCAATTCGTTTGGTATGCAAATCTCGAGAATTTATTCACAGTGAAAATAGTTATTAACGTTAACTTTATTTCATAAAAACGTGACCTGTTTTCTGATTTGGCACCCTTCCTGAAAGACGTAGTTCTACTTCAAAAATCGTGAAATTTCATATCAATGACCGATAATGCATTGTGAATAATTTAGCACAAGTGAAATTTTATGGTAGCGGTTGTGTTAAAATGACTTGAAATATGAAACGATTTATTTAAATTTCCGTAAATAAAAACCAGTGTGTGTTCTCGCTCGAGAACGGATCGTCCGGTTTAAGCTGACTGTTTGTTGTGTTCATTTTACCCTAGGAAAGTTCATGCGGCGATAAAAATTTGAATAGTGAAGTAACATTCGAAAAAGTGATTTTCCATATGATCTACATATCGTATTGAGTGCTGTTAGTTCACTTGAAATTCGCATTAAGGCATATAGCATCGTGTTCTGTTAGGTTTGAAGCGAAAATGAAAATGGGTTGAATAAACACTCAGAAAATAAAATTTTAAGAAATAAATCACCTTTTCCGTTTCAAATGTGTTTTCTCTATAAGAAAGTAACATGTTTTTCTGGTGAGTAAAATCGATAATTGCTCCCATGGCCGAGTGGTTAGCGTCACACTTAACATGCCGGAGGTTCGGGTTCGATTCCCGTTCTGGTCGGGGGAATTTTTCGTCAAATTTCCTCCGACTTGCACTGTGGTCACGCGTATTCTAGAGCTTGCAACTCAGAATGCATTCAAGGCGTGTTATTCGGCGTAGAAATCTCAACTAAGTACTAACATAAATGACGCAGGTAATACTACGATGAGACGGCGAAGTTCATCTAGAAACGTTAGAGCCATTTAAAAAAATATGGTTATTGTGTTCGATAATGATAATTATCGTTATTACATTGGTGTTTTTTTTCTTAATTTTATCCATACATAACAGAGGAGCCCTCTCGTCCAGAGCCACAGACGGCGGCTTTCATGAAATCTCATTCCCCTTCGGCATCTCATATCTATCATGATACGCATCATCCAACGACTAATCACCATACTTCTGTCATCATCACTCGGTTGTAAACACTGATGGAGTGAACGAAAAATATTTATCAACCGAAGAAAACGGTCCTTATCAGGGTCACCGAATCATACAGTTTAAAAATGTAATTCTTCAAACATATAAAAAAAACAGCATGCAACAGATAACCTAACGGAATCTTACGTCAACTATGCCGTCATGTCTCGGGCACAACCCTCCTGTGACTTTTTTTTATTTAAATATATATATTACGTCTTTATTTATGTAATGGTAAATGGAATCCAGATAAACAACATTCTGTTGAATTATTCGGTAATTGTTGTTCGGATTTGTAGTATTCGGGAAAATTTCATATAACCGCTTGTAACTGTACAATCACTCACAGCATCGTGTATTTACAATCCATTTTCCACGTCTCCATTCCAGATGACGTAACCACAGAGCTATCCGCCTCACCTCGCCGGAAAGCGTAAAATGCGTCTGTTCAAAGCGAAAAAGCTTCCGGATATTCAACATGCATCCTCGGAACCGGCTCCGGAACTGACCCAACTCAATACAACCGTCCCTGGAGCAACGACCGGTCTGACCCGTAATGACATTATTATTTCAAGCATCACTCAATCAGAACCAACTGCAGGTATCGAAGGTGGTAATACCGCTTCGGTTCTGTCGACAACAGCTGCCACGTTGGCCACATTATCGTCCGATGGTTTGCTGCAGCACCCGTCAACGTCAAGCTCGACAGCGATATCACAGCCAGTGACAACCTCATCACAATCGTCGACATCGTTATCGCCAGGGGACGCTACCGAGAGTGGTGCATTAGCTGCTATTACTCCCGGCCATCTATCGAAACCGATGGATACGGGAGCCAATGGGAATGATAAAATTTGCACAATTAATAACAAAACCGAGAATATTAGATTATCGGAGAACGCCGCTCGCAATCAAGGTTTCGGCTCCGGTGGCGGTGGTAATGGTGGTGTTGCACTGTCACCAGGGCAATCCCAACAAATGCATCACCAGCAACAGCCACCAGATTTCCATCATCATCAGCAACAACAACACCAACAACTGCAGTATTCGCAAGCCAATAAAATAAACGCAATCGGGCCGCTGATTGGCAGGAATGGAATTGGTGAGTTTGCATGGGACGACGTTAGGTTGAGTCCTGTGTGGGATTTGCTTGCGAAATAGTCATAAATCAAATTTCAATTTTGCATCGAACGATCTCTCGAGAGGACAGAGGGAAAAAAAAACCTTTGCTTTGCCATTCTGATGGTGGCGCAGGGATGGTGGTGCTTTTAGCATGCATGCATACTGTTTAACATGTTTCTTTATTAGGTTCTTTGCACCGACGACAACGGGTCTTTGCTCGCTGATGAGCGAAGATAGTAGGTCCACTAAAAATTTTTGTTGCTGCATTCGGATGTGGTAGTGATGTTGATCAATAATAGAAAAATGTTACTATGTAAAAATGATTGTGGAAATGACACAATTCAGAAAAGAAAAACAATCGGACCATGATTGTATTCCTGTTTGCTTCTGAGCAATTCCAAATGAAATCGTCAAATGACAAAACATGAGTATTTTTGACTCAAATGAAAGTTTGTATTCCGTTTAGGTTGGAGGAAATATGAATGTCAAAAGTTACACTTGAGTCAAAAAATTCCCAAACGCTGTGGAAAACTCATATTTCCTCCAACCCAAACGGAATACAAACAAAACAAAAGGGCGTATCGATTTTAGTAAGAGAAATCTTTGATAATTTATATCTCAAAAACTATTAGTCCTACCGAAATAGTGTCCTAGAAAGAGTTATGGAGTATTGATGGCCAAACGTGGAAAAATATACACTGAGAAAAAAATTTACAAAAAAACTAAATATCTAAAATATATATTTTTATTTTTTTCATATGAAATATGTCATGTAACTATTTTTGACGAATTTTGGGGAAAATCAAATTTTTAGCAATTTTCGAAACTTCGAATTTTTGTATGTTAACAATCATTTTACGTTACAAATTATGAATTCGGATGTGATTTAAAACGAAAAAGCTCTTTATCATTCTCCTTCTAAATGCAGCCATTCTCAAGATATTTAAAAAAACATTTTCAATTTATTGTCTTTTTTATAGTAAATTGGCTCTACCAGTTGTTTGTCGTGTTATACCGCCATGTTTATGAAATTTTAAGAATTTGTTTATAATTTTCAACATCTTTTCCAAATACATCATTATGGTAAAACTATATTTTTTAGCTAACGTTGAAAAACATTATCGCCACGTTTTGTTTTATCCCACATGTATTGAAATGTTTTTCAACGTAACTCCTAAACGTATATTTTTACCATAATGATGTATTTAGAAAAGTTGTTGAAAATTATAATCAAATTCATAAAATTTCATGAACATGACGGTATGATACGGCAAACAACTGGTAGAGCCAATTTACTATAATTTACTATAAAAAAGACAATAAATTAGAAATGTTTGTTCAAATATCTCGAAAATGGCAGCATTTAGAAGGAGATTGATAAAGAACTTTTTTATTTTAAACCACACCAGGATTCATAATTTGTGACTAAACATGATTACTAACATACAAAAATTCGAAGTTTCAAAAATTCATAAAAATTCGATGTTCCACAAAGTTCGACAATAATAGTTTACCATCTTGTAGGGGAACCGCGGGTAATACGGTCAGTAGGGGTAATATGGACAGGTGGTTGATTTGTATAGTTACAATTGGAATTTCAGATTTCTGTTAATGTTATTCTACATGTTATTCTATAATATTGAAGCCACCCTATGGAAATGAATACTAATCAAAAGTGGATAAGGGAAACAAAAACCGAAAATCACACATGATTCCGTGAGTGGATGTAATTTTAGCTGCTTCGATATTAAGCATTTTGAGTGGTTTAATCACAAAATTCAATTCGCTGATGATTTTATTTCGGTTTGTGAGTGAACAGAGAAGCAATATTAGGTATGTACGGAAAAGTAAATTTATTTTCGAGTGTAAAATTTAAATTATTGAAATAATTGTACTGGTGGGGTAAAACGGACAGTTGCCATTGGGAGGGAAACGGACTGTGAGAAGTCTGTTTAATCTATTCCTAAGGAAAGGCCTGCGTCTATAAATGGGAATCAAATCGCCAAATGTGGACTGTTTGGAAGCTGACTGGAACCAAAAGCAAAATAGTTGAGGGTCTGTCCGTTTATACTGCTGAAAAGCACGATGTCACTTCTAGGTGGATTAATTCGATTTTTTCATCATTTAACGGTCATTCGTGATGAGTTCAGACCTTGGTCGAAAGCAATTATTCCTCTCGCGATTGATAAACCTATACGCTTCATATATTACAAACATGTCCATATTACCCCCACTACACGTTCATTATACCCGCATCGAAAAAAAATTTCGGTCTGTTTTGACTTCAGTAAAAAACAATGAAAAACATTTTTTTGTAAAATATTTGACCAATTAAGTAGAAAAACAGTATATTGAATTGCAAGAAACTGCATCAAAGTTTTGGGAAACATGAGTTTCCTAAGATATAATTAAAGTTTTTCTTAACATGTCCGTATTACGCCCACCTCCCCTACCCATTTTTAAAATTTTCTATTGACTTCTATTTTATATGAAAAAATTAAGAAAAATAAAAATATATATTTTATGTACTGTAAATTAAAGTTTTATATTGTAATTAAAAAAAAGTAATAATTTTTTTCTCAGCGCATATCTTTTCCACATTTGGACATCAATACTCTAAAACTCTTTCTAAGACACTATTTCGGTAGGACTCATAGTTTTTGAGATATAAATTATCAAAGATTTCTGTTACTAAAATCGATACGCTTTTTTCAAAAGTTACACTTGAGTCGAAAAATTCCCAAATGCTGTAGAAAACTCATGTTTCCTCCAACCCAAACGGATAAAACTTTCGTTCGAATCAAAAATTCAAGTTTTTAAAATCTGCCTTTTTAGTTCGATTTCATTCGGAATCGCACTTCTCGTGGATTATATTGCAAAGAATTGTTGTGCGCAGGCCTGAAAAATTACAATGGCCATTACTTTGAATAACATGTTGTAACTCTTTGTGGTCGTTTGTCTGCTCTCAGCCACCACAGCAAGAAACCATGCTAATCTCATATTTTACTCAACCAAGTATCAGTTTAAGCTTCTCCTAAATGAAGCTTGATGTCTAGTGAATCTGTTCACGAATCAATACGGTGCTTCTATGAGAAATAGATAACGGTACTCAGTATCAAACAAAGTACTCACCCACATAAGACAACGCACAGTGCGTTGAATGCATAGAAATGTGGGACAAAAATCATAACAGCAAAATTTAGCCACTGTAACACCTTGGTGTAATGGAAAAGATTGTTCATAAGTATCAGAACTACTGCTTGCATAAACGTCTCAACAATCGTTTTTCATATAAAAATATAGGAGGTTGTGTCCAAGATACGACTGCGTTGTTGACGTAGAACTACGCTGTTATTTTATATAAGTCGCTTGTTACTAACTTCGGATATTATTTTATAATGCTGTGAAATTTTAGAAATAACTGTTTAGTAGAATGGTGTGATCGTCCTGAAATGTTTTTTTTTATTGTAGAATCAGTTGACGATAATTGATTGATGATTCATTCTTGCCCTCGCAGAACAATACACTAGCTGGTCGTATGTCGCAATTTGTTTCTTGAACGCTATTCCGGTGGCCTTTATCGCAATTGACATAGACTCAGTTACAGTCAATTATATACTTTTTGTATATAATTTACCATTATTCCACATCTCATAACTACACCAATATAACTTTGGCACCGCATGGAAACAACAACAATGGCAATACTTGCAAGTATCAAATATCATGCTACATGTTATTTAGTATTGCCTCAGTGGAATCGCACCTCTAGACATCATTCGTACAACATAAACCAAACGCTAAACAAGCGTTCGTCATAGCATGCATGCAGATCCATACATCGGTGGCTTGAAGCTACTAGGAATATAAACACTTCTCATCATTTTGCGCTATTCTAATTAGAAACGCTTCTGTTATTATTGTTGGCCTCGAAAAAAGTTGCATGACTTTTCCATGCTCAAGATAAGCGCAGCTGTCATCCTTAGTGGAGAAAGTTTTGCTACTGGCAAGCGACACCAAATCACATACAAATTTCCAGAACGGCATTTACCTCGGAAAGAGTAGCATTGCTTCATTATGATCAAAATTTGTGCAAATGTAATCATAGTTGAAAGTAGTTTTGCGACTGGCACGCGGACCCAAGTAACTTATAGCATTCCAGCACGATATTCAAAACATTAACTGCTTGGAAAAAGACTGAATTTGTGTCTCAGCAGAGATTCATTACTAATGCCCTAACGCAAATATTTCCCTCCCGCACTATTTTTACGTACGGGTTATGAAACACGCACGTACGCACATGAATATCCATATTTCGAAGGCTTGAAGCAACTAAATATACACACACGTATCTCCGTTTTGCGTTCTTCTCAACAGAAGCCCTTTCTGTTAATATTACCGGCCTATATTAACTTAGCTGCCATCCTTTGCGGAGACAGTTTTGCTACCGCCATGCGAAACTAACACACATACCAAATTCCAGAACGTTTATTTTCTTGGTGAGCCGACGATATCCTAGCTTGATGATTCCCCACAGCTCAGTAGCTCAGAACCCAATGTAATGGCGTCAGTTTGATGCAATGATTGCAATGCCACAGACATCAGCGAATGAACTACTTGGTCGCGCAGCTCAACCCGGAACAAGACTGAAAGTTTGCCTCAGCGAGATCCACTGTTTATACTTTAGGCGAATATTCCCCTTCGTTCTTCTTCCTTTCCTTTGTTCACGAAGATTTTAAATCTTACGATTTCCCCTTCGTTGCTCGTCGATAAGTTACTCGTTATTGACAGCTCTGTTCGGGAAAGCACACAAATCAGCAGAACAAATGTATGGGAAAATGGAAACGCTTAGAGTTTTCATGAATTTTAACCATTTACACACCAGGGGATTGTGATGTATAGAGTATCAAACAAATCTTAGGGAATTTCCGATTCGTTTGGTATGTAAATCGCCAAAATCCGTTAGCGGCAAAAATAGTTATTAACGTGAAATTTATTTCATAAAAACGTGACCTGTTTTCTGATTTGGCACCCTTAATGAAAGACGTAGTTCTACGTCAAAAAATAACATTAAAATATATTGTTAAGTTAACACTCGTACATATGTATAGTTCACAAAAAAATTAAAAAATATTTATTTATCATAGTCTTGCATAGTCTTGCAGTGATTCTGCTTTTTCAAGGAAAAATAAAGCATTAAACCATTCAAGAACAATTCACGTTTATATTTATTGAAAAAATCAGATTTCATATTAATTCAGCTGATAGGTGCTATAAAGCCATTATCAATTTAGGCAACTCACTCTAGATTGCATCATAAAATTGATAAACTATGCACAAACTTTTCTTTTTAATCTCAATAAAACCTTAGTGATAGAAACAATATTTCCAAAGTAACTCAAAATAACAAACAAATCAAATGGACAGACATCGTTAGAAGCGACGTCAGTATCGATTCCACTCTAACTCTTATGTTTCAATTATAACTTAACTAATGAAAGCATAAATCTGTGCCCAAACACGGGTACGCGCAGTCTGAAATTAACTTATAAATCAACGGGAAATAATCTTACCCGCTGGGTACACACGGAAAACTTTTCCGCTGAATAATCATTGATTTACGACACCACTAAATAGTGTCCGTTCTCCGATCTCAAAGCTGCGAGAATGCGAGAGATGCGGCAAAGTGGCTCACAAATTGCTACGATTTTTGCACGTGCCAAAGTCGCCTTGCAATCACGAGTTAGTTCGACGAGACAAAAATACCCGCGGTCAGTTCTGCTTCCAAAGCCGCTCCTCTTTTTCTCCTGCCAAACCGAAAACTCCGATTGACTCTCTCCTTGCCAAGTGCTAATAAATTTTCATTCCTCTGCCTTTTGGCTGTTGGCATCGAGAGTAATGCTGCAGTCCGCTAGGGTATCATCTTCTTCCTTGTTCGATGTTCGGCAAAGCATTGGCTCGTGTTCGCTCATTGACACGATGCTGTACCCAAACCCTGCAACATCGAGGCAACATTGTAACTACATTGTGTAGTTTGAAATTCCCTCCACCACCGGCACAGACCGACGATAAGCTTGTTCATCTTGATCGTCAGGGTAAAAATATCTCTCTGATTCTCAAGCACGCAACGCATGCACCACCCTAACCGAGAACCAGTCAAAGTGGACACTCCGCGATTAACTTGCAGTAATTCTGTTAAAATGAAATCCCTGTGCACGTCGTTTGAAGTCCATAAATGTGAGCTGACCAGCAATAATCTCGACGGCGACGACGACGGCGGAACAAGGGGGTGGCAGGGGTCCTAGTTCCCACCCAAGCCCGGTAGTAATTGAAGCGTACAATTTCTCGTCCAGCGCAGGGATTTGCTGCAGCCTGTTGTGAGTAAACACACAGAAGCTGGGGTGTGAAATCCGCAAAGTCGCTTCAAAGAGGAAACATGTTCATCTGATAAAGGTTGGGATACAAATCTTGCGGGCTCGGGACTCGAAACTTGTAATCAGCAGACTAATAGAAAGTGGTTTAATTAGCGCTTGTCGCGCTAGTGTCATTAGGAAGCTGCATTTTGCTAACGGCCATCGACTTAATCTTTGTCAGATAAATTTTTATTAATAGTTCACACCATAGATCGGGAGAAATACATGTGTGGACAGAGGGTTGCGTTAAAAGCATCTTATCTTGTCGTGAATGTAACCCAGAGAAGATATGATATTTTTTTTAGATTTATATTAGACATTCTAACTAAATGACATTGTGGATTGATGCCCACTGTAAACTTTGCCCACCGATTTCGCGATAAGCTTTCGAGTCCGACGCGGCCTCTCTATCAGTCAAATTTCGGTGAAAAAAAAATTATTCTAACATTATTGAAATTGTTCCAAGCTGGTAAAGTGTGGGGGCTCAGAAAAGTTGTGACGCAAATTCAGCCATTCTGGTTATCTGAAACAGAAAAATCGAATGGTAATTCAGTAAAAATGCCGCTTGGTATAAACCACGGACAACCCAAAAAAAAATTTTTTTCGACAAAATAACGCTCGTTTGAAAAAAGAAATTGATTTTTTGCTCGTTTTAGTACAAATTTTAATTTGTTTAAAAAAGTTAAATTGAAAACGTAAAATATTGTTTATTGGTTCATATGATATTAATTCACATCAAATTTAAAAAAAAACGAAAATTGGTATTTTTCTAATTATTTTGAAACAATTACTAAGTTAGAACAAAAATTAGAACAATTAACGTGTTATATTTACGAGATAGTTGAGTTTTGTCTTCAGCAAGATCATAAAACAATCAATTTTAGGAAACATTTCTGGCTATATAATATCTATCTCTTAGTACTGCAGAAATATACCTGTGTTTCTTGGAACAGTAAATATTTTAAAATTAAGTTCTACCTAAATTGCATTATATCAACTCAACATGTTCCACAAAAATATGTCACTTCTTCTTATTAAATTGTTCAATAAAATGAGTAAAAAAAACTTTTTAAGTTAAACGGTTTAACTGTGATTCAACATAACAATGTACTAAAAGCTAGAAAATAATTAGGCAAGTAGCAGTTAGCAGTTTTCACACCTCTCCTTCATTAGTCACATACACATACACATTGATACACATATCTCAACCATCCTTTTTTTAGATAATATGGAATCAGCTATTTTGTAGTGGCGGCCAAATTGGATCTTTCAAGATAAGCAGTTTTAAAATGACAGCAGTGATAAAGGTATTTTATAAATTCGGTCAGTTCCTATTGAGTTTGGTGAGGAGGCGAAGGTGAGGGCTCTATCCCAGGAATCAGTGGTCGAATGCAGAAATCTCGACGAAATCACGACAGACGAGGAGTTAAGGTGCGAGTTAATAGAACAGTGTAAGCTGGACAATACACCAATGACGATCCGTATGAGGAAGCCGTATGGTGGCACGCAGACGGCGTCGATACGGCTCTCAACAGTCGCAGCCAATAAGATGGTAGAAACGACCAAAATGAAAGTTGGCTGGTCGGTTTGCTCGCTGAAGATGGTGCCCCGGGTGGCCAAGCGGATGGAGAGATGCTTCCAGTGCATGGGCTTTGGACATCAGGCAAGAAGCTGCACAGGCCCCGACAGGTCTGAACTGTGCAGGAGATGCGGTGAGAAAGGGCATGTTGCGAGAGACTGCACGAAGCAACCGAAATGCCTGCTCTGCAAACCAGAGAACGGCAGCGACCATGCGACAGGAAGCTTCAAGTGTCCCTCGTATAAGAAGGCGTTAGCAGAATTGCAGTAACGGAGATAATTCAGATCAATCTGAACCATTGCAACACGACTCAGCAACTGTTGTGGCAGTCGACAACAGAGACAAAATACGACGTTGCAATCATAGCGGAGCCGTACCGAGTACCCCGTGATAATGGCAGCTGGGCGACGGATAGCTTAGGGACTGCTGCAAAACAGGTGATGGGCAGATATCCTATCCAGGAAGTGGTTGGAGGTTCACATGAAGGATTCGTAATCGCCAAAATTAATGGAATCTTCATGTGTAGTTGCTACGCACCCCCGAGATGGACAACTGAACAATTCCACCAGATGCTAGACGCAATGACCGAGAAACTAATCGGTAGAACACCGATCGTCATTGGAGGCGACTTCAACGCCTGGGCGGTGGAGTGGGGAAGTAGATGCACCAACATCAGAGGGTACAGTCTACTGGAAGCTCTAGCAAAGCTGGAAGTAACGTTACTAAACGAAGGTACCACCAGCACTTTCCGGAAAGATGGGCGCGAATCCATCATCGACGTTACTTTTTGCAGTCCGTCGCTGTTGGCGAGTACGGAGTGGAAAGTGTGCGAGTCGTATACGCACAGTGATCACCAGGTGATCCGGTACAGAATCGGTCAACGAAACCACGTACTAGTTCGGAGGACAACAAGCGGTGAGCGGAAGTGGAAGACGAATGCTTTCGACAATGACCTTTTCGTCGAAGCACTTCGTCTAGCTAGCGGAGCTTCAGATTGGAACGCAGAAAAGTTGACAGATCTACTGGTGAGAGCATGCGACACTACCATGCCGAGGAAAGTTGTACCAAAAAATGGAAGACGCCCAGCTTACTGGTGGAACGACTCTCTTCGCAACCTTCGCGCTAGCTGTCTTCAAGCCAGAAGACGCGTTCAGAGAGCACGAAATAGCGCTGATAGAGAGGAACGTAATACGGTGTACCGAGCAGCTAGAGCCGCCTTGAAACGGGGAATTACACTGAGCAAAGCGAACTGTTTCAAGGAGCTGTGCCGAGATGCAGATGCCAACCCATGGGGCAACGCGTATCGAGTCGTGATGGCGAAGATCAGAGGACCTGTGACGCCCGTTGAATGGTGTCCCGAGAAGCTGAAGGTCATTGTGGAGGGTTTATTTCCGATGCATGATCCTACGATATGGCCACCGACACCGTACGCCGAAATAGCTACCGAACGTTCTCAAGTTTCCAGTGAAGAGCTGGTAGCAGTGGCGAAGAGACTGCAGGTAAACAAAGCGCCCGGCCCCGACGGAATCCCTAACACGGCCTTGAAAACGGCGATTCAGGCGTTCCCGGACATTTTCAGGATAGTGCTACAGAAATGCCTGGATGATGGTCACTTTCCTAAGAAATGGAAGATCCAAAAGTTAGTGTTGCTGCCAAAACCAGGAAAGCCCCCGGGGGTACCAACATCCTAGAGGCCTATATGCCTGCTGGATACTCTTGGGAAACTCTTGGAAAGGATTATCCTCAACAGACTGACGAAATGTACGGAGAGTGACCATGGTCTGTCAAAGATGCAGTTTGGATTCCGGAAAGGTAGGTCCACCGTTGATGCTATCCGGACAGTGGTTGAAAAAGCAGAGAAGGCGTCACAGCAAAAGCGGAGGGGCGACCGACATTGTGCTATAGTAACGATCGACGTGAGGAATGCTTTCAACAGCGCTAGCTGGAAAGCCATTGCCGAGTCCCTACTCCGTATGAAGGTTCTTGGGTACCTGTGCAGAATTCTAGGAAGCTACTTCCAGAACCGCGTTCTAGTCTACGAGACGAGCACGGGGCAGACAACGTTGAATATAACGGCCGGAGTACCACAAGGCTCTATCCTGGGCCCAACGCTCTGGAACGTAATGTATAACAGAGTACTGAATCTGAAGCTTCCCAAAGGCGTGGAGCTTCGCGGATGATCGCTCTCACAGTGGCAGGTGAGACACTCGAAGAGGTGAAGATGCTTGCAACCGAGTCCATCGTCTCAGTAGGGAACTGGATGCAAGCAGCGAAACTGCAGATTGCTCATAATAAAACGGAAGTATTGTTGGTGAGTAACTGCAAAGCCGTGCAGCGAGCGGAAATCACAGTCGGGGAACACGTGATAACTTCTAAGCGTAGGTTGAAATACTTGGGAGTTATGATCGACGACCGGCTGAATTTCAACAACCACGTCGACTACGTCTGCGAGAAAGCAGAGAAGTCCATTAGCGCGATAGCGAGAATAATGTCGAATAACGCAGGACCTTGCAGTAGCAAAAGGCGTCTCCTGGCTGCTGTATCCTCGTCCATACTGCGGTACGGAGCACCAGCCTGGTCTGCGGCTCTCGAAACCCACCGGAATCGTAGAAAACTGGACCGTACGTTTCGGCTCATGGCGATGCGAGTTGCGAGCGCGTATAGGACGATCTCGCTGGAGGCAGTCTGCGTTATCGCCGGCATGATCCCGATTGGCATCACTCTGGCGGAAGACAGAGAGTGCTACAGACGAAAGGAAATCAGGGGTATCCGGAAAACAGCGAGAGTAGAATCACTCTTGAAGTGGCAGCAGGAATGGGACACGGCGGAGAAAGGCAGGTGGACGTATGGGCTCATACCGGTACTATCGACCTGGCTGAACAGGAAGCACGGGGAGGTGAATTTTCATCTGACACAGTTCCTTTCTGGACATGGCTGCTTCAGGCAATATTTGCACCGGTTCGGGCACGCAACGTCGCCACTCTGTCCGGAGTGTGAAGATGTGGAGGAAACACCAGAACACGTGGTATTTGTGAGTCTCAGGTTCACCGCAAGACGCGAGGGGCTGCCTGCCCTTCATGCCGGGAACATAGTAGAGAAAATGTGTCGCGACGAGGGCACCTGGAACGCTGTGAACAGTGTAATCATACACATCATGTCCGAGCTACAGCGGAAGTGGAGGGCCGACCAGCGTAGTAATAACCCCTGACCATAGCAGAGGAACAAATGCGAGGGCTGTTGCAAAGTGTAGTACCCCACGAGAGTCGTTGTGACGGAGTGCGCGGTATGTTGGAGGGCACTGTCTAATCGGCGCTCCGTTGGGAAGAGAAATCCTGCGAGGGTGGCTGTGACGGGGCGCGCGTCAAGATGGAGGGCGCTTCCTAATCGGTTCACGTCTCGACAGGTGAGAAACCCCGCGAGGGTGACTGTGACGGGTTGCGCGTCAAGTTGGAGGGCAATTCCTAATCGGTACACGTCTCGACGGGTAAAAGGAAGCCTGTGCTGCGGATGTGCGTGGCGGAGTACAACGGAAACGTAAATGATATGTATAGAGAAAAAGGGAAGGATCAACGCTAGTTAGCGTTGAAAACTCGTGAAGTGCATGAGCACAGCCGCCCCCTGAAGTAGTCGCCTAGATGTGGTCCCGGGGGGAATGAGGCTACGAGTAGAGGGCTTGGTTTTTGTGGGTGCGATCCCCACTCGACGTCTGGGTTATCCCTTTCCAGATAAGGCTGGAAGAGCGTTCCTCACCTCTATAAAAAAAAAAAACGAAACATACAAATTTACAAACATACAAACATACAAACATACAAACATACAAACATACAAACATACAAACATACAAACATACAAACATACAAACATACAAACATACAAACATACAAACATACAAACATACAAACATACAAACATACAAACATACAAACATACAAACATACAAACATACAAACATACAAACATACAAACATACAAACATACAAACATAGGCCGTGGAGTTGCCGGCCTAGAATAGCACTTCGGGTCTTGGTCCCTGTCCCTGTCGTATGAGGCGACTAATCGGGTGACAACGCGAGTAAGGGCGCGGTAAAGCCTATTGGAGATTGCACGGGGGAAATACCGTGTACAGGAGCCACGAAAGGAGTGCCAAGCACATCAGGATTGACGCCAGTAAGATCCTGATTACGACATACTGGTTACGACATAGAAAACGGACACGATACGGAAACGATTTCAACACGACGCTAAAGGCTGACAGTCGTGCTATCCTGTTCCCTGAGTAAGGAAGGGTGACACCTTCCTGAAACGGCGTGTAGGCTAATAGTGCGATTGCCCCCGTCCCGGTAATAACTTGGCAAGTCTTCGGGTACGTTCAATGCTCGTCTAGGCTCAGGCACTAGGTACTAGGCGTCAGATGTCACATTCCTGACTTGCGCTGATCTGGCTCTGAACACGGTCCCTATGAAGGACCGTGTCAACCCCTGCATGGCCTCACTGCTTGCATAGACAACCATGGGATCACTGATAGCGACTATGTACAACGAGCGGAGATAGCGGCCCGAAGTTGGGACCCAACAGACATGAATATCATCGAACAATTCAACAGACGAAACGACGGTAATGAAGACACACCAACGGGAGAGGCGAGCGTGTTCGCAAGGAGCGGTAAGCTCCAGAGATCACCAATTCGCAACCAGACAACCATAGCGAATCCTATAGGACACCAACAGCATCCACAACATGGAGAGACTAGCCTGATACAAGTGCATAAAGCCAACACCACCACTTCTTTAGAAGGGCTGCAGGTCGGGAGGTCAAGCTTGATGGAGGTCAAGAAAAAAGTGAACGAGCTCTACGAGTTCATTAAGGACAAAAACAATGTCCATACTAAGATCAAACATTTAGTCACAAGCATCAAATCCGCCGTTACGGCTGCTGACCGCGAACAGAAGGAGATGATCACGCGAGCAGAGGTTGTTGAAAAAGCACTCGCTGAAGCAAGGGAGAAGATGTCCGTCGAGATACAGGAGACGCCTAAGACGCCACGAAACCCACGATCGGACAAAAGGAAGAGGGATACCCCAGGGGATGAAGAAGACCTGAAGAAGGTTAAAAATGACAACCTGGAAAACAAAAAGGAAGGTGAAGGCAGTGGATGGCGAACTGTCGAAAAACAGACGGAGAAACGGAAGAAGAAAGAAGAAAAGAAGAAAGGTGTGCAGGAGACAAAAAAAACCAGGCCCAGACGCGAGCGAAGTAAGGGAGATGCTCTGATCGTCGAGGTGAAGGAAGGAGTGACTTACGCATCACTCCTGCGGAAAGTGAGAGACGATCCGGAGTTGAAAGAACTGGGAGAGAATGTGGTGAAAACCAGGCGCACCCAGAAAGGAGAGATGCTCTTCGAGCTCAAGAGGGATCCGGCGGTCAAAAGTTCAGCCTTCAAGGAACTGGTTGCGAAGTCGCTCGGTGAGGAGGCGAAGGTGAGGGCTCTATCCCAGGAATCAGTGGTCGAATGCAGAAATCTCGACGAAATCACGACAGACGAGGAGTTAAGGCGCGAGTTAATAGAACAGTGTAAGCTGGACAATACACCAATGACGATCCGTATGAGGAAGGCGTATGGTGGCACGCAGACGGCGTCGATACGGCTCTCAACAGTCGCAGCCAATAAGATGGTAGAAACGACCAAAATAAAAGTTGGCTGGTCGGTTTGCTCGCTGAAGATGGTGCCCCGGGTGGCCAAGCGGATGGAGAGATGCTTCCAGTGCATGGGCTTTGGACATCAGGCAAGAAGCTGCACAGGCCCCGACAGGTCTGAACTGTGCAGGAGATGCGGTGAGAAAGGGCATGTTGCGAGAGACTGCACGAAGCAACCGAAATGCTTGCTCTGCAAACCAGAGAACGGCAGCGACCATGCGACAGGAAGCTTCAAGTGTCCCTCGTATAAGAAGGCGTTAGCAGAATCGCAGTAACGGAGATAATTCAGATCAATCTGAACCATTGCAACACAGCTCAGCAACTGTTGTGGCAGTCGACAACAGAGACAAAATGCGACGTTGCAATCATAGCGGAGCCGTACCGAGTACCCCGTGATAATGGCAGCTGGGCGACGGATAGCTTAGGGATTGCTGCAATACAGGTGATGGGCAGATATCCTATCCAGGAAGTGGTTGGAGGTTCACATGAAGGTTTCGTAATCGCCAAAATTAATGGAATCTTCATGTGTAGTTGCTACGCACCCCCGAGATGGACAACTGAGCAATTCCACCAGATGCTAGACGCAATGACCGAGGAACTAATCGGTAGAACACCGATCGTCATTGGAGGCGACTTCAACGCGTGGGCGGTGGAGTGGGGAAGTAGATGCACCAACATCAGAGGGTACAGTCTACTGGAAGCTCTAGCAAAGCTGGAAGTAACGTTACTAAACGAAGGTACCACTAGCACTTTCCGGAAAGATGGGCGCGAATCCATCATCGACGTTACTTTTTGCAGTCCGTCGCTGTTGGCGAGTACGGAGTGGAAAGTGTGCGAGTCGTATACGCACAGTGATCACCAGGCGATCCGGTACAGAATCGGTCAACGAAACCACGTGCTAGTTCGGAGGACAACAAGCGGTGAGCGGAAGTGGAAGACGAATGCTTTCGACAATGACCTTTTCGTCGAAGCACTTCGTCTAGCTGGCGGAGCTTCAGATTGGAACGCAGAAAAGTTGACAGATCTACTGGTGAGAGCATGCGACACTACCATGCCGAGGAAAGTTGTACCAAAAAATGGAAGACGCCCAGCTTACTGGTGGAACGACTCTCTTCGCAACCTTCGCGCTAGCTGTCTTCAAGCCAGAAGACGCGTTCAGAGAGCACGAAATAGCGCTGATAGAGAGGAACGAAATACGGTGTACCGAGCAGCTAGAGCCGCCTTGAAACGGGGAATTACACTGAGCAAAGCGAACTGTTTCAAGGAGCTGTGCCGAGATGCAGATGCCAACCCATGGGGCAACGCGTATCGAGTCGTGATGGCGAAGATCAGAGGACCTGTGACGCCCGTCGAATCGTGTCCCGAGAAGCTGAAGGTCATTGTGGAGGGTTTATTTCCGATGCATGATCCTACGATATGGCCACCGACACCGTACGCCGAAATAGCTACCGAACGTTCTCAAGTTTCCAGTGAAGAACTGGTAGCAGTGGCGAAGAGACTGCAGGTAAACAAAGCGCCCGGCCCCGATGGAATCCCCAACGCGGCCTTGAAAACGGCGATTCAGGCGTTCCCGGACATTTTCAGGATAGTGCTACAGAAATGCTTGGATGATGGTCACTTTCCTAAGAAATGGAAGATCCAAAAGTTAGTGTTGCTGCCAAAACCAGGAAAGCCCCCGGGGGTACCAACATCCTATAGGCCTATATGCCTGCTGGATACTCTTGGGAAACTCTTGGAAAGGATTATCCTCAACAGACTGACGAAATGTACGGAGAGTGACCATGGTCTGTCAAAGATGCAGTTTGGATTCCGGAAAGGTAGGTCCACCGTTGATGCTATCCGGACAGTGGTTGAAAAGGCAGAGAAGGCGTCACAGCAAAAGCGGAGGGGCGACCGACATTGTGCTATAGTAACGATCGACGTGAGGAATGCTTTCAACAGCGCTAGCTGGGAAGCCATTGCCGAGTCCCTACACCGTATGAAGGTTCCTGGGTACCTGTGCAGAATTCTAGGAAGCTACTTCCAGAACCGCGTCCTAGTCTACGAGACGAGCACGGGGCAGACAACGTTGAATATAACGGCCGGAGTACCACAAGGCTCTATCCTGGGCCCAACGCTCTGGAACGTAATGTATAACGGAGTACTGAATCTGAAGCTTCCCAAAGGCGTGGAGATCGTGGGCTTCGCGGATGATATCGCTCTCACAGTGGCAGGCGAGACACTCGAAGAGGTGAAGATGCTTGCAATCGAGTCCATCGTCTCAGTAGAGAACTGGATGCAAGCAGCGAAACTGCAGATTGCTCATAATAAAACGGAAGTATTGTTGGTGAGTAACTGCAAAGCCGTGCAGCGAGAGGAAATCACAGTCGGGGAACACGTGATAACTTCTAAGCGTAGGTTGAAATACTTGGGAGTTATGATCGACGACCGGCTGAATTTCAACAACCACGTCGACTACGTCTGCGAGAAAGCAGAGAAGTCCATTAGCGCGATAGCGAGAATAATGCCGAATAACGCAGGACCTTGCAGTAGCAAAAGGCGTCTCCTGGCTGCTGTATCCTCGTCCATACTGCGGTACGGAGCACCAGCCTGGTCGGCGGCTCTCGAAACCCACCGGAATCGTAGAAAACTGGACCGTACGTTTCGGCTCATGGCGATGAGAGTTGCGAGCGCGTATAGGACGATCTCGTTGGAGGCAGTCTGCGTTATCGCCGGCATGATCCCTATTGGCATCACTCTGGCGGAAGACAGAGAGTGCTACAGACGAAAGGAAATCAGGGGTATCCGGAAAACAGCGAGAGTAGAATCACTCTTGAAGTGGCAGCAGGAATGGGACACGGCGGAGAAAGGCAGGTGGACGTATGGGCTCATACCGGTACTATCGACCTGGCTGAACAGGAAGCACGGGGAGGTGAATTTTCATCTGACACAGTTCCTGTCTGGACATGGCTGCTTCAGGCAATATTTGCACCGGTTCGGGCACGCAACGTCGCCACTCTGTCCGGAGTGTGAAGATGTGGAGGAAACACCAGAACACGTGGTATTTGTGTGTCCCAGGTTCACCGCAAGACGCGAGGGGCTGCCTGCCCTTCATGCCGGGAACATAGTAGAGAAAATGTGTCGCGACGAGGGCACCTGGAACGCTGTGAACAGTGTAATCATACACATCATGTCCGAGCTACAGCGGAAGTGGAGGGCCGACCAGCGTAGTAATAACCCCTGACCATAGAAGAGGAACAAACAGGAACAGGGCTGTTGCAAAGTGTAGTACCCCACGAGAGTCGTTGTGACGGAGTGCGCGTTATGTTGGAGGGCACTGCCTAATCGGCGCTCCGTTGGGAAGAGAAATCCTGCGAGGGTGGCTGTGACGGGGCGCGCGTCAAGTTGGAGGGCGCTTCCTAATCGGTTCACGTCTCGACAGGTGAGAAACCCCGCGAGGGTGACTGTGACGGGTTGCGCGTCAAGCTGGAGGGCAATTCCTAATCGGTACACGTCTCGACGGATAAGCGGAATCTGGAGAGCAGGGTCAAGAAAATGCTGGCAATGCCTGTTGGTGGATTGAGAGAGGAACATTGCGAGGGTCGTTTCGGCGGAGCGAGAGCCTAGGAGAGCATCATCAAATCGGTGGGTACCCCCACGAGAGTTGCTGTGACGGAGTGCGCGTTATGTTGGAGGGCACTGCCTAATCGGCGCTCCGTTGGGAAGAGAAATCCTGCGAGGGTGGCTGTGACGGGGCGCGCGTCAAGATGGAGGGCGCTTCCTAATCGGTTCACGTCTCGACAGGTGAGAAACCCCGCGAGGGTGACTGTGACGGGTTGCGCGTCAAGTTGGAGGGCAATTCCTAATCGGTACACGTCTCGACGGGTAAAAGGAAGCCTGTGCTGCGGATGTGCGTGGCGGAGTACAACGGAAACGTAAATGAGATGTATAGAGAAAAAGGGAAGGATCAACGCTAGTTAGCGTTGAAAACTCGTGAAGTGCATGAGCACAGCCGCCCCCTGAAGTAGTCGCCTAGATGTGGTCCCGGGGGGAATGAGGCTACGAGTAGAGGGCTTGGTTTTTGTGGGTGCGATCCCCACTCGACGTCTGGGTTATCCCTTCCCAGATAAGGCTGGAAGAGCGTTCCTCACCTCTATAAAAAAAAAAAAAAAAAAAACAAACATACAAACATACAAACATACAAACATACAAACATACAAACATACAAACATACAAACATGCAGCAGGAAGCCGTGGAGCTGCCGGCCTAGAATAGCACTTCGGGTCTTGGTCCCTGTCCCTGTCGTAGAAGGCGACTAATCGGGTGACAACGCGAGTAAGGGCGCGGTAAAGCCTATGGAGATTGCACGGGGGAAATACCGTGTACAGGAGCAACGTAGGGAGTGCCGAGCACATCAGGGTTGACGCCAGTAAGATCCTGATTACGACATACTGGTACGACACGGAAAACGGACATGTTAAGGATGAGAACTACTTTCGACGCTAAAGGCTGACAATCGTGCTATCCTGTTCCCTGAGTAAGGAAGGGTGACACCTTCCTGAAACGGCGTGTGGGCTAATAGCGCGGTTGCCCCCGTCCCGGTAATAACTTGGCAAGTCTTCGGGTACGTTCGATGCTCGTCTAGGCTCAGGCACTAGGTACTAGGCGTCAGATGTCACATTCCTGACTTGCGCTGATCTGGCTCTGAACACGGTCCCCATGAAGGACCGTGTCAACCCCCTGCATGGCCTCACTGCTTGCATAGATAACCATGGGATCACTGATAGCGACTATGTGCAACGAGCGGAGATAGCGGCCCGGAGTTGGGACCCAACAACAAAAATGAGTTTCCAAACAAATTCAACAGAAATCGAGAGCGAAATCGAAGAGGTAGGCATCTTTGCCAGAAGGGGACAGGTGATGAGATCTCCGCCGCTGAGCCAACCACCAGCACCAAAATCCACAAGCGATAAATACATCGGAGAGCAGCCAAACCTGCAACACGAGAAAACTAAGCTGGGTGAGGCCAAAAGGGCATCTGATGAACTCTACGAGTACATTAAGCCTCGCAGTAACGTTCACGCCGTCATAAGGACCTTGACGATTAAAATCAAATCGGCGCTTGCAGCAGCCGAACGCGAGCAACAATTCTGGAGAGCAAAAGCTGAAAAGGCGGAGAACGCACTGAAAGAGAATGTGCAGAGTAAGCCGATAGAAGCGATCTCGACACCAATGAGTGACAGTACCCCGTTAACCGCGAAAAGGAAAAGACTAACTCCTGAAGAGAAAAGGGCAGCAAAGAAACAGAAAGATGGTAGCGAAGTGGCTAATGATGAAAGCAAACAGAACAACGAAGAGATAAATGAGTGGAAAAAGATCGAAAGAAAGAAAAAAGAAGAGAAGAAGAAAGAAAAATTAAAGCCTAGGCTGGAGAGGCCAAAGCCGGACGCTCTGATTGTGGCTACAGCGGGCGCTGCAACATATGCTGAGATCTTGCGGAAAGTAAAAGAGGATCCGTCCCTGAAAAATCTCGGAGAAAACGTGGCCAAAGTAAGGCGAACTCAAAATGGACAATTGCTGTTCGAATTAAAGAAGGACCCAACGATTAAAAGCTCAACTTATAAAGAGCTTGTCGAGAAATCGTTGGGCGAAACAGCGAAAGTGAAAGCTCTGTCCCAAGAAACAGTGGTAGAATGTAGAAACCTGGATGAGATCACTACAGATACCGAATTGAAAGAAGCCCTGAATGAACAGTTTAAGCTGGGAGAAGTCCCCATATCAATCAGGTTGAGGAAAGCATTTGGAAATACCCAAATAGCAACCTTAAGACTGCCAAGAACCGCAGCCAGCAAGCTGTTGGAGGCTGGTAAGATGAAAGTCGGATGGACGGTGTGCTCCCTGAGAGCTATCCAGCAAGTATCTAGGTGTTTCAAATGCATGGACTTTGGCCACCAAGCAAAGTACTGTAAAGGACCTGACAGATCGGAGCTCTGTATAAGATGCGGCGACAAGGGGCATTTGGCAAAGAATTGTACGAAGCCCCCAAGGTGCTTGCTCTGCACGACTGAGGAAGAGAAGGACCACGCTACAGGGGGACCGAGATGCCCAGTCTTTAAAAGGGCGATGGCAGCAATAACCAAATGGAGGTAACCCAGATAAACCTGAATCACTGCGACACGGCGCAACAATTGCTATGGCAAGCCGCATCAGAAACCAAATGCGATGTAGCGATCATAGCAGAGCCGTATCAAGTACCTCCAGATAACGGAAACTGGGTGACCGACAAAGCTAGAATAGCTGCAGTGAAGACAACGGGAAGATACCCCATCCAGGAAGTGGTATCCAACGCATATGAAGGGTTCGTGATAGCCAAAATAAATGGAATCTTCGTATGTAGCTGCTATGCCCCCCCGAGATGGACGATAGAGCAGTTTGATCAGATGCTCCACAATCTAACCGAAGATCTCGTAGGAAGGAGCCCTATAGTCATCGGCGGAGACTTCAATGCCTGGGCAGTGGAATGGGGTAGCAGATTTACCAACACGAGGGGCTTTAGTCTGCTGGAAGCTCTGGCAAAGCTGAATGTGAGACTGGCCAATGAAGGTTGCACCAGCACCTTCCATAGAGATGGTCGAGAATCAATTATTGATGTCACATTTTGCAGTCCGACACTGGCATCAAACATTAATTGGAGAGTGTGTGATGATTATACTCACAGCGACCACCAAGCAATTCGCTATACCGTCGGCAGCCAGAACTTAGTAAAAAGACGAATAATGAGAACAGAGGGTCGAAGATGGAAGTCGAAGGAATTCGACAAAAATCTCTTCCTGGAAGCACTCCGAGAGGAACGATCAGTCAATAACACGAGCGCCAGTGAATTGACAAGTATAATGGTGAGAGCATGTGACGTCGCCATGCCGAGAAAAAGAACACCGAAAAACGAACGCTGCCCAGTTTATTGGTGGAACGAGGTGATTAACTCCCTTCGCTCGGACTGTCTCCGAGCGAGAAGGAGAATGCAGAGGGCTAGAACTACTAGCGAAAGAATAGAGCGTAGAGAATTATTCAAAACGGCAAAAGCCGCCCTTAAGCACGAAATCAGATCCAGCAAGAGAAACTGCTTCAAAGAGTTATGTCGCGATGCCGATGCGAACCCTTGGGGCACAGCATATAGGGTAGTGATGGCCAAAATCAGAGGCCCATCGATGCCCCGTGAAAGCTGTCCGGATAAGCTGAAGAAAATCGTAGAAGGTCTCTTCCCGAAGCATGATCCGATTACCTGGCCAGCAACGCCATATGGCGATGATGAAGAACGCGTCGAGAGAGTGTCAACAGAGGAGCTGATTACGGCAGCAAGAAAATTAAAAGTCAACAAAACACCTGGCCCCGACGGAATCCCAAATGTGGCGGTTAAAGCCGCAATACAAGCGAACTCTGACATTTTCAGGGCAACGCTGCAAAAGTGCCTGGATGAGGGGTACTTTCCAGACATGTGGAAGAAGCAGAGACTGGTGCTACTGCCAAAACCAGGGAAGCCACCAGGGGATCCATCCTCGTATAGACCGATTTGCCTCCTTGATACCCTTGGGAAACTGTTAGAGAAGATCATCCTCAACAGGCTGTCGAGATGCACAGAAAGTGAACACGGACTCTCGAGGATGCAGTTCGGATTTCGGAAAAATAAATCTACGGTGGATGCCATCTTGTCAGTTGTCGAAGCAGCTGAAAAAGTGTTGAAGCAGAAAAAACGTGGAAATCGATTTTGCGCAGTAATTACGGTCGACGTAAAAAATGCGTTCAACAGTGCCAGCTGGGAAGCTATCGCCGAAGCGTTGCACAGACTGACGGTACCAAACTATGTTTGTAAGATCCTGAAAAGCTATTTCGAGAACCGAGTTTTGATTTATGACACAGACATGGGACAGGAGTCATTTAACATAACAGCGGGTGTCCCACAGGGTTCCATCTTGGGTCCAACACTATGGAATGGAATGTACGATGAAGTGCTGAGGTTGAAGCTTCCGCAGGGTGTAGTGATTACCGGCTTCGCCGACGATATATCCTTGACGGTAACAGGCAAGTCCCGAGAGGAGGTAGAAATGTTGGCTACTGAGGCAATACAAACTGTTGAAGATTGGATGAACGATGCTAAACTGAGGATCGCACACCACAAAACAGAAATGGTGATAATCAGCAACCACAGAGCAGTACAGCAGGCAGAAATAACAGTTGGGGCGCATACTATCGTCTCCAAACGCGAACTTAAATACCTGGGTGTTATAATAGACGACCGACTCAATTTTAAGAGCCACGTGAAATACGCGTGTGAAAAAGCGGCTAAAGTTTCCACGGCGTTTGCTAGGATAATGCCCAATAATGCAGGGCCAAGCAGTAGTAAGAGGCGCCTTCTGGCCAGTGTAGCCACTTCGATATTGCGATACGGTGGTCCGGCTTGGACAGCAGCGCTTAAATTACAACAAAACCGTAGACTGTTGAACAGAACTTACCGGATGACGGCGATGAGAGTAGCCAGTGCCTATAAAACGATATCTGCGGAGGCGGTATGTGTCATAGCCGGATTGGTTCCTATCGAAATCACTCTGAGCGAAGATAGTGTGTGCTACAATCTGAGAACGACAAGCACACAGAGCAATAGAGCAGCTCGAGTAACAGCAAGAGCCGACTCCATGAGGAAGTGGCAGCAGGAGTGGAACAGCACCCCTAACGGTAGATGGACCCACAGACTGATCCCAAATATAATCAATTGGGTACAAAGAAAGCACGGTGAAGTCAATTTCCACTTGACGCAATTCTTATCCGGACATGGTTGCTTTAGACGGTACTTGCACAGATTCGGCCATGCAAGTTCACCGTTTTGCCCTGAGTGTGATGGAATAGAGGAAACGCCGGAGCACGTGGTTTTCTACTGTCCTCGCTTTGTCCAAGAAAGAGAACAAATGTACCGGGAGATCAGCCCAGATGTGAACGCTGGAAACGTTGTTCAACGAATGTGCGAAAAAGAGAGCACGTGGAATGCGGTTAATTCTGCTATTACCAAAATACTCACGATGCTCCAACGAAGATGGAGAGAAGAACAAAGAAGTAGCAATTCATAGAGATGAGTGCATGAGCACAGCCTCCTCCCGAAGTAATACCAAACGGTGGTTCCGGGGGGGGAAAGGCAAGGCGCATAGGAGGTGGTTTTAGTGAGTAAGAATCTCACACTACCCAGTCAACATGGCGACTGGGTGTCTATGAAGATCTCCACCTTCTTCACCAAAAAAAAAAAAAAAAAAAAAAAAACAAACATACAAACATACAAACATACAAACATACAAACATACAAACATACAAACATACAAACATACAAACATACAAACATACAAACATACAAACATACAAACATACAAACATACAAACATACAAACATACAAACATACAAACATACAAACATACAAACATACAAACATACAAACATACAAACATACAAACATACAAACATACAAACATACAAACATACAAACATACAAACATACAAACATACAAACATACAAACATACAAACATACAAACATACAAACATACAAACATACAAACATACAAACATACAAACATACAAACATACAAACATACAAACATACGCCGTGGAGCTGCCGGCCTAGAATAGCGTTCCGGGTCTTGGTCCCTGTCCCTGTCGTAAGAGGCGACTAATTGGGTGACAACGCGAGTAAGGGCGCGGTAAAGCCTTAGGGAGATATCGCGGGGGAAATACCGCAACACACAGTGAAGGAAGGAATGTCAACGGGCATATTAGGATCGACGCCAGTGAGATTCTAATTACGGTATACTGGTAATAACGATACACGACTGATTTGGAATGATTTGGAAGAGACGCTATAGGGCTGACAGCCGCGCTATTCCGTTACTTTAGTAGAGCAGGGTGACTCCTTCTTGAAACGGCTAGCGGGTTAATGGCGTGACTGCCTCCGTCCCGTTAAAAACCTGGCAGGCCTTCAGGTACGTTCAAAACTCGTTGATCGTGTGGGCTCAGATGTAGCATTCCTGTCTTGCGCTGATCCGGCTCTGAGCACGGTACCCCATGAAGGACTGTGCCAACCCTCTGCATGGCCTCCCTGTTCACATAGACAACCATGGGATCACTGAAGCGACTGCACATTCCGAGGGGAGATAGCGGCCTGAAGGTGGGACCCACTTACATATGGAGTACACACAAAATACAATAGAAATCGAGAGCGAACAAGAAGACGTAAACATCTTCGCAAGAAGGGGACAGGTGATGAGATCACCGATTTTGAACAAATATCAGGTACCAAAATCCAACAACAGCAAAACCGCGGACGGGCAGCCAAGCCTGCATGTGAGAACTAAGCTGAGCGAAGCCATGAAGGCAAGTGAAGAACTCTACGAATACATAAAACCTCGTAGTAATGTTCATGCGGTGATAAGAACTCTTACCGTAAAAATAAGATCCGCGCTTGCGATAGCTGAACGTGAACAGCAGACCTGGCGGGCAAGAGCAGAAAAAGCGGAGAATGCTCTAAAAGAAGCTGTGCAGAGTAAGGCAAAGGAAGTGATCTTGGCACCGATGGTAGACTCTACCCCACTAACCGCAAAGAGGAGAAGACAAACTCCAGAAGAAAAGAAGGAGACGAAAAAACACAAAGATGGCAGTGAAGGTGCTAGGGGTGAAAATAAGCAAAACAATGAAGATCCGAACGGGTGGCAGACAGTCGAAAGGAAGAAAAAAGAAAACAAAAAGAAAGGAAAAACTAAGCCTAAGATGGAGAGGCAGAAACCAGAAGCTCTTATTGTGAGCGCAGCGGGGGTTGCGACCTATGCCGAGATCCTGCGGAAGGTGAAAGAAGATCCGTCCTTACAGAATCTTGGGGAAAACGTGGCCAGGATAAGACGAACACAGAATGGAGAAATGTTGTTTGAATTGAAGAAGAACCCAGCGATTAAAAGTTCGACATATAAAGAGCTAGTCGAAAAATCTCTGGGAGAAACGGCGAAAGTTAGGGCTCTTTCCCAAGAGATAGCGATCGAATGTAGAAATCTGGATGAGATCACGACAGAGGACGAGTTGAGAGAAGCCCTGAACGAACAGTTCGAACTTAGCGATGTCTCCTTAACAATCCGACTGAGGAAAGCATTTGGAGGTACACAAACAGCAGTGATAAAACTGCCAAGAATCGCAGCAAGAAAACTGCTAGAGACTGGCAAGATAAAAGATGGATGGACGGTGTGCCCTCTAAGGGCTATTCAGCAAATGATGAGATGCTTTAAATGCATGGACTTTGGCCACCAAGCTAGAAACTGCAGTGGACCTGATAGATCGGACTCTTGCTTAAGATGCGGTGATAAGGGGCACTTAGCGAAAATGTGTACTAAGCCTCCAAGATGCATGCTCTGTACGACGGAGGTACATAACGATCACGTCACCGGAGAGATGCCCATTCTTTAAAAGAGCGCTGGCAGCAACAAGTAAATGGAGGTAACACAAATAAATCTCAACCACTGCGACACGGCACAACAATTGCTATGGCAAGCCGCATATGAAATCAAATGCGATGTGGCGATCATAGCAGAGCCGTATCAGGTACCCCCAGACAACGGAAATTGGGTAACCGATAAAGCTAAAATAGTCGCAATTACGACGTTGGGAAAATACCCCTTCCAGGAAGTTGTATCCAGTGAATATGAAGGGTTCGTGATTGTCAAAATTAACGACATCTTAGTATGCAGCTGCTATGCACCCCCGAGATGGACGATTGAGCAGTTCGACCAGATGCTCCACAATATAACGGAAGAGCTCATCGGACGGCAGCCCATAGTCATCGGCGGGGACTTCAACGCCTGGGCAGTAGAGTGGGGGAGCAGATTTACCAATGCGAGGGGGTTTAGTCTGCTCGAAGGACTGTCAAAGCTGAATATAAGACTAGTCAATGAGGGCTCCACTAGCACTTTTCGCAGGGATGGGAGAGAGTCAATTATTGATGTAACCTTCTGCAGCCCGTCGTTAGCATCGAACATAAACTGGAGAGTGTGCGAGGATTATACCAACAGTGATCACCAAGCGATTCGCTACACCGTCAGTACTCAGTCTCCATCAACAAGGAGAGGGACGAGAACAAAGTGTAAGAAGTGGAAGCTGAAGGAGTTTGACAAGAACCTCTTCATCGAAGCACTCCAGGTGGATCGAACAACTTCTACTTTAAATGCAGTCGAACTGACAGAGGTTGTAACGAGAGCATGTGACGTCACCATGACGCGGAAATCAACGCCAAAAAACGAACGCCGTCCAGTATATTGGTGGAACGAGACAATTAACACACTGCGGATAAGCTGTCTCCGAGCCAGACGGAGAATGCAAAGGGCTAGGATTGACACCGAAAGAACAGAGTGCAGGGAAGTGTTCAGAGCGGCGAGAGCCGCGCTCAAGAGCGAAATAAGAATCAGCAGAAAAAACTGCTTCAAAGAACTGTGCCGCGACGTTGATGCGAATCCTTGGGGCAATGCCTATAGAGTGGTGATGTCAAAACTTAAAGGTCCCTCGACGCCCCAAGAGACCTGCCCGGACAAGCTGAACAGTATTATTGAAGGGCTTTTCCCGCAGCATGATCCTGTGAGCTGGCCACCTACACCATACGACCATAACGAAGATTCTGTCGAGAGAGTTACTACAGAGGAGCTGATAGCGGCAGTTAAAAAATTAAAAATAAAAAAAGCGCCAGGCCCAGACGGAATCCCCAACGTGGCTGTCAAAGCTGCGGTTCAAGCGTACCCGGATATATTTAGGGCAACGCTGCAGAAATGCCTCGATGATGGATACTTTCCGGATACCTGGAAAAGACAAAGACTGGTACTGCTACCAAAACCAGGGAAACCTCCAGGGGATCCATCGTCGTACCGTCCCATCTGCCTTCTGGACACACTCGGGAAGCTGCTGGAAAAGATCATTCTCAACAGATTGATGAAGTGCACAGAACGTGAAGGTGAATACGGACTCTCTAAAATGCAGTTTGGGTTCCGGAAAAAAAGATCGACAGTGGATGCTATCATGTTAGTAACCGAGACAGCCGGCAAAGCATTGAAGCAAAAAAGACGCGGAAATCGTTATTGTGCCGTAATCACGATCGATGTGAAAAACGCATTCAACAGTGCCAGTTGGGAAGCTATCGCGATAGCGCTACATAGGTTACTAGTCCCGGACTACGTATGTAAAATTCTGAAAAGCTACTTCCAGAACCGAGTCTTAGTTTATGATACAGTGACAGGACAGAAATCGTATAAAATTACAGCGGGGGTTCCACAAGGCTCCATTCTGGGCCCAACACTGTGGAACGCGATGTACGATGGTGTGTTGTTGTTGAAGCTTCCTAGGGGCGTACAAATCACTGGTTTTGCTGATGATGTTCTATTGACGGTGATCGGAGAATCCCGAGAAAAAGTCGAAATGTTGGGTACAGAGGCAATCAAAACCGTTGAAGAATGGATGAACGACTCTAAACTGCAGATAGCACACCAGAAAACCGAGATGGTGTTGGTCAGCAACTGCAAAGTTGTGGAGCAAGCGAAAATCACCGTTGGGGAACACAGTATCTGTTCCAAACGGGAACTGAAGTACCTGGGTGTTATCCTTGACGATCGACTCAATTTCAAGAGCCACGTGAGATATGCATGTGAGAAAGCAGCATAGGTCGCAACAGGGATGGCTAGAATTATGCCGAACAACGCAGGGTCATGTAGTAGCAAGAGGCGCCTTCTGGCCAGCGTATCCACATCGATACTCCGTTACGGTGGTCCGGTCTGGGTGGCAGCGCTCGAAGTAAGACAAAATCGGACGCTGCTAAACAGAACGCTCAGAGTAATGGCGATGAGAGTATCGAGTGCATATCGAACGATATCTGCAGAAGCGGTATGCGTGATAGCGGGAATGATTCCCATCGACATTATCCTGGTTGAAGACAGCGTACGCTATGAGGAAAAAACAACGGACGTGCAAAATAACAGAGAACTGCGAAAAAGATCACGACTAGAGTCAATACGGAAGTGGCAACAGGTGTGGAACAACACACCTAACGGTCGATGGACCCACCGACTAATTCCGAATATCACGAAGTGGATTGGGCGCAAGCATGGAGAAGTAAATTTCCACTTGACCCAATTTCTGTCAGGTCATGGATGTTTTAGGCGGTACTTGAACAGGTTCGGACACGCGAACTCACCATTCTGTCCTGAGTGTGGTCAAGTAGAAGAAACAGCGGAACACGTGGTCTTCGAATGTCCTCGATTTGTCCAGCAGAGAAGAGAGTTGATCGCTGCATGCGGACCCAATTTGAATGCCGATAACATCGTACACGAAATGTGTAAAAGCGAGAACTCATGGAACGCAGTGAATTGTGTCATAGTCGCAATAATGACGGAACTCCAACGAAAATGGAGAGCAGACCAAAGAATGAGCGTAGGAAACACAGAGCAATGAGTGCATAAGCACAGCCTCCTCCCGAAGTAATACCAAACGGTGGTTCCGGGAGAGAAACGGCATGAAGAAGGAGGTGGTTTTTAGGTGAGTAGGAATCTCACACTATCCGGTCAACATGGCGACTGGTTGTCTATGCAAGATTTCCACCTTCTACAAAAAAAAAAACAAACAAACATACAAACATACAAACATACAAACATACAAACATACAAACATACAAACATACAAATATACAAACATACAAACATACAAACATACAAACATACAAACATACAAACATACAAACATACAAACATACAAACATACAAACATACAAACATACAAACATACAAACATACAAACATACAAACATACAAACATACAAACATACAAACATACAAACATACAAACATACAAACATACAAACATACAAACATACAAACATACAAACATACAAACATACAAACATACAAACATACAAACATACAAACATACAAACATACAAACATACAAACATACAAACATACAAACATACAAACATACAAACATACAAACATACAAACATACAAACATACAAACATACAAACATACAAACATACAAACATACAAACATACAAACATACAAACATACAAACATACAAACATACAAACATACAAACATACAAACATACAAACATACAAACATACAAACATACAAACATACAAACATACAAACATACAAACATACAAACATACAAACATACAAACATACAAACATACAAACATACAAACATACAAACATACAAACATACAAACATACAAACATACAAACATACAAACATACAAACATACAAACATACAAACATACAAACATACAAACATACAAACATACAAACATACAAACATACAAACATACAAACATACAAACATACAAACATACAAACATACAAACATACAAACATACAAACATACAAACATACAAACATACAAACATACAAACATACAAACATACAAACATACAAACATACAAACATACAAACATACAAACATACAAACATACAAACATACAAACATACAAACATACAAACATACAAACATACAAACATACAAACATACAAACATACAAACATACAAACATACAAACATACAAACATACAAACATACAAACATACAAACATACAAACATACAAACATACAAACATACAAACATACAAACATACAAACATACAAACATACAAACATACAAACATACAAACATACAAACATACAAACATACAAACATACAAACATACAAACATACAAACATACAAACATACAAACATACAAACATACAAACATACAAACATACAAACATACAAACATACAAACATACAAACATACAAACATGCAAACATACAAACGGTTCCAGAGCGCCGCGTCGGTGATGGTTGGAGGGGCCGTACCCTGGAGGGGGAAGCTCCCACTGGTTTTTATCGAGAAAAACGTGAAAATCAACGCTGCGTACTATAAGACCGAGGTTCTGTAGAGGGTTGTGGCTCCGGCACTTCAGAACCTCTACGGGAAGGATCATTATATCTTTCAACATGACGGCTCACCGGCCCACACGGCGTATATCGCCCAAGCGTGGCGTCGGGAGAGTTTGACTGATTGTTCGATAAAACATTGTGCCCTTCCAGCTCCCCGAACTTTTATTTTCCGGACTTTATTGTATGGTCGTACATACTGACCTAGCAGAGCGAACATATATTGAGCACTATGGACCAATTTAACACGTTAAGTGTCACGGTTTTATAATGATCTATGGAAATTTTAGGGCTAACGTTTCTTATCGTAATGGATGGTATTTTTACTCGAAAGGGAATGCTTATAAGCTTAAATGCTTATATTAGTTACCTTTATTATCAAATGTTATATTGTCAGTCACAAATATTGCCTCCATAAAAATTTACGCAAAAAGGAATATCATGTATTTTCATAACACATTTTTAAAGTGTATTCGAACTTTCTGAACACCCTGCCCATCGTCATAATTTTTCCTACTTTTACAAAAATTTGGTTGGCATTGCGTGACCGTGTGACCACAGCGCAAGTCGGAGGAAACTACTTTGACGAAAAGAATCGAACCCGAACCTCTGGGATGACAATGTGTGACGTTAACCACTTGGCCACCTAATTAATTAACTATTGATGCAATTCGTCTCGATCGAATCCAAGGGCCTCTTGAGCTAACTTGTGTC
Organism: Toxorhynchites rutilus septentrionalis; assembly: GCF_029784135.1. Classification (NCBI taxonomy): domain Eukaryota; kingdom Metazoa; phylum Arthropoda; class Insecta; order Diptera; family Culicidae; genus Toxorhynchites; species Toxorhynchites rutilus. The sequence continues at coordinate 152,071,960 of NC_073745.1, forward strand.
GTAAGTGACGATTTCTTCACACTTAATTTTGTAGTCCAGTGTAGTGTCAGTATCCATTGCAAAGGAACTTCCACATCATTCAATCCAAAAAATTCAAGTACTATTTTATACAATTCAACTGTGGCTATTATGAAGATTCGACAATCCCATAATGCCATTATCATAACGAAATATGTAGCAGGCAGACCACAATTCTTGAAAGATCAGATTAGTCTTTATTGTGTTCTCTGTACTAATGTCTGAAATAAAAAAATCTCATAACCATAAATCTAAGATCAATGAAATCTAAAAATGAGAGATCTAAAAATTTTAAATTTGCAACATGAAATCCTGAAATATAAAATACAAAAAATTGAAATCTCAAAGCGTGAATATTTTATCGTGTTTCGCAAGCCATAATTCGTAAATCATAAATCGTTGCTCATGAATCGTAATTTGTTGCATATCGTTAATCGCAAATCGTAATTTATTTGTTCATGACCCGATAAGTTCCGAAAATTTTGAAGCTAACGAATTATCTGTTCAGCTTAGAAAAGTCCGCAAAACTTATTGCATCATTGCCCATTTGTTGTGTTCCACAACCACCTCAAACTCCTTACACTTTCATTTTCAAGTTTGGATCCCGAACAAAAAGTAATAAAACGCAACCTAAGTAAATCAGCGAGAGAGAACCAAGAGTTACAAAAACCAGTTCGCTGAATTTAGCCCTCGGCATGCGAAACTACTCCGATTTATATCAATGCCAAATGCCAAATTCTATATTCCTTGCGCAGTACTTTCCACCGTTGCTTGTACCAGTAAGACTATGTACCACATCTTTTCCCACATTTTTTGCATCGCAAACAACAGCTCGTGTTTACATTTTCTTACTATTTTTCAATGGATAATGATGTTACATAACCCAAGGTTCAACATTTACTGGCCTATTTAGCCCTCATTTGAGACAACTAAATATGTGGCTATGCTCACATGTTTTGACGTGCTTCTCTTATTCTCTTACTTTCAGGTCCTCCACCCGGCTATAAAGTGGTTACGGCTGTTCCCGCCATGGTACTCGATGACGATCCACCCACCATCATTCCAGCAACGGTTACTTCAGCAAAGGAAAGCAAAAATGGTAACTAAAAAAGACACCTTGCCAATTCTACGGGATTTTTGTTGATTGCTAGCTTGATTTCAAACAAAGTGTTTCGCAACATTGCTTGTGAATCGATATGGAACCAGAGATGAGTACGTGCCTTTAGAAACAGTTATATGTCTCGAAGAATCCAAATCAGGCGCATGTAACTCCCACGCGCTTATGCATATTCGTATGCTAAATATTCCGAAATAACCATATGACACGGCACTGCACTTATGGGCTCGAAGCTCTCAGCTAATAACTCACAACCCAAATGACAAACGGTTGTTTGTTGTCCACCACCCGTGAAGAAAGAGAGGCTGGCGGCTGCATTACGGATGTGTACCAAGTAGTACGTTGCATCCAGTTCAACTGTGACGACACCGTTTGAACTGCAGCTGACCTGTATTACGGGCTCGATCCGACTAGATCTACACCGTAATCAAGATCAGACGTCGCTCGAGTTCCTGTACACATTCGAACAACAGGTACAACACGGTTCGCTCGCTGATTGTCGCTTGAGAAAATTTGCATGCCACAGGCTGGCCAGGGCCGACACAGAAATATAAATCCATTTATTTTCGCCCCATCCCTCCCCGCAGTTTTCCGGGGCATACCTGTACGATTAATTTATAGCTTATTTATAGTCGCAGGAGAAGTAACCTGCCAGCAGGACTGTTGGGAGGCATGAACGGTTGGGAGGATTCTGGCATCCCGCCTCCAATAATGGCCGCAAGGTGATTGCTGTGGATTGTGCGGTGATTGCGCGGAGTCACAGCGGTTCAAGGTGGTACACATATCAGTGATCTCTCGCTGCTCATTGTTCTCCTCCGCCGCAAGTGTAGCATCGGTTCCATTCGATACGACGTGTTAATATATGGGCATCCTTGAGATGCATTGATCCGTTCCTCGGAGGAGAGGAAGATTGGCTGCTGGCGATTAAAGGGTGTGTCACATCAAATTGCATCACGGAAAAAACGCTGTAGAAATTCGCCCAGTAGACCGATCCTTTTGAAAATTTTAGACAGTAAAATAAAAACTATTAAACAACTTTTGGCATTTTCTTTTTATTCATACTTCGAGCCCAAGCCCGTATGCTCGCACCTTCCTCTTTACCCCGTCCATAAGGTTCTGTACAACGTCAGGTTGTAGTTTTTTTTGAACAGAAATCCATTTTCTCTTGAAGTCCGCCTCCGATTTGAAAACTTTTGGGTTCTTCCGGAGGGCCTGCTTCATAATCGCCCAATATTTCTCTATTGGGTGAAGCTCCGGCGCGTTGGGCGGGTTCATTTCCTTTGGCACGAAGGTAACCCCTTTGGCTTCGTACCACTCCAACACGTCCTTTGAATAGTGACACGAAGCGAGATCCGGCCAGAAGATGGTCGGGCCCTCGTGCTGCTTCAATAGTGGTAGTAAACGCTTCTGTAGGCACTCCTTAAGGTAAACCTGCCCGTTTACCGTGCCGGTCATCACGAAGGGGGCGCTCCGCTTTCCGCAAGAGCAGATCGCTAGCCACACCATGTACTTTTTGGCAAACTTGGATAGTTTCTGCTTGCGAATCTCCTCCGGAACGCTGAATTTGTCCTCTGCGGAGAAGAACAACAGGCCCGGCAGCTGACGAAAGTCCGCTTTGACGTAGGTTTCGTCGTCCATTACCAGGCAATGCGGCTTCGTCAACATTTCGGTGTACAGCTTCCGGGCTCGCGTCTTCCCCACCATGTTTTGCCTCCCGCTGCTTGGTCCGCTGGACGAATGAACTTGACAAATTCAGCTTATTGGCGACATCCCGGACCGAACTTCTCGGATCACGTCTAAACTGCTTAACTACGCGCTTGTGATCTTTTTCACTGACGGAGCATCCATTTTTGCCGTTCTTCACCTTCCGGTCGATGGTTAGGTTCTCGAAGTATCGTTTTAGTACTCTGCTGACCGTGGATTGGACGATTCCCAGCATCTTACCGATGTCCCGATGTGACAACTCCGGATTCTCGAAATGAGTGCACAGGATTAATTCACGACGCTCTTTTTCGTTCGACGACATTTTTCCAAATTTACGAAAAATTGACAGTGAAGCATGGCCAACGTGATCTATACACTCTTATCTGATTATAAGCGAAAGCTGAAGATATAATTCCTAAAAATTAAATTTCTACAGCGTTTTTTCCGTGATGCAATTTATGTGACACACCCTTTACATTTGGTTCTGTGATTTTTCAATCAAGTGTAATTAGCAGGAAAGCTTCTGAAGATTATTCTTCCCCATCAGTAGGATATTTTCGTATCCAATATTGGATGCATAAAACATTGTACCTCCAACGTAAAGCTCTCGTTTTCGAAGTCCCCCAAATATTCATTTATTCATTCATTCAGAATGGATTCAGATTCGACTTCAAACAAATGATCACCAAATCAACGATAGTCCTACGTCACCGTTGCGGATACTCCTCCCCCTCTTTTAGGGTGGGCTGCCATGCAAATGAAACACAAATTTCTCCATTACTCGAGAGTTAATTAAGCAAATGAAACAAAATTTGGCATGTGATGGTTTTAGGGTGCAGTAAATGCTTCTATGGTGGTTAGACACTCCACCCCCCTCTCTAAAGGGGAGCTGCCATACTAATGAAACACAAATTTCTGCATTACTCGAGAATTAATCAAGCAAACGAAACCAAATTTGGCATGTGAAGGTTTTAGGGTGCAATAAATGAAACACAAATTACTACATTACTCGAGAGTTAATTAATCAAATGCAACCAAATTAGGCATCTGAAGGTTTAAGGGTGTAATAAATGTTTCTATGGTGGTTAGATACTCCTCCCCCCTGTCTAAGGGGGGAGGGGGTGTCTGCCATACAAATGAAACACAAATTTCTACATTACTCGAGAATTAATCAAGCAAACAAAACCAAAATAGGCAGATTGAGGTTTTAGGGTGCAATAAATGTTTCTATGGTAGTTATACACTCCTCCCCCCTCTCTAAGGGGGAGCTGCCATACAAATGAAACACAAATTTCTACATTACTTGAGAATTAATCAAGCAAACGCAACCAAATTAGACATCTTGAGGTTTTAGGGTGCAATAAATGTTTCTATGGTGGTTGTTAGTTACTCCATCCCCCTCTCTAAGGGGGGGCTTCCATAAAAATGAAACACAAATTTCTGCATAACTCGAGAACTAATCAAGCAAATAGAGCCATATTTGTCATGTGGAAGTTTTAGGGGGCACGAAACTTTTCTATGGTGGTTCGACACATCTACTATCTATATAAATAAAAATGGATCGTTGAAAACATGGATGTGATAACGAAAAATGAATTTTAGGCGGGACGAAGTTTGCCGGGTCAGTTAGTCCTTCATAATTTCGTTACATGTTCAATTGAAAAAAAATCCGTTAAAACGAGTCCTGCGTTTGAAACAGTATCAAATTTCCAAATTCAAATCGGATAACAGTTGACGAAGTTAAAGGCTCTCATTACATCATAGCGTGTTCGATTTACATATTTCCGGGGAATTTCCCATCGAAGAATGTTTATACGCACCACTCGACTCATTGAACTTATCAAAGTTCTATAGGAACGGTAGAGTACTCCATCAAGAATGGTCAATCAAGCCTTTTCGGGAAAGAAGATAATAATTGTATATCAAAATTATTGAAACCTTGTTATTTTTTTCTGAAAATACTGACTTCATTTTTTTTAAGTCCCTGTAAAAAATCCATATTTTGTCATTCGCTAGATACTAATTAACAATTCCTCGCCAAATCATTCGGCCATTACCCCGACCCACTCCGATATTTTTAAACATTCTACGTGGTAGCAACTACCTAAAATAACAATTTTAATGGGTGTATTCAGAATCAAAGTCGCGGAATAAATCCAAAAGCAAGTAAATTATGTTCCTTATGAGGCAAGGCAAGAGATGACGAACGACGATTTTACATGTCCGAAATGTTGCTTGGACGGCATAAAAGGAAGTCTTTTTTGCATTGAATCGTTTCCGGGGACGTAGTGGATTCACTACGACAATTCAAACGCAAAACATCGTAAGTGAAACCCAGCCAATCAGGAACATCACCGCCGAAGCCGAATATCCACGGTGGCATAGTAATGCTCTGTATTTGGTGGGATCAAAATGATGTGAGCTTCTTCTTCTTCTTCAATGGCACTAACGTTCCTAGAGGAACTTCGCCGTCTCAACGTAGTATTACTTGCGTCATTTTTATTAGTACTTAGTTGAGATTTCTATGCCAAATAACACGCCTTGAATGCATTCTGAGTGGCAAGCTCTAGAATACGCGTGATCACAGTGCAAGTCGGAGGAAATTTCTTTGACGAAAAATTCCCCCGACCAGAACGGGAATCGAACCCGAACACCCGGCATGTTAGTTATGACACTCGGCCAAGGGAGCACAATGATGTGAGCTATGAGCTGCTAAAACCTGGTCAAACGATCGATTGAGTCTTCTACAACAATTGATCGATTTAAAACCGAAATATTGCCGAAAAACGCTCAAATTATGCGACCAGACTCAACAGGCAAACGGTCAGGTTCGATAGTATTCCATCATGGCAATGCTCGAGCTCATGTTGTTGTTAAAACTTCCATCCATCTTGTAGCTCATACCTTGCCCCTTCTGACTACCATTAGTTTCGATCAATGCAGAACGCTTTGAGCGGAATATGCTTCATTTCAGAACAGTGTATCAAAAATTGACTGGATTCATTCTTGGCTTGAAATGATGAACGCTTCTTTCGCGTTGAAATAGGTGAATTGCCAGAAAGATGGGAAAATTATTGGGTAGCGATGGTAATGTATTATTTCATCTTATTCAAATGAATGAGTTTTGACGTAGGATTACGTCTTTCGGGAACATATTGGGGTACAAATTGAAAATCGAACACATCGTGAAAAACGCTTAGTGCTCAGCCATTCCATAATGTATTGATGAATTTTTTGCGTCATTCGATTTCGGTACTCCATAACAATTTTTTATATTGAAGAAAATAATATATGTTATGAAACTAACTATCAAACAATTGAAAAATCTCAACCCCTATCCCAACGGAAATACCCTCTTGAAATCGACGACACATGTGGCGGTTCCCTAACAGAGACATCAAAACCAAGCAGCCTGGGGGAAATCGGCATTGTAAATACATGAAAGTAGGGAAAGTTTTTATTCCCATCGAAAAGTGTTCCCTAACAGAGACATCAAAACCAAGGTGCCCGGGGGAAATCGGCATTGCAAATATATGCAAATCGGGGCATTTTTATATTGCAAGTAAGGTGAGTGATACGATTAATTCGGGCAAATAAAATTTAAATTTGGAGCTTTAATGTTGGTTGCTTCCTAAAATTTCATATCAATGACCGATCGTATATTGTGAAAAATTTAGCACAAGTATAGGTGTAAAATTGTATATGGTAACAGTTGTATTAAAAATGATGATTGATATAAGAAACGATTTATTTCAATTTTCATAAATAAAAATCAAGGTGTGTTCCCCCTCGAAATGATGTGTTCGTTGGTTTAAACTGTCTGTTTTGTTGTGTTCATTTTCACCCAAGGAAAATTTATACGGCGAGAAAAATTGGAACAGTGAAGAAATATTAGAAAAAGTGATTTCCCATATGGTCTACATGTAGTATAGTATAGGTGTTGTTAGTCCAATTAAAATTCGCATTGTGTTGAATAAACACTCAGAAAGTAAAAATTATTAAAAAAAAAACTACCTTTTCCATTTCAAATATGTTTTCTCTATGTTAAAGTAACAGGTTTTTACTGATGTGCAAAATGATAATTGTGTTCGGTATTGGTAATTATCATATATTACATTGGAGAGTTATTTTTTCTTTATTTCATCCATACATAACACAGGAGACATCTCGTCTAGGATCACAGAGGGCGGTTTTCATCATATCTCCTGTGACTTTATTTTAACAAAAAACCAACGGAACGCATTAAGTTGCACACTCCACTTCACTTGACGAGTAGCCTTGAAAATAGTTTTCCGTTGAGTTATTCGTGTTTGCAATGTGATCGAATCACGCTATCAGGTATATTTTCTCCACCTCCACGATAAATCCCACGATGATTGCCCTAGAGTCTGGAGTGAAATCGCAAACGACTGAAATTACATGAAAACAGTGCTTTTATTGATATGCTCTGTGCTGCAAAGAACTCCACTGAAAGTGAATGTTACTCCGACCAGGAAGCGCCGGAAAGCGAAAACTACACCATTCCTTTCCCACTCAAATCGCAACGCGGCTGAGCATCCGGCGTTCAAACTAACACACACAGCTAGAGAACCCTTCCGAGAAATGATAGTAATTATGTAACTTATCCAGCAACCGTGGAGAAGAATGTCAATTACCTGTGACCGTAAAAGTTGATGGAATGGCGCATAAATGTCAACAGAGCGACTTTTTGTATGACGTGTTGCGGTTCCGTTGCAAAGTTATGACAAATATTTGTGAGGTAAAATGCGGAGGATGTTCAAATGGCGCTCCACTCGGGGAGGAAATGAATAATAATTATTATTAACACGTTATTCGCAGGGGACAAGATTGAAAAAGCGGTTCAGCCATTAATGGGTGTTATTAGTGGATCGACATCGCCCATGGCTCACGGTGTGGATTAATAAGTTTTAGATCGCTTCTGTGCAAAGGTGTCATTCACTTCTTACATATGATGGCATGGGGAGCCTCAAGCCGGTTGGTTAGGAACGGATGGATGTTTGTTTTAGTGCGATTAAACGACAGCAAATTTTTCATGCGACAAAAATAACAACCTTAACTCGAATGATAGGAATCGTAAACAGGAAATGCTTTTACGAGCCACATCATTTCACCACCAACCACTTGCGTGCGTGGGTAAGTAATTAATGCCATTAAAATATTAACGACAAAATCAATGACCATGAACAAATATGGAAGCAGCTTGTCGGACAAGTGCAAATGATTAGCTTAGCACCAGTTGGTCGGCACGGGTTACCTGGGCGGTAATGAATGATGAATATGTTCACTAACGAAGGATTGACGAGAAGAGGGGGGCTAAAGGTTCTGTCGAGTTGTGAAACATTAATTCAAGTCGAAATTTAATTACTTTATCCGTCCATGGGATTAGCCTTGTTTGGAGGAATTTTTACACGTTGCTGCAGGGAATTTTTTTTTGCACAATACGCATATAGTAGATAGTTACTTGTTATACACGAAACCGTCTTTGAATATAAGTTTTTTTTTCATTTGAGGACAGAAACGAAACATTTTTATGAAGCTGCACTTTTATTGATCAGTAAACTTCCTCACTCATGTGCGAATGTCCTTCATATGATCAAAACCTTATAACAATGTCACCGTACCTCGAAATGCCAGGGATTATACCCGAAGTAATATGCTTTAAGATTTAACAGAATTCCTTACTGTTTTCAAAACGCAACAATTAGTTTTTTTTGACGTAGAACTACGTCTTTCAGGAAGGGTGCCAAATCAGAAAACAGGTCACATTTTTATGAAATAAAGTTAACATTAATAACTATTTTCACTGTGAACGAATTCTCATGATTTGGTTACCAATCGAATCGGAATTTCTCTAAGATTTGTTTGATATGCTATACATTACAGTTCGCTAATCTCTAAACGGATTAAATTTGAAAATTGGAAGAACTTATTTTTTCCCATACATTTGTTCTGCCGATGTTTGTGCTAACCCTACCCGTATTTCGAACGCTTATAACTCGAACATTTCTTAACAGATCGGAAAGATGTTTGCATCAATTGATAGGAAATATTTCGACGCGTCTATCACAAATAATAAAATGTTATTTTTTATGAGATGAACAATTGAATAACTGTAAAATGTCAAACGTTATTTAAACGCCCTAACTGTTAAGGGTTGATTGGCCCGATATACGGTTTCCCCAACACAGATTTCAAAATCGATGTACCTGTGGAAAACCGCTTTGCAAATATAATATATGTCGGGGGTATTTTTATTCCTACCGAGCTGTGTTTCCCTAACACGGACTTCTAAATAAAGGTGCACTTGAATGGAACTACCGGAATGCATTTTTTTTTCTTGATACCTTTCTCTCCCACCCATCTCTAAAGAAATCATACTCGAACTTTCAGGAGTTGGTCACCTTTTTTAAGACAGAACACGACAACACTTGATGATAATGATGATGATAATGGTCCCGCCTCCTTCCCCTACAGAGGTTTGAGCGAGACGAGTTATCTAAAAGATAATTTATTTTTCTTAGCATTGAAACCAGTTTAGCAAAGAAAACGAACTGATTTTATTTACAGATATAAATTCGTATATAGTATTGCATGTCAAAAACAACTCAAGCCGATACCCAGTCGTGTCCGCCACAGAGCCGATACGGTCCGACAAGACTCTTACAGTCAATTGGTCCACCAAAGCACAAGTCCAACCGCCAGCCTTGTTTTGGATTGACCATGAATATCCTCATCCAGAGAAGTCGACAAATATTCATTTACGGTAAATTCCTAGACCGGCTTGAAAAAAACTTTTACTTTATATCCTTCATATCTGTGAAACGCGCGCGGCGCTCAAACTTTTGTAGACTACTTTTTTTAAACTAATACAAAACAAAAACAACAAAAAATAAAAATAGTCTATCATCACCAAGATCATAAGACATAATAGAGACGAAATTGTAAACAAAAAATATAACATAAATCAAAAATTGTTCAAAATTGTATAAACAATATAATCCGTTAAAAAATAAACCTCGTCAGGTTGAAAATATTAAAAACAAACAAAAATCAAGAAAACTGTTCACATTAAGATATCCGTTCGTATAAAACGTTGTCAGTCAAAAAATATTTGTCATAAAAAAAATTGAACACAGCCTTAACGTGTGAAATACAGTTTCTCTTAAATTCCGCTAGTGTTGTTGCACGTTTAATATGTGTTGGCATCGAGTTGAAAACCATTTACTCCTTTAAAATATAGAGAATTTTGTGAAGAAGATGTTAAGAAAAGTGGTGTTCTTATTTCATTCGCGTTTCTAGTATTATATCTATGAAAGTCACTTCCTCTTTCAATTCGATCACACAAATATCGAGGCAGCAAACCGTTAACTACTTCAAAAATGAACACCATAGTTAAATAAACATTTATTTGCTTCACAGATAACCATAGCAAACCGTCCAGCATCAAATATGAGGAAGTGAACCTGTTGCATTGTAAAATCAAACGCATTATTTTATTCTGCAAGCGCTGTAATCTCGATATTTGTGTTTCATAGGCCAAAAACAAAATGGAAGAACAAAAGTCCAGATGAGGAGAGATGATTGATTTGTATAGGGGGATTGGGGGCATAGTGGTCATCCTAAGGAACATGCCCATTTCCAGCGTCCACCGACCGCTACAATTCCCGTTTTTCTTAGAATATTATAGTTCAACTCATTGTTGTCCAAGATAGCATACGGCTTTTACTATAAAAATTCAAAATGGTACATTTTTCATGATTAGAAAATAAAGGTGAAAAATCGAACTTTTTTTTTGCTTGGAGGTAAAGTGGTCACCTAGTGGGGGCAAAGTGGTCACTCACACATATTAAGCTAAATCTGATAGATTTATGCGTCTTTTCGTCCAAATTTGTTCGAATCATATTTGATATAGGAGGTACATGTATGAAATAAGCTTGATCTATTCACCTAGAGTCTCAATTTAAATTTTCTGATGCATTCAAAAACGTTGTGAGAAACACATAACGTTCCGCAAAATGAGGCTTGGTTTAGTTGGAGTGGCATATTTTTCCAGGGGCAAAGCCACAAAAGGAACCTCTTCAAGAGCAGAATGTGATGAGGTATATTAGCTTTAGTAAACAGATCATTGTAAGTCGTTATGCACCTATGACCACTTTGCCCCCAAACATCAAAGTAATTTCTATGTTAATTTATCGCTGAGATTGAACAAAATATCTTTTCACCTCTCCTAGAATATGTAAACAGTCGTCCAAACTGATGATTTGTCCAACATATCAGATTGAATAAACTAAATTTCACGAGAAATTCCTCCACTACCCCTAGCTGCATTTTACTGCAAATAGTTAAATCGTTTCTTAGTCGACATAAGATTCCATACTTCTTGGCAATTTTCTTGATGATATTGTCAATGTGAGTATTGAACTTAAGTTTATCATCAATAATCACGCCAAGATATTTAATCTCCCGAACGCGACCAATGGCCTCATCATCAATTACAATAGAGACGTTTTCATTTATTCGATTTCGCGTGATTATCATTTATTTAGTTTTACTTATGTTCAATTTTAATTGCTTATACTTCAACCATCTACTTAGAGAACGAAAATCTCCATTCAAGTGTAAAACGACCTCATATACATTCTTAGCTGCAATGAATAACACAGTATCATCAGCAAGAAGGTTTATATCGCAATATCGTAGAACTCGTCACATGTCATTGATGTACATAATAAATAAAATGGGCCCTAATACACTTCCCTGAGGTACTCCAAGATTATTCCCTACGGGACTGCAAATTGAATCATTAAAAATAGCCCGTTGAGTTCTTTCACACAAATAGCTTTCAAACCATTTATATGCAGTACTCGGAATTCCAAAGCGTTTAATCGTGTCTCGAAATTGTCTCGAAAGCGCGCTTTAGATCCAAGAAAACAGCAACAATCGTGTTTAATGTTGTTTAATGTTCTTTATTGGAGGGAAAAGCCCACAAAGTGGGCGCAAAACCTCATCTTTTACGTATCAACAGACTACATAAAATCCTACAGATACATTTACTTAAACCTAATCTTAAACTAAACGCGAACACATTAAAAAAGGTCTGGATACAAAAACAATCAATTAATAAGAAGAACACCGTAAAACAAATTCTTAAGCCTAACACGGGACACATTGAAATCGAAACAATTGTAACACTTATTGAACGCCTTGCACATGCCGGTTATCGGCTCATTTGCACCGTAGTTCGTGCGAAAGACTGGGACGTTTAAAAAATAGTACGCAGATTCACGCGTCTGATGTTGATGTTCAGTTGTTGCAATAATGCACCACAATCAATATCAGACCGCAACAGATCAGCGATAAATATAGATTTTGAAACGTCGCGGCGAACGCTTAGTAACTGTAGGTCCATCAAAATGCATCGGCATTTATAATCTGGAGGATTGAGCCGATTCCTCCAAGGTAACCAACGAAGAGCAAACCGTACGAATTTTCGTTGGATGGATTCGATGCGATTCACACTGTTACCGTAAAAAGGAGCCCATACTACCGAGCAGTACTCCAGTGTTGAGCGAACCAAAGATGAGTAGAGAGCTTTCAAACAAGAAACATTCCTGAATTCTTTGGCGAACCGAAATATGAAACCGAGTTGACTTGACGCCTTGGCGGAAACGTAATCAACCTGATCCTTAAAGGTTAGTTTCGAATCAAGTATGACACCCTAGTCTTTGATGTTTGACTCACGATTGATAATATGATCCGTCAGGCAATATGCGAAACAGATTGGCGATTTTTTCCTGCAGAACGTGATAACTGCACATTTTGAGGCGTTTAGCACCATTCTGTTCTTGTGACACCAATCAGCGAAAACGTATAACTGCTGCTGCAGAAATAAAGCGTCACCTCGGTCCTTTATAACAGAATACAATTTTAAATCGTCGGCGTAAGACAGCTTCATGCAACGAATAGAAAAATGAACGTCGTTCAAATAGAGTAAAAAGATGAAGGGCCCTAGGTGACTACACTGAGGCACGCCAGAAGATACTGGAAACGATTCGGAAATATGATCACCTATTTTTACTGCCATATGTCGACCGGTAAGATATGAGCGAAGCCAATTAAGAAGAGAACCGTGGAAGCCAAGTAACTATAATTTGGCAATTACAATGTCATGATTAATTTTATCAAATGCAGTCGAGAGATCGGTGTAAATAGCGTCGACTTGATGTCCCTTTACCATCTCGCGTATGATTGAAGAGGTGTATTGTACGAGATTTGTAGCAGTAGATCTCTTCAGCATAAATCCGTGTTGCTCGGAGGCAATGTAGCTGGAACAATTGTACTTCAAATAATCCAGCACCAACAGTTCAAATAGTTTAGAGACTGCACATAAAGCAGCGATACCGCGATAGTTCGAAACCGATTGCTTATCACCCTTTTTGAATATAGGAAAAACGAACGAGAACTTCCAGATCTCGGGGAAAATTCCAGAATTCAACGAGAGGTTGAAGATCGATGCTAATGGTGAGAACAAAACTTCAATGCAATTCTTAATGACGAGCGAAGGTATTCCATCTGGACCAACGGAGACAGAATTCTTGAGACGGAGGCTAGCTTTCCGTACGTCATCACCCGAAATTGGTGGATGCGACCCAATGTCACGATGTATAGGAACCGAGTCTTTATCTTCTAGTTTTTCGTTCCATTTTGCTAACACCAAGTTCAATGCGCTTTCACAGGAATGGCCTTCCCGATATTCGGATTGTTCTGGTATTAGCAAAGAATTACGATTCAAATATTCCAACAGCTGGCCTTTAACAACAAGTTCCAAGATTTTCTCTAACGTGTGCAACATGTTGATGGGACGAAACTCTTCGGCTTTAATCGTTCCAGCAACCTTTTGAATGTTGTTCCCTAAATACTCTTTCCATACTTGAGGCACATGCCCAGTTATCAATGATTTATTAATAAGGTCCAGCAGAATGTGACAAATCACATGAAAGCAATCGTGAACTACTCTAGCATTACCGTTATCTACTCCAGCCGTTTTTTGTAATGAGAAGCAAATGATTTTAAGTTCGTTCAATTGGGTAATTGGGTGAATAATTTTCAAATATACAACTACTGTTAACCGGCTGTTTTATTTCATCAGGTTCATCGACCAGTTCAATGGATTGATTGATCAATGAAACACTGTTAACAAAATAATTGTTGAATTTGGATGCTATTACTTGCTCAGATTGTTCTAATGTGCCATTAAAGATTATGGACCGCGGTTTGGAATTACTAGGCCTTAACAAAGATTTCAATTTTTTTCTCCATAACTCTTTACTGTTGTTTTGATGCTGATCAATGTTCCTCTGAAAATATTCACAACGAGTTTTTTTTTATCGATCGTGAATATTTATTGCACGCGATGGTGTACATGTTCCAATGATTATCACTCTTTGTCCTACAAAATCTTTTGCACCATTTGTCCCTCTTACGTTTAAGGCGTGAAAAATTCAAATTGTACCAGCTGTTCGTGTGTTTTAATAGACACATATTTTTGATCAACTAGCTGATTTGTACACGTTTTCAGGACACTAGTTAAAACAACTGTAGATTCATCTATGTTATTCGAATGGAATGTAAAATCCAGGCTTCTCACAACAAGGCTCGAAATAGGTTGCTTCGAATATTTCCTCCAGCACTTCAATTTCACAAAATCTTCGCTGTTCATGAAATTATCCAAAACATTAATAATTATGGTCTCGTGATCGGTTATTTTTAAGTTAACATCCGTTGATCAACGAATGCTATCAAAATTGGACACATGGTCAATTGAAGTTTTACTGTGCCGGGAAATACGCGTAAAGTCATTCACTGTTTGTTTTAGATTTAAGAAATCATCTAAACGTTTGAAATGCTTCGAATTATGGCTATCACATCAATTAATATTAAAATCACCAGCCAGTATATTTAGTTTGCTAGGATCAATGAACAGTTCGAGCCAGTTCTCTAAATTTTCAACAAGACGCTGGTCGCTGGAGCTGGGAGAGTGATATAAAACACCATAATTACCCATCTTCATGCCTCGGTCCACTGTAATGCCTAAGAACCAGTTGCCATCAATTACTTCGTTTAGTCGAACATTGAATTGAACTGATTCTCTGACATAAATAGCAACACCGCCAGTATGTCTAGAATGTAATAAACAAGCAGCAACATTATATCCCGGAATACTATATTGATCAAATGATTCAATTTCAATAATGTGGGTTTCTGATAATAAAACTAAAAGTGGACGCTTTCCCTCAACAATCTGACGTAATGCTACGTAATTTGTTGATGACTCCGAAATATTTAAATACAAAATATGAAATTGATTCACAATTCTTCTGGAACATGGTTGCTATTTATTGAAACGCAAGTTTCCTTTTCTCAAATCATAAAGTTTTTTTGTAAACTGAGCAGAACTAAATGCGGCATGGTTGACATCCAGGTTCAATTTGCGCTCTTTAATAGTTTTTAAACAATTAACACATTTCAATACAGTTGACTTGCACTCAGATGTTTTGTGTTTTTGACTGCATCTAGAGCACGGCTCACAATTTTTGCAATATATGCTCTTATGCCCAAATTCTCCACATTTGAAACATCTTAGAGGTTCATATTTACATGACAAAAGTGCCTCAGTCTTATTTTGATACAGGTGTGGAGTTGGATACAGCCTCGGTAGTATATAAATTTTGAAGATTATTTTGCATGAATATCCCCATTCGTAGTAGATACTGATCCAACTTCCTCACCTCAACAACAGATTGCAGTTGAAAATTTGATATACTGCATGAAAAATCCACTTAAAATGAAAGAAATTCAAATTAATATTAGGTTGGGGAATAAGCAATCCATTATTTTTGGGTGAAATTCAAAATATTTTTAATATGCTTCTGATTGTCCGATTTGGGTGAAATATGAACTGTTGTGAACATTTGTTGTCATAGGAGTCTTGGTCCTTATTGACGAAAAACTCAAGCAATAGATTTTTACAATCTTCTCTTGATTCCAACTTCTTATTACTCTAAAAGTTTTGCAATGCGAGAAAAAGATGGTATTCACTTGGTGCCAGGTCCGGACTATACGGTATATGCATTATCTTTTTTTATTTGTCAATTCATCAAGGGGCTTTAAGGGCCTCAATGATGTACTTAAAAGTATATAAAAATCTAAATCTAAGAACATGAATCAAATGACATCGTATTACAATTAATTACATCAAATTACAGTCATCACATATCGAAAATACACATAAAAATAATAATCACGTGGCAACTCCGACGAAGAAGCGTTCGGGATCGGGAATGTTAATCGAACAGCCTGGCTACCCTGTTGAAAAGTCTTTGCAGACCACTTAATCCACCGAACATGCCGTAGTTTGTACGTTGTGTAGGCAATCGTAACATCGAGTTATTTCGGAGAGCGCGAGGTCGAACGTTGGAATTTGTTTTTTTTTCCAGAAGAACGGGACAATCGATGCGTCCTTGTAAGGTATCGGCTATCATCAAAGCTCTGGCTATGTCTCTACGAACCGACAAAGGTTCCAAGCTGATCAGCTGACAACGACTCTGGCAACTCGGTAATCGGAGGGGGTCAGTTCACGGCAATCTGCCCAGAGTGTACTTCGTTGAACTGATTCGATCCTTTGGACACCGTTGTTGTAGTGTGGAGTCCAAACAACTGCACCATACTCCAAGATGGAGCGAGTAGGGGAGCAGTAGAGAGACTTAAGACAGTAGATGTCGGATGGAACACAACACCTCTTCTGTTGGCCAATTCTGGACGTTTATTGTCAATTGCTAGCTTTAAATGGTCCACGTATTTTACTGTAACAGTAGCAGGAACCATTAACACCATTCACATTTTCAACGAACTGGCTTGCATTTCCGCCTCTATAAAAGAAAAAATATAAAATGTATCGATTTTTTTTTCGTTGACTTCCATTGTTAACACCCTGTAACTCACAACAGAATGGAACAAACAAAAAATAGCAAAATATTTTGTTTTAGTATGAAATGTCACCTTTACAACGAACCTAAATCTGAAATTGTATCGATATAACGCTAGATATTGATCACTAAAGCCAGCTACCGAGGAAATAATGGATTACTTTTTCCCCAACCTAATGTTCTAAACTCGTCTTTCTCGTTTGTTCTGGCAACATAACCAAGCTGGGATGAAAATATTGAAAGCGAGGAGGTTTCGGAAAGTGTTTTAATGTCTCAAGAGATTACCGTAATCTTCACAAATCTCATAAGGAATCGAGAGGCGGCGTCCTCATTGCTATCTAAAGGCGGGGTTAGGTTGTAGAGCGTTACAACCTAACCTCGCCTTCAGACGGGCTTCACGGATTTTTTTTTTAAATTATTCAGACACTTATTTCCATGTTCACCCACACTAACACGTCTTCAAAATACTATCATACAAACACATTGGTTTTAAGTTGGCTGGTTTCTGCTAAGATGAAAGAAGAAAAAAAATATTTCGATTTCGGTCGCGCACTCCAAACGAAAAACGAACACACTTTTTGAACATTTCATTGGTGGAAAAATTGTTCAGTAAGTTTATTTTGATTAGTAGTTTACGTTCGACATCAACTTTTGTTGTTATGGTAACAAAAAATTACAGTTTTTCGGCAAAAACCATAACTCGCATTGAGTCGGATTTTTTTTCGCAGATGAGCGAAAAAAAATCCGACTCCTGCGGAAGTGTAACCTGCTGAAAATTAACATCGGATACAGCTGTTTTGCAGAAATAGAGTTTGTTGTTGTGTTTTATATAGGTTTGTTCTCCAGCATGGTATGGGGACATGACGAAGTAGATCCTGAAGACACTTCGGGAGCGATGGTGAATACTACAATGTTCCTGGTCATTGAACAAAAAAACACAAAAGGCTGTGTTTGGAGAACAGTCAAATGTGTCAGGCCTACTTGTAGAACCCAGAAAGTTCACTGGATCCGCTAACAAAACTAATCCGGAGTCTACTGAATTTAAAAACATGAAAAAATCAGATTTTTCTCGGAATCCTCATTTAAATATTAATTTACCGAACTTTCGGACTGAGGCTACGAAATCCTATAAAGTCCAGATGTTTTGCAAAACTCCCGGTCGCCCACGTATGATCACCACAAAGAAACCATCAACTTCGAAGCGAGCGTATGTTCTACCTATTGATGTCAGGCATGATAGAATGGATCATTTTCAAAAACATAGAATGGAGGCCTTTCTTGTTTACAAATATGACCGAAGATTTCTGTGGGCCTGAATCATTAACTGCACTATGGAAAAATGAAGGTTTCCACACAGCTATCGAATACTCTATATTTATAGATAACGTCCAAAAACCATTTGATTATGCATTTGAGGAAGTCTCTGATTACACTAAAGCAAACTACCAATTGATTCGGTGTAAGCTTATCTATATCAATTGGCAGGGTTTATTTAGAATTGTGGAAAACATTGAAGTAGCAGTGACGACTTTTTACTCGGTAATCAATGAAATTATAAAGGAAGAGATAACAACAAGAAGAAAAAGAAGAAGAAGCACAGAAGTACAAAAATCTAAAAAATAAAAAAAACCATTTGACGCATTAAATAAGCTTGACGTCTCGGAAGGTCCAGGTCCTGACGGAATTCCACCGGTATTTATAAAAAATCTGGGAACTGAAATAAATCAACAAAAATGATCGTGGAATATCAACTATTTCTTGCATTTGAAAACTTTTTTAACAACTAAAAACACGAATTACGAATAAGCAACACGGTTTTTCAAAGGACGCTCAACAATAACAAATTTGCTGGAATTTGTCACATTCGCTTTGCATGCAATCGATAATAGTAATCAAATTGAAGCTCTGTACACAGACTTTGGTAAAGCTTTCGGTCGTGTTGATATACCATTACTCCTCCTTAAACTTCAAAAAAATAGGAATATCGAATCATATTTGACTAACCGTATGCAAATAGCAAGATTTAATGGAAAAAAATCGAAACCAGTATCTGTTCTTCAAGGCTCTCATTTGCTACATTTTTTTTCATCTTATTTGTTAATGATATTTGCGTTTTTCTTATCTTACTTCTTAACTAGGCGAACCTAGCCAGAATATTCTCCTGCCTCCAGGCTTCTGAATGCCAAAGGGGGACTAGGCTCTGCGGAATGCACGTATCTGTTTGCTCGTGCTGTTTTAGTCCTGACCGAGGAATTGTCGGACAATCACGCAAGTACTAAGTATGATGAACTTTTGGATGCCGGCCAATTTCTTCTCGATGTTCAGCACCTTTAGCGCTTCCAGAAGAGTCTTCGGGATAATTCCAGTTCCAGAGAGAACGACTGAAACAATTCTTGGGACCTAACTTAGCCCCTACGATTCTTTGAGTTCCACGGCCAATGGTCGATACTTGCAGATTTTGCGACCGTGAGTCTCCTCCATATTCTGATTCAGTGGAATAGCGACATCGATGATGGTGACATGTCGGTCGCACTTGTCATGCACCATACTATCTGTACGGTTGTGGTGGATCGAGAAATCGGTCAGAACAGTGCGATCCAAGTGCATTCCGGCCTCTTTGAATGCTTTCCTCACCCTCCTCACAAGATCTTCTAGGTCAGCTTTGCTCCACTTGACTACTCCAAAACTGAAGGTCAGCAGGGGAACCGCGATTGTCAGAGCGGTGAATCCCGATGAGCTGTGGGAATCCGAAATATTTATATGATACTGCACGAACCCATGTCTCTTATAAGCTCGCCATCATAGACCTCGTAATCTCCGGATTCGGTCTGCTGTCCTTTCAGCAGATGGACACAGCGGCACTCGTCGAGGCCGATTTTCAAGCAGATGTCTCTGCTTATGTCTTCGACAACCCGGATAGCTAAATCTAGACGCTGACGTGAATCAGCGTAGACCTTGAGATCGTCCATGAAGGTATGGGTCACTTCTTCGTGTGCACCGTTATCTTATAGCCATACTAGCTGACCCGGCCAACTTCGTCCAGCCCAAAATTTATTTTTCGTTATCACATCCACTTTTTTTTACTAAGCGTGTTCATTGATTGATCTTTTAATCTACCCATTAAAATTTTTTTTGACTATAAAATTTCCGTACTTCTACCAAAACTCGACATTATAATATCAGATTATTTTCAGACACAATTCTCGTGCAAGATTTTTCATCTACTTGCAAATAACATGTTTCTTCGTTACATGGAATAAATGTTTGATACAGAAAATATTATAGAATGAAGATGGCCCTAAATCGGACAATTTCATCCTCTAGTTTTGCTCTTATCAACACATTCGGCGATCCATTTTTATTCATATAGATAGAAGACGATATAGGAGTGCGTTTTATCACATTAAAATCCATTTCCACTTTCGAACGAAGATCAATTTCGTTACCGCAAACATCAAATGAACGAACAACGCTTGTCAATATGTAATTGTAGGGAGTCTTCGTAGCCACTTGGTTACGCGTTCGCTTACCAAGCGATCGATCGTAAGTTCAAACTCAGGGTCCTCAATTGTGACCATCTTTGTGTTGTTATAGAATAACTACGTTCACGAAACCATCACCACCAGCTATGGAAATCGATTCACGGTGGAACAAAGATCGATTCATCCATACAACTGCTCTGCTCTGCAAGAAACATCGGGCTGCCGTTCTATAAATAACCCAACAATGATCAATATCAACTGTCTCAGCTGTCCGGTCTGTTGAACAATGGAAGAACAGAAAGTATACCCTTACGCCTAAATGGCTACTACTGTATAATTTACCATAATGTAATGGAACAGAAAACTTAACGCCTAAATCAAAACATAGAATGGACTACTGAACTACTAACTACTGTGTAATTTACAATTTATTGAAACATAAACATATGTACATGTACACGATTAAAACCCGGCTCTGTTACAGCTAAAATGCTAATGAGCCTAATAAAAAAATAAATAGGATAAAAAAAATGTAATTGTAATTGAAATGAAACTAAATTAGTCATATTGAGGTTTTAGGGTGCAATAAATGTTTATGTGGTAATTAGAGTCTCCACCTCTCTCTCTAAAGGGAGGGGGCTGCCATACAAATGAAACACAAATTTCTGCATTACTCGAGAATTAATCGCACAAATGAAATTAAATTTGGCATGTGGAGGTTTTAGGGTGCAACAAATGAATCTATGGTGGTAAGATACCCCTCCCTCCTTTCTTAGGAGGGGCTGCCATACAAATGAAACACAAATGTTTGCATTACTCGAGAATCAATCAAGCAAATCAAACCAAATTTGGCATTTACCTAACGGAGAAACATGTTATTTGCAGGTGGTTGAAAAATCTTGAACGAGAATTGTATCTGAAAATAATCTGATATTATAATGTCGAGTTTTGGTAGAAGTACTAGGAATTTTATAGTAAACTAGCTGTACCCTGTCACGCTTTGCTGTGGCACATTGTGGTTGCATGGTTGAGTTGAATTTTGCATTATTTTATGTTGTAACAACAATCCTAGATGTGTTTGGTTGTTTTGTATATTGTATCATAGTTTGAGCTCAAACGGTTCCGCACTTTTCGAGTTTTTGACGCGTACACAAACGAACAGAACATTATTATATATAGAGAGAAGGTAATTGTAAAGGGTAGATTAGAAGATCAATCAATGAATAATTCTGCAATTAGACCCATGAACAGCGCTTAGCAGGAAAACGTGAATGTGATAACGAAAAATAAATTTTGGGCGGGACGAAGTTTGCCGGGTCACAGCTAGCAAATAAATGAATAAATAAAAAATGAAGTCTTAAGTGAGGTATAGAATCATAAGTTTCCTTCAGTCGATATCATCAGCATTCCAATTGAGGCAAGCTTGTTTAGGATCCGTTGCTCCAATCTCCTTCGCCATAGAGGCTCACGCCTTTCACGGAGATGTTGGAGCAGTTTGCCTGTAGGCCTCACACGGTATTCCAAACTTTTAGCGGTCGCCACAGCAGCACAGTAAACTTTCAGTTGCAGCTCCTCCATGTTCTCAGCAACAACCAAATGCAGCAGAAGAACGTGCTTGTTCATGAGCTTAACTGCACTTGTCAGTCTGTGGGAATGCTGCAACTTCGGAATCCTGGGGCGCGACAATGGATCCGTGTCGCGAAACTGTGTGACCGCCTCGTCGTAATGGAAGACCAGATCGCGTAGTAGCTGTTGATCTGGTTGTAGGTCTTCCGGCTCAGGGGGTTGTTGTACTGTGGCCTCCAGGCCTCCACTGGTGTTGATTCTTGTGTCCCACTCGCGAATGAATTGCTAAGCCGCACTGAACTTCGTCTCGACACATCGTTTTTTCTGTTTGTTCTGGAGCTTAGCTCTCTCTGTGTCTGCTGCTTGATCGTACTATTCGTCGCATGCGTATCTTTGCTCCATTTTCTGGATGTATCTCCTTTGCCCGGGAGACAGCGGGGCGGCAAGGTATATTAGAGTCCTACCCTACCGAGGTGGATTTCGGGGAGGATAATAGCGCTCTAACTTGTTCGTACTCCCTCATTTAGCCACTTTCGACACCTGTCGGAGCTAAGATCGATCACACCCGAACTAAAAATGTCGTCATATGATCTTCATGCAGACGTGAGATAGAGACAGTTGAGACCAACGGACAGACTCTACCCTTGCTGATAAGAACCAAATTTGTTTATTTTTTTTATTAAATAAATGTGCAATACATTAAATTCAGATCTCTACTGTCAACAATTGGACCGTTCGAATCTGGCCTTGATCAGAAAGTCTAGAATTGGCCGACAGAAGAGGTGTTGTCTTCCATCAGTACAACGCAATGCCACACAACTCCAGAAGCTTCATTGGGATGTTTTAATGTATCCACTATATAGTCCGGAATGACACCAAGCAATTACCCTTTTCTCGCATTGCAAAACTTCATGAGCGATAAGAAATTGGAATCAAGAGAGGATTGTAAAAATCTATTACCAGTGTATGAGGAACAATGAGGACCAATACTTCTATGAGAGAGGCATTATGAAGCTACCTTTAGAATGTCAACAAATTTTATCATAGAACGATGCATATTGGACCCGAATCAGACAATATGAAGCATATTGAAAAAAAGTTTTGAGTTTCACGCGAAAATAATGGAATTCTTCTCCCCAACCTAATATGATTGAGGTAAACAGATTCTCTTGCGCTTTTCAAAACGCAACGAACAGGATATTTTGCCTTGTTAAACGACAACAACCACTGAAGAAAATCTTTACCAACATTTAATTCAAACTATTGAGGAACGCAAATAAATCGATAACCAAGCATAGAATCAAACTGGATTCCTGACATTTAAGCCAACGCTACATTGATATATCATATACTAGCCGAACGAAGCATCTGTTTGATTCCGTAATCTACCTTTTCCAGCATGATTACGAAATAGTGCTATACTCGGCAGCGATCGGTCACCTGTAGCCACGACACACGGCCCAAGCATCTGATGTTTGCGTTCGAGCTCACATTGCTTCGGAGCCCAGGGCGAAACTCCTTTCCTCTTCGGACTCCCACGACGAGTACCGGCCGATTAGGCCTAGCAAATTATGCCCTCGCATCGCAATTGCATTTCGTAATCTAGCGATTAATACCTCTCACGACTGAGTACTTGTACTTCGCCACACTGTCTACCAACAACCGCTAACTAGGCAAACCGCGCATGGGACGAGGAATAGGAAGGCTCTGTGGCTATCGACCGATTTCATCCATCATTTTCTCCGCCCACCTGGGACCTTCCTATAAAGCATATACATACTGCATTAGTTGGTCGCACGACGGAGGAAAGGTCGTTATTGTTTCTGAATTGAAATCAATTTCTCAACACATTCTGATACCCGTAACTATGGGGCAAAGAGGATGCAGTCAAAGTCTTATTTCGAAAGTGCTCAAATACAAAAGCTTTTTTTCATAATTGTAGCCTCGCGCGCGAAAACGGCTTGCATACGATTGGCGGGAAATCTCCTGCATCGAAGCCATAGCCGCAGAGGAATTTCTTGATTATTTTTATTGATATGCTTTTCTCTTGTTATTGTTCAGCGCCGATACGGTTAATACTCCGGACCGAATCGGGCGGAGGCAGGGCGCGCGATTGTTGTAAATGTTGCTCAAATGTGCATTTTTCAGAAGGTCGATCTCGCGCCGAGCATGTTTGTTTATACATTGTGCATGCCGGCGAGGACCAATTGTGTTGGTACTCCTTGCCATCGGCGGATTGTCTGCAACTCGGAGGGCGGAGGAAGTGTTTCGTACGAGCAACTCGGAGAGGCGTGACAATTGTCGTGATCGATTAACGTAATTAATCGTGTCTGCTGGAACAATGAGGTATCTTTTCAAGAACACGATGCGGGCGTTTAAAATCAAATGCCTTTCTGCGCTAATTGTTTCAATCATTGGTGATTTTAGAACGTGACTGAAGGAGACTTTTGCAATACTCTTTTTTGACTGCCCGTGAATTGAGGCGACTCCAGGAAGTTTATGGAACGCTCCGAATTACACAATGTTAGGCCAACGAATGGTGTAGGAAACATAACGATACCACGAGCTTTGTTTAAATACCATGTACTTGACGTTCGGCAATAGCTTCATTTGCGTGCAAGTTATGAAATCAAAATGGAATAGCGTAAATAATTGATACCGATCAATTTTGAAACCAAGTATTTGTTTCCTTCTGCGATGCACAAGTTGTCTGGTTTAAGTAGCATACGTTAACTGCCACAAATCAATTCAAGTGGCTGTACGAAGTCTAGTAAACTTCATACGAATTGATTCACAGTTCCTACTCACGAGTGAAATATAGCTTGAACACGTGCTTATAAAATATCAACTCCACATTGTCCAATTTCGCGCTGTTCATAATAATAGGTCCGAAGTTAGATCGAAGTTATTGTTATGTTTAATATGATTCGAAAATAGTTCCTCAAATATACACAACTATGCTTTTACCCGATTGTGGTATGATTGTTTTCGAAATAACACTTTTGTCATAATTTCATTTCAAACGCAGAAAAAACACGTCAATTGTCAGCGCAGACACAGTAAATTGTTCATGGTTTTCAAGGTATTGAACTTACAGCGAAATTATTGAGGTGAGTGTGGTGTCAAATCGACCAGGAATGTCACGATGTCCCAGATATAGGGTTGGGGAAAAAGAAATGTCGTATTTCTGATCGAAATTTAACGCTTTATTTAACATACTTAAAATTATCCAATTTAAGTCAAATGCCGTTTAGAAGGCAACTTCATTATCCCTCTCTTATAACCTTATAATAAAGTTTAATGGCTTGCGTGGTTTTGTAAAATCATTTCGAGAAGCAACGATTCTTTCTTGTCTTTGCGAGTGGTAATATGTCGCAATTTGTTTATCTATATCAATGCACGCATTGCACTGAGTATTTAACGAGAAGCATCTTCCGTGCATCGCCATTCATCAAACACGCGTCTAACAGATGCACACAGTTGCAGCGATAAAAATGAAACAACGGGAAAATGACCGTTTATGAAAAATCATTTCTCGACTCTCGATCAAAATTGTCAACAAAGCTAGGAGCTTGTTGCATCAGAATAGAGCCGCTGCGCACGGGAGCAAATACGAATGGCTACTTAAAATATTTCCCGCGGGCGCTGGCCCTTTGGAGCGCCAAAATCCAAGAATTTTGAATAGCATTTTTTCCTACAATTAATTTTCCCAATTATTATATTTCATCTTTCAATTGTGGAGAAAACACCCATCATGAGTAGTTGCTTCTGTCCGTACATTAATAAAACCAATAACCTCTTCCCCTTACATCAATACCCTTTTGATTATTGGCTACGCATACCTGGGCGCCAAAAGAGATGCATGGAGCCAATACAGAGGGGCGTAGGGGCACCGAAATAGGCCGTGAATGGCCGTGCGATGTTTTACAGTTAAAGTCTGTTTCAGTTAGAATTTGGTCGCATAAAGTAGGACATTTCTTAGCATAGAAATAACGTACAAAAAAGGGAAGAATGTTATTTTGTAGGTTTATCAACTTTAAGCTAAAAAACATGAACATTATTCGTCATCTGTTCGAATGAATTTTCGAACTTTTCGTGTGATACCACCAATCATTTTCTGCGCAGTACTGCTGGTAACTGTTTTTGCTATCTTCTTGGAAAAGTGGTGCATTCGAATTGTTTTTTTATGGTTCTGCCACGTTTCTTCATTTTGTTCTCCATATACCACTGGATGCCATCTCGGCTGTAATGGCAGCTTGTCAAGTCAGGCCAGAAATTCACTGGATCATTGTGTGATAGAATGAATGGCAAAATCCTGTTCTGAAGACACTCTTCCTTGTAATTGCTGCCCCAGTGATAAAAAACCATTGTCTTCGTTCCACAACTACAGATCCCTTGCCAAATAATAAACTTACGGGCAAATTTATCTGCGTAAACAAATTTCAACCTACCCTACGCTTGACAAGGTACAATTTGTTACCGACTATTCGTCTAAAAATCCATTTTTACGTACCCTATGATCAGAAAGTATCGGGATTTTTAAAATAAAACAAAATAGAGTTAAATTTCAGACAAATTTATGTTATCCCTTTAAAAATACGATTCATCTGAAGCAACATGTGTCATTGCTTGACCCAGTCCTCCATGCATCCCTGGTAGGCCAACTAAAGGATAGCTTTTAGTTTCCTCGTAGCATTCTTTTTGATCTCATCGATCGACTGAAATCTTTTTCCACGAAGGCAACTTCAACTTCAACTTCAACTAGGGAAACTAGAAAAGTCTCGCACGGGGTTATCAGGTGAATACGGTGCTTACTCGGTGGTTTTTACTTGATGTTTGGTTAAATAATTCAGTACAATTCTGGCTCGGTGCGATAGCGCGCGTTATCATCATGCAAAATCCAAGAATTGTCGGCCCACATTTCTGGTCGTTTGCGACGAACAGCATCCCTCAAACGCTTCAAACGAATAAATAATATTCTTTGTTGACTGTCTAACCCGGTGGAAGGTACTCATAGTGCACTACGCTTTGACAATCGAAGAAAACAGTCAGCATCACCGTCACTTTTGAGCGGATTTGACGCTACTCGGACGATTATTGCTTTGTTTCTATGTCAAATGCATAGACCCATGTCTCGTCGCCGGTAATTATCCGTTTCACGATGGGTGGATCACTTTGGGCTTGAGAAATCGTCTTTTCAGCAACTGTCTGTTGATGGTGTTGATGGCACGAAATTCAGGTCCTTCGAAACGAGCCTGGTTGCCACGCGTGTCATACCCAAAACATCAACGACAATATGCTGTGCCGTTCCATATGCAATGCCAAATTCACTATACATCTTTCTCAAGCTGGTATGACAATTTTCAAGCAACATTTCTTTCACTTTCTTCAACTTTTCATCGGTGTTCGATGTCTCCCGGTAATGTTTGAGTACGGTATTTACAGTCAATTTTGGAAATTTGAGGAATTTTGCAATGTTTCCTCCCGACCACGTCGGGGGTTCCCAATGTGATTGTGCGAATTTTTGTTCAATCTTGTCGGATTTTGTACTACTGAATAAAGACCCGGATCAAAACGCTGTCAATAGTTTCTCGATGTGACAACTAGGGGCGCTGAAGTGAATAAAAATAAGCGACTAAATTCCAGCTGAAACACACTTTATTTCTTAAGCTGCATTATAAGAACTCATACTTCTAAATAATGTCTGTGTTATTGAAAGGCAATTTTTGTGCTGGAATGAATGAGCTTGCTAGTCTGGTTTACACTAAAGTAAAAATGGCACAGACCGCGCATCGTGCGGAGATATCGGAGATGCTATTTTTTTCGTTTATAAGTTATGATTTTTCAAAGTTAACCGGTGACCCGAAAAATAAAATCATCAAATCATGTCTGAGAAACGGTACAGGTGTGCTAGCTGAGCAAAGTGACGAGCAAAAGGTTACTTTCAAGATATAAATCAACAGAAATTAGTATGAACATTATAGTTTTATGGTTTTGAATATGAGTGACACGAAAAATGTCACCCATATTTGTGTCACAAACGTGTTAAATATGCGCTCACTATTATATAGCAAGAAACTTGATATTTCAAAACGAAAAAAATGACAGTATGACGGTTTCATGAATTATTTGTCGACATTTCAATTCAAATAACCATTAATACAACACAGCGTTAATCAAGTTCAAGCGTTACCCAAAAAAAAAATCCAAAAACCACAAATGAAACTTCCGGGGACGGTCAGTCAATCAATCATACCAACATACCCTAACATCGATATACTAAGTCACACCCACTGACCACAACTAATTGGACTGCGTGCGATTTCGATCGAATTACGACCGGACACTGCCCACTCCCAATACTGACCACATTTCATCAATTAGCAAATAAACTGCGATGGCTCCCAAATTCATTAAAATTCAATCAGATCTAGGCAGTAACGACCAGACCCGAACAATCTCCGTGGAAAACATGATTTTGCCTTGAATGCATTCAGGTGATACGACACCGCTCGGCGCTCATTTGGCGTGGCTTTCATTAGCATTCTTAATTTTTCGCCTCGCCAAATGTGAGTTCAGGTTACGATTTGAAAATGCATCAAGTCGTCAATAATGCTACAGTTACTGTCCGATTTGAATGCACGCAATAAACAAACAACAAAGCAGCATAACTAGACGGAATTGATTGGCTAGCGGAGCATAATCGCCACCTGGTGGCGGACGATTAAGGGCCGTCTTCCCCCGATGAGGATTTGGTCGGCCAGTTGGTTGGCTACGGTTGGCTCATGTGCACGCGGTATGTCCGATCGGTGCGAACCGCTTTCGTAAGTATTCAAATCATTTGCAAATCAGCAGTGGCTGGCAGAATCGATCGATTCGAGTGACGAGCCATAACAAACGCTCCGGAATCGGTGTGTAATGCGTTGGAAAGTGTGGTGAATATGAAAGTACTGATTTTTGAGTTCTTAACGGAGCGTATGTTCGAAGTGACGGCGTATGGAACGAAGTTTCACTAGGGTGATCGTCAGTGAAGATTGTTTAATTGCTGCAAGGCAATCCATTAACATACAATTAATAATCAACTTTTTTCTCCAACTTATTGGAGTGTTTAACAATTATTATACAGGTGTTCTTGTTCCGTAGTTTCAATGAATGTGTTCATAAAGTTTTAAGAGAGAAGTTCTCGGGTGATTCCAAATTATTAGTATTCTGTAAAAAAAATGTTGCGAATGATAATAGCTGGACTGATTTGTTTATATTTCGATTATCAAACGTGAAACATTCTTCATTTCACTCAGAAGAATCATCAGACCTATCGATTGATCCCACGGATTGTAATAGAAGTTATCGCGAAAAGCCATTCGACCATTAGAGCGTCAATGTTTGTCGAACGCATAAATATGTAGGTGTAGTGCGCATTGCAGTTGTGTCAACATATAAACAGAGCTAGTGAGATGCGAAAAAACAACAGCATGTCGTTGAACTGATCTGGACGCAAGCCAAAACAGTAAGGACACAATCGTAATAATTGCGCGTGTTTGTGTGTGTAATGTGTGTTCGACGGAGTAATTATTTTCGGATTAATTGTTGCTACAAAGCACGTTCGCTGCCTTTCCTGTTGGCCGACCCAATGTGAAGGATGTGCAACAAATATGGGATAAAGTGCTGTTCTGTGCTGTTTTCGGTGGAGCCATTGCCGTACCGTTTCTAGAGCAAATAAGGTAATTAATGCTGAACGTGTGACAATGTCTCATGGAAAGGTTAAATTAGTCGAACATGTGAAAACGAGTATGTTTAGTATATCAATTCGAGGAAAATGAGAAAAACGTTATATTTCTTGATTATCTCGGCGATTTTCCATGGAATTCATTTGGTTCAATAGAGCACGGATAACCTAGGCTGTGAATACTGAGCGATTTCGGAAGTGTTGTGCACAAAACTTATAAAAGCAAAAGTCACATACCGATAATTCTACGAGTATTCTTAGCACATAGTACTTCCGTTGTACTTCTTGTTCCTGTAAATTACTTAAAACTTTGTTCGATCTGCAAATGAAAGAAAATCTCTGAACACTGCAATATGGAATCTTGCAGAGGTTTTGGAAATTATGGTTTCCCTTGACTCTAACTGTACAAGCCAATATTCATTTTTATTCTGCGCCGCAAGTGACGCTAAAAATATTCTCGCTTTATTATTAATTCTTAATTCATTCATATACATATTTTCAACATCCTCTAATTTCAGCTCTTCTTTTGCGTTCCTTTCATAACTGTTATTTATCGAATTTAAAAACAGTATATTACAATTATTTATCAAAATTAGCTTTACCTAATTTTAAATTAACATTCAAAATAGAATCTGATGAATTTAAAGCGCGAGGCAGCTTTTCATTCCACCATCTTTTTGCGGCTCGCATTGCAAAGACATCGCCCTAAGCCACACTCGCATTGCGGAACAAACATTCAGGGTTGGTTTTACCAACGAGTGTGTTCAGGATTGCTTTTGGGAAAACTCAAGTGACTGGCATCACTATCCCGACCAACAGAATATATGCATAGGCAGCATACGAAGGGCGAGATTAGGTTGGGTTCGGGCGATGTCTATGCAATGCGGGCCACAAAAAGATGGCGCCATGTGAGGCCCTTGGTTCCATCAACGAATGAATTCAGGGTTCCTTGAATACGATTTGTGTTTATAAACACATTTTGTCGTTACATGAGCGATGACCGATAAGTGATTTTGACGTATCGATCCAACATTTTCATGAAAATTTTTACTCAATTTCAGTCATAACATTCAGCTACAGTAAGCTTTTTCTATTATCTAGTGTTTAATTACAATCCTCAGAAACTAATGATATAGAGACATTCCAAATGAATTCAACAAATAACAAAGCATGAGTATTTTTGATTCGAATGAAAGTTTATATTCCGTTTGGATTGGTCTCAAAAACTATGAGTCGTACCGAAATAGTATCTTAGAAAGAGTTATAGAGCATTGATGTTCAAACATGGAGAAAATCTACACTGAGAAAAAGAAATAGTACTCTTTGTTTATATAGACCTAAGACAAGACGTGACAACTGGCTTCTTACTCTTCTTTCTGCATTTTCGTCAACCAAGTGCTAGATAACAGGGAGTTGATCCACGCGAGATGTGAAGGTTGCCAAATGTTATAAAATTTCGGAAGATTATTTTCCCATAAGAGAAACATGTGTTCTTCGTATCATGTATTATTTGAGCTGTACAATTTTTCATATTGATTATAGAATCGGGTGTAATATTTTAAACAGTTAGTATTTTCCTGTTATTTTGGTATCCAAAACAAATTTTAAATGCAGAGAAATCAAAAAGAAATAGAAAACGTACATTTGATAAAAGGAGTATGATATGTTGAAATACATGAATTGAATGAAAATTAACTTCTCCGTATCGAATTAATGTTCAATGTGAATGGAAAACTTTGTTTTCTTCATATGGTAAAATAATCTCTTACAAAAATGATATCTGAAGATAATTTTGTATTATAATAAATTTTAATGAGAATATCGGAAAGTGTATAGAAAATGGGTAAAGTTATGGTAAGAAAGACGTGCTTCAAGTAAATAAACAACACCAAGTAAAAATTTTCATTCAGATTTTGACAAATTTAAAACTGCCTTCGGGCCGGCTAATCGGATGTGGTGAGAGTAGTAAACCTTGTTAAAAACTAATTTTGTGTCCAGGTGTCAACATTGTATAGTTGTCATCGCGGATACACTTCATTTCGTTTTCACCGTGAAGTGTATACGGAAATAAGGCCTTATAATTCAACTCTGACATCGTTCAAAAACTAACAGTACTGTACAATGCTTCCCTCTCTTCGGGAACTGAACACAGGACGTAACAGAAACGAAAATATACAAAGAATCTCAAATAGAAATTTTCGCTAAATTGAAATATGAATGCAACTATTAGTCAATTTTGAATATATTTGGCAACACTGTGAAAATGTTGGAAATCCCATTTTAGTATATTTATCTTTGTCAACTGTTTTTCTCATCAACCAATCACTAGTCGAGTTGCAAGTGGTCCGAGTTTGACAGAAAAAGTGGTCCGGAATCGGCCCCCTATTGTCATGTCTCGTCTCAGATATAGACGAATTTCATGCCAACTCGACTGGCCGTTGGCAGCACTATCTCAGATAGCAGTGAAACGTTGTGGGTGTAAGGACATGTGTCATTTAACCCTCCTGTACTCGCGTGTAAAATCATAACACGTATACTCGCGCACGGTGTCACAGACCGAAAATTGAACTTCTCTGTAATGTTGCCATTGTGTGTTTTCCAGGCATTATTGGCATTTATTTGAGGAAGAGGGTATGATTGAATGAAAAAACTCCAAAAAAATGTGTTTTCTTCATCTTTATTATGTTTTAATGATCATCTAATTCAGCCTCCTCAAAACAGAGTAATTTTTGATACTCCAACACAAATAACGAAATTCGAAATTTCTGGAATACTGGAATACTGGAATATAAAGTTTGCATACTTCTAATATTCTTTGTCTCTGTATTTTTGATAAACTAGAAATTAACGCCTTTTTTTAGATGGGGCCTAAAAAGGATTTCTAGGAAATTCCTTTTCTTTGTTTTTGTTTTTGTGTTGTGTGAATAATGTCCATTATAAAAAAAATATCCCCGAAACTGTAACTTTCAAAAATTGCCATAAGCCACCGATTAGTTTATAGTTTACTGTTTACAATTATTCCACAAGTGAAATTTTTATCACAAGTGTGTATATGTATGACCATTATATTTAGCGAATACCTATACGAAAGTCAAATATTTATATTTTGCTTTTGAACGTATAAATCTAACGACGAATATATCGACGAATAGTTAATATATGGATCCGTTCAATCCAGTTACAAAAGGGACTGAGTTCAAACAAGAATAGTCCGGTAATGATCTTATTCATTATATGCAATATATATTCCACGCCACTAACATTAACTTATCTATTTCATTCAACAATATTCTAGAATATGAAAAAAGTCACTTGTCCAAAAAAGTTACTCCTATACTCGCGTCGGTGTGCCAGACCGAAAGTGTTAAAAAAAGTGGCACACGTCCCCTTTGTACCAATACATGCGATACGCAAAACGATGACGAACGACGAATAACGAAGGTAGAGAGAATCGCAAAGTCGTAGTGTTGATATTTTCTGAGAAATGAACGAATTATTGATTTCTCGGTCTGACAGACCAATGCGCGAGTATAGGAGTGTTAAGCAACTTTGCATACTTGAAAAATTCGAAAAACAATTGAACTACTTTTTGAAAAAAGCCAATTTTTTCTTAATTTTCTACAAAAATTTATAACTTAAAAACAATGATACCTACAAAATTTATGTCAAAGGAAAGAATATAGGAAATTATTTAAATTTTCACAAAAAAATACCGGGAATTTGTCGGAAAAAAATTTCTCTGAAAAAATTGTTATTTTAAAAATTTTAAATCATTTTTCTCAAAGACATTTTTTTTGAATTCCCACAAATATATATATATATATATATATATATATATATATATATATATATATATATATATATATATATATATATATATATATATATATATATATATATATATATATATATATATATATATATATATATATATATATATATATATATATATAGAGTATTCGACAAAGTTTTAGATCTCATTAAAATATGAACTTTTGTCGAAGACTTCAACTTTCTATCTGTTATAGGTTTGAAGTTGAAAAAATGTTTTGCTCGTAACATTTTTGTGTGTAAATTCTCACGTTTGACATCTTCTTGACATGTTTCTAAAAAAATAAAAGCGAGCAGAGCGTGTAAATTGCGATAATTTATACATAAAAATGTTATGAATTAAACACTAATAGTTTTTTTCAAAGAAAAAAATTAAAAAGTTGTTGTTCGAATTTTTTTTTCGATGTAAATGTGCCCATCTTCCGATGTATGGGTGACTTGTTGTAAATTCTAAGGGCTATTGATATCTATTTTTTTAGAATTTAAAGAAAAACATGTTTTCGAGAAAAATCGATCTTAATATACGATATATTTTTTTTTCAATGAATTTTTTTCCCAAAAATTTGTTTTTTAGATGCTTCGCTAACTTTTCTCTATTTAGAAATATGTCAAGAACATTTCAAACGTGTGAATTTACACACAAAAATGTTACGAGCAAAACATTATTTTTTTCAGGAGTCTTCATACAAAAATTACTTATATTCCAAAAACTATAAAAGATGATTGATTCGTTCGAGAACTCGCGAGCTGATCGGACAAGTTTGAGAATCGATCCGATAACGGTGTTTTTTTTTCACGCAGATCTATATTGTGCTTTTTTTCATCAGGGCTTGTGAGTGTAGCGAGCTCAATTAAAAGTGGTGCACGATCGAGACGCTGAGGATCCAGTTCAGATCAACACACATTCATCACACGCTACACAGCAGCGGCAAGTAGAAGTTTTTTTTTTTCTATTATTCCATGTATCATTCCTTCAACCTCCTGTGTACGATTTACACCATTGTCAAACATTGTATTTACCAAATCGGCAAGCGTTGGCATTAGGGGTGTACATCTTTCTTACATTACCGTTGAACTTTTGTTGAAACTTTTTTTCATTTTTGAATTTTATACAATAAAAAATTGAAATAAATATAATTTATATATACCTTGAATACAAATATAATTTATTTACTCATTTATTTTTTTCAATTTTTTATTATTATTCTACACTGTTCACATCGAACAGGTGACTAATTCATTATTATGGCTGAGGGTGGGGAGGATCCCCCATCCACGTCATTGAATGTTTCTGATGCTGACCCACCTCCTGAAGAGCAGGAGGATGAAGCAGACGTTGAGGAGGAAAATTCTGTGTATGAAGTAGAAAGTTCTGAAGATGAGGAAATTGATGAAAAACATGATTTTCGTCTAAAGGAATACCCGGAGGGATTCAAAGGTCCATTCATTGTATACTTTAGACGAAAATCAAAACCTCTTAATGTCATTCGCATCTCAAAAGAACTAACGCAGAAATTTTCCAAAGTTACTGAAATTACTCGGATGGGGCCAGACAAATTACGAGTTGTCGTCTCTTGCAGGACCCAAGCGAATGAAATAACGCGCTGTGATCTCTTTGCGATTGAGTATCGCGTATACGTACCCTGTTGCAACGTTGAAATAGACGGTGTAATAAACGAAAAGGGTTTGACTCGAAAAGAGATACTCGATGGTGTCGGTCGCTTCAAGAACTCTTCACTTAAAAGTGTGAAGATTCTTGAATGCGATCGACTGAAGTCTGTGTCACTTAAAAATGACAAACGAGTTCTCAATCGGACAAACTCTTTTCGAGTGACATTTGAGGGTTCCGCTCTTCCAAACTACGTTGCAATAGGTGCTCTTCGTTTACCTGTTCGGTTGTTTGTACCCCGGGTAATGAAATGCAACAAATGTATGCAACTCGGTCACACGGCCGCCTATTGTTGCAATAAACAACGTTGCGCAGATTGTGGAGAGAGTCATGATGGGACTTCTTGCGCAAAAGAGCGCAAGTGTCTTCATTGCGACGGGGCCCCCCATGATCTTTCTCAATGCCCGGTGTACATACAACGAGGGGAAAAACTCAAGCGTTCCTTAAAGGAACGTTCCAAGCGGACTTATGCAGAAATGCTTAAGAGTTCCGCCTCAACGACTCAGGACAATCCCTACTCCATTCTGCAGAACGGCGAGCCTGTTGCAGACGCTCCCAATGCAGGAAGTTCCGGTACATCGCAGGGTGCCATTAGGAAAAGAAAAATTACTTCTTTTCCATCACTCCCCAGAAAGAAGACCGAAACTTCCCAAGTTAGAATGAAACCTCGTATCGAACGTGCTGAGAATAGACCGAAGCAAGTACCTCCTGGTTTAAGCGGTTCTTCTACGCACCAGGGGTCCTCAGCACTTCCCGGAGCAGAGCCCAACACGTCTGTTCCTTTTTCGCGGTCGAGGCAACAGCCACAATCTGGTTTGCTTGCGCTTTCTGACCTGGTGGACAATATTTTAAATCTATATATATATAAATGGAGTGATGTCTGTCTGTCTGTCTGATTTATATGGACTCGGAAACTACTGAACCGATCAACATGAAAATTGGTATGTAGGGGTTTTTGGGGCCGGGGAAGGTTTTCGTGATATTTTGAGACCCCTCCCCCCTCTCTAAGGGGGGGGCTGCCATACAAATGAAACACAAATTTCTGCATTACTCGGAAATTAACCAAGCAAACGAAACCAAAGTTGGCATGTGAAAGTTTTAGGGTGCAATAAATGTTTCTATGATGGTTAGACAGTCCTTCCCCCACTCAAAGGGGGGGCTGCCATACAAATGAAACACAAATTTCTGCATTACTCGAGAATTAATCAAGCAAATGAAACCAAATTTGGCATGTGGAGGTTTTAGGATGCAATAAATGTTTCTATGGTGATAAGATACTCCTTCCCCCTCTCTTAGAGGGGGCTGCCATACAAATGAAACACAATTTTTTGCATTACTCGGAAATTAATCAATCAAACGAAACCAAAGTTGGCATGTGAAAGTTTTAGGGTGCAATAAATGTTTCTATGATGGTTAGACAGTCCTTCCCCCACTCAAAGGGGGGGCAATAAATGCAATAAATGTTTCTATGATGGTTAGACAGTCCTTCCCCCACTCAAAGGGGGGGCTGCCATACAAATGAAACACAAATTTCTGCATTACCTGAGAATTAATCAAGCAAATGAAACCAAATTTGGCATGCGGAGGTTATAGGATGCAATAAATGTTTCTATGGTGTTAAGATACTCCTTCCCCCTCTCTTAGAGGGGGCTGCCGTACAAATGAAACACAAATTTTTGCATTACCCGAGAATTAATCAAGCAAATTAAACCAAATTAGGCATATGGAAACTTTAGGGTGCAATGAATGTTTCTATGGTGGTTAGATACCCCTCCCCCCTCTCTTAGGGGTAGCTGCCATACAAATAAAACACAAATTTCTGCATTACTCGAGAATCAATCAAGTAAATGGGCGGGACGAAGTTTGCCGGGTTAGCTAGTGCTTTAAATATAAATGACCCTCTTAAAAGCATAGTATTATGTTTGCTTCCGATTGTGAGAACATTCTTGAAAGAAAAATGTGGTTTTTTAGCAGCGTTCATTTCCCTCGATGCCTGATTCAGTGCAAGAGCTCAAGGATTTGACCACTGTAATACAGTGGAATTGCAGAAGCATCATCCCTAAACTAGATCAATTTAAATTTTTAGTTCATAGTTCTAACTGTGATGTATTTTCCCTCTGTGAAACATGGCTTTCTTCAGCCGACGAACTGAATTTCCACGATTTCAACATTATTCGCCTCGATCGAAATGACTCGTTTGGTGGCGTACTATTGGGGATCAAAAAATGCCACTCCTTCTATAGAGTCGCTCTCCCATCGATGACAGGCATTGAAGTTGTCGCTTGCCAGACACAAATCAATGGCAAAGACCTCTGCATTGCCTCGATATATATTCCTCCAAGAACTATGGTTGGCCGCCATCAGTTTTTTGATATAATCGAGGCACTGCCGGAGCCGCGGCTAATCTTAGGTGACCTGAACTCCCATGGAACAGCATGGGGTTCACTCTACGATGACAACCGTGTCACTTTGATTTATGATCTGTGTGACAACTTCAAATTGACAGTTTTGAATACTGGGGAAGCAACTAGAATAGCCAACCCTCCTGCACGGGCAAGCATGCTAGACATATCACTTTGCTCTTCTTCGTTATCCCTGGATTGCACGTGGAAGGTAATCCAAGATCCCAACGGTAGTGACCACCTGCCAATAATTTTATCGATCGCCAATGAATCAGGTTCTCGTGAGTCAGTCGATATTGCGTATGACCTCACGAAAAATATTGACTGGAGAAAATTTGCAGAAATAATATCTGAAGCACTTGTTTCAATGCATGAACTTCCTCCACTCGAAGAGTATAATTTTATATCGAGTTTGATTTACGAAAACGCACTTCAAGCTCAAAAGAAACGTGTTCCTGCTACCACTTTACGACGTCGTCCTCCATCACTTTGGTGGGACAAGGAGTGTTCAAAGGTCTACCTTGAAAAATCATCCGCTTTCAAAAAATTCCGGAAAACTGGACTAGTGCAATGGTTTCGAAAGCACCAAGCTCTAGAAGCCAAACTAAAATGTCTGATTAAAGCAAAAAAGCGTGGATATTGGCGAAAGTTCGTCAATGGTTTGTCAAGGGAGACCGCTATGAGCACTCTTTGGAATACGGCTAGGAAAATGCGTGGCTGGAACCATACAAATGAAAGTGAGGAATACTCTGACCGTTGGATTTTCAAATTTGCAAGAAAGGTTTGTCCCGATTCCGTTCCTGCACAAAGCGTCGTACGCGACATTCCGCTCCAATGCGACTATGAGAATTTTTCGATGGTAGAATTCTCAATTGCCCTCCTCTCATGTAACAATTCAGCTCCGGGGTCGGACAAGATTAAATTCAACTTGTTGAAGAATCTTCCCGACTTGGCAAAACAGCGTTTGCTGAACTTGTTCAACAAGTTTCTGGAGCTGAATATTGTCCCGCATGACTGGAGACAAGTGAGAGTGATAGCCATACGGAAACCCAACAAGCCGGCTTGCGATCACAACTCGTATAGGCCGATTGCAATGTTATCCTGTATTCGTAAATTGTTAGAGAAAATGATTCTACTTCGTTTGGACAAGTGGGTCGAAACGAACAATTTGCTGTCAAATACGCAGTTTGGCTTCCGCCGAGGTAAAGGGACAAATGATTGTCTCGCGCTGCTATCTTCTGAAATCCAAATCGCATTTGCTCGCAAAGAACAAATGGCTTCCGTTTTTCTCGATATCAAAGGGGCATTTGATTCAGTTTCCATGGAAATTCTCTCAGAGAAACTTCATAATCGTGGACTTTCACCAATTCTGAATAATTTCCTGTACAATTTACTGTCAGAAAAGCACATGTTTTTCAATCATGGCAGCTTGAAATCTTCTCGATACAGTTTTATGGGCCTACTAGTGATCCCCGATAATCGTTCGATTAATCGATTAATCGAATACTTCCTACAGAAATCGAATATTAATCGAACGAATACTGCGCTGCCAATAATCGAAGCGAACGAATAATTTACGTCGATTAATCGATCCAAACCCAAAGAAAAAAAAACCTACGGCCACTGCAGTTTTATCCTGAAAATCAATCATAATCTTTGACGCACCCCTAACTGGTAAATTAAACTTCGTTTACGAGTTTAGGGGAGCGTAAAAGATAATAATTGAGGGGCTTAGAATGAAAGGGGTGTAAGTGATTTGATCGATTCATCTACATCGACTCTCTCTTTTGGTCAGCTGTATTTGACAATGTGGAAGATAGGTCAGAACCTCATCTATCAGATTCTATAGCAAACTTAAATTGGATCGTTTTTGCAATTGAGTTATTAACTAAAGAAAAAGTTGATGAAGAGAAATCGATCAAGTCACTTACACCCCTTGTATTCTAAGCCCCTCAATTGATTTTCAGGCGGGATGAACACTTTTTCGGCTCCGGATGGCTTTCTAGCAAAAAAGAAATATTAGTCTAACGAATTCGTTCTTTCAGTGCGACGATTAATCGATTAATCGATTATTTGGGGCGATTAATCGTATCGAATAACAAACTGCTGAAAAGTATTCGATTAGCTGATGAACGATTAATTTAAAAAATCGGGGATCACTAGGGCCTACCACAAGGCTCCTGCCTAAGCACCCTCTTGTACAGTTTTTACGTCAATGATATAGATGATTGTCTAACTAGAGACTGCACGCTGCGACAACTTGCAGACGATGGAGTTATTTCCATCACGGGTACTAATCCCGCCGTTCTGCAAAAATCCTTGCAAGATACCCTGAACAATCTGTTCACGTGGGCTCTCAAGCTGGGTATCGAATTCTCTACGGAGAAAACTGAAATGGTCGTTTTTTCTAGGAAGCACGAACCCGCCCAATTCCAGCTTCACCTATCCGGCAAAACGATCAAGCACTCGATGTTTTTCAAATACCTTGGAGTATATTTTGACTCT
The DNA here is from genome assembly GCF_029784135.1 of Toxorhynchites rutilus septentrionalis. Taxonomy (NCBI): domain Eukaryota; kingdom Metazoa; phylum Arthropoda; class Insecta; order Diptera; family Culicidae; genus Toxorhynchites; species Toxorhynchites rutilus. The sequence goes on from NC_073745.1 coordinate 152,111,986, forward strand.
AAATGTACCTGGGGAATACACATTGCGTATCTGAAACAGAAATGCCAGCAAAGAATCAATTTTAATTTAATTTATTTAATTTAATTTATTTGTCAATTCATCAACGGGCTGTAAGGGCCCCAATGATGTGCTTAAGGATATATAAAATTCTAAATCTACATTTAAATCTAAACATGAATCAAATGACATCGTGTTACAACTGATTACATCAAATTACAGTCATCACATATTAAAGATACACATAAAAACAATAATCACGTGACTGTTTGTTCAGTAAAATAAGAGCTAAATCTCCGACGAAGAAGCGTTCGGGATAAATGGTAATCGAACAGCTGGGCTACCCTGTTGAAAAGTCTTTGTAGACCATTTAATCCACCGAACATGCCGTAGTTTGTACGTAGGGCGGGCAATCGTAACATCAAGTTATTTCGGAGAGCCCGAGGTCGAACGTTGAAATTAATTTTTTCCAGAAGACCGGGACAATCGATGCGTCCTTGTAAGGTATCAGCTATCATCAAAGCCCTGGCTGTGTCTCTACGAACCGACAAAGTTTCCAAGCTGATCAGCTGACATCGACTCTGGTAACTCGGTAATCGGAGGGGGTCAGTCCACGGCAATCTACGCAGAGCATATCTTATAAACCTTCGTTGAACTGATTCGATCCTTTCGACACCGTTGCTGTAGTGTGGAGTCCAAACAGCTGCACCATACTCTAAGATGGAGCGAGTGAGGGAGCAGTAGAGGGACTTCAGACAGTAGATGTCGGTAAAACTTTTAGCAATCCTGAAGATGAACCCCAGAGTTCTGGATGCTTTATTCACCATGTATGTGATGTGCGGTTTGAAAGAGAGTTGCACGTCTAAAATGACACCCAGGTCCTTGACTTCGTTGACACGCTCAATTTCCGTGCCGAACAGGACATAGTTGTGCAATATGGTCTGTCTCGTGCGCGAAAACGAGATGACAGAACATTTAGCGGGGTTAACCTCCATTCGGTTTAGAATACACCAATCGGCAAAAGCATCCATCTGTCGTTGAAGGAAGCGACAATCTTCAATCGAGCTGACCTGAAGGTAAATTTTTAAATCGTCAGCATATGATAGCCGTGGACCTTCAATTACCAGATTTACGTCATTAAAGTATATCAGAAATATCAAGGGGCCCAGATGGCTACCTTGTGGTATACCAGACGTAGCAGCGAAAAAAGGGGATTGGCAATCACTTATAACGACGGCTAGTCGACGGCCAGTGAGGTATGATTGAAACCATTGTAGAAGGTTGCCGTTAATCCCAAGCCTGTCCAGTTTGGCGACATCTATATTGTGGTTTAATCTATCGAAGGCTGCAGTCAGATCCGTATAAATAGCGTCCGTTTGGGCGTGCTTCAACATGCTGTCGGTAATGTAAGAAGTGAGGCACAGTAAATTTGTGGTGGTGGAGCGGCCCGTCATGAATCCGTGTTGGTCAGTACTTATGTACGGTTTGCTGAGAGCGTCTAGCGGTTCCAAAATAACGAGCTCAAATAGTTTTGCCAAAGCGCAAAGCGAAGTGATGCCGCGATAATTGTTAATATCTCGTCTATTTCCCTTTTTATGGACTGGGAACATATGCGATATTTTCCAACAGGTCGGAAAAACACCGGTGGCTACAGAGAGTTGAAATATGTGGAGCAGCGGGATCAATAGGTCATTCATGTGCGTTTTGAGAAAAGCTGAAGGAATACCGTCGGGTCCCAGGTTGAACGACGTTTTGAGCTTTGAGAATGACCTTGAAATCATCTCCGTATTGATGTCGAACCTACTCAGAGTTTGGCTAGAACGGGGGAGGTAGCTAGCAGCATGCCTGATATAGTCGTCGGTTAATGTTTCATCGGTGAAAACACTGGCGAATTTTTCTGAGAATAGGTTGCAGATATCCTGCTGAGTAGAGGCCGCAATTCCATTGAACGTCATAGACGATGGCAGGCCAGCTTCATGGCGCTGCTCGTTGATAAAATTCCAAAATTGTTTTGGGCGGGATTTGAGTTTCCTCTGTATTCTGCGCTGATAATTCAGGAAAGATTGTTTCGCGACACGTTTGTATTCGTAATTGATTCTCGCATACTGGCATTGAAGAGATTGTGTGCGGTATCTGGTGAACTTTCTTAATGCGGCCCTCTTTATGGATTTCATTCGTCGAAGTTCGCGTGTTTGCCACGGTTTTCGGGACGTATGGAGACACTTCTTCTTTGGCACATATCTATCAATGACATATGCCAGGACGTTGGAGAATGTTACAGCTGCAGACTCGACGTTAGCGGTATCTAATATGTCGCCCCAATTGAAGCTAGAGAACAACTGGCTGATATTACGATGGTCAGCATTTCGAAAGTCGTAAGAAACGACTACAGGTGAAATATTGATATCCTGTAACAGTTTTGTGCCAACGGCAACCAGCAAGGGTGGGTGATGAGGGGTAAGTTTCACGAGAGGAGCGGGAGCCTCGCATAAGAATGGGGCTGTGTCCTGCGCACTCACAAAGCAAAGATCCAGGCTACGGCCGTTCTCGTTAGTGACGTGATTAATTTGCGAGAGAGTGGCTAAGCTATAAGTATCTAGCATGAAAGACGCGTTGGAATGGAGGGCTGAGTGACCCAGATCCGGATAAAGGAAACCGTTGCGTGATTTCTTCCAGGAGATTCCTGGGATATTATAATCACCCATCAAGATGATTTCATCTGTTGCTTTTACGACTTCCAGAACGGAGAAAACTGACTGGCAATGGATCTCGATAAGTTCACGTTCTCGTGTTCGGTCAGGAGGGATATACAATGCGCATAGATATAAAGTGCGGTCGCCAAGTGTGATCGCCGTCCATACCTGCTCTAGACAAGACCATTTTTGGTTTTCTACAGCCCTCGTCTCAAGTCTAGAGTTCACGGCTACTAAAACGCCTCCGCCTCTAGCCTTACGACTATTATCAGCGTTCCTATCGCAACGAAAAACATCGTAATCGCAGCCGAACACTTGGTGAGAGAGTATACGTGAGTCCAACCAAGTCTCCGTGAGAACTACTATGTCGTAGCATTGGTCTGATACAGCTACCCGGAAATCGTCGACCTTGTTGTTGATACCGCCAACGTTTTGGTAATATACACTGATTTCCTGATGACGGTTGGAAGAAAGAGCGTTGAAATGCGAGGTTGTGGTAGCTGGAACAACAGTGGCATCGAGGTTCGGCTCGGCATCAACCACACCATTGATGTACGCAGCACTATCAATGGGACCAATATCAGGAAGCGAAGAAACGGTACTGCAATCGTACTTGCCTGAAGTAGCAAGTTGGAAGACTCCCTCACCAACTCCGGACACAGGAACGGAATGTCTTGAGTGGCAGGAGCAGTCAGCGGAGAGACGACAGCGGTGCTCGACTGTGCCGGGCGGTTTGGGAGCTTCCATCATGCTATTTTGCGCGCATTCCGTTGGAAGTAACCACAGACGGCTGGAAACGGTCAGCGGTGACGGTGACGATGTATCCTCTGATTCGGTGAATGATGACCGACAAACAGCAGAAACGACGGGAGCATCAGAGTAAGGTGCGGTATCAGCCGCACCGTCGATGTAGGCAACACTATTAGTGGGGCGGATTTCAGAAAGCGAAGGAACGGTACTGTAGTCGTACTTGCCTGAGGTAGCAAGTTGGAAGACTCCCTCACCAGTTCCGAACGCAGGAACGGAATGTCTTGAGTGGCAGGAGCAGTCAGCGGAGAGACGACAGCGGTGCTCGACTGTGCCGGGCGGTTTGGGAGCTTCAATCATGCTGTTCTGTGTGCATTCCGTTGGGAGTAACCGCGGTTGGCCGAATGGGCAATGGCTGTATGACATTGTCATACTTATTGAAGAAATGCAACTGAAAACGTACCGAGAATCAGGAACGAAATTAGATCCAGAGGAACTGTACTTGCCTGTGCAAACTGGCTGGAAGACCCCTTTTCCAAGCCCAAACGCAGGTCCGGGACGACTGCTTTTGCTTAATCTCCAAACAATAACCGGAACATGGTGGGGTGCCCATCCAGGAGACCTCATTCAGTTATACAAAACAACGATATTATCAGTGTTAGAATATGGCAGTTTTTGCTTCCGATCAGCTGCCAGGATTCATATTCTCAAGCTGGAGAGAATACAATATCGTTGCTTGCGTATAGCCATGGGGTGTTTGCATTCGACACATACGATGAGTCTCGAAGTTTTGGCATTAGTACCCCCACTTACTCTTCGGTTCACATAATTATCCTACAGATTTCTCATCCGTTACAAGATCATGAATCCATTGGTGATTGATAACTTCGAAAATCTACTCCAACTGATTCCTCAGTCAAGTTTTATGTCTTTATACCATGAGTACCTTACCCACGACGTGCACCCTTCACCAGGCATCTCCAACCAAGTTTGCTTCCCATACTTTTGCAATTCCTCTGTCATTTTTTATCTGTCCATGCGACAAAAAATCCATGAAATCCCAGATCATCTACGCTCAGATTCTATTCCGCCGATATCTTCGGCAGAATATGGGGGCATAGTTAGATCTGATAAAATGTTCTTTACTGACGGTTCATTCATAAACGGGTCCACTGGCTTTGGCATCTTCAATGAAAATTCCAGTTCCTCTTTCAAACTCAAAGATCCTTGTTCCGTGTATGTTGCTGAACTGGGTGCGATATACTACGCACTGGGGATCATTGAAACATTGCCCATCGACCACTATTTTATTTTTTCAGACAGTCTCAGCTCATTAGAGGCAATCCGCTCAATGAAGGTTGATAAACGCTCATCTTATTTCCTAACAAGAATAAGACAACTATTGAGTGTTTTGGTCGAAAAATTATTCAAGATTACCTTAGCATGGGTTCCCTCTCATTGCTCGATTCCGGGGAATGAGAAAGCGGACTCGTTTTTCAAAGTACTCGATCATCGTCGATACACTTTTGCATGCGCTTAAACCAATTTTCAAAGCATTTATTCCAATCGACACGAGCCTTTTCTTTGAGCGATTGTCAAATTATGTGGGATCCAACGTGAACATAATTTTCGCACAACTAAGTGTTCATGTAAAATCGCATATATGCTGGTGGAACTAATGCTTAGGGATGCCTCAATCTCACAATAGGTTACATGACGATCTTGCTTAATCATTTCGTGCACAGCATCGATGTTTTCTGGCACTACAGTCGATTTTGGACGACCTTCACGAAACTCGTCGGACAGCGAACTTCGACCACGATTGAATTCACTGTACCAGCGATACACAGTGGTTTTTGATGGAGATTCATCGCCAAAAGTCAAATTAAGTTGATTGACGCACTCTTGTTGTGATAATCCACGTCGAAAGTCGTAAAAAATCATCGCACGAAAATGTTCACGATTCAGTTCCATTTTTTGCCGAGACCTAACTTTCAACTAAATATAAAATAAACAAATAGCGTCCGTATGACAAAATGTTCTGAGTACGTATATCGTCAAAAATGTCAAACTTTACGATGGAACCGTCAGATGGACTCACATGACATCAGTGTTGCCAATTCCCGAAATATAAATAGTGACCCTCGTAAAAGAAAAGGTAGAAATTTCCTGGAATTTCGTTATTTTTCACTTTAAAACTTATGTTTAATTTCAATGTTTTGATCCAGCGAATTGCTATCTATTTCTTATTTTTATTTTTATGTAGAATTACGTTTTTAAAAAACATATTGAAGATACAAATTGAGAAAATCGATCTCATAACGAAAACTGTCGACTGTTGAGCGCATATTACTTGTTATTTTCTGAAGGATCTACAAGATTTTTTCTTGTTGATCGGGAGACTCCCTAACAGTCTATTGCAATAAAGAAATTTATAATTTTTAATAGTTCGTTTGTTACAGTAGCAAAATCGCTCAAATCAGATCTTTTTTGTATGCATACGTTATTTGGTACAGAATCGGGCATTTTCACACAACCCAAATATATGATCCCAGAATGCTCATATGTTGCAAAGCGGTTTTTTCATATGCCTAACCTTGATTTACCGCATTTTGGATATGTTAAAATTGATCAGCGCCTACTTCTAGAGTCATCTATCAACAAATAAATGGAACTTGATTGCGCACCTAATTAAATATACAACAGCGAATACTACATGGGCTGAAAATTCCCAAGATTTTTAATGAAAACAATCTTTTTTTAGGACAAAGCTGTATTTATTCCTCAACATAATTTTCTTCGAGGGCAATACACTTAGTATAGCGAGTTTCCAACATTTCTATTCCCTGTCTGTGCTTTGTACGAAACTTCTTCGAAATATGCTTGTCAGTTATCCTGCAGACTACCAATTAGACTCATGGATGTGGTAATTGATCCCCGTTTCATTCATTGTCACAAAACGTCGAAAGAATTACACTCGATTAGGCTTCACCAACGCCAAATCGGCTGCTGCTCTTTTTGGTCGATGGTCAACAAACGCGGCACGCATCGCGCGGATAGCTTTTTCATGTCCAAAATGTCGTGCGAAATATGTCCCACTCGTTCTTTTGAAATGCTTACGGCCTCAGCTAACTCGCGTAACTTCACTTTACGATCGTTCAAAAGGAGTCGATGCACTTGTTTTACGATTTCTGGATTCGTAGCCTATTTTGGCGTTCCAGAGTGAGGTTCATCTGCGGTGCTTGTACAGCCCATTTTAAATTCACTAAACCACCGAGAAACTGTTGTTCTCGAAATAGCAGAAGAGGAAGAACATTTCGTCAACCACTGCATTGATTGTTCAGGAGTTTTTCCCATCTAAAAAAAAAGTTTGATCAAAATACGCTATTCCTCTTTTTCCATTTTCTATACGAATGCTCAGGTAGTGACACTTGAACAACTGTACTGCCCATAATTGCATAGAAGACGTAATCGACAACATCATTAGTGTTGGGAAAACACATTTTTGATGTGTTTTGGCCTACAAGCATAACCATGCAAATTACCTATGAAATGATCTGTCCAGTTGAAGGATATTATCGGCAAAAGGAGGGCCTAGGTGATTTTGCGGATTATAACTTTTTTTTTTCTATCCGGAAAACGCTTGCGTCTATTTATGCGGACAATCAATCGTTTCAATGAACGTTTGTCCGCATAGCTAGACGTAATCACCAGGTTGCTCTGTTTGTAGCGTTCCGATAATAGTCAAAACGTCTCCGTCGGCAGTTTCAGTTGTTATCGGACAAAAAACAGAAAGGTTTGGAAGAAATTTAGTGAAATGTCTGGAAAAGGTGCTCTTGATTTGTTGCGAGTCTATGATAGTGCTTTTTTCCTGAAGAATACTCTGGGATATGAGAAGAACAGCAGGTTCGTGTTTTTTCAATTGATTGAATTTGTAGAGGCAATCTGCAATGTTGGTAATTTTAGTAACATGATTTACCGATATCACGATTAATCGCATAAAGATGATAGAGTCACTTACTCCAACGGTATGAGTAAATGCTGAGGAATAATTCAATGTTGAATCCGAGGACTTATAATGCTAAGAACCATGATTATTTTAATTTTACTACTGATCTGATTGTTTCATTATCTACTTGAAGATTCAAATGCAGAAATTTAGGTAATTATAACATTAAATACACAATTGCTTCTCTTTGTTCATCGTGTACAGAAAATAGTTATTATATGAGCAGCGTTTCAATGGTTTCTTAAGGGGCGAACACGAAATTATTGCGACACCGAAAATGTCATGCCAATTTTCTTATAATGTTTAGATTCAAACCAAAATTTTAGGGTAGTTTTATACATATATTTACTTCGAAAATCAAAAGAAAAAATAATCGATGGAGCCTTGAGTGTAAAATTGAACGCATTTTCGCTTGATGCCCTCCATCAAAGTCTTCACAGTGTCATCCGGTACCAGTTTCTCAGTTTTTTTTCCATTTTCTTAACATGTCCTTCTCGTCTTTGACAGTCTTCTTGCTCTTCCGAAGTTCCCGCTTCATTATTGCCCAGTACTTCTCCACCGGGCGCAGCTCCGGACAGTTTGGCGGGTTCATGTCCTTTGGAACAAAATGGACAGAATTGGCCTCATACCACTCCAGGATACTTTTAGAATAGTGGCATGATGCCAAATCTGGCCAAAATAGCGGAGCTTCGTCGTGCTGCTGCAAGAACGGCAAGAGGCGCTTCTCGAGATTTGTAGATCTCGCCATTCACTGTGCCCTTTGTCACGAGAGACTCACTCCTCAGTCCGCAAGAGCAGATGGCCTGCCAAACGAGATATTTGGAGGCGAACTTCGACATTTTCTTCTTCTTAAATTTGTCGTCCACATCGAACTTGCTCTTGCCGGTGAAAAACTCCAACCCCGGAATTTGCTTAAAATCGGCTTTTATATACGTTTCGTCGTCCATCACACAGCAGCCATATTTTGTCAGCATCTTCTCGTAGAGCTTCCGTGCCCGAGTTTTAGCCGTCGATTGTTGCCGCTCATCGCGGTTTGGGAAGTTCTGTACCTTGTATGTATGTAGTTCAGCTCTCTTCTTTGCATTCCGGACTTAGCTCTGCGACATGCCGACTTTTTTAGCCAAATCACGGCTTGAGACGTTGGGATTTGCTTTAATCTTCCGCTTCACCTTTCCCTCCGTCTTTTTGTTATCCGGTCCCGGTTTTCTTCCAGCTCCTTTGCCGTGGTCCAACGTCAATCGCTCCTGGAACCGCTTCAACACTCTGGAGACGGTTGAATGGTGCATGTTTAACATTTTTCCCAACTGCCGGTGCGACAAGTCAGGAAATTGCAGGTGTTTGGAAAGAATTCGTTATCTCGACTCGCGTTGGTTCACCTCCATTTTTGTTGAATCGAAAAACACGACTTCGAGTTTGACAGCATGTAGACAATACACATCAATGAGAAAGTGTGCAACATTTGGTTGATTTTTACCCAATGGTAAAAAAGTTATGCCCTGTTGAATGTGTCGCAATAATGTCGTGTTCGCCCTTTATATTCATCTATTAGGAAACACTAGGTAATAAGACACTATCGTGACAGGTATATTTGGTCTCTACAAAGAATGCGATTCAAATGTAGATTTATTAGTACATAATACTGACAATTGTTGATTTTCGAACGATGTATGAAAGCTGTATGGAAGTACGTCTGTTATGCGAACAAACGGTGATTTTTTTTTAAACGTTTTTTCAAAATTGCTCAAATGTTTTCGAACAAAAAATGTTTGTTTGCATATTGAGCAAACGTATTACATTGTGTAGAATGCGAAACAGCGAAAAGTCGATTTTTTTCATTTTATCGTTTACGTCTCCTATAAAAACATGGGCAGTGTAGTTCGTGAATAAATAAACGAAATGTCATGAAACATCACTCATAAGCTAATGACAGATGAACTTCTCGAAATGAATCTTGTTCATTTTTAGTGGCGCCATCTGTTGAAAAATTTCTGGACTTTTCAGCCCATGTAACATGTTGACATTTTTATGTATTCCTCGAGAAAGAGGAAACCTCCATTAAATGTCTTATTTCGTTCGAATCGTGAAACTCATTATAAAACTTGTAATCTGGATTTTAAGATCTCGAATCTCGTCCTGAAGCCAGGGAGGGCACACGCGATGCATGAACAACATCATAACTATTTGTTTATAAAATTTATATTATGGATTCATCACTGTTTCGCCACTTCAAAACGGGACCTGCATAACAATTAGAACAGATTTCAATATATCCATTCATTCATTTAACAACAAACAACATCGCTAGTTTACCCACTATAAAGAAATATTATCCTACCATCTTGAACCAAATTTTTATCACAACCGATTCCGTACGAATAGTTTCAATTCATCTGTATGTATACAGCCGCAAGGAGGTTTTATTTACTTTTGTACACAACACCGGAATACAATCGGCGGTAATCTAGAAATGATTTGTTATTATTCAGGTTTATTTTTACCTCACTCCGCATATACAGTGACTCAAACTCGTAATCGTACTCCACCATGCAGATCTCTTTTTCCTTCTCTTAAAGTCAAAAACAAGCTTTCGGAACATTCTATTAAGAGAATGTCATAGTGTCATATGAGAATTAAAAGGTTTACTATCTGTTTTCAGAATAATGGTTTCCCCTAAAAATTGCGAATGTATGTACTAATGTATGAAAATTGACTCGAACTCATATTCGTACGCTAGTTGAAATCACAACTCGATTTCGAAGAAGTTGGCCTCTTTCCGAACTCCATCATTAGTTTGGTATTCCAGCAACTATCTTAAGATGTCTCCAGCCATATCTACGAGTTTTTTGTGTATCCGGAAGAAATATTTATCATTTTTTTCATCAAGTGGTAAAAATCGTTATTTTTAGAAATTTTATGATTTCTATGTTTCCTACACAGATAACTTCCTCAGTTTTTTACTGGGATTTTATCGGAAGATTGTGGAGGAATATCAATAACTTTTGAGCACATCCTGATGGAAAATATGAAGCAAAATGTCAATAAAATGTGGTGAAATCCAGAATTCAAGTTTTGCCAAGACAATGACCCCGAGCTCACGATCTATAAATTTCGCACATGGTTACATTACTATTGCTCAAAAGTTATTGATATTCTTACACAATCTCCCGACACCAACCCCAGTAAAAAGTTATATGTATAAGAAATTTAGAAACCACAGAAACATTTCTAAAAATAACGATTTAAAAAACCACTTGATGAAAAAAATGATAAATACTCCTTCGAATACACAAAAAACTCGTAGATAAGGCTAAAGACAGCTAAAGATAGTTGCAATGAACAAGGGATACCATACTAATGATGGAATTCGAAAATTGGCCAACGCCTTCGAAATCGGGTTGAGATTTCAACTAGCGTACGAATATGAGTTTGAGTCAATTTTCATACATTAGCACATACATTCGCCATTTTTCGAGAAATAAAAAACATCATTCTAAAAACAGATAGCAAACCTTTTAACTCTCATATGACACTATGACTCGATCTAAATAGAATGTTCCGAAAGCTTGTTTTCGACTTCCAAAATGTGAAGGGAAAAGGGATCTGCCTGGTGAAGCACGACTACATGTTTGAGTCACTGTACATACAAATGTGGCTCACGTTCTCGTCGAACAACTATGTTCTCCGTTTTGTGAGGGCTCAGAGCGTAGCTGATTTCGATTGGAATTCACTATGCGACATCATTTGTCGCAAAGGCAGCCAACGAATAGCGACGGAATTTTGGTGGGACTGGCTTATGTTTAATTAATAATTAACAGATGAATTCTCCAAGGCTACTTAATATTTCAATTAAGGGAAATGTGAGAAAATTCTGTCCACGGGTAGCAGGGTAACTCCGTACGGTAAATTGGATAATGCGCGGAATTCGTCGCACTTGTCGCTAATTGTGCTTTGTAATTAATGATCATTCGTTTTCGAAAGACTGCGTGAGGCACCAACCGAGACATGTGCCCCAGGAAGCAATGAACTCGAAATATCAACAACGAGAAATTCCAATGGCGAATACTCGAGCACTTTACCACTAATTCGATATTAATGTCGATAAGTAAGTGGATGCATGCAGTTTTATTGTCCTAATTTATCGTCTCCAGCTTCCAGATATAACAACATTGTTGCTTGGGAGACTCACCCGGTAAAATCGAATCTCGCGAAGTATGCACTCTCCGTCTGGAATCGCGTCCACTCACTGGAAATATTAATGACAGCGCAAACAGTCGGCAGTATAACACTGTACCAATAGTATTAGCGGTCGTAATGAACGCAAACAATCAATCTCGAACGTTCATCAAATGAAAATATGTTTGCCAGCAGCAAATGAAAGCCACTCCGGTCAGGTAGCGACGCTTGCGCTCATCTGATTTGCATCATTGCGTTAGGTCAATAGCCACGAACGTCAACAATTATGCCTGTCTATCGATAGGTCACATCTTATCTCATCTCGTCAAACGGAATCGATGTTTGCGGGATATCTGTGACTAGCCATGCACCAGACCAGCCATATTCATAGCGAACCGCGAGGCGAGAGCTGAATCAAAATATGTCGCAAACGCGGTGGTTGTGGCAACTGTTTCCGTAACTTCTTGCTAATCGCTGCATATGTCGATTCGCTATTTGATTAATGCTTGCTTGAGCTGTTTCACTCAACCGATAAATTAGTTTTTGTGGACTGGAATGATTGCCCAAGTGCGCTGCAAACTGGCGTTTACAGCAACTGTGCTGCAATGTTGCAGGAAATGCAGCTCTCTATGGGGCTTCGAAATGCCACCGGAGTTCTGATGCCGATGGGCATTGATTTTGAAATGATTGGAATTCCTAACTACTGATATTTAAAAATCCACTGTGGACCATTTAGGGGGATAACACAGTGCGTTGGTTGTATGGAGATGTGGGACAAAAAGCGAAGCTGTAATGAGAGAAGTTATTTGTAATCATGTTATTTGTTGTATTTTCATATATGTACATTCTTTAAAAATATTACCAGGAATTTGCGTTTTTGAAGAAAATGCTTCGCTGATCGTTTAAATTCATACTATCCTGTCATCAGAATAATGTTTATAGCTGTATTCAGGCCTTCAATTCACGCGGTGGTTCGTTCTTAGTCTTCAATTCTATTGAAACGGGTCCCACTGAGCGGTAATCTGAGTTTCGATCACACCCATGTTTCGTCGCCAGTAATTATGCGTTGAATGAACATGGGATCAGAATTTGATCGTTCAAGTAGGGGAACTGGGGGGAATGTGGTCACCCTAAGGAACATGTCCATTTCTTGTGTCCACATACCACTAAAATTCCCGTTCTTCGAGGAATATTGTAGCTCAATTTATTGTAGTTCAAGATAGTAAGCGGTTTTTATTATGAAAATTTAAAATAGTTCATTTTTAATTATTAGAAAAAAGATTAAAAATCGAACATATTTATTGGGGATGTAAAGGTGTCACCTGGGGGGGGGGGGGGGTGGTTAAAGTGATCACTCGCACATATCACGCTAGAAGAGATAGATTTATGCATGTTTTCTTGGCCAAATTTGTTTAAATCATTATTGAAATAGTAGGTACATGTATGAAATGAGCTAGGCCTATTCACGTAATTAAAATTTTCTCATACGTACAAAAACGCAGTAGAAAACACAAAGTTTTCCAAAATGAGGCTTGGTTTTGGTTGGGTTGGCATATTTTTCCTGGGCATACCACAAAAGGGACTCCTTTAAGAGCAGAAGGTGATAAGGTATATAAGCTTTTGAAAACAGAACATTGTCAGTAGTATTCCTCCACTAACCACTTTGCCCCCCAAACAACGAAATGCGAAATATGCGAAATAATCGCTGATATTGAACAAAATATCTCTTCACCTCCCCTAGAATATGTGAACAGTCGTCTAAACTGTTGATTTGTCGCAAATATCAGGTCAAATAAACTAAATTTCACTAGAAATTCCTTAAATTCGAAACGCACAAAACTACGGCCGAATGGCTACCGAGAGAGCGTTTTTTGTTTTAAAGGGTGTGTCACATCAAATTGCATCACGGAAAAAACGCTGTAAAAATTCGCCCAGTAGACCGATCCTTTTGAAAATTTTAGACAGTAACATAGAAACTATTAAACAACTTTTGGCATTTTCTTTTTATTCATACTTCGAGCCCAAGCCCGTATGCTCGCACCTTCCTCTTTACCCCGTCCATAAGGTTCTGTACAACGTCAGGTTGTAGTGTTTTTTTTTAACAGAAATCCATTTTCTCTTGAAGTCCGCCTCCGATTTGACAACTTTTGGGTTCTTCCGGAGGGCCTGCTTCATAATCGCCTTCATAATTCATAATAAATATTTCTCTATTGGGCGAAGCTCCGGCGCGTTGGGCGGGTTCATTTCCTTTGGCACGAAGGTGACCCCGTTGGCTTCGTACCACTCCAACACTTCCTTCGAATAGTGGCACGAAGCGAGATCCGGCCAGAAGATGGTCGGGCCCTCGTGCTGCTTCAATAGTGGTAGTAAGCGCTTCTGTAGGCACTCCTTAAGGTAAACCTGCCCGTTTACCGTGCCGGTCATCACGAAGGGGGCGCTCCGCTTTCCGCAAGAGCAGATCGCTTGCCACACCATGTACTTTTTGGCAAACTTGGATAGTTTCTGCTTGCGAATCTCCTCCGGAACGCTGAATTTGTCCTCTGCGGAGAAGAACAACAGGCCCGGCAGCTGACGAAAGTCCGCTTTGACGTAGGTTTCGTCGTCCATCACCAGGCAATGCGGCTTCGTGAGCATTTCGGTGTACAGCTTCCGGGCTCGCGTCTTCCCCACCATGTTTTGCCTTTCGTCACGGTTAGGAGCCTTCTGAACCTTGTATGTACGCAGGCCCTCCCGCTGCTTGGTCCGATGGACGAATGAACTTGACAAATTCAGCTTATTGGCGACATCCCGGACCGAACTTCTCGGATCACGTCTAAACTGCTTAACTACGCGCTTGTGATCTTTTTCACTGACGGAGCATCCATTTTTGCCGTTCTTCACCTTCCGGTCGATGGTTAGGTTCTCGAAGTATCGTTTTAGTACTCTGCTGACCGTGGATTGGACGATTCCCAGCATCTTACCGATGTCCCGATGTGACAACTCCGGATTCTCGAAATGAGTGCACAGGATTAATTCACGACGCTCTTTTTCGTTCGACGACATTTTTCCAAATTTACGAAAAATTGACAGTGAAGCATGGCCAACGTGATCTATACACTCTTATCTGATTATAAGCGAAAGCTGAAGATATAATTCCTAAAAATTAAATTTCTACAGCGTTTTTTCCGTTATGCAATTTGATGTGACACACCCTTTAATTTATATTTTGACAGCTCCACTGTAGTACAGGGTGACTCAAAAGTAATGAAATTCTTCGAACATAAGATGACTATCAATACGGTGTCAATATTCAATAGTTATACTACCAAACAAGCAGATGACCACTTTATCACACGTAACCACATTACCCCCACTACCACTATGTCTTGTCGGGCTGCGACTTTTCTCATGCCCAAAGCATCAACCAAAATATGACGAACGGTCTCATGAGAGATCCCTCAAAATTAAATAACGATTTCCGACCACCATTTCTTCTACTTTGTCGATGTTTTCATCAATTGAAGAGGTGGATGGTCATTGTTGACGTGGCAAAACATTAATTTCTTCTCGGTCGTCTTTGAATGCCTTATACCAAAATACTACGTGGACAGAAAAAGCATGATTTTAGATTAAGCCCACCCTCGGAGTGGTTAAGTGTGGACATTGACTAAGCCCCTCCCTCTGTTTTCCACGTGGAAATTCTTCCATTTTTTTATTTAAAAAAAAAAATGATGGGTTGTATCCGAGGTACGACCGCTTAGGACGTAACGGGTGTTAAATAAAAAATGAGAATTTTTTCAATCACATATAAACATTTTTTTTCATCGATTTCAGAATTTTTTATTAATAACATAATGTATTTCCTTCAAAAAAATGTCAGTGAATGTCTGAGTAAGGGCCGTGGTCTGCTGTTCGACGCAACTTTGTCGCGATGCTCTCACAAGAACGTTGTACGGCACTTACGTCCATTTTCCGGATACAATTCCGGATTCTTGTAGTCAGTTGCTTCGTGTCCTTGGCCCTCCAATTGTTTTTATACACTAGGGCACTGAGTGAGCCAAAGAAATCCTCTATTGGGCGGCACTAGGGCAAGTTTGTTGGGTTACGATCTTTCGGCACGAACGGTATCTTTTTTCTCTTCAAGATACGCCTGCGTCTTCTTGGCGTAATGAGAAGACGCCTTGTCCGGCCAGAAGACGTACTTCCCATCCGCGTGATGCTCGTTCAGGAACGGCAGCAGGATTTTATCGAGGCACTCTTCTCGATAGATTTGTTGGTTGATTGCCAGACCGCTCGGCTTAAACCAAGGCTTTGAAATGCCCCGGTCGGAAATGGCGATGTACAACATAACCTTTTTTTCAAACTTATGCTTGAACTTGTATTTCACTTCAGGCGGTGTGGATGACTTGTCGCTGAAGTAGTAATTATCATTTCCTGGAATATGCGTTTTGGACAGCGGAAAATAGCTTTCGTCGTCCAGAACGAAAGACGTCCCGCGGTATTTTTTTGGTCATCCACCGACACTGTGATTTAACCGTCTCAATCTGCTCCTCCGTGTACTCCGGCGACCTCGTCTTTTTCCTGCAGACGATTCCTTCCATCTTGAGAGTCCGATGGACCAATACGTGGGTGCAGCCATATTTCCGACCGGCGTCACGCAGGCTGGTTGCGTCCTTGTTGTCAAACAGCTTCTTTAACGATGTCTTCCTCTGCTTCGTCATTATCGTCACCGGACGACCACTTCCGACCTTCCGCTCTACGTTCAGGGAACCCAGGATACGATATACATTTTCTTCCTTAAAATGTGCCACCGTGAACTTTTTTCCTTGCTGGAAATGCGTTTCGTAGAACCGTACAATGCGTTCGCGGAGCACGTGCTGTTTCGACGCCATCTTTGCTTTGACTAAATTCAAACTAGCAAAACCAAACACGCCTACTGTTTCTAAGGAGCCCAAAGAGCAATTTTCTTGGAGAAAGAAAATTTTACGCTCTTTATTTGAGTTACTGAAAGGTATTGAAAAAATTCTCATTTTTTATTTAACACCCGTTAGGACTACACAATCTTTTTTTTTTTGAAATTTGTTTGTTTATTTATTTCGGATATTATTTGCGAATACGTCGAAAGTTCATAAATAAATCTTTAGTAAAAAGTTTTGGGGACCCTGAATAGGTTTAATGGCTTGCGTGGTTTTGTAGAATCATTTCTAGTAGCAACGAGTCTTTCTTGCCTTTGCGAGAACAATACACTAATTGGTCATATGTCGCAATTTGTTTCGTTATATCAATGTACGCATTGCACTGAGTATTTTACGAGAGGCATCATCCGTGCATCACCATTCAACAAGCATCAAACACGCGTCTAAACGATGCACACAGTTGCAGCGGTAAACTTCAAGTGAAATATTCGCTAGCATTCACAGCTCGAGGGGAAACATACAACACAAAACGAGCAGAATATGCGACCTTTGTTGTTTCGGGCACAGAAAGATTCTGAGCGGAAGCTTACTTACATCCAAATATTCTCTTTTCGCTATCCCCCTTCGTTGTTTCTATTTTCTTCTTCTTTTTTTCCTTTATTTACGGACGTCACCCAATCGACGTATGCCCGACGCATTCCATGGTCACCACGCTCTAATTTTTGTACCAATTGGACTTTATATCGATGTAGGTGCAAGTCCAAATGCAAAATTCGCCACAATGATGTGTTTGACAAGCCCAATTGCTGAGCACGCCGTGGAATCGAAACATTCGGGTCATCCTCCACACTGGCAGCAACAGCAGCAATATTTTCGGCCGAACGCACATTACGATGATGCACAGGTTTCACAATATCCGCTACGGATCCAGTTTGTTCGAATTTACGCACTACATTAGCGATTGTGTTCTCTGTAGGCCGTCCATGACGATCAAAATCAGTCCGTAATGCTCGAAAAACATTTGCCGGTTTTTCATCATTTTTATAGTATAATTTAACAAAATTAACACGTTGTGCGATGCTAAAACGATCCATATTGTAAAATGGCAGACATTCAACTAACGATATGACGCTTTGGTTGACACCTATGTCAAACGGTTGTCAGCGCAGGGCTGTATACTTTCGGAAGCCCGAAATGGAAAACCCTGTATTAAATTCTAAGTCTATTTTATTTTACAGTCTGTTTTTTAAACAAAAAACCAAATGATGGATCAAAAGATAATGTAGCCAGCGAACACTGATATTTAGTATTATAGTTCTTCTGTTGATGAATAGTTTGCTCATTAAGAATATGTTTAATCACGGGGAAGAGCGGTTCATCGGCACTCTCGATTTTCGATTCACCTCCCCCTGGAATGAGTTATTGCACAAAGCCATCTTGCAAGCACTGAATATGCTTATTCCGTTCGCTTGTACGATCCACTGCAAGAGCTGATTCTTAAGTCTTATTCAGATAAAGCCCAAGGCAAGAAACAACTAGACAATAAATACGTTTCCAAATAAGTTAATTTGCATTACTGCAAACGTAACATCGGATTTTAGCATGTGTCGAGCTTAAATTGCTATTTCAACTTTTTCTTCAGACGATTTAGACCGTTCTTGTAATTCCCGATGAAAATGACCAATGCACTTCAACATTCCCTCCTTCATTGTTGACCCGGGTCCGGAAGGTCTTTCGCCTGGTTTACTTATTTTATGAAGAATTCTTCTTTCAGTAGCAAATGTTCAATCGTTGAGGTTTAATAAAACCTTTTGAATGGTAAATGTAGCAGTTTTGCTTATTGACGTATCCATCCAACCAAAAACGTAAATGATGGGTTCTTCATTGAACATACGTTATTCAAGAATCACTCTATTCATGATGAGATGGCAAATCAATCTAAACACAGAACAAATGACTACTATCAAAGTGACATAAATATATAAAAGTGTTACCAGCTTCAAGTTCTATATCCCTATGAAAATAGTCATTACATGAAGAACCCGCTAGTATACGCTGTCATTATACGAAGTATCCGCTGTAGGTAATGACAGTATATACGCTTGCTATACACGTTGTGATGCTTTCCCAAGGTCACTAATGTTTGTTTACATGGTTGAACATCTATGTAAACAAAGTTGCGTGATTGATACATCCGATTATAACAAGATGTTTGTGCTCTACGCACTGTGGGTCGTTTTAAAACAAAACGCATGAACCTATCACTCACTGAAAAAATCGGGACTATACATTTACCATGAAACTCGCGAGGCTCTATTGTATAACAAATGGTGCAATCTAATCTAATTTATTTTTTTTAATTTTGGCTTTTGGAAGCAAAAGTGACGAACCAGCCAAAAGCGTGGAAATCACTAAACAGGTCGGACTCGTTTATATATAATCGCAATTTCACTTTCAACGTTAATTTTCGAATTCAATACATAACCGAATCACAAAAAAGCTATTTTTCTATTAATGTTTGACATTCATAGATTAATGAAAAAATTATTTCCTTGAGATTCGATTATGTATAGGATTTGAAAATAATTGTTGAAAAAAAATGGTCGACTATATATAATCGAGTCCGACCAGTAATACAGAAAAAAAGTAAATACATAAAAAAAACCTTTTGCGAAGGTTATTAGCACACTGGCAGCTCGCCATAATAAAGTATGTAAAAATTCCGAGCATCCAAGCACATACTCACGTGTGCACGCTGTTTCGTGTGCGCGGTTCCTTCAACCCGTTTTCACCCCGCGCCCGAGAAGCTGTCTAATTTTCTCGTCGTTTTGCAAGAAGTCGGTTTCCGGTTACATGTCTGACAGTGTCGGCATCGCCTTTTCGTCGAATCAACCTTGGGGAGAAAACGGTTTGGTTTACTCTTCTCCAAATATTTTTCCTCGCATGTCGGTGATGTTTTGTAAAGTAAAGCGTGATGAAAAGGGTGTTTTTTTATCTTGCAAGTGAGCTCAAGAGCACCAACCACTCGCTGTAAGTAGCCCGACTTGTTTAACATAAATTCAGGTGTTCTCCGTTAATCTCTGATGCATAAAATAAAGGAACAAAAGCGGTTGCTACCGAAAGCGTCGAATTACTAGCTAACCAAGTTTGATAAGCTTTCAATACATGTTTGCCTTTATCATTGAAGCTGAAAACGACGACTACTGCTAACAGCAGAGTATCATATTGCGAAGCTAATGGCAACAGTTGGGCCAATGGCTTCTACTCGCACAGTGGTCAACACTTGCGTCGTTGAAAAAAAAACTCACCAAGTTTACCTTTCCAACATATTAGGTTTCAAGCAATATTAGTAACAATTGAGCTTCGTTCCTCAAAACAAACTTTTTTTTTGTGTACACCAAAACAAGTGACCATGACTGAGGGATTCCTCCGCAAGTAAGGGTAACTCGGTGTGATATCAAATCACGAAAGCAAGATCATAAATAGACAAGGGAAATCAGTTTCGTGTCCAACCCCAGCAGCTAATCTGTGGAGATTTTTTTTGTTCTTCCATACACTACTCAAGATGGGCCAAGTGAACGACGCGCAGATTGTTATTATGGCATGAGATTTCATTCTTCTTATCTACGTATAATAATATACAACAGTTGATCAATGGTACGGAAGCGGAAGTGTTTCTAAGATAGGTTGGGAAACGACTGCCGCAGAAAAAGGGCAGTTTTTGTAAGCACTAAACGACAGATGGAATCACGTGGTGAGCTGAAATAAGTAATAGGGATTCTGTTTATTAGGAAAAGAATAAATGAAAAGAAGAAGTTTACACGAAACTTAATTCGTGTAAACTACGATGTTTTTCTCAACAGAACGCCTTGGTAAATTTTGAATACTCATCTCAAATCCCTCAAAATTACATCTTCAGTTTATGCTATGTACCATTTGATGGTTGATAGTTGATTAAAAAACTTTAATTAAGAAATTCAAATGAACCCGATTACCAAATTTTTGGTTGCCACTCAATACTCTTTTTAATTTCCATATGACCGATTCCCGAATATGTTTATAACAATTTCATAAATTTTAGAAAAGAACTCATCTGATCAAAACATGGTCTTCCATAATGCTGTATATAATTCAATGGGCTGCATAAACATACAAAATACACAGCTCACATATACTTAAAATACTTGAAATTTGAAAATAAAAATTTAGCTCTACCAAAACACTGTCGCTCAGATTTTTGTTTCATTTCTAACTGGGAACCGACGACCTAACTTTTAAAATTATTTTTGTTTTAATTTGAAGTTACTTATTTTTTCGTCTTTAGTTTTCTGAGGTAGGACATACTGTTGCTAATCTGGGTATCTTATTCTAACACTGAATGCTAAGCATCGTTTGAAGATCTGATACTTGCAACAACAAGCTCAAAGTAAACCTACCGTGCGATGAGTAGGAGCTTACAAAAAGGCACGATTTTTAATACGACGTTCATTCAAATGACGATTCTGCCTAAATGATATAGGGCCTGATCTCGAACATCACTTCACGGTGAAAACGATATGAAGTGCATACAGATTGCATACAATTCATTTCGTTTTCACCGTGAAGTAACGTTCGTGATCAGGCCCATAGTCGTAAACAAACAATATCTAAGCACTTTCGATGCAAGTGAACTGTTTTTATGAAATTATGTCCAAACATGAATCGAGTATTGACGTAGGGTTATGTCTTTCGGGAACTCTGTGGGGTGCAAACGATTTTTTTTTTTTGGAAAATTGTCCATTTGAAAAATTTGGAAAATCCTGCGCACAGCAGGAATAACTTATCGAAATTGTTTTGAACGCTCAATGAAAAGCCCTTATAGCACCAAACTTCAAACTCGTTTTTCTCGAAATCATAAAAATGTCACATGGTCCAGTCTGACTTAACACCGACCATATGTTCTGCCGTGAGTTCGTAGCAGGCGTTGTTTGACCAATTGAAATTCGCCTTGGCGCATTCATCATCGTGTTTCGTAGATCTGAAGTGAAAATGGGAATGGAGAAGCTATTCATTCACCCTCCATATGCAGTAGGACATCGATTATCCTCGAAAATGACTTAACTCTATAGGCCATTCTCGAATTTGTCAGTGAGAGTTAGGATCTTGCCTTTCCTGTTTTGGTCTTAGATTCACATTATCTGACCACTGGTGTCCGCGATTTTATAGATTGATTGTTCAACCTTTTCTGTCTTGGTAAAACATAGTTTTAATACTGAACGACCGGGTGTATGTACCTTATTTTTAGACCTTAATTCCGTTAGTGGAAATATATTCCGTGATATTTCCACTCAATCCCGCGTATAATCGGGCCCAACTATATGCTCTCATTATTTTGTTCATACAGAACGCAAAAGCCATCTCGTTCACAGCGACTTGGGGCAGTTTTCAGCATATCTTATTCCATCTTGGCATATTTTATCGTGTTATGCGGCATCTAACAACTAATCACCATGCTTCTGCTATCATCATTCGATTATATCATCGATGAAATGAACAAGCAGTACCTAACAATCAGACTAAACGGCTCTTTTCAAGACCACACAATTATGACAGAATTTTGTAATATAATATAGTCAAATCAGTGAATCAGTGAAACGAATAGCTTTAAGTAAACCTACGTCAACTGTGAGGTCTCGTCTCGAACTCAACCCTTCTGTAACTTTTTTTCCGGCTTACAAATCAGTTCATGGACAAACATCATCAATTTCGTAGTTGTTAACCTATTTTCAAGAAATCCAACATTAAGATCGAGCGATAATTGATGAAAACTTTTAAGAATCCGGGAATATAAAGTGAGATCTGGACTTATTGGTACAATATTTCGTACTGGGGTGCCAAATGATGACGTTTGTAATTCTTTATGTATCATTCATCGCTCTGTATTCGTGTCCACTCCGAACACGTCCAAAGCAAATGATTGTTTCGTCCCACCAACTGCGTTCATTTCTCGGATCATGTTTCCTTGACACGGCTTGGTCACATGGTCTCTTTATTGCCGCTGTTAGCTCAACTGTATTCAAGCTGATGGTCTCTTCCCAGAATTAGGCTGACCAAAAGTACCGTTTTGAACGGGACAGTACCATTTTTGTTTGTTCCGTCTTTTCATTACTTTGTACCAAAGGTACCTTTGTACCTTTGTATTTTGAGTATAAATTAAAACAAATTGTATTGATGTCCTGGTTTATATTGATTAGTGATCTTTCAAACATTTATTGCCCTTGTTTAAAGAGAAGCTGAATCTGTAACCGAAATTGCTGTTTACTCCTTGAACGACAATTTATTTTCAGTTCTTTTTGCTCTGGCAGACGATTTAATTTTTTTCGCTTTTTTCGCATTTTCTAGAAGCATGGACACAAGTATATCAAAGCCATAGATCGAAATGACTTACAGATACACCCAGGTTTTTTTTACGCGGGGGATACGCACCTCGTAAAAATAAACCGCGTTAAAAATCCGCATTAAAAAAACCGCGTTAATTCGAAAATCCGCGTAAAAAAACCGCGTTAATTGAAAAATCCGCGTAAAAAAAACCATGTCCCCTAATGATATATATATCAAATGGGACTATCTTTACGTAGAAACGGAAGTAAACCCGTAGTTTTTCCTGCAATTTCGTTAGTTACTGGTAGCTATAGTTCGGTTTTCCTCACGAATGAGGTCATCTGCTGTTGCTAGACGATTCCCTAGTAATTTGTACACTCTTCTGCCGATGCACGTGCAGTACCACTGTTAGACCGTCCAGAGCTAAGTAGACAGACAGGAAAGACATTCACGAATAGCTGCCCGTAAAAACCAACGGGATGGCCCGGCGAGCTCCCCGTCACCCAACACCTAAAATCCATGTAAGAATCAACAAGTACGTCTATTTTGAATGTTCAGTTAATTTTTTGACAACTGCTTTTCTGTTCTAAAAGTATCACGGTTTTTGTATACCCACGGATTACTTATATTCGATTTCAGTTGTTGATGTGCTCGGACTTCCGCCTCTGTCCAAGACCGCATTGTTGACGCAGGACTACGAAATTAATTCATTCAATTCGTTTGAATAACACTTCGGATAAAAAACCGGTGCCATACCGTTGTGTTTGTCCTGAGATCCCATTTTCAATTACTGTAATAGTTTGGTCAGGTGAACATCGGGATTTCGAATTTCGGGATTTTTGCATTTTATAAAAAAAAAAACAATGGGTCTGGGATTGCAAAACAAAGAGGCTTCAGTCGACATTTTGACATTCCTCGCTATACTTGAAGCGTGGTGGCACAAACCCCATAAAACTAGTTAAGATTGAAGAATTGGACGGCATAGGAATTAAAGAACACTTTTATTTCAAGTTCCATCTCTTCAGAATTATATTAACACAGGAATCATATGAACTTGATGATGTCAGTCGCAAAAGGCTTTGTGGAGAAATGCTTCAAACAATTCCTCTTCATGCGATTTTCATGAGCAATTATGAGGATTGCTTCCATCTGAGTGGGGTTGCAAACAAGCAGAGATTTCGGTAAAGATAAAGATGTTTTTCGATCCTCCGAAATGATTTTGCGAAATGACTACTTGCTAGTTGGAGCGAGAATTAGTATTAAAGATCGCTAATAGCTTATTCATACCCAATAAGTTATACACGGGCGGGTTCAATTTGCAATATCTCCTCTCTACCCTATTTATAAATTAGGGAATGGTAATACATAACATATCACACTATTCTCAGAAAATTTCCATTTCGTTTGGTATGCAAATCGTTGTCCGTTAATCCGTTAACATCCGGCAGCAAAAATAAATATTAACGTTAAAGCTATTCCATAAAAAAATATATGTTTGTGATCTGGCACCCTTCATGAGGGACGTAATCTTGACGTAGGAATTGTTGATTCAGATGAAATACCGGAGGCTAAATTTCTTAAAACTGTGTAAATATTTCGCGATGCTGCATTAATACAGCTAAAAATGAAAGTCTTTTATAGGAGAAACATAACAGGCTTATATTAAAATCCGTTTCGAAGATTCAAAGTGGCATTAGTAAAAAAAAATCCAGTTTATATAGATTACTGGAATTATAAATAGGGATATAAAAAGGTGGAGTAAACAATCAGTACCAGTTTCAAATCGTTGTGGGCAAATATTTTCAAAAAATTAAAAACAAACTTCTAGACTGTAAGGAACTTGTGAAATTTACTGATTATATTCTGTTTTTGCGACATCAATCGAAAAATGTTCTCTATGATGATCACTATTTGAGCAACAGGAAAGTCATGGTATAAATTCTACGATAATTATCAAGCAGA
The DNA here is from genome assembly GCF_029784135.1 of Toxorhynchites rutilus septentrionalis. Taxonomy (NCBI): domain Eukaryota; kingdom Metazoa; phylum Arthropoda; class Insecta; order Diptera; family Culicidae; genus Toxorhynchites; species Toxorhynchites rutilus. The sequence goes on from NC_073745.1 coordinate 152,136,822, forward strand.
ACTTTGATCTGGAATTTGATTTATTTTATGATAAAACTTGCACAAATCATAATCTCATTCTCAAAGTCTCTTCAGCATCTAAATATTACTTCGTCATAGGGAGACAAGTGGGTACATCTAAGAATGTTTGATTGATTGAATGTATTCTCTGTTTTATTCACTCAATAAAATTCTTCAAAAAATATTAAATAATAAATATAAAACATTTTTTGTGGTTTACGTGTCCCATTTTTATTCCTGATCTATTTTGTCAGCCTAACCAGAATCAACAACTTTATCAAAGTTCTTCATTTTCCACTCAAGTCCACCTTCTAAGTTTCTCTTTCCTATGACTGGCACTCGCTTTCCAACACTGAATCGAATCGCCTGATGGTCGCTAAGGGTACATCCCTCACAAACTCTCCAGTTCACACGAGTGACAGACTGAAGAAGGTGTCGTCTATTATAGATTCACCACCATTTCTGCGAATAGTGCTGGTTGGAAAATCGTTGGATATTGCCAAGTTAATCTTCGCGAAGGATTCAAGTTGGCTAAAGCCCATTGCGAGATTTTTTTTTCAAATTGCTCTATCGACCATCTTGGTGGAGCAAAGCAACTGCATATAAAGACATACTCGATGGTGACAAATTAGAACCCTTCTTCATCGCTGAATACCGTGCAGTGGTCCATAGATAAATTTAAGCTCCCTTAGCGTGATCCTTTCCATTCTCGATAGAGCAGAGCATCCATTTTGATAGCTTGTTGCAGTCTCTGGCTAAGTGTCCATTTCCCCACATTTAAAGAGGCGCTCCAATCTATCTATTTTCTGCCAGCTCCTGGCTTGGTGGCCAAAGTCCATGCACTTGAAACACTGAAGCACTTTACACATTGGTTGGTGGGTAATTTGGTTCTAATAGATGAACTAAAAAGATACAATAGATAAATAGATAAACAAATAATAATAAAAATATTCTTTGTTTTATTTTTTTGGAGAAAAAAAAACAATTAAAAATTCGTGCCTCTACACTAGAATACCCTCTTAAAGACTGAACTCTCAAAAGTTTCAATATTCTTATGACTGAGTATCTGTTTCAACACAGGTGATCCCATTATCTCCATACGTCTCCCATGCGGATCGCTATCAATTTTTGTACAACAAATTCTCCCATTTGTTTAGTAATATCCATCTAAACTTTCTTCAACTCCAACTCGTTTTCAAAGATTTTACAGTGCTTACAAGGTACTGTTTTCGTGATGTTCTAAAATTTTCTCAATTGGTCGAAGCTCCCGCGAATTTCTTCATTAAGTCTTTTGTGCAACTTTTTAGCGGAAATAACACGTACTTCCAGAGCACTGAATTAAATATATTGGTACCCTAATCTGAAATAATTGAGGTGGGACCCCTATCTGGAAGATCGAAAACTAATTAGTTTTAATGACCTTTTTTTTTTTTTGAATGTTACGAATAAAGTGAAGTATTCGGGTTCTTTGGTTATTGTTTAAGGTACATTTGAAGATGTATTTTCCATTTATTGAAAGCACGAATAATGTCTATAACGCTGTTGATAGCTGGATGCATATATGCTGTCTGAAAATCGATACCTTTCTGCTTGTCGCAGAATGAATTCCAATGAATATTTTGAAACTTTAAGGCAGTATTCTAGTCTAGAAATTTGAAAAAAATCTTTTTTTCTTCATATTTCTTCAATTTAGGCATTCAAGAATATACCCTAGGAAGGACTTTTCGAAAATCTTAATATTCACCAAGTTAAAGCCATTTTAGTGATTCGGTATCTAACGGCCATAGCAATGAACTTCAAACGCATTTTTCTCGAAACTAATTTTTTAAAGCTGGCGTACTCGATATCTCAAGTTCTACACCACCGATTCATGTCGAATTTATATGGATACAATCTGTAGGCATCTCTCTTTCGCAGGAACCTCCAAAAAAATTGGTTTAGAGGTTACTAATTTTTTTTGAAAAATCGGGAAATGTTAGAAAAAACATTTTAAACCGCATTTCTTTTTTTTTCAAACGGCCGCCATTTTGTAAAAAATATATTTTTGACTTGTCCGTGGTTCATGCGAAAGCGGCATCTTTGCTGATTCAGAATCTGTTCGAATATTTTGTTTCAGATAACCAGAAGGGCTGGTTATCTGCTGGAGCAGAGTCCGGATAACGTTTGTCAAGCCATGCATTGATTTGCATTGTATTTTTTCCCATCAAAAAGCAATGCTTTATCAATTTCGTGTATTCGGATTTTTCCATTTTTTTCACAATAACAAAAGTTGCTTCACTGTCAATGCTGTAACTCACGAACCAATCGCCCGATTACTGTCAAATGTTGACACGTATCCATTGAAAGATGGTGCTTTGTAATAGTCAAGTAGATTTTTGAAGAGGCGTCTTCTAGACGTCAATCTTATGAACTTCTAAGCCGAACTGTTATAACTAGATTATTAGATAAACACTAATAGTCAGAATTGACGCACCATGTACATTACAAACAATTTCCTGCGCCATCGGTAGTTTCAGAATAAGAGTCTAATGGATGTTTCAAATAATATATGGACATTTGTGAAGAATACGTAGTCCAAATTGAGCTAAAACTGATCAAACTACGAATCGGAGTCACCATGCACAGTTCCGAACAACAGGTTTTTTAATGCAAAAAAAAAAATGCAAATGATAACGAACTCGCGAACGTATAAATCATACTTTTCCCAACGCTGAAACATCGGCTGCCAAGAAGGTGGTGAGCGTGGGTGCAGACTTAACAACTCAAAACTGCGTAGGAGAGGTGCAATTCCAGTTTCGCTGCTACACTGTTTGCAAATTAAAATGTAAGTCTACTCCACCGAATTGGGCCAAGGAGAACAATCAACGCAAATGAGGCCCATTGGGCCCGGAGCGTTGTTTCGCTCCAGGAATTGTTATCGAATTGTAGCGATCAAAACGAATGCAAGTGCATAACAAGTGCAGCATGCAACATTAAAATCCGGAAAGTACTACCCGGTCGTGATTTTATTTTGCAGAATAATTAAAAACTGGTTGAATGTATGCGAAACACTACACGGCCAGATAGCTGGAGAGAGCTTAGCACTGAGTTGTCTATGACTGTAATTTACTTCTGCAGCTAACAATGGTCACACAACTTATATGGGATACGGTTCCATGGCGAATCCCTACAAGTTTCACCACAGCCACCCCAGTCACCATTAATTATCTTAATTCTTATCGCTAGCTGGATGTACCGTTGGTTCTGAGTGAATATTATTGAATCAATTATCACCACAATCAAAGTAAGTCTCGTTACGAGGCTTGGTTTGCTTTTCCCAGGAACGCTATCGTGATGTGGGTACCCGGGAATAAAATCAGATGACAAATGCCTGTTTGCGACCACAAACGCACAGTTATAGGGGTGAAAGAGGTAGGGGAGTGGCTAACCAGGAGAATTGAGCCTAACTAGTCAAAACAAACCACAGCTACTTCTGAGATCGCGATCTAGGACCATCTTTATTGGCAATTTGAGGAATTACAATTAATAGAAACAGGTTACGGAGATTCTTCCGCTGCACGCCGGACTCGCATGTTAAACTTAGCCTACCCCAGATATCCCGCTGAGGGAGAAGTAGCGACCGAGCGTCGACCAAACATGGCAGAGCCGTGCGTGTACATAGCTATTTAGAAAGAACCTCAAACATTGGAATAATTGCTCATCATTGATACATTGATCGGTAGCGCAAATGTGATTGCCTTCCCCGTTGGTTACTATCAGCAGCGTTACTCCCGCGGTGTTTCAAATTGAGGTGTTAATAATTCATAACGATGGAAAGGAAGAAAATCATCGAGTTTGTCGTTTGACGGCCCAATTCACCAAAGTTTTGGTTTATTTTTTCTAACAAATCGAATATCGACAAATGCCAACCCACTTGGAAAATAATTGTAGGCAAAATTCACTGATTTGACTACCGTTCGGCCGTTCTCGGCTTATATGGATGAGTCACGTAAGAGGTTTTGGAGCGAATCACGCAGCGCGAGTCCGTCTGTATCAATTTACCCCATCTGGATTTATCGATGACTTTGTCAGCTGCTGTGGGGTGGGGATGAAGGTTGTGAAGGCAGCCAGCCTGGTGGGTTGGGAATTGTTCCTCCTAAAGATGACATAATACCTTAGCGATAGCGGGCAATAAATTATACATTTACTTATACCTAATAAGTCATCCGAAGGGAACAACTGTGGGTCTTCTGCTCGCGAGAAACCTGATCAACGGTACACGCGTTCGTGCGTTGATCATCATCGGTAGTCCGGTCCAACCACGGCTAGAATGTGTCCGCTTGCTGAAGAACGTGAAGACTTTTGCGGTGATACATTCTATTATGAGTGTCAATATGACCACATTCTAGAGAGTCCATATCCTGACTAGATCCCGTTATGTGGTGATTGGACAGGGCTAATATGTTTGTTTCCGATGCATGAGAAGATTAGCGGTCGGCGGTTGGCAAATCATTGTGTAATTACGATAGGACATTGTAGTCCGAAAGATTCTAGTTCAGATTGTGTGAAATTATTGTTTGTAAACATCCACGGACAAGTAAATTTAAATCATGAAAGTGGACCGATCGTTTTTTCGAATATAATATGAAGTGAAAATCTTGCAGGAGTGAATATCCTATACAGCCAAACCTTTTTTTTGTGCTGGGGAGAGGGACCGCATAAAAAAATCGCATTAAAAAATCGTGCAAAACTTCACCTACTGGCTTTAAAAAATCGTGTTCGGTACACATTTTGAAAAAAACTTTTTTTTGTGCGGTAAATAGGGACCGCATAAACAAAAGTTTTCCCCAAGAAAACAACCCAAATCCACGCCATTCATTGTTCAATTTCCTTCTGCTTCCCTGCTTTGCGATGGGACAGTTTGCCTTTTCGGTTGCGCGTGGCTTTTTCGTGCTTTTAGTTGCATGACGAAACGTGTTGCTGTTAGAAATCATGTCATGCAAAAACTTAGAAAAACTTGGAGCATTTGATGGGAGGAGGGGAAAGATGTCAGAAGTGGATAATTGAGACGCAAATATGCTTTTTTCGCACTGAAATGCACATAAACCATAAAAAAACTAAATGGACGATAACTTATATGCTTCTTTTCATATACCGCACAAAAAAAAATCACACAAAAAAAACCGCACAAGAACAGAAAATCGCACAAAAAAAACGCACAAAAACAGGTTTTACTGTATATGAAACAAAGGGTACTATTACCGTATTACCGTAACCGAACCTGAAATACATAGCAGTTTATTGTTTGCACTGGCATTCAGATATCTTTTATATTGTTGTCGGCTTGTTGTATGCAGTGTTTTATCATTTTTAAGTGATGATGATGATGGTCCCGCCTCCTTCACCTACAGAGGTTTGAGCAAGACGAGTTATCTAAAAGATAATTTATTTATTTTTCTCAACATTGAAATCAGTTTAGCAAACATGAAAAACGAACTGATTTTATTTACAGATATAAGTTCAAAAAATTGCAATGTCCAAAAAAGCCAATACTCAGTCATGTTCGCCACAGAGCCGATACGGTCCCGACGAGGCCGTTGCAGCCAAGTGGTCCACCAGAGCACAAGTCCAACCGCCAGCCTTGTTTTGGATTGACTATGAATACCCTCATTCAGAGAAATCGAGAAAATTTCCTTTACGAAAAATTCCTAGACCGGCACTTAAAAAAACTTTCAATTTAATATCCTTTATATCTGTGCCTCGCGCGTGACGCTCAAACTTTTGTAGACTACTTTTATTTATTTTTTTAAACTAATACAACTATAAGAACGACAAAATAAAAATAAAAATAGTCCATCATCACCAAGATCATGACAGACATAATAGAGATCAATACAAATTTAAAAAAAGATAATTTAAAAAAAAAATTAAATAATCTACATAATATAATCCGTTCAAAAAAAAACTTCGTCAGATTCATTGAAAGTATTGAAAACAAACTGCAAAAAAATTGTCCACATTAAATTATCCGTTCGTATAAAACTTCGTCAGTAAAGATCTTCGTCATAAAAATAAATAAAAACTCGTTCAGCTGTTAAGAAAACACAGCTTTCACATGTGAAATACAGTGCCTCCTAAATTCTGTAAGTGTTGTTGCGCATTTAATATGTCTTGGCATCGAGTTGAACACATTTATTCCTTTGAAGTACAACGAATTTTGTGAAGCACATGACAAGAAATTAGGTGTTCTTATTTCATTCGCGTTTCTAGTGTTATAACTATGGAAGTCACTTCCTCTTTCAACTCGATCACACAAATATCGAGGCAGCAAACCGTTGATTACTTTATAAAAGAACACCATAGTTAAATATTCTTTGCTTCACGGATAACCATTGCAGAGCGTCCAACATTAAAGATGAGGAAGTGAATCTGTTACATTTTAGTATCAGCCGCATTATTTTGTTTTGCAAGCGCTGTAATCTCGATATTTGTGTGTCATTGGCTAAAAATAAAATGGAAGAGCAAAAGTCTAAATGAGGAGAGATGATTGATTTGTATAGCTGTATTTTGCTGCAAATAGTTAAATCGTTTTTCAATCGACATAAGATTCCATACTTATTGGCAATTTTCTTGATGACATTGTCAATGTGAGTGTTGAACTTGAGTTTGTCATCAATAATCACGCCAAGATATTTAATGTCCCGAACTCGATCAATAGTCTCATTATCAATAACGATGGAAACGTTTTCATTTAAACGATTTCGCGAGATTATCATATATTTAGTTTTACTTATGTTCAATTTCAATTGCTTACACTTCAACCATCTACTTAAAGAATGAAAATCTCCATTCAAATGTAAAACGACCTGATCTAAATCATTAGCTGCAATGAATAACACAGTATCATCTGCAAAAAGATTGATATCACAAAATCGTAAAACTCTTCGCATGTCATTGATATACATAATAAATAAAAGGGGCCCTAATACACTTCCCTGAGGTACTCCAAGATTATTCCCTAGGGGATTCGAAATTGTGTCATTAAAAATAGTCCGTTGAGTTCTGTCATTTAAATAACTTTCGAACCATTTATATGCAGTACTCGTAAATCCAAAGCGCTTAATCGTGTTCAACAACAAGGGCCTAGAAATTGTTTCGAAAGCGCGTTTTAGATCCAAAAAAACAGCATTGATATTCTCTTTGCACTCTAGTTTCTCTTTCCATTTTGCTAATACCAAGTTCAATGCGGTTTCACAGGAATGACCTTCCCGATATCCCGATTGTTCTGGTATTAGCAAAGCATTGCAATTTAAATATTCCAGCAGCTGGCCTTTAACGACTACTTCTAATATTTTCTCTAGCGTGTGCAATATATTGATGGAACGAAACTCTTCGGCTTTAATTGTTTCAGCAACCTTTTGAATTGGAACTATTAAAGATTCCTTCCACATCTTAGGCACATACTCAGTTAGCAAAGATTTATCAATAAGGTCCAGCAAGATGTGATCGATGACATGAAAACAATCTTGAATAACTCTAGCATTGACATTATCCACTCCAGTGATTTTAGGGATTTGATGTATTTAAGTATGAACGCCACCAGAGCGCAATTTCAAAATTTCATTATGAATTTATTTATGAAGTAATTAAATTTATTCTCAATGGTCAACGTAATGGGGACGAAGTCCTCATCTGACGAGGACAAGGAACCGAGGCGGAACAACGTTTTAGCACCATCCGAGCAGAAATATTGTGTGTACAAATAAGCCCCAATCGTTTGACTCAATAGGTTTACCAATTCGAACATACACATCGGACAACACTGAACACAACTTTATTATAAAGATAAGGCTTCAAGTAACAGTGCGTATTAAATCCTCAAAAACAACATTTTTCCCATCACTCCAAAAAAAGAAAATTTCGTTCCAACAAAGCCGTTTTAGCGGAGAATTCTTCTGCATTACTACAAACAAAAGAAGGCAGTAGCTGAGATACATCGGATTTTTGTGGAAAGTTTCGGTAAGCATACTCTGTCGGAACCAACATACAGAGCTTGGTTTCAACGATTCAAAAGGGGTAGTTTTGACCTCGAAGATGCAATTTGGCCTCGATTTGACGCCCTGGTGCACCAAAAAAAAATCGAACATGAGGATTTGGAGAAGTTACTCGATGAAGATCCATGCCAGACACAAGAAGAACTTGCAGAAATGTCGGGAGCAACACAACAAACAAGTTCACATCGTTTAAAGCAACTCTGAATGATTAAAAAACAAGGCAATTGGGTCCCATATGAGTTGAAGCCGAGAGACATTGAAAGGCACTTTTTCATCTGCGAACAACTGCTTCAGCGACAGAAAACAAAAGGTTTCCTGCACCGAATCGTGACTGGTGACGAAAAATGGATACGGTACGACAATCCTAAGCGTAAAAAAGCTTGGGTTAAGCCCGGACAGCCATCAACATCAACCGCAAAACCGAATATTCATGGTTCTAAGCACATGCTTTTTATCTGGTGGGATCAGCTCGGAGTCATTTATTATGAACTACTCAAACCAAGTGAAACTATCACAGGAGAGCGTAACCGACAACAATTGATGCGTTTGAACCGAGCCCTGAACTGCCGTGATTTCGCAAAGTGATGCAAGCGCCAGAGAGAAGAAATTTTCAGTACGAGACTTTTTGTAAAATTGCATGTATAATCAGGGGTGACATTGCGCATTTCGAAACGAGTGATTTTTGTTCGTTTCAACGTAGGGGTGGAGGGGGTCCAAAATCCGGATTTTTAGCTAAGATCATTCCAATCCACCCTACATCACGAGCTTTTCGGAAAAGTGTTTTTTTTACAAGAAAGAAGGCATGTGACTTTTATTATGCTAAATGTTCATTACGGAAGATGTTGTTATGTGAAATTTGTTGCTGTCCCTGCTCGTTTATCCTACGCTATCAGAACAGATAAAAAAATCACATCGCATTACAATCAAATTACAACACATCACAGGGGAAATGGCGCTTGCGCCACATCACAGTGGAAATGGCGCTTGCGTCGAACCGTTTTCAAACTTTTACGGGGTCACTTTTCCACATTTCTGTAAAACTTTACAGTTGTTTGAAAGGATTTGGTATTCTTTATCGATCTATAACAAAAAAACGTGAAATGTCAACTTTGGCGCTTTCGTCACTTTACGAGATCACGGCAGTGAAGGAAAAGAGGTCGCAATACGCCGATAGATACGACGAGATGATTCTGCAACATGACAACGCTCGGTCCCATGTTGCAATCAGTGTTGTCACACGTACAGATTTATCTGGAAAGGTACAAATACTTTCGTTTTTTGGTACAGATTCTGTACGGTACAGGGTACATATTTTCGTCAAAAAGTACATGTTGGTACAAATTTTTTCCGCGTATGAAAACCTCTGTTACAGAATGAATTCTGTACCCTAAAGGTAAAATTACTTCGTAAGCAAATCCCACTTTCAGAAGTAGAACATGTGTAGGATTGATGAACAAAAATTTGATGTCTGAAAAAGATTGATTGTTCGCTTGCATTTTCTAGGCTTCGATACCTTGTTTGTAACGTTTCTACTAACATGTATTTGCAAAACCAATTTCTCCAGATACCGTGGCTTTGATGTTGGGGAAACCGTAAATCGGGCCAACCAAAACGGAACTGTTAAGGCGTTTAGATAACGCTTGACATGTTACTGTTATTCAATTGCTTATCTCAGGAAAAATAACATTTTATTAATTGTGATAGATGCGTAGAAATATTTCCTATCAATTGGTGCAAACATGTTTCCGATCTAGTAAGCCATGATCCTGATCTTCTGCTTTATCTATACCAAGGCGCTTATATCAATGTGTAACAGGTGAAGCAACATCATCACTTCAAAAAGAAGGTGATTACGGTTTGTGGAGAGGGGGTTGTTTGTTTTGTTATTGCTAGGATACGCCATTTTTGCATTTTCACACACGAGAGTAGTGGAAATGAGAATGAAATTCTACAAAATCATCCCTTCTTTTTCACATAAATTCGCGAAAGTCGAACATAGTAGGCATCGTTCGAATAAACGTCGTAGCAGTTTTTAGAGAGCCACCGGCAGCGTTCTTATGCTGTTTGTAAACAATACCGACAGCAATTCCAATATGGCTGAAAGTGCATCTCATATGATTGTTTCACCTGGTATATATAGAGGCGCCTTGATCTCTACCTGTTCCTCAGAAACGCCGATGTCAACGTTTAATGATGTTTCGTTCGTTGTGTCCCTGTTTCATATCCCTCCTATCCCATCTATAAACTTTTATTTAGTCGCGGCAATACATACACACACTCTTTACGGATACACGGGCCGAAGGTTGTGCGGTCCACTGATCATTCAACAAGAGCCAAAGGTTGTACCGCTCATGAAAACTCTACACGAGCTGATGATTGTGCCGGCTAATGACCATTCTTTCCTGGATTACTCGAGTCGAGACATACGCACCACGCTAGATATAGGGTTCAGACTAGGGGGGCGTTACTGATTAATGGTCAGCAGCATCCCAATAGAAAGTATCCCGTGTCGGGCACATGTACAGATCATTGGAGACATCAACATCCCAATTATGAGAACACTTGTAACACTAGCCTCGTGCCAAGCGCGAGTAATCGGTTACATATTACTAACATAGACAATAAGAAAAACTGTCAAAATATTGAACTGCCGGCCCCGTCAGGCTAACACCATATGAGAAAAATATATATTTTGGAAAAAAGAATCTTTCCGATCTATTAAGAAATGTTCGAGTTATAAGCATTCGAAATCTTTCATTATTTTCTGCATGTTCTGCTGGCAGATTTTCATTTGAACCCCCCATATATTCCGGTAAGACGTAATCCCACGTCAAAAATAAACAAATTTAGATGTCCGGTGGATTACGATGGAAAAATTTATTCAGTTTTAGCTGTCCGATGGATTACGAATTCAACATACAGTGATGTAGAGTAGATTGGAATGATCTTAGGCGTCGTGCACAAATTACGTAACGCTAAAAATCCGAATTTTGGACCCCCTCCACCCCTACGTAACGCAATTTCCTATCTCTAATACACAGAAAGTAACGCAACCTCGACCCCCTTATCGCGTTACGTAATTTGTGCACGACGCCTTACCAAAGAAGTTACAATTTTCCTATACAGGGCGGTCGCATCCAATTATCTAGATATCGGATTAAGACAGTATTCTAGTCTAGAAATTTGAAAAAATCCAAAATTTTTTCCTTCATATTTCTGTAGTTTAGGCATTTAAGAATATACCCTAGAAAGGACTCATCGGAAATCCCATTAGTTACCGAATTAAAACCATTTTAGTGATGCGGTATCTAACCTGGTACGGCCATAACAATTAACTTTAAAGGTGTTTTACGTGTTTACGTGCTAGTTTTATCAAACTAGCGTAAACGATATCTCAAGTTCCACTGAACCGATTCATGTCGAATTTATATGAATACAATCTTTATGCATGAACCTCTAAAAAAATATGTTTTTTTTAAATTTTACTATTTTTAAAACGCATTTTGTTTTTCAAACGACCGCCATTTTGATAAAAAAGATGTTTTTGACTTGTCCGAGGTTCATGCGATAGCGGCATCTTTACTGATCTGTTAGAATCTGTTCGAATTTTTTGTTTCAGATAACCAGAAGGGCTGGAATCGTGTACGCCATGGCACAACTTTTTTTTGAACCCCCTTACTTCATCAGCTTGTAACTATTTTAGTTATATTTTTTCTCCGTTCAATTTTTGTTTTATTTTTGAAGGATAGATGAACAAAAAATGATATAATGGATCGTAAAAAAACACTTTGTTTTATCTTTATGGAGCTCGAGAAAACGTCCAAAATTCGCATCCCTACACTAGATTTTTCCCTTAAATGTAACTTACTGTATTTTCTTGATATAAGCCATATTCAAAATATTTTTTTTTCAACCTATATATAAACGAGTCTAAAATTGTATACAACCGAATTATATATAATCGAATCGATATATAATCGAGTCCGACCTGTAATTATACTTCTTTCCTTCTCTTCGGACTCGTCCCGGGTATATGGATATACAAACCAATCGCAATCAAATGTGAACACTTCCCTGAGTATAAGTATCGACGACACGCGGTTTTATTCATAGCTGATGAAAATTAGGATGAATTTAATTTTCTATAATATGGCTATTCAACCAGCAACGATGATTCTTCTTCTGACCCAACAAAACAAAATGAATTAACAGAAAAGTCAACAACAACAAAAAACCTCTCCGTGCAGACCGAATTGATTTAATCGATAAAACCAGCTCTAGGACTCCTGTTCAAAATTATTTGCCTCAAACTCTGAGCGACTTCGATAGTTCAAAGATGTGGTGGGAAGCGAGTTTGTCTGGCTGCTAGCCCGCAGCAAACTGGAGCTTTTTTGTTCCGACACATAACATATGCAATGTTTTTTAAAACACATTTGGTAAAGTAGCAGAAAATAAGCTGTTGATCATGTCCTGTCGTATAAATAAATCCATAATCTAAAATAATTCAATAAAATGTTTATGCATCTCAATCCCGCTTACAGCGGCACACAATCACGAATGACTCCTGCTAAAGTACAAAAGAACACTGATAATATCGGCGGTTCCCGGCTACAACTGCTCCTTTCGACACAGCACAAAACACAACTTCCTCAACATCAATATCGACTACCATCTGTTAACATAGACACTCACTGGCACTGGCTCCCTGGATCTGGATGCAGGATCAGATTGTGCAAGGCTTTTTGTCTCTCATGCCATCCAAAGCTTAAAGCCGTAATAACAGCCGGTGCTCAGCCGCGATATATCTCGAAGAAGTATCTTCGGGCCAGATGTTCTGCGGTTCGTTCTCTGACCGCTGTCGAACGATTTGAGTGCGGTAACCAGTTGTACGTGTACAATCCGACCTGCGTTAGTAGCCAATATGCTGTCTCGGAAGGAGCTGTGCGCTCCTTGATTCTCAATTATTCGGGCTTTAAAGACAAAAAGACACAACCACTTCCAGCACAGTGGGACGCGGTGTAGTTTCAAAATGGAATTTCTAAAGTTATGTAACTATTCTGAAAACTATCTCTGTCCTACGAACAGACAAGTATAAATCAGTGCTCATAAATTCAAAGATTAAGTACCACACATAAAAATACACCGGTATCCAATATAAAGAGTGTGAACTCGAGAAATTAAAACGTTGAGCCGCGCGTTAACTCCTGAAGATCAATAGGAGATTTTGCGTATAGTGATCGTCAGTCACTGGGACCGTCAGTAAAAACAACGTGACAAAGGGGGATCCCGACCTGGGGGGCAAAAAACATGTGTTTTTCGACGATTTATTATGTCATTCAAGAATCAGTCAAGTGTTTGAACCTCTTGCACCGTGTTTAGAGGTTCATAGATATCGGTTACTTCTGAAGACGCATGCTGCTCACAACAATTTTCTTTTTCGAATAAAAAGTTTTTTTAAATTGGAGGCTGTTTTGAACAAGGCAAGTCTTTGTGATATTTCAGCCGATCAAAGAGGAGTGGAATGATTTCAGAATGCTTCAGCTGTGTTGGTTTGGTACGCAATTTCATTCATCTACGGGGGTGGGAATCTCAACAAAACAAAAAGTTCTACTTAAGACCATTTACTGCCTTCTACCAATTAATTATTTGAAGAAGAAAGTTTCTGATTTCAACAAGATCCAGCGCCGGCGCATAAGGCATCTCTGAATGGCCTCCATCATCTTCTGGTGGGTTTCAGTATTTGGGAATACATGCTAGAAAAGTTGGGTGAAGTAAAGCATATGACTTTGGACAGTTTTAAGATTTGTTTGGTGAATATCTGGGACGAAATGCCTATCAAAGTGCGGTGTGTGATAATTTCGAAAGCCAAAAAATACACGCGTATCATAGGAATATTATTGGTTATAAGCGATAAGGCTTCGATTCAACGTGGTGCCTGTTCAATGTAGACGAAATACTCCAAAAGATCGTGTCAATTTCCGCCGTCAGTCCCGTTTTGTTCCTTAGATTTTTATTGTTGAACCCATTAACGACTAAGTTGGAATTTTTTTTTACGAAAGCCATTGGTGTAATTTTGGATAAGGCGCTAACGAAACCTCAATGCTAGATCCTAAATACCTTTCTATTTTCCGGGAAATGACCATAAAAAAATCGATCATTTGTCAAAACCTGCACATTTTTTGCAAGTGCATGCACACTGCGAACAAAAAGTCACTTTAATTAGTAAATACACGGCATTCATATGTGCATTAATTTTACATTCCGAGACGGGTTGTTACATAACTTATCCGTAAATTAGAGATTTTGAGTTATGAGTTATGAGTTAAACGATGATTCGAAATATCATTTTCTGGTTTCTGGTTTCAATTTGATACGTCGATCATCTAAATCGGTCGTGTAGTTCAAAAGTTATGATTATTTTAAAATCATTTTTGAGAAAACAGGAAGAATAGAATTTTATAACCATCGATTAACTTTAAATAACCATATCTTAAAAACAAAAAATTAGATATGTCGATCATCTTAATCGATCGAATAGTTAAAAAGTTACATTTTTTTGAAAAAGTCTTTTTTGGAAAAAAAAAAAAAGGAAAACTTGATTTTTCGGACCACCCTAAAACTGACATGAGTGACGTTGAAAAAATAAAAAAATCAAATCAAATATAGTATTTATTTTCTTGAAAAAACTGCAAGATCTTACACAGTAGATCCCAAATAGAATGCTTACAGAAAAAAAACTTAAGAACTTGTTGCATTTTCAACGAATTTAATAAAATTTTCTGCCGGCGCTTTAAAATCCCGTTTTTCTACATAAAAATGACTCCAAAATTCATATCGTAGATTTTTAGAAGCCCTTAAAAAATTGGAGTATTGCCAGATACCTTTAGAAGTCTTTATTTAATAAAAATATTGAAACAATATGCCAAGTGCGACGACAAAAATGTTTTTTGTTGGTGGCAACAACCCTAACCGGGTTAAACTTCGGAGTTTTTTTGCCTCTCCGAATCCGAAATTTGAGGTAACAGGTAACACATATAACACATTTATATACACATTTTGGTGATTTCAATAATTTGCTTCAAAAGCATTTTTTGAGTTATTTAAACTAGTTTTTGGAGCACAATTATATAACTCTCAGACATTTTATTTTTCGAATGAAGTGATTTTTGTAACCTCCTTCCGGCCCTCAAAAAAGTATCAGCGTTCGAAGCCTTGCACTCCGAATGTAACGCTCTCGCTTTCGAAACTTTGAACTTACACCCCGGTACAGAAATGATTTTTTCGCAATTACTGATTGTAGTCGTTTTTTAATGTTTACATGGCTTTAGACTACGGGGCGCTATATTTTTTAATATTTTTTCTTGAAAGCTTAGAATTTTTACATGAAATATCAGAGATGCTTTTTTTCGTTATTGAGGTACGATTTTTGAAAATAAATCGATGGTTCGAAAAACAATTTTTCCCCATTTTTCCCACTACAATAATTCATAACTTTTGAACTATTGGACCGATTCATATCATCGATACATCAAATTGAAGCTTCCGAGTTATTTTACTTTGAAAAAATATTACTTTTGGGAAAAATTGGAATTTTTGTTTACGTATCCTTTCTTTCGTCTGCAATGATGTCAGGGCAAAAAAGTACTTATGTGTATGAGTTTCAAACTTCATACACCAGATGGGCCAACCAGAAAGTCTGCCCGGCCACATGCGGCCCGCGTTTGAGTATCGCTGGTCTAACGTCATGTGTATATAAACTAAATATAATAACTTTTCTGTATTAAAATTATGGAAAAATTCGGTGAGTCAAATATCTTTGACGTGATGAATAAAAAACCTGTGAAATATTGTTATATCCAAAAAGTCTGCAACAAAAATAAAAAGTTTTTTACAGATATGTCTGGTATTGACATCACACACGTATTGACATCACACACGGACAAAACGCACACTAATCTGCAATGGTCTTTTAGAACGGTAAATTTGTTTACCGAAATCGCTTGTTTGCTGCTAGCAATTTATTGCAATACGGAAAATTAAACGAAATTTAAATAGTTGAAGTATTTACGGTACTGGCAACTAAATTGACACCAACAAGAAATATTCTTTTCGCCGCACTTGGAATTTTATTTCAATATTTTGCATGGACAAAGCCTTCTAAAGGTATCTGGCAATACTCCTATTTCTTGGGCTTCTAAAAATGTACGATATTAATTTGGGAGTTATTTTTATATAACAAAACCACGATTTTAGAGCGTCGGCAGAAAATTTTGTTGGAATTCGTTGAAAATGCAACAAGTTGAAAAGTGTTTCACTGTAAACGTACAATTTCGGATCTAATATGTAAGATATATATGTTTTTTTTTAAATAAAATAAATGGTGTATTTGGTGAAAAATTCAAATTTTTAGTTTTTTTCTTTGGAACCCTATATAAAAAAAACAGTTTTTTCCGCTGCACTAGAAAAATTGTAAATCGCTAAAATAATCAGTATCGCTGCACTAGAAATGTTGTTTTAATTTTTGCATAAACAAAGACGCAATAAAGTGAATTTACAAGGCAGTGTTTTTGCGGTTAACGAACCGTGGCAACTATATTGTCACCAACTTTTTCAACTGTTTCAATAGTTGAAAATTTTTCAAATGTAAATATGTGTTATTCCTCATGTGAGGATTATATTCTCCGAAGTTGGAGTCAATTCGTTGCCTAGTTTCCACGGCCTTATGAAGGGCTAAAATAGAATTGAAATGAGAGCTTCTAATTTCCCATACATTTGTATGAACCGCAAGTCGTTTTTCTAACACGTGGTCGAATGCGACATATCTTGTTTGGAGATATTCAATATAAACATGCGGCAAATATCGCAACTTAATCAACTATAACAAACGTCAACTATGAGATTATGTCTCCGACACTACCCTTTACATTTTTGCTCAATTTTTCGGATTAGTAATTAACTCTTTGCGGTCGTATTAAATTTTGACAAGAGTGTCGTGCTGGTGGGAATTCATTTCTCTCGAAAGAGAAGTGATATGTAATATGTAAGGTTATGAAATATAATTGAGAGTTATTTTTTTGACGTAGAACTACGTCTTTCATTAAGGGTGCCAAATCAGAAAAAAGATTACGTTTTTATGAAATAAAGTTAACGTTAATAACTTTTTTTTCCGCGAACGGATTCTGGCAATTTACTGGACAACACCGTTGCTGGGCAAGCTGGACGGTGAGGGATTGAATGGGTTTCTCATGGCAATGGGGGTGGAGGAGTAATATGAGGAAAAAGTAGAGTTCTCCAAGGGCCTTTCTGAAGTCTAGAGACGAATGAACTGAAAAAATATATAGTCCCCTTAATTCAGCAAGGAAAGGAAGGAAAGGCAAACTTTCAGTATCGTTCTAGATACGAAAATGCATCGCTTGTTCTTCCTTGTTTTGCGCCATCAAATGTTTTCGTTTCGGACTGAGCTGTGGACGCGACCAAATTACTCACTCGCTGATGTATCTGGCATTGCAATCATTGCATCAAACTGACGCCATTGCATTAATGTTTTGAGCTACACAATTGTGTGGGAAATCATCAAACTAGACTATCGTCAGCTCACTAAGAAAATAAATGTTTTGGAATTTTGTCAGTGACTAGCTGAACCGGCAAACTTCGTTCCGCCCAAATTTTGTTTGTTGTTATCAATACCTTCAAACATTCACGTTTTCTTACTATGAGTAAGTTCATGGGTCCAATCGCAGAACTGTTCATTGATTGATCTTCTATTCGATCTGTTGAATTTACCTTTTACTATAAAGTTCCTAGTATTTCTAACAAAACTCATCATTATATTATATATTTATCATTATATATATTTTCATCATTATATATATTTTCAGACACAATTCTAGCTCAAGAATTTTCAACCACTTGCAAATAACATGTTTCTCCGTTACTTGGAATAAATGTTTTATACAGAAAATATGATTTATTATTATTTTTCTTATCATTATCATTGTTACATTTACATTTCATTTTGGAGTAGGAAAGCTTAGTGGAGGTAATCTCCTTTCAAGATAATTCATCCAACAGGCATAGAACCTCTCTTCTTTTCATTCACTTCAAAATAAAAAAAAACCGGTGGTACAATATTCAATATTTGTTGGCAACAGTATTAGCGTTAGTCGGAACTATGGTTAGTGGCATCATGGTGCACGACGGAGTTGATTGAGTAGCTGTAGAATGTGAAAGTGTTGCTATGCGATAGGAGGCGGATGAAAAGAAGTGCGAAATTGCGGCATTAGTAATAACGTAATGGTGCGACAGCAATTTGACGTGACGGCCCCCAATGAGAAATAATCTCTTTGAAAGGAGCTGAAGACAGCAGTATACGATAAATCGATCTAAATAATGTAGTTGGTGATGTGATTTTTTATCCAACTAATCAGGCGATGTTTATAAATCTGTGGGTTTCGTTCTGACCTCATGGTCATGGGAAGTGAGTTGTACCTTGTTCTACCGTAATATCTGCTAGACCTCTTTCCATATTCAGTATTTGGACGGCTTACGACGAGAGTCGAAGGATTTCTCGTTTCATAACGATGTGCTGTGCGATGGAATGTCTGATTGTGAAGTGCTATCGGGTTGTATAGGATTTTCTGCATTTGAAGTAAGGCTTGCAACTCACGCAAAGCCGAAATCGGATTTCGACTGTATAATTCTGTAGTTGGGTATAGCCGAGGTTTTTTATAGATAACTTTCAGGCATCTGTTCTGAGTCGTCTGGATTGTTTTGAGCTTAGTTTTACTTGCCGCACCCCATACAGAGATTAGGTAGCATTTTTGACTGTATGAAAGCGTGGTAGAGCAGTATAAGCTGCTTTTAAGGCGAAAACTTAGATACTTTCCAGAGCATTCCACAAGTGGTACTGATGGTCTTCTGTAGCGTTTTTATATGGTCACTCCAAGATAACGTCGAATCTAGCGTTAGTCCGAGATACTTGAAACTGTCCACTTCATCGATCGTTATTGTATTGACGATTAGATCATGATTTCGAGAGACCGTAAGACGAGGCGAATGGAAAAGTATATATTTGGTCTTGGTGAGGTTCAGCGACAACAGATTCTCAGAGAAGAAAAGTTCAAGCGTTTCTAAATCTTGTTTCATTAGAGTGATGATTTGGTTAGCATCCGTGTTTGTGTATGAAATTGCGGTATCGTCTGCGAAGAGTCTAGGTTTTCCGTGCAAGCACAGGTTTGGCAAATCATTTATATAAAGCAGGAATAAAAGAGGACCGAGGTTGCTACCCTGTAATACTTCGACTGACATGTGCTTGTGTGTACTGCTAGCTTCCTGCACCAAGACATACTGCTTTCTCTCGGATAAGTAACTTTGTATTAATCTGTTCGCAGCTCCTCTGATACCATAATTATCAAGTTTTTTCAGCATTATAGCATGATCAATAGTGTCAAATGCTTTTTTTAAGTCCAGAAACAGAACTCCTACTAATTTACGATTATCCATTGCGTCATATAAAGGGTGTGTCACATCAACTTGCATCACGGAAAAAACGCTGTAGAAATTCGCCCAGTAGACCGATCCTTTTGAAAATTTTAGACAGTAAAATAAAAACTATTAAACAACTTTTGGCATTTTCTTTTTATTCATACTTCGAGCCCAAGCCTGTATGCTCGCACCTTCCTCTTTACCCCGTCCATAAGGTTCTGTACAACGTCAGGTTGTAGTTTTTTTTTGTACAGAAATCCATTTTCTCTTGAAGTCCGCCTCCGATTTGACAACTTTTGGATTCTTCCGGAGGGCCTGCTTCATAATCGCCCAATATTTCTCTATTGGGCGAAGCTCCGGCGCGTTGGGCGGGTTCATTTCCTTTGGCACGAAGGTGACCCCGTTGGCTTCGTACCACTCCAACACGTCCTTTGAATAGTGGCACGAAGCGAGATCCGGCCAGAAGATGGTCGGGCTCTCGTGCTGCTTCAATAGTGGTAGTAAGCGCTTCTGTAGGCACTCCTTAAGGTAAACCTGCCCGTTTACCGTTCCGGTCATCACGAAGGGGGCGCTCCGCTTTCCGCAAGAGCAGATCGCTTGCCACACCATGTACTTTTTGGCAAACTTGGATAGTTTCTGCTTGCGAATATCCTCCGGAACGCTGAATTTGTCCTCTGCGCAGAAGAACAACAGGCCCGGCAGCTGACGAAAGTCCGCTTTGACGTAGGTTTCGTCGTCCATTACCAGGCAATGCGGCTTCGTCAGCATTTCGGTGTACAGCTTCCGGGCTCGCGTCTTCCCCACCATGTTTTGCCTTTCGTCGCGGTTAGGAGCCTTCTGAACCTTGTATGTACGCAGGCCCTTCCGCTGCTTGGTCCGCTGGATGAATGAACTTGACAAATTCAGCTTATTGGCGACATCCCGGACCGAACTTCTCGGATCACGTCTAAACTGCTTAACTACGCGCTTGTGATCTATTTCACTGACGGAGCATCCATTTTTGCCGTTCTTTACCTTCCGGTCGATGGTTAGGTTCTCGAAGTATCGTTTTAGTACTCTGCTGACCGTGGATTGGACGATTCCCAGCATCTTACCGATGTCCCGATGTGACGACTTCGGATTCTCGAAATGAGTGCACAGGATTAATTCACGACGCTCTTTTTCGTTCGACGACATTTTTCCAAATTTACGAAAAATTGACAGTGAAGCATGGCCAACGTGATCTATACACTCTTATCTGATTATAAGCGAAAGCTGAAGATATAATTCCTAGAAATTAAATTTCTACAGCGTTTTTTCCGTGATGCAATTTGATGTAACACACCCTTTATGTCGTCGACAAGCTCACTCGTTGCAGTGAGAGTACCGTTCTGAATCATATTTCGGACAACATCATATTTCGGACACTTTGTTCTAATATCTTGAAATGCTTAATGCACTGATGATAGAACTGTAAAATTAATATCACAATTGCTTCTTTAGAGTAATCCCTTGGTTTCACTATCACTTCATTTGAGAATTACATTTGAATTACTACATAGTAGGGAAAAATCCATCCAAAATCCAAAATCCAAGCATTATCGTTTGTGTTTGACGTTTGCTTATCGTGAGAACGTTGAATTTACCCGTTCATAAATATTTAAATTTCTCCCGTGTTTCATCAGTTTTTATCATCGTTAACAGTTTACTGTTATTGCTTGGTAAGTGTTTTGCAGTTGATATAAAATATAATCAAGTGTAATGTAATTTTCGTCCATGAAATTACAAAATAAAGTGTCCGAAATTTGAATTCAATTTGTCCGAAATTTGATTTAGTGTCCAAAGTTTGATTTTTATTCGCTCCATTTGAAAATTTTATTCGATGATTTTTTTATGTTTTCAATCGAATAGGTACCAAAGTAGAAAGCTTGACTGCATATTGAACAAATTTATTGAAAATATCAACCAAATAATACATGTGCATAAAGTTTAGATCTGTTTTCTGCATCATATGCCTTAAGCGTCCGAAATATGATTCAGAACGGTACTTGATCCAGCACGAAAACCATATTGACAATGATAAAAAGAATTGGACTCCCGGCCCCGTCAGGCTAACGCCACATGTGCCTTAATAAAATATATATTTTGGGAAAAAAATGATAAAAAGAATCGTTCGCTTCAAGATAATTAGTTAGTCTACAAACGATAAGCCGTTCCAGAATTTTATTAAAAACCGATAGGACTGAGACAGGTCTGTAATTGTTCGGGTCCTTCTTGGATCCATATTTAAAGATTGGTATTACACGGGAAATTTTCATGTATTCCGGATAAACTCCTGTATCGATGATTTCATTAAAGACTTCCGTTAATAAATCAGCAAAAAAATCATAGTGCCTTTTCAAAAATATTGCTGGTACACCATCTGGTCCACAGCTCATGGAGCAGTCCAATTTTTTGATTTCTACAAGTACTTCTAGCTTATTTGTGGGTCACAGAAAGATTGTTTTACTTGTAGGTCCTAAACTTCCAAACTTATTGATTTCCTGATATCTTGGGATGCTAGAGGCGAGTTTGGGTCCAATTTCGCTGAAGAACTCATTGAAAATTTCAGATACTGCTTTCGGATCCTTCACAGTGAGCCCACAGTGTTCAAGTTCTAGTTGTTGCTGTTGATCATAGTTAGTCCGTCCTAGCACTTGATCGAGAATTCTCCACATATTTTTGGGGTTTGGGTCACGAAACAGATTCCTGTAGTATGATCTTTTGGCATGCTCTTTCGTTTTCTGAAGCTTTTTCGATATATGCGCGAGTTGATCCCGAACGCAGGTATTAAGAGGGTTTCTTTTACTTTTATATAGAATTTTGTCCTTAATTTGCATCATCTTCCATAAATCAAAACTCATCCATGGACAAACACCTTTTGTTTTTGCATATATACTTTTGAACACTTTTGCTTCAAATCACGGTACAGGTTAACAGTATACTAAAGCTTTGCTACTGCAGATCCTGCTGGAAGACATCTGATAGCAGTCATAAAATATTCGTTCAGTTCAGTATGGTTTACAATTGTTTTCTGTAAGACTCGCTCGTTTTTATTTCTGTGATTATGGATAGTGGAGAGCACCATACAGTGGTTACTGATGCCGGAAAAGATAGTTTCGTTCGTTACTTTTCTTATGAGGGATTCCGAGCAAATCAAGTCAAGGATATTGTTACTGATTGGTCTTGTAACAATTGTGTTAGTTACTTTAAAGTTATAACAACGCAGCATTGTGAGGTAGTCTTCGGTTGGTTAACAGGTATATTTATATCCCCAATAATGATACATGATGATCCGCTTCTTACAGCCGATAGTATTTAATTTGTATGGGGATAGTGTTTAATTTGTATGGGAGCCTCCTCCCCCTTTAGAGAAGAGGGCGGAGAGTCTAACCACCATAGAAACATTTATTGCACCCTAAAACCTCAATATGCCTAATTTGGTTTCATTTGCTTGATTAATTCCCGAGTAATGTGGAAATTTGTGTTTTATTTGTATGTGAGCCCTCACTTAGAGAGAGGGGTGGAGAGTCTAACCACCATAGAAACATTTATTGCATCCTATAACCTCAATATGCCTAATTTGGTTTCATTTGCTTGAACAATTCTCGGGTAATCCAGAAATTTGTGTTTCATTTGTATGTATCGAATCTTTGGTTCATCGCAATCGAGATCTGTCGGACGTTCAAAAATTTTATTATTTGAAGTCGACTTTGCGTGGAGAAGCGTTCAATTTAATCGAAAAGATTTCTGTAACAAGTGATAACTATTCAGTGGCATTGAATTACGGATCGGTACCAGAACAAGAACGTGTTGATTCGGAACCACATTGAGTCGCTATTCCAGGTCGAAAAGGTGAAGAAGGAGTGTCCACGACTGCTGACGAGACTGCTAGGAGATTTTGAGAACAATTTGGGGATTCTGGAGAAACTTGGAGAGAAGGTTGACGGATGGAGTTCTTTGCTAGTGTACATGGTCACATCGCGACTTGACCAGGCCACATATCGAGAATGGCAACGTTTCTCGGAGAAGAAGAGGATGCCTACCTACGACGAGCTGGTAGAGTTTCTGCGAAATTACATCATGGAGTTGGATGCACTGTGTGTAGAGCGGCCCATACAAGAAATCAAGTCTTTTCCACAGAATACTGCTGCTGCAATAATGTCAAGTTCTAGGGAGCAGTGTCCTGTTTGCGGAAAGGCTCATAGATTGTACTACTGTGAACAATTCAAGCACATGTCACTTGTCCAGCGCACTTCGTTTGTTTCCCGCACCAGAATCTGCGCCAATTGCCTGTTTGGGCAGCATTCGTCCGCCAGCTGTAAGTACGGATCCTGTCGTGAATGTGGAGCCAAGCACCACACTCTATTGCACAATCCCGCCGTTGATACATCACACGTTTCTCATAAGCAACCATTCACTATCTCAAACGTCGTCGTCAAAATCGATCAGTCCACTTACGATCGCAGTCCTCTCTGTGATCCAATCCAGTCTACCGTCTCAGCCAATGCACACTCGATGATAACTCGCTTTGACTCGTATTTGGTCCTAAGGGGAATTCGTTTCTTGCTCGTGTTCTGCTCGATAATGCGTCGCAACCCAATCTCATGACTGAGAGATCCCGTCGTTTGATCGCATCACGCAAATCGCCACAAATCCTGGATATCGCAGGAGTTGGCGGTGAAGTGAAGACAGTCGCTAAGTACTCTACTGTTGCCACTGTTGCCTCGAGGTTCAACAATTTCCGTGTTCCACTCGAGTTCGTAGTGATGGAAAAGGTGACCAATGACCTACCAACGTGGACCATCGATACTTCTGATTGGGCCATTCCGAATAATATTCGTCTCGTCGATCCTTCGTTCGCCACCAGGGGTCCAATCGATATCGTCATTGGCGCGCAGGCGTTCTTCGAGCTTCTTCGCAGAGGACATTTCAAGATCGCAGAGGAAAGGCCGATTCTACAGAATTCGGTGTTCGGATGGCTAGTCTCGGGCCGAAGACTAGTCTGAAGGAGATTCTCCTACAACAGCTGTATCAAACTGTCACGTGATAACGCTGAATGAATTGGACCAACGTGTGAGTCGATTTTGGGAACTGGAAGCCTGCCTTTCACCATGTATCTGGTCAGTCGAAGAAAAACTATGCGAAGAAAATTTCGTAGCCAATATTCATCGTGATTCAACCGGACGCTACGTGGTTTCGCTTCCCAAAAATACTGAGCTCGTCAATCAACTTGGGAACTCGCTTTCAATTGCCACTCGTCGCTTCCTCTGCATGGAAAAACGATTCCAGCACAACCCAGAACTCTTTCGCCAATACAAGGCCTTCATGGACGAGTTTCTCGCTCTGGGACACATGAAGTTGGTTACCCCTGTCGAGGATTCTCCAGGGCGCCACTTCTATTTGCCACATCATGCCGTTTTCAAACCGGACAGCACCACCACAAACCTGCGAGTGGTATTCGATGGCTCGTGCAAAACTACCTTGGGTTTCAGCCTCAACGATCTGCTGTTGAAAGGTCCGACCGTACAAGCCGATATGACTTCGATCATTCTTCGCTTTCGAACCAAAGCTGTAGCCGTTACAGCAGACATCGCAAAAATGTACCGTCAAATCTGGGTGACAGAAGACGATCAACCACTACAGCAGATTCTCTGGCGTGAATCTCCATCGCAGCCACTTCATACGTATCAACTCACCACCGTTACTTACGGAACTACGACCGCGCCGTTTTTGGCCACACGTTGCTTAAAGCAGCTAGCAGACGACGAAGCAGTGACTTATCCTGCAGCTGCTCCTGTGATCAGGAAGGGATTCTACGTGGATGATCTCATGTACGGATTCGATTCACTAGACGAAGCTATAGTAGCATCGAAGGAAACATCAGAGATGCTGAGTTCTGCTGGTTTTCCACTTCGTAAATGGTCATCAAATGAACCAGTAGTCATCGAACAATTTCCAGTTGAGTTTCGCGAGCAATCTCCGGTGCTTGAGCTCGACCAGTCAGCTCCAATCAAGGCACTCGGCTTGTTGTGGAAACCCAAATCCGACGAGCTTCTTTTCAAGAAGCTCGGAGTGGCCTAATGATCCTGTCTCGACCAAGCGCAGCATACTATCACACACGTGCAGTCTCTTCGACCCTCTTGGCCTACTTGGCCCCGTCATCGTCTCCGCCAAGATTCTGATATCTGTGCTCTGGCAAAGCAACTTTGGCTGGGATGATCCTCTTCCGCAGGAATACCACCAGCGTTGGACAGAGATTGCTGGACAGCTCTCCAGTCTGCAGCAACTTTCAATTCCACGCTTCGTTTTGACAGACAAGCCGATCGCCATTCATCTAATTGGTTTCGCAGACGCTTCACTCCATGCTTACGTTGCATGTGTGTATTTTCGTACCGTTACGTCGTCCGGTGCTATCACAGTACAGCTGACGGCCGCTAAATCCCGAGTTGCACCTTCGGAAAAACGCAGACCATCACTCGCACGCCTGGAACTGTGTGCAGCTGTGCTGTTGGCAAATTTACAGCAGAAAGTTCTTGAAGCAGAAAGATCAAGTGTCCGTGCTTTTTGTGGTCTGATTCAACGATCACGCTCCATTGGATTGATGGCTCTCCATCATCCTGGAATATATTTGTTGCCAACCGGGTGGCAGAGATCCAACAGCTCACGGAATCTGCTACCTGGCTCCACGTTCGCACCGAAGATAATCCCGCTGACTACATTTCGCGTGGTATAACTCCAGCTGCAATCCTCAAAAATTTTCTGTGGTGGCACGGCCCACAGTGGCTTTCTCAACCGTTCACAGAGTGGCCAAAAACAGCGCATTCATGGCGAAAGCAGTCTCCTCCAGAATCGGACCTGGAACACAGGAAGGCCCTACTACTTTCGGCCATGAGTACCATCGAGAGGGACAATTGGCTCTCTGATCGTTTCGAGAGCTACGATTCACTCCACAAAGTTCTTCGCGTATTAGTATATTGGCGTCGATACGCCACCATCTGCAGAGCCAAGAAGACGGGTACTCGTCTACCGTACGGTGCTATAACTCCTTTCGAAATTCGACATGTTGAATTAGCATTCATTGTTCTTATACAACAAGAGCAGTTCCCGGATGAATATAGACGATTGCAGAACAAGGCTCCGATCAGCAACAAATCTCCTCTTCGCTATCTTCGTCCAGTCTTGTTCGAGGGCGAAAAAATCATCCGAGTTGGTGGACGATTAAAAAACGCCCCGATTCCTTTCGACCGTAAGCATCCAATTCTTCTCCCAAAAAATCACCGTTTCACCGATCTCGTTTTCCTTGATGCCCACGAAGCCACTCTCCACGCTGGACCTTCATATTTGTTAGCAGCAGTTCGTCGTCGCTTTTGGCCAATCGACGGCCGTAATAAGGCACGTTCCACGGTGCATCAGTGCATCTGCGTGTTCATATGCATGGTAACCAAGGCTGTCCACTTGGAATTGGTCATGAGCCTAACTACAGACGCCTTCATCGCAGCGCTGATCCGGTTCTGCTCCAGACGTGGCTACCCTCTCAACATTTACTGCGACAACGCCACTAACTTTGTCGGCGCCAACCGAGCGTTGCAGGAACTCCGAGTGCTATATCACTCTCAGCAGCACCAGTTGGAAGTCGCAGGACACGCAACGCGTCAAGGAATCACGTTCCACTTTATTCCACCACGTTCGCCCTCGTTCGGAGGGCTTTGGGAAGCCTGTGTGAAATCAGTGAAAAACCATCTCAACCGTGTGACGATCGACATTCTCCTCACACAAGAAGAGATGACAACCATCATTGCTCAAATCGAGGCTTGCCTCAATTCACGCCCTCTTACCCCAATTTCCAATGATCCTTCTGACATTAAGCCACTCACTCCCGGCCACTTCCTTATCGGCGGTCCTTTACAAGCCGTACCCGAACCAGACCTTACCAAACTACCTTCCAATCGCCTGTCCCGCTGGCAGGACATGCAACGTAACGTACAATCTTTCTGGTCCCGGTGGTATCTCGAGCACCTCCCTGCACTGCAAAGGGTTCAGAGATGGCCGAGACCCTCTCCGAATCTTTCCGTAGGAGACATGGTCCTGGTACAAGAAGACAATCACCCGCCTACGCAGTGGCCGATCGCTCGAGTCGTCAAAACGATAGCTGGTGATGACAAGCGTGTTCGAGTTGCCGACATTCTGATGGGGGACAACAAAACCTATCGCCGGTCGATCCGCAAAATGTGCCCGCTTCCACAGTGCTTCCACAGCTCCTGGCACCCCCGCAGAGTCCGAGTGCAAGCCTCTCGCTCGTCAGTGCTCACCGAACCTTGCTCCCACTATCGCAGCATTCCCAGTCAAGCCCGTTCCAGACGATTCTTCGTGTCAAGCAAACGAGTAAACAGCTGGAATCCGGCAGTCGCAACGGAGGGATCGATATGTCCGAGTATATGCAACGATTGGAAACAACCAGAAGCTTCGATGGACCGGGGACATTGCGAGTCGGTCGAGATGTTTCCTTTTGAAATTCACATTTCAAGGGGGGCGGCATGTTCGATCGCAATCATCCACCGTATGACAGTAAGCCTCCTTGTGACGAACAACCGATGACGACAGCAACGATTACTACGAGTACTCCACATAAACGAATTAAAATGAAATGAAATTAAGAAATGAAATGTAAATTAAAATGAAATGTACATATAATAATACACTACACTACTCACACACGCTAATATAACACGCAACAGCAACACTGGCAACACGTCATGTTGCAACGAACATAGACGTCAAAAACTGCACGAAAACGTACACACTCATACACACACAAAACTGATACTAAAAACACACAACACATGTGCACGAAAGGAAGTAGGTTTTTCCACTGGCCTTTGTGCCAGTTTTTCCTACCAGAATATAAGCGAGTTATAAGTGAAAGAGTGCGGACGTTTCTATTTGCGCTCCCGAAACGTATTTCCACTTTCCACCATCCATCGTGATATTCCGCCAGCCGTATCACCTTCATCCGCCATCGTCGGAATTTGGGACCCATCGTGGGACGAGGACAACGCCAGATACGAAGCGTACAACCTCAATGTGCCAAATTTGGTTTTATTTGCTTGATTAATTCCCGAGTAATGTAGAAATTTCTGTTTAATTTGTATGGGAGCTCACCCTTAGAGAGGGGGTGGAAAACATAGAAACATTTATTGCACCATAAAACCTCAATATGCCTAATTTGGTTTCATTTGCTTGCACAATTCTCGGGTAATGCAGAAATTTGTGCTTCATTTGTATGGCAGCCCCCCCCCCCTTAAAGAGGGGGGGGGTGGAGAGTCTAACCACCATAGAAACATTTATTACACCCTAAAACCTCAATATGCCTAATTTGATTTCATTTGCTTGAATAATTCTAGAGTAATGTAGAAATTTGTGTTTAATTTGTATGGGAGGTCCCCCCTTAGAGAGGAGGGAGGGGTTTCAAACTATCACGAAAACCATCGCCGGCACCAAAATCCCCTACATACAAATTTTCATGTTGATCGGTTCAATAGTTTCCGAGTCCATAAGAATCAGACAGACAGACAGACAGAAATCCATTTATATATATATATATATATATATATATATATATATATATATATATATATATATATATATATATATATATATGTATATATATATATATATATATATATATATATATATATATATATATATATATATATATATATATATATATATATATATATATATATATATATATATATATATATATATATATATATATATATATATATAGATTTGGTTTCGCATGTCGGTAGGAAAACTCTCTCTACAAAGGATGACAGCTAAGCTCATCTAGACTGGCAATATTATCAGAAACGGCTTCTGTTAACTAGAGTGCAATACAGAGATAAGTGTGGGTGTATTTAGTTGCTTCAAGCCATCGATATAGGGATATTTGTATGCGTACGTGCGTGCTTCATAACCCGTACGTTAAAATAGTACCTCTTCGCTACGCTGAAACCCCATTTGTAATGATAAATATAAACAAGTAGGGGGATAGCGGAAGGGAATTACTTACGCTAGAGTATTAGTAATCAATTTCTGCTGAGGCAAAAATTCAACCTTTTCCCAAGCAGTTAACATTGTTTGTTTTCTGTCATCTAATCACTAACGAAGCCTTTAGACATTGCATCAATGCATTGAACTGACGCTGTGGTGAAGCAGGTGTTAATATTATACACCAAAAAATTATTTGGGGAATACCAAGTTATTCAATAAGTCATTAATCGCGTGCAGGTAGAGTTTTTTTCACTTATTTAGTCACCAAGAAAGTAATGAATCATCATGAATCATCAAACAATCATCGTCAAATGATTCTACAATAAAAAAAAACATTTCAGGGCGACCAAACTGGTAGAATGATTATTTCGTTTAGTATGATTGCTTGCTATGGTGACCGAGAGCAGACATACGACCACAAAGGGTTAATGTACATCAAAGCCAAATAAAAGCAATGGAGGTGACCAACGCAAATGAAAATCATTATAAAGTCGCCTGTGTACACTGCATTTTGCGATTGACTGTAAAACATCGGTTGAAAAGATTTATTGATTCCATGTGGATACTAGGTATCGAAAATCAACTGAATAACGATAACGAAAATCCAAGCAGTGCTTCGTTGCGTTGAAAAGACAGATTTCTACAAGAGAAAGTAGCGTTAGCAAATAAATAAATGAATGAAGCCCATTTCTCATATTTTCACCGCCAGACCAACACATTACCCCACAATCCAATGGTGGCGGTGCAGAAACTTGATGTAAGATGCACTTCTAATTGTGTTTCTATGGAGTGCAAGATGAACTGGACCTTTTGTTGGCAGATTGCATCTGCAGCAGGGAGCCATGGGACACATCGAACGGAACATCTTCGGGTGCAAAAAAGAGAGACGACAGCGTTTTCCCCCTCGTGCAAATAATAAACTGTAATCGCTTCTTGCAAATTGTGCTATAGAGATGTATATTGTGTGGATATCTGTTCGTTTAATCGATTCGTGTTAATGATAATTATGGTTTATGCTCAGGATGCTGCAACGGTCGGGTCCGTTCATACGTAGATAATGCACCAGAACTAAACTGGAGGGAGAGAGAGTTCCGGATAATAAATGTTGAAAGCCGTGATAAAGAAGATATATTGCTACTGTTGCACTTACAGCTCCGCTCTGGGGGATAACAAAGGGCAGCGCCATAAGGGATGATGGGACGGTTGAGATATAAGGAATGATCATAACAATTATTATAATGGTCGATAATTGAACGACCTCCAAACGATGGTATACTGAAGAGGAAAAATGGATTGCGAACGTCAGGTGTTGTATGAGGAAATTGAAGTTTAACGTCCCTTGCGTTGAAGATTTATTATTGATATTTTATCATGCATTTTGTAGTATGCCGTTTTATATATGACCTTGTATTTTTTTTTCTATTTTCAGTGTTCACATGGGGCCGTAAGATGGGTAAAAAATTCGACCTGTTGCGTCGTGGTAGTGATGCTCAAAAGCCTTCAGTTTCGCCACAAATCGCAACCACTCCGACTTGTATGACCGTCTTCAATACAGATACCATGAAAAAGAGCAAAACGGTTCCGCTGAAAGCGTACCAACCCAGAAACGATGCATTGGTAAAACTGAACAATGAAAGATCCTCCGGGACATTTAAAAGCTTCTTCTATCGCATGGGATCAACAGGAATGCTCAACCATAAGTCAAATAATTTTCAAAAACATCAGCATCAGCAGGTTCAAAAACAAAATCAACAGAAACCCAACGGACAACAATCACGATCCCAATCGCCAAACGGTTTCGTGGCTAAAGCTAAAATGGATGGTCAATCGACGTTGTACCGTAGTAGTTCAACCAGCCAGCTGAACACATCTTCTTACATTAAATGTGATGATCCAACTGAGGGCATCAACTTGGCAAACGGAAACCACAAACATGCGGTTAGCAATACAAATCTCAATATGTCAACGATAGGACAATCAAACTCGAAGCAATCCGCCGCGGCCAAATCATCCAGTTGCGATGATATAGCACGAGTTACCGCTAACCAGGAACAAATGTCAAAAAAGAACCACTTCCCATACGCTTTCCTTCGTTCGAAATTGTCTGTTTTGCCGGAAGAGAATGGAGGTTCCGTTATCAACTTCAATCGAATAAAGGATAATCTGCTCCGTTCTGGGAACCGTGGCTCCGTAATCAGCCTGCGATCTGATCTCGATAATATTTCCATAACAGACTCTCAACTAAACATATCCGAAAACGGAGACGCGTTTCTGTCCGGAAACGACTCCAAATCCATAACGACCAGCGAGTTGGGGGTAATGTCCCGAAACAACTCCATCAAAACCCTAACTGATGAGCAGAACTTCGTGAGCAATTACCAAAGATTGAGCAGCTGTCTCAGCAGCAACGAATCCGGCTATGACAGCGATGGACGACATGCTGAAGATAAGATCGAAGAAAACGGTTCCGGTGCGAATAGTCTAACGGTTCAGCAAACAACGGTTAGCGTCGATTCGTACGCAGACGCCATCCGAACGAAGGATCAGTCGTACATGTTCGGTAGCCGGCGGCGGATGTCGTCGTCCAGTTCGGCTGCCTCGGTGCAGAATCTGGACTGCAGTACCATAAGACGACGTTTCAGGCAGGTTAAGCTCGAGAAAAAAAGCGCAGACGAGGTGATCGGGATCGAACTCACGCCGCAAACGGTGAACATGGACGAGGGAGACTGCGAAACGAGGTATCTGGTGACGGAGATAGACCCGGAAGGAATAGCTTACAGGTAAGATTTGGATGAAGAAATAGAACTGTAGTTATACTTGCGCATCTTTATTATAGAGACGGCCGCTTGCGGGTCGGTGACGAGATTGTCAACGTAAACGGGCACCATTTACGTGGTTTGCAATCTCCCAGCACGGTACAACGCATACTATCGACGTTCGTCAACAACTTTGTAGACCTTGTCATTGCGCATGACGAGCTAACTACGTTCAACTCCGACCTACACCGGAAGATCAAGATTGATGGCTATGTGAGTAAGCAGCTAAACGATCCGGAAGTGAACAGTATTACAGGTAGTCCGCAGATATGCAATGGCAACAATCCAAAACAGCAAACAAGTCCAATAGAGGCATGCTCAACCATAATCAACTGTTCAACGCCAATTTCGAACGGACGGATCAAACAGCAACAACAATCGCAAAGAGCATCTTTTCCAATGGCCGAAACGCATTCGTCAATCGATTACACACCGGTTTACGCTAATCGTATTTCGATCTCTAATACAATCTGTGATGATGAGAAATGGCAAATGCTGAGTAAGCAACGTTGCGAAAATTTGAGCAAGAATGGGTACACCCAAATTCTCGGTTCGAAACGGGTCATCAAAGATAGTGATGCGGATATCATCTCTCACGCGTCATCGTCAGTTAGTAATGGGATGCATAGCAATGAACATTCGGTTGAAGTAAGGTATAACGCAATCAATCGGCCAATATCCCAAAGTAACCTCAGTCGACACTTGTCAATCGCACACTTGGCCGGTGACAGTGATGGCGAAAGCGAAACGTCCTCGATTCGGCCGGTCACTTTGGTTGAAGTGATTTCGGATACAATCCGAAGAAACGTTCCCTTCGGTACGATTCGCAACCATCAAGCAAGTATGGACTATCGCTCCATAAAGATTAAGAAAGCCGAAGATATTCCGAAGACAGTACAAAGAATCCGGCTGAAGTCCTGCAACGATACGAACGCACTCGTTTCGTCAATATCGGAAAAGGGTTCCATCGGATCCGGATTGGACACCATCGACGGGAACCCGCTGCAGCGATGCAAAACAGAGCAAGATGTTAGCAGCAGAGACGATCTCAACTGCTCGATCGATAGTGCTAAGTTCGAATCTGGCGTGCGGATACTCATCAACGAAGAAGGGTCGTCGTATATCGAAGGTGAATCGAAACACTCTAACATTGGTTTGTATAAAACTTTGTTTGCGTTTCTTCCCTCCAGGAATCCACAAATGCGTTTACCTCGTGGTAACGTTCTACAAAGGCGTCGGAATGAAATCTCTTGGTTTCAGCATTGTCGGTGGACGTGATTCACCCAAGGGTAATATGGGCATATACGTTAAAACTGTCTTCCCCAGTGGACAGGCAGCGTTGGATGGCAATCTGATGGCTGGTAAGTTAATGAAGGCGGAACGATCTCACCATTGAATACCCGACGTCACACTGAGTGCGTGTTTCCTTAATACACGCAGAAACTACTGAGCCGTCACGTAGCTCAATGGATTAATTAAAAACACTGTTTTCCGTAATGTACCTCATAGGCGCACGAGTTAGTTGTTCAGCTGATTGCATGTTTTTCTTCCTTTCGCCCAGCCGTTAATCAGCACGTGTTGTTCGTGCAGAAGGAATGGCTTTCACTCCTCCATCTAAACAACACAACTCGAAGCTTCGTTTGTTGAGAGGATCAACAACGCTTCGGAGAAATATTATTTCCTGTTTTGCAATGATAGAAATATCTCCTCATTGATATAAAATAATTAACATTGTTATCAATAAAAATAATGTGTATTTCAAACAATCTGATCATATTAGAAAACACTTCCCGACCATCTCATTCGGCTGCATCGGCATCACAGACCAGAAAATACTCCTATCTTACATAACAACATTTGTGCTTGGGTTATTTAAGTGTCATTTCTGTCTGCGACCACGAATATATGCACTTTGCCTGAAGCGATCTGTCATTTTTTCGATTTTCCATTGCTGTCTTGCTTGCCTTCGCATGCCATCAGCCGAACGATCAATTAGCATTACAACATTATAATGAGCATTGCACGACAAAAGCAATAGCACCTTCGTTCGCATTGCCCACATGTGGTGTATTTTTTGTGACCCGCTGGCAATGCATCCATCTTCAGTCCAGCTTTCGAAACGGGCCTTGAATTGTTTTATTCATGCTTCGATGACACCGGATCCAGTTCGACACGAGTGCGTGGAAATTGTTTTGTATACAACCTATTGACATTGACGAAAGCGAGGAAATCATATGCTAGCGTGATTTATATTACACAAAATAAGAAGCGTTTCGTAACATGGCATGAAGGAAAGTAGTGTTGTAGTGTTATTGTAGTGTTGGAACTGACATCTTCGATGTCTTCAACGGCACACTGTTTCTTGAGCCAACAACCGTTAATTTGGGCTGATTCCCAGTTTATTTAGAGTGTTTCGTTGTTGCAAAATCGCTTGTCAGAAATCATCGCCAGTACGAATAGGCTTTTTGAAGATCCGCTTAATTTGTTCTACCCTCCTGTACTCGCGTACAAAATCATAACACGTATACTCGCGCACAGTGTCACATACCGAAAGTTGAGCTTCTCTGTAATATTGCTATTGTATATTTTTTAGGCTTAATTGGTGTTTATTTGAAGACAAGGGTATAATTGAATGGAAAAACTCCATAAACTATGTTTTCTTCATCTTCATTCAGTTTTAATAGTCAGCATCCTTAAAACAGATCAATTTTTGATACTCCCACTCAAATAGCAAAATTCGACTTTTTTCCTGTTATTAAATGAAAGTAATCAACTGAATATAATTCATGAAAGTATAAAGAGCTATGAAATAACATAAAAACGTAATTATCGATTGCATTGGTGAAAGAATCAGAACATACCATAACTGTATGCTCGAGACAAACATATTTTTTTACATTTCATACAGTTATAGCGTGTTTTTTGGTCTTTTTTCGAAGAGAAGAATGTATAACGACCTTCTAGATAGTTACCAGATGAAGAAGGAGTTTCGAGTTTGCATATTTCTAATATTCTTCGTTAATGTGTACTTGGTTAACAAAAACCTAATACCTGTTCTTTTGATGGGGCATAAAAGTTAATGGTTAATAGAATTTCTTATATGAGAAAGGGGGAGCTGGACACAAATTTCTGTATTACTCGAGAATTAATCAAGCATATGAAACCTAATTTGGCATGTGGACGTTTTAGGGTGCAATAAATGATTCTATGGTGGGTAGATATTCCTCCCCTTTCTCTTAGGGAGGGCTGCCATACAAATGAAACACAAGTTTCTGCATTACTCGAGAATAAATCAAGCAAACGCACCCATGTGGAGGTTTTAGGGTGCAATAAATGTTTCTGTGTTGGATAAATACTCCTCCTCCCTCTACAGGGGGGGGGGCTGCCATACGAATGGAACACAAATTTCAGCAAAATTGTTACTGTAAAAAATAACCATAAACCGCCGATTAGTTTATAGTTTACAGTTAACAATTCTCCCGCAAGTGGAAATCTTTCCCTAGTGTGTATAAGTGTGACCATTGTATTTGGTGAACAACTATACGGCAGTCAAACATTTGCATTTTACTTTTGCACGTATGGATCTAACGACGAATAATATACGAATCCGTTCAATCCGGTGACAAAAAGGACTTATGTCAAATATCAATAGTCCGGTAATTCCATAAAAAATAAAAGACGGGTGGGTAATGTCGGGGACATAACCGGAGTGACGTAGGACTATACAAAGGGGACAGCTTTTGCTAAATATATATTTTAAATATATTGTTTTATTTTCTTCTCCTACGTGAATACCTACCTATCTACCTGAAAAAATGGATTACTTTAGTGTTTACTCTTCATGAACATGTGGGGTTTTGAAAAGAACCTTTGGTGTTGTGTTTTTGCGTTTTTTTTTACAAAATTGATTCTTGAGTTTTTTCTGAAGGCTTTGTACTTTTTAAATGTTCAACGCCGAGCATCTTTCGGCGTATGCACATATCGTACAATCAAAATGATGGCTGTGATAGGGAATGCATAGGTGGTCATCAGCTCATTCACTATCATATATTTCACTATTGAGCACATTACCGTACCTTAAACTGTGGTTTCGGAGACGAATGAATTGTAAGATTTGTAGTCTCCGCAAACAAAGTAAATAAAAATGAAAAAGAACTGAGGTTTTGGAGACGAACTCTACGATCTTTCGAGAAATAAACGAGCTATAAGCGTTCTGAAAAACCAACAGCAAATACAGGGACGGATGATCTTCGGATTAAAGTTCTTTAAAATAAGAACAGAGCAGTAGGAAATACATAGCTCATCATGTTGCTCCTTAGTTATTTTTCTATACAATGCAGATGTAACGTCAGTCAATTTTCAACATCAGGTATCAACCAAAAAAAGCAGTTCTTGCTACCGAGAAAATTCGTTAATGCCATCCTGCATACAATGTGAAGCCACTTTTAATTCGGAAACCATGCATGGGTTTGTGAAAACTGAATGATCAATTTAAAAGACCCCACCAATAAGTTCAAGAACAAGTATAACCAAAATAAATCAGTTTATATTATATGTCATATTATGTCACTTTAGAATGCATTGGTATTGTGAAAAACTTTTAATAACTCTTCTTTGAAAGGTTTAATGGCTCTAAAAAGCGCCGTGTTATACGGTGGCTGGTTTTGCCACCAAAGCAGTCTGTATAAACAAACTTTTTCCTTCTTCTACCTGCTGCCGTTTTGCGATTGCGTTTGCCACTCGCTGAAACTAGTTGTTGCCACCGAACCGAATGTGCTCTGTTCTGTAGGCTGGTTTTCTTATTGTCGTGAGCAGCTTCGCAAGCCAACTCGAGTACTCCGGCGGCCGAAATTCTATAACCGCTATTAGGTATACTGGTGCTCCGGCATCAATCCGTTGATGCGATGTGATGTGAAACGATGCCATACAACCACACTGATTTACGGTTTGAAAGAAAATGAGATATTTTTTTTGGGGTCCGCGCGTTTTGTACTCTAGCGGTACACGCTCACAGGATAGAGACAAATCGGCAGACTCAGCCAAAGGGGCGAGTCCAACGAGACGAACGAAAGAGCGTTAAAAGGCAGCGATGGCAAAAAAAATACATAGAGGCGAATGAACTGCAAAGTTTAAAGCCTCTTAAAAACAAAGAAAGAAGAAAGAAAAAAGACGGGTGGGTAATGTCGGGGACATAACCGGAGTGACGTAGGACTATACAAAGGGGACAGCTTTTGTTAAATATATATTTTAAATATATTGTTTTATTTTCTTCTCCTACGTGAATACCTACCTATCTACCTGAAAAATGGATTAGTTTACTGTTTACTCTTTATGAATATGTTGATGGTTCTGAAAAGAACCTTTGGTGTTGTGTTTTTGTTATCACTCGATATTCCCATCTTGTTCGGTTAAACCTTCCTGTTTAGCTATTGCGTTTGCCACTCGCCACAGCTTTCACAGTTGGAAAATTTCTTGCTATCCAGCTTGTGACATGTTGTTCAGTAAATTACATTTAATGCGACGTGCCGGAGAAACACTTTGCCACTCACTGAAACTAATTGTTGCCTTGATGAGCGCCGAACCGAAGCTACTCTGTTCTTTATGCGGGTTTTCTGATTGTCGTGAGCAGCTTTGCAAGCCAACTCGAGCACTCCGACGGCCGAAACTCTATAATCGCTGTTAGGTATACTGGTGCTCCGGCACCAATCCGTTCAGCCTAGTTACCCTTGCGGAGCAATCAGTGAATGCGACCAACAGGGAACTGGAGACCTGCACGGTTCGAGTGAGACTTTGCCTTTCGCTTAACTTGTCCTCCTTTGTTACGTCCACGATGCCGATGCCGTACAACCACACGGGTTTACGGTTTGAAAGAAAATAAGATATTTTTTTGGGGTCCGCGTGTTTTATACTCTAGCGGTACACACTCACAGGATAGAGACAAATCGGCAGACTCAGCCAGAGGGGCGAGTCCAACGAGACGAACGAATGAGCGTTAAAAGGGAGCGATGGCAAAAAATACATTCATAGAGGCGAATGAACTGAAAAGTTTAAACCCTCTTAAAGCCAAAAAGAAGAAGTAGAAGAAAATACATTCATTACGATTTGTTCGCTCGTTGGATTCACATGCAGGCTAAAAAGGGTCCTTTTCAGGATCACAAAATTATCTGAAATCTAAAAAGTTTATTGTTTTGTTATCACTCGATATCCCCATCTTGTTCGGCTAAACCTTTCTGTTTAGCGATTGCATTTGCCACTCGCCACAGCTTTCACAGTTGGAAAATTTCTTCCCATCCAGCTTGTGACATATTTTACAGTAAATTACATTCAATGGCACGTCGCATTACCACCACTCAGTATCGGATTGGAGGTAATTTTAACCAGTAATTGAACATTTGCGATGACAGTGGTACAGTGTCAACTTTCAATGAGGGGTCATAATTTGGACCCCGAACTCTATGTTTACAAAAGTGTCCAACTAAATATGTCGCATTACATGTCCGTCCAATTAGTTAAATGTCGAGATAAGTGTAAATTACTGTACTTTCAATCTAGAAGCAATTTAAGAATTGGTGAAAATCAATAAGCTCAGAACAACTGCCAAATTCACATACTCATCATATCCTGGCAAACAAATTATGAAAAAATCAATTTGTGTTTTATTATTATTTTGGATATTGTTTTAGAAAGCATTGAACTGTATTTCCTAAACTCTTTTTTGGAAGGTTTAATGGCCCTGAAAAGCGCCTTGTTTTATGGAATGGTTCCAATTTAGAAAACTTAGTACTCGTGGTTTTGAAAAAAACCATTTCGAACGCCCTCGATGCCGCCTTGTTCTGGATTTGCCACCAAAGCAGTTTGTATAAAGAACAAACTTTTTTCTTCTGTTACCTGATGCCGTTTTGCGATTGCGTTTGCCACTCGCCACTCGCTGCAACTGCCTGTTGTCTTGATGTCCACCGAACCGAATGTGGTCTGTTCCGAATGCGGGTTTTCTTATTGTCGCGAGCAGCTTTGCCAGCTAACTCAATCACTTCGGCGGCCGAAACTATATAACGCCGGCTAGGTGGACTGCTGCACTGGTACTAACGTGCTCGGCCTAGCCACCCTTGCGGGGAACTCCAGATCAACACGGTTCGAGCGGGATTTTGCCTTTCCCTTCACTTTTCCTCCTTTACCATGTCCAGACATGGCTGCTTGGATTGGTTTGTTGATGTGTTGTGATGCGAACCGATGTGGTGTACGGTTTGAATGAGAATGATCGTTACGGCAGCGGAGCGGGGATTTTTAAGCTGACTGGCTGGCTCGAGAATTACGCATGTGTGAGACTGCGACCAATGTTTCGTTCATTTTTTTCTTCTTCCTTTCCAATCGTGCTTCATTCTATTTTGCTGCTGCTCTGGTTGCCCGTTTTGGTCGGTACGATTTGAGGAGCACAAAATGGACCAATCAAAAATGGGCACATAGTGTATTTTGACAATGCTTGATATTTCACAATTATTCAATTATTTATCTCCAGAAAAATGAAATGTTATTCGTTATGATAGATGCGTAGATATATTTCCTATCAATTGTTGCAAAAACCTTTGCGATCTATTGAGAAATGCTCGAGTTATAAGCGTTCCAAATCTTGCATTTTTTCCTACTTGTTCAGTGCCTAGATTTCCATTTCACCCCCTATATCTTCCGGTTAGACGTAGTCCTACGTCAAAATACATTCATTACGATTTGTTCGCTCGTTGGATTCACATGCAGGCTAAAAAGGGTCCTTTTCAGGATCACAAAATTATCTTCAATCTAAAGAGTTTATTGTTTTGTTATCACTCGATATTCCCATCTTTTTCGGCTAAACCTTTCTGTTTAGCGATTGCATTTGCCACTCGCCACAGCTTTCACAGTTGGAAAATTTCTTCCCATCCAGCTTGTGACATATTGTACAGTAAATTACATTTAATGGCACGTCGCATTACCACCACTCAGTGTCGGATTGGAGGTAATTTTAACCTGTAATTGAACATTTGCGATGACAGTGGTACAGTGTCGACTTTCAATGTGGGGTCATAATTTGGACCCCGAACTCTATGTTTACAAAAGTGTCCAACTAAATATGTCGCATTACATGTCCGTCCAATTAGCTAAATGTCGAACTGATTGTAAATTACTGTACTTTCAATCTGGAAATTTAAGAATTGGTAAAAATTGAATAATCAGGAAAGTGCCCAACTATCAATAAGCTCAGAACAACTGCCAAATTCACATACTCATCAGATCCTGGCAAACAAATTATGAAAAAATCAATTTGTTTTTTATTATTATTTTGGATATTATTTTAGAATGCATTGAACTGTATTTCGTAACCTTTTTTGTGAAAACTTTAATGGCTCTGATAACGTGTTTTATGGAATGGTTCCAAATTAGAAAACTCGTGGTTTTGAAAAAAGTCACAGGAGGGTTGTGTCCGAGACACGACCGCATAGTTGACGTAGGATTTCGTTAGGCTCTCTGCTGATTTTGGATATGTTTGAAGAATTACATCGTTAAGCTCTTTGATAATGATTCGGTGGCCCTGAAAAGGGCCCTTTTTTTGGTTGTTGGGTATTGTTTGTTCACTCCACCAGTGTTTACCGAATGATGATGACAGAAGGATGGTAAACAGTCGTTGGATGGTGCGTATCAGATGAAAGATACCGAAGTGGAACGAGATATTATGAAAACCGCCCTCTGTGGTCCTAAACGAGATGCATCCTGTGTTATGTATGGATGAAATAAAGAGAAAAAAAACTCACCATAGTTATCCAGATAATTACCAATACCGAACACAATTATCAATTTTTCTCATCAGTAAAAACATGTTACTTTAATATAGAGAAAACATATTTGAAATGGGAAGGTAATTTTCTTTTATAATTTTTACTTTCTGAGTGTTTATTCAACCCAATGCGAATTTTAATTGTACTAACAACACCTAATACTATATGTAGAGCATATGAGAAATCACATTTTTTTATATTGCTTCACTTTACCAATCTTTTTCGCCTATAAACTTTCCTTTCCGCCTATAAACGACCCGTTCTCGAGCTGGAACACACCTTGATTTTTATTTATGAAAATTGAAATAAATCATTTTATATTTCAAGTCATTTTTAACTTAACTGCTACCATATACAATTTTACACTTACACTTGTGCTAAATTTTTCACAATACACGATCGGGCATTGATATGGAATTTCAAGAAGCAACCAACTTTAAAGTTCCAAATTTTAATTTTAATTATCCCCCTATTTCATGTATTTACAATGTCGATTTCCTCCAGGCAACTTGGTTTTAATGTCTCTGTTAGAGAGCACATTTCAGTAGGAACAAAGGTTCCCCCTACTTTTACGTATTTGCAATGCCGATTTCCCCCTGGCAGCTTGGTTTTGATGTCTCTGTTAGGGAGCACATTTCGGTGGGAGCAAAAGCTCCCCCCCACTTTTATGTATTTGCAATGCCAATTTCCCCTAGGCAGCTTGGATTTGATGTCTCTGTTAGGGACCCGCCGCATGAGTCGTCGATTCGACCAATCAGAAGTGGGTATTTCCGTTAGGATAGGGGTTGAGATTTTTCAATTGTTCGATAGTTAGTTACATGATATATATTATTTTATTCAAGGTGAAAAATTGTTATAGAGTGCCGAAATCGTTTGATGCAAAAATCTCATCAATCCATGAAGAAATGACTGAGCAACAAGCGTTTGAAATTGGACATTTTTCACGATGCGATCGATTTTCGTTTTTCAATTTGTACCCCCATATGTTCCCGAAAGACGTAATCCTACGTCAAAAACCATTTCGAACGCCCTCGATGCCGCCTTGTTCTGGATTTGCCACCAAAGCAGTTTGTATAAAGTTTTTTTCTTCTGCCGTTTTGCGATTGCGTTTGCCACTCGCCACTCGCTGCAACTGCCTGTTGTCTCCAATTTAAGTCAACTATGCGCCGTTTTGTTCGCAAACTTGTTGCCATTTAGAAGGCAACTTCATTATCCCCCCCTTATAAAACCTCTCCTCCTTATTTGCAAAAAACTCAGACAGCCAGTTTCGCAAGCCTCTTATGAGGCCATCTTAGTATCACCAAGAGCGTTTTGCATGGACCGGAAGAGATGATAATCACTTGGAGCCAGGTCCGGACTATACGGTGGGTGCAATAGGACATCCCATCCGAGCTCCCGTAGCTTCTGGCGGGTCATCACAGATGTGTGAGGCCGAGCGTTGTCCTGGTGGAAAACAACACCATTCCTATTGATCATTTCTGGCCGCTTCTGGTCAATCGCCTGCTTCAAACGGTCAAGCTGCTCACAGTAGAGAACTGAGTTTTGGGTCTGGTCATAGTTGAGCAGCTCATAGTGGATGATTCCCTTTCAATCCCACCAAACACACAGCAAAACCTTCCTGGCCTCAATCCGGGCTTGGCGATGGTTTGGGCTGGCTCACCGCGCTTCGACCACGATTTTTTTCGCTTTAGGTTGTCGTAAGTGATCCACTTTTCATCACCAGTCACCATCTTCTTCAAAAATGGGTCGAGTTCATTCCGTTTCAGCAGTGCATCGCAGGCGTTGATTCGGTCTAAAAGATTTTTTTGCGTCAACTCGTGTGGCACCCGTACATCTAGCTTTTTTTGGAATCCAATCTTCTGCAAATGGTTCCAAACGGTTTTATGGTCTAAACCCAGTTCCTGGCCAATCGAGTGCTCACATGCCGGTCTACTGGGATGATTTCAACGATTTTATCGGTTTCCACGACGATTGGCATACCAGTACGGGGTGTATCTTCGACAGCCACTACTCCAGAACGAAATCGATCAAACCAACGTTGTGGTGTGCGAATCGTTACAGTACCGGGTCCATAAACAACACGAATTTTTTCGGCCACCTTCGTTGCAGTTTTACCTCGCAGATAAGGCGAAAT
This sequence comes from Toxorhynchites rutilus septentrionalis, assembly GCF_029784135.1. Taxonomy (NCBI): domain Eukaryota; kingdom Metazoa; phylum Arthropoda; class Insecta; order Diptera; family Culicidae; genus Toxorhynchites; species Toxorhynchites rutilus. The sequence continues at coordinate 152,180,170 of NC_073745.1, forward strand.
TCTTGCTTGGTGGACTCCTTTTTTGACGCATTATAACTTGAGACTGAAAAGGACAATCACAACACTGTCAAAACGACACTTGTAGCACAGATTGTCGTCTTTAAATAGCCGTATAGTATGACCCGATGCAATAAGTACAACACAAAATATGTTTAAGTGTTGCCATATATTGACAATATACGACATTTCTTTTTCCCCAACCCAATATTTTTCTACCAGTAGCTTTAGGCATTTCAATTTAGGAATACACCGTGTTTTTTGTAAGCACTATACTATTGTTTAATGAAATTTGACAAGATCCTCTCGCTGAATCAATCAAGCTTGATTACGGGTTTGAAAATAAATGGTGGGGCAGTTATGCCTAGAATATCAACATGGGACAATTAAGCTTGATGTCGTTTTTTTAAAAACAGGGAACAAACATTTTTTTTTTTCCGTAAGATTATGCATAAAAACATCGTTTTATGAAGAAAAGTGAAAATTGTCAAAATGTAACATGGGACAATTATGCGTAGAACGGCAGCATAGTGATTTTTTTCTCAGATTTTCGTGAAAAGTAGTAGTTTTGTTCTCTGTCACAAAATATTAGACCCTTTTTTTTTAATTTATTTTTTTATTAGGGTGGTCAGTTCCATTTTAGGGTGGTCCAATAAATCAACTTTTTCCCCATTTTTTCTAAAATGACTTTTTTAATAATTCATAATCTTTGAACTACTGGATGGTGGGGCATATCAAATTGAACCTTCGTAATTATCGATTGTATTTGTTTTTATAGTTTTCATGGTCTTGTGGCCAAGGGCGCTATATTTTTTATATTCTTTCTTGAAAGCTGAGAATTTTTTACATAACATATCCAAAAATCAGAGAGGCCTTTTTTTTTCTTGAGTTATGATATTTTTTTTTAAATTATCCGATGGTCCGTAAAATCATTTTCACCCTTTTTTTTTTCCAAAAATTACATTTTTTAGAAATTCATAATTTTTCAACTACTGGGCCGATTCAGATAATCGATATACCAACTTGAAGTCAATGAGTCTTGGCCCTCTTTGAAAAAATACCACACTTGGATTCTAGTCACATGTATGCACAGTTCAGTCACATAGGAATATTGAACAAAAACTGAATGTGTTACCTTTGAAAAATCAGTACTCAAAAACAAAAAAAAATACCTCTCTGATATTCGAATATGTTATGTGAATAAAATCTCAGCTTTCAAGCAGAAATATGGCGCGCTTGGTCTCGAAACCACGTGAACTATGACAAACAATTACAATCAATAATTACGAAAACAAGATCAAGATTTCAAGTTTATAATTTTATCAAACAAGACTAGCTCATTGGGTCTAATTTGATATGTCGATCATTTGAATCGGCACAGTAGTTCAAAAAAAAGTGTAAAATTTATTTTATTTTTTTGACCATCGGTGAATTTCGAAAAATCATGACTCAAGACAAAAAAAAACCCCTTTCTGATTTTTGGATATGTTATGTAAAAAATCCTCAGTTTTCAAGAAAAAATATAAAAAATATAGCGCCCTAGGCCCCGAAGCAATGAAAACTATGAAAATAAATACGATCAATAATTACTAAAACAAAATCCAATTCCTCCACCAATATCACATTTGTGGAATTTAACTGAATTTAACTGCTCTAACTATTTGGCTTCAATTTGATATATTGAACATCCCAATCGGTCAAGTTGTTCAAGAATTATGATTTTTTTCTGAAAAATCATTCTAGGAAAATAAGGGGCAAAAGTTGATTTTGTGGAGCACCCTTAAATGAAAATGGGAACCCTAATAAAAAATAAACGGGTCTAATATTTTGCCATAAGGAACAAAACTACAACTTTTCACGAAAATCTGAGAACCACTATATTGGTTTGGCATGGAATGGCTGAATAAACATGCATTTTTATTTCAATTCACAAAGTAGTAGCGCAACGGAACATGTTGTAAAAACATTTTTAGTAAATAGAACGACGTATTTGAGAAGACTATGACCTCAAATTAAACGTGCTGTTGAAATAAATGTTGTAACTTTTTTGAGAATGAGTCTTTTTGCATTGCCTTCGTATAGTATCAGACGAAGGACATGAAATAGAAATTAACGTTTCCGAAAAAATTCAAATCATGAATTATGATTGTAACACACCTTCGTTAATTGACATTTATTGTGGTATATTACTTTTAAAACACATATCTAAAGTTTTTATCATATTAACTTTCAGGTGACGAGATAATTTCGATTAACGACGTAACCGTGCACGGAATGAGTCACGCCGAAACGATTGGACTATTCAAAAATATCCGAGAGGGACCGTTAGTGTTGAAATTGGCGAGGCGGAAGTATGTAATATGAATGTCATTCAAAGTGGACAGCTAACATTCAATTTGTATCAGTCATTAAGCTTTCAATTAAGAAATATTCTATCCAACAGATACCAGCGTGCAAAATCGGTGGACAACTTGCCAAATTAAACCTGACTAGACAACTTCACTCAACCCACTCAAGTCTTCCGTAATGTGTCGGCAAATCTACTCGTAAGGAAAAAATAAACAAGCAAACCTGCTCCCAAACCCACGATTCTTCGGATGCTTCCGTGCAACTCCTCACAGGACGCCACAAATGTGCTCAGATGTCCCGGCACCAATTCTAGTCATCTTCTTGTACTCAATTCGATACACCAGAGCGGATTGTCAGTTGGATTATCGTGAATCAAGAGCGTGTGTGACGATATACCTTTAATGAATATACTTCGTTTGTAAATAGAGACGACATTCAACCGGATCGGTGTTTAATAATAATGAAAGTACAGTAAGCACGTTCACAACAAAATCAAAGATTATTAAGCAAGTTTGTACAAACTGTATTTGAATAATTTAATATGTTAATAAAAAAGATTTCATTCATTCTGTTCGACTGCATTGATTTACATTCGACTTAAACCACCTCCGCTATTTGCGTAGCACCAAATGCTTACGGAATATTAATCATCTACAGAGGCTAATCGCGCATTCGGTTCAGTCACTCCACCAAATCGAAGCCGAAATAAAATAGATCATTTCTCCTCATTCGTCGACACATCATCGGCTTGTTTCACACTGATCTGAATTCGTCGTTTTTTAGCATAATGCTCAATCCGATTCTCCAGACTTTCTGCGAAAGATAAAAAAAGGTAAAATGTTCATACAAATTCATTGTGGCTAAAATAGTTCAACCGTGATTTGGATTCTTACCACATTTATCCCGGCTCATAAGCGATCGATACTCTTTCGATTGAACACCTTGTAGCAGAACACACGTTTGGTTGATGGGTTTTGGTTTGTTTGGGAAAACTCGACTGTATATTTCAGCCAGCGATTTCAACATCTCTCTGCACATTGTTGATCTAAAATAAATCGTCTTGTTTTAGATATTTTTGACATGTGGTTGAAAACATAGAACTTACTTGATGCTATTCGTGGTCCACAGCCCTTGAAGTTCAGAAATCGTGCGCGATATACTTTCTTCCTCATAAACCCATTCTTGTAGATCCGAAACTTCCTCAACTTCCTCATCATCGTCGAGAATTGGACCGTTTCGGTCAAAAAGCGCTGGGTCGAATGTTCCTTTGCTTTTGAATTTGCATTCGTACAAATTAAGTGGCATATCATTTGCTAGGCTATACTGAGGCTTTCGGGGATTCTTTTCGACGTCCAGAAGTTCCCTGATCACCGTTGATTCTTCCCTACCCTCGCCTATGAGTATCAGTATCGCCATGATGCATCGCACTTGATGCCACAAAAAAGCTTTTCCTCGCAGTTCGAAATATAACATATCATAAGGCGACTCATCATCATCCTTCTGTGATTCTTTGATGAACGCATAATGCACGTTTCTCATGAAGGTCACCACTCCGTTTCCAACGTCCATTTTGCACAAATTTCGGAAATCGTGCGAACCAACCAGATGCTTACAGCCTTCCTGCATTGCTTCCACATCCAAGCTACCCCGCGGGAAAAAGTAACGATACGTCCTCGAACGGCAATCGAACCGAGCGCTGTAATTTGGATTCACCATCGGCATCCAGGCAACACAGCGAATATCCTCCGGTAGAACCCTATTTAACAATTGACAGTAGTTGATTTCGGTCGCTATCGATTCCGGCGCTAGTTGACTTTCGGGTGGAAACTTCGACCGAATATCCAAACTCACGACCTGATGGAACGCGCTGACACCCTTATCGGTGCGTCCGCAGCGATGGTAATTGGAGGACTCGCGATTCTCGATAAGACAAACCCGGGTTAGCGCATTGAATAGGTGGTGTTCTAAAAGTAAGACTTTTTTAAAACTAAACTCCATTACTTAACCATTTAAACATCTTCGTGTATTAAGAGCAAATAAAAATCTGGGAAACATTGAAACAATTGATAGAAAATATATACTCGATATTCTCGATAATCCTCCCAAGAAACATTTATTTGCTATGTACAAGCTACAAGCTTTAGGTCAAACTCACCGATTGTATTCGCCGAATCTTCTTGTGAAGCATATCCCTGATAGTTCCATCCAAGATAATAAAATCGCAGTAAAATATGTCGCTTGTGACAACTGGAAATACAGATGCATATAGGGCCAATTTAATTACAGAAGTAATGATAGAGGCGAATGAACTGGAAAGTTTAAAGCCTCTTTAAAACAAAGAAGGTCAAGGTCATAAATAATGCGAAATCTTACTTTGAGAAGTCGAATTTACGTTGTTTTTTATTATTCTCGTTTGACTTTTCGGTTTTAGTGCCAGTCACCTTTTGGATAATGTTCTTTAACTGAAAATTTTGGGATTCTAGCTGAATTATTCTATCAACCAGTTGCTGAAATATTTGTAAATTTATTGATAACATATAGGTGGCATGACTGTTGCAAAGTACCTCTTTAGGGAAATTTTCCAACTCACTTCGAGTGTGTCTTTTTGTTTTCTTTAGCACTGCTACTGAAACGTCCATTCTTGCTTTTAGTTGCTAATCGGTTTTGGGTTGAATGATAAAAATTCATTCACAAATTCAACTGCATTTGCAATCGTCTCAATGCAAAACAAATTCGACCATAAACAAAACATTTGAAGTGACGTTTGTCGAATCAGCGTGTTTCTGATATTTGGCTGCGTACTTTTATTATTATTAGAGTACATCTTAGGGATGCCAAATACATGGGATCATTATAAAACTTTTCGCTTGGAGGTCATCGAGTCAGCAAATCTCGCGTATCGTTCTCACGAGAACAAGAACGGATCATGTTTCAACCAAGGCGCCTAGAAGTACGTCGTAAGGTGGGCCAACTTGCTAAAACCACTCTTCAGCCATATTGGAAGTCTACTGTGTTTTGTTTGTAAACAAAACACATTACGCTAGTGCCGAAGTTCGCTCGTGATCAGTCTGTCTCTTTCACTCTACAGGCAAATAATTCCCCTTCTACTTTCTTCCGTACTGTTTTCATATACAGCTCCCCTAACCAACTTAGTGACGAAACGGCCTCACCTTAGGATGTACTTCTAGGCGCCTTGGTTTCAACTATTATCAGTTGCTTCTTCAAAGCCACGCAAACCCAACGGTTCTTCTCAGGACCACCAACAGGTTCAAAACAGTTGAATTTTATGTGTATCCCCGTAGGAAAAATTCCATACTTATACTCATTCACTCACAGAAACTTTCGACAATCTTTCGAAATATTCATTTATCCATTCTTTCATTCATTGAGAATTGATTCAAATGCAACTTCAAAGAAATTATTATCAAATACAGTAGAATCCCGATTATCCGCGAAATAGTCGGGCTAGACCACCGCGTATGACGAAAATCGCTTCTTTTCATATACCGCATATAAATTTCTGTATTATGTATTATGTTTGCTTCCGATTGTGAGAACATTTTTGAAAGAAAAATGTAGTTTTTTAGCAGCGATCATTTCCCTCGATGCCTGATTCAGTGCAAAAGGTCAAGGATTTGACCACTGTAACACAGTGGAATTGCAGAAGCATCATCCCTAAACTGAATCAATTTAAATTTTTAGTTCACAGTTCTAACTGTGATGTATTTTCCCTCTGTAAAACATGGCTTTCTTCAGCCGACGAGCTGAATTTCCACGATTTCAACATTATTCGCCTCGATCGACATGACTCCTTTGGTGGCGTACTATTGGGGATTAAAAAATGTCACTCCTTCTATAGAGTCACTCTCCCATCGATGATAGGCACTGAAGTTGTCGCTTGCCAGACACAAATCAATGGCAAAGACCTCTGCATTGCCTCGATATATATATTCCTCCATGAACTATGGCTGGCCGCCATCAGTTTTTTTTTTATATCATCGAGGCGAGGGAGCCGCGGCTAATCTTAGGGGATTTCAACTCCCATGGAACAGCATGGGGGTCACTCTACGATGGCAACCGTGCCACTTTGATTTATGATCTGTGTGACAACTTCGAAATGTCAATTTTGAATACTGGGGAAGCAACTAGGATAGCCAACCCTCCTGCCAGGCAAGCATGCTAGACATATCTCTCTGTTCTTCTTCGTTATCCCTGGATTGCATGTGGAATGTAATCCAAGATCCCCACGGTAGTGATCACCTACCAATAATTTTATCGATCGCCAATGAACCAGTTCTCGTGAGTCAGTCAATATTGCGTATGACCTCACGAAGAATATTGACTGGAGAAAATTTGCGGAAATAATATCTGAAGCAATTTATATCGAGTTTGATTTACGAAAGCGCACTTCAAGCTCAAAAGACACGTGTTTCTGCTACCACTTTCCGACGTCGTCCTCCATCACTTTGGTAGGACAAGGAGTGTTCAAAGGTCTACCTTGAAAATAATCCGCTTTCAAAAAAATACGGGTGGGTAATGTCGGAGTAACCGGAGTGACGTAGGACTATATAAAGGGGACAGCTTTTGTTAAATATATATTTTAAATATATTGTTTTATTTTCTTCTCCTACGTGAATACCTACCTATCTACCTGAAAAATGGATTAGTTTACTGTTTACTCTTTATGAATATGTTGATGGTTCTGAAAAGAACCTTTGGTGTTGTGTTTTTGTTATCACTCGATATTCCCATCTTGTTCGGTTAAACCTTCCTGTTTAGCTATTGCGTTTGCCACTCGCCACAGCTTTCACAGTTGGAAAATTTCTTCCCATCCGACTTGTGACATATTGTTCAGTAAATTACATTTAATGCGACGTGCCGGAGAAACACTTTGCCACTCACTGAAACTAATTGTTGCCTTGATGAGCGCCGAACCAAAGCTGCTCTGTTCTTGATGCGAGTTTTCTGATTGTCGTGAACAGCTTTGCAAGCCAACTCGAGCACTCCGACGGCCGAAACTCTATAATCGCTGTTAGGTATACTGGTGCTTCGGCACCAATCCGTTCGGCCTAGTTACCCTTGCGGAGCAATCAGTGAATGCGACCAACAGGGAACTGGAGACCTGCACGGTTCGAGTGAGACTTTGTCTTTTTTTTTAGCAATTGGCGGATACACCTACGGGGAACTGCACACTTGCACGGTTCGAGTGGGACTTTGCCTCTCCCTTAACTTGTCCTCCTTTGTTACGTCCACGATGCCGATGCCGTACAACCACACGGGTTTACGGTTTGAAAGAAAATAAGATATTTTTTGGGGGTCCACGTGTTTTATACTCTAGCGGTACACACTCACAGGATAGAGACAAATCGGCAGACTCAGCCAGAGGGGCGAGTCCAACGAGACGAACGAATGAGCGTTAAAAGGGAGCGATGGCAAAAAAATACATTCCTTACGATTTGTTCGCTCGTTGGATTCACATGCAGGCTAAAAGGGTCCTTTTCAGGATCACAAAATTATCTTCAATCTAAAGAGTTTATTGTTTTGTTATCACTCGATATCCCCATCTTGTTCGGCTAAACCTTCCTGTTTAGCGATTTGTTGCCACTCGCCACAGCTTTCACAGTTGGAAAATTTCTTCCCATCCAGCTTTGTGACATGTTGTACAGTAAATTACATTCAATGCGACGTGCCGAAGCGCCACTCAGTGTCGCATTGGAGGCGATTTTAACCTGTAATTGAACATTTGCGATGACAGTGGTACAGTGTCGACTTTCAATGTGGGGTCATAATTTGGATCTCTATGTTTACAAAAATGTCCAACTAAATAAGTCGCATTACATGTCCGTCCAATTAGCTAAATTTCGAACTAATTGTAAATTATTGTACTTTCAATCTGGAAACAATTTAAGAATTGGTGAAAATTGAATACTGAGGAAAGTCCCCAACAATAAGCTCAGAACAACTGCCAAATTCACATACTCATCAGATCCTGGCAAACAAATTATGAAAAAATCAATTTGTGTTTTATTATTATTTTGGATAATGTTTTAGAAAGCATTGAACTGTATTTCCTAAACTCTTTTTTGGAAGGTTTAATGGACCTGAAAAGCGCCTTGTTTTATGGAATGGTTCCAATTTCGAAAACTTTGTACTCGTGGTTTTGAAAAAAACCATTTCGAACGCCCTCGATGCCGCCTTGTTCTGGATTTGCCACCAAAGCAGTTTGTATAAAGAACAAACTTTTTTCTTCTGCTACCTGATGCCGTTTTGCGATTGCGTTTGCCACTCGCCACTCGCTGCAACTGCCTGTTGTCTTGATGTCCACCGAACCGAATGTGTTCTGTTCCGAATGCGGGTTTTCTTATCGCCGCGAGCAGCTTTGCCAGCTTACTCGATCACTTCGACGGCCGAAACTATATAACGCCGGCTAGGTGGACTGGTGCACTGGTACTAACGCGCTCGGCCTAGCTACCCTTGCGAGGAACTCCAGATCAACACCGTTCGAGCGGGATTTTGCCTTTCCCTTCACTTTTCCTCCTTTACCATGTCCAGAAATGGCTGCTTGGGTTGGTTTGTTGATGTGTTGTGATACGAACCGATGTGGTGTACGGTTTGAATGAGAATGATCGTTACGGCAGCGGAGCGGGGATTTTTAAGCTGACTGGCTGGCTCGAGAATTACGCATGTGTGAGACTGCGACCAATGTTTCGTTCATATTTTTTCTTTTTCCTTTCCAATCGTGCTTCATTCTATTTCGCTGCTGCTCTGGTTGCCCGTTTTGGTCGGTTCGATTTGAGGAGCACAAAATGGACCAATCAAAAATGGGCACATAGTGCATTTGGACAATGCTTGATATTTCACAATTATTCAATTATTTATCTCAAGAAAAATGAAATTTTATTCGTTATGATAGATGCGTAGATATATTTCCTATCAATTGATGCAAAAACCTTTGCGATCTATTGAGAAATGCTCGAGTTATAAGCGTTCCAAATCTTGCATTTTTTCCTACTTGCTCAGTGCCTAGATTTCCATTTCACCCCTATATCTTCCGGTTAGACGTAGTCCTACGTCAAAATTCAGGAAAACTGGATTAGTGGAATGGTTTCGAAAGTACCGAGCTCTAGAAGCCAAACTAAAAGGTCTGATTAAAGCAAAAAAGCGTGGATATTGGCGAAAGTTCGTCAATGGTTTGTCAAGGGAGAACGCTATGAGCACTCTTTGGAATACGGCTAGGAGAATGCGTGGCTGGAACCATACAAATGAAAGTGAGGAATACTCTGACAGTTGGATTTTCAACTTCACAAGGAAGGTTTGCCCCGACTCCGTTCCTGCACAAAACGCCGTACGCGACATTCTGCTTCAAAGCGATTGTAAGAATTTTTCGATGGTGGAATTCTCAATTGCCCTTCTCTCATGTAACAATTCAGCTCCAGGGCCGGACAAGATTAAATTCAACTTGTTGAAGAATCTTCCCGACTTGGCAAAACAGTGTTTGCTGATCTTGTTCAACAAGTTTCTGGAGCTGCATATTGTCCCCCATGACTGGAGACAAGTGAGACTGATAGCCATACGAAAACCCAACAAGCCGGCTTGCGATCACAATTTGTATAGGCCGATTGCAATGTTATCCTGTATTCGTAAATTGTTAGAGAAAATGATTCTTCTTCGTTTGGACAAGTGGGGTCGAAACGAACAATTTGCTGTCAAATACGCAGTTTGGCTTCCGCCGGGGTAAAGGGACGAATGATTGTCTCGCGCTGCTATCTTCTGAAATTCAAGTTGCATTTGCTCGTAAAGAACAAATGACTTCTATTTTTTTAGATATCAAAGGGGCATTTGATTCAGTTTCCATGAAAATTCTCTCAGAGAAGCTTCATAACTAATTCTGAATAATTTCCTGTAAAATTTACTGTCAGAAAAGCATATGAATTTCTCTCATGGCAGCTGGTGATCTTCTCGTTATAGTTTTATGGGCCTACCGCAAGGCTCCTGCCTAAGCCCCCTCTTGTACAGTTTTTACGTCAATGATATGGATGATTGTCTAACTAGTGACTGCACGCTGAGACAACTTGCAGACGATGGAGTTATTTTCATCACGGGTAATAATCCCGTCGTTCTGCGAAATTCGTTGCAAGATACCTTGAACAACCTGTTCACATGGGCTCTCAAGCTGGGTATCGAATTCTCTACGGAGAAAGCCGAAATGTTCCTATTTTCTAGGAAGCGCGAACCCGCCCAATTCCAGCTTCACCTATCCAGCAAAACGATCAGGCACTCTATGTTTTTTCAAATACCTAGGTGTATATTTTGATTCTAAATGTACCTGGGGAATACACATTGCGTATCTGAAACATAAATGCCAGCAAAGAATCAATTTTCTCCAAACAATAACCGGAACATGGTGGGATGCCCATCCAGGAGACCATATTAAGTTGTACAAAACAACGATATTATCAGTGTTGGAATATGGCAGTTTTTGCTTCCGATCAGCTGCCAGGATTCATATTCTCAAGCTGGAGAGAATACAATATCGTTGCCATGGGGTGTTTGCATTCGACACATACGATGAATCTCGAAGTCTTGGCCGATTTATCATCCGTTGCAAGATGAATCCATTGTTGATTGATAACTTCAAAAATCTACTCCAACTGACTCCACAATCAAGTTTTATGTCTTTATACCATGAGTACCTTACCCACGACGTGCACCCTTCACCAGGCATCTCCAACCAAGTTTGCTTCCCATACTTTTGCAATTCCTCTGTCATTTTTTATCTGTCCATGCGACAAAAAATCCATGAAATCCCAGATCATCTGCGCTCCGATTTTATTCCACCGATATTTTCGGCAGAATTAGGGAAAGTTAGATCTGATAAAATGTTCTTTACTGACGGTTCATTCATAAACGGGTCCACTGGCTTCGGCATCTTCAATGAAAATTCCAGTGCCTCTTTTAAACTCAGAGATCCTTGTTCCGTGTATGTCGCTGAGCTGGGTGCGATATACTATGCTCTAGGGATCATTGAAACACTGCCCATCGACCACTATTTTATTTTTTCAGATAGTCTCAGCTCAATAGAGGCAATCCGCTCAATGATAGTTGATAAACGCTCATCTTATTTCCTTACAAGAAAAAGACATCTATTGAGTGTTTTGGTCGAAAAATTATTCAAGATTACCTTCGCATGGTTTCCCTCTCATTGCTCGATTCCACTTTTTGAAAGGCAAATTGCTTAGGCAAAGTGGTCACCTGCTTGTTTGGTAGTATAACTATTGACTATAAATGCCGTATTGATAGTCACTTTATGTTTTAAAAAATAAATGACTTTTGAGCCAACCTGTACTTCAGTAGAGGTCTCGCATGTCAAAATACAAACAGAAACATAAATTACTCTCTCTATAGCCACTCGGCCGTAGTTCTGTGCGCATCGTATCTAAGGAATTTCTCATGAAATTTAGTTTATTCAATCTGATATGTTGGACAAATCATCAGTTTGGACGACTATTCACATATTTTAGGAGAGGAGAATAGATATTTTGTTGAATCTCAGCGATAATTATAGCATAGAAGTTATTTTCATGGTTGGGGCCAAAGTGATCATAGGCGAATAACAACTTACAATGTTCTGTTTACTAAAGCTGATATACCTCATTACATTCTGCTCTTGAAGAAGATCCTTTTGTGGCTTTGACCCTGGATAAATATGCCACTCCAACTAAACCAAGCCTCATTATGCGGAACGTTGTGTTTCTTATTACATTTTTGTATGCAAGAGAAAATTTAAATGGAAACTCTAGGTGTACAGGCCAAGCTTATTTTATATATGTTTGTTTGTTTGTACGGTAACAAATATGATTTGATTAAATTTGGACAAAAAACGCATAAATATATCTATAATCACACCTGATAATCTAATAATAATATCCCATTTTTTCCCCTCCGCACACCCCCATCTCGAAGAAACATGTCAAAACTCTGTTTTGAGCTTCCTGGAGTTGGGCATCATTTATTAAATTGAAAAAAAGCAAGACAAAACAAACATACAAGGAAAGGAACGCTAAAGGGTGAACGGGAAAACATAAAAGGGACGATGTTTGGATCCCAGTGAAAAACAAATTTCTTTTAAGGGATCCAAATGTAATACAACACAACATAATATCAATAATTAGGAAAACATTAAAACAATAAATAGAACTGGCACTCGTACTTAGAGGAAGAATTTGTGAACATGAAGAGTTATTACATGAATTTTTATGCTTGTTCGTTGTTGAAATTATGAAAGCGTTTATGGTCGATTTTAGATGTTTCTTTAATTTCTTTTTGAAGAGATCAGAGCGTGTGATAAGTCGGACTTCAGACGGTATTACATTGAAACGAGACGGTCCATAGAATAGAATGCGATGCCGGCCTATACTAGTCGTTGCTCGTACTAAATTCAGGGCTTGTCGTGTGCTGTGTCGGTGGTTTGCTGTAGGGATTTCTAGGTTGTGGTGAGATTTATTGTCATTGATAACACTATGTACAAGTTTATATGTCTGAAGTTCACGTAGTCTGATAAGTGGCAGTATATTTAGCTTGATATGTGCGGGTGACCAGTTTGCCCCCACTAGGAGTGTAATATGATCACGCTTAAACCCAACTCATCAATATTCGAGGCCTCTAAGGCAATAAACCACCCCGAGGGCGCTGGGCGATATAAACATAAAATGTGATACGATACCCGAGCCAGCAATCTGGCCCAAGGGTTCGTTTACTATTTATGATTGTATAACTCGACGCGCACCAAGGGCAGCGGCGAGTTTGTCTTCCTTCCGCCCCGCTGCGAGTTTAGCTAGCAGCAGAAATTTAACCAAACATGTGGCGCGCATCCGGCACACATGTTTCAGCACTTTCTTTTCCTATTTACTTTGACCCACAAAGAAGTGCTTTCTCTCTCTCTCCGAAGAACGCGTCTGACCAAGGCCATCACAGCCCACTCTAACTGCTGGTGCGATGCTCCGCCCAGCATAATTTGTAAATATTCTGTGTAGAGTTTAAGCCTATTTTTGTAAACTAGTATTTAAGCCCCGAGAGTCTTTTCTTTGAATACAGATGTCAGTTGACAGAATACAGTAGAGAGGCGACGCTTGTACGAATAGCGTTTGTGTTTATTAATTTACCAAATCCGAAAGTCGACGCCACTGAATGGCGTAAGTTCCTTCTTCTCGTTTACATGGCGACCAGTGACACCGAGTCACGAGTGAACCGACAGATCCGATGCTGTTATCGCGTATTAAAGTGAATTTAAACGCAGAGTTTAGAGCCTACTGAGCAGAGGCAATGGTGAACTGCAAAGTTTAAAGCCTTTTAAAAACAAGAAGAAGAAGAAGCCTACTGTTGTGTTGTGTGTGTTAGGTCCCAACCAACCGGGTACGGTGTGAATATGAATCATTTAAGCTAAGAAAAATTCGCTAAATGAACTTTTAAACCAACCGGACGCAGTGCAAGTGTGAATAAATTGAGTAACGAAACATTCAGCGAAAAGATGGTGAAAGTGAAAATCGGCAAAGCGGGGAAGAAATTGGACCCCAGCGGAAACTATTGAAGCCGTTTACGAAAAATTAGAATCGCAGACACAAGTGAAATCGTGAAGCTGACAGTAGCCACCTGGATAAATAACATTCGCAAGTCAAGCAGTATTTCAAAAAAAAAAAAAAATGAACATCGATTTGGATCCAACTGGACACCCCTGAGATCTGACGGAAGCAGAGGCACCCACGCCCCCCCCACCCCCGAGAAGAGGACACTTGCGGAGAAAACGTGGCGTAAGTCAGACTCGAGTTAGTCTAATCCTTTTATATACGGATATCATGTAATAAATTTATAGTCGAGGCACAAAATATTTTTTATCGTAATACCCACGCGGCAGTAGGAATAGGTAGTAGGAATTAGAAAAAAAAAAGCAATTACAATACCCACAAAATTGGTTTTACATATGTACCATTGAAAATGGGGTTATTTAATACCAAACCCGTTAGTAACACGGGCGACGCTCAAATCCAAATTTTAAATCACCTAGAGAACCACAGTGTAATGCACGAAGCTCAAGGAGCGATTATCTGCGTCACACTTGCCCTCATATCCATACTACTAATTTCGAAAATATACAAAGCATATAAGGCATGCATGAATGCACATGCTATGCAAGCGGCAAAAGCTCACGCAGCCGTAGTCGACACCGTCTAAAAGAATTCGAAAATTTTAAAACATGCGTTCGAACGCAGCCTCAGCATAATAAATTCTTTACCGATAACCATTTTTCCTTGTCTCCTTGAATGGACGAAGTAACAAAGCTCATCCAATTGAATATACAAAAACTAAAACATATACACCTGACTATACAACAGGAACTGGTCAGAAAACTAAGGAAAAGTACCTTAGCCAAACGCCTCACGGAAGCGGAAGCGCTCGTGAAACAGATTAAAAAATTGTCGTCTACGTTACTAGACACAACCCACGGCTCAGAAATCATAAAAATAACCGAAAAGGCGGACCAACTTTTGAACGCAATTAAGGCGTCAATCGAAAAGGGTAGACCAAGAACACTCAAGGAAATTGCGCTAGCCGTCCTATTTTGCCTCAGGTTACAAAGAAAACCGAAAATGGCTAGCATACTCGAAATAATCAAGACTACATCGTCTATAGTTCCGCAATTCGACGGAAACATAGACAAACTGAAAGCCTTCGCTGACGCTTTAAACTTGGTGAAAACATTTGAAACACCGGAAAACAAAGCAACCATAATTAACGTCATACTAACCAAACTAGAGGGACGGGCGAGAAATGCATTCACTGAAACACCGACATCGGTGAGCGAGATAAGCAAAATTTTAAAAGCTAAAATAACGACCAGCCCACCGGAACAAGTTCTAGCTAAAATGGCTAACTTGAAACAAAACGGTGGAATCGAACAATTTTGCCTGGATTTAGAAAAATTGGTGTTCAGTTTGGAAACAGCGTACACCGCTAAAGAAATTCCGCCCCAAGTTGCCAAATCTATGGCAAACAAAGAAGGCGTCAAACATTTAGCCGGAGGGTTAAAAAACGAAAAAACCTCGCTCATCATAAGAGCAGGGAATTTCAATTCATACTCCGACGCGATGACTAAAGCGTTGGAGGAAAACTTAAATAATGCGAGCGCATCAGTATTTGCATACTCGCAAACCAACAGAAACGCCAACCGTTTCAACAACAACGTTGACACACATTATAATAATTACAGGCGCAGGCCAAACGACTTCCATAACCGCGGTAGAAACCAAAACAATTTCAACCGCAACAATTTCAACCAAAATAATTTCCAAAACCAACCGCGTAATAACTATAACCGTTTTGGCCAGCAAAACCAAGTTCGAGACCAATTCTCAAACATAAACCCACAGCGAAATAACAACAACAACAATAGGCGGAATACAAATTTTAACCGCCCTCAGCAATACATCCGCCTAACGGGAAACGAGTCACAACCGACGGATGCCCTCCAGTCCGAACCGGCATTGACATTGGAGGAAAACAAACATTACGGAGACCAACATTAAATATTTTTAAATGCGACGTGAATTGTTCAATGTTCGTTACACTATACTTACAAATGTCAAGCAAACCATGTATATTAATAATTGATACAGGCGCTGACATCTCAATAGTAAAAGAAGAAAAAATTAACGGAAAACAATTAATACACCCCGGAAATAGATGCATTATTAATGGAGTTACGGAGGGAAAGACCGAATCCATAGCGAGCACAAATACAAATATCATTTTTGACGATATCCAAATTCCACACCAATTTCAAATCGTCAACAACAAGTTTCCTATAATTGCAGATGGCATTTTAGGCAGAGATTTCCTCACCAAATATGAATGTAACCTATGCCTCAAAACATGGCTAATGACCTTCAACTATGAAAACACCAAAATTGAAATTCCGATTCAAGATAGCTGGGAAAACAATTACATTATTCCCCCTAGATGCCAAATTATAAAACACTTCCCGTCACTCAACCTAAACGATGATGCCCTTGTGATCGCACAAGAAATCAAACCAGGCATTTTTTGCGCAAACACAATAATAAACCCAAACTCACAATTCATTACAATAATTAACACAAATACCACACCAACATCAATCCCAAAAACCTTCGCCCCCACCACTATCCCCCTTAAAGAATACACCATAAATCACATTACAACGGAATTAGGAGAAAACCCAAAAGGTAGACACGAGAAACTGATTAAGGAACTCAATTTGAATCATACACCCCAACATGCCCGGGAGAAATTAACAGAATTATGCACTAAATACAACGACATTTTTGCACTAGAAGACGACATATTGACAACCACCAACTTCTACAAGCAAACCATTCACCTTCAAGACAAGACACCCGTTTACATAAAGAATTATCGAACCCCGGAAGCACAAATTTCAGAAATAAATAACCAAATCAGCCACATGCTAAATAACAAAATAATCCAAAATTCCACCTCACCATACAATTCTCCCATCCTCTTAGTCCCAAAGAAATCAAATACTCAAGATAAAAAATGGCGATTAGTGGTTGACTTTCGACAACTAAATAAAAAGATAACCCCAGATAAATTCCCCCTACCAAGAATCGACGAAATCCTCGATCATTTGGGCAGAGCCAAATATTTTACAACCCTAGATTTAATGTCAGGTTTCCACCAAATCGAACTTGACGAAAAATCAAAAAAGTACACAGCATTTTCGACCTCTAACGGCCACTACGAATTCAATAGGTTACCATTCGGTCTAAATATATCACCAAATAGCTTTCAGAGAATGATGTCCATAGCACTTAGCGGACTCCCACCTGAATGTGCATTCCTTTACATCGACGACATCATCGTCGTCGGCTGCTCAATAAACCATCACCTTATTAACTTGGAAAACGTTTTCAAACAATTACAAAACTACAACTTAAAATTAAATCCCAAAAAATGCTCCTTCTTCAGACCAGACGTAACATATCTAGGTCACAACATTTCAGCGGCAGGTATACAGCCCGACCAATCAAAGTTTTCAGCGGTAACAAACTACCCCACACCATCATCAGCAGATGAAGTGAGGCGTTTTGTTGCCTTTTGCAACTATTACCGGAGGTTCATACAAAATTTCGCAGAAATAGCGTACCCATTAAACAAATTGCTCAGAAAAAACGCAAAATTTGATTGGTCTCCCGAATGCCAAAATGCATTCAATAAATTGAAAAACGAACTTATCTCACCAAAAGTTCTCAAATTCCCCGATTTCACACAAGAATTCACCCTAATAACCGATGCTTCAAAAATAGCATGCGGCGCCGTCTTAGCCCAAGAAAACGACGGTATAGAACTACCCATTGCATACGCAAGCAAAGCCTTCACAAAAGGTGAAGCCAATAAATCGACAATTGAACAGGAATTGACAGCAATTCACTGGGCAATTACGTACTTTAGACCATACCTCTACGGGAGGAAATTCACAGTAAAAACGGATCACAGACCGTTAGTATATTTATTTTCAATGAAAGATCCCTCATCAAAACTCACAAGAATGAGGTTGGATCTTGAAGAATTCCATTTTGATGTAAAATACGTTCAAGGTAAGCTAAATGTGACTGCAGATGCGCTATCACGAATAGCAATTAATTCCGAGGCACTTAAAACTATAAAAGTCCTGGGTATACAAACCAGAGCAATGACTAGAAAACTAAACGAAACGAATAACGACACAGAAATTACAGACAATAATTCAAACCCCGACGATACTGAGTCTGATCAGCTCAGAGCGTACGAGGCTATTGAACCCCGAGAATGGCAAAACCTACCTAAACTTCTATGCGGACGCGCATTAGAAATGAATAAAGAAACAAACGCTAGCGGAAACAAAAATTTGAAATGCGCAATAATGAATAAAAAAAGAACCGAAGAAAAGTCGTCGACAATAATTGAAAATGCAAGCAACACAAAAGAATCCCTGGGAAAACTAGTAAAGAAAGTTGAAAATATGGCCAAAAACTTGAAAATTAGCATGATAGCTCTAGCGTTATCAAGCGTAATTTTCCAAATATGCAGCGTGCAAACCTTTAAGAAGATTTGTAATGACACGCTCAAAGACTTGCAAATAGTTCTCTACACACCCAAGCGTGTGATAGAAAGCCAAAACGAAAGGTTCGAAATTATAAAAAACAATCACGATACACCCACTGGTGGACATACAGGAGTCACCAGACTATACAAAAAGTTAAGCAGACTCTATTCTTGGAGTGGCATGAAAAAAGATATCAGTAGCTACATCAAGAAGTGCATAAAATGCCAGCAAAATAAACACACAATACGAACAAACGAAAATTTCGTCGAAATTAAAACACCCCAAAAAGCATTCGACTGCGTATCGATTGACACAATTGGACCATTTAACAAATCCAATAATGGAAACCGATACGCACTGACCATTCAATGCAACTTAACAAAATACATCATTATTAAACCCACAATAGACAAACAAGCATCCACCATAGCCAAAGCCTTCATAGAAAACTTAATTCTGGTCTATGGAATTCCAAAACTCATCCAAACAGACCAAGGAACTGAATATAAGAACGAGTTATTCGAAAACATAGCTTCATTACTGAAGCTTAAACAAAATTTTTCCACTCCATATCACCCTCAATCAATAGGAAGCCTGGAAAGGAACCATCGTTGTCTTAACGAGTACGTAAGGCAATTCGTCAACCAAGCACAGAGTGACTGGGATGAATGGTTGCCTTACTACACATTCTGCTACAACACAACACCACACACAGATTTCTCATACACTCCATTCGAGTTAGTTTTTGGAACGAATGCTAAATTACCACAAAACCTCACAACAAGCACATATGTAGAACCAATTTACAACATGGATTTATATTACAAAGAACTTAAATATAAACTACAAATAGCATCAAATACCGCTAGGGAAATAATTGATAAGGTAAGAAAAGCCAGAAATGAGACACAGAAAACCATGGCTAGACCATCAAAAGTAGCCATTAATGATCTAGTATTCCTATCAAACGAAAACAGATCCAAATTAGACAAAGTATACGTAGGACCATATATAATAATTGACATTAAACACCCTAACGTAACAATAAGAGATGATCAAACCAATAAAGTCCAGACTGTACATAAAAACAGAATAATACCATATGAGCAACCCCACCCTAAGGGGAAAGGGATACCTAGTTAGCAGTTAATCCTTCCGACAGTTATTATCAAATGTAAAATGTATATATTAGTTAGTTAGCAGTTAATCCTTCCGACAGTTATTATCAAATGTAAAATGTATATATTAAACAAATATTAAAAATAAATATATTTATAAGCAAATAGAACACCCAACGAAGACAATCCGTATAATCATATTATTATAAACAAACTTAATTTTTACCTGAATACACGAAAAATGTACATATCACAAACATTGAATAAACACTAAAATTGTAAGGTCAGACGAATCTTTCCACCTAATTTAACTTGAATGACTTCTCAATGTTACGTCATTCTCCGAAAGGGGAAAGGTGTAATATGATCACGCTTAAACCCAACTCATCAATATTCGAGGCCTCTAAGGCAATAAACCACCCCGAGGGCGCTGGGCGATATAAACATAAAATGTGATACGATACCCGAGCCAGCAATCTGGCCCAAGGGTTCGTTTACTATTTATGATTGTATAACTCGACGCGCACCAAGGGCAGCGGCGAGTTTGTCTTCCTTCCGCCCCGCTGCGAGTTTAGCTAGCAGCAGAAATTTAACCAAACATGTGGCGCGCATCCGGCACACATGTTTCAGCACTTTCTTTTCCTATTTACTTTGACCCACAAAGAAGTGCTTTCTCTCTCTCTCCGAAGAACGCGTCTGACCAAGGCCATCACAGCCCACTCTAACTGCTGGTGCGATGCTCCGCCCAGCATAATTTGTAAATATTCTGTGTAGAGTTTAAGCCTATTTTTGTAAACTAGTATTTAAGCCCCGAGAGTCTTTTCTTTGAATACAGATGTCAGTTGACAGAATACAGTAGAGAGGCGACGCTTGTACGAATAGCGTTTGTGTTTATTAATTTACCAAATCCGAAAGTCGACGCCACTGAATGGCGTAAGTTCCTTCTTCTCGTTTACAAGGAGACCACTCCAAGCAAAAAAAAAATCGATTTTTCACCTTTTTTTCTAATGGTGAAAAGTGTACTATTTTGAATTTTTATAGTAAAAGCCGTTTGCTATCTTGAAGAACAATGAGTTGAACTATAATATTCTTCGAAACACGGGATTTAAATCGGTATGTGGGCGCTGGAAATGGGAATATTCCTTAGGGTGACCACTATGCCCCCACTTCTCCTAATGTATTTTTCCACATTTCTCGTCAGCACACACTCGTATGTTGGCAGCGCATGTGGAGTGAAGATGAGTTCGGTCGTTGGTTACTCACGATTATCCCACGATTAATCCTAATTTTAAATTCAAAATATAGCAGAAATTTAACAAAATAATGCGTTTTAGTGAATGACTTGTTTTTCATTCGTTCCCGTACAGTTCGCTCGCAATCAGTTCGTTCGGAATCAGTTCGTATGGCGAACGACGGTTCGTTCAATCTTTTAGGCGAACCAGTTCTTTCGTACCGCCCGCAAACGGTTTTCCCATCGCTACAATGGAATCTAACGCCCGAATTGCATGCAAACATGTATGTTGCTCTTCACCCACAGCGCAAACGGCGAGTAAAATCTAGAAAAACGTATCCACTTTATTCGCTAAATTGTGTACTTGTTTTACTATCTTATATAATATAATCGTACTACAAAAAAGGTACCACGAAAAATCAAAAATACGTAACCATCGAAAATTCGAAAGTGATACTTTTTGAATAGACCTCGTATAACTTCAATATACGTGAAATATTATTACTAATTACAACGAACAGAAAGTAATCTGAATATCCTTGATGAACATCGCTGATTGGATCGTTGCAGAATGAGCTCACTTATCGGAATGATAAGTTTATCGAGAGAGTTACGGAGATGCAATTTAATGACTCTTATTCAAAATAACGAATGTATTCAATATGCACAAGGTAGGTGATATGAAAAAATCGACAAACAAACGTTTTCCACCGAATTTGACGTGTACATGATTTCATTTTTCCTGCGTTCTTCATGAATTAGTATATATAGTATATCAGTATATATTCGTTATCGTGAAACGTTACAATAATCATGACCAGAATGAAAAGAATGTAAATCAACTGCAAGGGAACAAACGATAAAACACATCGACGTCATGCATTCGGACGCGGATTGCACTGTCCCTTCTCACATATAGCTACCAATTTATGACTATGGCTATTTGTTTTAGCGTTATGATTCGTGTTACTGCTATGTATATTATTGTATTTCGGATTAATATTCTTGATCGTCCCACCCGACATACTGATAGCACCGCCACCATTTCCATAACGGCCTCCGCCATCGATGCGGCCTCCTCCCGTCCCTCCGCCACGATCGTATTCCCTGTGTCCACCGTTCGGTTGACCGGTGCTTCCTCCACCACCGTCCGAACCTGATCCTATGCTATCGCTATGTTTATTGTTGAAATAGTTGAACGTGTCATACGGATTGAAGTGATCGTGCAGACCGCCATTGTCACTCACACTGGCGACCTGATTGCCGTCTACGAAATCGAGCGAAAATGGCGATGAAAACAGATAGAAAATAAGGAACATAATGGCGTACAGCACGAAATGTAGCACGAAACAAGTCCATATGAGGTTTATCTGAAACGAGCGTCGAGAATTGGAAGTAGATTAGTTTATTATATATATATATATATATATATATATATATATATATATATATATATATATATATATTATATATATATATATATATATATATATATATATATATTTTTTTTTTTTTTGACGTAGGACTACGTCTTTCATTTCTATACCGGGGTTGTAAAATCAAAGTTTCGAAAACGAAAGCGTTACGCCGGAGACCGAGATTTTGAGCGTGAATAGATAAGCGAGCGCCGCTCGGAAATCCACTCAGTTCTAATTGAACAGCGATTGGAGCATGTTGTCGCTGTTATGGTGAAGCTCTTCCTTTATCATGAAAGTGCGGATGAACGGTGTCACCAAGAGCCTGTTTGTGCACCCTAGGCCAGAAGGGAATCCATCAGTAGGAGAGTGATGCCACAAACGGTTTCCCGGGAAGACATCGCTACATACACATACACGCGTGGAATTCTTTCCGTTTGGATGCCATTCAGCATCGAGAAAGTTCCGGAAAGATCTAATCATTTCTGGAGAATAATCTGCCAGTTCCTCTGGGAATTCAAAAATACATTCATGTGAAAGAGTTTATTTGAATGTTTTCTATCCATGTAACACTGTGACCAAATATTTTTCAATCAAGTACTATTAACAGGTGGTTATCGAGTTAGTATTAACCACTGGTGGGCTTCCAGTATCGAGGAAAATGTGGAAATATCTAATCGTTGCTGGAAAATAATCTGCCAGTTCCCCTTGGAATTGAAAATTACATTCAAGCGAAAGAGTTTATTTTAATGTTTTCTATCCATAAAATATCCATATAATACATTTGGGTTTGTGATTTGTCAATCAAGTACAGTTAGCAGGTTAGCTTCTGAAGATTATTCTTCAGAACAAGGTTTTTCGTATCCTATATTGGATGCATAAAACCTTGTGCTTCCAACGTAACGCTCTCGTTTTCGAAGTCCCCCAAATATTCATTTATTCATTCATTCAGGATGGATTTAGATTCAACTTCAAACAAATGATCTCTAAATCAACGATAGTCCTACGTCACCCTTGCGGTTATACCATAGATATAACCCACTTCCTGTTTTTTTTAAAGGCCCACCAACACACCCCCACACCAAAGAGCTCGCACAGAGCCCCATGGTAATTGGCTCCTTTTTGTTTTTATTTTTTTGGGACAATAGAAACACAAGCAAATAAAAATTGGTAGCTGCAAAACAAAAAACAAAACCACAGATATTAACACAGTTTTAGTTCAGTTCATGTTAAGGTGTGTGTGATAAGCATTGTTTACTAATATTCTGTAGGGATGTACCCAGTGGAACTATGTTCCTTTGAAGGGATCCCTTAAATGTAAAAACCAAGCATCTACAGTTTAATATATTAAAACACGATTTGAATGCAATGTACCACTGGTAATTAGCACGACATTATGTCAAAAGATTTCCAACTTCTAATTTTAAATGCTGTTTTAAACTGGTTTTAAATAACAGTCGATTATTCAACCCTTTCAGACGATTCGGTAGGGCATTGTACACAGATGGACCGTAGAAAGAAATTCGCATTTGCCCTAGATTTGTGAAGGTTCTCGAACGCATTAGATTATGAGCATACCGAGTATAGTGCTCATGAGTTGTGGTCGGTAGAATGAGGTTACAAAGCATATTCTGATTTTTAATCACGTCGTATACAAACAAGCAAGACTGCAACTTGCACAAACCACGTAAAGGGAGAACTCTGTGCGACGCGTTTGTATACAGTTGAAAGGAGGAATATAACTGCGGCAAGTTAAAAATTATTTTTAAGCATCTGTTTTGTAATACTTGTAATTTTTGAAGCTTGGATTTACAAGCATGACCCCAAACGATTATTAAATACTGCAAATGGGAATGAATACAACCATGATAGAAAGTCAAAAGGGCATTTCGAGACACAAATTTACTAACACGATACATGATACCACTTAAAGATGCAACCTTCCTTCGTACAAAATCTATTTGATTTCCCCATGAAAGCGTGGGATCCAACACCAATCCTAAATATTTGAAGCTGGGTACTTTTTCGATAACTACAGACCCAAGTGATGGACTGTCATGCAAAGGAATTTTCTTCCTCGGAGAATGGAACACTATGTATTTGGTCTTCGATAGATTTAGTGAAAGCAAATTTGTGTCAAAATATCTCGTGAGTATCTGCAAATCGTCATTGATGCATGAAATGATAGAAGATATACTATGATTTGGGTAGAAAAGTGCAGTGTCGTCGGCAAATAACTTTGGTATTCCTTTAAGTGGCAAGTTCCCTATATCATTTATGTAGAGAAGGAACAAGAGGGGACCAATATTGCTACCTTGTGGCACTCCTATACTTATAGACCGGAGAGTGCTTCTTTCGTCTTTGATCATCACGAACTGTTGCCTTCTGCTCAAGTAACTGCGAATAATATCGTTAGCTAAACCCCGTATTCCATAGCTCTCTAAATTGTGTAATAGTATATTGTGGTTCAGGGTATCGAATGCTTTTTTCAAGTCAATAAAAAGGCCACCAACAATACTTCTGTTACCAATTTTGTCTATCAAAAATTCCACTAGCTCAGTTATTGCAGTAGAAGTACTACATCCACAGTCTATTTACTAATAGTTTCTCAAATATTTTATTAACTATTGACAGTGTGGAGATGGGTCGATAATTGCACGGATCAGACGCATCGCCTCCTTTGAAAACAGGAATTACTTTTGCTAGTTTCAGACAGTCAGGATATTTACCTTGCCTCAGTATTTGGTTGAAAAGTTCAGTGAATATTTTTGAAAATGCGTTTAGGTTATTTTTGATAATAATTGCAGAAAGAAATAATTGTAATATCTGTTCCACAACTCTTCCTGGTATTTAAATTATTTATCAGGGAAGCAACCTCTAAATCGTCAGTAGGGTTAAGGAAAACAGTTCGTTCTAGATAATGTGCAGTGGTTACGGAGATGAAATTATTTCTAGGAATACTTTTAGCTAGATTTTCTCCAATACTAGAAAAGTATTTATTAAAAATCTCACAAATTTCTAAGTTATTTGATGTCTTATTATCATTATGTTTGAGCTCAATATTGGAATCTTATTTCTTTCTACCCGTTATTTGATTCAGATTTTTCCATATTTTGGCACTAGAAATTTCCTCAATTTTTTTTTTAAATATTCACTTTTACATTTGCGCTTAGCAAAATAAGCCTTTTTAGTGACGTGTATCAACATTTCTTTGAAGTGGTTGTTATTGGGATTTTTCTTCACTTTTATCAAATATTGATGAATTGAAAATTGTTATCATGCGAAGACTTTGAAGACGAACTTCACACTCACCTTTCTTTTCCTACTATAGTTTCTAACGTTCAAGTACGGTGTCAGCGCAAGCGTGAAGGTTGTTCCGAAGATCAAACCAGATACCAGTCCGGTGAAGTTTTGCTGCCACGGAAGCGTACTCAAACCGAACACTAAGAAACCTACGATAATTAGCTTGAGCAAAGCAAGGTGCGGTCTTTTCAGATTTTTCCAATGGCACACAAAGAGCAGCGTCAGCAGGGACGAGAGTGTTCCCGCTAGTGATGGCAGTGGTCCAACCTTAGATAGAATGAAATGATCAGATGGAACATCTTAGTTTCAGTATGTTTATTAATAAGAAATACCTCTGGTCGGTACGGCGCAAAGATTGCGCTTGTCAGATTCCCCGCTATGCCGGAACCGATGTACAAAATAGCGGTCCGGAGCGATCCCAGCAGTCGCTCCAAGTCCGACAGGAGGATATACTGGAAGGCAAGTGTAAGCATGATGTGCACTATACCCGCATGGAGGTAGAGCGATGTGAAGAGCCTATAAAACTGATCCGGAATATCAGTGGCGATAAACGGGAACATTCCACATACGTCGTTGAGACAGGAAACCTTAAGTGGGAGACAGTAATATTAGAAAAATACACAGATATGTATGAATCAGTCGTACCTGTGAGCAAAGCGAAGCTTCTTCATGAAAATATCCTCTAACAAAGTCACAATATTCTCGGGTAGTTATGCGACACTCTCCAGAGATCCCTACACAACAAGGATGACCGATAACCTCACACACCATGTGCTCCGCCGTGTGATCCTTGAACCGAAATTTCTGAGAAATTTGATTATTTTTTCTACAGATTGGCCATTTGGTTATGTCATCTGGCCACTCGTGTGGTGCCACTGAAGCCGGAGCTTCACAATACTTTGGATCTAAGCCACAAACACTGCCCGATATCCGTCCACCTGGACCGGAGTCTCCCGGTGACCACTTCTTCCACGTCGAAATGGTCTGAAATCATGAAATATTCTATATGAGAAACATTGTACATTGAATGCATGCTCATCACTCACTGTTGGCCACAGTCCTCGAACAGAGCAATCTGCCTGCGAGCTTTGAACACATCCGGAGTCGTCATTTCGTATACAACAGGCCGTTTCACGCTCTTGCTTGCGAGTTTTCGAAATCAATTCCATCACCTTAGTGTCCCTTCGCATGCAGGCCGCATACTTGGCCCCTAAGTGAACTAAATCATCTCTCCTTAGTCCTATCCAGAGACTACGTTGCTCGTAGTGTTGCACCTGTAGAAAATCAGAGCATTAACAAAAAACATATCTTCATCACATACAAATTCAAACTCACCGTTTGAAGATTCAAGCTCGTAACCAGAACCTGTCCACTCTTCTGCTCGTATCCAATACCTATCGGTCCAATTCCGTAACATAGGAGCGTTAATAGCAGCACAAGCACCTGTGTGGTGTTTATCCAGTACGTGAAGAATGGTCGATAGTCGTACCGATCATCTAGTGAATTTGGCCTCAATAGTTTAATGCAGTGGCTGGATGGCCGCCTCGAATTGTCCAAGGCACTGTCGAGTATATGTCCGGTTATTCGCTGACCGTAATACTGATACAGAGCATTTCTGCTCCGAGCCGATCGCTGCTGCTGCTGTTGCTGTTGTAACTGAATCTCCGCCGATCGTGTGAGCCAGCCATTACTAATGACGGCCCGATTTGGATCCATCAGATAGATCTGTCTACTGTTTTCCACCCCATTATCCTGCTCCACCTGATGTTGATTAGCGAGTGTGGGAATATCAAAAAACAGCTCATCGTCCTGAATCGGTGTCAATCCATCACACAAATCGTTGTCGTCATTATTTAGAGCTACGTGAGCCGGCGCAAAACTTCTGGACCATTGCTTCTGTTTGCGCGGAATACGGTTCCGCAAGCTCTGCACAACGAAGACAAAACCTTCCGCTACCATCTGCGAGACGGAGGATTTTCGCTCAATCTGAAAACCATCGGTGCCATCATGACGATAATAAGGATTGAATCTTTGGCGACGATTCTGTTCCGTTTCGGGTTCGTCCTGACTTTGTGCCGGCAGTATGTCCGGCCGATCGCTGTGATCATTCAACACGTCGACATGTACCTCGTTTACCCGACTCACAACTGCATCTTCCTTTAAAGGACCGAAACGCCGTACTGCTAGTCGCTTTTGTCGATCTTCCCATTTCTGCTGCTCGTACTCTTCGTTCAGTACATCTACTCCGAAAAACTGTGAAGTGCTGCGACGAATGTATTCTTTGATGCGTTGCTTGTGCGAGAGACGTGTCCGAATTTGTTGCGTGTTGCGCTGGAGAGTCGACGGCGTAGAGTCTGGCTGCAATCTAGGTGGAGGAAGCTGCTGTAATGGTAGAATTTGCTGCTGCACGTGCTGTTGCTGCAATTGTTGGAGTTGTTGATAAAGAGGCTGCTGTTGGATCTGTTGGTGCTGGAAATGCTGCTGCTGGTACTGGATAATGATGGATGGATTGCTGCAGGAGCTATTGAGGGTATGCGACTGGGAGATAATGAGGGAAGAACCATTACGACCATCATCCCCTGGCGCAACTAACGGGTGTTGGTGGGAATAGGAAGTGTGCGACACTAACGATGGTGGGGTAATCGGAGATTGGCGTTCCATTTCGGACATAGATACTGAAGAAATGGACAACGGTTGAGGGCTGATTGGACCGGACGTTTGGGTAGTTTGGTGCACACCAGTGGCTCTTCGTAGGCTATTACAATGGTAGCAGTTCTCCTCACTTGTTGAGTTCATTGGCTCGCTCATTATACTTACGGGAGTCGGGGTACGTAATATTGTGTAATCCGTAGCAACTGCTGGGCAGAGTTGTCGAGATTGGGTAAAAGTACACAGCGGTTGTGAACATTTCACAGGTCTCGCACGTGGCGGTGTAGCGTAATGATCGGTCGTATCTCCACCTAATTGTTGTACTTGCGAAGCTTTTGATTCTACCTTGAGTCGATAGGGTAGTGTCGTAACGACGGATGCTCTCGAAGCCGCCTGATTGATAATGTTAATTCCTCCTTTGGATGCTATCAATCCGGCCATTAAAGAAGGGCCTAATCCCATATCTTGCTGATAATTCTCTGGCGGTGGTGGCGTCGGAATGTAACGCTTAACAGGTGTATGTACAGAAGACGTCAGATAATTGTAGCTTTCGGAGTTCGTCATCAGTGGGGGATTGTTGATTAAATAATTCCCAAACTGGTCCGTTTTGGGAGGTGGGGGATCACGAAACCTTTCCGGGACAGGATAGCGAGTTCTGGAACTAGGTGACATCGAACGATGATGGGGTGCATTCCTGTTATCAGGATAAGCAATGATAGACGTAGGAGCGGAGCTGGTGGAATATCGATCGTTCGATGGAGCTGTTGCCGGGGACGGCGTAGCAACACAACAGGGTCGCAAATTTTCATTATTGCGATAACATTCACTACTAGGAGGGGTAACGAAAGCCGTCAGACGCGTCCCAAGGTTCGAATAGGATGAATCACTGAATCTTGATGGAGACGGAGCACCATTCTGAGAAACACTTGCTCCACTATCACACAATCCATCGCTACAGTTGATGGTCGAAGTGACAGTGAATTGCTGCTGATAGTGATTATGTCCGAACGAAGAACGACGACTTCTGCTCATTTTTTCTTTGTTTGGAATAATTATACTACTTAACACCAATGTAAATTTCGTCTAGCCTAACTTTTCGTCACATTATTGACTAAAAAATCACAAAATTCCTCAGCTCGACGAATTCTGATAACTCGAAGAAACCCCATTTTCCAAAATGGCTGAGCTGGCTAAAATAAACACACCCCAGTATGAATACGCCACTGCGAAAATTTTTCACTGAGCTCATTCTGGTACCCGTTTTGAAGCTATATTCACGCACATCCTCCAACACAGAGTGCTCGAGAGTTTGTTGGTTTGTGGCAGAATAACTGATATCACAATTAGCTTAAATTTAGAAGATATGTGAAAAGAACATAGATTTCGTCGAATCCTTTTTTTCTCCACGTCCTTCACGCGATTTTTGCACTCACTCCGGAGCCAACCAACCAGCAGCAGCAGATAATACTAGTCACTAGCACTGTTCAGTTCACTCTGTGTTTGCCGTGGGATACTCTCACTGGCACTATGGGGGAAGCGTGACTGCAAATAGAACCCTCAAATTCATTACCATCGGGTTGGTAGCGTTGTTTCTTGGTACATTCGCCCTTATTCTGCACCGTGAAATATTTGAGATGGGTCGAGGTACAGTATTCCCGAAGGCGAATGGTATGACTATAGTGGTTGTAGGAGATTTGAAGTCGTGTCTTTTTCTGTTGTCAACTCGGACATACAAAGAGCTACAACGTAAGGTTATTTTTTATCTATCGTTACTCGCAGTACAGAATAAGGGGGATTGTGTTTTGCTTGTGCCTACATATGCCTGGTCTACAACAAGTGTGGAGAGCCATCCGTTGCTGTGAGGGTGAACCATAACTGAGTGCTGGTGCGCATGGCACGTGGTGCGCGCGATACGCATGAAAACAAAAGACACATGATTTTGTTCGCCTCGCCGTAATTCGTCGGATTGTGTCAATTGGCTGCGTTCTTCCTGACAATGTGCCAGAAGTTAGGCAAACAAGTGGTTGGAGATGAATGTAAACAGAAATAGGATGAGTTGTAAATCTCATCCGAGAGTCGTGATTTGGATTCAACAGTGAACGTTGCGATTGCATTTTTTTTCCAATGTGAACAAGAAAGAAATAATTGCTTCATATAATGTGCCTTCGGATAAGCCTTAGGAATGATGATAAATCGCTATAGTCAGAACAATCATACGACTGATTGTGATAGATGTAGTGCTATTATTTAAATTATTAGTTAGTGAGGAAAACTAATTCGTATAATTTACCTGATAAAAAATTTTAGCAGCTCTTGTATCATTTATGTTAACCGTACAAATACAGTCACGTGAACTCGAATTCGTACACGCGTGCAGATCTGTTTTCACCAATTTTGAAAGTCAAAAACGAGTATTGGAATTCCTAAGTTTAGAAGATCATGTTAGGAAAGACATATTCCACTCTGCACAAAGGCAAGCGAGGACAAAAGTACTCGCAGTTTGCATTTATTTGCAGAGCCGATTTCCCCAGAAACCTCGGTTTTGAAGTCTGTGTTAGGGAAACACATTTCAATCGGAACAAAAATACCCCCGATTTGTATGAATTCGCAATGCCGATTTCCCCACGCTTCATGGATTTGAAGTCTGTGTTAGGGAAACACATTCCAGTCGGAACAAAAATACCCCCGACTTGCATGAATTTGAAATACCGATTTCTCCAGGCACCTTGGTTTAGAAATCTCTATTAGGGAACACATTTCGGTGGGAACAAAAGCTCCCCCTACTTTCGTGTGTTCTTTTTCTTCTTTTTGGCTTTAAAAGGGTTTAAACTTTTCAGTTCACTCGCCTCTAGGCTCTTTCGTGTGCTTGCAATGCCGATTTCGCTGCTTGGTTTTAAAGTCTGTGTTAGGGAACATTTTTCGATGAGAACAAAAGTCCCCCTACTTTCATGTATTTACAATGCCGATTTCCCCAAGGCTGCTTGGTTTTGATGGCTGTTGTAGCATACGCATGAATCATCCGACGATCATTTATGACTTTATGACTTAGTTGGACTTTTACACCCATATAATTTTGGAACGAAATCAGTTCATTTCCTAGACATGTGCTTACTAACATTATTCTGTTTCAATCGACATACTGATTAAGGCGGAACAATGACTGTGAGTCATGTTGATTATTTTACAATCATCATAAGTAAAGCTGACGCATAATTGCAGCGCAGCGCGCGACACATACTTTACGACCATACGCGAGCGTAATAAACTGACCCACTTTACGACCGTGCGCGTATACTCGATGTAAACATAACAAACACGCGCCGAGCAAACCAAACTTCTATGTTTATGTTTATGTTCATTTCTTTTACTAACTTAGAATAAGGAAACGGAAATGTAAGAAATGATAAAAACCTTGTGAGTCGAATAAAGAGAGTGCAGTAGTGCAGTCGAACAGTAGAGTTCAGAACGAAGACGGAACGTGTTGTTCTTACCGATGACAAAGTCCGTTGGCGGGACCGATGCCTTCAGATCCGCCGCTTGGCGACCGTTCAGATCCGCCACTCTGTGTTAGGGAAACCGTAAATCGGGCCAATCAAAATCCAGTACCTATCCTATCCAATACGAAATGTTCGAGCTATAAGCATTCGAAATCTTTCATTTTTTCCTGCATGTTCTGTGTTTAGGTTTTCATTTTACCCTCCATATATTCCGGTTAGATGTAGTCCCACGTCAAAACTTTTCCCTGTAACAGTGCCCTTCTTTCGATGTTTTGGCGACTTGTTATAATTAGTACATTACACAGTTGCCATTTTTCGGCGTAAGAGAATTCCTTCTATAATAATAATAATAATAATAATGAAGGTCCCGCCTCATTCCCCTACATAGGTTTGAGTTGGTCGATTATCTAGTTGATAATTAATTAATACATAACCAGTTTTACAAATAAAAACGAACTGATTTAATTTGCAGATATGAAATCACCTCTTTGTGATATCGGTATTTCACTTAGCTTCGTCTATTCAAAAGTTTCTTCGGACATGTTTGTAAGAAGTCACAGCAAATCTTTCAGTTCAGTCAAATCTCAAGAAGAAACGCTTGCTGTCCCGTCAAGCTATCCCATAGCATCTTCTGAGTTCACTGTAACCTGACTGCCAAAATTGTCAGACTATTAACTCTTCAGATTAATCGAACATTTGACCCGTTGGATGAATTTCAGGTTGTAGCCTATCCCTTCATTCTGACGGTTGTCTGCTTGATCCTTCAGAAATAGCTATTGAGCCTTCTTTACTTGACAACAGTCGTTCCCTCGATCTTAAACGAACCCCAATCATAGTTGTGCTTTTTTTAACGAAACTAACATATCCAATTCCACAATAAGAACAAACTCTACCATGTTCCAATCGTTATCACAATTCAGATTTCTCATGGCTGCATTATCGCGCGCGTGCTCATACTTATGTAGACTACTTTCTATTTTCTTTTTTTTTCTCTTTTCATTTCTATAAACATACAAAAAATCCTTCATTATCATTGGGACGAAGATGGCAGTTCACAACACAATTCGTTGAAAACAACTTCGTTCATTACAATTTAACCATTTATATTACATTTTTGATATGTGAAATACACTGTCGTTTAAAATCCACTAATGTGGTTGCTCTTTTAATGTGCCTAGGCATCGAATTGAAATAAGTTACACCTTTAAAAAATAGGGAGTTCTGTGACACTCTACTTAAGAAGATAGGCGTTCGTGCTTCGTCTGCATTTCTGGTATTATATCTATGAATATCACTTCCTCTTTCAATTCGATCACACAAATATCGAGGCAGCAATCCATTTATAATTTTGAAAACGAACACCATAGTTAAATATACAATCCTTTGCTTCACAGATAGCCATTGAAGCGTGTTTAGCATGAAAGCTGAGGAAGTTAATCTATTACAACGCAAAATTAAGCGCATTACTTTATTTTGTAAACGTTGTAGCCTCAACATTTGTGTTTCGGTAGCAAGAAAAAGAATGGATGAACAGAAGTCTATGTGTGGCGATATTATTGATTTATATAATTGAATTTTACTCGAAATTGTCAACTCATTTCTTAAACGGCACATGATACCGTATTTTTTTGCAATTTTTTTGATGACATTATCTATGTGAGACTTAAAAAGCAGTTTGTCATCTATAGTAACACCAAGATACTTTATCTCTCTAACGCGATCAAGTGTCTCACCATTTATCTCTACCAAACACTCGGTGTTATAATATCTCGAAGAAAATACCATGTACTTGGTTTTTCCAACATTTAATTTTAACTGCTTATAATTCAACCAACTACTAAGACAATGCAAATCTCCATTTAAGTGCAATGCTGCGGATTCCAATTTTCTAGCTGCTATGAACAGAACTGTATCGTCCGCAAATAAATTTATATCGCAAAAACGTAAGACTCGTTTCATGTCATTTATGTACATTATGATAAAATAGGCCCCAACACGCTTCCTTGTGGAACACCGAACGTACTAGCTATTGGTTCAGAAACAGAATTAGCAAAAACAGTTCTCTGTATTCGATTACTCAAATAACTTTCAAACCATTTGAATGCCGAACCCTCTAAACCAAAGCGCCGCAGAGTCTGTAACAACAAGGGCCTGGAAATAGTTTCAAACGCGCGTTTCAAATCCAAAAACACTGCAATGACCGCTTTTTTGTTCTCGATATATTCCTTCCACTTAGCTAACACCAAATTCAAGGCGGTTTCACAGGAATGTGATTCCTGATATCCCGATTGCTCTGGTGCTAGTAATGAGTTATTATTCAAATAGTTCACCAGCTGGCCTTTAACGACTAATTCTAGCAGTTTTTCTGTAGTGTGCAACATATTGATAGGACGAAACTCTTCGGATTTAATCGTCCCATTAATCTTTTGTATTGGAACCACTAAAGATTCTTTCCAAACTTTGGGCACGTGCCCAGTTCTTAATGAATCATTTATCAGGTCCAGCAGGGAATGTCCAATAACATGAAAGCAATCTTGAACAACTTTTGCATTGACGTCATCAATACCAGCCGACTTTTCTAGTGCAAAACAAATTCTTTTAAGGTCCGCAAAAGTTATTGGGTGAAAACAATCCAGTTTACATCCACTGGCCGTCGGCTGTACTATTTCGTCAGGTTCACTTACCAAATCGATACTTTCATTAATAAGTGAAACACTGTCAACGAAATATGAATTGAACTTATTGGCTATTAGGTTTTCTGATGTTATAACTGAATTCTCGAAAGTTATGGATCGCGGGCAACTGTTTTTAGATTTCATCAACCTTTTTAAAATTTTCCACAACTGTTTGCTATTATTTTTGTTCTGATCGATCTTTCTCTGGATATGATCTGTTCTGGCTTTTTTCAATGATCTCGAATAATTATTGCGAGCAACTGTATAATAACGCCAATCGATAGCACTATTAGTTCTATGAAACTTTTTGTAACATCTATCCCTCGTACGTTTCATTCGCACTAAGTCAAGACAATACCAAAAGCTCGTGTTTTCAGTCTCGACCAACTTAAGTTTGACTAGTTTTTTAGTACATGTTCGCAGAGAATCTGTAAGAAAAGATGCCCTGGTTTCTAAATCACCCGATACCGGATAAGAATCCAAGCTTCTAGTTACAAGAGCACACAGAGCCTCCTTCGAATAATTCTTCCAGCACTTTGTCAAAACTCTATCATTTGTTTCACAGTTAGTATCATGGAAATTAATAAATATAGTTTCATGATCAGTTATTTTCAGTTCGTCAACGGTAAATGATTGAACCGTGTCGAAATTTGTATAAACATGATCAATCAGTGTTTTGCTGTACTGGGTAATTCGTGTAGCTTCAAAAACCGTTTGTTTTAATCCGAAATAATTCATCAGGCACTTCAATTGGGAAGAGTTCAGGTCATCAAACAAATTAATATTGAAATCACCAGCGATAATATTAATTCCACTGGAATTTAAAAAATGCTCTAACCAGTTATCTAAAAGTTCAATAAAACGCTGGTCACTAGAACTGGGAGAGTGGTATAATAGTCCGTAATTTCCAATCTGAATGCCTCTCTCGATAACTATACCCAAAAACCAATTGTTATCAATCGCTTCGTTGAACCGAATGTTGAAACATATTGATTCCTGGATATACATAGCAACCCATCCAGTATGTTTGGATTGCGACAAGCAAAAAACAGCTCTATAACCCAAAATATAGTATTGGTCGAAAGCTTCCGCATCTACTATATGAGTTTCTGTGAGAAATACCAACGATGGACGTTCGTTATCTACAATTAGTTTCAATTTACTGAAGTGTGTAGGCAACCCAGCAATATTGAAATACAGAATATTAGAGTTTTTACTTCGAGCACTTGTCGTTGTTTGCTATTGTTCGTACCGAATGATAGATTTCCTCTTTTCTATAATGTTTCTATAAACTGGGCAGTCTGTACTATATGCTGGATGACCGACGTCCAAATTTAGCTTACGTTCTTTATTCATTTTTCGGCAGTTAACGCATTCGGTCGATATCGATGAACATTCAGATGTGGAATGTTGCTTACTACATTTAGAACATTTTTCATCATTTGGACAATTTTTACTTATATGGCCGAACTCTTCACATTTGAAGCAACTAATAACATTGAATGTTTCTACTACGGGACACCGATCCCATCCTATGTTGACTTTTTCAGCGCTTATTAAATTTTTGAAAGACTTAGTGTCAACTTCAAGCACTACGTTATATTTATTGTACTTGAAGCGTGGATTCTCATAGATAGCAACCACATTAACGTCACCTATCCCGATGTTTTCATTTTGACTTTTCAACAAATCTATAAAAACATCAGAGGAATACCGATCAGACATTCCCAAAATTTTCACTTTTGGTTTTAATGGTTTCGGGACAACAGCTTTATATTTTTCACCTAAATTGCTTTCAATATTGGATTTTATCGAATTACATTTTTCTACTGTTGCACACTCTATAATAATCGAGCCTTCTTTCCCGTTTCGAAAGCTGCGGACATTATGTATTTTTGGATCGAGTTTTTTCTTTATTTCATTTCGGGTACTATCGTTACTTTGAATCGACTCTACCGGTTTAACAATAATAACAGGACCAGCCTTA
Organism: Toxorhynchites rutilus septentrionalis; assembly: GCF_029784135.1. Lineage (NCBI taxonomy): Eukaryota > Metazoa > Arthropoda > Insecta > Diptera > Culicidae > Toxorhynchites > Toxorhynchites rutilus. Next base: position 152,216,529 of record NC_073745.1, read on the forward strand.
CGTTTTTCTGATATCTTGGGATTTCTCGAAATAACGTTCGCGAAAGATAATGTGTCAGTAGTATGAAAAACCTCGTCATTTTTGGTTTCAATGAGAATTGGTTTATAATTACTATTCGACATAATCTTTATTTTCCTTCTAGGATTAAAATCAGATTCCGATCGCGTATCCCTTTCAACAATTCTTTTCCTGTTCATTGCAACTATATTTTGACTTTCAATTTCATGTTTTTTGTTCAATATATTTTTTTCCACAATTCTAGCCACACTGCTCTCAAGCATATTCATATGTTCTTGAAGAGCAGTATTCAGGTTCGTTTCCAAAACATGTTTAGCTTTTTCCAATGCACTGTTTATCTGCAAAGCAACCGTATCACGAATATTGGTTATTGTCTCAGATATGAAATTGAGCTTTTTCATTTCCTCTTTCAACAATGAAATGTCAACAGCCAAATCATGTCTACTGTGTAAATGTACCATTGCATATAGTACATTTACACAGTAGACATTTAGGCGTAAGCCCAATAACGCCTAAAAATACACAATAGCAATAAAACAGAGACGCACACTGTCCAAAGTACACAAATTACGATTTCCCGCGCGAATATAGGAGTGTTGAATAAAAAATAATAATTACATAAATAAGTTAATCAATTATACATTCGTCGCAGTTCTTTTTTTTCGGCCAATTCACGACTGGTTTGTCGACCGTTCTCCTTCAAAAGTGTTTTGAGACGTTCTTCATCGAATTCAGAAGGGGCGTGTCATCGACGTCAAAGTCGCCGTTTTGATGTGGGACTACGTCTAACCGGAGTATATGAGGGGGAAAAGTGAAAACCTAAACACAGAACATAAAGGAAAAAATGAAAGATTCCGGATGCTTATAACTCAAACATTTCTTACTGGATCGATAAGATGTTTGCATCAATTGATAAGGAATCTCTCTGCATCTATTGCAATTAATAAAATGTTGTTTTTCATTAGATAACTGTAAAATGTGAAGCGTTATCTAAACGCCCTAACTGTCTCGTTTTGATTGGCCCGTTTTACGGTTTCCCCAACACATCCATCCAAACCAAGCAGCCATGGGGAAATCGGCATTGCAAATACATGGAGGTATGGGGATTTTTGTTCTCACCGAAATGTGTTCCCTAACACAGACTTCAAAACCAAGCAGCATTGGAGAAATCGGCATTGCAAATACATGAAAGTCGGGGGTATTTTTGTTCCGACTGAAATATGTATCCCTAACATCAAATCCATGGAGCGTGGGGAAATTGGCATTGTTAATTCATGCAAGTCAGGGGCATTTTTGTTCCGACTGAGATGTGTTTGCCTGACACAGACTTCAAAACCCAAGTTGTTTGGGGAAATCGGCTTTGCAAATAAATGAAAACTGCGAGTACTTTTATACCCGCTTGCCTTTGTGCAGACTACAATGTTTCCTTAACACGGCCTTCTAAACTTAGGAACCTGGGAAAATCGTGCAGACACTAGAGGCCAATGAACTTACTTCTGCATCCGTATGTTTTTTGACGTAGGACTACGTCTAACCGGAAGATATAGGGGGTGAAATGGAAATCTAGGCACTGAACAAGTAGGAAAAAATGCAAGATTTGGAACGCTTATCACTCGAGCATTTCTCAATAGATCGCAAAGGTTTTTGCATCAATTGATAGGAAATATATCTACGCATCTATCATAATGAATAACATTTCATTTTTCTTGAGATAAATAATTGAATAATTGTGAAATATCAAGCATTGTCAAAATGCACTATGTGCCCATTTTTGATTGGTCCATTTTGTGCTCCTCAAATCATACCGACCAAAACGGGCAACCAGAGCAGCAGCGAAATAGAATGAAGCACGATTGGAAAGGAAAAAGAAAAAAATGAACACTCACACATGCGTAATTCTCGAGCCAGCCAGTCAGCTTAAAAATCTCCGCTCCGCTGCCGTAACGATCATTCTTTGTGTGGACACCGACTGGACAACATCGTTGCTGGACGGGCTGGACGGCGAGGGATCGAGTGCCTTTCTCAAGGCAAGAGGGCGGAGATGGTAGCGCTGGAGTAGAATAGAGTAGAGTTTTCAAAGGGCCTTTCTCAAGGCTAGAGACGAATGAACTGCAAAAGTTTAAAGTCTCTATAATACAATACCTTCCTTCCTTCCGTAACGATCATTCTCAATCAAACCGTACACCACATCGGTTCGCATCACAACACATCAACAAACCAACCCAAGCAGTCATGTCTGGACATGATAAAGGAGGAAAAGTGAAGTGAAAGGCAAAATCCTGCTCGAACCGAGCTAGGCCGAGCGCGTTAGTACCAGTGCACCAGTCCACCTAGAAAAACCGCATTCAGAACAGAACACATTCAGTTCGGTGAACATCAAGACAACAACAGGCAGTTGCAGCGAGTGGCGAATGGCAAACGCAATCGCAAAACGGCAGCAGGTAGCAGAAGAACAAAGTTTGTTCTTTATACAAACTGCTTTGGTGGCAAATCCAGAACATAGCGGCATCGAGGGCGTTCGAAATGGGTTTTTTCAAAATCACGAGTACAAAGTTTTCTAAATTGGAACCATTCCATAAAACAAGGCGCTTTTCAGGGCCATTAAACCTTCCAAAAAAGAGTTTAGGAAATACAGTTCAATGGTTTCTAAAACATTATCCAAAATAATAATAAAACACAAATTGATTTTTTCATAATTTGTTTGTCAGGATCTGATGAGTATGTGAATTTGGCATTTGTTCTGAGCTTATTGATAGTTGGGGACTTTCCTGATTATTCAATTTTCACCAATTCTTAAATTGTTTCCAGATTGAAAGTACAGTAATTTACTATTAGTTCGACATTTAGCTAATTGGACGGACATGTAATGCGACATATTTAGTTGGACATTTTTGTAAACATAGAGTTCGGGGTCCAAATTATGACCCCACATTGAAAGTCGACACTGTACCACTGTCATCGCAAATGTTCAATTACAGGTTAAAATAACCTCCAATCCGATACTGAGTGGTGGTAATGCGACGTGCCATTGAATGTAATTTACTGTAAAATATGTCACAAGCTGGATGGGAAGAAATATTCCAACTGTGAAAGCTGTGGCGAGTGGCAAATGCAATCGCTAAACAGAAAGGTTTAGCCGAACAAGATGGGGATATCGAGTGATAACAAAACAATAAACTCTTTAGATTGAAGATAATTTTGTGATCCTGAAAAGGACCCTTTTTAGCCTGCATGTGAATCCAACGAGCGAACAAATCGTAATGAATGTATTTTTTTGACATCGCTCCCTTTTAACGCTCATTCGTTCGTCTCGTTGGACTCGCCCCTCTGGCTGAGTCTGCCGATTTGTCTCTATCCTGTGATTGTGTACCGCTAGAGTATAAAACATGCGGACCCCAAAAAAATATCTTATTTTCTTTCAAACCGTAATCCCGTGTGGTTGTACGGCATCGGCATCGTGGACGTAACAAAGGAGGACAAGTTAAGGGAAAGGCAAAGTCTCACTCGAACCGTGCAGGTCTCCAGTCTCCCTGTTGGTCGCATTCACTGATTGCTCCGCAAGGGTAACTAGGCCGAACGGATTGGTGCCGGAGCACCAGTATACCTAACAGGGATTATAGAGTTTCGGCCGTCGGAGTGCTCGAGTTGGCTTGCAAAGCTGCTCACGACAATCAGAAAACCCGCATCAAGAACAGAGCAGCTTCGGTTCGGCGCTCTTCAAGGCAACAATTAGTTGCAGTGAGTGGCAAAGTGTTTCTCCGGCACGTCGCATTAAATGTAATTTACTGAACAATATGTCACAAGCTGGATGGGAAGAAATTTTCCAACTGTGAAAGCTGTGGCGAGTGGCAAACGCAATAGCTAAACAGGAAGGTTTAACCGAACAAGATGGGAATATCGAGTGATAACAAAAACACAAAACCAAAGGTTCTTTTCAGAACCATCAACATATTCATAAAGAGTAAACAGTAAACTAATCCATTTTTCAGGTAGATAGGTAGTGTCGGCGATCGATACACGCCGACCTTACGACGCGAGTTGGGTTGCCGGTCAGTATTCGACGTTCTGCTGAACAGACCGTCCAAGACTTAACCAGAAGTTAAACAATGAAAATCCCGCGTAACGAGAACTCCAATGATAACTTCCTTGCAAGGGAGAGGTTTGGTTAGAACCGTCCTGCAGTACAGGCCAATTCTAATTCCAAGTTTGTTTGTAAGTTTCTATGTTCCACTTGCAGCACAAGTGAAACAGAGTAACTCAGGATTTGTAGCGAAGTGAAAGATGCAACTTAGTAAACTTCCTCACGCCGGAGGAAAACCTTTTTCGGTTGTAGAGGACCCGAACGTACTACTTGAATATTCTTTGGATACTTTATTGATACTGATTATTTACATGCTTCGTGGGTAAATTTAATGACCTTCGTTTTATGTTTGAAATGATGCCTAGGGCAAAATATGTGAACAGAAGAATTATAAAACGATTATTTTATTTTACATTTCCCTCTGAAGTTTGCATCTCTCAAGTGTACGTACTTTTCGAACCGCGAATTCGCTTGATTTGATGAACTTCAGGCACTCAGTTAATCAATAAGATAATGGATTGTCAGCAATTTTGATGCCCCTTGCTTCCCAGTGTGAAAGGAGTTACAATTTCATTCAATAATATTTTGCCACCCGGGAAGCAAAGGGCGTTCAAATTCGGTATCCCTTTCGAATCGGGAATATGTGTCCATGCTATACTTTTTATACAGTATGTTCTCTTCCAGTCGCTGGTTAGGTTAAACCGCGACGAAATCTAATTGCTGATCCTAGCACAACTGACCTATATCCATACCCGCGAACGCGTGCGCGTAATGAATCAGCTCTTTGTAATCTGATCCCTCGCTCGGTCAGTGGCACGGCAGCGCGCTCATATTGTCGCTTTACAGCTGGTGGAAGGAAAATTGAACGAACGCTAACAGCTGATTTCAGCTAGCGGCGACAGGTAGGTATTCACGTAGGAGAAGAAAATAAAACAATATATTTAAAATATATATTTAACAAAAGATGTCCCCTTTGTATAGTCCTACGTCACTCCGGTTATGTCCCCGACATTACCCACCCGTCTTTTTTGCACTCCGAAAAGTGTTTTCCTAACACGGATTAAAAAAGCGGATACGAACACAACGCTTTGGCTTGGTTATTCAAGATTGCATTGGAGGATATGCCTTCATATCTTCTGCTCACTGAGTTTCTACACATACCATTTGATGATTAGGCAAAATGTTGATATCCATTTGTTGCGATAACGCCTATTGATTAACTGAGTGCCTGAAGTTCATCAAATCAAGCGAATTCGCGGTTCGAAAAGTACGTACACTTGAGAGATGCAAACTTCAGAGGGAAATGTAAAATAAAATAATCGTTTTATAATTCTTCTGTTCACATATTTTGCCCTAGGCATCATTTCAAACATAAAACGAAGGTCATTAAATTTACTTATAACGAAGAACATAGTCTATCACAATTGACCTTACGAATTGACCTTACATGGCATTTATTCAATCTTTGTACTCACAAAGCAAATATATTGAATTCAATTGAATTCGGAAATTGTTTCATTCAATGAAAAATTTAATCAATACAAACAAATGATTGCTAAGCTAAGATAGTCAAACGTCAATCTTGCGGTTATATCATAGATATAACCCACCCATTTTTTTGAACTTTGCAAGCCGTTTCCGTGCTATAGACCTTCTCCACGCATAGTTTTGTAGCGCAGAAAGAGTTCTATCGAAAACTTACCCTTTGCTAAACAGCAAACAAATCGTTGTGAAATAAAAAAATATGGAAACGCTATGAACTTAATCATCAACCCAATATTAATATACTAAATTTAACTATTTAAACTTTTATAATTATCAATATAGCAATAAAGTGCTAGGGAGTGTCCAAATCTATTGACGCAAAAATCTATTAAATCCATCAAATAATTACCGGGCAATAAGCACTCTTGATTCTTTGTTTTTAAGAGGCTTTAAACTGTGCAGTTCATTCGCCTCAACAAGCACTCAAAATAAATCAGGATTTTATGTGGTGTACAAAAGTGAGAACACCTTGGAAGAGATTTTGTGCAACCTGAAGGACAGAATTCCTTCGGATGAAACATCGGGAATCTACCATATTCCTTGCAAAGACAGTATCAGTGTGTGTATCGGCCAAACCCGTCGAAAGTTCAAAATCACAAGAATACGATGGACAATGAATAAGTTTACGATGCGAGTGTGTAGTTTAACAATGACAAAAGTCAATTAAGAATATCTGAAAAGCCTCAGAGTTAAATGCATGGGAATCAATATGCATCACTACCATCGGTCATCCACTCATAAGTGAAAGAGATGCACCCATATCATCTTCTCGCTCCTGTCTGACGAAGCTGAGAACCCAGCAAAACTTTCCTTCGATAAGTACTGATAACAAGACGAATATATATTAGTCTTCCTTCTATGGGCGTCCTACGTTAACAATCCATTCCTTGTAAATCGACATTAATTGTAGAAATTGAAAAATGAATTCAAAATAAATTGAAACGAAACAACTATGTCGACGAGTATGGTTTTATTTAACATCCTCTGAATATGAAAAAATCTATTCAACAACTGTTTTAAGCTCTCCTCAAAGAAGTCACACAGTCTCTTGTATGGATATAAGCTGCTATTATTGTTTTCATAAATCTATTTGATAACCATCAGATTAGACCGTTCAGGCACGCGATAAAAACCTTCGTTATTCTAAATTACTAAAAGCGAAAAATTCGTATAAATATGGTCAATCATTGTTTGGTGCCTGTCTCATCTTATAACACTAGTGCACATGTACATGATAAGATTTTGTTTGATTCAATATAAATCGCAATGCGCTTATCGAATAATATGGCGATTGTGCTTAGCTTTACCGCTGTTTTAATGTAAATAGGCTTAAAGCATAAACATTTTTGTTTGTCAAATCACTAGTTTCATTTTTTCCTGTCATCCTCTTGTTTGTCAGTCATTGTTATCACTATCGAATTTTTAGCGATTCTTGCAGTCCTTTTTGTCAACAATATCGTTAGCTGCTTCTGATGGACCTGTAGTTATGGTTATCCCGCCATTTACGTCTGCGGCTGACTGTTGTTGAGCTCCGTTGGCAGTCGGTGTGCTTGTGTGAATCGCTGATAGCTCCTGCGGCGTGTGGACTTGGGAATGCTGCAGGGAAGCTGCTTCCGCCATTTGGAGACCAATAGTAGCTCCGATTTTAGCACTGGCTTGCCGGAAGCTGTCACTCAGCTTAAGCTGCACAACATTAATACACATGGAGGTTAAAGCGAGCCCGAAGATTAGATACAAAATACTACACATCATGTAAATTGGATGTTGTGGGACGAAATCTCCGAAACCTATGGTAGATATGGATATGAATACAAAATAGAACGCCTCGAAAAAGGACCAATTTTCCCAGGTGAAGTAAATAGTGGCACCGAACAGCATATAGGCCAACAGAATAAAGATCGCAACGGATATGGGCAGATTAAATTCATCATCGATTTGGAAGGTCTCTGGAACCCCCGTTCCAGTCGGAGAGTCGCAAGTTGGCGGAATAGCATCGGCTGAAGTGGATGGCTGTGGTTGATCAGGTGCCTGTTGACCCGCAGGATGCAATTCGTGTTCACCATTTGGACGGCGTACCATATCGTAAACAACATTCAGTCCCTTCATGACTTCCTGGAAAAAATCATGTTTGGTTATTATTCATTTTTGTACTACGTTAAGTATTATGTTCACCTTCACTTGAGCAGTTTTCCGAGCCTTTCGGAACGTTCCCGTGTAGTAGACCCGCCGAACATAAACCCATAAGAATTTTATCCCTCGCGTAAATAATTTACCGAAGTCAGCCAGCACTATAAGGAAAATCGGGATTCCGATGATAGCGTACACGATCGTCAACGCTCGACCAGTCGTTGTGGATGGAGATATGTGGCCATATCCTGCAAATATAGAAGGAATGAAATACTGAATTAAAAATAAATTCCTTTAATGGAAATACTAAACATTTTTATCACTATCGAAAGAAGAAATCTGTTGGGAGATGATTACCAATAGTTGATACCACAGTTAGTGCATAGATCACACCGTTGATAAAGTTCCACGACGTGTTACCGCTGTATGTCTTCATTCCCGCTTCAAATGCCATCTGTAACTCTTCTTCGAATTTCCTCAGTCTAGCCCTAGCCGTTTGTTTCCAATCTTCCTCCCTTTGAATGTTTCAAATATTATTATTCGATAATGAGATCGGCATTTCAAATATACTTTTGACTGTGACTGGAGACCCACAGCGAGTCGATAAAATCTCGCTTAACTCGCTTCACTCCGCACTTGTATTGAGACTCGAACGTCCCCTCAGTTACCCTAAATATAATTCCTCCGACACCACACAGCATAACCAAAACTCCAAAATAGAACAAACATTCATTCACCTGAATCCGCAGTCTATGAATTTCCAGAGGGTTGTCGTCTAAAAAGTCCAACCAATAATCCTTCAATTCATCAAATATTTCTCCCCACCTAAATTCATCGTCTTTCTTCTCAACATAAATAAGCAACGCTCGCCTTCGCTTTTTTTCTTTTGGCCCTTCTACAGACTTTTCCTCGACAATCGTTACCTCAAACTTTTTCTTCTTAACCTCATCCTGGCGCGTTTGTTCGGACTCCTTATCCGTAACCGCTCCAATTTTAGTTTCCAGTTTGTCGTTATCATTTCCTTTCATCAAACAATTATCAACTTTCGTTACGATCCTTTGTGTCAGCACCATTTCTTCCTCAGCCTTAACATCCGGCACAACCGTTTGCTCCGTATTCGGAGATGTGGGCTCCGTTTCCGGAGGATAATCCGAGGGAAGTTCTGATTCTGGCTCCGGCGAGGTAGCCGGTTCTGGTGTCTTTGGTATTTCCAAATGTTCAACTCGAATGGACCGTGGTCTTTTTGGTTTCCGGGGAGAAAATCTTCTTCTAATCGATGCTACCTTCTCCTCATCGCTCGTGTTGTGTCTCTCATCTTCACTGCTCGATGCTTCGGATTTTTTCGGAACGATCAATAGTTTCTTCATTGGCAACACGGGCGAAACTGGTGTTTTGGCACGTGTGGGTGGTACCGGAGGCAACGTTGGAACTTCAATGGTTTGAATTCGTTCCGCCTGCTCACGATTTCGCAGTTCAATCTGCAGTTTCTGTCGCTGCTCCTCAAGCATCTCCTCGCGGTACCTGTCGAACCGTCGGAGTCTCATTCGATCCAATTCACGCTTCTCCTGCAGAAATCGCAGTTTCTCCAGTTCAAACTTTCGCCGATCCTCGGTGAACCGTTGCAAGTTAGCCTGGAGCTGGGACGACCGAGAATCCGCTTCTTTATTGCGTTCCGTTTGGTAGCGCTCGATGCGCTCGCGACGGTTGCGAACCTCAGTGTCCGATACCTTGCCACCATCACTGGAATCATCGGTTTTGGGTTTGCTGAAATAGAAGGCAAGTCTCATTTGAGCAGATAGTCGAAGGTGGTCTAGGAGTTGAGTTCAAGTACGTTCGTGTGGTTCGTGTTTTCCTGTCTGCCCCGGTTGATATGCTATTGAGTAGGGCAATTTTACAAATGCCAAGAAATGGAAAATCAATTGAAAACTATTTTCCCTTTTTATATACATAAGTACGATTCTTCTTCTTAAATGGCACTAACGTTCCTGGAGGAACTTCGCTGTCTCAAAATAGTATTACTTGCGTCATTTTCATGTCTGCTTAGTTGAGATTTCTATGCCAAATAACACGCCTTGAATGCATTAGTAGTGGTAAGCTTTAGAATATGCGTGACTACAGTGCGGAAATTTCTTTGACGAAAAATTCCCCCGACCAGAACGGGAATCGAACCCGAACTCGGCCTGTTAGGTTTGTAGCAAATCACTCGGTCACGGTAGTGCACACATAAGTACGATTATAAACACTAAATTTAAAAAAAATACTGTCTATATGTGGAATGGATACCTCTAATATCGATATGGAAATAATATTTCTATTATGGAAGCTTTAAACTAAAATGTTCATTCGCCTCTAGCATTGATAAAGGCTAATTAGAATATTAATCAATAGAGAGGATCGCACTCGCGATCGTTCACTTTGTAGGTACATTGTGAACCATTGTAGGTACATGAGGTACATGAGAACTTCATAAAAGATTTTTTTTTAAATTTGCTTGTAAATATTTTACTGTTAATTGCCAATTGACTGTACTTTCTTCATGATTATGCAAATTCATGTGGAATACAAATAGTTTCCCAACGATAGCGAACGGCTGAAAATTTGAGAAGACAGAAATTTAGAATAAACATTATGTGAAATAGCTTCATTTGATGAAAAGAATTATGCCTTTCATGATATGAAATATCATTCAAATGACCATCGCGGTGTTTTGTTTTTGCATTGGTGTATAATTTTTTAACTTTCGATAACTCAGTACATAAATTTTTATTGGAAGGTATTAATGATGACTTGTAGGTTGCACTTAAGTCCACCAAAAGTTGCTGGTATGTTGGCAAAAACCTTGAATTGACTAGATCCCCAAATGGATTTTGGTAGGCAGTTGTGAGGTCAGAAATCCGCCTCTTCCAATAAGATGATTTTTCTATAAAAATCGGGATTGCTTCCCACTTCATCCACAGCCCAATCTGCGAACACTCGACATAATCAATGGTCTCAAATTCCATGACAAGTTTCACAGTAGACAAACTACTGTCATGTGAGATCCACAAAATCTGAACTGATCTGATTCTGATTCATTTAAACACTGAACACGTAAGAAATAATGAAAGATTTCGATCTCTTATAACGTGTCCATTTCTTAATAGAAAGCAGAGACGTTTGCGTCAATTGACAAGAAACCTTTCTATCCATATATCACAATAAGTAAAATAATTGTTTTAGATAAACTATTGAAAAATTGTAAAATATGAAGCATTATATAACGCCATAAATCCCACGTTTTGATTGGCCAATCTGTGCTCCTTAAATTGTAACGACCAAAAGAGGCCACAAGTAACAGCGGAATCCACCGTGCATATCATTCCATCCAAGCGTAATACATAAAATAAGATGTAACGTGGCCAGCATACGCACAAACTAGCCAGCTGTTGTCTGCTTTTCTTTCCTAACCTAATGCTGCTGGCGGCCATAACGGTTTTGCTCGACACAATGGAAGCCTGAAGAGAAGCGAAACATTGCGTCATAAGCCCCACTCCTGTTTCATTCTTCAGCCATTCAAATCGTATAAATTTAGCAGCCTCACTTCGAAGCGATCATTCATTTTGTAAGCAGTTCACATCAGGAGAAGCGGTATCAAAGAAGCCACATCAACAGACACAACCTCAGCAGCAACAGCAGGCCTAATATCGTTAGTCCCGTTCGCAATATGAACCGTCTGTTTCGCTCCTGTCACAAAACATCATCACGATTTCGGCTGTAGCGAGGGAGTCCAGAATGGCTTTTTTAAAAGGCCGAGAGTTTAGAATAAGCTTTATAAATTAGCCTTTTTCGAGGCAAAAGTCGAATGAACTGCAAACGTTTGACTCATCCCGAAGCGATCAGTCATTTCTTAATCAAGAAACTGTGTACATAAGCAACAGGAACGATAGCAAAGCGGCAGCAACATAGATAGGGGAACTGTGGGTAAGCCCGTTATTAGGGGTGAGAACGGCACCTATTGAGTTTTACTAGAAAACCATAATTAACTATATTTTTGAACACTGTACATGTTAGTATTTATTATTGCAGACGTTTTAAATCAAATTCAACACACCGTGATTCATCAAATGTTAAAATATTAATCGAAACAAACCGATAATGTGCAACCGGATATAATTTTTCGGTAGTCGAATTTAAGCTTTTATTCTTGAACGAGGTTTCAAATCCTCTTTCGTTATTCTACAGGTTGTTCCCTAGATTGTTAACTATCACTGGGATTCGAGTTGAGTTAAGTTAAAGCAATAAATTAATAGAAATAGTCTCATTAAAAAATGTATGCTGTTGGGGTAAGACCGTCACCCTTTGAGTGGAGTAAGCCAGGCATGATTTCCAGTTAGTTGAAGGCAATTGAGACATATTTTCCATCTATTTCAGATGCCTCGCAGCTCCCAAAAAAAATTGAATTGTGAGAGTGAGGGTGAGGAGAACCTCACCCTTGCAAAAGAGGCTATCGTTGGTGGTGTTTCCGTCAAACGTACTTCCAAGACTTTGGGATCCCCAGGTCTACGTTATAGGATCACGTTTTGTCAAAGGTGGTAAGCTTTAAACTAGGACCTAAATTCCATCAAAATAGTAATTGCATTGTGGTGTGGTTTGAGGTGTCGCATGATAAATTTGCCTAACATCAAATTCTTTTCTTTTCCATATTCCATGTTCACCGGAGCTTGTTTCGACCATATCTCCGGAATCAGTTGAGCAATTCGAACCATATTCGATAGCGACATCTAGAATTAGAATACCTCCCACTTGAGGGTTGCCGTATTCAAACTGGTTCAGCTGGTATCAAGTATATTTATTGAAAAATTGAAGGTGCCGGTGTTACTCCCATGGGGTGCCGGTTTTACCCGCACTGGTTGGTGAACTCTATTTTTATGTCAACTTTGAAAATTGACTGTTACTTGCAAAATTGCCGTTTAAAAGCACTATATATATTTCATATTTCTTCTATTTCATGGAAAATAATCTAGACAATGATTCTGTGAGGGAAACATAACAATATGTGTCCTCAGATCTCACAAAACAATATTTTCCCTGGGCTTACCCCCAGCTCCCCCATAAGCATTAAAATAGTCAGCAGTAGTAGTAGCAGCAGCAAACGAGTTTCAATTTTCCTTGCATCTACCCCTCTCGTGTTTATCGATCCAACACACACTGTGATGGTGGTGGCGGTAATAAAGATGTAGAACAGTCTGTCGTTGCATTCAATTTGTCTGAAAGCGAAGATGCATTACGTGCATTGGTAATAAGGACATCTTTAGCTGTTATCATAAAACCATGACACTTTTCATGGCCACCGAAACTGTCACTGAAGATTTATTTCATTGCAGCAGATGCATTTTGAGGTAATATCCGAAATAATAAAAAAGCAAAGTTAAAAGTGACATCAAAGTACAACGCATTACAAGTCGGATGGGAAGAAGTTTTTTGTTAACGGCAATCAGAGCTATGTTCTTCGGTTTAAAACTGAAGATGAAGTTTCGTTCCACTGTGATTGCTATAGTCGCCGCTACCACAACGCAATCAATTTAGGATTTCTCTTACCATTATGAGATTATAATTTGAGGATTATTCCTTTGGGAATGATGTTTTTGGGAGCATTGGAGATGTAATTTTACAAAGAGATACTAAAAACAACTGAATATTCAATAAGTTCAATGTTTCAGTGTCGCTCTGGACAGCGAGCAATCAACAGTATATAATTATGCTGAGGTTTAGAGTTAATTTGAAAATTTTATTGCATTTTCGCCGCTCAGTGCAGCATATAGTTTCTTACATTGCAATTATCTAGTCCTACGTCTCTCCGGTTAGGCTCCTGTCATTAACCACCCATCTTTTTATTATAACTTTTGAAAGACTTTCATTTCCTGATAAATCATGAACGTGTACAACGGTTAACCAGGTTTTCGTGACGTATTTCTTTGTGTTCAACCTTCAAATGAACGCATCAAGATGAAACATACACTGTTTTTAAACCTTTTTTAGTCAGGCTCAGGCTGATACATTTTACTTACACATTTTTTATATGATGTATGTATGCATAATGGACAAAATATCGATATTCTTCCATAAAAATATATTTCTAAACAAATCAATATCAAACGAAAGTGGTCGACAAATCGACACAGTTTCGGAAGCTCGAATGAATTGTGTATATCATTTTTTCGGTGCAAAAAAAAATTCATCCATTTGTATCATTTCATATTCTGAATACAGATAGCACAAAAAGTACTTGTGTTAATATGTTTTTTTAAAGTCTAATGTATCCCCGAATCCCCTGAAAATTGTCATATTTAGCTATCGCTGACTGATCAACATTTTCAGAATATTATTTGAGCATTCGATTTTGTTTTATTAGATTAAAAAAGATTTAGCACTTGAGGATTTTGCATCTTTTACACACTCCTGGATTTTTAGAAACGAATGAAATTAATAGCGACAATTGTTCAGTCAAATTGATGATCTTATTATTGCTTCGTGAATGATCCCCTAAATTCACGCTTTTCAAAATGCCATTCTTCCAGAACTTGTTTTGGTTTCTCGTCGGAGAATTGGTCAAGGTGCTTTTTCATGCTGTCCTAAAGGTCGAAGTGGGATAACACATTACATAAAAATGAGCTTCTTTCACTATTGGCTGGTAAAAGGAAACACATGTAACTGCAAGTCTCATAACTTCCTTTTGAGTACCCGAATTGTTTCTAAATATTGAGCCAATTACTAGAGTAAGTGTGACCATCAAAACATATCAGTCTCAAAACAGCAAACTGTTATTGTGACCAATAGTTTTATTTTGAAAATTCATCTTATTTGATTTTTTTAATAGGAAGAAGTTGAAACCAGTTCCGAAATGACCACTAAAATATGTATGTGGCTATAGAAAGTGGTCGTTGTGTAGGATAGATTTCCAATTCCACAGACATTCTTTCGGGTGAAGATCGGCTTTGAGGGTAGCTAACGGTGGTTATTTTCGTCTACTCCAAATTTTTGACCACTAAACTTTGTTGTAAACGATACATGTTCCATCACCTTTTACCCGTCTTCAAAATGCAACTCGGTGCTGATGCGCAACAAGATTTGTGTACCCAGTTGAGCTCTCACTCCTTGTGCACACATGCGCTCTGGCGAATGAGCACGCTCCGAAACACAGATGAAATGTTTGGGTGTCAGTGCAGTTCTTACGCAGCCCAGTGTTGAGCTGAGTTTCACGCTGAAATTTGCGCCGTGCTTACGCCGTGTTTCTATACTGCGCGCTTGAAACTGGATTGCTCTCTCTGTTGAGGTATTTTTATTCACACAATCGTATACGGATCAAATGGGGGCGCCCTGTTGTTTTTATGCTTTGCTTAGAACGAACGAAGGCAAAGCGGGCGCTAGAATTTGATATGTATGTGTGTGTGTATGTGTGTGTGTAGAATGAGACGCGTATCACACAAGTGAGAAGAAATGTTTAGTATCTGAGTTCTTCGCCGGGTACATTTTGCGCTGTCGTGCTTATGAATTTTGTGCTCTTCGCACCAAGAGAGAATACGAGTTTTCTTTGAGCGCGCGCTGATGAAAATTTAACTCAAGCGCAGCGCTGCGTTTGTTTTCTGAAGAGTGCCTTTCACGATTTATTTTAGAAGCAGGGTAGTGCGAGGCAAAGGTGCGCATTGGCCTTTTTGAAACAAACGAGCATGAAAATTCGGCAACAGTATTCGATTGACACATTATTATACAGCTCACAGATATGAACAAGATACATTTCATGAAAGTGGCAAAAAGTTGTAAGGTAAGAAGATTTTTGTGTTGTTTCGATCTATTTTTTTTTCAATTTTAGGGATGGCGATTTAGTTACCTAAATTAACTGGAAAATTCTAAACTACATTGTCAAGGAATCCTTCATTCTATAGAAGATAATAGTGCGCATTCGTTTTTATGAAAAAGATCAAGAGTAAGAAATTCGAATAGATGAAAACTGCTTGTTAAAACTAATTTGAAGAAATGCACTCCATAAATGCTCGAAATGACCCCACAGAGGATTCGAGAGGGTGTCTCGAAGCGTCAGATTGCGGCAGACCTCGGTATTTCTGAATCAGCTTTGAGGAAGAGTCTCATATCAATAAAAGATTTATGGTTTGAATCATCTTTAATTGACATTTATAATTCTGCTGGTATGCGCCAGCGAGCACTTAGAGCGATTCAGAACAGTATTTACGAGTGAGCAGTCTGATGATCTAGCGAACCATTGTAGAGCACTGGACAAAGCTTTCTATGGTATGACTCTCAAAGATTTACGGTGCCGGACGTCTGATTTTGCGGAAGCCAACAACTTTCAGCACGAATTCAACCAAATTGCAAAAACCTCGGGCAGGAAATGATTGGGCTTCTGGCTTTATGAGGAAACATCGTCTGTCTCTTCGAACCCCACAACAGCGTAACGAAGTCACAGCGCTTCAAGGCAAAGCGTCGGAATCCTCAGACCCGAAATTGGTTAAAAATAATTCAAAATGAGTTTCAAATAGAAAATGTTTTTATTTTCACTATGCATTCAATTCAATAACGGTTATATGAAAACATAAACATTTTCACAATAAACTTCAAATAAATTATTTGACATAGGAATATATCTTTGATTTCTATATAGGGGGTCACTCTACGAAAAATGTAACGATTCATTAAGCGTTTTCAAACGTATATTACTCAAAATCGTAATTGCAACATATTATGTGTTAAACACTGCGTTTCACAACTATAGAATCACTCAATTTTTCTGAGTTTCCAGAGATATGTAAGAAGTCGGTTGAATTGTAGTATATGGTGTAGGATATAATAACTATCTTCATTTATAAACCCGGTCATTTCAGCTTTATTGTTGTGTTCAGGCGCGAAACATTCGAAAAACTAATATTCTAGTGTTTCATAACTATAGAACCAGATGGAAAAACTCTCACTTCTATACAAATCTAACGTAAATTTCACACGAATTACAATAAGTTACTAATTCGTAGGTCATCTTTAGTTCTCAATCAGATTGAATATCCCATTCGGGGTGGTTTCGACCCAGCTGCGCCATGTTGTAGTGTGTATTTCGTTCTACGCAGGGGATACTGCTCGTTTAAGCTCTTCAAATCACTCATACTGCTGGTAAGCTGCATCTAATACTCGTACGATCATTCCTCATTAGTTCTTGATAGAGTTTTGATCTGGTAAACAAGCTGACCCGTCTAGAATCTGAAGCCCCTATTCATGAAACCATGCCCTGACCTTCCGGATTTTATGAATTGATGCCAAATTAACCAATTGTCACATTGTTTTTGATGCAAAAACAGCACTAAATGATTCTGAAGTACTCCGTTGCACTTCTGACTGTTCATTCGTGTTGATGAAAAGCTATCTGAACCAGGTCATTTTGAAAATATTTCCCTCAAACCATCAAAGTGCCGCTTGCAAAGCTACGAGTTGAAAAATTACATGACCCGTTTCTTAAGGGAGTATTCTACTCTAGAAATTAAAAAAATATATAAAAATTTTTCCTCCATATTTCTGTAGTTTAGCCATTCAAAAATACACCCTAGAAAGGACTTATCGAAAATCTTATTATTTACCGAGTTGGAGCCATTTTAGTGATGCGGTATCCAACCTGGTGCGGCCAGAACTTTAAACGCGTTTTTCTCGAAACTAGTTTTTTCAAGCTGGCGTACACCATATCTCGGGGGGTCTTCGTAGCCACATTGGTTACGCGTTCGCTTAGTAAGCGATCGATCGTGAGTTCAAACTCAGGACCCTCAATTGACCATCTTTGTGTTGTTATAGAATAACTACGTCCACGCAAACATCATCAGCGATGGAGATTGATCCACGGTGGAACAAAGATCGATTCATCCATACAACTGCTCTGTTCTGCAAGAAACATCGGGCTGCTGTTCTATAAATAACTCAACAATGATCAATATCAACTGTCTCCGCTGTCCGGTCTGCTGAACAATGGAAGAACAGAAAGAATACCCTTACGCCGAAATGGCTACTACTGTGTAATTTACCATAATGTAATGGAACAGAAAAACTTAAAGCCTAAATGGCTACTACTAAATATTGTGTAATTTACAGTTTATAGAAACATAAAACATATGTACATGTACACGATTAAAACCCGGCTCTGTTACAGCTACAATGCTAATGAGCCTAATAAATAAATAAATGGGATAAAAAAAAAAAAATACACCATATCTCAAGTTCTACTGAACCGATTCATGTCGAAATTATATGAATACAATCTTTATGCTATCGCATGAACCTCTAAAAAACGATATTTTTTAAATTTTACTATGAAACGTAATCAAAACGTAAAATCAAAACGTTTTAAACCGCATTTTGTTTTCCAAACGGCCGTCATTTTATCAAAAAAGATCATTTGGAGTTGTCCGAGGTTCATGCAAAAGCGGCATTTTTACTGATTTAGAATCTGTTCATTTTTTTTTTGTTTTAGATAACCAGAAGGGCTGGAATCGTGTACACCATGGCACAACTTTTTTTGAACCCTTCATCAGCTCGTAACTATTCTAGTTATGGATATTTTTTTCTCCGTTCAATTTTTGTTTTATTGTTAAAGGATAGATGAACAAATAATGTTATAATGGATCGGGAAAATACTCTTTGTTTTATTTTTACGAAGTTCGAAAAAACGTCCGAAATTCGTGTCTCTACACTAGAATACCCCCTTAAGTCCTTCCAGTATGAAGAAGTTTTATCCAAGGTGAATTTGTTTTTATCAGAGAAGCTCTCCTGAAATAGTGAAACTCATGGGGTTAGCTTCCACATTAGTTTTTCACAGTTTTGGAGATGGGATTTTTATGGTTTGGGGAGAAGAAAATGCCTGGTTCAGTATTGCCAATACTGAACTTATCATCAACACGAATAAATAGTCAGAAGTGCAACGAAATACTTCAGAATCATTTAGGGCTTTTTTTTGCATTAAAAACAATGTGATAATTGGTTAATTTGGCATCAATTCATAAAATCCGGAAGGTCAGGGCATGGTTTCACTCTATCAAAAACTTATTAGGAGTGATCGTACGAGTAGTAGATGCAGCTTACCAGCAGTACGAGTGATTTGAAGAGCTTAAACGAGCAGTATCCCCTGCGTAGAACGAAATACACACTACAACATGGCGCAGCTGGGTCGAAACCACCCCGAATGGGATATTTAATCTGACTAAAGATGATCTGTGATTTAGTAACTTATTGTAATTCGTGTGAAATTGAAGTTAGTTTTTTATAGGAGTGAGAGTTTTTCCATCTGGTTCTACAGTTATGAAACACTGGAATTTTAGTTTTTTTTAGTTTCTACACCATATACTCCAATTCAACCGACTTCCTACATATATCTGGAAACGCAGAAAAATTGAGTGATTCTATAGTTGTGAAACGCAATGTATATCATTAGACAGGCAATTTATCCAGCATTTTTTGCTTGAAACACGAACACAAAGTATATTTAAAATAATAAACTATTTGACGATTAAAATGGGTATGTTTTTTCGATTGCACTAACCACTCGCTTTCCTCCCCGACGCAACAAACAATATTTTTGCGTACATTCGGGCGTTATTTCGCAATGTTAATCGATGCGTATTGCGAATTATTCTCTATTTGCCGGTAATAGGCATTTATCAGCTGTTGTATTCTATGTTGTCTAATTCTATGTTCAATTCACGTTTTTATCTACTAACAATTTATGTAATGTTGGTCCAGGATATCATGATATCGAGCATGTTGTTTGGTAATGTAAAAAATGCAATTAATGAATTTAACTGGATGCTGATTTAGAGGTTCGAAAGGGTATACCCACGCATATCAGATTTCGATAACTTGAGTAGTCGCGATCTTAATATATGTATGTTTTCCTTAGAAGCCCGCTTCACTTCCTCAAAGGCACTTGCTCATTCTCCTTTCCCTTCCCAATACATAAGCAGAGCTTAGCACCCAATGAGATCAGTTCACTGCAGCAGTTACACGAACCTCCCAAGAGAGCACTCATGTCCATAGGATACTCAATATACATCTAGAGATATCTAAATTTTTCGTTTATTCGATTATCGATTAATCGTGGGGCCATTTTTAAATATTCGATTCATTCGAATAACTGTCTTTCAATATTCGATTAATCGAGCGAATATTTTTTTCTTGTAATCAAAATGAACAGACATTTATAGTGAAAAAGATAATGATGTCATAATTTCAAAAGTTACATTAAATATAATTTTAAGATAAACATGGTGCAGAATAATGGAATTTTCATGATTTTTCGCGGACGATTGAAAAAGAGCTTATCATGAAAATGATGCACAATTTTTTAATTTTTTCTATTCAAAATTACCTGTTCTTTAAAATGTTGTTGAAATAGCAGATTGGTTTGAAAATTTCTGCTCGGTCGCTATAACTACTATAAAAGAAATATATTTATAGAATTATTGAGCACTAGTATGGTATATCTTGCTTGACACTCTGAATTTGAATACTACCACTTTAGTACGGGAGCTTAGACCACATCTTTGAATTCCGTCTTTACTCCTGCAGACGCTAAATTCTTCTTCCCAGTCTCCTTCACCATCACGGAACTATTTCAGTCGTGACGGTTAAACAAGTTTTGCACTTTATTTTTTGAAAAAATAGTTTCCTTTTTCATTAATTGCGATTACTGTGATAATTATTCGATGTATTCATATTTTGTTCATTCATTATTCGATGCAAAATTACACGAATGAAATTGCAGATATTCGATTATTTGAATTAATCGAACGATCAACCGACGTCTCTATATACATCAACTGGCAGTAAAGTTATTACAATCCCCTACAAACAATGTTCCGGACAATGTGGCAACGAAGGAGAAAATGCTATTTTCATCTATAATATACTAGCTGACCCGGCAAACTTCGTCCCGCCTAAAATTTGTTTTTTGTTATCAATACCTTCAAACATTCACGTTTTCTTACTAAGCGCAAGTTCATGAGTCCAATCGCAGAACTGTTCATTGATTGATCTTCTAATCAACCCCGTTGAATTTACTTTTTACTAAAAAATTCTTAGTACTTTTATCAAAACTCATCATTATAATATCGGATTATTTTCAGACACAATTCTCGTTCAAGATTTTTCAACCACTTGCAAATAACATGTTTCTCCGTTACATGGAATAAATGTTTGATACAGAAAATATGATACAATAAAGACAGACCCCTCCCCTCTTTTCTACTTAGCGAGGGGAGGAGTGTCTATTCGTCATAGAAACATTCTGTGTCCCCTGAAACCTAGACATACCAAATTTGGTTTCGTTTGCTTGATTAATTCTCGAGTAATGCAGAAATTTGTGTTTCATTTGTATGGGAGCCCAGCCTTAGAGAGGGAGAAGAAGTATCTAATCACCGTAAAATCATTTATGGCACCCTAAAACCTTCACATGCCAAATTTGGTTTCGTTTGCTTGATTAATTCTGAGTAATGTAGAAATTTGTGTTTCCCTATGGATGATGCATACACAGTCTAGTAATAATGCTTCTCTCGCATTGGATGACAACTGTTAGGTGCGCACCTTTGCCCCGCACTACTCTACCACCCAGTATAATAATAATCATTAAAAAGAGTAATTTCTTATGATTAAAAAAGATATACCTTTAATAAAGGTTTTACAGGAACGTTCTGAAAAGCAAACGATAGCTGAATAGTAGTTTAGTAATCGTTATTTGAGGAAACTTTTTGCAGAACGAAGAAAAAAAAAATCTTTCTATCCCGATAATTTTGTCCGTTAATCATGCATACATCAAACATCTATAAGGAGAATATTTCATAACTGAGAATTTGAAGCTTTACATTGTTATCCTGATGTGTTATCCTGATATTTTTTACGAAGAACTTTAGGAACAATTACCAAAAAAATCGATATTGTACGGTATTGCTTCACTTTTTTGGGTAAATTCCACACGCTCAATCAAACAATCTAATAATATCGAAACAATTAACGAATTGAGAAGAGAGAAAAAATTATAATGAATCTGCATATGAAGAAGGTATCAATATGTTTGTCGTTGGTCTTGTATATGACATTGGTACATATCAAAGGGCGTAAATCAGAACAGTGGAAAACACACTTCCCGTGATATCATAAAGGTAGTTTTACTTAACACGAATGCAACAAGCCGCATTTATTGGAATGCAGCCAACTGATCCGACGTCAGACCGGGTTCATATCAACCTCAACCCGCCCATATCACCCAACTGTCGTCTAGAGTCACATGTCAAATTCCTGCCACATTTTGGTCGGTCATCGTCATCGTCTCCGTCGCAACATACCGCGAGCCAGTCAAGCTTCTCCTAGCCCGGCGCAGTAGCGAGAAAATCTCCGGACTGCTTGGCACCTCTTCGCTATCGCGTGGCACCGATTTGCTCCTAGGGGTCACTATCGTTAGTTTTTTCTCTTTTCTGCTGAGAATTTTGTTTCGATGGTTGCTGTAATCCATTGCACGTTCGATGAAACTTTTCTTTGCCCCTTTCACCGATCCTTTGGGGCTGGATTCGACGGAAGACTTACTCTCGGATCCGCTCTGTTCGTCAGACATTTGACTTTGGCTACCGTTTCCGTCAGTGGCCCCATCTCGCTGCGAAGGATCTGGTGTCGATTCGCGCAACTGGCGGGCAGCCCTTCGTCGCCGACGAGCTATTACAGGTACTTCTGATTTTGATTCCATTCTCACTTTCTAGTGGAACCTTTTTTAATATTTATTTTGAATAAAAAGTTTGTAACTTGCAGCAGAGAACTCAAAGTCACAATGTCACGCAAGAACGTATAAACTCACACGCGTCGAGTAATAATATCACATCTGACTCAGATCATCGTTAACATCTCACACTCTGTTAGCACGTAAAGATGGAAACCGGCTATTTTAGGCATCAATTATAATCGGTTTTCGCTAACAGCCCAAACAATCACTTATCGGCATCGCATAACAATGATTCATGAATCGATTTTCGCGTATTATTTCACTGGAAAAACTTATCACAATTCTAGACAATTCTAGCCAAATTTCTAGAGAAATGAGAACTTTTCTCTAGGGCGGCAATTAAAACACATAACCGTCCGTAACCGCTGCTCGGAAAATTCTGAGCGAAAAGAGCTAAAAATAACGAAAATATCTATCACCACCAGTGCTGGTGGTGCAGACTTTTGAAAGTGCGAGAGAAAAACCACGGCGTTGGTATTATTTTCCGAGGGATACGGTAAAAATGATATTAGAACTATTAGGGTGGTCTCGAATAGATAAATCCAATTGAAATAAATGTTACAATTTTTTTTTTCTTTATTTTTGAGACTTTCAGCCTCCTGGGCTGGTTCGTCTCAGATAAATGTTACAATCCACAATTAGCGAATGTCCCATTTATGAAAAAATGATAAAACAATAAATTTCAGTTAACTGAAACATAACCCTAGTAACGTTGCAACGAATTCATTTGACCCAATATCAATCTAATAACCACCCATCTTTCGTCGTCACTCGCTCAGCCAAGTTTTCATCGTCAATATGACGGGGAGTCGGAAAACAACAAGCGAACATGTGTTTATTTATTTTGATTCGGTTTCTCTCCATATGCATAACAGCAAACCGGCAAGCAGAATATTTGGCGCAATGCAGCCCAGAGAGCAAGAGAAACGTGTTCATTCAACTGGTTTTCGCAGTGTTTGTGACATCTCCGCAGACTCCTACAACTACTCTGCGCACGCTGTTGCGAGTAGCGAGAAAATGTATTGGAAAACTCGCTGCCAGTTTTTAGTGGGGTTGTGGGTGGTATGTTGCGTGAGTTAACCCTCTTAGTACCGAAAGACGATATATCGTCGCTTATATATCGTCTTCGCCTAGGCACGTTCTTTTCGCCGGTACTAAAAGAGTTAAAGGGCGATATTTACAAAAGACATGGTAGTATACATACAGTGTCTCACAGAAAAGGTGTCACTACAGTAAGCGATTACATCTAAACATCTAAACAAATCAATCAAATGCAACAAAACCAAATGCATTTATTTTTTATTTCAATGACATACAGGATGTTAGGTAGCTGATCTTTCAGGTGATAGAGGAATATATAAGCATAAAATCAATGCCGACCGCATGTCATTCATTCCAGGCTCAAAAGTGTTTGAAGTTCTTGTGACTCTTCGTGGAGGTGAACGTGTGAGTAGGGATACCATCTATTCGGAGTTGGAAATCAGGACACCTGTCACAGCTAAGATTGTGACCAAATCATTATCATTCTTTTGAGATGCAAACAAATAAAAACACGTTGTATGTGATTTGCACTTCAAGAGACCAAAATAATTAAATCTAGTTATTTAACGTGTTTCTCGGACGATCCATGCGGTGATACTCCGGAGGTGATGGCTTCTGTTCTGTACGAGACTAGGAGACTTTTGGGCGGTTTCCGAACAATGTAACATCATGCGCACAGCACAGATTGCTTGTGCCAATTGACCAATCGTAACGCTGGATTTTTTTTTTCAATTTTTCGTTGGTTATGAAATGTAAAATTTTCTTCATTGTACTAAATTATTAGGGAATGCCTAAATCGATTGCCTTTCCTTCAAAAATCAAAACAATATTTCTAAAATATATTTTTTTTTTATATATATAGACTACAATGGAGGTTGTGTCCAAGACACGACCGCGTTGTTGACGTAGAACTACGCTGTAGTTTAATTCAAGTCGCTTGTTTATAACTGCGAATATTATTTTATAATGCTACGAAATTTAAGAAATAACCATTCATCATTTGACGATTATTGTTTGATTATTCATTCTTGTCCTCGCAGAACAATACATGCTCGAGATAAGCGCAGTTATCATCCTTAGTGGAGATTTTGCTACTGGCAAGCAAAACCAAATCACACACAAAATCCCAGAACGACATTTACTTTCTTGGTGACTAAATAAACGAAATAAACTCCTTCTGTTAATCTCAACAACCTCGAAAAGAGTAGCACTTCTTCATTATGATCAAGATTAGCGCAAATGCAATCCAAGTTGAAGGGAGTTTTGCAACTAGCACACGAACCTAAATAAATTAATAACTTGGTATTCCCCAAATATTTTTTTGGTGCACAACCTGCTTGCTTCACCATAGCGTCAGTTCAATGCATTGATGCAATGTCAAAGGCACCAACGAAGCCTTTATGATGACGGACAACGAACAATGTCAACTGCTTGGAAAAAGGCTGAATATTTGCCTCAGCAGAGATTCATTACTAATACCCTAGTGCAAATATTTCC
The DNA here is from genome assembly GCF_029784135.1 of Toxorhynchites rutilus septentrionalis. Lineage (NCBI taxonomy): Eukaryota > Metazoa > Arthropoda > Insecta > Diptera > Culicidae > Toxorhynchites > Toxorhynchites rutilus. Next base: position 152,241,626 of record NC_073745.1, read on the forward strand.
CTACCGCTATCTACCCTCCTTGTTGCTACGTTCGGATCGACATGTTCACCCGCAACATCGCAATACGTTAAAACGCCCATACGCACACAAATATCCATATATCGATGGTTTGAAGCAATTAAATATACACACACTGATCTTCGTTTTACGCTCTTCTCAACAGCAGTCCTTTTTGTTAATATTGCCAGTCTAGATTAGCTTAGTTGTCATCCTTTGTAAAGAGAGTTTTACTACCGTCATGCTAAACCAAATCACAGACAAAATTCCAGAACATTTATTTTCTTGGTGAACTGACGATAGCCTAGTTTGATGATTCCCCATACAATTGTGTAGCTCAGAACCTTAATACAATGGCGTCAGTATGATGCAATGATTGCAATGTTAGAAGAGACGGTAATTTGGTCGCGTCCACAGCTCAATCCGAAACTAAGACATGTGAGACTTTAAACTTCTTCAGTTCATTCGTCTCTAACCTTCAAAAAGGCCCTTGAAAAACTTTACTTATTCCTCGTATTACTCCTCCACCCCCATTGCCTTGAGACAGGTATTCGATCCCTCACCATCCAGCACGCCCAGCAACGATGTTGTTCAGTCGGTATCCTCACGAAGAATGAAAGTTTGCAGCGAAATCCACTGTTTATACATTAGGCAAATATTCCCCTTCATTCTTCTTCTTTCCCTTTGTTCACGGAGACTTTAAATCTAACGATTTCCTCTTCGTTGTACGTCGATAAGTTGCTCGTTATCGACAGCTCTGTTCGGGAAAGCACACAAATGGACAAAACAAATGTATGAGAAAATGGAAACGCTTATAGTTTTCATAAATTTTGACCATTTACACACCATGGGATTGCAATATAGCACATCAACAAATCTTAGGAAATTTCTGATTCGTTTGGTATGTAAATCGACAAAATCCGTTCGCGGCAAAAATAGTTATTAACGTTAATTTCATTTCATAAAAACGTGACCTGTTTTCTGATTTGGCACCCTTAATGAAAGACGTAGTTCTAAGTCAAAAAAATACATAAAAATGACTCCCAAATTAATATCGTACATTTTTAGCAGTCCTAAAAAATTGAAATACTGCCAGATATCTTTAGGAATCTTCGGTTGAGCAAAATATTGAAATAATATTCCAAGTGCGGCGAAATAAATATTTTTTGTTGGTGGCAATATAGCTGCCACGGCTCTATAAAAGCTTAAAAGATGCATATGGGGGCTTATTAGTTTTATTACTAGCGCCAGCAACTGATCCGACGCCTGCTGACATATTGGGCCTGATTCTCGAATACACTTCACGGTGGAAACGAGAAGAAATGCATCCGCGATGACAACGGTACGGTGTCGACATCTGGATACGAAATTGGAAATTGGACTAAAACTTATCATTATAATAGCAAAATATCTTCAGATAAAATTTGTGTATGAGATTATTATACCACATGAAGAAAACAAAATTTTACATTCACAGTGACCACCAGTTTGATACGAAGAAGTTCATTTTCATTCATAATTTTTATTTGAAAAGTGCTCATTCTGCCTGAAAACCCATTATTATCTTCGACATTTCACTAACTCGTAAAACGTAGTTCAATGGCGTGCCGTTCATTTCGTTTTCACCGTGAGGTGTATTCGAGAATCAGGCCCATTGTATATCCTTCCACATTGTCATTTTCATTACTTTCATTGAGTACGGCTCGAACTCAAACATTCGAACAGATTTAAGACACTTTCATCGCCTAGGCACGTTCTTTCAGTGCACCCGTGGCCGAGTGGTTAGCGTCTCACATTATCATGCCGGGTGTTCGGGTTCGATTTCCGTTCTGGCCGGGGAATTTTTCGTCAAAGAATTTTCCTTCGACTTGCACTGTGGTCACGCGTATTCAAGAGCTTGCCCCTCGGAATACATTCAAGGCGTGTTATTTGGCTTAAAAAATCTCAACTAAGTATTAACAAATGACGCTAGTTAATGCATACGTTGAGACGGCAAAAGTTCCACAGGGAACGATAACGCCATCCAAGAAGAAGACACTTTCATTCAATATAAGACACTTCCATTTTTATTTGACGATTTGATACCTTCGCTTCAGTGTGAGAAAGAAATAAATGAACGTGAAATGAAGCAAGACTGGTCCGAGGTGATGTGATATCCTTTTTATTGAGCGTGAAGAGAGAGTAGCATTATTTTTAGCCTGCATGAGTTTAAAGCAAATTGAAAGGCGATATTGGTGAACGATGATGTGTCAATTGAAGCGGAAAGGCCCTGATTATGATTTGTCAGCAAAATTGAATTTCTTATAAAACAATCAGGACAAATGCTAGAATATGAAAAATTAATCAGGACACCCCAAAAGCATCTTAAAATCAGGACATGTCCTGCTAAATCATGACATGTCCTGCTAAATCATGACAGATGGTATCCCTACGTGTGAGAACACAAAATACGCCAATACCCGCCGCGAGATGTCACTGGCATGGTCGGTAAAGTAGCAATAAACGATACGAAAATTGAGATTCGAAGTCAGGGTGACATGACCGATCGGGTTTTTAAAGAGAGAAAAGGACTTGGAATCGGCGATTCTAGCTACGGCGGAAACGATTCGGTTTTCGAGAATAGAGAGAAAAGATGCGATCTCGCTGAGAAATAAAATAGAAACTCACGAGTGTATTTCTCGGAAGACGATCAATAAGATCAACAAGACAGCCGGTACAACCGGTCGCTGCAATCCAGCTTCCAGGTAAGTGTAGGCAAAGGAGCGCAGAGAACGTTGCTGGAAAATTTCGGTTTCACATTTATATACCTGGTAAGAAGAAGAAGAAAATTTGAATGCGTAGTTGATAGTTTAACGGTGGAAATTAAAATTTTGTATTTTTTCGATGCCCCTATGCTCAACAACAAACGAGCTCAGAGAGAAATAAGAGCGTGTATGTGTAAGCTCTATCTCCTCTTTCTGCTAGTATTTTTGGATTTGTTTATACTTGCTCAGCTTTTCTCAAAATGCCGTCCAAACAAGAAACAGTTTATTCTCGGGAAAATTGTATACGGTGCTATATTTTAAAATCGGAAATGTTGCGGGTTCAACTGTTCACCATATCCCCAACAACTACTCGCAAGCAAAGTACACCCAGGTTTTTTTAACGCGGGGGATACGTACCTCGTAAAAAACCGCGTTTATTGGAAAATCCGTGTAAAAAAACCGCGTTAATTGGAAAATCCCCGTAAAAAAACCATGTCACCTAATAATAGATATCAAATGGACCTATCCTCACCTAAAACGGAAGTGAAAAGTTGAATGTTGCTCGCTTCCGAAAACTCGTAGTTTTTTCCTGCGTTTTCGTTGGTTACTGGTAGCTATAGTTCGGCTTTCCTCACGAATGAGGTCATCTGCTGTTGCTAGAAGATTCCCTTGTGATTTGTACACTCCACTGCCGATGCACGTGCAGTACTACTGTTAGACCGTCCAGAGTTAAGTAGACAGGGAAAGACGTTCAGGAATAGCTGCCCGTAAAAACCCCGACCCGTTGTACCGCCCGGTGAGCTCCCCGTTGCCCAACACCTAAAATCCACGTAAGATTCATGATAAGGTACGGCACTGATTTCCTTCATAAACTCCGTTACAAGCACTAATTACCGTAATATGCTCTGAGGGAGTGTAAGAGAGAAATGTGAGCTAAGGGAGAGATATGATATTGCACCGGTATTTTTTACGCGTTGAAATAGGGAAATCAGCGTGAAAAACCTCGTAAAAAACCTCGTTAAAACCTCGTAAAAAACCTGGGTGTAGTGGAAGACCAGCCAAAATTATGGACATGAAAAGACCCCGTTTTCTTTCTCGTGCCTTCAACAACAAGAATTAACTGAGCCAACGGGACGCCTCGAAAAAATATTCAACTTTTCTCACCAGCACATATGCAATACATTGAAAAGAGTAGGAATGAAGTGCCAAAAGAAGACGAGAGTCCAGGTATACACAAAAAAAAACGATTTCGACGCTCAAATACGAATGTCACTGGTTGATAAAACATAATTCCGGGAAATGTTTGGTTTTGGACGACGAAAGTTACTTCCCTCTTTCGAATACGTTCATCCCCGGAAACAATCGATGGATAGTTCTATCCCATCTCCGAATATAAAATACTAGCTAACCCGCCAAACTTCGTCCCGCCCAAAATTTGTATTTTGTTATCAATACCTTCAAACATCCACGTTTTCTTATTATGAGAAAGTTCATGGGTCCAATCGCAGAACTGTTCATTGATTGATCTTCTAATCGACCCCGTTGAATTTACCTTTTACTATAAAATTCCTAGTATTTCTAACAAAACTCATCATTATAATATCAAATTATTTTCAGACACAATTCTCGTTCAAGATTTTTCAACCACTTGCAAATAACAGAAAATATGATATAATCAAGACAGTCCTAAATCGTTAAATTCCTTCCTCGAGTTCTGCTCTTATCAAACACATCCGGCGATCCTTTTTTTTTGGTATATATAGAAGAAGATACAGGAGTGCGTTTGATCACATTTAAGCCCATTTCCAGTTTCGAAAAAAGATCAATTTCGCTAGCGCAAACATCAAATGGACTAACAACCATTGTCATCATGTAATTGTAGAACATATGGGAATTTAATTTTCGGAATTTTCCCTTTTTCCTTCAGAGTTTTCCGAAAATTTTCAACTGTCATGTTTGGTTGGAATATTTTTGGTTGAAATGTGTGTAATATTTTTATGGGACCCCCTCTCCATTTCAGAGGAGGGAGGGGTGTCTTACTATTATAGAAACATTTCTCATACTCAAAAACCCTCACATCCCAAATTGCACTTGATTAGTTCTCGAGTTATGCAGAAGTTTGAGTTTCGTTTCTATGGCAGCCCCCTTTAGACAGGGGGAGGAGTGTATTCACCATAGAAACGTTTCGTGTCCTGTAAATTGTTGAAGCCCAAGTTGAAAACGAGCAGAAAAAAATGTATTAGTTGCTTGTTTTGACGGTATCGGAAGATAAGCACACAAATCGGCCGAACAAATGAGAATGCTCCCAGTTTTCATTATTTTAAACCGTTTAGGAATTGGTGATTTTTAATGTATAGTATATTAAACAAACCATAGAGAAAATCCGTTTCGATTGGTATACAAATCACCAAAATTCGTCCGCTGTGAACATAGTTAATAACGTTAATTTCATTTCATAAAAACGTGATCTGTTTTTGGATTAGGCACCCTTCCGGAAAGACGTATTTCTACGTCCAAAAAAATAAATACAATCGTTCCTGAACACACATCGGATCTCATTTATACCCAAAAATATCAACCCGACAAATCTGCGTCAGTGTCACCCAATCGAAGATTTCTTAGGGATTTTGAACTCCTTGGTGTACAAAAATTACTGGAGAGCCACGAACTGAAAATAGTTGATTCATAAAATCAAGAGATGCATTCGCGAAGCTGACTGAAAGTCGTACAACGCCCCTGTTCCGACATCAAAAGCAAGCTTCGCCGAACAACCGATCACGGACTAGTTCAAATATTTACAATATTTACAATGCGGTTAAAATGAACGGAATTGGTAAAATGAACCGGTGCTCAAATTTCAATAATTTAACTAAAACCCATTTGATACTTATTCTAAAAACATACTACATGGGCTGAAATGTCCCGGGATTTTTCAACAGATGGCGCCACTAAAAAAAATAACAAGATTCATCTCGAGAGGTTTATCTGTAACTAGATTATGTGTGAAGTTTAATAGTATTTCGTTTATTTGTTCACAATCTACAGTTGTTTAAGTACCATCACCTGAGCATTCGTATAGAGAATGGAAAAAAAAAGAAATATCGTATTTTGATTAAACATTGTTTTAAGATGGGAAAAACTTCTGAACAATCAATGCATTCCACTTCTGCTCCTTCGAGAACAACAGTTTATCGGTGGTTTAGTGAATTTAAAATAGGCCGTTCAAGCACCGCAGATGCACCTCGCTTTGGAAAGTCAAAAGAGGCTACAAATCCGGAAATCGTAAAACAAGTGCATCGACTCGACTTCAAAAGAATGAGTGGGATACATTTTGCAAAACATTTTGGACATGAAAAAGCTATCCGCGCGATGAGTGCCGCGTTTGTTGACCGACGACCAAAAACAACGGCACGTTGATGATTCAACAGCCGGTTTGGCGTTATTGCAGCGTAATCGAGTGGAATTCTTTCGACGTTTTGTGACAATTGATAAAACATGGATCCACTACCACACTTCTAAGTCCAATAGGCAGTCTGCAGAGTGGCAGACAAGCCGAAGCGGTCAAAAGACCAACGGTCGGCCGGGAAGGTTTAGACGTTTCGTATACAGAAAGGGAATCGAAATGTTGGAAACTCGTTATATCAAGTGTATTGCCCTCGAAGGAAACTATGTTGAGGAATAAATACAGCTTTACACAAAAAACGATTGTTTTCAATAAAATCCCGGGACTTTTCAGCCCATGTAGTATGAAGCTGTTTAAGACTCGCTGTTATGCATTAAATTGTCAAATGTTAAAAATCTATCTATATATATATATATATATATATATATATATATATATATATATAAATGGAGTGATGTCTGTCTGTCTGTCTGATTCTTATAGACTCGGAAACTACTGAACCGATCGACATGAAAATTGGTATGTAGGGGTTTTTGGGGCCGGGGAAGGTTTTCGTGATATTTTGAGACCCCTCCCCCCTCTCTAAGAGGGGGGGGGGGGGGGGCTGCCATACAAATGAAACACAAATTTCTGCATTACTCGGAAATTAACCAAGCAAACGAAACCAAAGTTGGCACGTGAAAGTTTTAGGGTGCAATAAATGTTTCTATGACGGTTAGACAGTCCTTCCCCCACTCAAAGGGGGGGCTGCCATACAAATGAAACACAAATTTCTGCATTACTCGAGAATTAATCAAGCAAATGAAACCAAATTTGGCATGTGGAGATTTTAGGATGCAATAAATGTTTCTATGGCGATAAGATAGTCCTTCCCCCTCTCTTAGAGGGGGCTGCCATACAAATGAAACACAATTTTTTGCATTACTCGGAAATTAATCAATCAAACGAAACCAAAGTTGGCATGTGAAAGTTTTAGGGTGTAATAAATGTTTCTATGATGGTTAGACAGTCCTTCCCCCACTCAAAGGGGGGGCTGCCATACAAATGAAACACAAATTTCTGCATTACTCGAGAATTAATCAAGCAAATGAAACCAAATTTGGCATTTGGAGGTTTTAGGATGCAATAAATGTTTCTATGGTGTTAAGATACTCCTTCCCCCTCTCTTAGAGGGGGCTGCCGTACAAATGAAACACAAATTTTTGCATTACCCGAGAATTAATCAAGCAAATTAAACCAAATTAGGCATATGGAAACTTTAGGGTGCAATGAATGTTTCTATGGTGGTTAAATACCCCTCCCCCCTCTCTTAGGGGTGGCTGCCATACAAATAAAACACAAATTTCTGCATTACTCGAGAATAAATCAAGTAAATGGGCGGGACGAAGTTTGCCGGGTTAACTAGTAAAAAATAAAACAATCATTCGGATGTAGTTTTACGCGTATCGTATTTAATGAATTTCACGTGAAAGTTATTTTATCCGACCTGATATCTTCAACAAATCATCAGTTTGGACAACTGTTCACTTATTCTATGAGAGATAAACAGATATATTGTTTGATTTCAGCGATTAGTTCGCATTCGAAATTACTTTGTTGTTTGGGGCAAAAAGAGCCATCAACGGATAACGACACACTATGGTAAATTACCAATAAAACCAGGGAGGCAGATTTATTATAGATATCATTATGTAATGAAAACCGTGCCTGAATAAAAAATTGCTCTGTGAAGGAATCTATGTTGGACATAAATCGGTTGCCTGAAAAGAAGTGACAGTTCACTCGCAAATTCTTACTATGCCTCATTCCAACTGTAGAGTGATTTTTTTCTGATTATAACAACAACCAAACTATACATTTCAATCGATAAAGCAACGATATCCGTTTGTGTCATATTCCGAACACTTAAGATCTAATGACCTCATTAGAGGCGAATGAACTGAAAAGTTTAAAGCCTCTTTAATTCAACATCATCATCATCTAATGACCATTAAACAGTGTCTCATTACTCAAAATGGTACTCTTTCGCGAAATTATTTGTTTTTTTTTTTAGATACAATAGTGCTTTCTTCTTCATCTGATTATGATAAAACTGATTTACAAATACATATTCATGGTGAAAAACTAAAAATATGTTAAATCACTTTTGTCTCCAATTCCGAACACCATTTTTGCCACTGACTGATATTCCGAACACTTTTGTCTCAAATTCCGAACAGCAAAAATGCATTTTTCATAACTTTTAAACTACTGGACCGATTCATATGATCGATATATCAAATTAAAGTCAATTAACTAGTCTTCTTTAATATTATGCTCACAAAAAAAATCGATTTTGCTTGTGTAATTATTGATTGTATTTGTTTCTTATAGCTTACATGGTTTCGTGTCTATAACCCAAAGAATGTCAGGGTTTCGAATATTAAATTACAGTGGAACCCCGGATGATCCGCGGTACGGATTATTCGCGACAGCGAGTTCCATAGTAAATCTATAGGCCTTCCCGGAATTTGTTGATGAGTGGTAGGCGAATGCTCTTTTGTTTCGGTCATGGCTTTCGCATTATTTTACCACTGGTGTACATGACCTTGTAGATGGATAGATCTATCATTTTTGGATTGATAAAACATAGTTTTCAATCTGAAATATCTATTTGAACCTCATTTTTAGTCCTTTATTGCGTTATCCGCGATTTTCGCTATTCTCGGTGACTTTGCTAGACTATTCCGCGGATAATCGGGGTTCTACTGTATTTATAACATTAAAGTTAAGTAAATTCACATTTAAAAATGAAGTGTTCGCAATTTAAATCATGCGTAGAAACTTGATTCATATTCCGAACACTAATTTTAATGAAGATTTCTGCATAAAATATCATTTTATTTCATCCATTGTAGATTCTTACCATTTCTAGCACTTAACATGAACACAACAAACAAAATAGTCGAAAAAAATACAAAAACTGAAAAATTAACGATGATTTTGTTTACGGAATTGGCTAAAGCAAACATTGTATCAATGCTTTTGACTGTCACTTTTTTGCAAATGTCTAATATTAGAAATTACCGTTCTGAATCATTATTCGGACACTTTGTTCTAATATCTTGAAATGCTTAATGTACTGATGATATAACTATGAAATTAATATCACAATTGCTTCTTTAGAGTAATACCTTGGTTTCACTATCATTTTGAATGAGCATTACATTTGAATTATAACATAATCGGCAAAAATCTGACAACGCTACTTATTATCGTTTGTGTTTGACGTTTGCTTAGCGTGAGCACGTAGAACTTACTCGTTCATCAATATTTAAATTTCTCCCGTGTTTCATCAGATCTCATCATCGTTAACAGTTTACTGTGATTTCTTGGTAAGTGTTTCGCAGATGACTATAAAATATTATCAAGTGTAATGTAATTTTCGTCCAAAGAATTACAAAATAAAGGGTCCGAAATTTGAATTCAATCTGTCCGAAATTTGATTTTTTTATAAATTGTGTCCGAAGTTTGATTCTTATTCGCTTCTTTTGGAAAGCATTTTATTCGATGATTTTTTTATGTTTTCAATCAAATAGGTATAAAAGTAGAAAGTTTAAAAGCACATTGAACTAATTTATTAAAAATCTCAACCAAATAATACCTGTGCATAATGTTTAGATCTGTTTTCTGCATCATATGCCTTAAGCGTCCGAAATATGATTCAGAACGGTATAGGCTGTATCGATACCTGTAAATGATGTAAAAATGAAGCCTATACCTCAAAGAATGGCTGTGTTTTCATTATTCAATTATTTATAGCATAAAAGTATAGTGAATTTACATATAAAAATGAAGTGTTCAGAATTTGAGACTGTTCGGAATATGAGACAAAACGGTACGATGATCACAATGTTGAATTCTAAACATTTGATCATACAAGATATTAGTGATAACCAAAAACCAAACCAAACCCAAAAATATTTTTAATGGTACATATTGCGATACAGATTTTTGAAAGCAATAGTGCAGATGAAAAAGATTTCAGTATAACTGTGATAAAAAATCAGACCACTTGCAAAATACTGACTGCCCTCAAAGATTCAATGACCTAACCTGTGTTGTTTTTGAAGTATATTTTGTCCAGGCTGAAAACACTGTATTCACGATGCTACATGAATAGCTGAAAGATTTTCAATATACAATGCTACTTAATTTGAGGATTATTTGAAAAACGGCAATAATATTTATGTTGGGATGGCAACAGAAAAAAAAATTAGAACAATGGATGGCGAAGGCAGATAATTTTTAAGAATACTTTTCGTGGAACTGATCACGCAAAACTGTACCGCATTAATGATCCGACACTCAATGCTGCTGTTTCTATCGATCTATCTATCGAAGTAGGGGGTCTCCGTAGCCACATTGGTTGCGCGTTCGCTTAGTAAGCGATCGATCGTGAGTTCAAAACTCAGGACCCTCATTGACTTTGTGTTGTTACAGAATAGCTACGTCCACGCAACAATCACCAGCGATGGAGATCGATCCACGGTCGAAATAAGATCGATTCATCCATACAACTGCTCTGCTCTGCAAGACACATCGGGCTGTTGTTCTATAAATAACTCAACAATGATCATTCAACTGTCTCCGCTTTTCGGTCTAACTGGATAATGGAAGAACAGAAAGAATACTCTTACGCCTAAATGGCTACTGTGTGAATGTACCATATGTAATGGTATAGAAGGAATACTGGCGAATGGCAACTGTGTAATGTGCTAATTATAGATATATGATAACCATGTGACATGTACACGATTAAAATTCGGCTCTGTTACAGCTAAAATGCTAATAAGCCTTAAATAAATAAATGGGATAAAAAAAATCTATTGAAGTTTTTTTTTTAAATATTAGGCTGTCAAAAAAGTCCTGCGGTATTTTTTTTTGAATTTTCATTTATTCATAAAATTAGTTACAATCATCTGTTTTAAGTCAAATATGCGCCGTTTTGTTCGATGACTTGTTCCCAACGAGATGCCAACTTCATAATACCCCTGTTATAGAAGCTCGCTTCCTTATTGGCAAAAAACTCGGATAGCCAATTTTCACAGGCCTCTTTTGTGGCTAACTTCTGACTACCTAGCTCGTTCGCCATGGACAAAAACAGGTGGTAGTCACTTGGTGCAAGGTCCGGACTATACGGCGGATGCAAAAGAACCTCCCATCCGAGCTCCCGGAGCTTCTGGCGCGTCACCAAAGAAGTGTGTGGCCTGGCGTTGTCTTGATGGAAGACAATGCGGCCTCTGTTTATCAAAGATGGCCTCTTCTTCATGAGTGCTACCTTCAAGCGGTCCAGTTGTTGGCAGTACAGGTCCGAATTGAGCGTTTGACCATAGGGAAGCAGCTCATAATAGATTATTCCTTGACAATCCCACCAAACACACAGCAGAACCTTCCTGGCCGTTAATGAGGGCTTGGGCACCGTCTGAGCCGCTTCAGCGGGCTTCGACCACGACCGTTTGCGCTTCACGTTATCGTAAGTGACCCACTTTTCATCGCCAGTCACCATCCGCTTCAGAAACGGGTCGATTTTGTTGCGATTCAGCAGCGATTCACATGCGTCGATACGGTCAAAGATGTTTTTTTGCGTCAACGTGTGTGGCACCCATACATCGAGCTTCTTTGTGAATCCAAGCTTCTTCAAATGGTTAATAACGGTTTGATGACTTATCCGCAGCTCTTGGCCGATGCTACGGCTGCTACTATGCCGGTCTTTCTCGGCTAATTCATCGATTTTGTCGCAATTTTCGACGACAGGCCTTCCGGAGCGTGGCGCATCTTCGACGACCTTTACAACAGAACGAAAACGTTGAAACCATCGTTGTGCGGTGGAAATGGAAACTGTATCGGGTCCATAAACTGCACAAATTTTATTGGCAGATTGAGATGCATTTTTGCCTTTGTCATAGTAGTACTGTAAAATATGTCGGATTTTCTCTTTATTTTGCTCCATATTTGCGACACTATAACTTACGAACGACTTAACCAAACAAAACACTGTCAAGGACTATATTATAGCGCGCAAAAATACCTTTCCAACAAGCTATAGTATGACTCGATACAATGAATACAACTAGAACTACGCGCTTACAACGACACCTCGCGGAAATACCGCAGGACTTTTTTGACAGCCTAATATAATCAGAACAATAAGCTTCGGAATCGGCTCGACGATTCGATATCGCAATTTCGAGATAAATAGATGGTACAGATTTTTTGAAGAAAAAGTACAGATGAAAAAGATTTTTACCCCTTCTGGAACAGATAAAAATGTGGCAGATGATCATTTTAACCGTACACTAAACAAATGTTAGATTTTACAACTTTTTTTTTATTTCAATGAAATATGTATTTTTTCATAATAAAAACCGTTTGATATCTAAAACAACAATTAGTTGAGCTCTAATTTTCTTCGAAGAATGGATATTGTAGCGATATGTGGACGCACTAAATGGGCATATTCCTTAGGGTATTCATTTTAACCGCCTTTAACCTTTAATTTCATTTTTTGAAATTCTTGAAAAAAAAATCAAAATATTACGATATACACACACTCTTTACAGATACACGGACCGAAGGTTGTGCGGTCCACTGATCATTCAACAAGAACCAAAGGTTGTACTGCTCATGACAACTCTACCCGAGCTGATGATTGCGCCGGCTAGTGACCATTCTATCCTGGATTCCTCGAGTCGAGAAGACGCACCACACTAGATATGAGGTACAGACTACGGGGCGTTGCTGCTTGATGGTCAGCTGCATCCCAATAGGAAGTATCCCGTGTCGGGCACACGTACAGAGCATTGGAGACAGCAAAATCCCAATTACGAGAACACTTGAGAGGCTTAGAATGAAAGGGGTGTAAGTGATTTGATCGATTTCTCTACATCGACTCTCTCTCTTTTGGTCATAACTTAGCTGCAAATACATTCCCAGCTGTATTTGAAAATGTGGAAGATAGGTCAGAACCTCATCAACGGATTGTATAGCAAACTTAAATTGGAACGTTTTTGCTTGTTTTTGCTTTGTTTTGTTTAAATTGGAACGCAGTTGAGTTATTAACTAAATAAAAAGTTGATGAAGAGAAATCGATCAAGTCACTTACACCCCTTGCATTCTAAGCCCCTCACTTGTAATACTAACCTCGAGCCAACCGCGAGTAATTGGTTACATATTACTAACATAGATAATAAGAAAAATTGTCAAAATATTGAACTCCCGGCCCCGTCAGGCTGACGCCATATGAGCCATAATTAAAATATATATTTTGGAAAAAAAAATCGAAATTTTAATGCTACCCGTTAGTAATCAGGACTTTATTCCTGTTAATTTTATTAATAACGGTCGTCTTTGCCTCGAGTCTATTTTATGAATTAACTTTTTTTTCATAAAAATGTACAATCAATGAACAGAGATTGATACACGCATTGCAGTAGTATTACCATTTATGGCAGTTTCTTTGGAAAAGTTTTATTCCAGAAGTACACAAGGGGCATTAACCCTTTGCGGTCGCATTAAATTTGGACATGGGTGTCGCACTGGTCGGAATTATTTTTGCTTAAAAAGCAGTGAACTATAACTTTATGAGATTACTAGCGAACCCGGCAAACTTCGTCCCGTCCAAAATTTGTTTTTTGTTTTTGTTATTTTGTTTGTAATACCTTCAAACATTCACGTTTTCTTACTAAGCGCAAGTTCATGAGTCCAATCGCAGAACTGTTCATTGATTGATCTTCTAATCGACCCCGTTGAATTGACCTTTGACTATAAAATTCCTAGTACTCCTACCAAAACTCATTATTATAATATCAGATTATTTTCAGACACAATTCTCGTTCAACATTTTTCAACCACTTGTAAATAACATTTTTCTCCGTTACATGGAATAAATGTTTGATACAGAAAATATGATTGAATTAAGACAGACCCCTCCCATCTTCTCCCCTTAAAGATGTGGGAGGAGTGTCTATTCACCATAGAAACGTTTCGTGCTCCCTAAAATCTTCACATGCCAAATTTGGCTCCATTTGCTTGATTAGTTTTCGAGTTATGCAGAAATATGTTTTTCATTTGTATGACAGCCCGCCCTAAGAGAGGGAGGAGGGGTGTCGAACCACCATTGAAACATTTATTACATCCTAAAACCTCCACATGCCAAATTTGGTTTCGTTTGCTTGATTAGTTCTCGAGTTATGCAGAAATTTGTCTTTCAGTTGTATGGCAGCTCCCCCTTTGAGATGGGCTGGAGAGGCTAACCACCTTAAACACATTTATTGCACCCTAAAACCTCCACATGCCAAATTTGGTTTCATTTGCATGATTCATTCTACCACACCCCCCCCCCCCTTAGAGAGGGGGTGGAGTGTCTAACCATTTATTACACCCTAAAACTTTCACATGCCAAATTTCGTTCCATTTGCTTGATCAATTCCCGAGTTATACAGAAATTTGTGTTTCATTTGTAAGGCAGCCCCTCTCCCTCTTAGAGAGGGGGTGGAGTGTCTAACCACCATAGAAACATTGATTACACCCGAAAACTTCCACACGCCAAATTTTGTTCCATTTGCTTGATTAAATTTGGGTTTCATTTGTATGGAAATATCATAAGAACCTTCCCCGACCCCAAAAACCCCTACATACCAATTTTCATGTCGATCGGTTCAGTAGTTTCCGAGTTCATAAGAATCAGACAGACAGACAGACAGAAATCCATTTTTATATATACAGATGTGTAGTATATGTATAACTTGTGAGATTATGAAAGATGAACAGGATTTATTATTTTATGTTAGCTTCAGATTCCCTAAAAAATGGGTTATTCATACAAAAAATGTATGCTATAATGTGTATGAGATCTTTCGAAACAGTCCCAAAAATGCAGTTCGCGTATTCGCATATATATTTAGTATGGTGTCTTCCACCCTTTTATCTTTCTGTTTGGGCATACAGAATAATACTCTTTGCCGCAATACTTGGAGTTTTCTATTGAGGCTTCTCCATAGTATGGGTGACAATTTTTGTTTATGCTGAGTACCGTTTTGTATTATTCATAGGAGCACAGTTTGGATTCGTGAACAGGTTCACTAGACATTAAAATTTGTTCAGAAAAAATGCGAACTCATACATTGTTGCCTAAAGTTCAAGACTAGTATACTTCCTTGCTGTGGTGACTGAGAGCAGGCAAACGACCGCAGAGGGTAAATTGACGGGCGATTTATACTAAAACAATAGATTTATACTAAACTCAATATCGTAATTACAGAATCCACCAACCAAGGAAATGACAGAAGGGATTCGTCGTCACTGAATTCAATCGGAACTAAACTATTGTGTCACGTATCAGCAAGGCATCTTGGTTTGATCTCCCGAACCAGACTTGTTTGTACATAAAACTCTAGTAAATCGGTAAGAGTTCGATGAGTCTTCAGGTGAATGCCGCAATTGTTGGGACCTCCAACGCGAACACAGCAGTTAAGCGACCCATCGAAGATAGCGAAGATACTCAAACCAGTAGAAAGAAGAATAAAATTAATGAAGAAGAAAGTGATAGTGAGGAAGAGCCACAAGACGATAACTCCCAGCACGATGACGAAGAGCAGCAGGATTTGGTAGAATATGATGAAGAACTGGACGATGAAGAAGAGGAGGAATACTATCGTGAAGACTCGGTGTTGGGTCAACCAGACGACGATGATGAAGCGATTGAAGAGGATAGCGATGAAGAAAATGAGATGACGGCAGCAGAGCAGAGGAAAATATGCAGCGATCCTCAACAGTGCAGGTTTGGTATCGGATATAAGTAAACAAGACAAAAAACAAATTTCGACGACACAGTTATACGAAGTTACGGTAGAATATTATTAATAAATGATATGTTCGAATGTAAAAAATACGATAGTTTAAATTTTTATTCGATCGGAAAAAAAGGCCCGCAGCGTTTCTAAATATCACTGCTTATGTTCATTCAGTTTTGGACTGCTTTGTCTTTGTTGTTGTGTTTTTAGCAATCTATCCGCCCTTAGGGTGCACTATTTGAAGTCAGGGTGATCTGAGTATAATTATTTTTTGTCAATATCGCCGAATATAATCATTTGAATATGTATTTTTTTATCACAAAGATGTTTGCATCAATCGGTTAGATACATTTCTTGGCATTTATTTGAATAAAAAAAATTTAATCTTGTTGAAACAAAATATTGATCCATCGAAAAAAAGTAAAGCATTGTTTAAATGAAAATCCTACATTGTGATTGTGATTGGTTGGAATGCCCAGAACATGCACAAAGCAAGCTCAATTCATGTAATTCATCCTCATTATGAAACCCGATCGAATCAAATTATACGAATGGAACGCAATTTCGCATTCAGAAATCCGAACAAGATTCAAATTGCAGAATCGATTTGATCGTGGAATCGGATTGAATTTCGGATCCGATCGAATACCAGAATAAGGCGGATTAACTGAGTCTTTGCCCTTACTCCAGGCGTGCGTACAAAATAAAAAATTTATTTATGATTTTCACTCTATTCTCGCTCCAGCCATCGAGATGTCTAGACCGAAGCTATCGCCAAGTTTACAAAGTGCAAGTAAGGATCCGAGTCGCATACGAACTGGTTTGAAATGAATGCCAATGGGTGCATTTTCGTTGCCGGTTTGCCCGTATATCGCCAATTTTGTAAGCATGCCAGCATAACAGCCAAAGGCAAACAATCTTCAGTATTTTTCGATTTTTTTTTCAGTTTTATCCAGCTTGTTTTTATCTTTCGTCGTTTTGAAGTTATTCACTCTCCAGAATAATATTTTTCTGCCACGATTTGTTTACACTGAAATGCGTTTGCCATAGCATTACTCTGTGTGCATCATATGCATGTAAACATATGTCTGGTTTTACATAACACTCTGCAATCAAGTTCTAAAACGTTTTAATTCAAATGATTCTTTGATCATCAACATGACGATAATTGATCTAACTAATATCATAGTAAGGAAGCACATGTCAATTGTTCTCCAATATTCAAAAAATATTTTTTACCGTTCTTTCGTTATCCGGAAAATGATAAAAAAAACGAAAAAATCGCCAAACAGAAACATTGGCCCAAACCTACATTTTTGTTCCTATAGAAGATTCAATTCAATGTTTTTTTCCTACCTCACAATGTGTGGTCCTTTATCAAAGTAATACTGTAGAAAAGTTTACATATTTTTCCATTTTCAAAGGCTTCGTTTTCTGTTAGACTATGTACTTTCCGTACATAGTTGCTTCAAACCGAATTTATTGTCCAATAAAGTTATACAAAATTTTATGAAATTGATAGTAAATGCTAGCCAATAAACTATGCTATCGTTTGATGCCAAAATCTTACAATATGATTGCTTTCCAAAGCCAAAGTAAAATTCATCAGCTATCAGCTATCATTAAAAATGAATGGCAATAATATTCCTTTTCCCAAATTCAGAAAAACAGGACCAGGAGCTGAGGTCGAGTCCCAATACAGCTATTCCTACTCTCCCTGGTGCGAGTGAGCTATCTAAGTAACGGATGGTGTGGTTAACGTACTTAGATCTCAGTAGCTCCCGTCGAGAGTCTGATTCTCCAGTTCAATGGATCATGTCAATGTCGCCCGATCTCAATAAACTGATGGGTTATCCTGTTGTAACCATCAATTATCACGAAGTTTTTTACATTAAAAACGGCAAAAAAACCATCTCGAATGTACTCAGTGTACTTGAAACTATTCAATCTGCCCTCTTTTGAGATAATCTTTACTTATCTTTACTTCCGCCTTCAAAATGGCGAGTCGAAAAATAGAGTTTATCGTTCTGTAAGTCCCTCCAGTATGAAACAATACCATCCAGGTTAAATGTCTTTCAGTTAGGGTGCCAAATCCCTATTTTCGTTTATGGAAAAATGGACACGTGAATAACTATTTTCTCTACTAACGAATTTTGTTTATCTCCATTACAATCGAATCGGAAATTCTCTAAAATTTGTTTGATATGTAATACATTACTATTCCATATTCCATAAACGGTGTGAATTAACGAAAATTAGAATTCGTATTCGCATCACATTTGCTTACCTATCCGTACAGTCAATAGAAAGCAACTAATGCATCAGCTCCGACCGCCGTTCCGTTTGGTTATAAATTAGCCATAAAATTAGCCAATTAGCCAAATTAGCCAATTAGCCACGGTTTCAAACAACACACTTTTCGTGCGTGCTGGATTGGTAAACATCGTTTGCTGGACGAGCCTCGGCGAGGGATCGAATGCCTTTTTCAAAGCATGAGGAGTAGCAGCAGAAAAGTAGTTTTCACCAAGGCTAGAGACGAACATCATCATCATTAAACCACAGTCTGAATACAGCTAGCGAGCAGACAATATTCTTTCTTAATACTGATTTAACACATAGAGGTTTTGCTCGATACAGGGTTAGAAAATATCGCAAACGACAGAGTTGCATTTTTATTCGGTGAAAGTCAATTTACATGTTGAAGAGTTTTTTTTATATCGAACTCACACATAATTGAAGTTTTATGCGTTGTCAAAGGCAGATTGAAGAGTTTTATAAATATGAAAAATGATGTTGGTGGTACAAAATATAGTCACCTGTAACCGAGTGTTTGTGTTAACTGCGAAAAATACCGCCGCGATATCTTTCGCGATGAATACTCAATGCGATCATTGGCTAGCTTGTGCGTTATTTTCGTGAGAAAAAGAATGGATCATGAATTCACCATCTTCAGCTGCTTTCATAAAAATGTTTTTGGGGCCACCTAAAATGTTATTTAAAAATATCGATGCATGTCACAGTAATAACCGAAATAATAAAAGTTACATTTTTTTGCCTGAAAAGAGCTTGAACGAACTTATGAGTGTGTTGACGTTCGACGAAGGTGCTGCATTATGTCTAAGCATGATTTAAAATGAACGATATAAACACAATTCAAGAGCTAACTCAATTTTTATTTCACTTCTATTTTCTCATGTTGCCCTACACAATTAGGTTTCAGGGGCCACGAACGGTTTGGAAAGCATGCCACATTCACAAATGGCTTGCATTTGTACCGAACTATTCAGTAAAAATTGATGCCTCCGCCTCTTCAACACTTTGGTTATCTCGAGCCGTGTAATCACCAGGGTCGCCATAATAGGGTTGCCATAATAAAATCTGTATTTTTGGTCTGAAAAAATCTTTTTATCCTAGTTTTTTCGCTGAAAATCTGTATCGAAATCTGTATAAACATGTTGAACCCTGCGTCGGTCCATAGGGGCCGACATTGAGCTTTTTGATAGGAATGCGCTGGCTGACTAGTACAAAATTGAAAAATAAAAAAATACTGCTTGTTTTCGGATGTGTTACAACATGTGGCTACTTTCTAGTCGAATTTCTCCAGTTTTCTATTTATATAATAAATATCTTTGGGAGCTAGGCCCGACACTGATATTGTGAAAATGCTTTATGTGGGCTGAATGGAAAGCGCAGCAAGAACAATTCAGGGCTCAACGTGCTTTAGTATCATTATTTGGCATAGTTATTACGAATTTGACGATGTTGGTGGTATCAACATAGAAATTCGCATTCACTGTGCTTTATTAGGAAAAAGATAAACAGTATTATTTATTTATTGTAGATCTAGCCGATGACATAGACTATTGTATTTTTTCACCTTAGATTGAACATGAGAAAGCAGTACTTCACACTACATATAAATGCCAAAATGATTCTCATTCAGACTGATTCGAATCTATATGAATAAAATTGGTGAGAAGGGAAAGAATATTATTGAGATCAAGGCATAACTAATATTGGATCGTTATTTTGAAAAATCTTTAAATCTGTATGAAAACCGAAAAAATCTGTAATCTATATCTACAGATTCTTGGTTTCAAAAAGTCTGAAAAATCTGTATAAATACAGATTATTCTGTAGATATGGTAACCCTGCTGGTCACCCGGAAGCGTTTTGTAATTCAAATTGAGTTAAGTTTCATCGTCCATTATAACACGCACTTAATTTCCACATAGCAGTCGACCAAATAATTTACGATGTATTGGTTTGACGAATGCGGACCGTTTTTGATCCGTTTCGGTTTGTTCTGCTTCTAATATGTCTTTAAATCCAATCTTACCTTGCAAAGATGGGCGGGAGTGAGAGGTTCTGTTCTGTTCTTTGTTTTTAAAAAGCTTCAAACTGTGCAGTTCATTCGCCTTCAGAGTGAGAGGTGATCCCACCTTTTTGGTCACATTCTGAACTGAGGCACTCTTCTTACTGGTGTAAGCACGCATGACATTCCGATTCAAAGTTTTGTCATCCGGATTCCGGCCAGAATTCTTTTTGTCCTGGAAATTGCATTAGGGAAAAAGGGGGGAATTTGGACCACCTAAGCAAATCGCTTAATATTTCCAAACCAATACGGTCTAAATAAAAAATGTCACATCAAGTGTCAGAAAACAAGTGTAGCTCAGTATACAGCTACACTTGTTTTCTCTCAATAAATAATGTTTAATCATTATATAAAGCTTCAATCTACCAAATATATCATAAAATAAAAGAGATGATTTTTGGACATTAAAATTTTATGCGGTGTGATTTGGACCGTCTGTGGGGTGATTTGGTCCAGTGTGTGTTTCATCGGAAAAAACATACTTATGTTTATGTAAAGTATTTTGGAATAATATTACAATCAGTAACAATGTTTTAGGATCGATGCCAGGTGTTTTGGCCAGATTTCAGACCAAAAAAGTTGGATTGACACCATCTCGAATTCTGCATGAATCTTTTCACTGTTGGTCGAGCATTTTCAAACACTTTTGATGCTTGGTCAAAGAAAATCCGTTCTCGATGGCCTGCGTTGTTCTTTCAAGCTCCTCCTTCTTCCAACGTTTTCTGTACATCCTATTTTTGTAATTCAGTGGCATCTGGAATCAATTAGACCAAAGAAAAGTCTCAAACCTGAAGGACCAAGTCACCCCACAGAAACGTGTCCATGTCACCCCACACAACACGCAAAAATCTAAATGCAATTAATTTCATTTATTGTTATCAAAATAACAGTTTCGCTACATCAAAATGTTCCTCTTATGTAGGCGAACAGAACTTTACTGCACAATATACGAAAAGTTTGTTCAATTAGCGGGAAAACCCATAAAACCACTATCGGGAAACTCACATTTTTTTACGATCAAAGTGCTTGCTGTGTTTATGCTACAGTTTCCCTCTACTTGTGAAGTTTTGCCAAAGTTTTTTTACTTAGGTACATACGGTTCAACAAGAGAAGGAAATGACATTATAAAAAACCCAAGTTGAGCCGTAATTTTTGAGATAAAGGGGTGGTCCAAATCACCCCATATGACCAAATCACCCCGTGTTACCCTACTTCTGTCAACTGACTCAGCGAAATTTCGGGGATAGTACACCATTTGTGCATGATCATTTTGAGCTTTTCCTGGGAAATGCTTCATATTTCCACGAAAATAATGTAAATCGGCGCTCACGATACACAGAGCTTCAGATTGCACAGTAAACAGTAACACAGTGGGGATCGACTGTTAAAAAGTCATCAGAAATAAGCAAGGGCGTGTTAAAATTGTTCTTAGACATAATGAAACACTCTATAGAAAATTTGGATGTTCAATAAGCTTTAGACTGGACTGGTACTTGAGAAGTACTTGAGAATCATTCACAGTCATTTTGGCATCGAAACCATGGTATGGTATGGCCATGGTACGTTCTTACATATTATGATAGTACTCTCAAGAATTGGACAAGCTAATTATCCTTCATTCGTCAGAACCTTCAAACTCATAGACAATACTCACCGATAGTAGTATAAATCGTCCCACAGTAAAACACAGCATTCCAGAAGGACCACGTTTTTTTGTTCTGCTTGTTCTCGAACGATCCCTGCTTGTATGCTTCGTACAACACTGCACTGTACTCCTCCACCAGGTTAATTGCCCGTCCTTCCCATAGATCCGGATCAGGATTCTAGGTGTCAAACAAGAAAAAAAAAAGACCGAGATCGAGAAATTTATTTCAAGAGCTGTGTTCAATTGTCCACCTGCTAATCGTTCAGCATAGTTTAATTCGAACTCACCTCTAGTTTCTCACGATCCAACGCCAGTATTCGCAGATTTTTTGCCAGAATCTTTTTCGCGTGGTTTACGTTTATTTCCATCTTTCTCTCATGGGTTCCTGTCAGCGGGAGGCAACACGACAGGACGATAGGAGACGGGGAAAGAAAGTAATCGGTAATGAGTGATGATTCGAATCCATTTGCTCGAAGATCAACAGATGGGGTTGATATATTGTTAGCATACTGTTATTGTGTTTACATTGCACCAGAATGTTTTATTCCGAACAATGGTCAAACTTCATTCAAATGCCAGATCGTGTAGAATGGCGGTGAAAGCGGTTTGATCGCAGGTCGTTTATGTTTTGGGTGTGAGAACATACATTATTTATTTCAGACTTGTTTAATTGGTACGCTGAGCGACTGTCAAACATTTGTGTGGTCGGTGTAAACAAAATATAGTAATAAGGCTAATGATTGAAACATCGGGTATCAAAAGATCCACCGAACAATTCAGTTAATTAATATTATATCATACAATCCAAACGTCATATGAGATCTTAAACAGATCTTAGTCGTGAACATTGTATAATGCTCTTCATTTGATGGCATACACACACATGTATAGTTTACCATCGAGTGCAACATCTGGTTGTTAGAGCGCTTCCCATTAAATCAGGTTTATAATCCTTCTATCGGGGGAGTCGCCTGCTTTCATTCCCGTGGAAACGCCATCCAACGACTCGAAAACTTTCATTTAATCATCGATGACGTTGCGCTAATGCCGTACGATCGTGCGATTGTGTTATTTTTGGGGAAAATGTTTGCTTTGAGCAATTGAAGCAAGAACAAAACATCCTCTACGAATCGATGTCAGAGGAATTAAAACTTGACTAATAATACAGTGGGAGGAACGATTTCCGTGACAGTTTCAGTAAACACAACGCCCCCAATCATTGTTGTAACATGACGCCGGTAACCAAAAAAATCTAAATTTTCGCAAAGCATGATAGAGAAGGGCTAAAGAGGTTGAATCGTACGCCTAAAAATAAACCAGCCGAGTAAGAAAAAAATGGAAAATTGACGACAACATTAGCTTATTCTTCTCGCAAGCATATTCGCGGCAGTAAATTATTTCTGTTCTTGAATTGAGGAGGTGTATCTCAGACATGAGAGCTATAAAGATTTTCTCGGTGATATTACAGCCTCTTCTGTTGTCCGGTAGTTAAGTATTCACATCGGGTCAATATAATTAATAACTGTGGGGTTTGAGAGTCGCTCGAAATAGTACTAGGTTGGAGTGCAGATGTTGAAATGGTGAGAACACACAGACTCATAATATTATCATATCATATTTTATACTGAAGCAATACATTGCAATTCAACATGCGAAAGATATAGTATGTCTTTATTATTTACTCCAAATGAAAGTCAAATATTACATTTATCGTCCATATTTACAAAACAATTCACTCCGGTTAGTTCACGCATTCACACTAGGTTAGCAATGCTCACTTCTTATATACACTTGTTTCTCACCTGTGTTGTTATCGTCTATTGCTAATTCTATACCAGAAAGCTCATTATCAGCGTCTCCTATTCGTGCACATTAAGACAGAGAAGAAAATAGTATGAGCGAAACATGTTAGTGCTACGGTTAGTATATTACTGCAAAAATAGAATAGTTCTTCCGAAATAAAAACAATTACTAAAAATGACAAGCTAAAATTGCCTGAAGCGATAGAGTGCAAAATTAGATTATTCTAACTACTCATCCTTGTGCCCATTGTTTCTTAAATTGTAACCAGTTTGAATTGTTTGAAAATAACTGTTCAAGGATAGGATCAGCAAATCTATTATCCCGTCCCAAATGATCAATATCTTGTGTTGTATAAGCGCGGTCGGGTTACGTTAGGTAGCATCAGAAAAGGAAAATTCGTACCAAACGCAGCTCTCAGATATTTTTATTGATTGTTCGACTCAGTTTTGTTTAAGCGCGCGTTAAAGATGAACATCGAAGGGAAAAGGGACAACACTACATATTCAGCAGTTTTATTTCCATAAAGCCGAAAAACGCGAGCCAGGAGATGTGAATAGAGTTTATGGTCCTGATACTGGTGTGATAAGTTATGGTTCAATATGGAAATCTAAAACTTGAACATGTAACGAAATAATTTAAGATTCAAACGCTTATAATTCTACAATTTCTTGATCGTAGAAACGTTTGAAATTTTTCTCACTCAGTACATCAGAGAAAAGCATAAATTTAAGATTATATATTTTATATTATTGAACAATTGAAAAATTATCTAATCTAATAAAAATAGAGATGCCCAAATTATGATTGGTTCATTGGCCCCACCAATCTGTGCTTACGAAACATACAAATCGAAAGTAAGTAACTGAGGTAGCGGCCAGTCACAATTCAGTAGCCATGAGGATTGTTCGAGCATTGATCGTTCGCCTCTGAATATATCCTCATCATACGCACAATGCATGCTAGTTCTATGCTAAGGAGAAGAGAGACATTTGCAACTTAAGGTCCATTTTAGCACAAAAATTGTGTATAAAGAAATGTAATTTGCGGTTTATTCTAGTCTCGCTCCGGTCATCGAGCAGTCAACAGGCCTTTAACATACATCTTGAATAATATCGGAAAAATGCAGCTTTTTATGGAATAGTTTTAATAACAATCTCTATTTTTCTATTTTTTCGAACGGATTTTGATGATTTGCATGACTATCGGATCATAAATTCGTTGAAGCATTCCAATTCATCCAAAAACTCGATCTGTGCCTTCGAAATAATGTCAATAACGAGCTTCTCCCATAGCTCGAAGCTCGAATCTTATATACCAATATTCGATTCTTGATTTTTTTCTTATGGCATTATGTTGGTACTCATGTCTCTCACTTATGCTGACAAGAACGGAATATTGATTGTGACATCTGGTGAATAATAATTGCGCAACTTGGGTATGCCCCTGTTCATTCCACATTTTTTTTTTCCTAGACGCGCGCGTATTTTTTTTATCTTCAAAATGTTCACCGGACGTAGTGACGACGAAATAATGCGAAGCGTTAGAATAAAAGTTTCGAGTATTATGTCATCGAGTTCCGATTCGGATATTGAGGAACTATACGCAAGTGAAGACCTGAACGATATGTTAGATGAAGTTACTATAGACGACATAAAGATATAAAAGTTTTTAATAATAAATTTTATTTTTGAGAATGATTTTTAACGGCACATTCAAAGTCTGACTTTTCTCAAAAGGTTTATTGATTTTCAAATAAATTAGTCAAACAACATATTTCAATCAGACATCTGGTTTTTGAGTTAAAATTTTTGGAGAGAAAGATCAATCATTTCAATTACGCCCTTTTAAAAAATCTGCCGTAATTTAAATTGGTCATATAATAATGGAAATTGTAATTTTAGGAAGTTTCCATCATTTGTACCAAGTTTCAAAAAGATCGTAGAGGGTCAGCAGACGGCTGATTTGGGATGAAATTGCTCTATACGAGAGTTGAATAAAAGTAATTGGCCATTTTGAATTTGGATTTTTATGATCTGATATGTTCTACTAGTCAAGACTTTTCGATTGATACCCATATTGATGAATTGAAAAAAAAATATCACCAATTTGTGATGGCGACCATTTTGGATTTGCATTTTTCATGAATAACTGTGTTCTACTAGTCAAACCCTTTCATTTGATACTCATATTGATGGGGTTTTGGTAAAATATGTAGTCCGCCATTTTATAGCGGTTAGTGAGTCCAATCACTGAGCTCTTCATTGATTGATTACCCTTTGACCCTTTACAATTTCCTTTTACTATAAATTGTCTAGTGCTTCAACAAAAATTCGTCCTTATAACATAAAATTATTTTCAGACACAATTCTTGCATGAAATATGATACAGAGTCCTTCCTCGGGTTTAGGGCACACCAACATATTTGGCCTTCCATTTTTGTTTATATAGATAGAAGAAATAGGAATGCGTTATTCCGTCTAAAATCCTTTTCCCCTTCGAACAAAAATCAATTTCGATAGCGCCAACATCAAATGGACTAACAACGCTTAGCTAATTGTAGAACATATGGGAATTCAATTTTCCGCATTTTCCGATTTTTCTCTCCGCTATATTGATCTACGGGAAGAGACGAATACAACAAAATACAGGAGGCTAAAATCGGACCATCCCTTCTTCGGGTTTTCCGCTTACCAACAGATTTCGCCTTACATTTTTATTTATGTAGATGGGATAACCCTACAGATAAACATACAAACGTCCTTGAAATAGGTCATGCCAAATAAAACCGTTTAAAAGGATAGTATAAAAACATATTTTTATGTTTTCGATTTTTTGATTATTCTACATATCCCATATTTACATTTACATTTACACCCAAATCTGGGTGACGGGGCGAAGAAAGTGTTAAGCATTTCCATGGCCATTGCCGATTTTGCTTCAGCACTACGAAGAAATTTCTCAAGAGAGAGGCAATAGGCAAAATCGAAGATGAACCAAAACACGTGTATGAGCAGTTGTCAAAAATTAACTAAACATTGAAAATAGCTTATGCTGACAATTAATAAGTGAGAGACATCAGTACCAACATAATGCCACAAAAAAATCTAGAATCGAATATATGTAACCCGCGTAAATTAGAATGTCGGGATACTTTTTGAACAGACCTCGTACATACTCAGTGTAGTGCGTGCATTGACACTAAGGAAACAATTTTGATTTATCCCGGTACCCATGGGTTTCTATTTTTTTTTCGGTAAGCATAGCGAATCCATTGATATTTTTGCAGGTATGGTTTATCGAGCAGTGTTTCTTGTGTAAATTTGTTAATAACAATATGAGAAACCCAGGGATTGCCAGGTTTCCCTTGTTTTTGTTGGAATATCTACGTTTTAACTATGACTTCCGATGCGTTCCATGCGACCTAAACACACAAATAATATACACTCACCGGAATCACCAAAATATCTATTAAATATGTAATTTGTTAATCCTGTTCCATTCTCGAAAAATATCCTGATATAAAAAGCATGCTAATCACATTAAATAATTCTTTAGTTCTACGTCAAAAATGCGGTCACGTTTTGGACACCATTCTTCTTCAATAAAAAAGTCAAAGGCGATTAGCCTTTAGTTAGTTTGAATTTTCTCTGGGCTCAAAAATGTAGCGAACTATCGGAAGGTTCTGTTCACGAGAATAATATGTATATTCCGAAATGGAGTTACTGCTGATTCGAAAGCTTAATAATTGAACCTCGAAATGCACTAAGACCGCATACTATTCCATATTTTATCTACAAATTCGCTAATCCAATATGTAAATAAGAAAAAAAACAGATGTTACAATATTGAAAAAATATTCACGTTATTATTTAAAAATATATTAATTTTTAATCGAACAGCTTACCACGCGTTACCCATACATTCTAGACAACAATAACTGATGACTACTACTAATGTCCAGATTCAATTAATATTTAATTTCTGTCGCATTGCCGTGCACTCCATTGCAAACCATATGTGTGTAATGCTCCTCTTGAAATTGCGGCTCAGACTTGTTGGTTTGATTTCATGAATTTTAATGAACTCCGTTATTATTAGTTCCTCAGATTTTCCGTTTCAATCATGTGACCACGTCTCACTCATTGCTCAGTTTTGTTCTCGACGTTGATGGTTGATGGTTTCTCGATCTGTTTTCGGTGACGAGCCCCGACCGAAGGGCCGTTGACAGCATGAACATTTGTATTTTCGCGTCTGACCTAAATATTGAGATGAGCGTGAAGGCCGCACGGATTTACCGCACTTTAGTCGTATATTTTCTTGGGAAAATGATTATGAATTTGTCACGTTAACACATGGTCGGGGTTCTGCCAAAACGAACCAAACGACATTTTTTTTCAAAAATTAGTTATTTACACAACTGGATGCAGGAAATAATAAACTATCGACTGTAAACTGACCATTGTAATTCGGGCAATTGACAACAGCTCCAGAACAAAAATTCTGTGTAGCAGACTGTAAGGAAAAATAAATTGCATTCAACCATAACGAACCATAAACCCATAATATGGCATCGGACGATAGTGATCGTGTTCTCCAAAAAGGCAGATCCGAATCTTCAACAGATTTATCTGTTTTGGCCAGCTCCTGGAATCAGATGTCGTCGGGATCTGGTAAGTAAAACAGCTAAAGGGCTGCCATGAAGTGTACAACATCCTCTCCCTGCCGGCTTAAGGAGCGGTAGGGAGAGGATGTTGTAAATACCATATCGGCTATATCTGCCGACACAAAGTGCTTCAGATTCATCTCCTTCGCTGTGGGGTGGAGCTGGCAGTATGAAAAAATCATCAAGTTGCTTGACAGTGCAAAGCAGCGAATCAACAGTTTTGAATCATTTTTGTTGTAGGCTTAATAAACGTAAGATTTAAGGAAAATTTGTTGCATTAAATTATCTTTGGTAGTTGTTTTTAATCGCCATCCGAAATTAGTCCATTTTTTAATGCATACGCTAGCACTAAAATCGATGAAAAATGGATTGGAATTTTCGAGCTTTCCATTCGGTAATTTGAAGAAAATTATAGAATTTGAATCGTGCTTGTCAGGCTTAAATGCTCTGACTGAGCGAGTGATTTTCAGGCGTAGTCAAAATCTAAACCACCGAAAAATCACAACTGAGTTCCGAAAGAAATACAAAAATAATACAGATCAGGTTTAATTGCAAAGACACATGTTAAGAGTTTCACGAAAAAATGAGACTCGCTGAACTATGATTTATGTTCACATAACGTATATACATAACGTTTTGTTTTTTTGAGTCCCGCGTTAGACCTCTGACCATCTGGTCACTTTATGTTAATAGCTAGTCTAACAACAACATAATTTTGTTTTTGTTTTTCATTTTCCTAAAGATCAGGAATGAATCAGGAATTGACGAAGATGTGCGCTTACAGCATGAAAGAGAGTATTATGCTTGACATTCTGTTTGTAACACGTGAGCGATAAAATGATAGATGTGATCAGACAGAGTCAATTAGTGGGAGCCCAAACTTCAAATAAATAATGAAATGCACATGAACGGCTTGACGTCGGTAGAAATGGGGGTTTGTTTTGGCCGCGCATGAATGGGGTTTATTACAATAGTCAGACATCCCTGTTGACAGTTGATTTAAGATGAATGCTGTCCTACAATATTTGGACTCAATTTCGCTACCGTATTTTCTATTCGTACACTTCAAAGTATAGGGTCTTTCAGATTGAACGCTCACGCAACATAGTTTAATAACTTCTACAAAGGTGAAACGATTTTTATTTTAAAAATCGAAAATGAAGTTTATTTTAGGACATTTTCGATGTGACCACCCCTTTTTTCGATAACACGTTTTAAACGGTGAACGAAATTGTTCATGCACAACTCTAACAGTATGACTGTTGCTGTTGAAAATCCGAGTTATTTCTTTCTCAAGTTCCTCCAAGTTTTGTGGCTTATTAACATAGCAACCTTCCTTCACGTACCCCCAGAGGAAGTAATTAACGACGAGAAATGTTGGAATTCTTACCATAAGAGGACAAATTTTCTTTAAGGCTTAAGTTGCTCGAGTAATACGATTTCACTAAAAATTCATCTTGACACTGAAAACCATCCGATCAGACTGAACGAGCAGCCGAATATTATCGTCCCGAAGTGGGGAATGCAGTGTTACCATCGACGGAGCGAAAAAAATTATAGGAGGTTGTGTTCAAGATACGACCGCATTGTAGACGTAGAACTACGCTGTTATTTTATATAAGTCGCTTGTTTATACCTTCGGATTTTATTCTATACTGCTGTGAAATTTTAGAAACAACTGCTTAGTAGAATAATCTGTGATATGTTTTTTCATTGTAGAATCAGTTGACGATAATTGATTGATGATTCATTCTTGCCCTCGCAGAACAATACACTAGCTGATCATTTGTCGCAATTAATTTCATGTCAATGCATTGAAAATTTACGCCGTAGACTATTCCGGTGGCCTTTTTCGCAATTGACATAGACTCGGCTACAGTCGATTATATACATGTTGCACCAGCACCATTATTCCACATCTCATAACTACATCAATATATCTTTGGCACCGCGAGGAAACAACAACAATGACAACACATGCAAGTATCAAATATCATGCTACATGTTATTTAGTATTGCCTCAGTGGAATTGCACCTCTAGGCATCGTTCGTACAACGTAAACCAACCGCCAAACAAGCGTTCACCATAGCACGCATACAGAGCCATATATTGGTGGCTTGAAACTACTAGGAATATAAACACTTCTCATCATTTTGCGTTATTTTCAAAAGAAACGATTCTGTTTATATTACTGGTCTCGAAAAAAGTTGCATTACTTTCTCATGCTCGAGTTAAGCGCAGCTGCCACCCTTAGTGGAGGAAGTTTTTCTACTGGCAAGCGAAACCTAATCACATACAACATTCCAGAACGACATTTACTTTCTTGGTGTATAAACAATCGAAATAAACTCTTTTTGTTGATATCAACAGTAGCATTGCTTTATTATGATCAAGACTAGCGCAATCCTAGTTGAAGGCAGTTTTGCGACTGGCACGCGAACCCAAATAACTTATAATATTCCAGTAAGACATTCAAAATGCTTGGTATTCCCCAAATGATTTTTTGGCGCACAACCTTAATACCTGCTTCGCCATAACGTCTGTTCAATGCATTCATGCAATGTCAAAGGCACCAACGAAGCCCTTATGATGGCGAAAAACAAACAATGTTAACTGCTTGGAAAAAGACTGAATTATGCCACACAGCTTATACTCTGCTGTAACACCTATCGATGCGAATTCGCTGATGAGTTTGTCAAGAGCGACCGCCTTCACCACCAGCGGGGGGAGCTTGATTTTGGTTGCTGCCTGGGTAAAGGCGTTTACATTTCCGACCGACGCGGCGAAGTCGTCTACTTCGCTGTTGTTCGATGCGGTGTCACACTCCCGAAGGATCGGTTCAGTGCGAGCGCTTTTCACTGCACCAACATCGCGTGCTTCACTAGACGACGCTTGCCTCGAAATTTGATTGCCCCTGGCAATGCGTTCGCTTTTTGCAGTACTCGAGCCAGCCTTCCTCTTCTTCTTGCTCATCACACACTACGCGAAGCGTCCAATTTATGACGCGGAAAGAAAAACACACGATACGAATAACGCCAAAAAGGAACTAAAAAAACCACACGACGATATCCAAGTTGGATTACCACTGGTTGGGTCCAATCTTAGATCGAAGCGCAGCGAAAGCAAAGTGAACTGGATTGCTCAACAGTCCGATGCCGAATGAAAGTTTGCCTCAGCGAGATCCACTATTTATACTCTAGGCAAGTATTCCCCTTCATTGTTCTTCTTTTCCTTTGTTCATGAAGACTTTAAATCCTACGATTTCCCCTCCGTTGGTTGTCGATAAGTTGCTCGTTATTGATAGCTTTGTTCGGGAAAGCACTCAAATGGACAGAACAAATGTATGGGAAAATAGAAACACAGTTTTCATGAATTTTAACTATTTACTAACCAGGGGATTCTAATGTATGGCATATTAAACAAATCTTACGGAATTTCCGATTCGGTTAATAGTATGTAAATCGCCAAAATCCGTTCGCGGCAAAAATAGTTATTAACGTTAACTTTATTTCATAAAAACGTGACCTGTTTTCTGATTTGACACCCTTAATGAAAGACGTAGTTCTACGTCAAAATGTTTTTATAAGAAGCTATTCGATTTTTTGCTTGAGCGTATAATTTGAAAGACCCTGTAAGAAGAAGATGAGAACAATGTAACTATCAATGGCGATCGCTATCGTGTAATGATTTTCAATTTTTTATTGCCAAAAATACACGAGCTTAATCTGATTGAAATGTGGTTAGCCACATGACACGCTCTTCGTGCGTCGGATTGGCTGCGTTCGTTTTTTACAATAGTTTCGTCATTTTCATGTGAGGACAGTAGTGTTTACTGTTTATTTCCAAAATGCGAGAATTGTTACCGAAATGCTGCGAAAGAGTCGTGCACAAATCAGGTACTGAACGAGGATTGTCGCTGGGGAAATTGCCGAAAAAAGAAGGACTAAACGTCAAAGCACCAGGAAAGGCCGGAAACGTGGTCCAGAAAGTCCGGAAATTGACAAAAAAGAGAAGTTTTTTTTTAACCAAAAACATGACAAAAAATATGTGATGTAGCAAGCAATATGCGAGTGTGGTTGATTTTTTCAGCCGTTCGCGACTTTTACATTCACAACTGCTACTATGAACACCTCAAATATACATTATGGAATACGTCCATAGGGGATTATGGGCAGCAATTTGTCAACTTACAGGTTCAGTAGCATGTTGACCTGATTTCGTATTCTGTCATTACGCAATTCTGAAAGGGTTTAAAGATAATGAGACAATGAGGTACCCAAACACACGAATCCTCCAAATGGTCCGGAAATACCCATCGAAACGTTTTGGGCATTAGTGAAGGCAAATCCTAGGAAACATGTTAACAGTGAAAAAAAAATCAAAAAAAGACTGGTTGAAATTGGCCATTTCCTTTAGAAAAACAACTTGGCGAGCTGGATACCGCGAGTCCACGAATGCACATGATTCGATTAACGTTTTTGCTGGAAGGTCACATATGTTTGTAATCTTTTCTGCGTGTTCGTTCGAAGCTTGCTTAACTCTGAGAGGAATTCTAAAATTTAGTCGGACAATTGGTCTTCCTTTTGAGAGTGGTGCTAAAGTCACCTGATTTAATTACTCTCGCTTGTCGGGACTACGAACGGTTACAATGGACCAAACCACGAATTATCCGTTGAAATGTTAAATTTTAGCCACTGACGGGCCTCAGTCAATGCACGTCGACACATACACATACATAAACACACATGCGCATACAAACAGCTAGAAGATCAACACCAACTTCATCGGAGCATTCAAAAAACGGTTAGTTTCCGAATTTCCAGATTTATAGAATAATATCTCGGAATAACGATATAGTTTCAAAACATTATTCCGGAAATTCGGTGTTCCAGAAAACAGTTAAGTGCATTAACGCCTTGTTTGAACTGTTGCGAAAGTGAAGTGAAGAGTTCCGGCATTCCGTAGTGTCAACAGATTTGAAATCGGTGAAATAATCATAAACACTTAGTTTGGGGGGGGGGGGGGTACTCAATCGCGTAAAGGTGAAAATAAATGGAAGCATTCTGCTTCAACCATCTCTTCAATACAAAACAAAAAAATTCAATCCAAGTTTTGTTTGAACTTGTTTGTAGATGTCACCGATTGCTAGTTTCCTGCTTTGATGAAAATTGGTATTTCATGGTTTGAAATCCGAAAAGATATGTCAAAACATGAGAAAATTATGACTGGGAAATTTCCTGATCAATAAGGGAAGTGATAGAATCGGTAAATGGATATTTCGAGACCACTGAAATCCACTAGAACAACTAAAATCTAATCAATGAGAAAATGTTTAGCGAAGTGTGTTGAACTAAACGAAGTTAACTTCCGTGAAAATTATCTCTTCAATATTATACGCAAACAAAATATTAATATTCGTCAACACACACCCTCATAAGGTAGCACAAACAGTTGGTAATGGCATAACCCTTCAAGATATCTCATTTGTTTTCTGAGGGCAAATTAGATGCCTCGAAACGTATGAGTTTTAATTATGAGAATCATGAATAAATTTGGATGAAAGGATGTTTTTATAGTGAAATAAATCCCCAAAATTAGAAATTTAAAATTGACAAGAACCTAGAAAACTCATAAACGTAAATATATGGAATGACATACATTTTTGGAAGAATTATAAATACCCTCCGACTATAAGCATATCAAATCTACAACTGAAGCTGAATAACGATATAGGAAAACATTCATATTCATAATAATATTTCATGCACACTGAATATTAATATGTATAGCACGGCCCAGCATAAGTATTATAATTGGATAGATATTTCTGTGTCTAACCAGAAACTTTTATTGCAAGCCAGTATGCAAGCAAATACTATTTCAAATGGACCAACTTTCACGGGCTGTTTCGAAACTAACGATCCCGCAAACGATGGTCTTCAATCGAGCACCGAAAGCCGTTGCATGCCGCCACAAGTTACTGGAACTAGTAACGATTCGACATGCAAAGCGTTAAACACAACAAAATTAACCGGCCGAGTAGCGATAGAATCGTTCTTACCTTCCACCGCAATGAACACCGCCGCTCCTGCCACACTGTATAGGAACAGCATTGCGAACAGGAAGAAATGGGTGAACCACTTCCGTGACCACTTGGTAATTTTCGTGTACAACCAGAACACGGATTTTTCGCCAACTCCCAGGCCCGACTTGGCGGTGTTCATTGTGAAATCCCTAAATCCTTCGAACTGCTTGAAGACGAATTCGCCTGCTTTGGCCGGATACATGGAGTAGTAGTCGGCGTAGTCCGGAGCCGGAACGACTCCATCGTTCACAATGGAAATTCGTGATGGACTGGAAGGGGGTGGTGGTTGGTACAGCGGATTATGGTGCTGTTGCTGATACTGTTGAAAGTAATGCGCCGGCGAGTACTGAGCTGTATGCAGTGGCGTCATGTAGACTGGCGGGATGGTAATGTTGATTTTGGGTCTCGGTGGAGAGCCCGGAGACGAATCTGGCTGAGTCATGATTAAGGTTTCTCAGGTCAATCGAACCGATAATGACAAAACTTTTTTTTTGAAATCACAGAAAACGGTGTGCCTTTTGTCGAACTTATTCCAATGCTCACATTTCACTTTGCAGGATTTTTTTCACTACGCACTGAAAATTCTCCTTTTTCTATATTTAAAACACTTTCGGGTTGTCACGAACCATCACAAGCGACGAATTGCACTGAAGTCTCCAGCATTCTCAGAAAAACATTTTCTCGCCCAGCTAGTGGACCGCTGCTACAGCATCATTATTTTCTTTACCAGTTCGGTGAGTTAAAATCTAACGCGAATGACCGAGAAGACACTTGGAAGCGATAATTTTTTCGCTTATTGCTATGTGACACTGACAGAGGAAAGACTTTTCATTCACGCGTCGGCATTCATGCCGAGAAAGAAGGGTGATTCCCTTTTCCTAATCCCTTCTAAATGAGCACACAAGCTTGTTATTTCTTCTTTCAAACTTCGAAACACGTGACCTTGAATCCGTTTATCCTCGGGATGCAAAAAATGAATTGTGGCGCAAATGGCTTAATTTGGTTTAAATAATTAACAATTTGAACTCTTCGCGAGAATGAAAAAAACACAAGCACAAATTCTCCTAATTGACCGCTTTATTTTACAACTTGGCGTTGATCCTGCGAGGAAATTTGATGTTCACTCGAAGCCGGTTCGAATTGTACTGAGAGCTGTACATCTGTAGTGCGAGAGAAGCGAAAGAAGCGTGCAATATTTTTGTTTTGGATTCTTACATTAGCACAACGGTTTTTGTTTTCTCCTTTCATCCCATGTCCGAATGGCTGAGGGGTTTTCCTTTTTCACCCCAGGACATCTCCGCTCTACATAGCACAACAAACGAACTATGGTTTCACTTTCTGCGCATAGGTGAGATGTATGTCTTCCTTTGTGCACAGTCAGCAACTCTTTGAAGGCTCGTCTGCATAGGATTGAATGAATATTCTGAACTCAATAAGATGAAGCGAATGATACTGTAGATTTATTTGATTCAAGGATTTAGGAGTATTCAGAAGCGAAGGAATCGACAAAAAACTAATTATTTAGGTTTTACTAGGTTTTCCAATAAAAATGTTGTAATTTCTTATACTTAACAATAATAAAGTTTACATTCTAACAAAGTACGAGAGAAAAAAATCAAACATACTATTTAAATTTAAGAAGTTTAGTGTTGTCGAAAAGAAAAATGTATTCATTTTCAAGAATGCACCATGTTCATAAGAAATATTTTGCGTATTTTCCGGTTGAATTTAGGACTGTACCAATATCAGTTGATATTGGCACGAAAGCCTGACCAACAATCCGCTAGGGGTATCCAGATATTCCAGAATAATGTTTGTGAGCGAGACACATTTCTGGTTGACCGGGTAGGTAAACAAACAAAACGCGAGTTACTGAAGTGTCTCAAAGTAACTCTCAAGTTGCACATTAATTTTCACACTTTTGAATGTAAATTCATCATTGGCGCTCATTATGAGTATCTTGTTCAAGAATGCATGCAACGGTCTATATAGTTACTGCCATCGACGAACGCACTAACTTGAGACTTCGCAGGTAAAATTGACCAGAAAGTTCGGAGGGGACAGCAAAGCGTAATCGAGCGTCATCATCAACTTCTGAAAATTTATTATTTATTCATCATAATTTACCACTGGGTTCATAAATCAATGTTATGAGTAAGTATTAATTTTATTTTTAAAAAATCTGCCATTTCAGTAATCAAACCTTATTTTAGTTATGGTTTAATGATTTTTTATGCTATGCTAGCTAGCTAATAAGCTATTTTGCTACGATTTATGTTGTGTTAATAAGAAATTATAGATTTTTTCCGATATCCGGCCGAATAGCAAATATTGGCCGGAAAGGCCGGATATCCGTTTCATCTCTAGTATCAATGTTTATTTTACAGTTTCTATGTTTGGCTTATTTTACCTCCAAAGGGAAATTCCTCTGAATTTTGTTCTTGAAGCATGTTCAAAGTTATGCAAAAAGTTCAAAAATGCCATAATAATACCAAGTGGAAAGACCGCTCAAAAATATCAGGTGGAAGGCACGCGTATTTCATAACGAAAATTGTTGTAAACTTTAATACAAAACATTCGGTACATTGCTTTTCCACAAGTTCCTTTTTATTAAAAGATAATGAAATAAACTCAGGTAAAAGTAACACGAATCGATAAACATATTTCCTGGAATGTTCCAAGTAATTCAAAGTACCGATCGGCGTCACTGTTTAAGTTTGTGAAATGTTCATTCAGTACAAATTCAACCGTGTATCGATATGCGTCGAAAGTTTCCAGAACTATATTGATTCAACTTAATTGAGATCCAAAATGAAAAATGGACGTGTAACATTTGCTTTAATAAGTTCAAATGTTTAAAAAATGTGAGCTTCATGGTAACCATTTCAATCTACATTTGGCATCGCATAAAAACAACAAAAATATATGCACCTGATGGTGAAATACACAAGTGCTCTCTACCAGACGGCATGAAAATCAACACTTTGTGTCATTTCATCGAGTTTCATCTTTGATTTGATTGTATAAAAATAGTTTTTCGCTGATGCAGTGGCTCGTTATTGACGGTAGGGTTTGAAAAGCGCCTTTAACCAGTGATTCTCAAACTATTTCTTTATATATATATAGGCATTGAATTCAGTAAATTTCAAATTTGTTAATCATTATCAATACAAATTACAACAATAATACATTCTACTACAATGTTAGTCATTCTATAACAAGTTGTTTCAAGTAGCACACTTCACACAGTATCTTGAAAGTTTCAAATAACAATGTTCGCGACCGATTGTATAAATTAAAGGCGCTGGAGTGATTTCACTTGAATCATATGAATGTTATGGTTGAGAGAACTTTTATTTGTTTTTATTCGCCATCGTCAATAAAGGGTGTCATTATTAAAAATTGGTCGGCTTAAACTTGACCAATTTCTTTTGATCATGCATTCAAAAAAGGTAGAAAAGTAGTGCCAACGACACGATCGCATTGTTGTCGTAAGGCCACGAAATTTCTATGTCTACTTAGATGTTATTTAGGGATAAAATGATATTTTAAAACAAATTCTTTAGATGTCATCCTTGTTTGGTGGTTCTGAAAAAAGGCAGATGTTTTGCGTCGTTTTGAAACGACTGAGGATGGTTCATTTAATCGTCTTGCCCGCGCGATATCAAAACACAAACTGGCTATATATCGCATTTCTCTCTTGCAACTTGAGCTACTACCTGCAAAATCTCTACTATAAAATAGAACTTATTACATGTCGAGCATATGATTGCTCCATCGGCTGTTGGAATTTGTGCGAAATGTTCATGTTGAACATTTAATTCTACTCTAGAGGTTTCAAAGTTCATTCGCCTCTAAAATAGAGGCTTTTGTTGAGTATAAATTTTCCCGAAAAGATATAAAGAATTTAAATTTTTTGAGGCCATTCGCTTCCAATTTAAGGAAAACTAAAATCGCTTACAAATTAAGGAAACTTGCAAGCATTGAGGAAGGTCATTTGGAAAGAGAGAAGCTGTTGGGATTCAGGACGTGGGATTGAAAGAGGACATAATATTGCATTGGGAACTTTACGTGAACAAGTGTCTGAAAAACGTCTGTTGCCTTTCCTGAAGCAACACGATTGTTCAGTGTAACTTTGGCCGGATCCTGTCATTATGGGACAAAAGCTATAGAGTGATATGCCGCCAACAACGTGTAGCTGGTGCCTTGGGTGCCAATGAATGTATGGAAAATAATCGACCCTAAAACTTCAAAAAGTTACCCTATACAAAATGTTCACCACCTCGAAAAAACACCCTATGCCGAATTTCAGCTCAATCGGACTTAAGGGAGAGTGTCGCAAAGCCCATTTCCCCCCTTCCCCTTGAGTGATTTTTCGATTTTCAAAAACCTCAAACTTTGACCGCTTAAGTCCGATTGAGCTGAAATTCGGCATAGGGTGTTTTTTCGAGGTGGTGAACATTTTTTATAGAGTAACTTTTTGAAACTCGGGTAGACCATTTTTATTGGCACTCTACTTGTGCCCAAAGATAAACACCCAGACCGGAATTGAACGTAGATACGGGAATGTTACACAAAAGCGGTGGCGTCGAGTGAAGCTCTCGCACTCGGTGCGGAAATGTCTGGTCGCATCCCTCATCCTTCGGGTTTTTTTTCATGGTGTGGTAAAAAGGTAAATAGTGTTGGTTTTTCCAATCGAAAATATGATCTTGGTTCGTCCACTTTTTTGAATGCTCTAGTTCAGCACGCCTGTGTCAAATCAGGTATTCCCATTCCCATTTTCCCATATATTTATTCCGCCAATTTGGGCGCTTATCAAACCCTACCGTCGATAACGAGCCACTACATCAGCGGAAAACTATTTCTATATAATCTAATCCAAGATGAAACTTGATGAAATGCTACAAAGCGTCGGTTTTCATGTCGTCTGGTGGAGAGCACTTGTATATTTCACCATCGAATGCATATTTTGATGTTGTTGTTTTTATGCGTTGCCAAATTTAGATTGAAAATTCAAAACGATCGGCTGATTTACATGTCAATAATTGGCAACCTTGCCATTTAGGCTCCTTCTTCTTCTTCAATGGCACTAACGTTCCTAGAGGAACTTCGCCGTCTCAACGTAGTATTACTTGCGTCATTTTTATTAGTACTTAGTTGAGATTTATATGCCAAATAACACG
Organism: Toxorhynchites rutilus septentrionalis; assembly: GCF_029784135.1. Classification (NCBI taxonomy): domain Eukaryota; kingdom Metazoa; phylum Arthropoda; class Insecta; order Diptera; family Culicidae; genus Toxorhynchites; species Toxorhynchites rutilus. Next base: position 152,281,358 of record NC_073745.1, read on the forward strand.
CCTTGAATGCATTCTGAATGGCAAGCTCTAGAAAACGCGTGATCACAGTGCAAGTCGGAGGAAATTTCTTTGACGAAACGTTTAGGCTAATAACCTTGAAAATTCGTGTTGGAATACTATTTACCAAATTCTGCTGAATGGATTTCTCCATATTTTTCCTTTTTTCGGAAATTGCGACCTTGAGCTCTTCAATCGTGGTGTGCCGTTTTCCCTCAGTGTAGATTCTGCGTACAAGGATTCGCCCTAAGATTTTCAACAGGATTCAAGTCTGGAGAGCGAGTCGGCCAGTCCAAAAATTAAGTTTTTGGTCCTTAATCCGTTGCTTAGTATACTTGCTGGTATGGATAGTTGTTAGAATGTGAATTTTTTTGTGACGATATCCATGCAAAAACGGTAGGAGAGAGGATTCCTGAACATGTGTATAATCCTTGAATGATGTGAAAGCTATCTTGAGCTTTCCGGTTGCACAGAATCCCACCCAAACCATGCACGAGCCTCCACCAAAATTCCTGGTTGAAAAATACTGTTCCTTCTTCCGTAAATCACGCTAGTACCCGTTGAAACCGTCATCCATCCAAATTGACCTTTTTTTCGTCAATGAAAATAGCCTATACATTGAAGAACTTTTCGTTATGGTATACAGCAAAATGCAAATTTACGTGGAGCTCTTTCCTTCTTACCGTGTCATTGAGGATTCGCCAAATAATTGAGCACTACTGGATGGGATTGAACAATCCGACGTGCAATTTCTCTGATATTAACATTTTCTTGGTGAAATGCATCGATTTCTCTTTCTTCTCTCTCCGTGAGCACTTTTCCCTTCGGCATTCACCAGATTTATTAATCAAAACAACTAAAACAACGGAAAATGTAACTGGTCTTATAGAAACTTGACAGTTGAAAAATACGAAAACATTCGTTTACGCTCAGCGCTTGCACACACACATATGAAAATCATGCAGTGTATGGTAGTCACCAATACCTACAGACTAGAATATAAATTGAAGCATTGGTTGTTTACAATGACACAAAGCAGCAAGATCATCACCTGGTCTTATAGAAATTGGACAGAGTGTATTAATTGATGCAAGTTCTTTGGTGGATCACACCATTGAGGAACTATGTGGATCCTTTGGCTGAAGGAGACCTCGGGTTGATAGCTCAGGATTATACACGGAAATTGGAGAATTAAACACTTGGAAAGAAACACTTAGGAATACTTCTAAAAACACGGATGGTTTGTACGATGTTCCACATTCGAACGTTGGAATAGAAATGGAAATATTTTTATAGATAATTTTGTACGCTTCACTCATTTGTTCGTATGAGTTTCATTTTATGCTATACGTCAAAATATGGTGCTGTCTGTAGTTGTGTCTTGCACCACACATTGCATTTCTATTGAGCGCGAGTGGATTGGATAGGGATAAGGATGGGGAAGGAAAAGGATAGTTGGTTTCCTGGATACTTGCTCCTCTTTCGCGCTGTCGGTCGCGAACACTGTTATTTGAAACTTTCAAGATACTGTGTGAAGTGTGCTACTTGAAACAACTTGTTATAGAATGTATAGAATTGTAGTAGAATGTATTATTGTTGAAATTTGTATTGATAATGATTAACAAATTTGAAATTTACTGAATTCAATGCCTATTTATTGATGATATATATATATATATATATATATATATATATATATATATATATATATATATATATATATATATATATATATATATATATATAAGTTACATATCAGTGGATAATGGATAAGTTTTTAAAAAACAAACACAATTTATGACCGATCACTAGTAACGACTAAAACAGACTGATTTATTCCTTCCAATAAACATTCAAGCAAAGCTTAAGTCCCTGACTCTATTTCCCTATATCAGCAAATTCCATTACGTTTGGGCTGTCGCGTCGTCGGACTTCGCAGGAAGGTGTTCGGTTCAGGTGACTGTTAGCGTTGCAATTCATGTGCTATGTGCAGGTATGCTGTTGTTGCAGTTCTCGCTGATGGCCGTGGGATTTTGTCGGTTGCTACGTCGTAGTGCTGACCAATGATGATAACGTTGTTGCTAGTTCTTCTTGTTGTTGTTGTAACGTCTTCAGCCGTTGGATTGGGTCGGCTTCGCTGATAACTTCTCCCTCCCTAAGTGAGGAACGTCCCGTTCCGATATCGGATGATTTTGATGAGAATTTGTTATAGATCATAAAACATATTCCAAGGATGCAGGTAATTTGTATGAAGGATAATCCACCAAATAGGCTCCAGAATTTGAAGTTGGAGTTGCTTTGTTTCAGGTACACGTGGTCCAGTTTAATTCTATTGATGACGGTTTCGTTGTTAATTTTCTCTATTTCGTAAATCTTACGCATTTTCCAGTTTATTATGAGATTGTGGAATGCTGTTTGAATAACGTCCGCTTCGCTTATTAGCTCATTATTGCTGAAGTGTTGATTGTTGAAAATTATAGTACAATTTTCAAATGAAATAAGAAAATTTCCAAGCAGGGTTCTATTGTCTGGTCCACATGTTGAATGAAGAACATGATTTTTCGCGTTGGTGATCAAAATGGAATTCTCTGTGATTAGGCTTTGTGTAGTGCTATTTTCCTCAACTGAAACGCACTCTGCTTGCTTCCCGTTGATTAGTGAGTTCAAACATTTATCGTATAAATTGCTGAGAAAAGATGATTTCTGGACAAAGTCCTCAGGTTTCGATGTTGTGTAGAGATTGTTGCCTCTTCTAATCACGTGTGCTGGATATTGATACAGAATACTATTGTTGTTAACCAATGGATAAAGTCTCAAAATGTTCGACGTAGTGTTTTCCAATTGCGGTACGTTAAGCATGTATAAAAGGATGTCATCTTTCAATACCAATTTCGGAATGACAAATTGGAGAGCCTCGTCTGGGTAGTCAGCTGCGACGCCTTGGTTCTGTAATAATGTTTTGATGGTATTCAATTCACGTAAAGACAGGATTTTGTTGCTGACAAGCGAGCTTTTAGATAGCGTTACTGCATCTTGTATATTATCGAGAAGGTGATTTATGTTGTCGATGTTCAATATAGTCGTTATAGTTTCGACCTCGTTCGAAATTGTTTTGTTGGTGAGTGAATTTTCCACGATTTTGTTAATGGTATCGGTTAAGTGTGAAATTCTCTGGTTTATCTGTATGTTGACTTTAAGCTGTTCGTTATTTTGGTCAATCAGTTCGTTCATTGTGAGATTGACTATCCTCAGGTCTTCGGCGTCGGGGGTTCCTGCGATGAATTTGATGGCCGTTCCGATGAAGTCCCATCGTCTACTCCTATGCTTTTTAGGTTTCAGTCCGTAAAAGGTAGTGTACAATTGTTGAATTTTTGATTTTACAATATGAGTAAGCGGATTGGTAATTTCTAGTCTTTTATAAGTAATGCTGGTTAATGTTTCTATCATGTTCTCGATTATCGTCATATTTATGGGGTGTATAACTTTGATAGTTCCTATTTGTATTTTACATTCTTTTTCCTTGATCAATAACAAGGGGTTATCATGTAGATTTTCGATTGCTAAGTGATGTGCGGTGGTTACTGCGAGAAACATCAGTATGTACAACATTTTCTGGAATTAACGGATAATTTTTCAAAATTAACATTACATTTCTAAGTGTTATTATTGATGAGAGATTCTCAGTCAGACGATAGTTGGCATAATTTAGCTAGATTTTCTTTTCCTTTTTATGTTGGATTTGTGAATTTTGATGTTCCTTCTGTCAACTATTGTTTTCCTATTATTATACCGGACAACTTGCTTTTTGAACCTTTTCTTTCTTTTGTTCGGTATTCCCGCAACTCGATTATAGATTTGATCTCCTGCTTCAAGATTTGGTTCTGTTGTCCTCTTGGTGTTGTGCGAATCTATGACCCTTTTCTGATAAGATTCTAATTTTTGGACTACTTCGTCGAAGATCTGGTTTCTGTTTTCCAGTATTGTATCAAGGTTCAAGGGTCTTTCTTCTCCCTCTTTTATACCGAAAAATACTTCTATCGGTTTTAATTTTGTTGACGTATGGATGGTCGTATTATACAGGGCGGTAGCTATTCTGTATATTTCTTTATTTAATAAGTCTGGGTATTTATCTTTTATACATCTAAAAATTTCGCTTAGAGTCGAATGAAACCGTTCAACGATTCCATTCGTCTCACTGTGATCGGACGGGGTGTGATAAATTTTCACATCAAGTCTTTGTAATAGACCGCGGACTTCAATTGATTTGAAGGCGACTTCGTTGTCGCAGACGATCATCTTTGGGGTTCCGAAAGTGGTTATGAGTTTTGTGATACCTCTCTTTACGTCAGGGATGGAACGGGATTTTATCGGAATGAGAATAGCATAACGAGATAATTTGTCGACCGCGGAAATGAAAAGGTTCGGAGAGGATATGAAAATGTCTATGTGTAGGATATCCAGTGGTTTTCCGGGAATAGGGGTGTATGCATACTTTATTTTATACGGTGCCCTTTCATACTTACTCTCCAAGCACGTTTCACAGAGGTTAATGAACCTCTGTACCTTCTGCTTGATCCTTGGAAAGTAGAACTCCTTTCGAATGACCTCATTGTTCTCGTTCGCTCCTCTGTGTGCGCGTTCGTGGACCCTCTCTACAATTGCGTCTTGATCTTCTTCTGAAGTGACGTCCTGCAACATAGACTGCGTTAGGATTATTTTGAACAATTTAGCGCGGGAAAAATGGTTCCTGTAGGTTATTTGCAAGGTGTTAATCCATTCTTCCGGGCAAATAATGCAATTTACCCGAGAAGGATGCATGTAGTCGCGAAAAATTCTCATCGCTATTGGTACACCAAAAGTGGCACGTGTTAGTGTGCGTCTTTTCGTACCTGGAAAAATTGTCTCGTAGACTTCATCATTGTGGTCACCTCTTTTAATAACGATTTGGTTTTTGAAGGAGTTTATTGGCGTTTCCGTCATCTTTATCAAACCTCCATTATCAGAGTCCGCAGAATGCACAGTTTCAGCATCCGATGAGGATTCTGTTTCGTTGATGTTTACTTCCTGACTAATTCGGGACAACCCGTCGGCTACAACATTTTGTTTGCCGGGACGGTATTGAATCTCGTAATCGTATTCTTCCAAACGAAGTTTCATTCTTATGAGCCTGTCATTTGGAGTTTTAAGGTTTAAGGCGTATGTCAATGGTTTGTGATCCGTGAACAATGTAAACTTCCGACCATACAAATATGGCCTAAAATACTTACACGCCCAGTCGATTGCAAGGAGTTCCTTCTCAATAGCTGAGTAATTCTCCTCGGTTTTCGTCAAGGTACGTGAAGCAAACGCAATGGGTTTGTCTTGTCCAATAGGGCCCTGGGACAAAACCGCTCCTAATGCGTGACTCGATGCGTCCGTAGTGAGGACGAAGCGCTTCGAGAAGTCCGGGTATTGTAGCACATGGCTACTAGTTAAAATGTTTCTGCAGCGGTTGAAGGCGGAAACGAACTCGTGGGTGTGTTCGATTTTTTCGCCTTTTCGTAGCTGCTGTGTCATAGGTTTCGCAATTTTTGCAAAATCCTTGACAAACTTGCGATAATATCCGATCACTCCAAGGAATCCTTTTAACTCCTTTTCGTTTTTCGGTATCGGCCAATCTTGAATTGCCTGGATTTTTTCGGGGTTGGGTTTAACTCCTTCGGGAGTAACCACGTGTCCCAAAAACGCGACCTCCTTCTGGAGAAATTCGCATTTGTCAATTTGAATTTTCATGTTAAACTCTCTTAGAGTTTCCAAAATCAGTTTGATATTGATCAAATGTTCCTGCAAACTAGTCGAAAAGATGATTATGTCATCCATGTAGACTAAGCAGCGTACACCGATGTGTTTTCGGAGAATATTGTCCATAACCCGCTGGAAGGTCGCGGGCGCGTTTTTCAATCCGAAAGGCATTCGTATAAATTCATAATGACCACCATCGACACTGAAAGCTGTTTTTTGAACGTCTTTCTTGTCGATTTCAATCTGGTGGAACCCCGAGGCTAAGTCAAGGGTTGAAAAATACTGGCATTTTCCAAGTTTGTCCAGTATATCTGTTATATTTGGGATCGGATACCGATCGTCTACCGTTTTGCTATTGAGCTTACGGTAATCGATTACCAATCTCCACTTTCGTTGACCGGAAGCATCAAGCTTCTTTGGTACAACCCATATCGGTGAACTGTAAGGACTGTCCGAAGGTCGGATGATCCCTTGGTTCAACATTTTAGTTACCTGTTGCTGAACTTCCTCTCTGTGACAGAAAGGGTAGCGGTAGGTTTTCGAATAAACCGGAATCTCGTCTTTGGTATTTATACGATGTTGAATGGCATTAGTGAATGTCAATTTTTCATCATCGCAAAAAAACACATCTTGAAATTGTTTGAGGATTTTAGAAAGTTTTGATTTTTCCTCATTATTTAAATTTTCGAGTTTCGCCTTGACAGTGGGAAGTTTTCCATTTTCTGAACTCGTTAATCTAGGGGAAATCGTTTCAAAATTATTGATCTCTACACTGAGGGTATCGCATAAATCAATTTCCCTTGCGCAATTATTGAAATTATGAATTGAAACCTCCGCCTTATGGTTTCTGCTATTGTATATTCCTGCTATTATGCTGACCTTTGAGATTAATTCAATCTCTTCTTCTAGAAAAAAGTCTCCGTTTGGGATGGAAGTTGCTATGCTTATTCTCTTTGTTTCGTTAGCATTAATCTGTATGGAATCTGGGTATTTCTTTTTCATGGGTACTATTATATTACCAATTTTCAAGATGTCGTTGGCAGTGTCTATTACAGCGTTCATGGATCGCAGGGTTTCGTAACCTATTAGTCCGTGGAAGTAAGTGTGGAAGTCGAACAGGTAAAATTTTTCAAATGGAAGTGAACTATCGTAAGATTTTAAAGGGTTAAATAAGGTATATTTATTTATTTGATGTTTTCCGCTTATATTTTGAATTATTTGTGTAGGACCTAATTTTATAATTTTGTCGGGTACCAGTTGCGGTGAGACATAATTTTTATTTGCTCCGGTGTCTATTAAAAAGCGAAGCGTTCCAAATTTTGTTTTTGTCATCTCTATGTATGGTAGACAATTGTTAATCAATCGTTTTGGTGACGACTCTCGACTACTTGAAAATTTAAATTTTCATCTTCCATTTCGCATCCTGGATTTTCTTCATGTGCATTTACTTCTCGATACTCGTCATTAGGCATGTCTTCATATTGTGCATTATATTGGGGATCGTACTGGGCGTCCTCGTGATAATTGAGAGAATTACCTACATTGTGACTATTTTGTTTAGTTTGATGGGACGTGGCTTCTTGTTTAATTTGAGGCCTAAAAGGTGGTTGGGGAGTAAAACGATTTCCGTTTGGGTGTATAAAACGGTTACCGTTTTGTGGGACGAATCGGTTACTCTGATATGGTGTGTTTTGGGAAGGGTGGTATTGGAAATTCTGGAATGGTTGCCTTTGAATTGGGGAAAAATGTCCCCGAGGTTGTGGATTTTGCGTTTGCATAGGGTTGGAATAGAGGAATGATGGTTTGCGATATGGCTGCGTGAATGGTTTCGGTGGTGGAGCAGCTAATTTGGGGAATTTCTCTTTCCTTCGTTGGATAGCGTTATGTTGATCTAACGCCCCTTGGAAGGCCATTACTAATGAGGTTGGACGAGCTGTTCTTGTTAGCGTGGAAAATGGTTCATTGAGTCCATCCACAAATGAATTGAGGATCATATCCTCATAATTTTTTGTCAATACCTTGACACAGGTTTTCAGTTCGCTGTCTAAAAGAAGTTTTGCAGTGATATCAGAGAGTAATTCTCTGCACTCGTTATAATATTCTGTAAGGGTTTTGTTATTTTGTCTTAAATAAGAAATCTGTGTCACAAGAGTACACAAATCTCTTTTATCGCCAAAGTACTCTATCAATACTTGTTTAATTTCATCCCATGTATCGGGATTATTGCGCGAAGCTAATGCGTCGCTTGCTTCTTGTGTAATCTTGTCTCGTATGATTCCGGTCCATAGTTTCATTATTTGATTAATATCTGTTCCCGCAGGTAAAGTTTTCTTTGCGAACTCAAGTTTTCCCTCCACGGAATTTATCCATGTGGAGAGGCTTTTCTTATCTTTACTGTCACCTCTATAGGTGGCGATCATTTTGATCGCATCCGGTATGCGGAATGCGTCGTAATTATTTGTTGCTGCTGTCGCGCTAGGCGCGGGCAACGTGTTAACATTGTTTCCTCCCGAGGATCGGGTTTCCTCGAGGGCCGCGATTTTCAGCCGCTGCTGCTCTAATTGAGCGCTTAGCTGTTCGATGAGGGTTTCTAATTCTGCTGTCATTTTCCTAGTTTTCATGCGGGACTTGTTCAAAAAATAATCACTTGTTCACTATGCTTTAATGTTATTTTCACTTTGTTATATAGTTAATATTATTTGGGAAGGGTGTTAGATTGTTAGTTGGCGTACCGATGCCAGGTAGCCAGAAAGTAGAAAGGGGTAAATTAAATTAATAAAAGGGTTTACTCACCTGAGTGAATGGTGGAAGCGCCGGATCGTTGCAAGGCGGCCGCCGAGTTGCACTCAATTATTTTGGTAAGCCGCCAAAATCGGGTACCGGATGAATCACTAAGAGTATTCTTCACAGATCCTTGATATGCCATCAAGGATGGTTTCTTCCCGGAGTCACTCGCGACACTTTACAACCTTGACACTGATCCTACCGACTGCGCCAGTTACATATCAGTGGATAATGGATAAGTTTTTAAAAAACAAACACAATTTATGACCGATCACTAGTAACGACTAAAACAGACTGATTTATTCCTTCCAATAAACATTCAAGCAAAGCTTAAGTCCCTGACTCTATTTCCCTATATCAGCAAATTCCATTACGTTTGGGCTGTCGCGTCGTCGGACTTCGCAGGAAGGTGTTCGGTTCAGGTGACTGTTAGCGTTGCAATTCATGTGCTATGTGCAGGTATGCTGTTGTTGCAGTTCTCGCTGATGGCCGTGGGATTTTGTCGGTTGCTACGTCGTAGTGCTGACCAATGATGATAACGTTGTTGCTAGTTCTTCTTGTTGTTGTTGTAACGTCTTCAGCCGTTGGATTGGGTCGGCTTCGCTGATAACTTATATATATATATATATATATATATATATATATATATATATATATATATATATATATATATATAGTATATATTCCTAAGTATTCCTAAGTGTTTCTTTCCAAGTGTTTAATTCTCCAATTTCCGTGTATAATCCTGAGCTATCAACCCGAGGTCTCCTTCAGCCAAAGGATCCACATAGTTCCTCAATGGTGTGATCCACCAAAGAACTTGCATCAATTAATACACTCTGTCCAATTTCTATAAGACCAGGTGATGATCTTGCTGCTTTGTGTCATTGTAAACAACCAATGCTTCAATTTATATTCTAGTCTGTAGGTATTGGTGACTACCATACACTGCATGATTTTCATATGTGTGTGTGCAAGCGCTGAGCGTAAACGAATGTTTTCGTATTTTTCAACTGTCAAGTTTCTATAAGACCAGTTACATTTTCCGTTGTTTTAGTTGTTTTGATTAATAAATCTGGTGAATGCCGAAGGGAAAAGTGCTCACGGAGAGAGAAGAAAGAGAAATCGATGCATTTCACCAAGAAAATGTTAATATCAGAGAAATTGCACGTCGGATTGTTCAATCCCATCCAGTAGTGCTCAATTATTTGGCGAATCCTCAATGACACGGTAAGAAGGAAAGAGCTCCACGTAAATTTGCATTTTGCTGTATACCATAACGAAAAGTTCTTCAATGTATAGGCTATTTTCATTGACGAAAAAAAGGTCAATTTGGATGGATGACGGTTTCAACGGGTACTAGCGTGATTTACGGAAGAAGGAACAGTATTTTTCAACCAGGAATTTTGGTGGAGGCTCGTGCATGGTTTGGGTGGGATTCTGTGCAACCGGAAAGCTCAAGATAGCTTTCACATCATTCAAGGATTATACACATGTTCAGGAATCCTCTCTCCTACCGTTTTTGCATGGATATCGTCACAAAAAAATCACATTCTAACAACTATCCATACCAGCAAGTATACTAAGCAACGGATTAAGGACCAAAAACTTAATTTTTAGACTGGCCGACTCGCTCTCCAGACTTGAATCCTGTTGAAAATCTTAGGGCGAATCCTTGTACGCAGAATCTACACTGAGGGAAAACGGCACACCACGATTGAAGAGCTCAAGGTCGCAATTTCCGAAAAAAGGAAAAATATGGAGAAATCCATTCAGCAGAATTTGGCTCATTATCGACGGTAGGGTTTGATAAGCGCCCAAATTGGCGGAATAAATATATGGGAAAATGGGAATGCTTCCAATTCTCATTAGTTTAAACCAGTGATTCTCAAACTATTTCTTTAAAAATTTTATCTTTATCTTATGCATACAAAATACTACTGTAAATCATGAAAAAGACAATTTTATTTATATGTTTTGAAAAATTTGAATACCTGATTTGACACAGGCGTGCTGAACTAGAGCATTCAAAAAAGTGGACGAACCAAGATCATATTTTCGATTGGAAAAACCAACACTAAAGGGTGTGTCACATCAAATTGCATCACGGAAAAAACGCTGTAGAAATTCGCCCAGTAGACCGATCCTTTTGAAAATTTTAGACAGTAAAATAAATACTTTTAAACAACTATTGGCATTTTTTTTTATTCATACTTCGAGCCCAATCCAGTATGCTCGCACCTTCCTCTTTACCCCGTCCATAAGGTTCTGTACAACGTCAGGTTGTAGTTTTTTTTAACAGAAATCCATTTTCTCTTGAAGTCCGCCTCCGATTTGACAACTTTTGGGTTCTTCCGGAGGGCCTGCTTCATAATCGCCCAATATTTCTCTATTGGGTGAAGCTCCGGCGCGTTGGGCGGGTTCATTTCCTTTGGCACGAAGGTGACCGCGTTGGCTTCGTACCATTCCAACACGTCCTTTGAATAGTGGCACGAAGCGAGATCCGGCCAGAAGATGGTCGGGCCCTCGTGCTGCTTCAATAGTTGTAGTAAGCGCTTCTGTAGGCACTCCTTAAGGTAAACCTGCCCGTTTACCGTGCCGGTCATCACGAAGTGGGCACTCCGCTTTCCGCAAGAGCAGATCGCTTGCCACACCATGTACTTTTTGGCAAACTTGGATAGTTTCTGCTTGCGAATCTCCTCCGGATACACTCTTATCTGAATTTGCCCTCTGCGGAGAAGAACAACAGGCCCGGCAGCTGACGAAAATCCGCTTTGACGTAGGTTTCGTCGTCCATTACCAGGCAATGCGGCTTCGTCAGCATTTCGGTGTACAGCTTCCGGGCTCGCGTCTTCCCCACCATGTTTTGCCTTTCGTCGCGGTTAGGAGCCTTCTGAACCTTGTATGTACGCAGGCCCTCCCGCTGTTTGGTCCGCTGGACGAATGAACTTGACAAATTCAGCTTATTGGTGACATCCCGGACCGAACTTCTCGGATCACGTCTAAACTGCTTAACTACGCGCTTGTGATCTTTTTCACTGACGGAGCATCCATTTTTGCCGTTCTTCACCTTCCGGTCGATGGTTAGGTTCTCGAAGTATCGTTTTAGTACTCTGCTGACCGTGGATTGGACGCTTTCCAGCATCTTATCGATGTCCCGATGTGACAACTCCGGATTCTCGAAATGAGTGCACAGGATTAATTCACTACGCTCTTTTTCGTTCGACGACATTTTTCCAAATTTACGAAAAATTGACAGTGAAGCATGGCCAACGTGATCTATACACTCTTATCTGATTATAAGCGAAAGCTGAAGATATAATTCCTAAACATTAAATTTCTACAGCGTTTATTCCGTGATGCAATTTCATGTGACACACCCTTTATTTACCTTTTTACCACACCATGAAAAAAAACCCGAAGGATGAGGGATGCGACCAGACATTTCCGCACCGAGTGCGAGAGCTTCACTCGACGCCACCGCTTTTGTGTAACATTCCCGTATCTACGTTCAATTCCGGTCTGGGTGTTTATCTTTGGGCACAAGTAGAGTGCCAATAAAAATGGTCTACCCGAGTTTCAAAAAGTTACTCTATAAAAAATGTTCACCACCACGAAAAAACACCTCATGTCAAATTTCAGCTCAATCGGACTTAAGCGGTCAAAGTTTGAGGTTTTTGAAAATCGAAAAATCACTCAAGGGGAAGGGGGGAAATGGGTGATTTTTCGATTTTCAAAAAACTCAAACTTTGACCGCTTTGCGACACTCTCCCTTAAGTCCCATTGAGCTGAAATTCGGCATAGGGTTTTTTTTTCGAGGTGGTGAACATTTTGTATAGGGTAACTTTTTGAAGTTTTAGGGTCGATTATTTCCCATACATTCATTGGCACCCAAGGCACCAGCTACACGTTGTTGGCGGCATATCACTCTATAGCTTTTGTCCCATAATGACAGGATCCGGCCAAAGTTACACTGAACAATCGTGTTGCTTCAGGAAAGGCAACAGACGTTTTTCAGACACTTGTTCACGTAAAGTTCCCAATGCAATATTATGTCCTCTTTCAATCCCACGTCCTGAATCCCAACAGCTTCTCTCTTTCCAAATGACCTTCCTCAATGCTTGCAAGTTTCCTTAATTTGTAAGCGATTTTAGTTTTCCTTAAATTGGAAGCGAATGGCCTCAAAAAAATTTAAATTCTTTATATCTTTTCGGGAAAATTTATACTCAACAAAAGCCTCTATTTTAGAGGCGAATGAACTTTGAAACCTCTAGAGTAGAACTAAATGTTCAACATGAACATTTCCCACAAATTCCAACAACCGATGGAGCAATCATATGCTCGACATGTAATAAGTTCTATTTTATAGTAGAGATTTTACAGGTAGTAGCTCAAGTTGCAAGAGAGAAATGCGATATATAGCCAGTTTGTGTTTTGATATCGCGCGGGCAAGACGATTAAATGAACCATCCTCAGTCGTTTCAAAACGACGCAAAACATCTGCCTTTTTTCAGAACCACCAAACAAGGATGACATCTAAAGAATTTGTTTTAAAATATCATTTTATCCCTAAATAACATCTAAGTAGACATAATAATTTCGTGGCCTTACGACAACAATGCGATCGTGTCGTTGGCACTACTTTTCTACCTTTTTTGAATGCATGACCAAAAGAAATTTGTCAAGTTTAAGCCGACCAATTTTTAATAATGACACCCTTTATTGACGATGGCGAATAAAAACAAATAAAAGTTCTCTCAACCATAACATTCATATGATTCAAGTGAAATCACTCCAGCGCCTTTAATTTATACAAAATTGGAAGATAAAAAGTGAGCTATGACTTGACGAATGGTAGTGATTAAATACACTATAAAAATAGTATCACTATATTTGTGTTAAATGTATTACTCGTGACAGAGATTATGTTGTAAAATAAATCGAAAATAATCCAACAGAGTATTCTCTTCGCCAGGGCGAAAATGTCTGTCCGAAATAAAAGATCAGTTAGTTTTGTGACTTTTGTGATAATGACAAATTTGCATGTTTAATCGAAATTGAATCGAAGAAGCCCTCGTCTTTAGCGTTGCTGTTATGTCTGAATTCGATCTCCTCATTGAAAACAAACAAAGGGGTTTTTGGGGTCGAGGAAGGTTCTTATGATAGTTCGAGACCCCTCCTCCGCTCTAAGGGGGGCTGCCATACAAATGAAACACAAATTTGTGCATTACTCGAGGATTAATCAAGCATATGAAACCAAATTAGGCATATCGAGGTTTTAAGGTGCAATAGATGTTTCTATGGTTAGACACTCCAACCCCACCCCCTTTATGGGAGGGTGCCATACAAATGAAACTCAAATTTCTGCGTTGCTCGAGAATTAGTCAAGCAAATGAAACGAAATTTGACATGTGGAGGTTTAACGGTGCAATAAATGATTCTATGATGGTTAGATACTCTTCTCCCTTCTCTTAGGGAGGGGGGGCGGTTCTCCATACAAATGAAGCATACATTTCTGCATAATTTAAGAAATAATCAAGCAAACAGAACCAAATTTGGCATGTTGAGGTTTCAGGAAGCAATAAATGTTTTTATGGTGGTTTGACACTCCTTTCTCCTCTCTAATGAGAGGGGGGGAGGTTGCTGAACAACTCGAGAACTAATCAAATAAATGGAATCAAAAAAGCATATAGAGGTTTTAGGGATCGATAAACGTTTCTGTGGTAGTTCGGCACTCCTCCCTCTCTTTTAAGGGAGGCTCCCATACAAATAAAACACTAATTTCTGCATAACTCGAGAACTAATCAAGCAAATTGAGCCATATTTGGCATGTGGAGGTTTCAGGGGGCACGAAACGTTACTATGATGGTTCGACACACCTACCCCCTCTCTAAGGGCATGAGGGGCTGCTGGACCCATGAACGTGCGCTTAGTAAGAAACTGTAGATGTGATAACGAAACATAAATTTTGGGCGCAACGAAGTTTGCCGAGTCAGCAGCCCCCCACAAATAATGTATACATAAAACAAGTAAAATAATACAAAATAATACATAAAACAAATAAAATTATACATAAAACAAGTTACATCTGTCAAAATTGCGCACATATCTGGAAGTCTAAAAGATTGAAAATATAGAAACATAAAACATTCATGATATGTAAGAACCTTCTGACGCCACAATCTTATTTTATTAACAACAACCAATACCTTTCCTAAAAATCTTTGAAATCTTTTAAAGAACAGGTGAAGTTTAGTCTATCGTTCTCCACTACATTTATCCATCTTTCTGGCAATTTGTGGTTTCCATGCCAGGAGAACTGATAGAATTCTAATGCGAGTTTGTCGTGAATACAAACTATTCAGACCGCCAGGGAGACACTTCATCTTTTATATCAAATTTACTACTTTTATGTACAAAACACTCCTCATCGATTGAATGTGATCACCATACAAATCCGCAAGCGAACGAATACTCTCTGATGTAAACAAAATCTGTTCTGCAAACTAGTGTCAATTCTGTCAAAACGTCAAAACAGATGCCAATTATTTTGGTGGCAGTATTTCCAATTTTTTAATTCCTAATTCCAACTTAAGAAATTCTGGAAACCTCATTTTTCCGGGTTTCTTTTAGACTTAACGTAGTTTTGATAGCAATAATTCCATTCCTGCGATCTACCAATAAATGGTAGAGTTATGAGGGTTCGGAATCGTTCATTTTCGCGTTACTTGTTCAGTTTCCCAATTTTCATTTTACACACTTTACTTTTCTGTTAAACGTAATTATACGTTGGAAAGTATTGGGTCAAAACTATCAAATGATCTGTCATGTTCCTACTGTACACTATCACTCATCCCCCAGAATGTTTACAATATGGCGCCCTATGGCGCTCGCATATCAATCAACAAAATCTACCAACAAGGAACACATCAATAGCTCGAAATGTTTACACAACCTGCGATTGCTTCCGAAGCGTCTACTAGCGAACGTTCAACGTCTGTTCAGTTTTCCCACAGTTTTCATGTTTACTTGTATCGCATTTCCCTATTCATCTGTCTATTTTTTAGTACTTCCGGTATACTACAATTGAGAATATATGGGAATGATTAATCGTTATTTACGTTGAAGTTATCAACTCTATTTCGGTTAATTCATTTTCATAGACAGATTTAGGAAGAATTTGTTATGAATTTGCCGGACAACGAACACGATACCACGCGACAACGTTTGTGTGCCGAATCAACAGTCTGACATCTTCATTTAGTGGAACTGTCCCGAATAGATTCCTCCGCTGTAAGCATGAATTTGAGCCGCCCACGATATGAGCCAACTTTATATTTTCACATTTATGTCATCACGCGTCGGCTTGTCGGTTCGGAGAAGTAATGATCGAAAGGGGGAAATTCAAGACAAACGTGGTGATGACGATGATGAAGTGGTGATGTGGTGAATCGAATATCTTTTGGAACGGAGCATCCGCCAGGCGACGTCAATACGCGTGAGTGAATCATCCTCTCGACATCGCGAAAAAGACCGGCTGCAAAATGTCGCTTGAGCCACTCTTCGTGACGACAGGGTTACCAAAGGGGAAAATCGAACTTAAACTTTTCATCGGCACACTTTCAGACATACTGCTGCTGTTGCCAATAGTTTCTGGAACAGACGGTCAAACGGGAGCAGAGAAAGTAGGGAAATTGGAACGATGGAAATTGGCCACGTTTTAATGTCTTGCCAGAAAGCTTGTTGTCTCTTGGTCTTACTCTCATTCGTAGTGTTTCTCCCTAAATTAAATTCTAGACGCCAATGTGTCGGGGTTCATTGTGTTTCGTTGCGACCAACACCCGAAGCATAGTAATTTATAGATGTTTACGAGACCAACCGCCATCTGAAAAAAGTTTAATGGAAAAAAGAAAAAGTACAAAAACGGCATCCAATAAGCGAAACGTGAGCGGTATAACTTCTAAATTTTGTTTTGGTTGGAACTTAATCCTAATTTAAATGAACATGAATCAAAGACATTCGAATACAGTAAAGCACGAGCGGATAATTCGCGATGCCGATTATTCGCGAACGCGAATTCCACAAAAAAAACCAAGTTTCTATTCTCAAAGAAATCAACCAAATCAAGGCACTATACTAATGTTATACTTTATTCACCAATGTGTCAGTTTACACTTGTTCTAAACGGATCATAATGACTGGTGAATCTTTTTACGAATTAAAACGATGAATAATAGATAACGGTACTTAGTATGCACAAAAGTTGTCACGAAGTAGAAATATAAAATATATTAATCAGTAAACACATATCTATAGTTCACAAAAAAAATAGTAAAAATTTTTGTTTATCTTTCATAATATTACAAGTTGCAAAAAATAATTCTGACTAGTACGACACCCATGCCCAAATAAAATACAACCACAAAGGATTAATGCCAACTCCAACGCCAATCAGGGTTTGTCAAAGTCTTATTCAACTGAGGATAGTCAGGGTACTATAAAGAAATCCCCTTTTGCATTCAATTGGCAATGAGCTTTTGCGTCTTCCAGCAGTTTCACCGTCAACATGAATCAACAGTCATTCGGGCGCAGGGATGCCAGGTGATTTTTTCAAATGTCTTCACATGGTACGAAAAAATGTCTTCAAATGTCTTCACAGTCATATCGAAAAAACTAAAATTCATAGCTTACATTTGGACAAAGTTTGATAGCTCATTCAATGTTTATATAATTTGGCATTGTTATATAGCGCATTTCACTAAACTTGCCTTTGAAGTTTATTTCAATAAATGTGAACAAAGAATATATTTCACAACTGCGAACTAAATTTCATGCGTTTAGAAATGATAATTAGCCTGACATACCGTTGATTGAGTGAATATCACCTCGGTTTCCACAAAAACGGAACTGTGATAACTCAATTTGTTTATTTCAGCTATGAAGTTTTGGTTGTAGCTCAAACCATATCCATAAAACTGATTATTGAAACGGTATGTAACCGGAAAACCTTCGTTTTGTGAAGTGGTCGTTTGAAAAATCTAGGTTAATCTATTGTATAATATAGGGCCAAAATAATAAAAATACAATGTCACAATCATTCAAATTTTCTAGTGCAAATGAACTAATATCTTCTAGTGACATTAAAAGTCTCTCGTTGTTAAATTCATTCTATATACTGGTGGATTTTCTGCTTGGAAAATATTGAAAAACGCGAGTGAATGACCCCGAGACTATCTTTGCGCAGTGGCGATATCATAATATCATGCTAGAAGAACACTAAAAAAACCAGAGGCAAAAGTATCTGTTCATTACTAAGAACAAAAGTAAATAAGTGACACTGATAAAAATGCGATCGATTGACACTGATACAAAAGCCTTACTTCTTTTGACGATCTTTCCGGCCAACAGTTAGAAATTTATGAAAACAATATCTCTTAAAAATTCACATACGCTATCATACTGAAATGTCTTCACATATTTCATAATGTCTTCAAAATGTCTTCACAAAACCAAATGGCTCCACAGTAAGTCAAATGTCTTCAAAATGAAGACATGTCTTCAAACCAGGCATCCCTGTTCGGGCGTTTCGTTGCTATCTCCCAACGTGATTTGACATCTACTACAGTTGAGCTATATTTTTGTATCGTACACGAAAATTACTCACACAGATAAAATAGCGTGCAGTTTGATTCAAACCAGTGAAATGGAAAGAAGCCCCCATTATCTAAACACTCGTTAACACCAAATGGCGACTCGTGCCATCGATTCTGACAAGTATCCTCCGGCTCCGGCTCCAGGAACTTTACACCGCGTAAAAAACTGCGTTCATTCCGAAATCCGCGTAAAAAAGTCACGATAAACACCGTGCACAAACGACTTCAGTGTATATAGAGAAAATATATGAGAACATGTAAAACATATATTTCTACATCAAATATGTGGCTTTTTAGGAAGCTTGGAAAAGTGCTGAGATTATTCCTTTCAAAAAGAAAGGAAATTGTTCCTCTGTGGATTAACTACGCCCCATAAGTAATTAATGCGCTTTCCCGAAAGTTTTCGATAAGATGATCAAATTCAGAATTTCGAAATATATTAAAGATAATAACACTTGTCATAGCACACATACTGCATTAATTAAAGTACATGACGATATAACTCGTGCGATTGACAAAAAAGGCATAGCTATTCTGCTTTTGATTGATTTCGCCAAAGCCCTTGATCGAGTGTCACATTGCAAACTCGTTAATAAGTTAATTAATTATCAATTTGTCCCAAAACACTGCCAACCTGATTAGATCTTATTTCGGCTATATTGAATTTGGTATATACCCAGAGGTTTAGGCTAGATCCACTACTGTTTTCGCTTTTTATTAATGATTTATGTCTTAACAGGAATTTATGGAGGGTAAACTGAAAATCTAAACACAGAACATGTAGGATAAAAATCAAAATTTCGAATGCTTATAACTCGAGCATCTCTTAATAGATCGGAAAGAGCATCAATTGATATGAAATATTTTTACGCATCTATCATAATGAATAAAATGTTATTTTTCATGAGATAAACTATTGGACTATTGTGAAATGTCAAGCATTATCCAAACGTGCTATGTGCCTCGTTTTGATTGGCCCAATTTGTGCTCACCAAATTGTTCCGACTAAATGGAGCAACTAGAGCAACAGCGAAATACAATTTGACTAAGGTAAACCGGGGCAAGTTGGAACGATTTTCAAATTGAAAGTGATCTTAAAAAATATCTAAATCACCAAATTGAAATCTGTTTGCAGCATATACAAGATATGACAGATGACTTCTGGTAAAAAATAGGAATTCACACTGGATGTTTCGAAAAATATCAATTTTGAAAATGTTTAGTTTTAATGCATTGTTTCCCGTTGTCTCGTAGAGTGGGGTAAGTTGAAACGTGGAACTATCATGAGTTTAATGTGCGATTTTGCTTCTCGAACTATCTACAACTGATTTATTAAACACTAAATTGAAGGAATTACATGTAAACATTTGGAAAAAAGGGTTTCGATACACGTGAGATGTGGGGGAGTAGTCTAATACACACAAAATGTACACTACATATTAGGAATTAATATATGAAACAAAAACATCGAGAATACTATTTCACTGGCGCTTTCATGTCTGAGTAGAGTCACTCGAAACGGCCACTAATGAGGTTTATGGGTCATTTAATAATTGTTTTTCAATATTCGATTAATCGAGAAAAAATCTTTCTTTCATTAATCGCGATTACAGTGGCAATTGTTCGATGTATTTATATTTTGATTTTAAATTATTCGATACCAAATTACTTGATTATAATTTCAGATATTCGATTATTTGAATTAATCGAACGATTAACCGACGTCTCTATTCATGTCGTCTAAAGACGACGCTCGTATACACAGCTCGTCGGGCGGATGTCGTCTATAGACGACACTCGTAATGAAAGGGTTAAATACTCAAATATTACGTAATGCACTCAAAAAGGGTGGAGGGGATGGCTTTGGAAGCTTGTGTAGCGGATCGAACGGTCGGGGGCTTTTCTTTTTCACATACAACTAAAACACGACTGTTGATGATACATTATGCAAGCGTTTGCATGTCCATGCAGAACATTAAAATTTCGCCCGATTAAGGGATAACAACCTACCCGGTCTGGCAACATTGAATTTTCGCCGCTGAGTTATATTGACATTTGTTAGAATATATATACACACAAAACATTCAACAGAATAGGACGTGTTTTGGAAAAAGGAAATAAAAGCGAAAGAAAAGCTAGAAAGTGAAGTGATAGAAAAATAGTGAACACAACGTAGGAAACAAACGGAAAAGGATTTTGGTGGACGAGGGAGAAGGATTCTACAACGACCGATCCTCTTAAGTGTAATTTCCGGCTCTTTGTTTTTCCGAACCTAATTCTACAAGCTAATTATATGCCTGCAAATTTCTGGGGAGGCACCTGCAGTTACTCTGCCACAAACCGAGTTGGAACTTGAGATTTGTTTCACTGGCACAAAAATAAAAAAATTGAGGTCAGTAAAAAAAATTAGACTAGGCAACAATATAGGTTGAGTAAAAATGTATGTGGGGATGTGTCCTACTTTCGACAAGGGTGATCCGTTTTTTGAGCTTGACGACAAACCGCAAGTGTGCTTTCATGAAATATGAAGAATGATTTGGCGAGGTATTCTCCAGGCATCTCAATGTATGAAGCGGCCGCCTCACTTGTTTATAATAAAATCCAACTAAATCTGAACGTTTCTATGCAAATGGGCATTTGTTACATGTTATGTAGAGAAGAGGGAGTCTAAAGTAGTAAAAAAAATTGCGTTACGTAATATTTGAACGAGACCTAGTTTCAAAATCAACAAATTTTACTTGTATCATGTCTGTGTATTCATAACTTATGTAGAACATACCGAGGAACGAAATATGAATCATTCTTATTTTTTAAATTTATCATCATTCATTCATACAGCAATCACCGACAAATAACATCCGGCATCTGCAGCAAAGTTTGAAAAATAGTCAATTTTCACTGGTTTCAACTTACCCCAGGGTTAAAAAAAACATGGGGTGAGATTAAATTAAAAAAAAATATTTCAGTTTCGTTTTCAAAACCACTTGTAACCGTTCGAAGTCCCGACACGCGAGTTTAGCTAAATCAGGTGCCTTTAGCGCCACTCCCAAAGGGAGACCACCTGTCTTGTTATTTGCCCGACTAACTATAAGAATTTCTCTCAGGGTAAAGCTAGCCTCGAACGACCACACACGATGTAGGGAAAAGGCCACGAAACTTCCCTGCAAAAAATGCTGTAACCCAAAACTCCGATTTCCGCGAATACCTGAATTTTCAGGAAACTTTCCAATTCGGTTAGCTAACATTAGGAGAGGGAATCAACCAGAAAAAGTCCCGAATAAAACTCAACCGAACGAAATATTTTTCTAGAAAGAAAAAAAAATTATAATCCTATATACACTTTATTTTCTACTCTTCCTCTCCTTCCATGCTTCTCTATTTCCCTATTCTTAATCGACTCTCATAAAAGCTTCTCTCTTCACAACACTTTCAATGTAACGTAAAATAAGCGTATCGTAACGTTTCCTACTCGATGGCCATGCGTAATTCGTCACGTACCTGTGAGCAGGGTTTTTACAGGACTGACATCGTGCGATGAAAATGAGCTGGATTTGCTGGCGGTAAGCCACCGTTGGTGCTCGTGGCTATCGACCAGGATTCCGCGGTCAGGAAACTGGAAAAATTGCACAGCGTATTATGACGGACGCTGCGGGGCACTGCGAAGCACGCCGAGTGCCGGTCGGGCGATCCTGTTTAAATCACGCCCGTTCGTGGCGGATAGGGAATCCTCGGCTCGACCGATTATTTCGAATAAGTGGGAAATTCAGAATCCCGGATATGCTGCCTGTTGAACAGGCAATCTGTTCAACGGAAACGCTTGTTTAATTACAGTGTTGGGTTAGGTGGGGAAGGATTCTAATTTACCTTTGTTCTCCAAAACAACGTAAAAATAGCGAAACTTTATAATTAACTATCTTTGTAACTGTAACTGTAACTTGTAAAATCTATTTAGAATAAATAAAAAAATGTAATGGGTTGTATCTAGGGCACGACCGCAGTTTTCGACGTAGAACTACGGAATTATATTATTCAATCCACCTGTTTATCACTTCGGATATTATTTTAAAATGTATCGAAATTGTGTAATAACTTTTAAGCTTTTCAATTTTTTATTACTTCTATAGACTCGAAAGAGTCGAATAGAGTCGAAAGCTATCAGCACTTCTCGTTTATTTGGTTCAACTCGCATCAGACTTTCTCCTTTCTACTCAGATATCGATCACAAACTATGAACCCTTTTGCTCCTATATTCCGCTTGAGATTTGATCGAACCCCACGATGGGCAACAGTATGGTTACCCTGATGGAATTTGAAAGCATACTTTCATGAAATATACGTTTATCTAAATAAATGCAGTGTATATCTATATTCCAAAATTCTGGATACACTTCCATATCCGCACTAGCACAAAACATTCTCGTATGCTGCTCTTCTTTGTCGTAGCACACCTCGATACAGAGGGCTTCCTCTCCTTGTATCGAGCTGTGTGTATGTGTGTGGAATCAGCATTAGGCGTGAATGATATCCGCTCGTTGTGTTATGCTAGCTCACTCGCATCTGTGTTTTCATTCTATTCTATTTTTGGTTTCCGCCTCTAGCCCTGAGAAGGGCCCTTGTGGAATGAAACTCTATTCCATACTCCTTCTTCACTCGTCAAGAAAGCAATCCTCTCCCGCTCGACGCTCTGCGGCAATCATGTTGCTTCGATGACCACCAAACGAGATGTGGTGTGGCTTCAAAACGCGGATGGCTTATTTAAACCAAATATGTTGAAAACAGACAGAAACGAATGTATCAGTTGCTCGTTATTGACAGCTCTGTTCGGGAAAGCACTTCAATATCACGGCAAAAAAAATGGTAGCGTATATCGTTCTTTCAAAGCAAATTAGAGAAAAAGAGAATAGAAAATTATGTCGTTAGACACACCTCATGTATTCAGTCAGCATCCAGTCAGCCAGCCCGCTTAAAAATAACCGCTCTGCGCCGAAGTCGATTATTCTCGTTAACACATCAGGCGTCATGCACAAATTACGTAACACATGTAGGGGATTTTCATTGATTGTTTTTTTTAGGACTGATTCTAGGCATGCTGATTCGAAAGAGGGCATTGCAATTTAAAATTGTTGTAGATGGCGACACCATGAACAACATTAAACAAATCATTCGTTTGACATTTGACGTGACGGGTTGGTGGAAGTATTGACTGCATGTGTGAATTGGTGGGGACGTTCTATGTGAATCGCACATTAATCTTCCAGATCATTATTTGTCTTGGCTGCTACACATAAGGTTATTCCATCGGTTATCACAGGTGCAGAAATAAGCTAGGGCACTTTGATCATTCTGAATCAGTTGGATACAGTGATCCAACGTACGTTGCAGTTTGTTCAGGAAGGCACTATTCTTCTAATTCATGGGTTCTATTTAAAAAAAAACAGAAGTGGGTTATATCTATGGTATAACCGCAAGGGTGACGTAGGACTATCGTTGATTTAGAGATCATTTCTCGCGTAACTTTTGAAAAGGTCCAATGTAACATTTTCGTCAACTCGAGAAAAACGAAGTTGAAGACCCGAACATTATTCCGCGAATTGTCTTAAAAGTTATCGATCTTTATCGCTCCTCTCACCACTAGCGATCAAGAATAGCTCTCCAAAACCAATCGTAGCTGTTGTTCCGTGATTTGAGTTTAAAGTTGATTCCAAGAAGCGAAAATGTTACATTGGACGTTTTGACTGCCCACGTTTGCACATTGGACTATTACGTTGCACGATAAGAATTTGAAACTAACTACTAAACAACAATCCAAAAATTACATTTGTTACATAGGACCTTTTCAAAAGTTAAGCGAGATTTGTATGAAGTTGAATCTGAATTCATTCTGAATGAATGAATATTTGGAGAACTTCGAAAACGAGAGCGTTACGTTGGAGGCACAAGGTTTTATGCATCCAATATTGGATACGGAAATATCCTACTGATGGGGAAGAATAATCTTCAGAAGCTATCCTGTTGATTGCGATTGATTGAAAAATCACAAAACCTAATGTATTTGGTCACAGTGTTACAAGGATAGAAAACATTAAAATAAACTCTTTCATATGAATGTAATTTTAAATTCCCAGAGGAACTGGCAGATTATTTTCAGTAACGATTAGATATTTCCACATTTTCCTCGATACTGGAAGCCCACCAGTGGTTAATGCTAACTCGATAACCATCTGTTAATAGAACTTGATTGAAACATATTTGGTCACAGTGTTACATGGATAGAAAACATTCAAATAAACTCTTTCACATGAATGTATTTTTAAATTCCTAGAGGAACTGGCAGATTATTTTCCGGATCTTTCTCGATCCAAACGGAAAGAATTCCGTGCGTGTATGTGTGTGTGTGTGTAGCGGCTGCTTCGAGATCTTCCCGGGGAACCGTTTGTAGCATCACTCTCCTCCTGATGGATTCCCTTCTGGCCTAAGGTGCACAAACAGGCTCTTGGTGACACCGTTCATCCGCGCTTTCATGATAAATGAAGAGCTTCACCACAACAGCGACAACATGCTCCAATCGCTGTTCAATTAGAACTGAGTGGATTTCCGAGCGGCGCTCGCTTATATACCGATTGGTGATTTCAATAGCCTATTTTGAAAGCAAATTTAAGACTATTGAAACAAGTTTTTGGATCAGAAAGTAACAAGTATAGAACGCGTAGACATTTTATCTTTCGAATGAAGTGTTTATCATACCATTTCGTTCAGTTGTTTAGGAGCTATTAACACTCAAAATCTCGGTCTCCGGCGTAACGCTTTCGTTTTCGAAACTTTGATTTTACACCCCGGTATAGAAATGAAAGACGTAGTCCTACGTCAAAAAGGAAACGAGCTCCCTGAATTCGAAATTATTCGATATCGAAGATTTATTAATCCAGTATCATAATTAATGTGGATGAAGGACCAGACGCGAACCCTCGTTTTAAAAAGGTCATAGATATATATTTTCATCATTTTAATCAATTCAATCTTTATGCAATATTCTTTTTCTACAAATGGTCCAGATCGCATGGTTTTCAACCGAGTTGAACGTCGGAAGGCTATTATTTCTAGAAGTTAGAAGGATTAATACTTTCGCATGATAATTACTTGGATGAAAAACTCAAAACAATCCGAAACTGGAAGCGAAACATTTTAAGTATGTAGCGAAATCGTTAGATGATCTGTGGAACAACCTAGCAATCGATGGATATCCCGTTAAAGCCTAATATATTAAGCCCGAAAACTCCGAAATTGAGGAAGTGGAATTTGTAGGATATTTAGCCGAATGATTTTCCTCGTCACGTGAGAACATCCCAGTACTCTTTGCAAGTAGTCAAACGACAGGAACCGCTGCGTTGAAACAAGTAGAACGACATCAGTATCCAAAATCATACTTGCGTGAATTTCAAACTTAGTCAAATATATAGGGGAAGATGGTCCTGATCAGACTCCTTAAATTGCAAATGCGTTCCGTTGATGTTAAACACATGTAGGAACGTGTTAAATAACTATGAAGCAAATACAGAGGGCTGGTTCAGGTTTTCAATTAACGGTATGCCGTTTACTTCAAGCATCAGGTATTTTCAATCTATATAACTTGTTTTGAAGAGTAGACCATAAGCAATCGAAATAGTTTAGTATTGTAATGTTTCATCGTCTGAAAGAACATTTAACTCATTCTCAGTACTGGTTAAAAATCTATCTTTCCCTTTTTTAAGCATTGAAAACACGGAATGTCACCAAAACGCTGGAATAAAGGGTGCAAGAAAATGGTCATCATACGTTAAAATCATCAGTTTTATGACAACTTTCATCTGATACTTTCATCTTTGATCTTATTTCCGAGATCCAAGAAGAGGTCGGTTCAAGACCATCGATCGGATTAGGACTATTTCCCCCTATTCTTTAAATTTGAGAACGTATTTTTTAAATTCCTAAGAAAGCGACCCTTTTATTGAGCAATGACAAATCTCGATGCTCGATTCAGTCTCGAACTTCTGAAAGCAAACAGTTATTTTTGCATAAATCAACATCAATTTATACCAGCTCCTGTTCCTCTCAGCCAAACAATAGATGGTTTGAAAGTACCAATCCCAACAGATGTAAGCATTGATTTCCTTATTCTGTTTGTTAGAAATTCTATGAACTTGTCATATTTAATTCGAATAAACTTTGATTGCGGCCTGGACAGATTATCTACGTTGATATTCTCATTATTTAATAAAATCTGAAATGTTATGAAAATTTTTCAAACGACTTTGATTTTGCGTTACGTAACATGAGGGGGAGGGGGTTTGTCTTGCGTTACTTATTGTTACATAGGGGGGAGTGGGTCCAAAAACCGCATTTTTAGCGTTACGTAATTTGTACACGACGCTTTACCAGTGTGGCATCGCATCGCATCAATTAGGTATCATTGAGGTATCATTGATCAGTATCAGTAAGGTAAATGATTATGGTTTGTCCAGTCAAAAATATGATCATGGTTTGTCCACTTTTTTGAATGCTCTAATTCAGCACACCTTTGTCAAATCAGGTATTCGAATGTTTCAAAACATATAAATAAAATTGTCTTTTTCATGATTTACAGTAGTTTTATAGTACGGTAAATATATAGTATTTATAGTATTGGCATATTTCATAGTATTATATAGTATTTTTACGGAAATACATGTTTTAAAGGCTCATAAAATGTCAATGCGCCCCTCATTCGAGCTAACTTTATTCGATCACCACATGATTATTTGGCACGTATTCAGACCTTTTTAGGATTATAAAACTTACAAATATTGTAAACATTATTCTTGCACACCATTTGTATCAGATTTACATAGCTAAACCATTAAATTAACGCATTTTGATGAACTTAATTCTGATCATGAGTTATCCAATTGAATAATGTTGTTTTGTCCATATGATTTCTATGGCAACCGCTTGGCGCACTGCAGTTTGTTTAGTGTGTCCTTCGCGTATAGCAGAAATAAAGTTTCTCTATGTTGATTGTCTTTAGGTGAACACTTTTAAAATGCCCAAGAAAATGCGATATTCTGAAGAAAGCCTAAATTATGAATGGATCAATATGATGACAGTAAACTCAAACAATGATAAATGCAACATCTAGTTGAGAATTCGAATGTTTTCATTCAAAAATAGTGATTTTTAAAACTGGACAAACCATGATCATTTTTTGGACAAACCATGATCATAATTCCTCTTTGAGGAAAATTTTTAAAAACATAAGAATTTGAATAACTTCAACGCCTTATGGTAGTATTAGCAACTAGAGACTTGGGGATTTTCAACAAACCTAAACTCGTATCGATTATATGTGATTTTCATGAAGAAAAATCGATTTGCATTTACTAGTTGCGTAAAAACACCCAAAATCGGACAAACCAAGATCATTTACCCTATACCCTTCCATATAGCAATATTTATAGATATTTAAACAACATTGATGTTCAGTAAATTTAGTTTTTAAAATGAAGTGTTCGGACTTCGTTTCAAAAACAAAGTGTTCGGAATTAGAATCAAAGCGGTATCATTCGTGATTTGTAGAATATCTGACAAAAATATCCAGTATCATTAAATTAATAATTTTATTTTTGAATATTTTATACAACATTCGAAGTTAATAATTTTATTTTTGAATATTTTATACAACATTCGATCCTTATATTTTTATAATAGTCCAATGAAATATTTTCGATTTCATTGCCAGGGAATACGTAGTATGATTCAGGCGTAATTTGTTTTATTTATTTATCACAGTCTCGAATTGTTCATAATTCCACAGACTGATTCCTTATATTGAACTCTTAGTCCTGTTTTTGAACACGGTTTTGGACATGTTAAAATTGAACACAGCACAAGCACTATTTAACTCACTGAAACAATTTTTTAAGAGGTTATGGAATCCATGAGAAGTCCTATGGCGACTGATAAACAATAAATCGCTCTCACGCAGTTGTCGGGATGGTACATAGAACGATACATTATACAATAAAGATGGATAGTCAAGATGTCCATTAAACAGATCAAACACAAATATGTTTTGAAGGTTGGCACATCTAGAAGCTGGCGATTTCAACGCGATCAGTCTGCAGCGGCTTGGGAGTCAGGAAGATGGACTGGATCTGTCCTAGAGAGTTGTCGGAGAGCATATCGGATGAAACTACGCTGCACTCTCTCCATTCGTATGATTTGTGTGCTGCGAAACCTCCAAGGTTGCGAGTAGAATCAACACACTCTAGTATTTTAGGCCCAACTGAACAACGGAATTCAATTCGAGACTGCCAGCGGGTGAATGACACTGTTTTGCATTTTTTGATATTCAAATATCGGACATATTGAAGCGGTTTTCCACCGATGCGGAAAAGTGCTGTGATGTAGCGACATATTGAAAATTATTGTCAATGGTATCTGCAGAGACGTGGTGCTTTCTTTTAATAACAGTGGCGTGAGATTATCAGTTCCAGAACCTTACGGCACGCCCATTTTACTCAAGGCAGATGAGACATCGTGTTGTGATATTTCAAGTCGAAACGGGCTAGTCCTGAGTCTGTCAGGCGAAAATGTTGGTGAATTGGTGCTGTGTACCTTCTAGGAATGATCTGCCGAAAAGATTTGCAGTATCCTTTCGGGAATCAGCGCTATTACCGTTAAAAGTCATCTCGGCTGAGAATCAATTTGAATGCTTCCGATTGCGGGGTTCGCTTCGCAGTCGTCTCCAGGTGGGCGATGTAATTCCGAAATGATGCGGTATGAAGTTTGTGATAATGTGTCTGTATTTTGCGTAGATTTTATCGATTTGCATCCGTTCGTGCTTGAAAATAACGCTTACGGGTTTTCAGGACAGTGTTACGAAGGTGCTGCAGCTCAGATGTCCACCAAGCGTGCTTGAAGGAGTGTCTCGTGAATCGTCTACGTGGAATATGCTTCTTCTTCTTCTTTGGTTTAAAGAGGCTTTAAACTTTCCAGTTCATTCGCCTCTATGGAATATGCTCATTCTGGACTGCATTCAGAGAGTCGTAGATTATGCGTACTGTCTCGTCAGTATCCTTGCCAAGAAACAACGATGCCCAGTCGATAGCAGAGACAACTCTATTAAGTTCCGCAAAGTTGCAACGTCCAAAGTCAAAGTCGTCTGTTTGATCTGTGTTCCTGTGAGCTTGCAGAAAGCTGTCGTTTACGTCAATGCGAAGAACTATCGGCATGTGGTGTCTATCGATTCTGAGTAGGACAGATAAAGGCATGGTTAGTTCAACTACACTACGCAACACAAGTGATATGTATACTCTGGGGATATTCAGAATCTATCATCCGCGATAGTGATTATTGCAGACCACCGATTGAGAAGTAAAAATGTGGTACAATTTTGACAAGTTGGTATGACCGATCGTTAACATCTGAATATCTTAAAAGTCTGAAAAGTAGTGCCATAAACTTACCGATTTTTGAGAATATCTGAAACAATAGACAGTGTGGATCTATGGAACTCCTCCTTATCATTCGTTGAACAATGAATAGTATCGCATCGTAGCACTAATGACTGTGATATTCAACTCGGCATAAGACTAGCGTTTTATTTTCTAACAGTTTATTAGCCGTATGTATCCTCAATATTTGTAGCTTCATTCATATTGACATTTTCTACACTAGCTTTGCTTCAATGCTTTCTATCTTCGCCTGAATAACACTTCTAATCCATCTGATAAAGTCGTTTCTAGTTGTCAACATCTCACAAGAGTAAATATCTCAGTATGTATGTTTATGTATGTTGTGTGTTTGTGTGTATGCAATGCTTTTACGTAGTAGAATAATGTGTAAATACAATAAAACCTCATGAATAAAATTTTGCAACATCCAGTAGTAAATACAAGGGGAAAGCTTGAAGATTCCAACATACTACTTTTGATTCAGTGCTATTAAACATACGTTTCTCATAATTGTTTTATTTTTCACTTGCGGTCAAGAGAACACGTGTGCAGAGACATTAGTCAGGTTTGAGTTCCATTGCTTAGAACTGAAATAGCTCGCTTAGAGGCTTACATCTAGAAGTGGACAAAATCAACCGCAAAGTATGTACAATTCTGCTGCTAATTCAATTCGTCACATGTATGAAATAACTTACAGTTTACGTACTATTACTCTTATCGGTATAAACTTTTTCGCAAATAATCGATAACATTGAGGATTTTTATATAAAAATCATTCGCCTCTCTGTCTCTACAGTATATCCGTGGCTAGAAAAGAACTCGGAAATATACAGGCGGAAGTTTCAGTTTTACAAATTAATACAGCTTCTAAAATATTGCGCTGAATATATAAACGTTAATTTATTGTTTTTATCACATTTGTTTTAGTTTTGAAATGAATCTTGATTAGTTTCAATGATTATATAGTATTTACGCGCGTCGAATCGGTTAGCCTACGCGCACGAGAAGAGACAATCGAATTTGACTACGGCAATCAAATATCCGAGGCTTGATTTCGTCACAAATATAAAATATCGATTGCTAAACGGGGGACTTGTGAAATTTGAGTTAACACATTTAAGATCGTCAGCTAAGCTAACAGGGGGTGTATGTGTACTGACTGACTCATTGCAACAATTCCTTCCAGCTATTGACTAATGGGGAAGATGACTACGTTTTTTTACACCGGAAAACAGCGAATATACTCGGAACGAGTGCACCTTCAGATTACGTTTTGGTCAAAATTTGCAAATTTGGATTCTCCTTATCATGTATATTACAGGTGGGTTGGAGCATCTCAATCTAGTTACGACTCTTGTTCGTTCATTTCGGGATCGGTGGGGAGATCAGGTTTTCGGAAATCGCGAACAAACTACTGGCGAACACTACTTCGATTCTACTACACAATGAGCACCTCTGAAAGGTGGTGTATGGGAACAGTGCATCTAGAGTGGACACCAAAATGAGAGCGATGAGCACGGTTGACCCAATTGATCCTATCTTACAAATCTACACTGATCTACAGTGATTTTTCTCGTACTATTGGTGAAATTTGTTGCAAATAGATTCGCATATGATGAATTTCATGCCAATTCGGCTGGTAATTGGTAGCAATATCTCAGAATTCAGTGGAACGTTGTGGGTGTAAAGACATTGGTCATTTAAGCAACTTTGCATGCTTGAAAACTTCAACAAGAATTAGACCACTTTTTGAAAAGGGACTAAGTTTTTTTTCTTCATTTCGTACAAAAAAATATAACTGAAAAACTGTAATTCCTACAAAATGTTGGTCAAAGGATGAAAATTTTCATTGGAAATTGCAAAAAATTAAATAGAATTCATTTGTCTCAAAAGTTTTTTTTTAATTTTCAAAGAAATATTTGAACTGCCCTAACAATTTACAACAAGTCATCTATACATCGGAAGATCACCATCCATTGTTCTTTTGTCTTTGTTATCACGCGATAATTCACCGAAAAAAATGGGTTTAAACATTAAACATTAAAAACAAAAAACATTAAAAACAAATCACTAAAAAAGTCATATTTTTGTTCTCTTTAGCATCAACGCTAAGTCGCAACGAATTCTTCTTTCTTCCCAATTTAACAAAAAAAAAGTGTTGCAAATTCGGAACTTATCCGCAATCAGTAAGTTTTAAATTTTTTGTATATGTTTCTTATTCAAAGTGATTAAAATGAATAAACTCTCAGAAAAAAGAGGATTTATAACACGCATAATTAGGTCCCTAGTGTTTTGTTTTTGTTCCTTACGCTGCGCAGGATGAAACCAGGATGCATGGTATTTCTTCACACACACTGACGAAACTACCCATGCAGCATCAATCATGGTAACCCATAAGTCAACAGAAAAAAATTGACAGCTCTATTTGTCGAACTCTAACCGTGATGGGGAAAACAGTGAAGCTACTCCGTTCAGAAGTGTGCGCGTTCAAAGAACGGTACCCCGCCGCGTCAAAAACGGACATCGTGTGATACTTTGTGAACGCCAGATACGCCCGTTCCGGCATTTACAACATTATGGCACTATTGGACAACAATCAGAGCATCGAAAGAAAGCCCGGTTCCGGGCGGCCGATGACCCTGAGTGACGAGAAGCTCCAAAGGATGCTGAAGAAAAAGATCGAGGGAAAAGTGGCTACATCGCTGCGTGCGCTTGGTCGGGAGGTCGGTGCCAAACAGTGAAAAAGTACCTGGCGAACATGGACATACATGTCAGGAAGCGAAAGTCGCGTCCACTGGTCTCAGAGCTACAGGCAATGATGCAGCGGCAGCGGCCGAATAAAATGGTCAAGTCGATTTTCCCGGCGAATCGCGACGTGGCGGTGGTGATGGAAGACGAGAACTATCTCACCCTGGATGGCAACGACTGGCAGGGCACTTCGTATTTTACTTCCCCCACGAAGGAAATGAGTTCTGAAGTGCAGTTTATTTCACACATCAAGTTCCCCAAGAAGGTGCTGCTGTGGGTGACAATCAGCGAGAAGGGGATGTCAAATCCGCTCTTCTTTAGCTCCGCACTGGCCGTAAACAGGGAAATTTATAGTACGAGGTGCCTGCCAGAAGTTGCGTCGTTCATCGAGAAATAACATAAGGGCGAAGACGCAGTGTTCTGGCCGGATCTGGCGTCGGCCCACTACTCGAAGCAATTATTAGAGGAGATGGAGCGGCTGAATATCGATGTGGTACCCAAGTCGGCGAACCCGCCCAACGTCCCCCAGCTGCGTCCCATCGAGAATTTCTGGACAAACCTGAAGCGTAAATAAAACAAAAATCGCCATCCGGAAAAAGTCCATTTTTTTAATGCAAACGTTACAAGAAATAACACAACGATTCGGAAGGTGAAAAACAGAACCAAGAACAACAACGATCGCAGAAATTTGACCGTTTGAGAAAATAAAACTGATGAATGAAAAGTTCAAGGGCTAATTCCAGAAAAAGAACAAGAATAGAAACAAAATCACTACAGATAATTTGCAAGTACTTATGATTATAATTTAATTATTTCAATAAATAACGTTTCTTCTCCACTTTTCTCTCAAATCTCACTCGCGAAATATGAATTTCTCAGGACGACTATCTTTTTGTTGGTCATAAATCAAACATATAACGCAAATATTGGTTATGTTATTTAACAATGTTTGTCAATAAATAACAACAATAACCTTTTTAACAGTCAAATTTACATTTTATGGGTGCACAGGATTAGGAACACATAATATGTTTTCAAAAATATTTTTAATCAGTTTTCTAAAGCATTGTTTGCGGTTTTTATTTAAAATGTTACTACTAATGATCTAGCTTCAAGACCACATTAACTGTATTGTGATATGGTGCATATATTTTGTTACATAATGGTTTCAACTTTGAAAAGTATATGTATGGAAAAAAACTATGTTTGAGTTATACTTATGATGTAACCGCAAGCTTGACGTTGGCTTAGTAATCATTTGTGTATATTGAATATTGATTAGGCTGGTGATTGAATGAAAAAAATTCCGAACTAAATTGCAAACAAATCCCAATTTAGGTCAATACATGCATTGTGATAGTTTAAGTTCTTCGTTGCAAGTAAATCTAATGGCTAAGTCTATCATTTTACGTATGGCATGATACCTGTGAATATGTGAACGGGAGATTTGTCAAATTGAATGGATTTCCGAGTGAGCGCCAGCTTATATACAGATTTGTGTGATTTAAATAGCCTGTTTTCATTTCATAACTCTTGAACATTTTGTCTGTCGAATAAAGTGACTGTCATAACATTTCGTTCATCCGGCAAAGAGGTATCATCGTTCAAAATCTTGCACTTCAAGCGTCTCGCTCTCGTTTTCGAAACGTTGAACATACCCCCCGGTACTAAAATGAAAGATGTAGTCAAAAGTTTGCGGAACATGTCAATCGTGATAATCTGTATAAATAAAAATGAATAGCCGAATCCTCGAGGAAGGAATGATCAAATTTAAGCCGGCTTCATATTGTTGTATTCGTTTGTGCCCACAGATCAATGTTACGGAGAGAAAATCGGAAAATTTTCGTAAAACTCTGGAGAAACGTTGGAAAATTCAGAAAAATTGAATTCTCATCGTGATTACATCGTGATAAGCGTTGTTATTCCATTCGATATTTGCGCTAACGAAATTGATCTTTGTTCGAACGTGGAAATGGATTTTTAGTTGGAACAACACACTTTGAAAATTAAAATTTTGAATGAAAATTTACTTTTCCATATCAAATATATAGTCCATATAATGAAGAAACGTGTTTTCTGTTGCAAATGATTCTTGAAAGAGAATTGTGTCTGATAATAATTTTATATTATGATGACCAGTTTTGTTTACAGTATTGGAAAATTTGTAGAAAGAGAAAATTGCAAGAATAATCAGGCAGGATGAAATTAGCCGGGTCAGGTAGTTTACACATAAACAAGTTATGAGTTAAAAATTAGTGGTATTTTTTCAAAAAAAAAAAAAGAAAATGTAGTTGTTAAGAAAACTTTTTTCATGTAGCAGTGTCCTTCTTCCGATGTTATATGGATGACTGGTTGGAAATTATAAGGGCTATTCATATGATTTTTTTAGAATTAAAACAAAGGTTTTTGAAACGTTCAATTTTTAAAATAACTGAAAACTGAAAAATCAGTGTATTTATTTCGTATTTTTTACGAAAATTTCATTTTGTGAAAAATTAAAAAACACTTTGGCCTTTTCAAAAAGTAGTCTAAGGCCGAGGACATAGTGAACGCAGTACGATGCGAAGCGATTAATTGGAGCTCATCGCGTGCTATGACCAGTGTTGAAAATAATCAATTCATTCATTGACAACACTTCTCTTCACACGAATATCACGGGCTCGTTGGCTACTTCGATGTACGGGCACGTTTCACTCATACGGATCTCTTTTCACTTTTCACTTTTCACCCTCCCTTTCGGTTGAATAATCGCACCTTCGTTAAAGCCGATTGTCATGCTATTATTTGAGATTTACGTTTGTTCCTATCAATTGAACTAGTGACCGACACTCAATTGACACCCGACGATGCTTTGGTTTGTTTTCAGAGAAAAACAGGGGAACAACTCGCGAGAATGAATTTTTAATTTCTTTCATTCTTACGCTTCTCGCATTACTGTGAGAGTGTGATGCTAACACATGAGTAAGGGGCATTAGAAAATGCTCTCCCATCGCCTGCTCTGTGTATGCCTTGCTTATATGACAGTGAATAAACCGAAATCATGCTTCAATGCGGAAAGCCGAGGTTGTGAGAATGAATTATTTGTTTTCGTTCGGCCAAATACATTCATCACATTCAAATGAGAAGGAATAGCGTTCGATTAACAATGAACCCTTTCGAATCACAGTTGACAAGGTTAGCCTAATTCTAGCGATCAAGCAATGCTTTCTTTGATGACGAATGGTATTCTTTGTTATTTTCGTCGATATTTTCGATTGAGACTGAATTTTCACCGCACTGGCTATAACATGCTTATCAATTTGAATCGCTTGGTTTTTGACGTTTCAATAATTTCACATTCCTGTCTATTTCACATGTAAACATCCCAGCACAAAGATGCCAGGTATGATAACATGTCTTCATTTTGCACAATTGAATTGTTGTGAGACATTTTATTTTGCAAAAAAATATATAAGTATGCGATATTTTTCTCAAAAAACTTCAACCGAACATCTAAATCGAAAGTATAGCAAATGAAACATTTTTCTCAGTGGCATTTGGTTACTTTTTCTCCAGTATCTTATATTATTTTTTTAATTCACTCAATCAATGGCAATTTTCATTTCCATGTGCACGTATTTTCTTGAAATCTCCATAAGCCACGGTCAACGATATTCAAAATCGTTTTTCTCTATAAACATGGTAAATGGGAAGCCCGTCGAACTCATTGCAATAAATATAAAAACATCAAGAGTGAGGTTCATGGAGATATTTATGAAAATCATCTGACAATCATCATTTGCATTCACACGCGGCAAAACACTCCACGAACAGTTTCGCCGCATTGAAATTCGCATCGCATCTCGTTTACTATGTCCTCGGCCTTATTCTTTTTTTGAATGTTTCAAGTCTGCAAAGTTGTTTAAACGTCCAATGTTTTTTACACCCACAACGTTGCACTGCTATTTGAGATGGTGCTGCCAACTTCTAAGACAAGTTGGCATGAAATTCGTCATATTACTCACCTTGAGCAATAATTGAACACTATTATCAGAAATGTTTCACGAGAATCGGATGCCCCAGAAACCTCCTAAAAGGGAAGATTGTTTACTGCCTTTACCTTATTTAAATCCCTCCTTGGCTCGCTTTTCCCACTCCGCTCGACGTTGCAATATGCCTTTGAACTCATTAACCTCTCGAATCGCCTCGATGGTCGTGCTATTTCCGTTTGTAATACTGCTGTTGTTGTTATTATTGTTATTGCTAGCATTCAGATTAAACTGGTTCATTGTGGCAATTGTATGGCGGTTGCTGTTTATGTTATTGTTATTATTATTGTTAATATTGTTGTTGTTCATCCCGGAGGATTCGTTACTCTCCGTGCTGTTCTTCGCGAAACTGTTACTGTTCGGTACTGTCGATGTCGGACTGCCTGGGATAAGGGATTTACGTAGCTCGCCAAAGGATGTTGTGTTTCTATTCTGAACGTTACTTGCGTTCCCGAAACGATTCGGCACCCCAAAAGGTTTTGGGTTGCTTTTCCGCAGCACTTCGTTAGAATTATTATTCTCTGACGCAGCTTTGTGATCGGAGGTTTCCTTTGGCATCCCACCAGCAATGCTTTTGGAACCAGCATGAGCTCCCTCCGTTTTGACAATCTTGTCCAGTTTCTCCTCACTAGAATGATTCTCCTTGTCGCTGTCCACACTCGATAGAGGCTTCGCCTCAACATTTCTATAATCATCATCGGAACGAAGCTTCAGCGATCTCCTCGCGAAAACCTTCATCAACTCCGGCGTATCTTTATCTTTGTCTCTGTGGTTATCTACAATTGACTTTTTCCGCAGAACGACCAATTCATCCCCACTGCTGGATCCGCTGTTATAATTACAGTTCCTCTTATCAAACACCTCCTCCGACTTCTTCCGCTCATACTTGATATCTTCGGAGGATGAAGAAATTCTTCGTTCATACTTAATCTTTTCCTCCGTGACCGAGGTCCGGCGCTGCAGAATTACCTTCCTATCGTCAGCAATCTCCTGCGTTAGGTTAACCGAATTCCGCTTTGACGCGACGTCGGATCTTTTGAACGCCAGCGGGCTCTTTGGAGTTTCCACGAAACTGCCCCTGGCCGCCACAATCACCGCTGACGGTGGCAACGGTGGTTTGCTTTCCGTTATCTCGATGTTCTCGTTGCTGAACCGACGCGCTTTGATCGATTCGTCTATAGAACCGCCGCTACCCGAGACCGGAATCGCTGGACTAGGCGAAGGAGTAATGTCGGCACTGGACGGCGGAGCCGATGTCGAGAGGACCACGTTTGACTTGGGACGGGCCGTCTCCACACGGTTCAGCTGGATTTTCATGAACTCTGGCACACGGTTCGATTGTGGCGATTCGGGTTGATCCAACCGATCCGAGCTTCCGGCGTCCTTGATGATACTGACGAACGAAGACGAAACGAGTTTATCGATGGTTTCCTCGATCTGGGAAATGTTTTGGTTAGATTTGTTGAGGACACTGTTCGATTCCGGTGGGACAATAGCGTTTGTGGTTAGGATGATTGACTTCGGCTGGTGATCGATATGTTCCAATTCTCGTGGATTCAACAAATTATTGTCGTTTATCTCGAACTTCTGCAGCGATGTGTTGGAAGCGACCATCGTTCTGCCACCCTCCTCAATTGGCTCGTCCACATTGGAAATGTAATCCTTGAATATTTTCGAATTGCCCACATTGATGTTTTCGGTCATGCTAAAAAATTTGTGCTCTGTTTCGAGGAAGTTATTGCTGAAGTTTCCAATCGAGAGTGAATTGGTGAGGTTGGGAAGACTAGGTAAGTTGTTGGCGTTGGTCAAATTGTTTGATATGTTGTCACTGTTATACACGCGGAAGCTTTTCGACTTTTCAACAACTTTTCGCTTGGTGGGACTTTCCTTGGGCGGTTCTTCCTGGTTGACAGCGATCTTTGCGATTCTTTGCTGATAAGGACTCAGTCCGTATATTCTAGGATTTTTCAATTTGTCCGCATTTGACTGATACTTTCGAACATTCTGTTCATCCCCGTCTCTTTCGTCGAAGCTTCGTTCCGAAAGTTTTCTACACTTCGGCACCAAGTACTCCTCACTCTTGTGCTGGACAATCTTCGAATCTGTGGTGATTATTATCGAACCACTCCCGCTGGAGGAAGTCGAGTGACGGTTGACTTCCACATTCGAAGAGTATCGGTGGCTATCATGAGGTCTGTCAACATCTGATGTGTTAAAAATTTCCTTCGGAAATATCCTCTGTCTAGCCGCTGGCCCAGCCTTTATCTTTCTATAACCGCTCATTTCCGGTACATCCGCATCACACACAGGAAGTGACAGCTTGACAATCGGCTCCGGTGCCATATTCATATTTGATGTGATGTAAATGGTACTGGTGTTGTCCTCTTTTCGTGGTGATGCCACAGGGATGATCACCGGCTGTTGATGATGTTCGTCTCTTGTACTTTGTTCGTGCTTCTTTTTCTTGAAGCTGTAGTTCAAGATTTTCTTGAAGAAGCCGTCGTCTTCTTTTTTCGAGCCGCCAAGCTCGAACTCCTCTGTGATGTGGCCGTCGCCATTGTGCCTGTTGAAATCATAGCTTTTAGATATATTTCTGTTAATGTAGATACCAGAGTTGGAATTCGGAGCGGTTGTGTTGAGCGACACAGAGGCTGATAATTTCGGATTGATGGTGATTGGTTCTCTTGCCGGCGTTTTGTTAATCACGGTGGTACTGCAGCTACTACTCAGCACCGATTGGATGGTATTAGTCGTGGTCAGCCCACCCGGATTGATACCAAATGGAAGCGAGTGGCATTTGGCTTCAGCCTCTTCTGCACTGGGCGATAGATCCACCGGGATATCCGTGTTGGAGAGCTTCAGTGTGTCCTCGTTGACCTCTGGAGTGGCTGGAAGAGCCGTTGACTGCAACCAGAAAAAAGTGAATTTCATTACACAATGAGAAGATTAATGGGGTGTGTGTGACAGCGAGTGTTTACCTCACGCGGACGAGCACGTGCACGAGTGGGTCCCTTCTTTTTTGGTCTCACTGCTAGCTTGTGCTTGGCAGCTGAATGACTAAGTTTGGCTGCTGGAGAGTCAGCTCCTGAAAAAAGGTTCAAGTATATTTATTTACGGAAACAGCTAACTTCAACGCATGGTTCAAATTTGCTCACCATTTTCCTCCTGGTTATCAAACGACCGATTGTACATGCTGGAGCTAGCTGAATCCAGATGCAGTAGATTGTGTCCACTGGCGTTTGACATGGAACGTTCCTCCAGGTCCAGATCCGAGCTAGTCATGCTGAGAATGCTGAGCGACCCTTCGCTTTTATTGATCCCACGATCCTTGCGTTGGGGCGTTATCGGACTTTGCGGAAACCCAAGGTCCTCATCGGAGGCTTCGCTCTGACGATCCTTCCGTCGTTTGCGTAGCACGTCGGCCAGTTCGTTCTGAAAAACGTGAAAGACATCACAATGGTTAGTTTTTTTGTGCTAATATAATTTTTTTGTGCCAAATGTGGTATTCCAATCGCCCTGTGTTTTTATCGCTCGTCTACTGTATCCTTTCTTGCTTGCATGTTTTCGTTGGCTCATCGGCAATCCTGTATTGCACATCCTGATCCTGCCAATGCACAGCGAACGGCCATTCTACTGAAGATTGGAGGAAGAAAGTAACCATTGTTTCACAAAACGCCACACCATGTTCGTCGAATATATTCTCCAACGTAATTTCGTGAGGTGAATAGTATATTTGAGAATTTTGAGAATCTTGCCGTTCTGATAATCTGCGTGGATGCACACAAGGACTATTTTCGACGGTCGATTTCTCCACGTCTGATTTTGATCGATAGGCACCTCTAGTCCATCCAAGCACGCAGCTTAGTTCAACAGATGGAGTATTTTTGATATTCAAGGCAAAGAATTGCCTCAAGGAGGTAATTACCGCCCCAATTCGCTATCTTCTCGTTTTCCTGGCTACCTGGTCTTATTTCACAGATCATCTCGCCGTTCATCATCATGTCCGAAGCTGAACGGAAGTTGCGCCACCTGAAGACGAGATGTCGTCTTTTACTCTGAACAATAGGAGCCGAAGTTCCCGTATGCCTGGAAGCGGTCTCGTCGCAATGGACGGAGCTCAACAACATACAAGTGGAATTAGAAACTTGTGATGAAGCTCCTGAAGAGATAGATCAGTATTTTAAAGAAAAAAAAAAGTCACAGGAGGGTTGTGTCCGAGACGAGACCGCATAGTTGACGTAGGATTCCGTTAGGCTATCTGTTGATTTTAGATATATTTGAAGAATTAAATCGTTAAACTCTTTGATAATGATTTGGTGGCCCTGAAAAGGGCCGTTTTGTTTAGTCCTTGGATATTGTTTGTTCACTCCAACAGTGTTTACCGAGTGATGATGATAGAAGGATGGTAAACAGTCATTGGATGGTGCATATCAGATAAAAGATACAGAAGTGGAGCGAGATATGATGAAAACCGCCCTCTACGATCCTAGACGAGATGCACCCTTTATTATGTATGGATAAAATAAAGAAAAAAAAACTCACCAATGTAATATAAGATAATTACCAATTTTTCTCATCAGTAAAAACATGTTACTTTAATATAGAGAAAACATATTTGAAATGGAAAAGGTAATCTGATTTTATAACTTTTACTTTCTGAGTATTTATTCAACCCAATGCGAATTTGAATTGCACTATGAGCACTTAATAATATATGTTGAGCATATTGTGGTGAACACTTTTGAGCGACACTGTAAGTCGCCAACCGATGCAACATTGTTGCTACGGTTGATTATTTTATCATGGTGTCAAATTGCGCCGACTGGTAAATTAAACATCCACGCGCAATTGACACGCTGTGTCAGCAATGGCATCGACCCTCCACATCGATGCCCGAGCGTTCTCTATGGGTCTCGCTGATATGAAATCAGAACAATAAATCATTAGTTATTCGAACCTAGAGTTGAGTAGTCTGCTGCCTAATAGAGAAAGTCCCAATTTAAGTAGTAAAATGTTAGATGGCGACTGTGGCAGCCTCACTATTAGAGTGAGAGTGTTCTGCGGGCGAGACGGTTCTGCTGTTTTGCACCGTGCCTCGAAGTGTTGCTGGCGGGAGGATGTGATTTCCTCATGAAAATTCAGTGAATTTAGTGTTGGACAGTGGACTGTAGCGACAATGCGCTACATGTTAGCTTTTCTTGACTTTCAAGTGGTATTACTGGATCCCTCTTTAATGTTGAAGTGTTAAGTGAACAATGTCCTGAGTGGCGAACAGGGGAAAGAGCTGCCTAATGAACTGTGGGGCGCCAGTGCTCCTGAATTGTATATGGAAGTGGAAGCAGTCTTCCAGCAGCATACAGTCTGCCGACGAAGCCGCGAGAACGCGCCCGTGCACCAAATTACACCACTATGTCTGTCCTTCATCACCAGCACTGGGTTCCGAAAATATCCACTCAGTGCACAACGGCTGTAAAGAATCCGACTTGAAGCCACTAATCGAAACGGATACGAGAACCACGAAGCAGGCGACAGGCGGGACGGCCCCGTGTGAACATCGGCGAAACGGAGTGACAAATGCTTGGAATATCTTCGCAACAATCTTTTGAATGAATCGCAGAGAGCCGCATTCCATACGCTGCTAGAATTTTACTACATGAACATCGGCGAAACGGAGCGACGGTGGTGCAATGAACACTTATATATGAATTATAGATTAATTAACACATATCAGTGAAAAAGATAAATTAAATGAAGAATTCAATGTAAGTACCTTCATTTGTTTCATTTTCTTAAATAAGTGCCAAATTTTTCCACCTCGCCAATGCTGAAGAAATTGAAAAGTGAGGAACGAAGTTTGTTAAACGAATTGAAAACTATATACATAAATCTAAAAAAGAGTCCTAACAGAAAATACCTGAGGAATACTTTACTCGCCAAAAGAGAATATGCCAGACAGGTCTATAACACAATTTTATATCTGCTCGATGATTATGAACATCACGAGCAGAGGGAAATTGTGTTAGAGGCCAGAGATTTATTCGGCGGTATTCAAGTATTGATTAATTCCAAACTTGATTCCGCAAAACAGTTATTAAAATTTACGACGTTAGTAAAAATAATAATAGCAT
Source organism: Toxorhynchites rutilus septentrionalis (assembly GCF_029784135.1). Lineage (NCBI taxonomy): Eukaryota > Metazoa > Arthropoda > Insecta > Diptera > Culicidae > Toxorhynchites > Toxorhynchites rutilus. The sequence goes on from NC_073745.1 coordinate 152,323,945, forward strand.
TTAACCAATTGTTTAAGAAAAATAAAATGGCTACCCCGAAGGTGGACATTAAGCTGGGAACAGCTATCGTCCAAACCTATGAGGGAAACCCGGAAGGGTTGAATCAATTTATTGATTCTGTTGCGCTGTTTGCAGACAGCGTGGAATCGGAATTCGCTGATGCAACAGCTGCACAAAAAACAGCAGCGAAAGAGACGGTAATCAGATTTATTAAAACTCGACTAACCGGGAAAGCTCGAGCAGCTGTCGGAGACAGACCACAAAACACTGAAGAAATAATAAATAAGCTTAAGACATGTTGTGGAATGAAAAAATCTCCTGATGTTTTTGTAGCAAAACTACAAGAAACGAAGCAGATTGGTGATATCAATAAATTTACCAACGAAGTCGAAAACTTAGTGTTCCTGTTGGAAAAAGCATACATATCGGAAAATATTCCCACTGAAACGGCCTGCAAAATGGCTGTTAAACAGGGAGTAAAAGCACTTTGCACCGGAGTTAGGTCCAGTGAAACCAAGCTCTTGCTAAAAGCGGGACAATTTTCGTCCTTAACTGATGCGATAGAAAAGGTGATTGAAAACGAGGGAGCATCATCTGCGAATCAAAACTCGCAAATAATGTATACCCGTCGTGGCCATTTACAACGGGGACGCGGTAGAAATCAAAACCGTGGGAATAGAAATTTTTATGCTCAAAATAATTTCAGTAACCGTGGCGGTTTTTTCAATCGTCGCGGCAGAGGAAATTTCCAGCAATACGACAATCAAAGAAATTTTCAAAATCAACGTGGTAGGGGATCGCAAAGAGGATATGGACGTGGATTCATGCAACCACGCATATTTTACGCAACTGCAGAAACTGGAAATGGTATGGCACCAGTACCACAAAATGCGCAGAATGTGCAAAATTGGAACCAGTGCCAACAACCTCCATTCCAATTTCAGCAGCAGCAACAACCACCACAGCAAAATTTTTTAGGTCAACCCCGAAGCTTTTCACAATAAATGCAACTGCATCAAATTTTGTGAAGGCATACGTTGAAATGGCCAATTCAACGTGTACTTTCATGATTGACTCAGGGGCTGACATTTCAATTTTCAAAATAGGTAAGGTAGTTAATAATCAAATAGTAGATAGAACTAATAAATGTATAATTTCTGGTATATCCGGTGAAAAATTGGAAACTGTAGCTTCAACGATTACTACATTGAAATTTCAGAATGTATTAAAATTGAATCATAGATTTCAATTGGTCAATAACGATTTCCCAATATGCACTGAAGGAATATTGGGAAGAGATTTTTTATCACAATATAAGTGTAGCATTAACTATGAATATTGGATTTTAAATTTTACGTTTAATAATATAGAAGTTAATATTCCAATTGAAGATAATCTTAATGAAGGAATACTGCTTCCGGAAAGATGCGAAGTTATTCGCCGTATCCCAAATTTAAAACTTGAAGACGATGCTTTAGTGTGTGCACAGGAAATTCAGAACGGAATTTTTTGTGGGAACACTTTAGTATCTCCGAAAACGACATATGTTAAATTTATTAATACTACGGATAAACCAGTTCTTATTCTTAATTTTAAACCCATAGTTAAACCATTGAATGATTTCATTATAGCTAATATAAATAAAAATACCGAAATTAAACAGAGATCGGATGAAATAAAACAAAAAATTGACTTTACTGAAATACCAACATACGCTAGTAAACATTTTGAGACATTGATAGAAGAATATAATGACATTTTTGCGTTGGGAGAAGATTATTTGACCACAAATAACTTCTACACTCAAAACATCGAATTGTCGGACAATGTGCCCGTATATATTCCAAATTATAGGAGTATACACGCACAAAATTCCGAAATTGAAGGTCAAGTGAATAAATTACTGGAAAACAAAATAATCGAACATTCAGTATCGGCTTATAACTCACCAATTTTATTGGTGCCCAAAAAATCGAACACTGATGATAAAAAATGGAGGATGGTCGTGGATTTCAGACAGCTAAACAAGAAAATTTTAGCCGACAGATTTCCACTTCCAAGAATCGACACAATTTTGGATCAGTTAGGAAGGGCTAAATATTTTAGCACCTTGGACCTGATGGCAGGATTCCACCAAATCCCGTTGGACCCAGAATCTAAGAAATACACTGCGTTTTCTACGTCGTCCGGGCACTACGCCTTCACGCGCTTACCGTTTGGCTTGAATATAAGCCCAAACAGTTTTCAGCGCATGATGACTATCGCCATGGCAGGATTGACGCCAGAATGTGCATTTGTTTATATCGATGATATTGTAGTTATTGGATGTTCTACAAATCATCACATTAAAAATCTGACTAAAGTGTTTGAACGATTGAGACAATACAATTTGAAACTCAATCCGGAAAAATGCCAATTCTTTAAAACAGAAGTAACGTACTTAGGCCATAAAATTTCTGATCAGGGAATACTTCCTGATGACACAAAATTTAATGTTATACAAAATTATCCAGTACCAACGAATGCGGACGAAGTTCGTAGATTCGTTGCTTTTTGTAATTACTATCGTAAGTTTGTTCCAAACTTCGCGAAGATAGCAAAACCATTAAACGAATTGTTAAAGAAAAATTCAACTTTTATTTGGAATGATGAACGCCAAACATCTTTTGAACAACTCAGAGAAAACCTATTATCTCCACCAATTTTAAGTTACCCTGACTTTTCAAAGAAATTTATTCTGACCACAGACGCTTCCAACACAGCTTGTGGAGCAGTCTTATCTCAAGAAGTAGACGGACATGATCTGCCAATAGCCTATGCAAGTAAAGCATTGAACAAAGCAGATTCTAAAAAGCCAACAATATTGCAGGAAATGATTGCCATACATTGGGCTATCAATCATTTCAAGCCATATTTGTATGGTAGAAAATTCACAATCAAAACGGATCATCGACCCCTTGTCTTTCTTTTTGGAATGAAGGAACCTACCAAAAAGTTAACACAAATGCGTCTTGATCTCGAGGATTACGATTTTGACATAGTACATATCAAAGGAAAAGACAATGTAGGCGCAGATGCACTCTCAAGAATCGTGTCATCTGACGACCTGAAAAACAAAACAATGCTCGTGGTAAACACAAGGTCCATGAGTAGGAAAAATGAAACAGCAAAACAAAACAAACCGATTATACAAGTCGAGAAGCCTGGTAAAATAGTAGTCTGCTGCCTAATAGAGAAAGTCCCAATTTAAGTAGTAAAATGTTAGAATATGGGAAAATACTTTTTCTAATATGTCTTCACTTTTCCAATTTTTCTCGCCGTATAAACTTTCCTTTGGTGAAAATGAACACAACAAAACATACAGCTTAAACCAAACGACCCGTTCTCGAGCGGGAACACACCTTGGTTTTCATTTATGAAAATTGAAATAAATTGTTTTGTATATCAAGTCATTTTTTCAAAACAACTGCTACCATATACAATATACAACACTTACACTTGTGCAATTTTTTTCACAATACACGATTGGTCATTGATATGAAATTTCACGAAGCAACCAACATTAAACTTCTAAATTTAAATTTTATTTGCTAGAATAACCCAATCACTCACCTTACTTGCAATATAAAAATGCCCCCGACTTGCATATATTTGCGATGCCGATTTCCCCTGAGCATCTTGGTTTTGATGTCTCTGTTAGGGAACACATCTCGGTAGGAACAAAAATTCCCCCTAATCCATCATGAAATGACTGAGCAATAAGCGTTTGAAATTGGACAATTTTCACAATGTGTTCGATTTTCGATTTTCAATTTGTACCCCAATATGTTCCCGAAAGGCGTAATCCTACGTCAAAAGCCGAGTTTGAGACGCAGTATTACAAAGTGAAGGGTTTTCTTCTGCAACGCTGCCAAATCCCTGCTACGAATGCGCCTTCTTCCGCCCCCCACATGCGAAGTCATACTTCGAGCAACATTAAACTGCCTGATGTTAAGCTACCGTTAAGCTTTGCCGGTAACTATGAGTGTTGGCTCAACTTTCACGACTTGTTCGTATCGCTTGTTCACTCGTCGTCGGAGCTTTCAAGCATCCAAAAATTCTATTATCTCCGGTCGTCATTAGCTGGGGAAGCACTGAAGCTAATCCAGACGATACCGATTAGTGGCATTAATTATCCAGTGGCGTAGAATTTGTTGGTCGAGCACTTCCAAGACCAGAAGGTTCTTAAGCGCAATTAGTTCAGGCATTGTTTGACTTTCCGGCCCTTCGTCGAGAGTCTTCTAATGAACTGCATTCGTTGGTTGAAAAGTTCGAAGCAAATGATAGGGTGCTCAAGCAACTTGGAGAAAGCAACGAACATTGGGACATATTGCTGATCCATTTCCTCACGAGTCGTCTCGATCCTGTAACTCACCGTGATTGGAAGGAATTTTCTGCTACTCTTGACAACGCTGTTTTCAAGGACCTCGTCGATTTCATCCAACGAAGAGTCAACGTATTGCAGCACGTGTCTTCCAAGCAAAGCGATATTCAACAACTTTCGCAATTTTGCAAACCGACGAATAATCATGTTAGTAGCCACGGAGCATTTCAGGAGAATCGTCGAAAGTGTCTCGTCTGTTCGGAAGAACATCCCATCTACCAGTGTAGCATCTTCAGTCGTATACCGAAGTTCGATCTATTCCACCACCAGTACAACCCTTCAAGATCAACAACCCTCATCATCATCGATGCAAGCGCCAGCACCTGTTTTGAATGCTGCACACTCCGGCTTGAGCAGCTGTAACTCACAACTGTCCGCGAGATCCAAGGTTCTTCTAGCCACTGCTGTGGTGATTGCAGTAGACGACGCTGGAAGAGAACATATCGCTCGAGCACTTTTGGATTCGGGGAGCGAATGCTGTTTCGCCACCACACAGTTGTCTCAGACGATGGCTGTTACTCGAACGAGAATCGATCTGCCGATAGCCGGAATCGGAAAATCGACTAATGTGGAGGACGATGGAGGTCAACGAAGAAAAAATCGGTGCATTTTACACTTCTTTTATAAAGGCGAGAATGCACACCAGACCGCTGAAATAACGCTTGTGATGCTTGCTTATTATTCTCGTGCTCGTCGTATTGTTCTCGCGAGGAAAAGAATGAATCATGACTCATCCATCTTCAGCTGATTCTATGAAACAACGATCTTTCTACACCACTAAGATTATTAAGATTATTAAAACGTTATTTTAAAAATTTCGATGCATTCTGAAATAATATTCGAAGAGATAAACAACCGGATTGAATAAAATAATTCCGTAGTTCGTAGGTCGAAAATGCGGTCGTGTCCTATGCACAATCCCTTAGGTTTTTTTTTTCAAATTACAGTAGTGCAAAACACATGGCGAAAAATCACTCCATCGTGTTCACTGTTTTTTCGTAGTAAAGACTATGTTGGTTTTGCAAAAAGTTGTGTGCTAATCCAGTAATCTATCCAGTAATATCAAAACTAAAAACTAACAGTTCAAACAGACATTATTAACAGGCTATTAGAACTGTTTACATCACCATCAAGAATTTGTGGGGGTAGTTATCACAAGAAATCGTATTTCGTAACGATTTATTTGAAAGAAAGAATCAACTTCGATTCGGACTTGATACACTAGAGAATTCATACACGAAAAAGCGAAAAATGTTTGAGCATTCGCTATATGCAATTAGTTTTTGAACAAGAATTTGATTTACAATGAACAGTTCCAAAGAAAATTTTTCTGCTCTACGTGACGAGTTTTGCCTAATTGTATTTTCTTCTCTGGGGTAGTAGTTTCAAACTAAGGAGATGAACTTTTACTTCGAAGCATATAATATATCATTGTATCTGAAAGTCAATACGAAAGTTACGAATTCATGCGGATTACAGGTGATGTTAATTAGAAGAGAAATGCTAAAATCATATTGAAGGGCATCGATTCGGTAGGTTACATCCACCTGTCAAAATATCACTTTAAATATTTGTATTCCAAAGAACAAGAAGCGCCGTATTTCACGATGTTACTTCGACAAAAATGAAAACACAAAACAGGCGGCTGAACATTTGAATTAGTGTTGCCAAATTCCTAATTCGAAACTGTACTATCTGAAGGCAGGAATCGGCTAAAAGCAGTCAGTTTTAACAAAAAAGAATAGAAATTGTGTTCAATCAGAACAACGCCCTAAAAATGAAAATTTTATTGTATAGGAATCGAAACTCCTTTCATATAAAACTCCTTTCATTTCTCCCTTAAATTCAAAATATCCACAAAGAAACTAGTTTCTTTCTCTTTGTCGGATGCAATGCACAGGGTCTTTTATATTAAACGTTCACGCAAAAAACCTCCTTATAATTTTTTTTGGTTTCGTCGATGGTAACACTGCATTCCGCACTTCGGGACGATAATATTCGGCTACTTGTTCAGTCTGATCGGATTGGTTTTAGTATCAAGATGTATAATTTACAAGAACGTGTATTTTTAGTGAAATCGTATTACTCGAGCAACCGAAGCCTGAATGAAACTTTGTCCTCTTATGGTAATAATTTCAACATTTCTCGTCGTCGATTACTTCCTCTGGGGATACGTGAAGGACCGTTGCTATTTTAATAAACTACAACATTTGAAGGAACTTAAAGAAGAAATAATTCGGAGTTCCAACAGCATCGAAGTCGTAATGCTAGAGTTGTGATGAAGAATTTTGTTCACCGTTTAAAACGCGTTATCGAAAAAAGTGGTGGTCACATCGAAAATGTTCTAAAATAGCTTTGAAAGACCCTGTGCATACTTATTTTTTTATGTGCTGAGCCTCTATCATACTTCTTTTAGTTCTTCCTTTCGGAAACATGCAGTAGCTAATGGTATTATAATTTGTAACACATATTCACTCCTTTCTGCTACCATTTTATCCAACATTCTGCTCGCTGATCTTGACCTATTATACGATATAAATATGTTGAGAGAAGCAACACCTCTCCCTGTTCAGTTTATGTGGATAGTCAAACATAGTAGCAGAGGCCACACACTGGTTTATACAATGTGAACTTTTCCTTTTGCTCTCCGTTAGTGCAACAAATCATAAACACTGAAATCGATTTTTCTCTTAGCATTAATCTCAATCGCCACTTACCTTAAGTGTAATCGATAGACTGCTGGCCGTACCGGCGGATTCCGAGAACACACTGTCGTGGGATTGGGATAGTCCATCGCGACTTATGTCACTGGAAGAAAGAGAAACATAAAAAACGAACGATAAAATAGCGCACACACAACTTGAGGCGCGCGCGATAATAATCTGGCGCAAATCAAATCAACACTCGATGTAAACAACATACAAAAACACAATAGCGCGTGCAACAGGGTTCTCGTGACTTGCCCAAATGGGTGTTCGCCATGTTCAACGACGCGAGGGGTTGCGACAAAAGTCATTATCGGGTAATGCCTAAAAACACATTAGCGAATAGCACCTGTAAAAACGAATCATAATAGTACACCTAGAAATCGATTTGAAAGTAGTTTGCCGGCGATACCAGATTAGGATCAGTTTTTTCTTCGTTTGGTTCTTATATTGCCACCAGAACTGCACGTTGATTATGGTGGCTTATTATGACCTTATTATCAGCCGGGTGACGTCTTTAGAGAACCCCCATTGAACTGACAGGAGCCAACATATCGGGTATCCCACCTACATTTTCCCCTTGTTTTCATATGAATTGGGTATCCCACTGACAGTTCTGCTTGAGATTTTGCTAACGATCCTAGCATCAATCATAGCACCCGGCTGCTTATTATGATCATGAATTCGTGACTACAAATGTTTATAAACGATATGTTTTTATGCCACGAAATGAATTATTTTTCATGATTTGAATCTGGGCTGGATTTATGTATATTACGTGTGCTCTCATGGAAAATGTATCGTTGCAAAACTGACATCGTCTTTTTGTACCAGGGTTGCCAAATATACATAATATTCTGTTTTTTACAGATTTTTCAGTAAAAATACAGAATTTACAGTTTTTTTTTTCAAATTAAATCTAAATTATTACAGTGCATTTTTTCTATACACTTTCTTACTAATAAACTTTGTTTTGTTTTTGCGTTGAGTCATGAAAATACCTTGATTTATAAAAATATTGAAAAATGTAGTCGTGATTCTTTCTGAAGAAGAATGCAGCTAGGAAGTTGACTTTCAAATCGATTCGTCGGGACTTCTATATTGAACTCGTGTAACAGATTTCCAAGCGATTTGATTTCAGTGATCCGGTTATCAAAACTGCGGCCTTGATAAACCCTCAAACTTTCTTCAAGCTACCAAACCTTAATGATTAATTGTGCCAATTTCCTCAATTCGTTGAAGCAGGTAATAGACAGGTGACTAACCACGAGCGACTGCGATGCGGTGGTCAGGTGGAAACAGCACCTCGATGAGTACCTGAAAGGCGGTGCAGAAGGTAGAATCGAAAATCGAACTGACCTAGATGAGCCATCAACAGCCTGACCAAGGTTACTTCAATATGCAAATGTAAATTTTTTTTTTTTTAGAATATAAGAAAAATTGATATTAAGCTACCATTGAAAACCCGAGCTTGTTGGCAAATAAATAAATAAAAATATAAATATCCAACGGTAGTTTAAAAGACTGCATAACAACATAACCGCCGCCATGAACGGAAGGCCGGGAAAGCTCTACATATAAATACAGTTGAACCCCGATTGTATAATAGTCTAGCTCATCGCGAATAACGAAAATCGCACATAAGGCATTAAAGGACCGAAAATGAGTTCCAAACACGAAAAAAGATATTTCAGCATGAAAACTATGCAATATCAATACTGAAATCATTAAACTATCCATCTACAAGGTCGTGTACAGCAGTAGTCAGATATTGTGTAAGCCATGACTAGAACAGAATACATGAAACTATCACTCACTGACAAATTCCGGGAAGGCCTATGGATTTATTATGGAACTCGCTGTCGCGCATAATCCGCACCGCGGATCATCCGCGCGCGGATAATAGGGGTTCCACTGTAGTTATATTGTTATTTCCGGGATCTGAGAAGATGAGAATCTACTGAATGGAGTATAAAAAGGATGAAGGGAGTGGTCTGTACCATCTACAAGAGGACAAACAAGCTGAAATGCTGCAACTTTCGTGAAATAACGTTCAATAGCCACGCCTACAAAATTCTCTCCCAAATTAATTTCCGATATCTTTCACCGGTCACTAAAAGGCTTTAAGCTAGCTACTACAGTAGATCTAGAACAGCTCGATCATGCCCTAGAACTGAGACATCTTCCTGGATAAACTTACTAGACTTATCAAGGCTACCATGAATTGTGTGATAAGAAATGTGAGTGTTCTGCTACTCTCGATATACTTGTCACTTCGGAGGAAGACAAGATCGAACCTAGTGCGCCGCTACATAAAGTTGACGCTGTTCAAAACATTGATTAGACCGGTTGTCTTCTAGGAGCTGGAGATGACCACATTGCTCGCTGAGGATCGTAAGGCAATTAAAGTTATCTAAAGGAAGGTACTGCGGTCTATCTAGAGTGGAGTATAAATAAAAGACGAAGAATGTTGAAGGCGCATGAACCATGAACTCCATGCGCTACTTTGAGTTCCTTTGCATATGGGTCGGACACGTCTTTAGGATGTCGGTCGACAGTCTAGTTAAAAAAAGGGTTTGCAACTGCAACTGGCAACTGAACAACTGAAGATGGTTATAATCAGTATGTATGTTTTCTTCGCAGAAATGATGCCATTTCGTGTGCTGGAGGGTCAAATGCGCAAATAATGAGCTGTTTTAAAAGCTTAAACATAGTTTGTATGTATGCGAGCAGACATCTCTTTCTGTTTTCTTTCCTCATTTAATTTCGGATTGTGCCAAAAAAAAGTCCATTCGACGTCAATGGGGATCGAACCAAGGCCGACTGGAACGCAAAACTATTTCACACGACCACGCTATCCATATAGTTGCCAGCGCTGTTATAAAGAAGCGTGATAATATTACATCTCATCATAAAATGAAGTTGGAAAGTGTTTTCTAAGAGGATAAAGAAGAACATGAACGAGAATATACCTTTCTCTGTCTGGGCCGTGTATTTGGCAAACTATACGAAAAGCTTTCATATGCTTCCATTTAAATGAGTCTCCTGTTTCGCCCGCTCATATTGGCTCTAGCATATATATTATACAAATGATATACATGTATTGGGAAGTAGAACATTTTCTGTTATTTTTCAGCTCATTTGATGTAGTAAATCGGGATGCTAAAAATTAACTTTGGGTGTAGACACTACAGTTTTTATAGTACGTTTGCTTCCAGAAGACGGCATGCATCAACCGCTGAACAATCATGACTTGAGTGGATTTGTAAACAGGTATCCACATTTATAGATCTTTTAAATTTCAGTAGTTGGTCCATGCAATTAATGAGCTTTTGAAACAATGTTTTTGGGTCGATAAGTTACAAACATCACTCATACACTTTCTTTAAATACGCTAAATCCCACGTTTTGATTGGCCCAATTCGTGCTTCTCAAATTGCACCGACCAAAAGGAGCAACTAGAGTAACAGTGGAAAACTATTTGAATACATCAATGCTACTGCGAAAGCAAACGTAGCTATGCATCGTACAAACAATTCTATCCAAGGATAACATAAAAGATAAGACAACAAAGCCAAAACACGCACAAGCGAGCGAGCTGTAGTCTGCTTTCCTTTTCTTGGCTGATGCTTACAACGGACTTACAATGGTACTTACAACGGTAAATGTAATTGAAATATTGTTTCGCAAGCTCCACCTCTAGAGGAACTGGTACGAATTCGGTACCCCGTGGGTAATTTGGTACCCACCCGGATCTCCGGCGGTAATGAGCGCGCTCTGGTGGTGAATAAAAAAAGCGTTCTAGTAATGTAGTAACAAACGTCAGATGCCAAAAACCCAAAATATCTGTGTTTTTAAAAAAAAAATTCAAGTTTTATTGTTTTTGAAATCTTGAAAATTTTTCATGTGCGTCTTTTGAAAAATCATTAAAAATCGAATAGTGAGCCGATTTTAAATAATAAAGCTGATTTGGATCAAGAAATTGATGTTCTTCAATGAAGTAATCGAGTAAGTGTATCGAGATTTTAATCATAAATTTCATAGATTTCATTCCAAAGTGAAAATTCGGTATGCGGGTAATTTGGCACCCTAATGTAAACATAATGTTGATGATACACTAAGCTAAGTATTGCATGCCCATGCAGCAAAATTAAATTTCGCCCGATTTGGGGGTAAAAACTTTTGTAAAGGCTTTTGATTCGTTTTACTAAACAATTAGTTGGAAATAAATCGAGATGAAATTTGTTCACTATTTCTTGAAAAAATCTTTTTTTTGTTCCTCTTTGATTTGTAAAATTGCATGCTTTTTCGTCAAAGTTGAGTTAATTTACGTAAGATAGTGTACTTCACTTCTATGTTGTATGAAAATGTCAAAAAATACATTTTTCAGTGATTTCAGGACGATTCTTTTAATTTGAGAAAATAAAAAAGGGGTGCCAAATTTATACCCAGGCATCTCGGGTACTCGAATTTGAGTTGTTTCACTTCTATGCTCAAAGCTCCGAGCCAAATCAAGATTTTGAAATCGGTTTGCGGGGAAATGTCTGCAATAAATCCCTTCATAAGCTGACGTAATATGAAAAAAAATCCGAGCATTGGCCAAGAGCTAAGTCCAAAAAAAACAAAACGGGGTACCGAATTTGTACCAGTTCTTTTATGTGATTCTCCAGCCAGTCAATACAGATAAATTCAGCTGAAAAAAATCCGAAAATTTAAAGATACAAGAATTTTTTTTTCGATTTTCTAGAGTTTCTTCGATTGATATACATTTAACATTTGTCTAACCGACTAGTATTCTCCCAGTCCAAAAGTGGTTTTTGTTTGCTGTTCATTTACTATTCATACTTGCAGAACCAACCGTAAAATGAACAATACAGCTTTACATGATGCAACACCCGCTGTCACATTTCGGTTTGACACTACCATCTACGTGAATCCGGTTCGGCGATCATGCAAAATGCAGTAGAATAATTTCAACGCAAACTACCAGCTCTACAAGTTAACCCACCCACAGAGTAAAATTGAATCCCACACCTGTCACCTGGTGAAATGGTAACAACAAGTGGTTTTTCTATTTCCGGAATGCAAATCCAGGCCAGGTCTTTATGCGCAGTTGCTATCCAGATTTTCATTACGCGACACAAAGGGATTCGATTCCGCAGAATCAAAACAAAAACACCCTCCCCATTGGGACCCCAGCAATTCGTGGAGCCAAACCAAACCGCGAGCTCTTTGTGGCTGCACATGGCAAATCTAGCTGCGAGAGGTAGTTACGGTTACGGGTTTGAGCGTAAGCCGCAATACACACTCTCCGCCAATGCCGCCTCTGGGATGAACAACAACATAGCCGCCAGTAAAGTTTATGAATATATTAATGTTGCCGAAGCAACAAAAAGTGGCGCTTATTGCGGCCAACGGATTTTCGCAGACTGCTTTTACACGTTCAATGTTTATGCAAATTTGATTATTCGGGCATAGTAACAATTCGAGATAAACTGTTAGTTAATAGTTAGTGGGTGCAGTGCAAGGTTGCTGCATTTTGAACCTAGATAGTTTCGATAACAAATTATTCTTCATCCAAAAAACTAGGCAAAATTTTCTATCTAATGCTGAAGATTCTGCAGCGAAAGAGAAGGTATCGACACTACGCCGTATAATCCAGCGTTGATTTAATTCAAAACAATCTCTTGCATCGAAACATTAAGCCAAACCGAACAGTTTTTTTCTGATGTGAACCTAAACAACACAATGTATGGGAACTTCTTTTGATTAACCTGTGCTGTAATTATATGCATAAAACGAACAGTGGTTCGTAGAAGCGCAAATGCTTCATTAATCCATCCGCTTCGTGAAGTTAGACGTTCGATCTTCAATAACGTACATATGGGACAATGCAGTTAACGAAAGTTAGAAGCGTTGTGCCTGAAACGTGTATTTTACCAGAGCACAGCGGTTAGTGGAAAAGAATTTTTCATAGATCGATTAATTCAAGGCAACACTTGATCGATGCTATTATTTCCTTTCACCTACAACTTCACTATATGTTGAATAAGTAATCGGCTTGGAAAGTGCAAAACATTCCGCTCAAGTTGTAGCTTTCCAGTGTGCTAGAACAACTAGCAATATTTGCATTCATTTCAGAAATGAACATAGATTGTATTCTACATTAAATGAAATAAAAAAATATTCCTCAAAAACCCGATACATAAATTTTAAAGGCGTGTTTCTTGCGGCCGAAAATTGATGCGCAACAGGTGCAAGTGGTTTCAGGTTGTTGATCTTTCGCTCCATTTACAGAAAAGAATAAAAACAACTAATCAAAAAGTGATTACACAATTATATTCTGAGAGTACGAGCAGCAGCGGCCTCATACCTCTTGTTAACTCTAATTCAAACCATAAACAGGATGGAAAACTTGAGAAGCTAGAAACTTGAAATTCTTGGCATTTGTTCAAAAGTGAACACACATCCAATAATAACGATCCGATAGTTTCAGTTTAGGAGAATTTGTCTTTGTAGAGCTTGTCTCTTCATTCATCCATCACTTTCAAAATCTTTCTAGCAGCGCAAACCTCAAATGCTTAGATTTTCGGATTACGTCGCATTGACAATATATATACTTCAAACGTAAATCAAAATGACAGAGTTCGACAACCAGTGAATAGAAACCATCCAATGTCAGGTTTATATTGATCATTGAAGACGTCCAAATTGAATTTCCGTTTTGGGGAATTTCAACATCTTCTTGATGTTTCATTCTTTTTGGGATACTTTTCCGATCAATCGAAGTATGAAATTCCTGCCAGTTCAGAGGTTTTGCTAACCCTCGAGCGAACGAGCCATGCCGTGAGCGACACTCACTCACTTAATCTTTCCGGGTTTTGAATTTTGGAAACAATACTCAAAAATGTCATATTTGTCATAAAAAGTGCATATTTGGTAGATATCAGAATAGGTCGCGAAGTACATTTCATACTGATTGTTAATATACGATATAGAGGTTGTCAGATTTTTTTTTTCAGTGGAAATATGTTGTTTTGTTCCTTATCGCAATATATTAGATCCGTATTTGTTTATTTATTGTAATACAAATAAATAAACAAATACGGGTCTAATATAGCTGACCCGGCAAACTTCGTCCCGCTCAAAATTTGTTCTTTGTTATTAATACCTTTAAACATTCGCGTTTCCTTACCATGAGCATGTTCATTGGTCCAATCGCAGAACTGTTCATTGATTGATCTTCTAATCGACCCCGTTGAATTTACTTTTAATATAAAATTCCTAGCATTTCTAACAAAACTCATCATTATAATATGAGATTATTTTAAGACACAATTCTCGTTCAAGATTTTTCAACCACTTGCAAATAACATGTTTCTCCGTTACATGGAATAAATGTTTTATACAGAAAATATGATAGAATAAAGACAGCCCTGAATCGGACAACTCCTTCTTCGAGTTTTGGTCTTATCAACACATTCGGCGATACTTTTTTATTGGTATAGATAGAACAAGATATAGGAGTGCGTTTCATCACATTAAAATCCATTTCCAGTTTCGAACAAAAATCAATTTAGCTAGCTCAAACATCAAATGGACTAACAACACATGTCACTATGTAATTGTAGAACATATGGGAATTTAATTTTATGAATTCCCTTTTTCCTTAAGAGTTTTCCGAAAATTTTTAATTGTCATGTTTAGTTGGAATATTTTTGGTAGATATATGTGTAATATTTTTAAGGAACCATTCCAGAGGAGGGAGGGGTGTCATATCGTCATAGAAACATTTATCATACCCAAAAACCCTCACATCCCAAATTGCGCTTGATTAGTTATCGAGTCATGCAGAAGTTTCTGTTTGTGTGCCCCCTGTAACTTGTGTTTCATTTTTATGGCAGCCCTTAGAGAGGGGAGTGGAATGTTTAACCACCATAGAAACATTTATTGTACCTTAAAAGCTGCATATGCTTAATTTGGTTCCATTTGCTTGATTAGTTCTCACGTTATGCAGAAATTTGTGTTTCATTTCTATGGCAACACTTCCCTCCCCCCCTCAGAAAAGTGGGAAAAGTGTTGAACCACTTTAGAAATGGTTCTTGCCCCCTAAAACCTCCACATGCCAAATTTGGTTTAGTTTGCTTGATTAGTTCTTGAATTATGCAGAAATGTATGCTTCATTTGTATGGCAGTCCCCCCCCCCCTCAGAGAAAGAGGAGGAGTGTCTCTTCACCATGGAAACGTTTCGTGTCCCTAAAACATTCGCATGACTAATTTGGCTCAATTTGCTTAATTAGTTTTCGAATTATGCAGAAATTTGTATTTCATTTGTATGGCAGCTCCCCCTTAGGAAGGGGGGAGGAGTATCTAACCACCGTAAAAACATTTATTGTACCATAAAACCTACGAATGCCAAATTAGAATTTATTTGCTTGATTAATTATCGAGTAATGCAGAAGTTTGTGTTTCATTGGTATGGCAGCCCCCTCTTTGAGAGTATTACCACCATAGAATCATTCATTGCACCATAAAACCTCCATATGCCTAATTTGGTTTCATTTGCTTGATAAATTCTCGTGTAATGTAGAAATTTGTGTTTCATTTGTATGCAAATGCAAAATGGCTGCCACCACAAAATGGCGGATTACATATTTTTTCTAAACCCCATCAATATGGGTATCAAATGAAGGACTTGACTAGTAGAACACAGTTATTCATGAGGAGTGCAAACCCCAATTATATCACGATACCAGACGGTAAATTTCTGCTACGATATGCTTGCCAATAACTCCTACAACATTTGCACCGCAAGACATTTGCACGACAAATTTTGATTTTTTAGTATTTGAATCGAAACGTTTGAGTGTTTGCTGAGTGCTGAGGTTTTATTTTATCCTTTGATTTTTTTTCTGTAATTTTGTACATGAAAAGCTGCTCATTCTGGGATCTGTGCTCCATGATATTCGAATAATGGACACCCCTTGGTGTAGTCCTACGTCTCTCCGGTTATGTCCCCGACATTACCAATCTGTCTTTTTTCATATTGTCTTCAAAAAATTATTAACGCGTTGATTGCCATTGCACTATGGTCCAGGAGGTGCATTTAAGTGGAAATTAGCATCTAGAGCTCGACAGTGATTCTCTAGACAAAAACTGTCTTCGACAAAGTTGTTACATATAATAGAGCGCTCATTTTTATGTTATCAAAAATAGGGTGACCAAAATTTACGATGAAATAAAAAATTTAACTTTCTTATCTTTATAGATAGAGGTAAACATAGTTCGACAGTATTGTAGCTCTGGTTATTTTAAGTAACTTTGTGGAACAATATTTCTTTCTATCTCTTCAAATAACCGATATAGTGCTTTTTCTCTAGGTTGAGTTAGGGTTTCCATGAAAAAAAAAGTTTTTTTTCTCTAACTTTTATATGTAAAATTCTACATCAAAACTGTCTTCGAATGATCTTTAGAGCTTTCCAATCCACTAATTTTACGGTGCATAACTTGTATGTATCTTAATGCTACTCAAAGTTATTGATGTTTTTTCCCCGAAAACACGACCTTTTCATTTGCTTGTCGTTCTTTTTGGGGCAAACATAATAAAAAATTATTGATGGCATTTTAAAGAGCACATTTGACTCTACATAAGGTGAAACTTTCAAAAGAGTGTTATTTTTTGTATTTGAGTAAATTAAATTTGAAATTATGAGTTTTTACATATAAATGAACAAGTTGCAATTTTTAAATGCATATACTAAGCGTAGACTTTAAAGCAGCATCACTTCAGTTCAGTCTTATAGCCACTCAACATGGAGGTTCAAAGAAGACACATTGTTGATTTCCTTTTTCGGTGGACGAAATATAGAAGACGTTATACAATTATCACGAGAAAAATTTCTTACTATTTTCTTTTTCTACAATAAAATATATTTATTGTATAAAAAGAAAAGCGGGGACCGACAAATTATCAGATGCTTCCTAAATAGAAACCATATAAAGAACAACTCGGGGCTCGACGTGTTATTTTTTAGTAGTGTATTGACATATTTTACTGGCGATGAGTTGATTTTTTTTTTAACAGAACAAGTGTGCACCTTTTTTTTGTACTAAAATTATTTTCAAATGGCTCAGCAACATTAAGTAACAATGAACCGAGTTAATGAATAGGGAAAAGCCTATTTGAGTAGAACAATTCCAATGTTCTTTCTCAAAAAGGCATAAAAACCCTATTATCTTTTCGTAAAATGTTACAATATGGATAATGACAAATTCATAATAAAATAATATTATAGGCTTCTTGTTACAGAGATGTCCATCTCCTAGGAACTTGCTATCTCCTTGGGACTGAGGAAGGGATGAAAATCTGCTCACTTTTCGAATTCTGAAGAAGAAAGTTGCAATAGAGAAAAGGAAACGCTAATAATAAAAATCAAAACAATAAAGGAAAACTAAACATATATATTCATATTTGAAAGTGTATGGATTTGAGAAAATCATAAATTAAAGAAATAGCATCAATATTACGAGTAGCCAGAACGTCGCGAATCGGAAAATTAAGTGGCATTCCCTTATTGCGAAAATTTTCTATTAAAGATAACCTGTCATTTTGAAACTCAGAACAAAACCACACAATATGATCAATATCCTGATATCCTATACCACACACGCATAGGTTACTATCACTGATGTTAATTCGAAAAAGATGTGCATTCGAAGAATAATGGTTAGACATGAGTCTGCACACTACCCGTATAAAATCACGAGAAAAATTATACCCTTTAAACCATGGTTTGAGAGAAACCCTAGGAATGATAGAATATAGCCATCGGCCTTTATCACTACTATTCCAACTTGACTGCCAAGATACAAGTGCCCGTTCACGAGGAAAATGAAGATATTCATCGAAAGTGAGTAAGCCTATAGAATAAGTCTCCTTCCATAGCACCCTTCTTAGCAAGAAAGTCTGCTTTCTCATTTCCTGGTATCGAACAATGAGACGGAATCCATACAAAAGTGATATTAAATGAACTAGTTATCAGAGCACTTAAAAGTTGATGGATTTCAGATAAGAAATACGACGCATATCTATTTCTCACTGAACGGAGTACCTCTAAAGAGCTAAGACTATCAGAAAAAATAAAAAAGTGATCTGGGGTCAAGGTCTGAATATGGAGGAAGGCCATGTATATTGCAGCCAATTCTGCAACAAACACCGAACAAGGTAAACTAAGCCTACGGAAAGTGAAGAATTTGATATTGAATACACCAAAGCCTGTGGATCCATTAAGACAAGATCCATCAGTAAAAAAAGATTTGGTTGGGTCAATATGTTTATACCTTGACAGGAATATCGCAGGTATAACTAAATGGCGGAGATCATCTGAAATATTATGCACATAATCCTTCATTGACAGGTCAATAGTAATAGAGGAATTGAACAAAATTGAAGGAATGATCTGGAAACCAGATAAAGTAGATGGACTTTCCAATGTCATAAATTCATGATATAGAGACATTCGCCTAGATCGAAAACCTGAGTTCAACATTTTTTCAAAGTTTGCTATCACCTTCAGATTAAGTGTTTCACACCGTATTAAAAAACGGAATGATAACTCGAAAAAACGTACGGAAAGAGGAAGTATGCCAGCTAGAATTTCTAGGCTCATTGTATGTGTTGACTGCATACAACCTAGAGCAATACGCAAACAGCGATATTGAATCCATTCCAGATGCAAAATATGGGAACAGGCAGCGGACCTGAAGCAAAAACTACCATACTCCATAACAGATAAAATGGTTGTTTTATACAACCTAATCAAATCCTCAGGATGAGCTCCCCACCAAGTTCCTGTTATGGATCGCAGAAAATTTATTCTTTTCTGACATTTTTGTTTCAAGTAGCCTATGTGTTTACCCCATGTTCCTTTGGAGTCAAACACAACACCTAAATACTTGAATGACATCGAGCGACGAATAGGTCTATCCAAAAGTTTAAGCTGTATTTGTGCAGGATTATGTTTTCTTGAGAATACAACCATCTCTGTCTTCTCAGTAGAAAATTCAATACCCAATCTACAGGCCCAATCAACCAAATTGTTAAGAGAATCTTGCAAAGGATTATGAAGATCGGTGCTGTCTTTGCCCATTACCGATACTACACAATCATCTGCAAACTGTCTCAAAGTACAATTTCCCGATAAACAAACATCAATATCATTTACATAGAAGTTGTAAAGAATTGGACTAAGACATGAGCCTTGAGGAAGACCCATGTAGCTAATGCGTAAAACTTACGAAGAACCATGAGAAAAACTCATATGTTTTTCACGCATTAGGATAAACAGAAAACTATTTAATTTCTGGGAAAACCCATTTCGACGAAGTTTTTGAAACAGAACTTCTATGGAAACAGAATCAAACGCACCTTTGATATCTAGGAACACTGATGCCATTTGTTGCTTACTACACAAGGCAAATTCAACCTCTGATGAAAGAAGCGCAAGACAATCATTGGTTCCTTTACCTCTACGAAACCCGAACTGCGAAGGCGAGAGAAGATTATTAGATTCAACCCAGCTGTCTAAACGATGGAGAATCATTTTTTCTAGTAATTTGCGAATGCAAGATAGCATTGCAATTGGTCTATAAGAATTATAATCAGACGTAGGTTTACCAGGTTTCAGAATAGCTATAACTTTAATTTGTCGCCACTCATGCGGAACAATATTCTGCTCAAGGAAAGCATTGAACAGTTTCAACAAACGTCTCTTCGCATTATCAGGTAGATTTTTCAACAAATTAAATTTGATCCTATCTGACCCTGGAGCCGTGTTGTTGCAAGAAAGAAGAGCAAGAGAAGAATCAGTCATACTGAACGGAGGCTCAACATCATCAGATGTCTCTAAGAAGGGAGAAGGTGCGGGGGCTGAGTCTGGACATATCTTCTTGGCAAAGTCAAAAATCCACCTTTCTGAATATTCAACTTCTTCATTTGAATGAGATGAATTTCTCACTTGTCTGGCAACTCTCCAAAGAGTGCTCAAGGAAGTCTCTCGTGAAAGCCCATTTACAAAATGACGCCAATAGCCTCTCTTTTTAGCTTTAATGAAGCTTTTGAATTTACGCTCCAGATAAATGTAGTTATCACAACGTTCACGGGTGCCCAATTTTCGCCAATCCTTGAACGCATTCGATTTATCTTTATAGAGATTTGTACATTCTTGGTCCCACCATAGATTAGGAGGACGTCTACGAAACGAATTACCAGGAAAGCGCTTCGTCTGAGCATAAATAGCACTGTCAAGAATTAAACCAGTTAGAAAATTATATTCTTCCAGCGGGGGTAACTCATGAACTAATGCCACCGATTCTGAAATAATTGAAGAAAATCTCTTCCAATCAATGTTTCTAGATAAATCATGCTGAATATTTGTTGTTTCAGACGATTTTGAATTATTGGATGACATTCCAATAACAATCTAAAGAAAAAGAGGAAGAACACAGGGACAAATCTAAGCAACTAGTGCGGCCTGAAGATGGAGCAATTCTTGTTACATCACCTGTATTCAAAATTGCCATGTTGAAGTACTCACAAAGATCATAAATCAAATTGGCCCTTCGATCATCAAAAGACTCACCCCATCCAATTCCATGAGAGTTGAAATCTCCCAAAATAAGATTAGGTTGCGGTAAAAGTTCAACAATATTCACAAGATTTCTATAATTAAGCATAGTTCTTGGTGGAATATAAATAGAAGCAATGCATAAATCTTTGTTTAACACATTGTCCGAACGAAGCCATGTCTCAGAAAGAGCAAATGCATCACAATTCAAAAAATGGAGCATCACCTTATGTAGAGTCAAATGTGCTCTTTAAAATGCCATCAATAATTTTTTATTATGTTTGTCCCAAAAAGAACGCCTAGCAAATGAAAAAGTCGTGATTTCGGGGAAAAAACATCAATAACTTTGAGTAGAATTAAGATACATACAAGTTATGCACCGTAAAATGCGTGGATTGGAAAGCTCTAAAAGTCATTCGAAGACAGTTTTGATGTAGAATTTTAGATAGAAAAGTTAGAGCAAAAAAACCTTTTTTGCATGGTAACCCTAACTCAACCCAGAGAAAAATCACTTTATCGGTTATTTGAAGAGATAGAAAGAAATATTGTTCCACAAAGTTACTTAAAATAACCAGAGCTACAATATTGTAGAACTATGTTTACCTCTATCTATAAAGATAAGAAAGTTAGATTTTTTATTTCATCGACAATTTTGGTCACCCTATTTTTGATAACATAAAAATGAGCGCTCTATTATATGTAACAACTTTGTCGAAGACAGTTTTTGTCTAGAGAATCACTGTCGAGCTCTAGATGCTAATTTCCACTTAAATGCACCTCCTGGACCATTGTGCATTGGTGACACCGAGTTTTCCGTTCAGGCCGCGTCAGTCAACGATGACTGACGGTATAAAATAAAAGGGTAGAATCTCTTTTTTACTGCTTTCGAGCAGAAATACCTTCTTACGATAAGAAACGATGGCCCTAATACGTTCAAAAATTTACATCGAGTAAATTCTAATTCTCCAGTATTGCACTTCGCATTGTTTTAATACGATATCAGCGCGTGGCCTGACGGGAAAATCGCTATAAAACCGCGTGGCACTCAACGTGTTAATAATGTTCAACTCGTAACATTTTTATGTGTAAATTATCTCGCACGTTAAAAAACGGCGTTCGACGTCTCGTGGCTTCAATTCATACAGCACCCATTGTCCTATTTTTCCGATCATTCCCATTGCTTTTAAACGATCGGATATTCAGACATTTTTGGCGTGGAGGCGATCTGGCGCAGGGGTAACATTCATATCTCTCACACAGAGATCACGAGTTCAATTCTCACTCCCGACATTCTTCCAAAAATGGAAGTAAAAGTGACGAACCAGCCAAAATGTGTTGAAAGTCACGTTAATAGAGAGGAAAAAATATTTCAAGGACTCCCCTTCCTTGAGCCGTGCATGAGCTAATTGATCATATAGTTTGCACTCTAAGAGACTTATGAATCAGGGTGTCTGCTACATTAGTTGAATATGAATCATTCGCTTTGCGTAGTCCGTATGATCCTGCTGTTTCATGATGCATGGAGAGGTTCGATATGTATATGTTAGAGGCAGAGAAGAAAACACACATTCTGCACTGAGACCGTACATGATAGTTTTGGTGTGTTGGCTCGTATGTCATGAAGTGCGAACCGAAGCAGAGTTGTCTCGTTTTCTTTTGTGTCGTGATTTGTAGCACGTAAAAGCAAAAGAATGCCACTGGGGGAAATGATTCGATTGAAAGGATGATTCAGTAAAAGGATTAATCGGAAAACACTGATCATTAGATCAGAAATCTTCCGGTAGAAATTCCCATTTCTAGTTTCATGCTAAGTAGAGAACAAAGACTAAGGCTCCATTCCATAGAGACCAAAATACTCAAATTTGTCAACAATCAATCAACATATTTTTTGGGTGATCCATGCGGAGAAACTACTCCGAAGATGATGATTTCTGCCTTTGTACGAGCACAGGAGATTTTTTTTTGCTGTTTCCGAGTCACCAAACATCATGCGCAATTGTGCCGAAACACAATCCATGAATTTGAAGCTGGTTATCATGGAATGAAATGCAAGGGTTTATTTCTGTAACTCTAGAAAATTTATGCGACTGGATTTGAGTAGCTTATTTAGGTCACTTCAGTTAGATATGTAGTCAATTTGTTATCTCTTGAATTAAATTAGTAGCTGAGTGTATTATCATTCAAGCTCCAACGGATTTCATAACGCAAATGAGCTAGCAACCTAAGCACAAGCTTGTTACACAGTAAAATATCAGGAGCATTCGATCATGATTTCCTTCGTGTTAAATCCCGTAGATGTTCTAATTACCGATACTACATCTACTACATCTTGTACGAATTTGTGCGCGCTCATCGACTTGTTGAATTTTTGAATACTACAACAATAATACTTTCTACTTAAAAATTAGTCATTCTAATAACAATTTGGTTCACGTAACACAATTTATACTGTATCTTTAATGTTTCAAAAAGAACTTTTGCTCATTATAAGTGTAAATTTTTAGACCTCGTCGACCCCCAAAATTATTTTTCGTTTATGTGGACATCTGGGAAATCACTTTGAGATCTCCTGGTTTAGACATTTAGCTTGGAATGTCGGAACATAGAGACAAAATATAAAAACAACGCCATGGCCGGTGAAATGAAAATTCTGAATGTAAACAGAAAGAAAATCAAAAGGTCAGAGATCAGATGAAAGAAGATTGAAGGTTTCAAAATTTTAGTCACCAACAAAAGTTTTTACTCAAAAACAAAATACGCTGAACAAATTATGATTCGTGAACATAATTGAATTTAATAAAATATTAAAAATAAAATAGGGCGCCCCAAAAAAATATTTAAATCAGAACATGTCCTGCTAAATCAGGACAGATGCTATCCCTATGTATTGCACATTATAACTTTAATGACACTAACTGATCGTTTCTTTTGCTTTTCACAGAGTACTTTCGGAAGACAATCTTGCGAAAAAAAAGAATATCTTCTGTTCCTTTCATTACATTTCATGGTTTACCATTTTAGTAAACAAGAAATGAACTTGAATTGGGTGAGTTCTCATTCTGGAAACGTTTCAGTGAAAAGTATGAACTTCTCCATGAAATTTAAAAAAAATCGATGTTGAGATTGTGCAAGAATTTTATAAAATATATGTCAAACGTATCATCGAAAGAAATAATGTTGTCCAACTTCGAATAAAAATACATATGCGGACAAACATTAGTCACCCATTCTGAATGTTTGTATAATTTGCACTGCTCGAAAACAATAACAGTGTTTATGTGATGAAGCGTTTATTGCAGCGGTAATCTACTATTAAATCTGTAGCTGATACTATTTGAACACGATGTAATCAACAACTCCGTGTTTGGAATGCTATCGCTCCGTCTCAGCATGCAAGATCCACGTGAGAAGTTCAGCATACGTACATCATTATCGATCAACGATAAGTTTCCTTTCGTGTGAAACTTGCTGCGCAATTGATCATTGTTTACAAACGTTTATTACACGAAGCAGACAAGCAGTCCGATAACGTTTCCGCGATTGGATGAAGAAACGAAATCTTCATGCACACGACATAGTCCCCTTTATTCCGCGCGGCGATTGAGGTGAGATGGCTCAAGTCACTGCATTCCCGTAGGCGAATTGCGTGACTATAGATTGTCACTAGGTGAGATTTGAAGTCGTGTCCTCATATGTTATCGACTCGGGTATCAAAAATAAGTTGAAAAGTGTGGTAGCTTCCACAATGAAGCGAGAAACTTTGCTATCTCACGTCACTCGCCGCGTGGAATAAGGAGGAGTGATTGAGCAAACCTGCATAAATCAGATCCATTCCCGAATGAGTGGCTGTGTTGCATTTTTCTCGTTTCTGTCACTTCACTCTGCAATCCACCACCCATGTGAAACTATGCGGAAAGTTAATATTGATTAAGCACACAAATCTGCCATCGATTACCGCGATTATACTGAGTAACTGCGCTCGATGGGCTCGAAGTACTTTTGGTGACTGAGACACGGTGATTGTATGTAGTTGACAAGACGATAACCGAGCCTCGAGCGGAGAAAGGAGTCACCCTACACACCGTTTTACACGTATTCAATCAATGACTGAAATGGAATCGATTGAGCTTTCGCACAAACGCTATTTCAGGGCTGACGAAAGGTAAAAGGACGTGAAGAGGCCATGTGGAAATGGGTTCGTGTTTTGTAATTGCGAACATTCGCTCCTAATCAGCTTATCGTTCAACAATCGTAAATAGAACAGCGACAATCGTTGGGCAAGTCAAGGAGAATCGTTCAACGGCATACACTTCTATGATTTATTTGGAATTGAGTGAAATTATCGCTGTTTTGTTCCCCATCGATTGATTCGTTCCAATCGTGGAAGTTACAAACTTACCTATCCACCAGGCGGCCCTCGCTGAGACTCCGTTGATAGTCAGACATGTCCTTGTCTAGATCATCGGCGTCCCGCAGGCGGTACGTTTCCCGCTTGTAGAACCCAGCACCTACTCCGCCACCACCGCCCGAATCGGCTCTGATAGTGATCGGCACCCCGAGTCCGGTGCGGGGAAGCATTACATCCGTGGTGGAGCAGCCGGATGTGGCAAAGTGGATATGTGTCTGGCTCTTTCCCAGCAACTGTCGGGGCGTGGCATCGGCCGAGGAAACCGTCCGGCGGCGGAAAATTCGCCTCAAGTTGCGCAATGGGTGGAATCGCTTGCGGCGTGTGGTGCCAGTATCGCCCGCTGCTGAAAAAGAACAAAAAATAGAAGCAAATGTCAGTATTTGATTAACTTCCCACAATGATGTTTTATGGTAATACTATTCCTCAACTTGCGATTCGTTCCATGTCGAGAGAGATGTATTTGAAAGCGATTTTTCCGAAAAAAAACTTCAATACATCTCTTATCTGTCAAGAAAGCTACTGTCGAGCCGTTTATGGTCATTGAATGCGAAACGCAATCGGAATCAAATTTTCTTCCACTTCCACATCGCTATACTCCTCTTCCTCCCACTCCCACTACGATGTGATAACGTTTCGTTACATATTATGCAGATGCGTGTGCTGTTATCACAATCTGCTTCCACTTATTACCGAGCTCATTGTGTGGAGATAAAGACAATTTGCCGTAATAATCAGGTAATGGTCGAGCCTTTGGGCAAATTCCGTCTGTCTAACTCTGTTTCTATAAACGAAAATAGATGAGAGACGAAAGGAACAACCGGACTGCCATTGTCGACATGAGAAACTTTCCTTCTCTTTGTTGGCCGAATTGTAGTGCGTAAACTGATAACTACCGTAATATACTGAACCAGACAAATGATGCAATTATAAGCAGAACCCGTAACCTTCCTCATGAAACATTTCATGAAAAAATATGATTATTTTTTTCGCATTTGGAAAACAGGCATTTATTTCAAAGGCAATAACATTTCTATGCCATTTAACTAAGTCAAATGATTTCATCCGTAAAAGAAACAATTCTACATTTCGCAAATTGTTTCGAGTCACCGAAACCACCCTGAAATAGTATGGACAGCTCCGATCAAGTGCAAACACTGAAAGTTGATCACGCGTGAAATCCACCTTCGCTTCCCTCGGCTAATGCAGAGGTGGGCGTCATAAATTCTTGTGTAGAGAAACACAGCTCCTAGTTAACCTTAACCAAAGCAAATCAGCTGTAATTAATACGTGATCGAAACTGAACTTCTCACCACATTCGCCGACGGCGACGGTGTTGGAAATAAATTTATCATCGCGATTGCTAGAGCTGAACAATTTCATATCGTGTTCTTACTTATTCCCCCATCCACGGACGGGGCATTAGATCATCGTTTATCGATTTTTTATTTGTTCAAATTATTTCATAGTATAAATCATTCGTTGAGAATGGTAAGTTCACCTAGAGAGACACAATTTCGATCTTTGGCTTTGTAAAAAACCTTAATTTTCTTCATGCATAATAAGATTTTCTATTGGAAATTGAGACACCGTTTCGTCATGGCCATTTTGACTAAGTCGAATCACCCACTAGTCGACCAAAGTTGTGCACCTCTAATGCGGTGTGCCAGCTCGATGATGGCGTGTTTGCACGGTGCGGTTTCAAAATTATCCGCATTGGCGCCTATTTGCTAATAATTCGATCCTGCTGTTTGTCACAGAGTGAACGGGTGGAAGCAGTGGAGTTACAATGAAACAAGTTTCTCTGCTTTTGAAGATACCCAAGTGCTTCTGAATACTATTTATTTCATCTTGTTTTGTCAATTGACATAATACTTTTCTTGGGACAACTTTTGAGTTTGGCCTCACAACTCCAAAATGACCTCATAAAACTCACCTCACATTCTAGACCAAGGATACTGAAACTATTTTGGGCAAGAGACCCCTTTTTCGGAATGAAGTCATATCATCGACCACCTATAGCCAAATGCTTTAACCCTCCTGTACTCGCGTGCAAAATCATAACACGTATACTCGCGCACGGTGTCGCAGACCGAAAATTGAACTTCTCTATAATGTTGCCATTGTGTATTTTTCAGGCTTTATTGGCATTTATTTGAAGAAGAGGGTATGATTGAATGAAAAATATGAAAAAATATGTTTTCTTCTTCTCTATTATGTTTTAATAGTCATCTAATTCAGCCTCCTCAAAACAGAGTAATTTTTGATACTCCAACACAAATATTTTTCTTTTTCTCGTTTTCTTGTCGATATTGTCCATTATAAAAAAAAGACGGGTGGGTAATGTCGGGGACATAACCGGAGTGACGTAGGACTATACAAAGGGGACAGCTTTTGTTAAATATATATTTTAAATATATTGTTTTATTTTCTTCTCCTACGTGAATACCTACCTATCTACCTGAAAAATGGATTAGTTTACTGTTTACTCTTTATGAATATGTTGATGCTTCTGAAAAGAACCTTTGGTGTTGTGTTTTTGTTATCACTCGATATTCCCATCTTGTTCGGTTAAGCCTTCCTGTTCAGCTATTGCGTTTGCCACTCGCCACAGCTTTCACAGTTGGAAAATTTCTTCCCATCCAGCTTGTGACATGTTGTTCAGTAAATTACATTTAATGCGACGTGCCGGAGAAACACTTTGCCACTCACTGAAACTAATTGTTGCCTTGATGAGCGCCGAACCGAAGCTGCTCTGTTCTTGATGCGGGTTTTCTGATTGTCGTGAGCAGCTTTGCAAGCCAACTCGAGCACTCCGACGGCCGAAAATCTATAATCCCTGTTAGGTATACTGGTGCTCCGGCACTAATCCGTTCGGCCTAGCTACCCTTGCGGAGCAATCAGTGAATGCGACCAACAGGAGACCTGCACGGTTCGAGTGAGACTTTGCCTTTTCCTTAACTTGTCCTTCTTTGTTACGTCCACGATGCCGATGCCGTACAACCACACAGGTTTACGGTTTGAAAGAAAATAAGATATTTTTTTGGGGTCCGCGTGTTTTATACTCTAGCGGTACACACTCACAGGATAGAGACAAATCGGCAGACTCAGCCAGAGGGGCGAGTCCAACGAGACGAACGAATGAGCGTTAAAAGGGAGTGATGACAAAAAAATACATTCATTACGATTTGTTCGCTCGATGGATTCACATGCAGGCTAAAAAGGGTCCTTTTCAGGATCACAAAATTATCTTCAATCTAAAGAGTTTATTGTTTTGTTATCACTCGATATCCCCATCTTGTTCGGCTAAACCTTTCTGTTTAGCGATTGCATTTGCCACTCGCCACAGCTTTCACAGTTGGAAAATTTCTTCCCATCCAGCTTGTGACATATATTACAGTAAATTACATTCAATGGCACGTCGCATTACCACCACTCAGTATCGGATTGGAGGTAATTTTAACCTGTAATTGAACATTTGCGATGACAGTGGTACAGTGTCGACTTTCAATGTGGGGTCATAATTTGGACCTCGAACTCTATGTTTACAAAAATGTCCGACTAAATATGTCGTATTACAGGTCCGTCCAATTAGCTAAATGTCGAGATAAGTGTAAATTACTGTACTTTCAATCTAGAAGCAATTTAAGTATTGGTGCAAATCAATAAGCTCAGAACAACTGCCAAATTCACATACACATCAGATCCTACCAAACAAATGATGAAAAAATCAATTTGTGTTTTATTATTATTTTGGATACTGTTTTAGAAAGCATTAAACTGTATTTCCTAAACTCTTTTTTGGAAGGTTTAATGGCCCTGAAAAGCGCCTTGTTTTATGGAATGGTTCGAATTTAGAAAACTTTGTACTTGTGGTTTTGAAAAAAACCATTTCGAACGCCCTCGATGCCGCCTTGTTCTGGATTGCCACCAAAGTAGTTTGTATAAAGAACAAACTTTTTTCTTCTGCTACCTGATGCCGTTTTGCGATTGCGTTTGCCACTCGCCACTCGCCACTCGCTGCAACTGCCTGTTGTCTTGATGTCCACCGAACCGAATGTGTTCTGTTCCGAATGCGGGTTTTCTTATCGTCACGAGCAGCTTTGCCAGCTAACTCGATCACTTCGGCGGCCGAAACTATATAACGCCGGCTAGGTGGACTGGTGCACTGGTACTAACGCGCTCGGCCTAGCTACCCTTGCGGGGTACTCCAGATCAACACGGTTCGAGCGGGATTTTGCCTTTCCCTTCACTTTTCCTCCTTTACCATGTCCAGACATGGCTGCTTGGGTTGGTTTGTTGATGTGTTGTGATGCGAACCGATGTGGTGAACAGTTTGAATGAGAATGATCGTTACGGCAGCGGAGCGAGGATTTTTAAGCTGACTGGCTGGCTCGAGAATTACGCATGTGTGAGACGGCGACCAATGTTTCGTTCATTTTTTTCTTTTTCCTTTCCAATCGTGCTTCATTCTATTTCGCTGCTGCTCTGGTTGACCGTTTTAGTCGGTACGATTTGAGGAGCACAAAATGGACCAATCAAAAATGGGCACATAGTGCATTTGGACAATGCTTGATATTTAACAATTATTCAATTATTTATCTCAGGAAAAATGAAATGTTATACGTTATGATAGATGCGTATATATATTTCCTATCAATTGATGCAAAAACCTTTGCGATCTATTGAGAAATGCTCGAGTTATAAGCGTTCCAAATCTTGCATTTTTTCCTACTTGTTCAGTGCCTAGATTTCCATTTCACCCCCTATATCTTCCGGTTAGACGTAGTCCTACGTCAAAAACATCCCCGAGACTATAACTGTTAAATTTACCATAAGCAACCGATTAGTTTATAGTTTACTGTTTACAATTCTTCCACAAGTGAAATTCTTTCACAAGTGTGTATATGTATGACCATTATATTTAGTGAATAACCATACGAAAGTCAAACATTTATATTTTGCTTTTGAACGTGTGAATCTAACGACGAATAGTTAATATATGGATCCGTTCAATTCAGTTACAGAAGGGACTGAAATCAAATAAGAATAGTCTGGTAATGATCTTATGCATTATATTCAATAAATATTCCACGCCACTAACATTAATTTATACATTTCATTCAACAATATTCTAGAATATGAAAAAAGGCACTTGTCCAAAAAAGTTACTCCTATACTCGCGTCGGTGTGTCAGACCGAAAGTGTGAAAAAAGTGGCACACGTCCCCTTTGTACCAACACATGCAATACGCTAAACGAAGACGAACGACGAATAACGAAGCTAGAGAGAATCGCAAAGTCGTAGTGTTGATATTTTCTAAGAAATGAACGAATTATTGATTTCTCGGTCTGACAGACCAATGCGCGAGTATAGGAGTGTTAAACATGTTATCTTTGTCTTATGCATACAAAACACTTATTTAATTCGTTTGAATTACCAATTCAAAAATGTTTGCGGTTGGTCAAGTAAGTAAACTTGACCAAATTTTCTCATCAATGGACTTACGAGGTCAGTCCGGTAAGTATTTAGCCTACAAAATAAAAGGTCTGCAAAGTAGGCCTCCGTGGCGGCGATGACCTCCTCATTCGACTCAAATTTCTGCCCGGTAAGTGACTCCTAGAGATGGGCAAACCGTTCACGAACGGTACGAAAGAACTAGTTCGCCGAAAAGAGTGAGCGAGCGGTCGTTCTTTTTCAAAGAACGATAGTTCTCCCCACGAACTGATTGCGAGCGAACGGTTTGTGAACGAACTGATTCCGTAAGAACGGTTTGCGAGTGAATTGTTTGAGAGTGAACTGTTGGAGAGTGAATTGTTTGTGAACGAACTGTTTGCGAGTGAACTGTATGGGAAAGAACTGATTGAGAGTGAACTGTTTGGGAACGAACTGTTTGAGAACGAAGTGTTTGCGGGCAAATTGTTTGCGAACGAACGAGTGCAGCTGAACTGATTTGCGCTGGACGGAATGGATAAATATAACAAGAACGCTTGTAAGGAAAATAAAACGATTTGTCATTTATGAGCAAAATGCGTGTAACGCAGGGTTTATTTTGTTAATGTATTCTCAATTTTGGGTTAAAAATTAAATTAGATTCTCGTAGTTTTAAAAGCAAAACTTCATATACATATCATATACTTTCTAATTATCAGTAAAAATCTGGGGGAAGCTGGGGCGATTCATGGATTAAGTAAACATAAAATTTTATAGTGAGGGTATGTTGAGAAAAAAGTTTTTCCGTTGCTTTCAATTCATTGTTTGGCCTATTGCGTGAACCTGTGTGTTGTCCAAAAAGAGAATATGAAAAATTGCACATATTTTGTGCGCATCAAATTATTACATAAACTTTTGTCGACCGATAAACATATTTTCACATACAGTTTGCGACTTTTAATGAAGCAGCTTATCTTTCCCCACTAAATTTCAAAATTATAAATCCCATACGTACACTATCCAATCCAACGATATCAATATTGATGCTGCTGTCTATTGATGTTGGGTTCCAGCCAACATTCTATGTTGTTCTTAATATCGCTGAACGAAAGAGCGAAAGAACGATTCAAAAGCACTGATTCACGTAAATGAACGGTTAGTGAGTGAACCGTGAGTGAAAGTGAACTGTTTTGCCCATCTCTAGTGACTCCTTCAAGTTTGGAAACAAAAAAAAAAGTCGCACGGGGCCAGAGTTCGGGTTGAGCGACGGTACCGATTGGACGTGCTCGTTCGCGCTCCGTGTTTTTCCTTTGAGTGTCGCTGTTGTTTCGATGAAATTTTTAGGCGTTTCAATAAAAGATGCACTAGTGTTATATAAAAGTGCGCTTTCATCATCGCTACATTGAAATCCTGTTGAATTTATTCAGATTTCCTGGATATTTGCGGAAAATGCCGTGCAAAAGTGCAGTGCAGTGTGCGGCGGAGAGTATTAGTTTCTCGTTTGGTTTCGTGTTACACCATGTTTCTCATTTTGCTGCGTAATTGCCGTGTGTTTGTTTTTGTATATGCATTTAAATGTAGTCAATATCAAATCGTGTTCTAAGTGAAGATATCACGATTATGAAAGAATGAGAGAGAGCTTAGATCGGTTCTCATGGTGAAAATGTCCCACATGCAAATCCGTCCATGCGGAAAGGTGATTCGTTGATCAGCGCACTTTCAAGAACGACACAAGTGCTGTATAAGTGAATTCTCACATATAGAATTGCTGTGGCAATAGTGTAAAGTTTACTGCCAAGAAGTTTTCCATCCTTTTCTTTTTCACTTCAAGCGACAACAGTGTATGCGTGCCATGTCGGACGTCTGTTTGGTACGTGTGGTACTAGTGTGTGCGTATTCGCGTCGTGATAAACTTGGCAGTGTAGTAACATCAAACAACGTTCAGTATCTGCCTATGTGTGTTGGTGACACCACTCGTAGTCTTGTCAGCTCGTCGCTGAAACAAACACCTGAGCGAACGATATTGGAGCTCCAACCATGTTTCGTATGTACTCGTGCACTCGTGATCGATGGCCGGATCGTATTTGCAAATAAAACATCATCGCAAAAAAGTTTTTATTTCGTGCGCCTTCTTCTATATCCCTACGTTATAGAGCGCAGCTAACAAAAAAATATATCGCCGATCCAATCTATTTTAGAAGAGTTTTCTTGGTTGCCTTGATAGATTACAATTTCAAATATTCTGTCAATTCGATATGTATGGAAGGGGCTTTGTCGGTTGCCTTCTAAGATTGCCCAAAGGTAACCTCCGTGTGATACAGTGAAGATGAATTACGTGCGACTAGGCACAAAGGACATTATCAGTCCAATATATCGCAGAGGAGGCCTTTTCAGGCCACCCTATAACATCTTTATTCTCTACGAAACGCATTTGATTTTCGAGTTTTCATTTCGCCGAGTAGTTGTTTCCGCGCTTACAAAACCGAATCACTAACTGGAATTCCGGTTCTATTGCAGAGGAGACCGTTTTAGGCCACCCTTTAGGATATCAGCCGCTGCGAAATTCATTTCAGTTCTGAGTGTTCGTTACGTCGAACAGAGGAGACCTTTTCAGGTCACCCTTCAATATTTCCAGCCGCTACGAATTATATTTGATTTTCGAGTTTTCGCTTCGTCAAGTAGTTGTTTCCGCGCTTAGAGAATCAAATCACTTACCGGAGCTACGATCCTATTGCAGAGGAGACCTTTTCAGGTCACCCTTTTATATATTATGTCGATACGAAATGCGATTGATTTCCAAGTTTTCTTTTCGTCGAGTGGTCGATAGTTCCGTTCACATCACTTACCTCAGTGAATCCTGATTCTTACTTCCCCCACTAACAACTATCCCTTCCATGATATTCGCTAGGGAACCACTCTATAGAGGCGACCCTTCTGGCCTTCTGGGTGGCGAATATCATACTAACATTTCTTCCCTTCCCCTGGTGACTGTAAGGACGTGGCCGGCGTCGTTATTGACCATTTAAAGCTCGAATCACCAGAAATTGCACAACGAAAATGATTTGCTAGTCCCAAGCGTCATTCTGAGTGTTCTTTGTGCAATTTGGTTGGTTCAGGTCAATCACGGAGGGCAACTACGAATTGTGCAGTCTACCCAAGCTCAAGCTCAAAAAAAAAAAGTCGCACGGGGCCAAATCTAGAGAATGCGGTGGATGGGGTCGCAGTTCGTAGTGTAATTCGACCAATTTGACCGTGGTAACGGTGGAATTTTCATGTTTTCCATTTTTCTAAAATCCGCGGACACGCCCGCTTCCACACACGATCAAAACAAAACTACGAGCTCGATTCGGCTGAAATTTTGACAGTAGCCGTTTACGAGAATGTACTACACGATAAGTAATCTCTCTTGCGATACTGACACCATCGGGCGATGAGGCTAAGTACTTATCGGACCGCCCTCGTACAATTCAAGTGTAATTAATGATTATTAATACAAATTACAACAATAATACTTTCTATTAAAATATTAGTCATCCTTATAACAAGTTGGTTAACGTAACACAACTTATACTATATATATGGTTCGTTTTGTTTCCGTTCTGCTGCTAAAACCCACATCATTAAACTGGAGAGGATACAGTATCGTTGCTTGCGTTTAGCCTTAGGGTGCATGCAATCAACACACAACATGAGTCTTGAAGTCTTGGCAGGTGTTTTACCATTGCAGGTTTGGCTTTGGGAACTGTCCTATCGCTTATTAATCCGAAGCGAAATCATGAACCTATTAGTAATTGAGAATTGTAAGAAGCTTCCCGAATTAAACCAACGGTCGAGATCCATGGATCTGTACTCTCATTACATTTCTCAAGAAATAAAACCTTCAGCAGACATCTTCAATAATGTTAGATTTCCGAATTTTTACAGATCTTCCGTTGATTTCGATCTTTCTATGAAGGACGAGACATTTCAGATCATCTTCGATCATCGTTAATCCCTAATATTTTCGCTTCAAAATATAATCATATCAATTCTTCAAGAATGTTTTTCACTGATGGTTCAAGAATAAACGGATCCACTGGTTTTGGTATCTTTGATGAACATTACACTAGCTTTCATAAACTTGAAGACCCTTGTTCAGTGTATGTTGCCGAACTGGCTGCAATATATCATGCAATTAAGACCATTGAGTCCTTACCACCTGATCACTATTTTATTTTCTCGGATAGTCTTACTGCTAAGACAAGCCATTCAATCCTTGAAACAACAGACGAAAGCATCATATTTTCTTATCGAAATTAGGAATGCATTGAATTCTCTTGTTGATAAAAGTATTCGAATCACTTTCATTTGGATTCCTTCCCATTGCTCTATTCCTGATAATGAGAAAGCGGATACACTCGCAAAGATGGGTAGTATGCAGGGCACAGTTTTTGAAAGACAAATAGCGTATCGGGAATTCTTCTCCAATGGAACAGAGATGAGCTTCGGAGATGGCTATACTCTATTATCCCCAAAGTTTCAACGAGGGCCTGGTTTAAAGGGTTAGATCTTGACAGAAATTTTATTAGAACTATGTCCAGATTGATGTCCAATCATTCCGCGCTAAATGCGCATCTCTTCCGCATAGGTCTTGCTACTAACAATTTATGCAATTGTGGTCAAGGATATCATGACATCGAGCACGTTGTTTGGTCATGTAATGAATTTTGCAATGAAAGAATTAAACTGGTTGCCGATTTAGAGGCTCAAGAAGTACACTCACGCATGCCAGTTCGCGATATCCTAGCTACTCGTGACCCTAATTTTATGTACCCCATATATGTCTTCCTAAGAAGCGCTAATGTTATTATTTAGGTCGCATCTCCTACTTCCACTGTCCA
Organism: Toxorhynchites rutilus septentrionalis; assembly: GCF_029784135.1. Classification (NCBI taxonomy): domain Eukaryota; kingdom Metazoa; phylum Arthropoda; class Insecta; order Diptera; family Culicidae; genus Toxorhynchites; species Toxorhynchites rutilus. The sequence continues at coordinate 152,359,416 of NC_073745.1, forward strand.
TTCTCCCTTCCTTTTCTATTACACAAGCAGAACTTAGTACCCGTTGAGATAAGATCATTACAGGAGCTATTAACATAACAAGGAGGCACTCACTACCAAAGGATACCGTTGCTACATCAACTGGTGATGTAGTTTTGTTACGACCCACCACAGGCACTGTTCCAGACAAGGATAATACCGACGAGGCAACGAAGGAATAAATTTTTTTTTTTTATATTGCACTGTAGTTTTAGCTAATTAGACTTAAGTTAATAATTATGTAGTTATAATATATTCAAATAGTTTTAAAATGTATTGCTTGATGGTGGCTCTTTATCCACTTGAGCCTAATTAAATCAATAAAGGAAAAAAAAAGTAGATGTTGTATTTATCAATGCTTGAGTTTACTGCCGTTTGTTTATTGTGTCCATCGCGCATAGCAGAAATAAAGTTTCTCTGTGTTGAGTGTGTTGAGGTGAACACTTTTAAAATGCCCAAGAAAAGGCAACATTTTGAAGAAAGCATAAATTCAGAAATGGCGATTTCTAAAACCGGACAAACCATTATCATTTTTTGGACAAACCATGTGTGTTGCTTGTTTTTGTTGCGCGAAACCTTAAATTTGTTCATATCTTGTATGTGTGAATAGCGCACCTCCGCTACATTTAGTTGCCATTTGTATTCGCTCTCGTGCGAATCGGCCCCGTTCCAATGTAACAATCTCCGTGCTTTGCTAACGGTTTTGATCGAGAATTCGAGAAATGGTGCTTCTTGCGATGTTTCATTTTATCGATGCATCTGTGTGTTATGTCTAGATGTCTATAAGTGCAATGCCACTGGGGTAACACTAAATAATTAGACGCGAATGAACTCTATGAGTTTAAAACCTCTATCAACAACAACACTAAAGAACATGAAGAACATTAAGCATATGAAACTTTCAAATATTTTTATTTTTGTTGTTTTTATGGATATAGTGGTTAAGGAATAAGGAACAACGGTGGGTGCTGGTAGAACAAATATTTAACTGTATGTGGTTGAGTGTATGTCAAATGCGAAAAAAACCGCCGGGAGCGCGATGAATACTCTGTACAATGCGTGCATTGAAATAAAGAAACAAATTGCTACATATGACCAGTTCGTGTATGTTCTCGCATAGGTAAGAAAAAATCGCTGCCTCTAGAGCTATTTCTACAAAGCCAAGGGTTAAAGACATACCCTTTTCAGGCTCACCGAAACTTTGTAATAAAAAGTGATTTATGAAATTTCTTTGCATTTATGAATAACGTCCGAAATGATGAACAAGTAAATTAAATAAAACGAATACGTAGTCCTACGTCCTAAGCGGTTGTGTCTTGGATACAACTCCCTTTGGTTTTTGAGAAGAAAATCACTGCAGTCATTTTTTTCGGGAATTAACACATTTGGGCTAATTGAACATGCCTTTTGTTTCTAGTCATGATTAACAATACCATGAATCGTAGTTCTGGCTTTGAATACGTAGTCTTGTAATCTGACTTTAATGCGCCCACAACTACATTTGATTTAAATTAAATCTATTATTGTTATGGATTAAATCGACAATTATAAGTACTTTGTAAGAGAAATGATGAAAAAATGTTTGTGAAAGTTTGCATCGTATTCGTTTGAAAGTTGGACTACGTCTTTGATTCCTATAAACGGGGATTGCTCCATGAAGTTGAAAAAGAAGCATGTAACGAAAAGATTGAGGGTTTTCAAATGCACATTACACAAAATCGTTATTGAGTTTTACGTTATACTATATACCAATAGACGGACAATTTACTCAGCATATGCTTAAAATACAAGTAGGTAGTTAAAAACAAGAGAACAGTTTAACGGTTGAAATCTCGCTCGCTGATTTCTTTGCTCCACAGAGCAATAAACAATACGTTTGCAATATACCGTTCTGAATAATATTTCATGTTAGATTTTCGGTTTTTGTTTCCCTATTCCACTTTTGGTCAGTATGCATTGTCATAGGATGGTTTAAATATTATAGAATAGCATGTAGAAGGGGTTCCCATCAACAGAAATTTGAAATTCATAATGCAATTATACAAATCAACAACCTGTCCATTACACCCCCACTGTCCATCTTACCCGAAGTTCCCCTAGTGAATTTTTTCAACTTTCTACATAACCTGTTTACACGAGCTTAACGAGTCTGTTACGGTTCTTGACCGGAATCCTATTTAAAATGCAGTTATGTCCATTTGATACGTCGAAATCGACACTCTAGGATTGATCTTCTTTTTGGAATTGTATCAGGTAAAACTTATGGTTTAAGGTGCCAATGAAAATGGCCATCTTGATTTTTCATACGAAATATTGATTTGCATGATAAAGTACCCTATGAGCAATTCCAAATGGAATCGACAAATGACAAAATATGAGTATTTTTTATTCGAATGAAAGTTTGTATTCTGTTTTGGTTGGAGGAAATATGAGCTTTCCACAGCAATTGGAAGTTTTTTGACTGTTTCGGGCTCTGTTTGCCTTAAACTGAAACATTACGCTACATAGGATAATTCTATTGCTTCCATTTGAAAGATGTGAAAATTTAATACAGGATATAGTTGTGAAATTTAAAAGTTTGTGGTTTTTAAGGTGTTTTATTAAAATTTATTTTATTAAAAAAGTACAAAATAAACTTGAATGTTTCTATCTTGAATACATTTGGCATCAAAATATTTTTTTGAAACTCCAATTTCATTTTGAATTAGAGAATCGTAATATTTTGGAAATCTGAAGGAAAGGATTTGCAAATTTCAGTGAGATATTTTAGATATTTTAGAACATATGAACTCGCTAAACATGAAACCACAGAGCGAACAAACCAATCTGATTCAGATCCAAGACAAAGTAATTAAGGCAAAGATAAGAAAACCAGAATCAAATCTGACAATATTGTTCATTTGAACTTCCCGAATAAACAATGTGATCGATATTTTTTGAATTAGCGCAAGAAGATTCTGCTCCAATTGGCTTGCAGGCAGGCAATCCGTTAGATAGGATCTATGATTGTCATAGTGACCATTCTACATCATTCTACATAAATCAGCGATCTGCGTGAATTATTCACTCATCTTTCTGTCAACACTATAAGCAATAATAAAAATTTCAACAACCTTTTCCATTTTTTTTTTATTTTCGAAAGTATGAGATTATTTTTCGATACACTCGTCATATCGAGTACCCAGAGGACATGGAGGATAGAAGAAATGTTTTCAAAACGAATGATTTGAAAATATTTCGTCCAAAATCAACCGAATTGTTACCGAGAGGATTATACGTTCCGATGATCTAAAGTTGATAAAAGTTGATAAAAAATATTTGTTTATTCTTTGCATCTTGAGGTAATATCCTGTTGTAGTGTGCTGTATTCATAACACTTGAAAATATAGAAACTCAACCGATCAACCACTATCATGGGACGCTACAAAACACTACTCTGATTCCATACGCTTTCATTTACTTGCAGCGTTAAACAAAACTCATAATAGTTCATTTTTTTATAACTATGGTAATTTTCCGTACCTGATGATCAAAATTACACGAAATTTTCCAGCGCGCCGCGTTATCCACTGTTTTGTTTTTCTTCGCCCCGCGAGGGTCAATTACACTAATTTTAGCCACTGGTTAGCGGCAAAACTACCCGAAAGAAGCGCCTCGTCGAAAGTTTAGTCGATTGTTTTCAATGGCTGCGCGGTGGATAGTTTTCTTTTTTTTATTTGTTCCAAATAGGGCACCGTTTTTGCTTTTTTTCTAAACAATTGCCACTTTGGGCCGACCCGCACGGTTCGTCACTGTGTTCCGCGGTAGTCTCGGAGAGCTCCGCTTTTCGCAGCGGGGTGCTATTGTCGGATAAGTCGTGGGATATCTTCTCACCAAAGTCGCTGTTTCCTGGTTATTTTTGTTTTCTTCTTGTGCTTGTGCTGGTCCCTATTCACACCATCCGTATGCAATTATTCGTTTCCGATTTGTGTTGTATTCATTGCTTCTGGCATCTGGTTATGTGTGCTCTCTGAACTATTCGTCGGAATTTCCACGCGAAAGTCGAATTAATTAAACCGCGGCGGCCGGGAATGTCATTTTTGCCTATTGTATTTATGCGTCATCGGTGAGAGAGGCCTCACACTTTCGTGATGTACTTTTTTGAAATTTTTCACATAATTAAAGCACTCCACTCTCCCTTATGAAAAAAATGTCTTTCACATTCAACCACGACAGAAAAACAAAACCAGAGGCTCCCAAATTAACCATGAAAAATGGGCTTCTCTTGATAATTAATTAACTAACTTATTGCATCCAATTAACCTTCGGTGTGCAGTCGGCGGTTCACCAATCACTTCGAAGACGTTTTCACCTAAGCTGGTACGCTTTCCACCGGATATGTATCAAACCAGCCCGACCTTGCGCAAATCTTACGGTGAAAACTCTTCAAGATCACAATCTTTAAATCCTTCGCTGTCACAAATCTACTCCGCACATTATCTCCTCTTGCGACAGCCCACAAAAGCTCAGCGGTGTCCTTGTGTCGAACGGAATTCGGCCACCGACGACAATCGCACGTTCCGCGGGTCTGCAACGATCATGGACCGAAAAGGAAGTTCACACTAGTGATTTGAATAACTACCGACTATTCATCATGTAGGGTCCGGCAAGCAAACGCAACCGACGCATCGCAGCACTACTGGGTAGGTATGCGAGGTGTGAGCTGAACCGCAACGTGAACTAAAACACAACGCCTCGTCGTAACATTAACACCCCAGAGCACTACGTCCGCTGCACGCAACAAATCAATCAACAATGAGAGCCCACACCGGGTTTGGGGGAGAGCCTAGATGCAAACGACGAACCACTCACTGGCAGCAGCGCAAGGTGAGTTAGTACTCAGGTGTGACTCTCGCGCTCTCAGCAATATGGGTAATGAGAGCCAAATACACGTGGAAAATACGATAGAAACGGTATACGCTCAAACAACTCCCCAGCACTGTCACTCCAAAAAAATCAGAGAAAACAAATAATTTTATTGTTTAGGGAGACTCGGGGGAAACATTCTGCCTACTCCAGAGAAATCTAAATAAATAAATATGATGAAAGACCATGCCAAATGAAATCAAATAACACACCAAAATTGTATTTGTTCGCACCGTCCCGCTTTCCTCCTATTTCGATAGTAGTAATTGGATTCAAGCCCATAAAACACTGTTTGATTTATAAACACTGTTATCACCCATGCTTCCGAACCATTCGGTGAAACAATTACACGTCATGAATATTTCGAAAATCCCTACAGACACAGTTTTGGCCGGTTTTTTAGAAATCGGATTTGTTTTTGTTTGGTTTATTCGCCCCCCTGGGGAGAGGTTGGAAAAGCTTTGAATGGAGGCGGGCATAACAGCTTATCTATGGACCATCAACCTTTTTTTTGTTGGCCTGCAAACCAAAAAGGTCAGCTTTTTCCTGCAAAAGTCGAAGTGCGTATCGGTTGACTGAAAAAGTTAACTGGGTAGAAGTATCGCAAACTCGGGGAGATTGTGGCTCGATGAATGGAGGCAACAAGTTGGCGCATTTCGAAGGAAAACTATGTTTTATTGCTCTCGAGTACCGACACGAATGGTTTGTGTGCAGTGCCGCCGCTTGTAAATGTAAAATGGTCCATTAAAACGGGTGATAGGTTAGTGTGTTACGGTTTGATGAAATGGCTAGCTTTATTGTGCATAATAAATACATGCTACCGTTGTAGGGGGGTAAGATACTATTCGCATGTAGAGTTGTATATTGTACAGTGGTAGACATTCGTTTAGCCGCACTTGAAAAAAAAAACTTGAAACACTTACAAAACAACTAGGAATGTCCTTTTTATCGGGATACTTATTTGCTGTAGTGATAGTATATTAAAGTCACTTTCATTGAAAGGACGTGCGTCACAATCACACACACAAGGCGGCATCGATGGATATAAACATTCAAACGTCGTTTTTTTCCCGAGACATACGTTCAGCCGCAGGGCATAAAAATCGAGTTTTCGCATAATACCAAGCCTTTATCTGTGTTTTTCGAAAAAAATACTTGGGAATGTTCAATTTACAAGATAAATATTAGATGTGCAACGTAAGAAGTTGGTCAGATTAGTGATTTACGTAGAATTTAAAGGAATGTCGAAAAGTATTCTATTGACGGAAGAGGGGCGGAAAATAATAAAGATATTCAGTGAACAAAAGTTTTCTAATCGCTCGATCGTAACAAAAATTGGTCTATCTGAGAAAGTGGTACGGAATTTCTTTAAATAGTGCCTGAAATATGGGATATAACGACCAACAAATGGGAACACCAAAGTTACTTTGCGTCTTAAAGGTCGAATAGGACACTTTGCAACCAGGAAACAATGTCCTGCTCATACATTAAGGCAGAATCGGTTGTTCCAGTAACGAAGAGGCATATTGCGCGCATCTTGAATGAGTCACCAAACATCATGTGGAAGAAGCGTCAAGGGAAGCCGAACCTGACCGCCACTCATAAGCAGAATCATCTCATTTTCGCCCGGCAATACATGGAATGGAAACTAGAATGGAGAAATGTTGTATTTTCCGGTGAAAAAAGTTCAATTTGGATGGTCCGGACTGTTACAGTTACCATTTGGTACAATTTAAGTCAACGGCACGCCGTGAGATCGAAGCGAAACTTTGGGGGCGGAAGTTTGACAGTGTGGGGAGCCGTTTCCTATCACAGCAAGTTTCTCATTTGTTTCATTTTCACCTGAATGAACTCCGAAAAGTATCTTCAATTACTGGAGGACGTTTTGATTGGACATATTGAGAATAACGCTACCGAGGATGTCGTTTTTTTCAGCAGGATTATGCATAGATCCACGTTTCCAAGCAATCGAAGGCATGGTTTGTCGAGAAGGACATTACCTATGGAGAATTTTGGCCGAGATGGTCTGTGCAAACGGATGACAATTTGACAACATTTCCAGTCTCAAGGCAATTCAGGAATGTTGGGCTATAATCAATATGGCAACACTTTAAAAGCTGTCTGACTCGATGCCAAATCGAGTTTTCAAAGTGGTCCGAAATGAAGGTGGACCTACTAAACATTAGCTACCGATTGGACTGGAAATTTGCCGCAAAAAATTTCTTTTATTGAAATTTTAGGATGCGACTTGACTTATTTTTAAAAATATTGAGGAATAATAGGGTGCGGCTAAACGAATGTCTACCACTGTATATGGTGTATATTTTACTTGAATAATCAGAAGATTTCGGCTAACGTGACATAATTCTCAACCGCTGCTCTCCCAAATGTAACACCTTAGAGGTTATTAACCCTTTCGCTACGAGCGTCGTCTATAGACGACATCAGGGTGACACTGCACATCGATCACTCCAGCGCGATATGCAACCTTTTTCGCGCAGTGCTACGTTCAGCGGTAGCACTCCGACGGAGAATACTGCCTTAGTGAAAGGGTTAAAGTATATAATTCTAATGAATGTTATTGTTTGTAATGAATTCGTAAGTTTTGAGTTTACAGGGGATAGACACTATATCGGGAAAAGCAAAATGATGTCAATGTTTAAAGGGAAAAGTAGACGGAACAGGATACATTTAACGGGGAAATTTATACAAATGGTTATGCGATCAGAATTGGGTCGACTTAAAAAAAATTAAGCCAGATGCGACAGGACGAAAAAAGTGGCCAGTACTTTCAAGCAGGACCTCCTGTCTGAGATGTTGGATACAAGCTACAAGTGTCTTCTACAACCGTGGATCTAGCGAAAAAAAACAGCTAGACTGTCGAAGGTAATTACTCCAATTCGCGACAATAAACAGTACAGTACGGCCAAAACACGGAAGCTGTAAACGACGTCACTGATGAAGTTCAATTGAGGGGTGATGGACGACGTGACCTGCGCTAAGACAGAAATAAAACTGCTCCTGGGCAGGAGTTTTATACAATCAACAGTGGAAACGTGGCAAAAATTTTCAAGCATGTGAAACTTTCGGAATTCGGTCATAAATTAAATTTCCAAATCAAGAAATTTGACGGAAATCGAGAAACCCCTAAAACTGTTAGAACCGAGAAGCAAGTTAAGGAAAGCTGGCGTTCTGCGGCGAACAAAGTGGACGAGGTGGATGAACAAAGTCTGATGGCAGGAGTTAAATGAAAGGCCCGGCAATTCGAATTCGGTCAACTGAATATTTTTATCTGCATTTAATACTAATTAAACTTCAAAAATAGTTTGATTTTTACAAAAGTAATATAAACAGTTTTCCCTCATTATTGTTTGGCCAAATTTTGATCGTACTACTCTCTAATTTTTCGAACGAAACTTCATATATTTTGTTTATTTAGTATTTTGACAGAGAACCGAGATTCGACAACTCGAAATCGCCAAGAAAGCTGAGATATTCACAGTAATGTGAAATTCCCCGCCTTCTTCTTCTTCTTCTTCAATGGCACTAACGTTCCTAGAGGAACTTCGCCGTCTTAACGTAGTATTACTTGCGTCATTTTTATTAGTACTTAGTTGAGATTTCTATGCCAAATAACACGCCTTGAATGCATTCTGAGTGGCAAGCTTTACAATACGCGTGATCACAGTGCAAGTCGGAGGAAATTTCTTTGACGAAAAATTCCCCCGACCAGAACGGGAATCGAACCCGAACACCCGGCATGTTAGTTATGACGCTAACCACTCGGCCACGGGAGCACCCGGAAATTCCCCGCCTCCCATTCTTGAATCAATACTATTTGCGACTAAACCATCAGTATCAAAAAGCAAGGAAACGGTGTCATGCTATATACTTAAGTGGAGTTGAAGAGTTGAAATTCAAAAGAGGTCCTAAATCGTTTTGAAACTATTCCGATAAGCAACGTAAATGTGCCGGATTCTCGTCAAGCGTTTTCTCGAATAAGAATCTTTCTCAAGATCAGTTCTCAACAGCAACAAGAAGCGCTTTACTTCACAAAAAATCGTTTTCGGCATTGCTGTTGATGATTTAATGCTAAAATCAACAAACCAGGCTGGAACAGAATTGATTCTAAACAATGTGCCGTTGGATTGAATTCATTGACAGTGAGTGCAAAAGTTGAACAAGCAAAGTTCCAGAGGGAAAATCTTTTATTGGCTATAATCGATTCTGTAATTACAAAATCACTCTACAAAAACTATTTTATAGAATTTGTTGATCATTGGTTAGGTAGAACTCGGAATGTGGTAGAATACAAAAAAAGATGTTTTAGGTGAAATAAATGGGGGGGCGGGTAAAAACGACACCCTGAGAAAAACGAATGAAAACATGAAAACAATGAATAATCAAAAAGTACTAAGAGGCTATTCATATATTATGTGGGTAAACAAATATCGCAGATGATACGTAATTTTGATAATACAAAAAAACAAATTTAGGTATTCCGACTGCATACAAAAGCTTTTTACTGTTGAGCTACATAGCTCTCGCTGCTGATATAAGTTTACGGAACGAATGGTTTGGATTCTGATTCAGAAATCTCAGCCAGCAATTATCTCTTTCGTATTGATAGGGTGTTTCAAATTGTGTGTTTTTGCCAATTCAAAAGACATAGAAACGATTCTTAGGATCAAGCCGGTTAAGGAGCAACTCTTGCTCCTAGTCAGGAGTAAACACGGGAGTTTTGATTCCAGCATCCACCGGAGATGTGTCCGATGAGCGTACCATTAGCTCTAACAACCTTTTTTGTTGACATGGTCCGCTCAATTTTAATGCTGGCTGTTTTCAGCTGAACATAACATAAATACCAGGCATCTACAAAAAATGAACACGCATTCTTCCTGTCTGTGAAACATAAACCAGGCGTCGATTTTATCCCGAATGGGCTCGAAATTTCAAAAGAAGGCTTTTGAGCATCGTTAAACAACAAAACCACCAAGTTACTCACAGAATACACTAAACAATAATCTAAGATTAACTAGCCTCACGAAAAATATTGAATTTTACAAAATTTCCCGACTAAAACAATTAAATTCTACTAGCAAAATTCTGCACAAAGACTGTTTCCGGTTTACTGATCGATTTTGTTTTGCTGTTTGTTTGTTTGACAGAAACGCGACTTCAGCCGCTATATAATGAATCGAAACGTAAGAAATGACAAAAGTGTACAAAGGGAATCGGAAAATTTTAAAAAAAATAGCTTACATAACACTAAAAATACTTTTTTTTAACTTTAAGTAACGCAAGCTACTTTCTTCATTTATCGCCGAAATCTCACATCAATTCCCATATAAGTGATCCCGACGTGATACTACGGATTTTAAAATAACCGAGGAAAACGCCGCTGTTGCTACGGGAGTTGCAGTCAAACTTCCAGAACTTTCCAGAACTTCTAAAATCATTCCCCTCTTCTCATCAAATGCTCTAAGTTTTTCTAAGTTTTTGCATGACATGATTTCTAACAGCAACACGTTTCGACATGCAACTAAAAGCACAAAAAAGCCACGCACAACCGAAAAAGCAAAGTGTCCCATCGCAAAGCAGGGAAACAAAAGGAAATTGAACGGTGAATGGCGTGGATTTGAGTTATTTTCTTGGGGGAAACTTTGTTTATGCGGTCCCTACCTACCACACAAAAAAAGGTTTTTTTTTCAAGATGTGTACCGAACACGATTTTTTAAAGCTGCTGGTGAAGTTTTGCACGATTTTTTCTTTATTCGACTTTTTTGTGCGGTCCCTATCCCACGCACAAAAAAGGTTTGCCTGTACAACCAATAATTACGAAAATAAAATCCATTTTTTTGGCATGTTCAATATTTTTAAAAACTAGTTCATTGGCTTAAATTTGATATGTCGTCATCTAAACCGGTTCAGTGGTTCAAAAGGCACGATTATACGCACTTACGAAGGTCTGGTTCTGTTTGAATCCGGAATTACTATTCATTTTCTAAACATCGGTCGTAGTAGGCGTATCTGAAATCTTTTGACAGTAAATTATTTGGAAAACCTGTATCTTTCGATGGTAATAAATTCACGTTCATCCGTTTTGTTTTGGAAAAACTGTGCAGGTTGGAAGTCGAGAGTAGAATTATGATCTTCGACATCCACATCAAAAATACGACGTGGTCAGGTACTAAAATCGCGGAATCGCTGAAAGTGGTTAAATGTGCTGAAACTTTTCCGTGAATGTACGACTGTTGTTCGGATGGATCAGAGGACGTGTCGAAATAGAACTTTGACGGAAACTGAGGTTGAAGGTATTGAGAACAACTAAGGCAAGCCCGGGACTCTCGGACTACGACTTCGTCAAAAAACACAACTCTAACCAAAGTCCCATCCGGAGAATCCGTATGTGAGACGGTCTTCGCATTTTCCATATATACAAGCAACCAAACAGGGCCCTGAAGCAAAATCTAGTAGCCGAAAGATACGCTCGAAAGTTGTACAACAGGGTTTTGACGAAGTACGAAGGCTCCACGCTGATGGGTGACTAAACGTACGTGAAGATGGATTTTTGGACAGCTCCCAGACCTGAAATTCTATAAGACCCTGCCAGAGTAATGTCTATAGTCATGATTTGACAAGACAGATAGATGCATTTGCAGATGTGGACAGATGTGGAGAACCAAGGGTCACGTCACAAACAAGACAAAGAACTCGAAAATTTATAGGGAAGAGTGCCTGCAGAAACGTCTGCTTCGAGTTATTAAGACTCACGAAGGTTCAGTGAAGTTTTGGCCAAATTTGGCAAGCTGCCTCTACAATCGAGAGGTACTTCAAATGTACCGTGACAATGGGGTCGATTACATTGAAAAAGACCTCAATCCTCCCAAATGACCCCAATTCCGCACAATCGAAAAATATTGGGCAATTGTCAAGCAGAAATTGAAGTAGGATGCCAAAGTGACTCGTGGAATAAAGAGGCCGCTGAGGTTGACCGACAGTCCTAAATTTGATGGAGGGTATCCGAAAAAAAGTACGAATACTCATCAAAGCTGTAGCGGAATGTTTTTCATTTATAAATATTTTTTTTTCTGAAAATAATACAATCAATTATCTGCACTTTGATATAAAGCAATTTTGTACATTTAACCAATCTCGAGGTACAACTGGTTTTGTGATTTCGGATTCTAATTGAATCAAGCTTTGTCTCTACATGTTCCCTTCCTAGCTTCGTCCAGAGCTTGGCCCGAAGTAGGTGTTGATGCCCTATCCTTGGTTGATAGGTAACCAAAGGCATATTAACAAAAAGCCCGTAAACCATTGGAACTCAAGAAAAAAGTACGGTTTCAAATTTATTCTAGCAATTTGATAGTCAATAAGTAATCGGTTCGGTTTCAATAAGAAATGAATTTTTCATTATGTCCGTCACTGCACATCATCGTTTAATGTATACTGATTCTCATTGATTTTTGCCCAAACGAAACTGAAAGCCTTTTTATTTCTACCTAAGGTTTGGAATTAGAAAAATTGCCAAAATGGTGGCCATTTGAATAAAAATTGGCTATTTTTTTCAACAAAAGTCATTATTTAAAAATCATAAAAAATGGAAAAATTGAGATATCAAAAAATGGCTACGTAACAATTTAGATCAATTACGAAAATCGGTTATTTTTCCACCTTCCAGAATGGGGTCCTCCCATTAATGCTGTTCCCAACCAATGACCGAGTTTACACAAAACAGTTCGTGGTACGGAACAGGCTTTTCTTTTTATTTTCATAAGCTTATGTAAGGAAATACAATAAATGAATTCAAACTGCTCTAGCGTGGTAATGAACGAGTAATTCTTGATATTTACAACCCTAACCCTAAGTCAATTACAAAGGAACCGCGCTATGGATACGACCTCGTTGATCGCGAACACCATATGAATATTCATCCTCCTCCGAACGGTTGAAAGTAAGGACCTAACCGTTAGGGGGTCTCCGTAGCCACATTGGTTGCGCGTTCGCTTAGTAAGCGATCGATCGTGAGTTCAAATCTCAGAGCCCTCATTGACCATCTTTGTTTTGTGTTGCTACAGAATAACTACGTCCACGCAACAATCACCAGCGATGGAGATCGATCCACGGTCGAAATAAGATCGATTCATCCATACAACTGCTCTGCTCTGCAAGACACATCGGGCTGCTGTTCTATGAATATCCCAACAATGATCAATCAACTGTCTCCGCTGTCCGGTCTAACTGGATAATGGAAGATCAGAAGGAATACTCTTACGCCTAAATGGCTACTGTGTAAATGTCCCATGTGCAAATGGTATAGAAGGAAATACTTTTACGCCGAAAAATGGCAACTGTGTAATGTGCTAATTATAGATATGATAAACATGTGACATGTACACGATTAAAATTCGGCCCTGTTACATCTAAAATGCTAATGAGCCTAAAATAAATAAAATGGCACAAAAAAGGACCTAACCGTTGTCGCTACCGTCTTTTTGAAGTTCGAGTTATCACAATATTTGCAAAAAAGAGAATGGACACATCCCAAGTAGCATTCGGTGTGTGTTTTGTGCAATTTCATCGGCTCAGGTCAATTATAAAGAGGCTAAACCTTACCAAGACCAAGCACAAGAAATGGGATAAATAAATGCGGTTCGTTGTAAATTTATTTATTCCACACCCCAGTTGCATCGTTTTTGACTTGCGTAACCTATCACGTGTAACACCAGCAAGATAAAACGCGTGTAAAAAACATCACCCCTTCAATGGCGATCCATATTTATTCCAACTTCTCTTTTTTAACTACTTTAACAAATCGATGAATTTTGGTAGATCGATTTATCACTACCTATCATTACCTTCAGCTGGATTTCAGTTTCACATACACTGCTTCAATGGAGTTCAATTAGATCATTCTGTTTAGTTTTACTTGTTTTTTTAGGACCAATAACGTATTATGATCTACTATTGACGGTTCTGCCATTTTAATATAATCTCTGAATGATGTGCTGAATAATTTGACTGCCGATTTGACTCTCGAGTGTAGTGATGGATCAGTGCAGATTTTTTTTTATTGCACTGAAACAGTTCGAAACAGCGCTCTGCGTTTTTGTTGTTTTCAAACATGCTTTTCCCTTTTACCTGGAAGGTTTAGAGACAGACTGCCATCATCATACCATGTTCCCATTAAAAAGTTATATTTTTCGCATCAAACAAATTTCCCCTTTTTTCATTATTTTTGAATTTCAGTAATGTCTTTTATTTTACATCAACGCAGGACATCGTCGGTGTGAATTTGACTGTGGATTTTTTATATTTATATTTTTATTATAATGTATGGCCACTATTGTACCATTTTAATTTCGAAATTATACAAAAATCCTATAACAACCACGGTAGCGAGTTCAGGTGTTGTTAAGGAACTAAAAGTATTGGGACGATCATAAACCTGAGTCACCGCTTTATGAGTCATGTTATGTTTCTCGGGCAGCTTTCTTTGTAACACCTAGTGTACGCACTTGCACATGATAATCCAAGAAACGTATGTTTTGAATATACAATAATTGTTCATCAACCAACTCATTGTACAGAAATCCATCACTAACGTCATTACACCTCTTGAAGCTGAATTGTTTCCTTTCGATTGCAAATTGCGCTCTAATGAGCGTAATGCTGAAGCACAGTGTTTGGCGGTGGCGCTTCCGCATGTGAGGAGTTTGCAAATCGAGCATTCGACATTGGAGGGATATTTCAATGCAGCTGTATGCTTTAATCTCCAAGAGCTTGGAGAAAATATTCTCTCTCATAGATGAAAGAATAAAAATCTTTGGCGAAACTGTCGGATGTTTGTACATACCGGAAAGGAGATTAACATATTAATGGGAGTTCAATTTGTGGTTATTGTTCATCTTACGGAACCAATCGATCCGCCAAAATGCCAACATCCATTACCCAAGCCGGCGAGATGGAACTTTCCTTTCGAGATATCTCGTGAGTATTGTACAGTTTATTTGTTTCCTCGCAAGTAGCAATTTGGTTACAGAATACATGGTTTGTTGTGTAACATTGCGACGGACGAAAGCAAACATTATCAATAGCCCGAGAGCTTTTGAAGAAAGTGAATAAATTGAAATTAATGCGCAGACAATGTCAAGTGTGGTGAATTCAATGGCAGTAATGTTATCAATTTTTCATGAAAAACTGTACGCATCTATCGAATGTCAAATATCAAAACACCAATCAAAAAATTATCTGTGTACATGTAGTGTATTTTTGAATTTTGTTAAATTTTCACTCTTGGCTGATCAATGGATCAAATTCAATGGAAATACAGCACCTTTCTTTGTTACAATAAACATTGTCAAATGATCGAACTATACAAACACGGATTAAGGGATAACCAAACTCACCTCTATCCAGCATTCAAGCCACAGTAAAATTATTCTAGGTTTGTTTGATTGATGATCAATTATTATCAACACGCACATGCGTGCTGGTAAAATAATTGTCTTTGATACGGGAACGAAGGCTAAGCAGGTTAAGAAAAAAATCGATTGTAGCATCGGAAACTTATGTTTTCCTAGACTCTAAAGTAGTTCTTTGCAGCTTAACACGTTGAACCCCTAGAGGCTGACGTTGAGCTATTCATTAGAAAAACGTTCACTGGGACTGACAGTTACAAAATAAGAAAATATAACAAAAATAGTTATAGTTTGTTTTCAGATGTTTTACGATATTTGACTACTTCCTAGTCAAATTTCTGATTATTTTCTGTTCATACAATAAGTATCGTTGGGAGCTGGGACCGACACTGATATTATGCAAATGCTCTTGATGCGAGCTGAGTGGAAAGCGAAGCAAGAACAATTCAGGGCTTAACGTGTTAATATACTATTTCTTAAACTGATTGGTCAAATAAGTAAAACAACGTTTCCAATTTTTTCACTGGAATAACTTATGGTCGAACAGTAAGATATTTTTAATAGAAGAAATCTCGTGAGCGGTCCGCAATGTGTTAAAATCTACCGCTGCTTGTCTTAGCCGCTGCTTCTCTATATGTCACGGAATTTCTAATAATTCGTGTTTGTGAATATCTTGATTATTAATGGTACAGAGGCATTCATTGTTACGAGCTATTTAAATATTGACTGAAGATACCTGATTGCAGAGAGAATCGAAAAGCACTTTTTTGAAATTTTGAACACAAAACATGTTGAAATAAATTACGCCATGTTTCTAGGCTCATTAAAAGATGTCTACGAAAACGATTGCGTATTCTCCCGACAGCAAAATGAGCTTCTTTGATCGCCTATCTAGCTCTGAGATCTAATCTTTCCTTCTCCTTGTTAGATGGTCCTAACGTTTCAGAGTATTTTTGCCATCACAACTTACAAATGTTTCGGGCTGCTTCCTCGCTGTTTAATCTAATGTTTTGGTTTCCACATTGCGTTCATGTTGTCATTGTTGAAGCCTAATTTTGTTGTTGATAAAATTAGTAAAAAAAAGTTCGACGGTAGTCGAGAAATGAGGCATAGTAACATTGAAGGGTCGGAAATGCGAGAGAAACCATTCTTCTCAGGTATTTGATTTTTTTCACGAACCCTGCACATATTCGTTTTCAGTAGCAGTGATTTTCTTCCGGAAACTCTTTCCACTTTTAGGGTTCAAAATGGATACTCCAACTCTTGCAATTCTCCATCGCAGAAACTCTGTAAACTCATCCAACACTACATTCATACTTGTTATATTGGAAAAGGTTCTGTGATTTACAATTTAAGAAATCTGTACCAATCTGTACTTTGTGGTAAAAATCCGTAACCTGTACAGTAAAGAAAATGTATTAAGAAAAAGAAAAAAATCTGTACATTTCTGGATAAATCTGTACATATGGCAACACTGCTTGACGGTACAATGAGTAGCAAGTTCGTGGAAGACATTTTTTAAGGAGCATACATTTTTGTAATAAATGATTTGCAAATTACAAGACAAGACAAGACAAGAAATTACAAAACAAACTTGACAAGCTTCGACAAATTTCACGAACAACTCGATGCAGTGAGACATATTACCCGGTAATAATTACCGACATAACATACCCTGATAACTGTGTAAATTTCCATTGCACCACAATGAAGCTGAGCTTGAGCTTGAGCTTGGGTAGACTGTACAATTCGTAGTTGCTCTCCGTGATTGACCTGAACCAACCAAATTGCACAAAGAACACACAGAATGACGCTTGGGACTAGCAAATCATTCTCGTTGTGCAATTTTCGGTGATTCAAGCTTTAAATGGTCAATAACAACGCCGGCCACGTCCTTACAGTCACCAAGGGGAAGGGAAGGAATGTTAGTATGATATTCGCCACCCGAAGGCCAGAAGGGTCGCCTCTATAGCGTGGTTCCCTAGCGTTTATCGTGGGAGGGATAGTTGTTAGTGGGGAGAGGTATGAATCAGGATTCACTGAGGTAAGTGATGTGATTATGTAACTGTTATTCTAATCTATTATTCTCACATACTTTTTGTCGATTTCCAATCTCGACAACTGTAGAAAACCCGATAAGGTAACCGAGTGAACTCAGTAAAAATCAGTCGTCTTCAATTGCGACGGTGGTGAGTTATATTTAGGAACCCTGAGAGGGGTAAACAAGAGAACTTCTCTAACCTTCTGGTACGAATGGTTTTAATCATCGAGTGTACTCTTTATCGAACTTAAATCGCGACGGCGTAAAAGAATTTGAGAATTTAAAAACTGAAATTATTAATAAAATTGTCAGAATTTTACAATTATACAATTTTATGATTTCATAGTTTTATTATTCCATGATTTTTTAACTTTAAAATTTTTAATTTCATATTTTTAGAGTTTTAGATTTCAAATATTAGCTATTAATTATTAGAAAATTTTATGCGAACCCACTGTGAATCTGACACACTCGTAATAAACATGTGCAAATTTTCAAATTTTACAACTATGTTTCACAAAAGATCGCGTCCACAAATAGCTCCCTCAGAACAGAAAATCCGTATCAACCTTTCCGATAAGCAAATATACGCGCCTTTCAAGTTAAACTAAAATCTAGCACACATATAATACATTTCTCTCCAATGAAGCTGAGTATTTTTACTACAGTGTTTATGCTACGTGATTGAATATCAATACAGATTTTCTGAAAAAAAAAGTAAGATGTTTACGTATGCTTAAACGCCTAGGAGAAAAGAAACTCAGACCGTCTATGTGGATTCCAGCACACCCAAAGCCTTACTCCCAGACTCGCAATCTATTCGAACGATACCGAATATTGAGTAATCTCTCCTAGGATATCCTAAAAAGCCTGATCTGAGAATACCTTCAATAGAGCAGTTCCGGACTCGGATTATCCTGAAAAGTGGTCAATTTCACAGTAGCTTCTGTCATCTTTCTACGGTTTGCGGATTCAGCAATGTGAAAGATTCTGCGTTCATTTCATTTGCACTGCTTTGGAGATGGACATCTGCGATCTCCTTCGAATATTTACAGTTCGATGGGAGGCTTGACCAAAACGCGATGAACGCGAAGCGTAAAGCGGTTGTACACAAAAATATGCTCCAAACGTAAATCGACGAGGTCAAACAGTAGGCGCAGAGAGTCCTAAGCTCCAGGAATAACGGAGCAAGCGATGTATCGAGACGAAGTGTGGTACGGCTGACCAATGCATTCGCGATTGGGACTCGCGAATCATTCACAGCAGTGCACAATAGTCCAGGAGATGTATTTAAGTAGAAATTAGCATCTAGAGCTCGACAGTTATTCTCTAGACAAAAACTGTCTTCAACAAAGTTGTTACATATGATAGAGCGCTCATTTTTATGTTATCAAAAATAGGGTGACCAAAATTGTCGATGAAATAAAAAATCTAACTTTCTTATCTTTATAGATAGAGGTAAACCTTGTTCGACAATGTTATAGCCAAATTTATTTGAGACATCTTTGAAGAACGAAGTTTTTTCTATCTCTTGAAATAACCGATAGCGCTTTTTTCTAAGTAAGAACCTCCTGAGCCAGAATACCCACACCCAAATCCATAACTACTATGCGATCTGGTCTTCCACTACGACGAGGGGATCACGCAACTCCATGACACGGACCCTTTGCTCAGATACTCAGAACATGGAGGAGTTGCAACTGATAGTGTACTGTGCTGCAGTGGCGACCACTAAAAATTTAGGGTACCGCGTAAAGCCAAGACTGCTCCAACATCTGCGTGAAAGGTGTGAGTTTTCATGGCAGAGGAAATTGAACCAACAGATCCTAAACAAGCGCGCCGCAATTGGAAAGCTGATGGCATACAAAAGAGAAGCAGCATATCGGTGAAATTATATCGCCAAGTTGCTGTGATCGAGCGGCATACAGAACTTCGCCAACAGGGAGCTCACCAACTGACGGAAAATCTCGACAAGCAAGTACAGCGATTGAGCATTCTATCAAATCGGCTGAAACGCTACTCTGACTCTGCAAAACGCTAAGAACATAATCGGATGACTAAAGATAACGAAAAAGCGTTCTAAACTGATGTGGTTGAGACGGGAGGAGGAGAATTATGGAGGAATTGGAGAGATACCAACTCATGGTACCTGGGGAACTAGGCAGCACCGAATCCGGTAGTGTTCATGACTTCTGGCACAAAAAAGCTAACCATGGTACATCCACAGAGCCGAATGATTCAACAAGGTGCGACATGACCCACACAATCTTCCTGAATATTCCCCCCGTGGAGTCTCTTTCCTTCTACCGAAAGACAGCATCACATTGAACCCTTCAAAATACAGAACAAAATGGTGCTTATGAAGTCTGTAAAAACTGCCAAGCAACTTCATAACTGACAGAGTTTCTGCTCACTGTGAACAATACAGCAGAAGAGCAAAAAGGATGCAATAAACTCCATTTGGAATTGGCCGGTATCCAAAGGTCGGGCATCCTTAGTACCGTTCATCTATTCTCGGTCGTCTTTGAATTCCTTATGTCCTTCATAGATATTAACTTGTTCTCATTAACGCTGTAAACAAACTAAATGACAGATCGCGTTCAAAATTGACATTATTCAACTTAACCAACTTAAAAAAATAAAAATTTTCAGCGGAAAATTACAAATTTTCCCAGTATATATTTGACAGAATGTACATGGCGAATTACAAACAAACGCATTAGAGAGATGAATTGTATTTTTTCAACATTTCGCACAGAAGATTGAACAGACGTAATGTTTCTTCCGAGCAACGAAAACGAAACGGATTTGCAAAAAGGAAGCCTATAGACGGATTTCATGCCAACTCGTCTTAAAAGTTGGCAGCACCATCTTTGATAGCAGTGAAACGTTGTGGGTGTAAATACATTGGTCATTAAAGCAACTTTGTATATATGAAATAAGTTTTTTTTTAAAGTGCCAACATTTTTTTTTTACAAAATTTTATAACTCAAAAACTATAATATCTACAAAATTCTGGTCAAACAAATGAAATGTAGAAAATTGTTAAAATTTTAATTAAAAAACACTAGAAATTTCTTAAAGAAAAAATATTTAAAAAATTGAAATTCATTTTTCTCAAAAATGCAAAAAGCCCTTACAATTTCCAATAAGTCACCCATACATCGGAAAATGGGCACTTTTACAGTTTTTCTAACAACTTTCTCATGTTTTTTTTAATCACAACTAATTCAAATTTTGTTTTAAGATAGCGATATAGTGTATTCGACAAAGTATTAAAACTTATTAGAATATAAACTTTTATCGATACATCAACTTTCTATCTTTTATAGTTTTTTGTATACATGGCATTTTTGTATGGAGACTCCTGAAAAAATAAGGTTTTACTCATACCATTTTTGTGTGTAAATTCTCGCGTTTGACATGCTTCTAAATGGAAAAAAAGTTTGCAAAACATGTGAATTGAGATAATTTATACATAAAAGTGTTACGAGTTAAACATTAATATGTAGTAATTTTTCAACGACATCATGAACAAGTTAGAAAAACTCTTTTTCTGTAAAAGTGACCATCTTCCGATGTATGGGTGACTTGTTGAAAATTTTAAGGCTATTTAATTTTTTTCAGAACTTAAAACAATATTTTTTTGTGAAAAATAAATTTAAATTTTTAAAATATTTGTTTTATCTTATTTTCACTCATTTTGCCTCATTTTTCTGTCAGTTCCAGTATTTATTGGTTATCTAATAAAAAGCTCACCGCCAACATGTTAAGCTGAAGGTTCACAGGGAAATCAGCGGACAGTGTAGAACAAAATCAAGAAAGATTAACCTAAAGTGATAAACATGGTTGGGGTAAAAGCTTATGAGCAGTTAAAGAGAAAAGTTAGAGATGTAGTGTACCGTACAAAAAATTCTACCACACGAATTAATTGGAAAGAAAACATAATTGAGGGGCTTAGAATGCAAGGGGTGTAAGTGACTTTATCGATTTCTCTTCATCAACTTTTTCTTTAGTTAATAACTCAACTACAAAAATGTTCTAATTTGAGTTTGCTATAGAATCCGATAGATGAGGTTTTCATCTATCTTCCACTTTGTCAATACAGCTGGGAATGAGTTTGCCGCTAAGTCATGACCAGAAGAGGGAGTCGATGTAGAGAAATCGATCAAATCACTTACACCCCTTTCATTCTAAGCCCCTCAATTATGAAGTATGTTTGAGAATTCAATAATAACAAAACAATATGGTTTTATTTTCTTTACAAAGAAAAGGTATTCAGAACTTTCGAAACAGTCTATGTTTTAATCTAACCCCTAAATCACATACAGTGCCGTATGAATCACCAATGTAGTAAATAGCGATAGACTTCATTCCATCTTCTAACATAGTAAAATTTTCCTGCTTCTACAATATGCATATATCTCATTAGACATTTGAATCTGCTGCGTAAGCCTGGGAAACCATATTCCCCAATAACACGCCACATTACGTCCTCTTCAACCGTCTAGAATGTGGGTCTACCAGTCTATTCGGGGATTATATTTCTCGTATTTGTTCACCCATTCGTTCCGCAGCATTGATTCAACGAATGTCCAATACTGAAGACAGGGCAAAATCAACGAAGAAAGCCCGACATCGAAGGTACGTGTGTGAACATACCGAACCAAACTTTGCCCCTAAGACAGTGTGGCAACACCTGGCCGAAAGGTGGTTTACTCATCCCCTTTATATTCATTTCCTAAGGTGGGCTTTTTATGGCAATAGGTATCTGCGTATTTATATCTAGCGAACAAAAGCAATCGTTACCGACTCGGTTCCACTGGAATTATAGCATTGAAACGGGGAATTGCATGGTATCTACATTTAGGGGTTTTATCTTGGGTGGGCGGATTTTGCAATGCGATATTTACAAATGATAGAAACTCTGCCCCGCACAACAAATCTGACATATTGAATATCTTGCAAAAATACAGCAGCCCCAGAGTTGCTGAGAGCTTTATCGCTCCATGCTTGTAGGATTTTGAATAATTTATGTGATCGTATAATGGCAGAGCGTTATAACATAACCAACACATTACCACCGGTGCATAACTTTAGGCGAATAAGACATTCATCGTGCAGAAGACTTTACATGATAACATGAATAACGCACTGCAAAGAGTGCAGTCGGAATTCTGTAAGCGAAAATAAAAGATATTTTCTCCCTTATTCTGCACCGCGAGTGATGTAATATAATCAATTCCCCGGTTTATTTGGAAGGCCACTTTACTCTTTAGCTGCTTTTTTATAACCGACTCTAGAACAGAAGGGCTTACTCGACCATTATGACAACTATAGTGAAGTATCCCACACAGGTGTATTTTTTAAGTGCACAATCCATTTTGGGAAGTCTTTATTTAGTCTTCTTCGCGTTAAACAAACTATTTATCAGCACTGTGTTTCTACCAGTTCAAATAAATAACCGCTAATGACAAATGTTTGACTATCGTGACCCGAGGAATAAAAATAAACACCCACAAGTTCTCTGTTCGACTGCGGTCCACATGACTCGGCGCGCGTGTTCTGTTCGACAATCACTCTTTCGTTCCGACAGATGGTAGTGGGCGCATAGCAGATGAACTGATGAGCCTGTATGGACCCCGCAAGAGATGTTATTATTCAACTTTCAGTTCCACACACATCAACAAGTTAACCGCCATTAGTGGGCGGTATTTGAACTTATGTTTTCCATGCACTTCACCAGCTCCCTCCCTCCCTCCCTCTATTTATTATGATTATCATTCGGCATCGATATCTTCTTAGAAATGACAACTGAGATGTGTTCTCAAAGATTTGCCCGCCGACGATTGTTTAATGAAAGTTCATGTAAAACCAATACACTCACCTTGATGCTCTGGTGTGGTGATTGTGATCGGCATATCGTTCGAATCCAGCATCTGATTGTTGCCGCCGATGCTGTGGTTGCTGCTGCTGGTGGCTCCGGAGGTGGCAGGAGGGCTCTCCAGTGGGGGCGAATTCTCGCGAACGCACGACATCAATCCGGCTGACATCTGAAAATGGAAGCAAGAAATACGACAAACGATGAGTAACAGCTTGGAATAATGAACGGATAGAAATCATAAGAACGCTGCGGTATACGAACGACTATCCGACAGGCAGCTAACGAGCCATAAATATCTGACATGGGCGATAAAATTTGACGTCGAAGGGAAGCGACCATGATATGCTGAACATTTGTGCTGTAAAATATGCCACCGGGAAAGATACTGCAGCCGAGTGTCACCCACTGCATGTGGAGTCAATCTTCATCAAGTCTACGATGCTTCTTGCTGCCAAGATCATATCAGTTCGTTCGTATTCATATCTTTTGAGGAAGTCTGTACTTATACAGTATACACTACAAACCTATGCTAGTTTATCGCGGATTGGGCTTGTTATTTGCAATCGCATCTGCCATTGTGTTTCGGAAATTGTTTCCAATTGTATGTGGTATACTGTCTCGTCAGTGTCGTTTTATATTGGAGCGCAATTCAAAATGACAATGACTCCCAGAATCCCAACACTAGAGACATATTTCCAGAACATCTCATCCGAATGGACTGAGGGCTGGCGAAGCATGGGTGAATCGTGGTTAGCCAACTCGTTTATGTTTGGTTATTTAGATTGTGCGGATTTAGAGGCGAATGAAGTGCAAAGTTGAAAGCCTCTCAAAAACAAAGAATGGAATGGAATGGATTGTGTTCCAGTGGTCAAGTGGATAGCGTATATCACAACGGGGAATCGAGTTCGATTCCCGTTCTGGGCGGGGGATTTTTAGTCAAATAAATTTCTTCCGACTGCAGTGCAAAAGCTTGCTTGCTTGCCACTTACAATACTTGCAAGGCGTATTATTATGCATAGAAATCTCACCTAAATATTAATAAAAATGTGGCAAGTAATACTATGTTGAGACGGCGAAGTTCCACTAGGAACGTTAATGCCAATAAAGAACAAGAAGAAAATTATTTAGAAAGTATCCGCGCTTGTTTGTCACAAGATGGCATTGGCATACCGTTTTGAACGGGACAGTCCTGATCTTTCAAACATTTATTGTCCTGTTGGAAGAAATGCTGTACCTGTAACTAAAATTGCTATTAATTTTGATGATTCTATTAGAATTCTTCAACATAAAAAGGAATAACTTTTTTTGGTTAGCGAGATGTAAAGTGTTCTAAAAAAATATAGAGGCTTGTGTTCAAGACCGCATTGTTGCACTATATTAGTTAGATCAGGTAAACATCCTCGTCATCCGGGTGAACATCTTCGTCATCCGCGCATTTTATAATAAAACAATCGATCAGTAATTGCAAAATAAGAGGCATCAGTCGATATTTAGACAATTTTTCATGTCCCCTATGCTTGAAGCAATTCGAACGTGGCACAATTTTATGGGGCACAATTGGACGGCATAGAAGTTTGAGAACACTTAATTCAATTCCCAGCTCTACAAAATCATATTAACTCAGGAATCAAATGAACTTGAAAATGTCAGTCGCAAAAGGCTTTGTAAAAAAATACTTCATTCCTCTCCATGCGTTTTTCATAAGTAATTATAAGGATCGCTTCCACCTGAGTGGGATTGCAAATAAGCAGAACTTTCGGTATTGGGTAGCTGCCAATCCATGGGTACTCAATGTACTATATTAAAACTCTCCAAAGGCTACAGTACATAAATTTCTAACCATTTCAGCATCTGAGTCCGATTCAGCGTGTCGAATATTCAAATGTCCGCCAAGGGCTTTTTTGTTGCAATCACTGGCCAATTGTTTTCGATAAAGATTTTTTTTCGAGTCTCCGAAATGATTTTGCTCTTGAACTTTGTATCGAGCAAAACCGATATGTGTGACATCAGAGAAACCGCTGACTGCTTGCTAGTTATAGCGAGAATCAGTATTAGAAACCGCGAATGGCTTATTGACGTGGGACTACGTCTAACCGGAACATATGGAGGGTAAAATGAAAACCTAAACACAGAAAATGCAGGAAACAATGAAAGATTTCGAATGCTTATAACTTGAACATTTCTCAATAGATGGGAGGGATGTTTGCATCAATTGATAGGAATTATTTCTACGCTTCTATCACAATGAATGAAATGTTACTCCTTTTTTTCCCGGCGTGGCGATGGGATAGTTTGCTTTTCTGTTACGCGTGGCTGGTGGTGCTTTTAGTTGCATGACGAAACTTGTTGCTGTTAGAAATCATGTCAAGCGAAACTTAGGGCATCTGATGGAAGGTTAGGAATGATTTTAGAAGTGGATAATTTAGACGCAAATATGCTTTTTTCGCACTGAAATGCATATAAACCATCGAAAAAAAATAAATGGACGATAACTTCGTCAAACATGGTTCATTTCATATACCGCACATAAAAATCGCACAAAAAAACCACACAAAAAAAGGTTTTTTCTGTATAGGAGAAAATTAACAGTATTATATTGAAGTCCTTCCCGGAAATTCAAAGTGGCATTTGTAAAAAAAATCAATTACAGGAATTATAATTAGTGAGATAAAAAGCTGGAGCACATCATCCGTGCCAGTTCGTTATAGGGTTATATGGCTCGTAAGCGGGTACATCTAAGAATGTTTGATTGATTGGATTTTTTCTCGGTTTCATTCACTCAATAAAATACTTCAAAAAATATGAAATAGTTATTTTTTTTTTTGCTTTACGGTTTGGTGTCCCGTTTTCATTACTGAACTATTTGGTCAGTCTAATACTAATCTAGTTGTATCAAAGAAACGCTGTAAGATGACATTTGTGGTTACAGTTTTTGTAAACAATGTTTAGTAATTCTCTAATCGTGTCAAAAGTTGTATTGATTGAACAAAATTTCAGAAGAAATACACTGCGCCAGGATTTTTGATACTGAAAAGCCAAATACGCGGCAAGAACATGCAGGAAAATTTGTGAAGTTTATTTTGTCCCAAAAATTTTAATGTTGATATACATTCCATGCCAAACCGAAATAGTGGTTCTCAGATTTTCGTGAAAAGTGGTAATTTTGTTCTTTACAGCATAACATTAGACCGGCATTTTTCTATTTTTATATTAAGGTGATCATTTCCTTTTTAGAGTGGCGGAAAAATCAACTTTTTCCCTTTTTTTTTTGAAAAATGTTTTTTTTAAACTCAACTAGTTCACAACCGATTTAGATTGTCGAGATATCAAATTAATGCTAACTAGCTACTCTTTCTTGGAAAAATGTTACACTCGCAAAAATTTTACATTTTGGTTTTGTCATTATGTATTGTATTTGTTTTTAATAGTTTTCATGGTCTCGGGACCAGGGGCGCTATTTTTTTTAATATTTTTTCTTGAAAGCTGAGGTTTTTTTTACATAACCAAAAATCAAAGAGGCTTTTTTTTATTCTTGAGTAATGATTTTTTGAAACTAACCGATGGTCCGAAAAATCAATTTTATCCCTTTTTTTCATCACAACAATTCGTAACTTTTGAGTTACTGGACCGATTCAGATATGTTCAGACATATCAAATTAAAGCCAATGAACTATTCTTGTTTAGAAAAATATTACACTTGGGGAAAAAATATATAATTTTGTTTTCGAAATTATTGGTTGTAATTGTTTTTCATAACTTACATGGTTTCGGAACCGAAGGCACCATATTTTTTATATTTTTTTCTTGAGAGCTGTGATTTTTTCACATAACATATCTGTATTTCAGAGAAGTGTCTTTTTTCGTGTATGAGTTATGATTTTTCAAAGTTAACATGTTTTCAGTTTTCTTTCAACATTCCTATTTGATTTTTGGAAAAAAGAAAAGAAAAGATTTTTCGTACCATCGGTTAACTTTGAAAAATCATAACTCAAGAACGAAAAAAAACACCTCTCTGAATTTTGGATATGTTTTGTAAAAGATACTCAGCTTTTAAGAAAAAATATTAAAAAAATATAGCGCCCTTGGTCCCGAGACCATATAAACAATAAAAAACAAATACCGTTCTGAATCATATTTCGGACAAAATTATATTTTGGACACTTTGTTCTAATATCTTGAAATGCTTAATGCACTGATGATATAACTATCAAATCAATATCACAATTGCTTCCTTAGAGTAAACCCTTGGTTTCACTATTATATCACATGAGAACTACATTTGAATTATGACATAATCGGTAAAAATCTATCAACACTACTCACTATCGTTTGTGTTTGACGTTTGCTTAGCGTGAGCACGTAGAACTTACCCCTTCATCAATATTTAAATTTCCCTCGTGTTTTATCAGTTCTCATCATCGTTATCAGGTGATGTGATTTCTTGGTAAGTGTTTCGCAGTTGACTATAAAATATAATAAAGAGTAATGTACCTTTCGTTCGAAAAATTACAAAATAAAGTGTCCGAATTTTGAATTCAATCTGTCCGAAATTTGATTTTTTTTATTAATGGTGTCCGAAGTTTGATTTTTATTCGCTTCATTTGAAAAGCATTTTATTCGATGATTTTTTCATGTTTTCGATCAAATAGGTACTAAAGTAGAAAGCTTAAAAGCATTTTGAACTAATTTATTAAAAATATCAACCAAACAATACCTGTGCATAAAGTTGAGATCTGTTTTCTGCATCATATGCCTTAAGCGTCCGAAATATGATTCAGAACGGTATATATGATACTGCTAGGGTACCGATTATAGTATGTTTAATACCAATTAGAACCAATTCTGAACATTTTTTTTAAATCAACGTCTCAACGTAGTTTTAAATACTTGCCTTATTTCTATTATTTCTTGGTTGCGATTTTTATGCCAAAAAACATGCCATGAATGTGTTCTGAGTGACAAGTTTTAAAATATGTGGGAGAGCACAGTGCAATTCACAAGAAATTTCTTTGACCAAAAATCAAGGGACAACACTGATATTACATAAACATTTAAAAACGAGAACCTTCAACTTCAACAATTATGAACATCATTATTCATTTTGAATCAATATAATATAAAACAAGAGAGTGCGTTCGATTGATTTTTATATGTGTCAAATGATGATTAGATGCGATCAGGACAACGTCATTCTACGATGAAGTGAGCTTTGCCAACATATCCGCAAAGATAACAAAGAACGCAAAAAAAAAACAAACAACTACGATTCCTACAACACAATCACATTCACTTGCGCGACGCTATCATGAGTAACATTGACACAATCTTTGCTTTGCCAGGCTAAAACGCATACATTGTCATGACATTGTTATGTGCTCAAACGAAAAATAAAGTCTTCATTGAGCTTCATTGCAACATTACATGTATTCGGCACCCACACGTTGCTGGATGTATTCGAATGAATGGCAAAAGTGAGGATTACCATACGTACATTTTAGGTTTGGTTAGTTGACAAAACACGCCTTGAGGAAATCGATAGTGTAATTTCCTCGGAAATCCCAGATCCGTCTACTGATCAACTAATCTCCAGTATTCCCGGATGGATCGCAATTTTGCATTCTGGAATCCGTTCGACTCAAGTCCAAGTCCAAGGGTTGTGTAAATGTGGCAACCTTGCCACACAATTTGACATAGACAACATTGAGCTTCCTGTTCTATTTCTGTGAAGAGTAATGAATTTTCGGGTGGTATGAACACGCATTGAATACAAAAATTATAAATGAAAAATAGACTCTACCGAAAAAAACAAAAATTATTTCTGATAATAATTTCATATCATGGATAAAGTTTTGGTAAATTTGGTAAATAGTTAAGTTAGGATGTGTTCTAAGTAATTAAAAACTTCAAGTAATAATTTTCATTCAAATTTAAACTATTTAAAATTACTTGGTCTTTCAATCTGATAGAGAGTATTTCTCAACGAAACTATTAATTATTAGCTTAATTTCATTTGTCTACATGGCGACAAAAATATATTATTTTTTTTATCGAACATGTTGTTTGTTCGATAAAAAAAATAATAAATGAATAAGGAATAGAATGGTTTGTTAATTTTTTTCGGGGGTCATCAACTTGACGTCCCATTCCACGGTATATCAAAAACATATCGAACACAAATATGAAAGCAAGAGTCATGAACGCTGCTCGTTTATCGTATATCGAATGACAAAGCGCGCCGTCATTTCCGGCAGCATAAACATCAAACACACTTTCGTTCAAATCGTTTCATACGTTCTATATTATCGATTACATTCCAACAATTTTATGGATCGTTGAACATTTATTTATTTATTTCTCTATTAATTTCATCTGACTGTAAGTTGTCAAACATTCTTGAAATACATTAGTTGTTTTTTATGTAACATTTAATATATTCACTAGCAACAATTTATATGGCAGTACAATGTTTGCCGGGTCAGCCAGTTTTATGATAAAATTTCCAAAAATCATGATCTCCTTCGCCAGTGTCTTCAGCATCTAAATATTCCATCATAGTAGATAACGTAGCCGGAAAGTTTGATTTATTGTTTGAATGAACTCAATAAAACACTTCAAAAAATATCATGTCCTTTTGGTTTTATTTGTCTTAAGTGCCTCGTTTTCACTCCAGAAGAAGTTTTACACAGATGGAATCATGAAATTATCCCAAAAGAACGGTAGGTTATAGATGATAATGGCCAATGTATACATGATACTTAATTAGTAAAAATGTCGTTCAGAAATTGACCAAAAACCGAAATTGACCAAAACATTCGTTTTGTTATTTGCGAATTCGAAAAAAACCAAAATGTTGCATCGATGCTACTGCGAAACCGAAGGTAATCATCGTAACATAAGTGACAAATTATGCTGGTCAATGTACATTATTGAAGACATATATTGTGCAGCAAATAAATGCAGATTGAACTGAAAAAAAATGGAAATACCGATATAATATTATCCTCCAAATTGCAATAGATGACACATCCACCATGTTATCGGTTTTTGTTGCTTCTAAAATCCGTTCTGTCAGACCACATTCAGATCTATGCATGGAGACTTACCGAATTTACCCACACTCGTCTATTTTATTTACGAACGGCCGCTAAACAAGTGAAACAGGTACAGGATGTAGGCAAGCACAGGTATCGAAAGGCACAGGTGAAAAACCAAAACAATAACAATCGCGTTGCGAGGCACTACCAAATCTTTCGTTTTCACAGAAGAATCATTATGAAACGATTATTCGCGATCACACATAATTATGCTGCTCACTGACTTAATTTTTGAACTAAAACTTCTTCTTCACTCCAAAATTCAAAAACACAATGTGCTACACATTGTAACAGTTTCAGTGTGGCACAAGCAGACAACACGTGCAGTCCGAATAGTACTAACGGAGTGACCGTCTCTTTGGAAACTAAACCGAAAACAAAACGAAAAGATCATATATCCTTTCGGTTTTGTTATGCATAGTTCTACACATCTAGCATACACAGCTACATACAACATGTTGGGTAGAATCCATGCCCACATATACTCTATGAGGGTATGATTTCTTTGGTATATCGTGATTTTTAGATTTTTGTTCGAATGGGTTGATAAGTTCATTGTTTGAGTGCGAAAATGAGGCTGTAACTGTATCGCCCATAATATTTTTTTTTTCCAAAATATATTTTTTATTAAGGCACATGTGGCGTTAGCCTGACGGGGCCGGGAGTCCAATATTTTGACAATTTTTGTCTTACAACTATGTTAGTAATATGTAACCGATTACTCGCGGTTGGCTCGAGGTTAGTATTACAAG
Organism: Toxorhynchites rutilus septentrionalis; assembly: GCF_029784135.1. Taxonomy (NCBI): domain Eukaryota; kingdom Metazoa; phylum Arthropoda; class Insecta; order Diptera; family Culicidae; genus Toxorhynchites; species Toxorhynchites rutilus. The sequence continues at coordinate 152,390,534 of NC_073745.1, forward strand.
TGTTCTCATAATTGATATGTTGCAGTCTTCGATGCTCTATACGTGTGCCCGACACGGGCTACTTCCTATTGGGATGCAGCTGACCATTAATCAGCAACGCTCCCTAGTCTGTACCCCATATCTAGCGTGGTGCGTCTTTCTCGACTCGAGGAATCCAGGATAGAATGGTCACTAGCCGGCGCAATCATCAGTTCGTGTAGAGTTGTCATGAGCGGTACAACCTTTGGCTCTTGTTGAATGATCAGTGGACTGCACAACCTTTGGCCCGTGCATCTGTAAAGAGTGTGTGTATGTATTGCCGCGACTAAGTAAAAGTTTATCGATCGGGTAGGAGGGTTATGAAACGGGGACACAACGAAGGAAACATCATTAAACGTTGACATCGGCGTTTCTGAGGAACAGGTATAGATGAAGCAGAAGATCAGGATCCCGGCTACCTAAGATATCCCGGACGGGGATATCCGATTGTCTGCCTTTTGCTCTCAGTGCTCTAGAGAGCTGAGAGCGAGCAGCATGGAACCGGATACACGACCAGACAACATGCTCGATGTCGTGGTAGCCATCGCCACAATCACAAAGATTGTTTGCTGCGAGCCCAATGCGATAGAGATGCGCGTTTAGGTTGTAGTGATTGGACATAAGCCGAGATATCACGCGAATGAAATCACGACCTACATTCAATCCCTTGAACCATGCACTCGTCGAGACCTTAGGGATAATCGTGTGTAACCAACGACCGAACTCATCTTCACTCCACATGCGCTGCCAACTAACGAGTGTGTCCTGACGAGGAATGTGAAAATATTCATTATAAGCAATTTGCCTTTCAAAAAGTGTGCCTTCTGAAGCGCCCACCTTAGCTAGCGAGTCCGCTTTCTCATTCCCCGGAATCGAGCAATGAGAGGGAACCCATGCTAAGGTAATCTTGAATAATTTTTCGACCAAAACACTCAATAGATGTCTTATTCTTGTTAGGAAATAAGATGAGCGTTTATCAACTTTCATTGAGCGGATTGCCTCTATTGAGCTGAGACTGTCTGAAAAAATAAAATAATGGTCGATGGGCAGTGTTTCAATGATCCCTAGAGCATAGTATATCGCACCCATTTCTGCGACATACACGGAACAAGGATATTTGAGTTTGAAAGAGGCACTGGAATTTTCATTGAAGATGCCGAAGCCAGTGGACCCGTTTATGTATGAACCGTCAGTAAAGAACATTTTATCAGATCCAACTTTCCCATATTTTTCCGAAAATATCGACGGAATAACATTGGAGCGCAGGTGATCTGGTATTCCATGGATTTTTTGTCGCATGGACAGATCAAAAATGACAGAGGAATTGCAAAAGTATGGGAAGCAAACTTGGTTGGAGATGCCTGGTGAAGGGTGCACGTCGTGGGTAAGGTACTCATGGTATAAAGACATAAAACTTGACTGAGGAGTCAGCTGGAGTAGATTTTCGAAGTTATCAATCACCAATGGATTCATGATCTTGCAACGGATGAGAAATCTGTAGGATAATTCTGTGAACCGAAGAGTAAGCGGGGGTACTCCTGCCAAAACTTCGAGACTCATCGTATGTGTCGAATGCAAACACCCCATGGCTATACGCAAGCAACGATATTGTATCCTCTCCAGCTTGAGAATATGAATCCTGGCAGCTGATCGGAAGCAAAAACTGCCATATTCTAACACTGACAATATCGTTGTTTTGTATAACTGAATGAGGTCTCCTGGATGGGCACCCCACCATGTTCCGGTTATTGTTTGGAGATAATTGATTCTTTGCTGGCATTTCTGTTTCAAATACGCAATGTGTCTCCCCCAGGTACATTTAGAATCAAAATATACACCCAGGTATTTGAAAAACATAGAGTGTTGGATCGTTTTGCCGGATAGGTAAAGCTGGAATTGGGCGGGTTCGTGCTTCCTAGAAAAAACGACCATTTCAGTTTTCTCCGTAGAGAATTCGATACCCAGCTTGAGGGCCCACGTGAACAGATTGTTCATGGTATCTTGCAACGACTTTTGCAGAGCGACGGGATTAGTACCCGTGATGGAAATAACTCCATCGTCAGCAAGTTGTCTCAGCGTGCAGTCTCTAGTTAGACAATCATCCATATCATTGACGTAAAAACTGTACAAGAGGGGGCTTAGGCAGGAGCCTTGCGGTAGGCCCATAAAACTGTAACGAGAAGATTTTGAGTTGCCATGAGAGAAATTCATGTGCTTTTCTGACAGTAAATTGTACAGGAAATTATTCAGAATTGGTAAAAGTCCACGATTATGAAGCTTCTCTGAGAGAATTTCCATGGAAACTGAATCAAATGCCCCTTTGATATCGAGAAAAACGGAAGCCATTTGTTCTTTGCGAGCAAATGCGATTTGGATTTCAGAAGATAGCAGCGCGAGACAATCATTCGTCCCTTTACCTCGGCGGAAGCCAAACTGCGTATTTGACAGCAAATTGTTCGTTTCGACCCACTTGTCTAAACGAAGTAGAATCATTTTCTCTAACAATTTGCGAATACAGGATAACATTGCAATCGGCCTATACGAGTTGTGATCGCATGCCGGCTTGTTGGGTTTTCGTATGGCTATCACTCTCACTTGTCTCCAGTCATGCGGGACAATATTCAGCTCCAGAAACTTGTTGAACAAGTTCAGCAAACGCTGTTTTGCCAAGTCGGGAAGATTCTTCAACAAGTTGAATTTAATCTTGTCCGACCCCGGAGCTGAATTGTTACATGAGAGGAGGGCAATTGAGAATTCTACCATCGAAAAATTCTCATAATCGCATTGGAGCGGAATATCGCGTACGACGCTTTGTGCAGGAACAGAATCGGGACAAACCTTCCTTGCAAATTTGAAAATCCAACGGTCAGAGTATTCCTCACTTTCATTGGTATGGTTCCAGCCACGCATTCTCCTAGCCGTATTCCAAAGAGTGCTCATAGCGGACTCCCTTGACAAACCATTGACGAACTTTCGCCAATATCCACGCTTTTTTGCTTTAATCAGACCTTTTAGTTTGGCTTCTAGAGCTTGGTACTTTCGAAACCATTCCACTAATCCAGTTTTCCTGAATTTTTTGAAAGCGGATGATTTTTCAAGGTAGACCTTTGAACATTCCTTGTCCCACCAAAGTGATGGAGGACGACGTCGGAAAGTGGTAGCCGGTACACGTTTCTTTTGAGCTTGAAGTGCGCTATCGTAAATCAAACTTGATATAAAATTATACTCTTCAAGGGGAGGAAGTTCATGCATCGAAATGATTGCTTCAGATATTAATTCTGCAAATTTTCTCCAGTCAATATTCTTCGTGAGGTCATACGCAATATCGACTGACTCACTAGATTTTGATTCATTGGCGATCGATAAAATTATTGGTAGGTGATCACTACCGTGGGGATCTTGGATTACCTTCCATGTGCAATCCAGGGATAATGAAGAAGAGCAGAGAGATATGTCTAGCATGCTTGCCCGTGCAGGAGGGTTGGCTATCCTAGTTGCTTCCCCAGTATTTAAAACTGTCATGTTGAAGTTGTCGCACAGATCATAAATCAACGTGGCACGGTTGTCATCGTAGAGTGACCCCCATGCTGTTCCATGGGAGTTGAAGTCACCTAAGATTAACCGCGGCTCCGGCAATGCCTCGATAATATCAAAGAACTGATGGCGGTCTACCGTAGTCCTGGGAGGAATATATATCGAAGCAATGCAGAGTTCTTTGCCATTGATTTGTATCTGGCAAGCGACAACTTCAATACCTGTAATCGATGGGATAGTGACTCTATAGAAGGAGTGATTTTTTTTGATCCCTAATAGTACGCCACCAAACGAGTCGTTACGATCTAGGCGAATAATGTTGAAATCGTGAAAATTCAGCTCGTCGGCTGAACAAAGCCATGTTTCACAGAGAGAAAATACATCACAGTTAGAACTGTGAACTAAAAATTTAAATTGGTTTAGTTTAGGGATGATGCTTCTGCAATTCCACTGTATGACAGTGGTCAAATCCTTGACTTCTTGCGCTGAATTAGGCATCGAGGGAAATGAACGCTGCTAAAAAGCCACATTTTTCTTTCAAAAATGTTCTCACAACCGGAAGCAAACATAATACTATGCTTTTAAGAGGATCATTTATATTTAAAGCATTTAAAATGTTATCCACAAGGTCTGAAAGCGCAAGCAGGCCAGGTAGTGGCTGTTGCTTCGACCGCGAAAATGGAACAGACGTGTTCGTTGTTGTTCCGGGAAGTGCTGAGGACCCCTGGTTGGTAGCATGACCACGTAAACCGGGAGGTACTTGCTTTGGCCTATTCTCAGCACGTTCAGTTCGAGGCTTCATTCCAACTTGGGAAGTTTCGGTATTCTTTCTGGGGAGTGATGGAAAAGAAGTAATTTTTCTTTTCCTGATGGCACCCTGCGATGTACCGGAACATCCGGCATTGGGAGCGTCAGCAACAGCAACGCTTGAGTTTTTCCTCTCGTTGTTTGTACACCGGGCATTGAATAAGATCATGAGGAGTCCCGCCGCAATGAAGACACTTGTGCTCTTTCGGGCAAGGATTCTCATCATGGCTCTCTCCACAATCTGCGCAACGTTTTTTGTTGCAACAATAGGCGGCCGTGTGACCGAGTTGCATACATTTGTTGACAGCCCATAATATGATACCCTTCATATTCTTCTCTTATCTTGAGCTGACCAGCCGGAGAAAATCTTGCCAATACCATAAGGCGGCGGTTGGTCAGATAGTTTTCGCATCCTTCAATACGAAAAGCATTATCTCTACAAAAAAAAAATCTGGACTTGCCAATCCGTTCCACGGATTGGAATCCAGTGGAAAACTTGTGGTAGATCTTAGTTCAAAGGATTCACGCAGAGAGAAATCAGTACGCTACTGTAGATGAGCCTAAGACTACGAAAACGTAATTTAGACGGTCAGCTGAAACAACCATATTTTCCTTTTTTGGTAAAATATTGTTAATATAATATAAGTCGGCATTTGCAAATATGATAAAATAAGCATGAAGAATATACAGGCAAACCATTTTTGAGATTACGTCACCGCTTGCAAAGACGGCGGTGCAACAATCACAGCTCTAATAAAATTTAATAATCTCAATTGAACAGATCGCTGCCTATGTATTCCTGATTCCAAGCGACCATAGCAAAACACAACACGAGAAAAATGACTCACTGTGTGTTACAACCGAACTGATTTGCCTGGTGTCAGCATCCGTACTGAGAAAGTAGAGAAGACGTTGGGTGGCTATTAAAATTCTCCGTACTTCTCTTAGTCATCTTCACCATCAACGTCGATGTGGTTTTGATTATCATCACTGGAATTGTAGCAGAGGCATGATGTTCTAATGGAGTTTGGAAAACTTCGAAATAAGAATGTGGTTCGGTTTCTCAAACTAGAAACCACAGCTCAAACATGTAGTGAAAGTATCGAACCACATCGATTCCCTCAGAAGAAGTAAGTAGGTCATCCCCAAAATCCCTCAATCAGTTTTTGTAGTCATATGCCGCGCGCGAGTTGTGAGCGCTTAACCTCCGAACTTAACTGGTAGCATAACTTAGTGTCCCTCTTTTCGGGCTTATTGGTTTCCTTCTCTTCGTTTTTTATGCATCGGGATTTCGCATCAGCCGGTATCCGATTTCAGCAAACATAAAACAGGTTTTCGTTTGTCACCGTAAAGGGTAATAAAGCAAACAACAACAACAATAAACGGGTCACAGAAATCGCAGGCTTTTTTCAATATAGAAGGGGTTTCCTGCACATTGGAGGAGCACTTACAACCATGGGAAGAGACCCTGGACTTTCGATGAACAAAGCAAAAAGGCAGGAAAGGCTAATAAATCTTCACGAAACGGAGTAAAGAAACATTCGAGCCGAAACCACCGTTATTAGAGTTGGATGTGGTCGCACGGACGGATGTCAGTTGTTGGGACTAGTCGTTGACATCGCGATATCGAAGGTATCAAATATTGATTTAAAATTATTACTTGATGATTACTTAAAACACGTAGTACTGAACCTAACTCAACCAATTTCTTTTTATTCCACTAAAACTTCATCATTCTAATATGATACTATTTATATTAAAATATTTTCAATCGAGATTTGATCACACCTTGCAGATAACATATTCGACACGGAAAAGTAAATTTCCATTCATCCATTCATAGTTCTAATGTTGAAAATGTATTCATTCCAGCTGATCCATTACCATTTTCGCTTCATGTCCACGGAACACGATGCTCAACGCCGTCAACGCGAATCGATGGTATAACATATCACGAAATGTCGGACAAACGAACGGAACACCGACCAACATGTCAACACACGCACCCTGAATTAATGTTGTTTAACCCTTTCGAGACTGTTGGACGATAACAGTTCGGCTGAAAAGTTTATAAGGTAATGCAGTAAAACTATTTTTTTTTAAATTCAATTTTATTATTCAACATAATTGCCTTCGAGGGCGATACAGCGATTAAATGGTGTGTCACATCAAATTGCATCACGGAAAAAACGCTGTAGAAATTTTATTTTTAGGAATTATATCTTTAGCTTTCGCTTATAATCAGATAAGAGTGTATAGATCACGTTGCGCACATACCTGCGTACATACAATATTCAGAAGGCTCCTAACCGCGACGAAAGGCAAAACATGGTGGGGAAGACGCGAGCACCGAAGCTGTACAACGAAATGTTGACGAAGCCGCATTGCCTGGTAATGGACGACGAAACCTACGTCAAAGCGGACATTCGTCAGCTGCCGGGCCTGTTGTTCTTCTCCGCAGAGGACAAATTCAGCGTTCCGGAGGAGATTCGCAAGCAGAAACTATCCAAGTTTGCCAAAAAGTACATCGTGTGGCAAGCGATCTGCTCTTGCGGAAAGCGGAGCGCCCCCTTCGTGATGACATGCACGGTAAACGGGCAGGTTTACCTTAAGGAGTGCCTACAGAAGCGCTTACTGCCACTATTGAAGCAGCACAAGGGCCCGACCATCTTCTGGCCGGATCTCGCTTCGTGCCACTATTCAAAGGATGTGTTGGAGTGGTACGAAGCCAACGGGGTCACCTTCGTGCCAAAGGAAATGAACCCGCCCAACGCGCCGGAGCTTCGCCCAATAGAGAAATATTGGGCGATTATGAAGCAGGCCCTCCGGAAGAACCCAAAAGTTGTCAAATCGGAGGCGGACTTCAAGAGAAAATGGATTTCTGTTAAAATAAAACTATAACCTGACGCTGTACAGAACCTTATGGACGGGGTAAAGAGGAAGGTGCGAGCATACGGGATTGGGCTCGAAATATGAATAAAAAGAAAATGCCAAAAGTTGTTTAATAGTTTTTATTTTACTGTCTAAAATTTTCAAAAAGATCGGTCTACTGGGCGAATTTCTACAGCGTATTTTCCGTGATGCAATTTGATGTGACACACCCTTTATTTCAACAGATGATGCTACTGAAAATGAATAAGATTGATTTCGAGAGGTTCATCTGTCACTAGCTTATGTGTGAAGTTTCATGACATTTCGTTTATTTGTCCACAAAGTAAAGTTGTTTAAGTGTCACTACCTGAGCATTCGTATAGAAAATGGAAAAATAGGAATATCGTATTTTGATCATACATTGTTTTCGATGGGTAAACTCCTGAACAATCAATGCAGTGGTAGTAGAAATGTCATTCCACTTTTTTTCCTAAGAAAACAACAGTTTACGGGGGTTTAGTGAATTTAAAATGGGCCGTACAAGCACCACAGATGTATCTCACTCTGGAAGGCCAAATGAGGCTACGAATCCAGAAATCGTAGAACAAGTGCATCGACTCGTTTTGAACGATATTAAAACGAAGTTACGCGAGTTAGCAGAGGTCGTAGGAATTTTTAAAAGAATGAGTGGGGTACGTTTTGCACGACATTTTGGACATGAATAAGCTATCCGCGCGATGGATGCCGCGTTTGCTGACCGTCGATCAAAAGCAGCGGCGCGTTGATGATTCAACAGCCGGTTTGGCGTTGTTGAAGCGTAATCGTGTGGACTTCTTTCGTCGTTTTGTGACAATGGATGAAACGTGCGTCTATTACCACACTCTTGTCCAAATCCAATAGGTAGTCTGCAGAGTGGCACTGAGGCATATTTCGAAGACTTAGACGTTTCGTACTACAGAAAGAGAATCGAAATGTTGGAAACTAGCTATACCAAGTGTGCCCTTGAAGGCAACTATGTTGAGGGATAAATACAGCTTTGCCCAGAAACGATTTTTTCTTTAAAAATTCCGGGACTTTTCAGCCCATGTAGTAAAATAATATCCGAAGTGATAAACAGGCGATTTGAATAGATAGAATAATTTATCAGTGCTACATCAACAATGCGGTCGAGTGCTAGTCACAACCGCCTATTATACTTTTTTTTTCTTTTACGCCACCAACATAATCGAATTTATCACCATCAAGTTTTATGAATGTAACATGCTTCGTTTAAGTTCTTCGAAAACATCCGTCTCGAATGGGTTAAGCTGAGATACGGTCTGTATTCAAGGAAGGAGCGCAATCTTACACTATTGCTGCCGTTATCAATTGAGCATGCAATCAACGTTGTCGATTTTATGATGCACGAAATGTCGTCGCCTGGTCGAATGAATAATCTACAGGATGGGTATGTGATTCGTTTGAAATTCTTCACCGATTGCATTTTATCATCCCATCACTGTGTAAATATAATCGGGTAAATGGTATCGTTTGTTGTATCAAATAGGGTAATTTATTCGTGCACTATGAAATGAACCGGTTAAGTAGGTCAGTTTTAGGCAGGAATTAAATAACAAAGAAACATAATGTATATTCGGTCGGGTAATCGTGGTGCTCAACATGTCCACATTACATGTGATTTGTGAATGAGCTAATACTACAATTATAACAATTATATAAAACATAAACACAATAATTTAATTCGGGAAATATTATGGTTGAAAACAAATAATACAAATATGGTAAAGTCGAATAGTGTAAGTTTTTTAAACCACTCAACAAGACATGACAACAGCATCAAACATTCACCGCCTACCTCGGGATCGATTTCCTTCAACACCAATGAGATCGAAAAGCGGAAAATTTCTCTTGCATCCATTAAGCCGAAGGGGAAGCAAAAAATAAACAAACAAACAAAGATCCAAAGAGCTGTCGTCAATGCTGGAAAAACTTCTTGACACAGCGAGGAAATTGAGAACAAAAACGAAAAAAACAAAATCTTTTCTCTGAGTTCCTCGACTGTAAAATGAATATTGCCTCAGGGGCACAGTTTGCTTTTGGAAACCATGGTCTGTAAATGCATTCAGCATTCCTTATGATCTTCGACCTTGAACTCCCTCCGATTGTGACGCCACTGGTAGTGAATATTAGAAAAAAAAGTAATGTGAAATTAAATTTTGTTTTTGTTGGACAACACTACGGCTTTCACTTTTCATCGCCCTTGGAAAGCCATTTTTGATTGGATTGGCCTTTTTGTTGCCGATATCGGATTATAATTTTTTTCTGTGCAATACCCGTTCGGTTTAATTGAGTTCCATGGGGCGGAAATGAGAAAATTGGGAAAAATACATACACTGTGGACAGTGGATAGAAACGAAAATTGGATTGCAATAAAAATATCAACGGTTGAATGTAGGGGAACAGCGGTAACTCGGACAGTGGGGGTAATATAGTCAGGTGGTTGGTTTGTATAGTTAAATTTTGAATTCCAGATTCCTGTTAATGAGAACACCTTCTACATGTTATTCTATAATATTTAGGCCACCCTATGGCAATGAATACTGATCAAAAGTTGAAAAGGAAAACAAAAACCGAAAATCATACATGATTCCGCGTGTGAATTTCATACATGAATTTAGCCGCTAAGCATTTTGAGTGGTTTAATATCGAAATTCAATTCGCTGATGGTTATATTTTGGTTTATGAATTAACAGAGAAGCAATATTAGATATATACGGATATTTTCCACTCAAAAATTTATTTTTGAGTGGAAAATTTAAATTATTAAAATAATTGGGTAAAACGGACAGTTGCCAGGGGGAGTGAGATGGACTGTGAAAAGTCTGTTTAATCTATTCCTAAGGAATGCCCGCGTATTCTAGAGCTTGCCACTCCAGAGTACATTCAAGGCGTGTTATTCGGCATAGCAATCTCAACCAAGTACTACTTATAAAAATGACGCAAGAAGTGCTAGGTTGAGAAGGCAAAAGTTACACTGGAACATTATTGTCATCCAAGAAGAAGGAATGCCCTGCGTCTATAAATGGAAATCAAATCGCCAAATGTGGACTGTCAGCTTCTGCTGACTGGAACCAAAAGCAAAATATCAAAGTTTTGGAGAACATGAGTTTCCAAAGATACAATTGAAGTTCCTCTTAACATGTCCGTTTTACCTCCACCTCCCCTACATGGAAATTCAAATCGCACAATCAATAGTTTTTAATATAACGTTTCAAATATACGCTAAAAAATTCGAGGGGGAGTCATATTCATTTGATTATTTGAGAATAACAAGCTTACCAGGTGGACTAACTAATCCTCACTCTCAGCCATACATACACATAGCTCACGGCAATGAATAATTCAAATCAGATTGGGGCAAACGTTTGCATATAGTGTTATGCAAATGGACACTGCCAACTCGCTTCATTCCCACGAGTGAAAAACAAACAGAAACTTTAGGCGTCGGGACAGCGTTAATATTTTGAGGTTTGCTCCACATTAATTTGGTTGTGATTGTGTTTACATTGCGACAGATGGCGCATGTAACATACTGTCCGGTGTTCGTTTGGTTCATTTGGTTTTATTAGAATCAATGAGTAATGTAATAGCTGTTACAATTTTAGCAATATTTATAAGGGCTGTTCGTTTCATTCGAACCCTATTTTTGATTAAAAATCGTTTATAGTAATTACGTATGTTTTGACTTGCAAACATGGTAATTATTGTACATTTAGATGAATTCATTTGAATTAGTAGATTTATTGCTTATTCTTGAGAAATCTTCCAATATTTTAGATATCTTTCATTGGGTTTTGCACAACTTTGATCGTAACTTTTCGCAGCGCGGTAAGTATTTTTTTCTTGCGACTCATTTTAGTTATTGCTCAGCATTTTTAGGTTTCAGAGCAGTTTGGTGGATGTTGCCACTTTTCGATACATTTGTTTTATTTTATTTCAAATCACGCAAGCAAATTGTTCAATTCTCACTCCCGACATTCTTCCAAAAATGGAAGTAAGAAGTGACGAACCAGCCAAAAGGTGTTGAAAGTCACTATAATATTAGGCTGTCAAAAAAGTCCTGCGGTATTTCCGCGAGGTGTCGTTGTAAGCGCGTAGTTCTAGTTGTATTCATTATATCGAGTCATACTATAGCTTGTTGGGAAGGTATTTTTGCGCTATAATATAGTCCTTGACAGTGTTTTGTTTGGTTAAGTCGTTCGTGAGTTATAGAGTCGCAAATATGGAGCAAAATAAAGAGAAAATCCGACATATTTTACAGTATTACTATGACAAAGGCAAAAATGCATCTCAAGCTGCCAATAAAATTTGTGCAGTTTATGGACCCGATACAGTTTCCATTTCCACCGCACAACGATGGTTTCAACGTTTTCGTTCTGGTGTAGAGGTCGTCGAAGATGCGCCACGCTCCGGAAGGCCTGTCGTCGAAAATTGCGACAAATCGTTGAATTAGCCGAGAAAGACCGGCATAGTAGCAGCCGTAGCATCGGCCAAGAGCTGGGGATAAGTCATCAAACCGTTATTAACCATTTGAAGAAGCTTGGATTCACAAAGAAACTCGATGTATGGGTGCCACACACATTGACGCAAAAAAACATCTTTGACCGTATCGACGCATGTGAATCGCTGCTGAATCGCAACAAAATCGACCCGTTTCTGAAGCGGATGGTGACTGGCGATGAAAAGTGGGTCACTTACGATAACGTGAAGCGCAAACGGTCGTGGTCGAAGCCCGCTGAAGCGGCTCAGACGGTTGCCAAGCCCTCATTAACGGCCAGGAAGGTTCTGCTGTGTGTTTGGTGGGATTGTCAAGGAATAATCTATTATGAGCTGCTTCCCTATGGCCAAACGCTCAATTCGGACCTGTACTGCCAACAACTGGACCGCTTGAAGGTAGCACTCATGAAGAAGAGGCCATCTTTGACAAACAAAGGCCGCATTGTCTTCCATCAGGACAACGCCAGGCCACACACTTCTTTGGTGACGCGCCAGAAGCTCCGGGAGCTCGGCCTTGCACCAAGTGACTACCACCTGTTTTTTTCCATGGCGAACGAGCTAGGTAGTCAGAAGTTAGCCACAAAAGAGGCCTGTGAAAATTGGCTATCCGAGTTTTTTGCCAATAAGGAAGCGAGCTTCTATAACAGGGGTATTATGAAGTTGGCATCTCGTTGGGAACAAGTCATCGAACAAAACGGCGCATATTTGACTTAAAACAGATGATTGTAACTAATTTTATGAATAAATGAAAATTCAAAAAAATACCGCAGGACTTTTGTGACAGCCTAATATATGACTATACAGGAAAACCAGTTTTTGTGCGGGTTTTTTTTGCGCGATTTTTTTGTGCGATATATGAGAAGAAGCATATTTGACGAAGTTATCGTCCATTTAGTTTTTTTCGATGGTTTATATGCATTTTAGTGCGAAAAAAGCATATTTGCATATTTTATGAAACTCCATTGTTTGCAAAATTGGGCGGCTTCCGTGTTCGACTCATGCTCTGGAAACATGAAGCTATTTTGACACTTCTGTGTTGCCGAAACAAGCATTACATATCCACGATGACAGATGTACAGTGTCGACGTCAGGTGGCGATATCCGTTTAAGGGGGTATTCTAGGCACGAGTTTCGGACGAATACAGTGGGTGCGCATAAAAGTTTTGCACGAGTACTTCGATAATTAGGATCTGTCGCATCGTGCCATCGGAAAAAATTGGAAATCCCGTGTATGCCATCATAAAACGGTTCGAAGATCGCCTGACTGTTGATCGGAAGCGAAGATCCAAAAGAAAACCGCCAGGTTAACGAGAATAATCACGAACGCGTGGTTGGGGCTTTTAAACGGAACGACGAACGCCTCAGTTCGATATGTGGCTAAAAAGTTGTATGTGAGCAAGACTATCGCGCAGAATACCAAAATTCGAGCTGGACTACGTACGTTCAAGGTTCAGAAGTCCCCAAACTGTGACGAGAAACAGAATATGGTCGTAAAAAACTGTGCACGGAAGTTGTTAACGAAACCACACTGTTTTTGTGTTTGATGACGAGATATATGTGAAGGCGGACTTCAACTAGATTCCAGGAAACCTGTATGTGACTGCCAAGGACAAGAAAATTGGAACGGTACACCCTTTACTTAATTTAAGGCACCTATTTCACGAAGCTCGTTGAGCGACTTTCCCACTTAGATTTAGATCGAAAAATTGGCAGAAAAGGATTTTTAACATATTGGGATCAAAATCAAAGTCACATAGGCTCGAGTTAACGTTCGTTTCCTTGTATTTTCCATGAATTGGCCAACTTATGGATTCTCTCCGTCTCCGATCAATTTGTTTAGAAAAATATTCGACCCCTCCGCAAGACATTCAAGAACCTGTAAATCATATCTAGGGTTTGGTTAATTTTTCTGGTTGAATTTATCCTTAATTTCAGCATAATCAACCGCTTTTTTTGCGGAGCTAATCGTCGATTAGGGATATCTGTACACGAAAGTTCATTGGCGTCTACTTCTTCACGAGACTAGTATTCGAGGACAAAAAGCACATAGCCGGTCATAGAATCACAATGCACTGTTATTTTGTGATCTACATGCACCCAGGTGAAGGTAAGCGTTGGGTTCAATGTTTGAGAATGCTTTAGTAATTTTCTTCAATGAGAATCTTACCCGAGAACATAAGATAGAAAAACCAGAATTGGCCTGGTACCTTAAAACTGTATTGATCCCACCTTGAAATTTTTGTATGCGTCCAAGCTCTTGAAGGCCTTAAAACTTTCCCGTGTATGTAGACTCTCTCTCGATTTTTAAGATACTTCAAAAGGTAGGCAAGTTACGTTTTTAGGCAAGGAACTTTGAGTATTCAATTCTGTTTCTATTGATATGAGTTATAGGCATAAAAAAATTCTCTATTTTTTTTCCATTTGTTTAAAAATTCAGAATTCAATGAAGTCAGTTATGTGCATTTTAGGTTGGATTTGCCTAACACTTTAGCTGGGATCCACTTTAGGAAAATTTTAGTACAACGAAAATAGTTTTATGTCATTTTATATCGTCTGCTTAGAACATCAAGAAGGTTTGGAATGTCTGCCGTAGAAATGAAACAAAAATTTCTGCATTACTCAAGAACTAATTTTGAAATTTTGCATATAGAGGTTTTATGGTGCAATACATGTTTTTACGGTGGTTAGATACTCCTCCCCCTCTCTTAGATACAAATGAAACACTCTTTGCATTACTCCAGAATACATCAAGCAAACGAAACCAAATTAGGTATATGGAGGTGTTAGGGCGCAGTAAATGTTTTCACGGTGGGTAGATACTCCACCCCCTCTCTAAAGGGGAGCTGCCATACAAATAAAAGACAAATTTCTGTATAACTCGAAAACTAATCAAGAAAATGACAAATTTGGCATGCGAAGGTTTTAGGGGAGACAAAACGCTTTTATGGTGGATAAACACTCATCCCGTCTCTCTGAGGAGGGAGGGGGGCTGCCATACAAATGAAGCATACATTTTCGCATAATTCAAGAACTAATCAAGCAAACGAAACTAAATTTGGCATGTGGAGGTTTTATGGGGAAAAACATTTCTAAGGTGGTTCGACTCCCCCCTCTCTAAGGGGTGAAGAAGGGAGGGGTCTGAGATAACGGAGAAACATGTTATTTGCAAGTGGTTGGAAAATCTTAAACGAGAATTTTGTCTGAAAATAATCTGATATTATAATGATGAGTTTTGGTAGAAGTACTAGGAATTTTATAGAATGAATGTTTGAAGATATTGATAACAAAAACAAATTTTGGGCGGGACGTAGTTTGCCGGGTCAGCTAGTAAATAACCTATAATCCGCTGATTTTGTGTAAAACACAAATAATCAGTATTTGGGAGTTAATTGACCATAGTGTCTATTTTGCGAATTGCGAATAAAGAACACTGATATCTAGCGAATAAAGAACACTGATATCTAGCGCTGTATAAGAACTTCATGATGAATCACGATTGGATCAGTAACCACTGCATGATCTGATCTACCATTTAGGAACAGTTTCCAAACGAAAAGCATGTCATATGTATTCAAAGCCATATGTATTCAAAACGATAATGTATGACAAAATATTGAAAAGTAAAGATTATGATTGTTCTATTTCTGCCAGTGAAATTTTCGCATACATGTATGAACCACATCTCTGTTGCTAGCGCTAAATTCTTTGGAGACCGAATAAAATAAAAAATAATTTCAACATCTCCATGAAAAGCGTGAGCCTTCGTGTAAAGAAGATAAGAACAACAGATTCTTACAATGCGTACTTAAATTTGTATACTTATATAGGACTCTCACTAAAAGCAGCGGATTATATCGCCGAGTTGCTGCAATTGTGTGCTACTTTCGAATCCATGTGAATTCAACAATTGGTTCGTAAGTATCTTGTCACGTTTCGCATTGATCGAAATCGACAAATTACTCTCAAATAATCTTCGAAACACCCGCGAGTACAGCTGGTTTGTCACCGTTGTGTGATTTTCAGATTATGCAGATATCGCTTAATAAATTCCCACGGCACCCAGTATTCACCAAATTTGTTTGTTTATTTCCCATTTTATGATTGGAAAACACTCTGAAATGATCACATTATAACATTATTCAGTGACATGAAATAATGTTGTAGTGTGTGTCAGTGAAAAAACGATTAAACGTTCTAGTTTCGCTCGAATTTCTCTAATCACACTCACCAACAATGAAAGTCGAACCTTTTTATGATGCATTCCATCCACACCGTCAAGCACGAACGGAACAGTTCTTGCAATGCAACACCTCTCTTATCATTAACTTAAAAACACTTTCACATATTTTGATTTCCGTTCTAATGTGTCCATTCCGGAACAAAGAAAATCACTATTTTCACTTAAAGTACGCGTCATCCAAATACTGTCGAGCTTTTCACAAATCCTCAGCTCGAATCAGAGGAGCAAATAGAAGCGACATGATCGCTAGTTTTCTGGCCGAGAACTAACTTCTCCAGAGGTGGCCATTAGCACGCTTGGAATCATCCGATAGCTGTCGCGTAAATAGTTACGTTTTTTTTTGTTGTGGTTGCTCGTAGCTCAATGGTTCATTCACTCCATCCATGTCGAAAACAAACGCATGGATACCAAATTTTAGAGCTCACAAGGATGGGGCTATTGATCGTTTTGCTCCGCTTGGTACATACGATGTTCTGTGAAACAGTTTTCTTTGTTCTTCGACGCGTGTTCGCGGTCTCCTGGACACATCCTCAGCAAATGTTAGAAAGGCGGGCGCACTGTTTGACGTTCACTTTTCGGGCTTTTTATCACTTCGTTGCCTTCAACTGCCTGCCGCTGCGACTTAGTAATTGCTCCCGACGATATCGTGTTCTGCACCATATCTCTATATCTTCCCGCACCATAGTTCATTCTACGATTTCAGCAAGAATATTTATAAAAATGTAAACACTTTGAAAATGCACGAATTCTCGCTGCGCAACAATGGGTGGACGTGTGTCACGTTCTTCGATTGCGTTCGTTCTGATCACGTTCTGCAATTCATCTACTCCCGAGCTGATGATCGGCAATTATCGATCTCGACAGAGATCACTTTCAAAATTTCGTATGAATAGCGTCTAATTGGAAAATCGTTCTGCAAGTGCAATCATGTCTATCTCTTCGTGAAATGAGAGATCATAAAGAAATAAATTATGTAATATAGTGGGGTTGGCTCCAGATTCATTGGCAGGTGAGGTCAGAGAAAATATACAATTATTGAATATGTTGTTCCAGAGTTTTGAAAATCTCTTTTCTGATGAACGGCAACAGCTTTCTAATTGAACCCCATATGATTCATAACCATTGCACAATGCACAATGGTCCAGGAGATGCATTTAAGTGGAAATTAACATTTAGAGCTCGATAGATAGATAGATAGAGGTAAACATTTTTTATAGATAGAGGTAAACATAGTTCGACAATGTTCTAGTCCCAGTTATTTGAGACATCTTTGTAGAACAAAGTTTTTTTTCTATCTCTTGAAATAACCGATATAACGCTTTTTTTCTAAGTTACGTTAGAGTCACCATGAAAAAACTGTTTTCTTGCTCTAACTTTCATATTTCAAATTCTACATACATGCTGTCTTTGAAAGACTTTTAGAACATACTAATACAAACATTTTGCGATGCAGAACTTGTCAATATCTCAACTTCACTCAAAGTTATTGATAATTCTTCCCAAAAACACGCTCTTTTCATTGGTATGTCATTCTTTCTGGAGCAAACAAAAACAAAGTTTATTCACGGCATTTGAAAATGCATATTTCACTCTACAAGATGTGTGATTTTCAACACTATGTTATTTTTTGTGTTTGACTAAATTAAAATTGACACCAAGAGTTTTTGGGTAAAAAAAACATCAATTACTTTAAGTAAGGTGAAGATATTGACAAGTTCTGCATCGCAAAATGTTGGAATTTATAAGCTAAGTCATACGAAGACAGTTTTGATGTAGAATTTGAAATATAAAAGTGAAAGCGAAACAACCGTTTTTTTCATGGTGACCCTAACTAAAAAAACTTTGTTCTACAAAGATGTCTCAAATAACTGGGGCTACAATATTGTCGAACTTTGTTTACCTTTATCTCTGAAAATAAGAAAGTTAGATTTTTTATTTCATCGACAATTTTGGTCACCCTATTTTTGATAACATAAAAATGAGCGCTCTATTATATGTAACAACTTTGTCGAAGACAGTTTTTGTCTAGAGAATAACTGTCGAGCGCTAAATGCTAATTTCCACTTAATCACATCTCCTGCACCATTGTGCATTGACGCCTAGAATATAAAATATGATCAGTAAACAGTAAACTGTGTGTCCACAGTATGAGGTATGGCTATCAAATAACGAGACTGGTTACGAAAAAGGGTTATATTTTTAAAATTACGGTACAACGATATGTTCACCTTGGCTCCTCACACACTTTTCCATACTTTTTTTCCATTGTTCGAAGCAGTGCTGAAACTCTTCTTTCAAAAGTCAAAAGTCGCGACGCTTTTTCCTTTGCCTCTTCTACGGACTGAAATCGGGTACCTTTCAACACGGATTTGATCTTGGGGAATAGAAAAATTATAGGAGGTTGTGTCCAAGATACGACCGCATTGTTGACGTAGAACTACGCTGTATATTTTATTTATTTATTTATTTATTTATTCGACAAATCAACGGGTATACAGAACCCAAATGACGTTTACGTACTAAATTATAATTAAAAACTTAATAACTAGACGGAGTATTTGTGATCGAAGAGATGTTTCTCTTTCTAAGTGATGTGCGTGATATCCCGAGGTCAAAATATATACTGTGTCTATTGAACTCTCGACACATACTCGACATTGGCTCGTAGTATCCGTAATTCGTGCGTGAAAACGGTATCTGGAGGAAGTTATGAGATCTCAGATTCCTTTGCTGGATATTAAAGTTCACAAGTTGTAAAAGCTCTGAACAGTCTATGTGCGACAGTATCAAGTCGGAAATGAAACATATTCTGGCAAGGTTGCGGCGATTACACAAAGAATCAAGCCCGATGAGTCTGCAGCGATGTTCGTAACTGGGACGGTTGCTGGGATCACTCCAAGGTAGATTCCGTAGAGCAAATTTAACGAATTTGCGCTGGATAGCTTCTAGCCGCAGAATGCTGTTTTGATAGTATGGTGACCAAACAATTGATGCATACTCGAGTATCGAACGAACGAGGGAACAATATACGGCCTTTATGCAGTGTATGTCCCTGAAGTGTTTTGTTGCACGAAACATAAATCCGAGCATTTTGGATGATTTCGTCGTTATATATGCAATGTGCTCACGAAATGTAAACCTAGAGTCGAGCATAACTCCTAGGTCCTTGACACAATTGACTCGTTGTAACATACAGCCCTGCAACTTGTAATTGAAGTGGACTGTAGTGCGTTTACGCGAGAATGAAATAATTGAGCATTTGGTGGGGTTTAGACTCATTCTATTCTTGTCACACCATGCAGCAAATGCATCGATTTGCGACTGTAGAAATGCTGCATCATTTTCACTATTAATTAAATAGTACAATTTAAAGTCGTCTGCGTAAGACAATTTTTGACAATCCAAAACAAAATTGATGTCGTTCAGAAATAGCAGGAAAATGTATGGTCCTAAGTGACTTCCTTGGGGAACACCCGAAGTAACACTGAAGGTCTTGGAAATAGTGTCACCAATTTTAACAGACATCTGTCGATTTACCAGATAGGATTGCAACCATTTAAGAAAGGAGCCGTTGAAACCGAGACGATTAAGTTTGGCAATTATTAACTGGTGATTGATGGTATCGAAAGCCGCCGAAAAATCGGTGTAAACTGCATCTATTTGATAACGCGACTGTAGAGCACGAACAATAAATGATGTGTAAACAACTAGGTTTGTGGTTGTTGATCGCTTCGAAATAAATCCATGTTGTTGTTCAGCTATATAGCTCTTGCATGTGTAGGAGATGTAATCCAAGACGATGAGCTCGAGTAGCTTAGATATTGCACATAAGCATGCGATCCCTCTGTAGTTCTGCACTTCTTTCTTGCTGCCTTTCTTAAAAACCGGGAAGACATAAGCCTTTTTCCATATTTCTGGAAATATGCCAGAATCTACGGAGAGATTGAAAAGGAGACTCAGTGGGTAAGACAAACTATCGGTACACTTTTTCAAAACAATGGAGGGGACTCCGTCTGGTCCAGGGTTGGAAGAACGTTTCAGCTTATGGCAGGCGTCTTTGACGATGTTCTGGTTAATTATAGGTGGTGATCCAAACGTTGCAAGATGAGGAATATTAGCGGTTGCGGAGAGAATTTGCTCATGATTAAGACATTCCTTGACGAAAACACTCTTGAATTGGCACCGGAACAGCTCACAGATACTCTCTCTGCTGGAAGCTACTACATTTCCACGTGTCATCACAGTCGGTAGACCGGACTCTCTCTTTTGGTTGTTGACAAATTCCCAAAATCTCTTGGGGTTACATTTTAAAGTGGATTGCACGCGGTTCTGATAACTGGCAAATAAAACTTTGTTAAGACGTTTGTAGTTGCTGTTGGCCAGCGCGTAACGGGTTTTCCAATAATACGAGCGAAATCTAGTGAAATTTCTCAAAGCGGATCTCTTCGCTGCTTTCAAATGTTTCAGATTACGATTTGACCAAGGAGGTTGCTGAATAATATGGATTCTTTTCTTCGGGACAAACTGGTCAATTGCATAGAGCAACACATTTGATAAAGTTTTATGTAAGTCGCCTTCGGATATTATTCTATAATGCTGTGAAATTTTCAAAACAACTGTTTAGTAGAATAATCTTTGAAATGGTTTTTAATTGTAGAATCAGTTGACGATAATTGATTGATGATTCACTCTTGCCCTCGCAAAACAATACACTAGCTGATCGTATGTCGCAATTTATTTCATGTCAATGCATTTAAAATTTACCTCGAACGCTATTCCGGTGGCCTTTTTTGAAATTGACATAGACTCGGCTACAGTCGATTATATACATATTACACCAGCACCATTATTCCACATCTCATAACCACATCAATATATCTATGGCACCGAATGGAAACAACAACAATGACAACACTTGCAAGTATCATTAATCATGCTACATGTTATTTAGTATTGCCTCAAAGCAATCGCACCTCTAGGCATCGTTCGTACAACGTAAACCAAGCGCCAAACAAGCGTTCGCCATAGCATGCATACAGAGCCATACATTGGTGGCTTGAAACTACTAGTAATATAAACACTTCTCATCATTTTGCGCTATTCTCATAAGAAACGCTTTTGTCAATCAATTTTGGCCTCAAAAAAAATTGCATTATTTTCTCATGCTCGAGAGAAGCGCAGCTGTCACCCTTAGTGGAGGAATTTTTGCTACTGGTAAGCGAAACCTAATCACATACAAAACTCAAGAACGACATTTACTTTCTTGGTGACTAAACAAGCGAAATAAACTCTTTTTGTTAATATCAACAACCTCGAAAACAGTAGCAATGCTTTATTATGATCAATATTAGCGCAAATGCAATCCTAGTTGAAGGCAGTTTTGCGACTGGCACGCGAACCTAAATAACTTATAACATTCCAGTAAGACATTCAAGATGCTTGGTATCCCCCAAATATGTTTTTGGAGCATAACCTTAACGCCTGCTTTGCCATAACGTCAGTTTAATGCATTGATGCATTCTCAAAGGCACCAAAGAAGCCGTTTACATTTTCGACCGACGCGCCTAAATCGCCTATTTTGCTGTTGTTCGATGCGGTGTCACACTCGCGAAGGCTCGGTTCAGTGCGAGCGCTTTTCACTACACCAACATCGCGTGCATCATTAGATGACGCTTGCCTCGAAATTTCATTGCCCCTGGCGTTCGTTTTTTGCAGGGCTAGAGCCTGCCTCCCTCTTCTTCTTGCTCATCACACACTACGCGAAACGTCAAATTTATGACGAGGGAAGAAAAACACACGATACGAATAACGAATAACGAACAGAAAAAGCAAACGACGATATCCAAGTTGGATTACCACTGGTGGGGTCCAATCTTAGATCGAAGCGCAGCGAAAGCAAAGTGAACTGGATTGCTCAACAGTCCGATGTCGAATGAAAGTTTGCCTCAGCGAGATCCACTGTTTATATTGAATTCAACCAAACCTCTATCTCATCTCGTCTGGGTTCGACATAGCATCAGAAAAGAACACAGGACGCACCATTTCTGGCACTATGGAAGACCCTTATCCGTCTGGCACAGTCGCGCTGCATCACAACCTCAACCACCAGCTTTCAAGTCGTCCTGGCCCTATGTTCAGTTCTGGAGACGGGGTCTTCCAACTTGCGCTCTCTGGCAAGTACCCTCCTATTACGAGCACCAGATACGCTGAAAAACCTTCATATTACAGCTTTATTACCTCTGGTTCTCCACAACACCATAATGAATCCTCTGCACAACAAACTTCATCTCCAGGACGCTACGAAACCGGCTTCATGGAAGCCCCTAATCCCCCTGCCACAGTCGAGATCCTCCAGCCATCGCTCAGCAGTCGTCCTGGCCCTGTGAGTGGGGTCAGAGAAGGGGTCTTCCACCACGCTGTTCTCGGCAAGTACGACAGTGTTTTTAGTTCTTCAGATTCTCATCCGTCCACTGGTTCTAGCGATGCAACCAATGTATGGTTGCCACCACAACCCGTTGCTGCCCCTGTCGATTGTGTTTGGCTGTACTACCAAAATGTCCGAGGTGTTAGGACTAAAATCGACGATTTGCTGTTGGCGGTTACGGACTGTAACTACGACGTCATCATATTAACAGAGACTGGATTAAACGATTGTATCGATTCTCTGCAAATATTTGGATCGACATTTAACGTTTTTCGTTGTGACCGTAGTTGTATAAACAGCAATAAAACGAGCTTCGGTGGCGTATTAATAGCGGTTCACCATCGCTATTCTTGTACGCAAATCCACACGCCTCACGGGGAAATATTGGAACAGGTGTTTGCCGTCATTGTCATCGGAAATAAACGATTAGCAATCGGTGCTGTGTACATCCCACCTGATCGTAGTCGCGACGTGGAGTTGATAGATGAACATGTGGCCTCTGTTCGTGATCTTTGTGACAATGCTATATGTGTAGATCAGGTGCTGCTTTGTGGTGATTACAACCAACCTCGCTTACAGTGGTTGCAGAGTGCTGGCGGCGAAGTTTTACCAGCAGGAGCTTCGACGGTATCTGCGTCGAGTGCTGCTCTGATCGATGGAATGGACTTTTTGAATTTAAGTCAAGTCAATTGGCACCGCAATCAACTGGATCGAACTCTTGATCTTGTTTTTTGCTCAAATGGCTGTAATGTAATCGTCAATACAGCTGTGGTTGCACTGTTACCCGTGGATACGCATCATCCACAATTGGAAATATCTCTACCAGTACCTCGTACGTGCCAGTACAGTGACGTGTATCCTGTTGCCGATGAATACACCCCCGATTTTGGAAAAATCGACTACGATGCACTTGGTTATTACCTCCCCACTCTTGACTGGACATACCTGAATGCCTGTCAAAATGTTAATGAAATGGCCTCCGATTTCTGTTTCACCATTCAACGTTGGTTGCGGGAGAATGTACCCCACAGAAGACGTCCAGTTTCGCCTTCTTGGAGTACGGCTTTACTTCGACAGCTGAAACGCGAAAAAAACGCCTGTCAGCGAAAACATCGTGTTCTACAATCGTCTGACAGCAAACTCAGGTTTCAACATGCAAGTAATGCGTATCGTAAGCTGTATTCAACTTTGTACAAGGCCCACGTCTTGAGAATGCAAACCAATCTGCGACAAAATCCGAGAAACTTTTGGAAATTCGTCAAAACTCAACCCTCCCAAGCAACGTGCTCTATAACGACGTCGAAGCGAATACTCATACTGAATGCTGTGAGCTTTTCGCCAAGTTCTTTACATCCGTGTTTGACCATATACCAGCCAGTGAAGCTCAAGTTAAGTTTGCCTTCTTAGGTGTTCCTTCGGACGTCATAAGTTTGACGACGTTCGTGGTCACTCCTGCCATGGTGATCTCCGCTGCAAAAAAATTGAAAAGTTCGCTTTCGCCGGGTCCTGACGGCATACCATCGGTATTGTTTTGCCGCTGCGCTGCTGATCTAGCCGAGCCACTTTCTGTCATCTTTACCCGATCACTCAATGATGGAGTATTTCCTGAAATTTGGAAGGAGTCTTTCATGTTTCCTGTCTTCAAAAACGGTAATAAACGAAACGTCAGGAACTATCGTGGAATAACAAGTTTGTCGGCTGCGTCCAAGCTATTTGAGATCATCGTCAGTGAAGTTATTCTTACTCAATCCAAGCGTTACATCTCTACCGATCAGCACGGCTTCATGCCCGGCAGGTCGGTCACCACGAATCTGCTGAACTTCACCAACACCTGCATTACTGCTATGGAGGGCAAGGCTCAAGTCGATGTCATCTATACCGATCTGAAGGCGGCTTTCGATAGGATCGACCACAACATACTATTGGCTAAACTATCACGTCTCGGATCATCTGCAAAACTCGTGTCGTGTATGAGATCATACCTGACGGAAAGAAAACTGCGCGTTAAAATTCATGGCTGCGTTTCCTCGTGCTTCTGCAATTCTTCTGGAGTCCCTCAAGGAAGCAACTTAGGCCCTTTGTTGATCATATTATTTTTAATGACATTGCTGCGAAATTAGGGTTGAACTGCAAATTAATTTATGCTGATGATTTGAAAATATTCTGCATGATCCGTTCAGCTGAAGACTGCCAACGCTTGCAACATTTGCTGAATGTGTCAGCTCGGATTTATTTCGAAGATTGCGAAGGATTTCACTGACCCATACTGCTTGAAGTCCTTATATTGCGCTTTAGTACGACCAATTCTCGAAACTGCAGCCGTTGTTTGGACTCCAAATGTGATTTTCTGGAATTTGAGGATTGAGCGTGTACAGCGAAGATTCATCCGGTTGGCCTTGCGTCATCTACCTTGGCGCGATCCATTGAATCTTCCTGCTTACCCGGATCGATGCAGACTTTTAAACCTGGACACTCTTGAAAGAAGACGCAGAATACAACAGGCAATTTTCGTATCAAAGCTGTTCAATGGGGAAGTTGATTCTCCTCGGCTACTTTCATTACTGGACCTTCGTGCTGCTCAACGACCTCTCCGACAGCGATCTTTGCTACAGAACAGATTTCATCGTACTTTATTCGGATACAACGAACCGCTGTCGTCGATGATTCGAACTTTCACATTGGTGGAGGATCTATTTGATTTCGGCGAGACATCCAGCCGCTTTAAACACAGATTAACTAGTTCGTCGATTGTATAAATAATTGTACTATATTATTATATATTTATTCATTAAGACCACAGATGTTAGATGAATCAGATTTAAATAAATAAATAAATAAATAAATAAATATTCAAGGCAAATATTCCCCTTCATTCTTCTACTTTTCCTTTGTTCATGGCGACTTCAAATCCTACGATTTCCCCTTCGTTGGTCATCGATAAGTTGCTCATAATTGAAAAATAAAAGACGGGTGGGTAATGTCGGGGACATAACCGGAGTGACGTAGGACTATACAAAGGGGACAGCTTTTGTTAAATATATATTTTAAATATATTATTTTATTTTCTTCTCCTACGTGAATACCTACCTATGTACCTGAAAAATGGATTAGTTTACTGTTTACTCTTTATGAATATGTTGATGGTTCTGAAAAGAACCTTTGGTGTTGTGATTTTGTTATCACTAGATATTCCCATCTTGTTCGGTTAAACCTTCCTGTTTAGCTATTGCGTTTGCCACTCGCCACAGCTTTCACAGTTGGAAAATTTCTTCCCATCCAGCTTGAGACATATTGTTCAGTAAATTACATTTAATGCGACGTGCCGGAGAAACACTTTGCCACTCACTGAAACTAATTGTTGCCTTGATGAGCGCCGAACCGAAGCTGCTCTGTTCTTGATGCGGGTTTTCTGATCGTCGTGAGCAGCTTTGCAAGCCAACTCGAGCACTTCGACGGCCGAAACTCTATAATCGCTGTTAGGTATACTGGTGCTCCGGCACCAATCCGTTCGGCCTTGTTACCCTTGCGGAGCAATCAGTAAATGCGACCAACAGGGAACTGGAGACCTGCACGGTTCGAGTGAGACTTTGCTTTTCCCTTAACTTGTCCTCCTTTGTTACGATGCCGATGCCGTACAACCACACGGGTTTACGGTTTGAAAGAAAATAAGATATTTTTTTGGGGTCCGCGTGTATTATACTCTAGCAGTACACACTCACAGGATAGAGACAAATCGGCAGATTCAGCCAAAGGGGCGAGTCCAACGAGACGAATGAATGAGCGTTAAAAGGCAGCGATGGCAAAAAAATACATTCATTACGATTTGTTCACTCGTTGGATTCACATGCAGGCTAAAAAGGGTCCTTTTCAGGATCACAAAATTATCTTCAATCTAAAGAGTTTATTGTTTTGTTATCACTCGATATCCCCATCTTGTTCGGCTAAACCTTTCTGTTTAGCGATTGCATTTGCCACTCGCCACAGCTTTCACAGTTGGAAATTTTCTTCCCATCCAGCTTGTGACATATTTTACAGTAAATTACATTCAATGGCACGTCGCATTACCACCACTCAGTATCCGATTGGAGGTAATTTTAACCTGTAATTGAACATTTGCGATGACAGTGGTACAGTGTCGACTTTCAATGTGGGGTCATAATTTGGACCCCGAACTCTATGTTTACAAAAATGTCCAACTAAATATGTCGAATTACATGTCCGTCCAATTAGCTAAATGTCGAGATAAGTGTAAATTACTGTACTTTCAATCTAGAAGCAATTCTGCCAAATTCACATACTCATCATATCCTGGCAAACAAATAATGAAAAAATCAATTTGTGTTTTATTATTATTTTGGATATTGTTTTAGAAAGCATTGAACTGTATTTCCTAAACTCTTTTTTGGAAGGTTTAATGGCCCTGAAAAGCGCCTTGTTTTATGGAATGGTTCCAATTTAGAAAACTTTGTACTCGTGGTTTTGAAAAAAACCATTTCGAACGCCCTCGATGCCGCCTTGTTCTGGATTTGCCACCAAAGCAGTTTGTATAAACAACAAACTTTTTTCTTCTGCTACCTGATGCCGTTTTGCGATTGCGTTTGCCACTCGCCACACGCTGCAACTGCCTGTTGTCGTCTTGATGTGTTCTGTTCTGAATGCGGTTTTTCTTATCGTCGCGAGCAGCTTTATCAGCCAACTTTATCACTTCGGCGGCCGAAACTATATAACGCCGGCTAGGTGGACTGGTGCACTGGTACTAACGCGCTCGGCCTAGCTACCCTTGCGGGGAACTCCAGATCAACACGGTTCGAGCGGGATTTTGCCTTTCCCTTCACTTTTCCTCCTTTACCATGTCCAGACATGGCTGCTTGGGTTGGTTTGTTGATGTGTTGTGATGCGAACCGATGTGGTGTACGGTTTGAATGAGAATGATGGTTACGGCAGCGGAGCGGGGATTTTTAAGCTGACTGGCTGGCTCGAGAATTACGCATGTGTGAGACTGCGACCAATGTTTCGTTCATATTTTTTCTTTTTCCTTTCCAATCGTGCTTCATTCTATTTCGCTGCTGCTCTGGTTGCCCGTTTTGGTCGGTACGATTTGAGGAGCACAAAATGTACCAATCAAAAATGGGCACATAGTGCATTTTGACAATGCTTGATATTTCACAATTATTCAATTATTTATCTCAAGAAAAATGAAATGTTATTCGTTATGATAGATGCGTAGATATATTTCCTATCAATTTATGCAAAAACCTTTGCGATCTATTGAGAAATGCTCGAGTTATAAGCGTTCCAAATCTTGCATTTTTTCCTACTTGTTCAGTGCCTAGATTTCCATTTCACCCCCTATATCTTCCGGTTAGACGTAGTCCTACGTCAAAAATCCTCAGCTTTCCAGAAAAAATATTATAAAACATATAGCTCCCTCAGCCCCGAGACTTTGAAAACAATAAAAAAAATAATACAATCAATAATAACGAAAACAGGATTCAAATTTTCTGTGTATAAAAAGACTAATTTGAAATGTTGATCATCTGAAAAAGTGATTTTTGGAAAAAGTTGATTCGGAAAACCCTAAAATGGAAATGATCAGCCTAATAAAAAAATAAAAATACGGGTCTTATGTTTTGTGATAAAGAACAAAACTTTTCACGAAAATCTAGAACCACTGTATCGGTTTGGCATGGAATGGCTGTATACGTCTGCGAATCAAATTAAATGCAATTTTTGTTCTACAGACAATGTGGAGAGAGGAAGAATTTCAATTTAATATTCCGTCCGTTTTCAATTTATTGGGTCCATGTGCGATTTCAAATCACAGTTTTGTGCCAGCAAGCGAACAGACAACAGTCTTACCTAATGCTGATAGCACACTAGATACAAAGGGCGAATGGAAGAGAAAAAGTAAAGCAGAACATTGCACCGCAAGCCTCACCCCTGTGTGATTCTTCCGCTAGCCAGTGCGTATAAAAATAGATGCCCCGCAGCGAAGCAATCAGTCATTTTTTAACCGAGAAGTATTTAACACAATGAACCAAAAGAAAGAGGGACCAGAAAACCAGTATAATCAAATTCAGCATCGGCAACAGGTGCGGTAGCGAAGCAGCAACAACCTCAGTAGCAGCACTAACATCGCCAGCAACAGCAATAGAGGGACCAACAGCAATAGAGCAATAGTTGCAAACGAGTTTCAATTTTCCTGTTTTTATGCTTTCATCATTCACCATTCATCAGTCATCCAGCTAGTGTTTTTTTAAGGACGAGAGTTTCATTTAAGTTTTCCAAACTGCTTATTTATACTTAGGTTAGAAGTGAGTTAACTGAAAAAAAGCTTATCAGTTAAAACAACATTATCATCAGCTTCACTTTGGTCACAACGTGCTTTTCATTCCAACTTTTACCAAACAGAAAGGTTTAATTTGGATTGAGTGGTTAAGAAATGTGAAATTATGGCACTAGTGGAACAAAATACAATTTCCTGTAAGCGAGTATGTGTCAACTGCGAAAATGCTGCCACGGTGAATACTCATGAATGAACGAGATGAACACGTAAATTGACATAAGGAATCAAAGTGTGACATACGGTTAGCTTGTGTATTGTTCTCGTGAGGGCAAGAATTAATTATCAATCAGACGTCTTCAATTAATTCTACGAAACGACTCGAACCATCGGTCCTTTCATACCGTTAGGTGAAGCGTATTTGGGTATGATTAAATCACATTGAATCATTGTTGATTTTATGGGTTGTCAAAGGTAGATAATGGTCATGCTGAAACAAATAAAGAAAAACCTCTGGCTGCAACGTGTGACTAGAGGAAAAGGCGCATAACATGTACTACATGCATTAGCAACAAATACACAAATTTTCACATAGGACCAGGTTTTGTATTATTTTCGCGAGTACAAGAATGAACCATGGATCAACCATTTTCAGTTGCTACCATAAAACCACGCAAACCATCGGTCCTATTCTTGTTGGTGGCCCTTTCTGTTAAAGATTTATTTAAAACATTGCACTCTGGCGTAATATCCGAAGTAATTGAAAACGAGCTGATTTGGATATTTTTTTCTGTCGGGAGACCTTGGACTGATTCGTGACTTATTCCGATCGATCATTTAATTTTCTTGAATTCGAACATTGTATCCGGGTTAAAAGTGGCGTCGATAATTTCGTAGCACTACGTTAACAATGCGGTCGTGCCTCGGACAACGCCCTTCGATTTTTTTTATTTTTCTCCGTCAACACTCAACAAAAATATTAGAGGTACCGAGTAAAAATTCGACCTTTTAAGTGATTTTTAGATGGGATATACGCCAGCTCCATATTTCAAGTATTAGAATATTCTACGTACACATTTTTATCTTGGACAACAACGGACAACAATGTCGGGAAGAAATAAAAAATCGATTTGTTTCTATTTTTTTCTAAGATTTTGTGGACTAACACAATTTTCGCCAATTAACCTAATTACCCAGCTTTCATTTGGGCACTAGTGCGTACCTGTAGGATAATGTTTGAATGAAAAATTTCCTAAAACATTATACTAATATGTAAAAAATAACTTTTTCCTGCAACCTACAATTCATAGAAAAAATATATAATGGAATTGCATTTGTTATATAATACACGCAATGTCGTGTAATATCTGTCATTTTCTATTATTAGTAACGAGTGCTCTAACTCAAACTCTACGTTCAATTAATAACATTATCCATTCTGTATTATTTAAATAATCTTATCACGCTTTTCAGGAAAAAAAATTCAAAGAAAAGGAAAATCTATTGTATGACATCGTTTCTGAAATAAATAACGTTCAAATCGAATGAGTTACCATTCCAAAACTACTCTCAGTTTACCGGTTTGGGGTTCAACTTGAACAAGCAATACACAATCATTCCAAAACTGTGAATCTTTGTTGATAGCAATAGATAGATTCGTTTAATTAGAATAGGATTTCTTTCTCATAACAGGAATGAAAAATTTCCTATTTCTGGTTAGGTGTAACCATTATTGTTTTTGTTTTTGCTAAAGCTATCCATTTTGAGTTCATCAAATTCACAACTTTACATCCTTCAAAAGAACTTAGTATATTTCACTTACCACGAAAGATATGAACTATAGTTTCCGAAAGTAGTAATTACCTGCAATACAAAGATAAAAATAAAGGAAAGCATAAGCTTATTTTATCACGAAAACGGATTCCGGCAATTTATTTGCCGCAACACGAAATGAAATAAAAACAGCAGCTCACGCTAGAGCCTAATTTATTTTCCATGAAAACCCATGACATTTCCTCCTGACGGGGCTTCGCGACAATTTGTTCGAAGAAACTAGAGGAAATGCGATATGCAGTGTCTGGTGATTCGAACTTACATAATTATCCTCTCCAGAGCTCCCCATTGAAGGAAACATATTTTGCTGTCTTTTATGCCATCCATTTCAATGCGGCACAAGAAAAACTATTTGCGTGGGTAACAAAAATCACAACTCGTGATTTTCCTATTACCATAAACTATAACTCCTCGCAATAGCCCCTTCCATATGGTGGGCCGGCTCGTTTGTTGGACTCGTTTTGATACTTCGTTGCTCATATGGACTACATCAAAAACTGATATATGGATGTTGAAACTCGCAACGATTTATCGCAGTTGCTGATATGCAGATCGAACATACATTCATTGCTTTTGGGCTACACAACATATTCGGTGAGTATATTGTAATACGATAAGGATGCCACTCGACGAACAGCGTCAACGGTAGGTCAACGGAAATGGCCTTTGCATTTAATTAAATTATTAGTTTCTGACACTTGCCGGGAAATCAATGCCTGGCGGACTGTGTTAACGCCCCACAAAAACATTAGTGGAGCGTGAAATTGATTTTCGATAATTGATATGTATAGTTATCTGTTGCACGACGAACGAATGTATTCATCCATGAAATTCTAAGAGGTGATTTTAGAGGATCAAAAATTAGTCAACTCTTTGACGGTCGCAACTTTCACAGAATGCTTAGCACTTATCGACAGATGAATACAGTTTAGATTACAGTATATATGAAAGTAATTACAAATCATTCTAAAGGTAGTGAATGACTCTCATTCGATTCGATTTGAATCGACTGTCGTTTGTTTTTATTTCGTTGCATAACTCTACTACCACAAGGTGCTAAATTACTCAATTTTGCTCAAAACAAATAGCACATTCGCGGAGAAATTGTAGTCACATCATCTTCTATTTTCACCATATGCTGCAATAGTCTAACCCATATCGGCATAAACATATGTGTTCGAAAGCACAGTCGTAACCTGATCCTGGTAATTGGTGCAAATCTCGCACCGACTAAATTTCAATTAGTGCTCTCTCCCTATGGTAAAGAGAAGCGGCGGCGGCGGTTGGAAGAGACACTGATGTAACGCTCAAATGCTTCTGTGGAACAAAAAACAGCCGTTAGTATTCATGATAATCGTTCCACCATGTTTCATGATACAAGGTGGTCGAAGTGAAATCTCCCCGAGTGAATGATGGATAAGTTTCACAAATAAAAAAAACAGAAAAAATAGATGCGCACACGTTAAAAACCTGGGCAATGGGATGGGTCTTCAAGAGTGGCAGGGTGATGGTGAAACTTGTACTGCTAATTCGTGCTCGACGATTCGAAGCCCTCTGCTAAACCGCATGTGCAAAATTACCGTTGCAATTTTCGCTTTTTAGCGAAGCTGTTGGATCACTGAAGAGAGCGAAGGATTGGCGAACGCATTTCATTGTGCCAAAACGTATGCAAAAACGAAGATTTTTGTGGAACCTGTGGCTAAAGGTATCCCGTTGGATTGAGAAGCAACAAACGCCAACCCACAGAATTTTTTTTTTATCTGTTTTATAGTGACTTTCAACTCATTTGGCTGGTTCGTCACTTTTTACTTCCAATTTTTGGAAGAATGTCGGGAGTGAGAATTGAACTCGTGACCTTTAGCGTGAGAGGCATGGATGTTACCACTACGCCAGATCGCCTCCACCAACACACGGAAAGAAGGTTACGAGTTTCCGTCCATTTTGTTTATTGATCAGTATGGTTTCACTTCGAATGATATCACTTTCAAACGAACAATTATTCGTGTTCTCCTTTACCAATCCTTTTACTGATTCTGTGGAATGCAGTGTCGAAAATGAAAGTTTAACGCCCCAAATTCTACTTTAAAGCCGGTCGCAGAATGTTTTGATGTGCCGCATAACTGAACACATATTACATTCACATAAATCCAATGCAAACCAACGATTCGGATCGTTTCACCGCGGAGATTGATTAGCTTTCGCTATTCAAGCTTCTAATCCTCCACTCGAGCCCATATATGTCAACAATCTTTTCAGCTTTCTGTTAGCAGATTTCTTCCCATTTATGAACTTCCCTTTTTTGTGACTTTGCTGCCTTGCTACGAACATGAAAGCTCTAGCTGTTCGCCCATTTGCACTTTTATGCCGTGAGGGTGAGGTAGATCAAAGACAATCTGAAGTCAAGAAGCATTTTGATGGAGAAAAATTTCCGGTTGGCATCAAACAAGCACATAGCGAAGTCTGTTTTTAGAGACTGCATTCATGCAATTTCTAAGCACTAGAGGGTCTAATACAGTAGAACCCCGATTATCCGCGGGATAGTCTGGCTAGCTCACCGCGGAGAACAAAAATCGCGGATAACGCTACAGTGGTAGACATTCGTTTAGCTGCACCCTATTTTTCCTCAATATTTTTCAAAATAAGTCAATTCTTTGTACAGTTTTGTTCATAAAAGACTATTATTGTTTATTTTCATCGAATTTATTCTAAAATAAAGTATAAATTCACTTTTTGTTTTCTAAGTAATTCAAATATGTGGAATCAGGGTAGACATTCGTTTAGCCGCATCCTAAAATTTCAATTAAAGAAAATTTGGGCGGCAAATTTCGAGTCCAATCGGTAGCTAATATTTAGTATGTCAACCTCCATTTCGGGTCACTTTGAAAACTCGATTTGGCACCGAGTCAGACAACTTTCAAAGATCTCCATAGGTTCTCTATGGGATTGCAATCGACTGCAAGCAGGGCATTCAAGAAGCGGAATATCCTTCTCGGCAAACCATGCCTTCGATTGCTTGGAAACGTAGAACTATGCATAATCCTGCTGAAAAAACGACATCCTCGGTAGCGTTATTCTCAATATGGCGAATCAAAACTTTGGTGTTTCCATTTGTTGATCGTTATATCCCATATTTCTGGCACTATTTAGAGAAATTCCGTACCACTTTCTCAGATCGACCAATTTTTGTTACGATCGAGCGATTAGAAAACTTTTGTCCACTGAATATCTTTATTATTTTACGCCCCTCTTCCGTCAATAGAACACCTTTCGCCATTCCTTTAAATTCTACGTAAATCACAAATCTGACCAACTTCTTACGTTGCACATCTTATATTTATCTTGTAAATTGAACATTCCCAAATATTTTTTCAAAAAACACAGATACAGGCTTGGTGATTATGCGAAAACTCGATTTTTATGTCCTGTGGCTAAACGTATGTCTCGGGAAAAAATGACGTTTGAATGTTTATATCCACCGATGCCGCCTTGTGTGTGTGTGTGATTGTGACGTACGTCCTTGCAATAAAATTGACTTAAATATACTACCACTACAGCAAATAAGTATCCCGATATAAAGAGCAATCCTGGTTGTTTTGTAAGTGTTTCAAGTTTTTTTTCAAGTGCGGCTAAACGAATGTCTATCAGGACTTAAAATGAGTTTCAAACACGAAAAAAGATATTTCGGCAAGAAAACTATGTTTTATCAATACATAAATCATTAAACTATCCATCTACCAGGTCGTGCACACCAGTGATCAGATAATGTGAAATCCATGACCAAAACAAAAGGGCAAGAGCCTATCGCTTACCGACAAATTCGGGAAAGGCCTATAGATTTACTATGGAGCTTGCTTTCGCAGATTATACGCACCGCGGATCATCCGCTCGCGGTTAATGGGGGTTCCACTGTATAGGAAAACTAGCGGAAATAGGAACATTTATAACATAAGTTGATTTTATTTCGATTCGCCTCTTTCGTATTTTATGAGAATGAAATCTAAATCGTTATAATCCATCCTAGCGTAACGCTATAAGGTTCTAACTCATTACAAACATGATTTTTGCATGTTTCTATGTATGAATTACAAGATTTCTATAGAATGAAACGACCTTAATGTTTCTCATAGTGAATCCCTTCAAAGGAACTAAGTCGCACTGGGTTTTCACTTTGTTTTGCTTGCAATTAGATTCTCCAGGCTTTTTTTTTGTTTCTGTTAGTAAGTGTCCACTACCAGACGGAGAATATTTTATAGTTCCATTTGTTTGTTCCCAGTCAAAGAATTATGTCACGTGACAACACCAGACTTTTTGCGATTTTCGACTATTAAACATTAATGTTGGGCCTCATTCCCGTATACACATCATAGTGAAAACGAAATGAACGACATATCATTAAACTTCGTTTTAGAGTTTTGCGAGTCGGTTGATAAACTTACCAACGACTTGACAGCAGTTTACATTAGCGAAAAAATACCAACAGAATCAGCCGAAAAGATAGCTTCAGAAAGAGGCGTAAAAGCTTTGATAAATTGCGTAAAAAACCAAGATACAAAACTTATCTCGAAAGCAGGGAATTTTGGGAAAATTAATGATGCAGTTCAGAAACTGCAAGAGAATGATTCTACAGAATAAATACAACAAAAGCATGTTTTTAACCTAAATACACGAGGTCATGGAAAATACATAAATCATCATGGACGCTACAATAGTTACCAAAATTACAATCAATGCAATAATAATAATGGTTACAGAAACAATAACAATAATAAGAGGATTGTTGATAACCTCTACCTCGCCAGTGATTATTGTTATTGTATCTGTAACCATTATTATTATTGTTTTGATTGTAATTTTGGTAACTATTGTAGCGTCCTGTCACGGTCGCCATGTAATAATTAAACATTTGGCTCGTACGATTTTCGGATTTTAAATAACTGCTCATGTATTCAGAGTCAGAACTAGAATGAATCGATTTATTTTTGAATTTACTTAAACGAACTTATTGCTAGGCCAAATACATAATTAATAAAAAGAGAAGCAAGAACCTCTAAACAAAAAGTGAATAGGAGGAACTTGGTAAAACGGATATGTACTAGAATTTTATGACGGTTGTTAACCCGTCGTGAAATATCGAACTGTTGTAATTTGGGAACGGTCGTGGTTGAGCCTGGGAATTTCATTGCTGGCGGTTCGAGAATGGGCAAGTGTTATTGCACACATTGCGAGACCAAAGCGATTTTATCGTTGCTATGCTACATCTGTTTCTAATTATGCAGCTCAAATATTACGCACCACAAATGAAGCGTCAAACATTTTCCATTAGAAATTATGAACGAAAATTAACTTCTCTGAATCAATTTAGTGTTGAATGTTAATGGAAAATTGTGCTTTTTCGGGTGGTCTCTTACAAAAATGGTATCTGAAGACAATTTTATATTAAATTGATAAGTTTTAGTGGAAAACTAATTTCGTATCCAGATGTCGACACCGAGCCGTTATCATCGCGGATACACTTTATTTCGTTTTCACCGTGAAGTGTATACGAGAAAAGGCCCTTTTTTCAGATTCGTTTCGAAACAAACCAATGAAATTTGTTTTATGTTTTCTTGCTGTAACTTTCATATTTCAAATTGTACATACATACTGTCTTCGAAAGACTTACAGAGCTTACTAATATAAACATTTTGCGATGTGAAATTTGAGTGAAATTTGTTCTTTCAAATTCCGTCAACAAACATTTTTTTTATGTTTGCCCCAAAAAGAATGACAAACAAATGAAAAGAACGTGTTTTTTTGGGAAGAAATATCATTAACTTTGAGTGAAGTTGAGATATTGACATGTTCTGCATCGCAAAATGTTTGTATTGGTAAGTGATTAGTATATTGTTCTAAAATGAAATTAATTTCTCTTGAAATGAAATTTGTCTAAAATGAATTTCTTGAATAGCTAATGCTATCTGTTACCTACGTTACGTTACCAAAATGAAAACGATCTAAAACTCAGCCATGTAGAATGCATATGACCGAGAGTTCTATAGTATAGGTAGTCTTAGTCAGAATTCCGAAGAATACAGACGGTAAATAAAATCCAACTTCCGTTTTCCAATCCGAAAAATTCCTCTAGTCTATTGAGGTCGAAGTCCGCCGGTTGTTTTATAGTTCCGAACTTAGTGAAACTTGTGCCCAGGTTTCTCAGCCCGTTCTTAGTTAAAAGGAGAGTGAGACGGATCACAGTTCGTTTTGGGCGGCAGTTCCCATAATCACGTGTATGCAATTGAACAATCCGGTTCAATTGCACCAGCGAAAGGAAAAAGTGTACGTGTAATCAAGTGGCATTCACGTTTTTAGGCCCAGAGGCCATTAGTGCCGTTAAGAAAGCCTTCGCGTCGGACAATCCGGGTAATCCGCTGAAACAGTAAGTTCTAAAAGTCTTTCAAAAAAAGTTTGTATGTAGAATTTGAAATATGAAGGTTAGAGCAAGAAAACAGTTTTTTCATAGTGACCCTAACGTAACTTAGGAAAATAGCGCCTTTTTCCGGTTATTCCAAGAGATAGAAAAAAAATGGTTCTACAAAGATGTCTCAAATAACTGGGACTACAACATTGTCGAACTATGTTTACCTCTATCTATAAATATAAGCAAGTTATATATTTTTATTTTATCGACAATTTTGGTCACCCTATTTTTGATAACATAAAAATGTGCGCTCTATCATATGTAACAATTTTGTCTCAGACAGTTTTTGTCTAGAGAATAACTGTCGAGCTCTAAATGTTAATTTCCACTTAAATGCATCTCCTGGACTATTGTGCAATGGTAAAACTCCTAGTTGTTTTTTTCGTTTTGGTGTTTTGGGAGCTGCAGATTTCAGTAACGACTCCCTTTAACAACTGGAAGGTCAGGGTTTAGTATTCATTAAGTCCCGTTCGCAGGCTATCGACTGCACCACCCATGTCAGGATCAAATTAAGGAGTTTAGTTTTTGTTGAGAAAGCAAAACAAAAAAGCCGCATCCATAGGGTTTGTGGACAACTCTTTGGGCTTTAAGGACAAGATGATTTCGCTAAGCATCTACAGCGTGTGACATTATACGAACTGTTCAATCTGTTTACTCGTTTTTCGCAGCTTCAACTGATTGCTAGGAAATGTTTCGTAGCCACACAGGTGTGTTGTTAAAAGATTGTCGCAAACTCGATGATGTGCACATTATACTGCTGATAGAACTCAAATCGAACTGTCCCTGTAGCTTTAAAATAAACATTTATAGTGTGTTTCATCCGTTTTCTGATATACATTGTTTGTTGTAAGCTTGCTAAAGGGTGTGTCACATCAAATTGCATCACGGAAAAAACGCTGTAGAAATTCGCCCAGTAGACCGATCCTTTTGAAAATTTTAGACAGTAAAATAAAAACTATTAAACAACTTTTGACATTTTCTTTTTATTCATACTTCGAGCCCAAGCCCGTATGCTCGCACCTTCCTCTTTACCCCGTCCATAAGGTTCTGTACAAAGTCAGGTTGTAGTTTTTTTGAACAGAAATCCATTTTCTCTTGAAGTCCGCCTCCGATTTGACAACTTTTGGGTTATTCCGGAGGGCCTGCTTCATAATCGCCCAATATTTCTCTATTGGGCGAAGCTCCGGCGCGTTGGGCGGGTTCATTTCCTTTGGCACGAAGGTGACCCCGTTGGCTTCGTACCACTCCAACACGTCCTTTGAATAGTGACACGAAGCGAGATCCGGCCAGAAGATGGTCGGGCCCTCGTGCTGCTTCAATAGTGGTAGTAAGCGCTTCTGTAGGCACTCCTTAAGGTAAACCTGCCCGTTTACCGTGCCGGTCATCACGAAGGGGGCGCTCCGCTTTCCGCAAGAGCAGATCGCTTGCCACACCATGTACTTTTTGGCAAACTTGGATAGTTTCTGCTTGCGAATCTCCTCCGGAACGCTGAATTTGTCCTCTGCGGAGAAGAACAACAGGCCCGGCAGCTGACGAAAGTCCGCTTTGACGTAGGTTTCGTCGTCCATTACCAGGCAATGCGGCTTCGTCAGCATTTCGGTGTACAGCTTCCGGGCTCGCGTCTTCCCCACCATGTTTTGCCTTTCGTCGCGGTTAGAAGCCTTCTGAACCTTGTATGTACGCAGGCCCTCCCGCTGCTTGATCCGCTGGACGAATGAACTTGACAAATTCAGCTTATTGGCGACATCCCGGACCGAACTTCTCGGATCACGTCTAAACTGCTTAACTACGCGCTTGTGATCTTTTTCACTGACGGAGCATCCATTTTTGCCGTTCTTCACTTTCCGGTCGATGGTTAGGTTCTCGAAGTATCGTTTTAGTACTCTGCTGACCGTGGATTGGACGATTCCCAGCATCTTACCGATGTCCCGATGTGACAACTCCGGATTCTCGAAATGAGTGCACAGGATTAATTCACGACGCTCTTTTTCGTTCGACGACATTTTTCCAAATTTACGAAAAATTGACAGTGAAGCATGGCCAACGTGATCTATACACTCTTATCTGATTATAAGCGAAAGCTGAAGATATAATTCCTAAAAATTAAATTTCTACAGCGTTTTTTCCGTGATGCAATTTGATGTCACACACCCTTTAGTTCCATTCGAATTATACTTCCCAATTGAAATACATCGTTTTTTAATACCAAGTTACAAGTTGATAGTTCTCGAGTTTTCTTTTTAGAATTTCCCGTTTCCCGCAAATCTACGTGCGCAAATATCCTTTGCGTGAGGGATTTTTCCCGTGATTTCATGCTGTTTTGTGAAAAGGTTAAGTTTTCACAATTCACGTCTGCTCCCGTTCGCCGAAGAAATATACATTTCGTATTTTGGATCCAGCGAAGAAAGAAAAAAGATCATCCCGAAGTCGCCCAGGTAAACCAGTATTTACTCGGAGAGTTAACCCGACCCCAACAACTGCTGTGAAACCACTTTATGAGTGATCACAGCCACTGGAGTATTGTGCACGGTCCCTCCTACCAGAAGTTTCTGATTTAATACTTCTGTGTTATCTGTACTTCTGATGCGTTGTACCGCATGAAGTAGATCTAGCGCAGAATTTTGGAAAACCAAAAGACTATCTCTGAGTAACGTTGTGACCAGACTCGATGCACTTGTAATTCTTCTCGCTGTTGAAAGGAACAGTCTAGTCGAAATGGCCATCAAGAAGGCTTTATTAAATCCCTTGATTACAAATTTGCTACTGAAAGGAGAATTCCTAAGATACTTCTAGATAGCTAGCTAGGTACTAAAAATGAGCAAACCAGGCGAAAGATCCTCCGGGCCCGGGCCAACAATGGAGGAGGGAATGTTGGAGTGCATCCGGAATTACAGGAATGTCAAAATCGTCTAAAGATGAAGTACTTTTTTTTTGAGCTATTCAAGCTCTACCCATGTTATGAGTATCTGACAGCGAACTGAAAACGCCGATTTTACAAACTGGCAACTAATAAAAGTTAATGGTAAACGTTTTTACAATATCGGTCTCAACTACCAAGGTTTTTTTTTGAAAACGAGACTATAGTCTGAAATTCGACTATAAATTAGTCACATTTGGCATCCCAAAATAAAACATAAGACCAACTCGTGAAAATTCTGTGATTTTTTGTTCTACGTTCCTTATATTATAATACCGTTCTGAATCATATTTCGGACGTTTAAGGCACATGGTGAAGAAAAAAGATTTAAACTTTATGCACAGGTATTATTTGGATGATATTTTTAATAAATTAGTTCAACATGCTTTTGAGCTTTCTACTTGGGTACCTATTGACATAACATAAAATCATCGAATAAATTGCTTTTCAAATGAAGCGAATAAGAATCTAACTTCGGACATATTGAATTCAAATTTCGGATTTTGTAATTTTTTGAACGAAAATTACATTACACTTGATAATATTTTATAGTCAACTGCGAACCTTACTCAATATGAAAATGCCTCCGACTATCATATATTTGCAATGCTGAATTCACCCGGGCACCTTGGTTTTCATGTCTCTGTTAGGGAACACTTTTCGGCGGAAACAAAATATATCCCTACTTTCATGTATTTGCAATATCGTTTTCCCCCAGGTAGCTTGGTTTTGATATCTCTGTTAGGGAACCGCCGCATGTATCGTTGATTTCGACCAACCAAAAGAGGGTATTTCCGTTAGGATAGGGGTTGAGATTTTTCAATTGTTCGATAGTTAGTTTCATGACATATATTATTTTCTTCAATATAACAAATTGTTATGGAGTGCCGAAATCGATTGATGCAAAAATTTCATCAATCCATCATGAAATGACCGAGCAATAAGCGTTTGAAATTGGACAATTTTCACGATGTGCTCGATTTTCGATTTTCAATTTGTATTATGTTCCCGAAAGACGCAATCCTACGTCAAAACATATTTATGTAAAGTAATTCATGATGATATTACAATCAGTAACAGTATTCTGGAATCGATATTAGGTGTCTTGGTCAGAAGCCAGACCAGAAAAATTGCATTGAAACCACTTCGAATTTTGCATGAATATTTTTTACTGTTTTTCGAGAATTTTCAAACACTTTCGATGTTATGGGCAAAGTCCCTTCCTTGATGTCGCTTCTTTCTTCTTCCAACGTTATCTGGCCATTCTTGTAATTCCGTGGAATCTGGAATCAGTTATGCGAATTCTCTCCAGAGAAACGTGTCCATGTTACCCCACACAGCATGCAAAAACTTGAATATAATTTATTTCATTTTTTGTAATCAAATTTACAATTTTGTTGCATCAAATGGTTCCTCTTCTGTAGGCGAACTGAACTTTACTGCAGAATACACGAAAAGTTTTTTCAACTGGCGCAAAAAAACCTCAAAACAACGATCGAAAAACTTACATTTTCTTATAATCAAAATACGTGCTTTGTTCATGCTACCGTTTCCCACCACCTGTCAAAGTTAACCGATATGTTTTACGTTAGGTACATATAGGGAATGCTCGTTAATGTTCGGTCGGACATTGCTAGAGGATCGAATCCTATATTTCGAACTAACCGGACAATCAGTGGAATTCTCCACCAAGTCCTCCAGTCCACTCTTATGAGCATTCCGATTCCTTTGGATCTATTTCTCCAATAGCACTTGCTGTTCTCATCATGTAGAGCACAATAGCGATGGCACTGAAACTATTGACCCCATTTTTAACGGCGATCGTCATCACTGTACGGTATCAGGTTCCTCTACGCTTCCATTTAGATGCTTTGTCGACTCTTTCGACCATTATGCGGATGAAACCCCCCGTAGATCTCTCTTTCTAAAATCCAAACTGTATTTCAGAAAACCATGGACTGTGCTACAAGCTGTACTGTTAAATCATTACGAATGTCCTCATATGTCCTCATCTATCTATGTCGACCATTTGTCCTATGATAAAACGAATAAAGAAGTATCAATGAGAGAAATCGTAGTATCTTTGCACCCAATGTCCTGGAAATTACTACACCAAATGTAGCACGCCAATACAAATATACTTTGCCTACTGCTTCACCTCTATATGAACCTCATTGCTTTGCGCCATAACCTACGTTTGATGCCACAATCACCAAATCCATTACTGTTATGAACAAGGAAGGAAGGTAATGAATTATAGAGACTCGTTTATCTATAGCCTTGAAAAAGGCCATCGGAAAACTTTACTTTTCCTGCATTACACCTCCACTCTCACTGCCCTGAGAAAGACACTCGATCCTGCGCCGTCCAGCTCGTCCAGCAACGATGTTGTTCAGTCGTTGTCTTCACGAAGAATGAATGAAGAACTTCTTCTTCTTTATTGAATTAAAGAGACTTAAAACTTTTCAGTTAATTCGTCTCTAAGAAATGAAGAACTAAAACCAATATGACATTCATAGGTCATCCGTAGTGTTCCAATGGTGATTTCAATGACTGGAGTAGTTCACGCGTTCTTTAGAATGGCTGCAAGTGACAGAGCAGCAGCACAATTGAAAGACGGCTGTTGTGCAGACACTGAGCCATTGACGAAATCCGGAAGTAGGCGAATATTATCAGAATAAGACTGAAAAGTGCCAAACTATGTAATAAGTCTATGGTTTATTCAGTTTCTTTCTCCAAAACAATTGTAGTGAACTGAATATATTTATTTGGTTCTCATTCCGCGATTGAGAACGATTACTAATACGACATCATCTGAATGAGTGGAATTTTAATTGAAATCTAACCTAACAAAAAACAATATCGCTATATATTTCATAACTACACAGGAGTGGTTCATCAAATAAAATTAAAAAAAAAAACATTTTTTCGAGTATTGATACAACGTCTAAACAGTTAACGACACTGTGCATATGCAGGGTACAATCTCTGAGCGATCATTCACTCGGTTGATAATTACGACAACTTTTCTAGTCGAGTGATTGATGTACGTTAGCCTGACTAACAATTAATTTAATTTATCTTAATCGATAGTTTGATTTGATGGAACCAATTTGCCATTGCATGGGAATAGCCGATCGTGATGAAATACGGAAACAAACCCCGCTGTAACTAATGAGGTGGAGCTTTGTTACATTTACTAAATAAGCTGCCACAAAACTGATTTGTTTTGATCGGCGAGAGGTTAGCATTGGAACAAACTTATAAAAACTTGTACCGACATGTTTTGCTTGTTAATCGAATAGGAATATGAAAAGTCACGCCCTAGCTAGATAAACTATTCGCACTATTATATGATTAAGTCATCCTCTTCATGAAAAATAAAACAAGTTGAAATGATCTGCTTCCGTTTATTCAAAACTGCGACTACGTCTCAATCGCTTGTGACGATGGACCCATCCATGGTTGTTTTTCCGCTGCTTGGGAGTCAGACCACGGAGTACTCGGTGGGTTTTGCGGGCGTATAATTAAGTAATTTCCATAGGTAATATAGATGTATACAAAATGTTGCAAAACCTGAAGAGAGCAGCAGTAAATTGTACCATCAAATGAGCGTGGCGTCTTTATATACACACGGGGGGAACTCAGCTGTTCGAACGGGGCGGTGAACATCTTCGAGCAAAGCAGTACCGAGTTCGAGTAGAGTAATGGTTTAACTTGAAGGGCAAATGGAAAAGCTGGTATAGAAAAAGTGGTGCAACGGATCACTTCTGGCATATGCAAAAGGCAGCGTCCAAGTCTGCCATTATGTATGGAAAGTGAGAATGTCTTCAGGAGGAATCATTTCACTTTGCACGTGGTGAAAAAAGTATACAGTGGCGAATGAAACCTTTGTTCCGAAAGAATGTTTCAATGCCCAACGTTTCAACTAATGAATATCATTTGCGTAATGGGTGTTTGTGTTACTTTGAGTTTAAAGATTATCTACAAACTTCGGGCGAAAACTGATCTTCTTTTATTACTCAACTCATCTGTATTGCATCGTTCTTCTTAACACATGAGGGACCGCACGTTTTGGGGCAAACTTGAACGCTTCATTTGTTCGGATTCCACGAATGAGATCGTTTCATTTGAT
Organism: Toxorhynchites rutilus septentrionalis; assembly: GCF_029784135.1. Lineage (NCBI taxonomy): Eukaryota > Metazoa > Arthropoda > Insecta > Diptera > Culicidae > Toxorhynchites > Toxorhynchites rutilus. The sequence continues at coordinate 152,434,610 of NC_073745.1, forward strand.
GTGGATGAGACGAAGGCGAGCCATCGGTAGGCCTTGTTAGATTCTTGCCAAATCAAGGATTTAACCATCAAGTGTAGAAAACACGAGTTATTTCGTGATCCATCGGTAACAGACCGAACACGAAACACGAGAAATCTCGTGAGCGGTCCGCAATATGTTAAGTTCGCTAGTGCTAGTCAATGAATAATAATGGATAATATAATCAAATTTTCGTACTAATTGAACTGGAATTCAAAAAAGGCAACATTGCGTGCGCATGTTTTTACGATGACAATGAGATACTTTTGGAAATACATGCAATAATTTTGGAAATACATGCAATAATTTTATGTTCATTTACATGTTACGGGTCGTGTTTCAGCTGTCAAACCGGTACTATTTATTATAGCTCACATGGAGATACATAATGTAAAATAATGGCTCTCTTGACGTGTCATTTGGGCATGAAGAAGCCAGCTGGTTCCCAACACAATGGGAAAGCCTCCCCGTAGTGTGATGCTCATAAAGTGAGCGAATAAAAATATTATTATGATCCATCATGAACCGCGTAAGTGGAACGATGTTGGGCAGAAAGCGGGCAGAATTGGCAGAAGCGCGAATTATGTTCGATACGTCATTCAAAGTGCTGCGATATGGAGTCATTTTGCGGCAGCGTTTTGTTATTTGCTTTTGTGATGTCAGCGAATGCTTTTGCATTCTAAGGTTGTGGGTAATTTCTGGCCATTGAAAAACCATCGACTGGGATTTGATGTCGGTAGTGGACAGTAAATGGAACGAACTGATCTCCCAAAATGTGAAATTTTCCAATGAAACTCTCAATTTCAAAGCTCTACTCGACGAGGTAATTCATGCATAAAGCGAAATATAAGCAACAATAAACGTTCCGATCTTGTTACCTTAACGAGAAAACTGTTCGATGTTGTAATGATGTTTCCATAAATTCGGTGAGTGCAAACGATTGAAAATGATCAAATCCTAAATTCTTTGTCAAGTCACGTCACGGACAAATTACTTAGAGGCCATAAAAGTACAGATTCTTCAAAAAATTACTTCACACGTAGTTAAAAGTATGAAATGATCTTAGCACTAAATTTGAAAAGTGATACTAGTTCCCAGGGGTGGAGGTGTACACCTAGCGATGGGAGTCCATATCAAAATATTTTTTTTTGCAATTGTTTGACTGCCAGGTCTATAAATATGAAATCGATGTTCATACATTAATAGTTATACATGCTAATGTAAAAGGTCAAAGTCAAAGGTAAAGTCATTTCGATCAAAATTGTTTTCAAATTCTTGACATTTGTCAACAATGTCGTATTCAATCTATCAGAACTTATATGCAAACAAAATTTTTTAGATGTTAAAAATAACGACCTGCGGACAGCATTGATTTCTATTGTTATAAACAAATTAGCTCCCGATTCGCATAGAATGTTAATGGCGCTTACGGTGAGCATACTCTCGGCAAATCGTAATTTTATGGGGCGTTGGATAAGTTTAAACGCGGGAACACTGATGTGAAGAACGAATCCAATGAAACGTTATCGAAAGTGATTGATAAAATTTATTCATTATTGCTGAGGGGAGCATTCAGAAACAGCTGTCAGTAAAACCCCCTAAAAATCGAAAAAAGCATTTATTCAAAAACAAAAGTTGATGGGTCTGAGCCTACGGGGACGGACGGGATCTTGACATAGGACTGTGATTGTGTGTAGTAATTGCATTTAAATTGAGCTTTTCATTGTTCAAAAATTTATTTTTCTCTTTTGATACATCAAATGGATGCTCTGGAAAAACCGTTTCCTGTATGTACTTGTATCGTTTAAACGGGTTAGATGAGATAACGTGGTGGAATTCACGCATTCTGTTCAAAAATGTACACAAAAATACCATTAAAGCTATTACTACCCTTTTCTTCTGTTTATTCAATCATGCAGAAGAAGACAAAGAGTCATCATTTATCATTTTTAAACACAAGTCTAAATAGTTAAGACCTTCATAAAAATAAGCCTGAGTCAAATCCATCTATGACTACAAAAATATATTATAGATGAAAATAGCATTATCTCCTTCGTTGCCACGTTGTCCGGAACATTGTTTGTAATAACTTTATAGCCCTGTAAGATCGCGACTACTCAAGCTATCTTAATCTGATTTACGAGGGTATACCCTTTCGATCTTCTGAATCAGCAGCCATTTCAATGCATTTATTGCATTTTTACATTACCAAACAACATACTCGATATTACGACATCCTGGACCACAATTACACAAACTGTTAGTAGTGAGACCTAAACGATAAAAACATGAATTGAGCACAAATTGATTGGACGACATACAATATAATATAAAATTAATGCCTATTATCGGTAAATGGAGAATAATTCATTTTACGCATCAATTCACATTATGAGCTAACGCCCGAATTTAGGCAGAAAGATTGCTCGTTGCGTCGGGGAGAAAGCGAGTAGATAGTGCAATCGAAAGAAAACACCCAATTAAATCGTCAAATTGTTAACTTTTTTAACTATATTCATTGTCATGTTTCAAGCAAAAAATAAATTTGGATAAATTTCCTGTCTAATGATATATAACACAACATATGTCGCAATAACCATTTTGAGTAATATGCGTTTGAAAACTCTTAATAAATCGTTACATTTTTCGTAGAGTATATAGAAATCAAAGACATAGTCCTATGTCAAAAATCAATTATACCCATACCTCGCTTTACGGCCTAGATACGTTCCACGAAATTCTGCCGCAAAGCGAAAAGCCGTATAAGGAATCAATTATTCTAATACAAACTCATACAAATTCAATCAGATCGGTTCGAAATTTGTTAAACATGTAACATGGTTTATCATTCAAAATGCATTTTATCTTTTCGTTTTTATTTCTTTTGAATCAAAAATTAAATCCATTTAATATTATTTAATTTAAATCAAAAATACATACATAAAATAAACATAAAACATACAATACATATAACATACATATATAAAAACCAACAAATTATATATATATATATATATATATATATATATATATATATATATATATATATATATATATATATATAAAACAAAAATGAAACAACTCCATCTCACATGGATGTGTATGTATGCTAATTTGTATGTTGCTTAAGTTATTGTATCGCAAATATTTTTTCACTTCTGTACAAAAGTGATTTTTGAACCAATTCTCAATTTTTTTTGCCGTTATAACGAAACATTTTAGGCCGTGAATCGAAAACGTGCCTGAATTGGGGAGGACCGTTATAGCGAAATGCCGTATAAAGAGCGGCCGTATAGCGAGGTATGGGTGTACAGGCTTTCAAAGTACTTCCCTTCCGATATAATACACGATTCCCAGCCAATTTTCCACTTTTGGAAGGACTGACGAAAGAAGTTTTCTCCGAGCTTCTTGAAATCGCCTCCGATATTTTTACAGATATATTCTTAGTGAATCGACGGCCTCTAAAGTGTTTTTACAGCTCAGGAAACAACGAAAAACCACAAGGAGCCAAATCAGAGTAAGTATAAGTGGCGTAACTTGAATGTCGTTTTTTCAGGTAGTCGGTTATAATTCGAACGGTATGCGGTGTCGCGCTATGAAACACAAATTACTCGAGAATTAATCAAACAAATGAAACCAAATTTGGCATGTGTAGGTCTTAGGGTGCAATAAATGTTTTTACGGGGGGTTAAACATTCCACCCGCTCTTTAAGGAGCAGCTGCCATACAAACGAAACACAAATTTATCTATTACTCGAGAATTAATCAAGCAAGTACAACCAAATTAGGCATATGGAGGTTTTAAGGGGCACGAAGTTTTCGTGTTTCGAAGTTTCGTGCTCCCGTGGCCGAGTGGTTAGCGTCAAAACCTAACATGCCGGGGGTTCGGGTTCGATTCCCGTTCTGGTCGGGGGAATTTTTCGTAAAAGAACTTTCCTTCGACTTGCACTGTGGTCACGCGTATTCTAGAGCTTGCCACTCAGAATGCATGCAAGGCGTGTTATTTGGCATAGAAATCTCAACTAAGTACTAGTAAAAATGACGCAAGTAATATTACGTTGAGACGGCGAAGTTCCTCTAGGAACGTTGGTGCCATTTAAGAAGAAGAAGAAGGGGCACGAAACGTTTCTATGGTGAATCGACACTTCTCCTCCCTCTCTAAGGAGGGCTGCCATACAAATGAAACACAAATTTCTGCCTAACTCAAAAACTAATCAATCAAATGGAACCAAATTTGGCATGTGAAGGTTTTTGAGCATGAGAAATGTTTTTATGATGGTATGACACCCCTGCCTCCTTTGAAATGAGGGGGTCCCGTAAAAATAATACACATATTTTAACCAAACCATCCGATTACGGACCGTTTTCAAATGTTCACTAATTTTTTTTCAGCAATGGACAATGTATTTTTAATTGAGGGGCTCAGAATGCAAGGTGTGTAAGTGACTTCATCGATTTCTCTTCATCAACTTTTTATTTAGTTAATAACTCAACTGCAAAAGCGTTCCAATTTAGGTTTGCTATACAATCCGATAGATGAGGTTCTGACCTATCTTCCACATTTTCAAATACAGCTGGGAATGTATTTGCAGCTAAGTTATGACCAAAAGAGAGAGTCGATGTAGAAAAATCGATCAAATCACTTACACCCCATATGTTGTTGAGGTTTTACGAAGGTCCGACACTGTTGTTCGCGACCAAAGCGCGAAGTTTGAGCAAGTGTTCTAAATTCCCAGTTTTTGATGTCCATCCATAACCTTTTTCCTATCCAAATTATTCCCTCCCATTCAAAAGACAATGTGTGGTGCATTACACAACCACAACCAGCAGCGAAACTCGAAGTACAACACATCAAACGCAAACAACTAAACAAGTGCAAACAAATCAATCCCTACCAATGCAATATTTTCATTCCGATTCCAACTTTTATCCGTGCAAGATAGCGAGAATAAAATCCATGTGTGTTAAGAAGTTTTCCTAGTGTTTAATTTTCCAGAGTGTATTAATTTTCCGAACAACACAAATCCAATGGTCTTTCATAAGACCGAAGTGTGACATTATCCCGAATCCAGAGCTATCATCATCCAGGCCTCCTTCAGTCGAAGGATGCGCCATTTCCACAATGGTGTGATCCACCAACTGTTTAGACGAATTTGCCACAATGCCCTAGGACTGACACAAAATCAATAATGTCTGTAATGAGGTCAACCTTTTAAACTCTCGAGAAATTCTGGGTCGCAGAAAAGGCAAACCCTCGTAAATATTCAAAAACGAATGCGAAAGAACCTGATATGAAAAAAAAAATCATTGAGAAGTAGATGAACGCTTCACGGAGCATTCTCTGCGCAACACAATAAAATCCAAGCAATCCCTAGGACAACAAGCGAATCGATATATTTTAAATGTGGTTCGATTATTTCATCATTTTTTTTTAGAATTGATTTGATCACTTCGATTATTGATTCCCATGAATTCCTTCATGTTATGTATATTGTTAGAGGCATCTATCTCACACGTTCGTAAGGTAATCGTGTGAACTAGCGTCTCTCTTCCGGGCTCGTACCAATCCTCATGAAGCCAGCCAACGAACTCTTGCGGATACGCCCCATGAAAACCTTTATAGCACGCTTGTTTACCGAGGTCAAACAATCTCTCGTTTCGCCAGCTCATGTTGTCGATGCTATTCTCTTGCCATCTACACACATTCGCAGCCAATGCTGTCTGGGAGTTGGCTTCTTGTCACGCATGAATAAAATTGAAATAATTACTGTCCGCAACCGGTTTGGTTCGATTCGGCGCTGAGCTTCCGAGCGCCCATGGCGGAATGACTATGGTAACAATTGCAGTTTACATTCGCTAATTATCCTCGCGAATAGTTGCAAAAATGGGTAAACAAGGTTTACCGCTGACGCCACCGTCGACTTGTTGAGATCTCGCGCTGAGATCAGTTCGAAAATTGTTGAGTTGGATCTCGCTGAGGCTGACGTTTTCTTGAACTCGAAAGCACGTGTGCCGCGATGATAAGAAAAATTGCAATCGTTTTCAACCATTTGCTGCTGATAACCGACTGAACGGGTTCGAATTCAAGTTCATGAATAATCTGTTTGCTGTGAATGCATAGTGCTAAGAAACCGTAACATGATTATAATCTTAATTAACTGCATTAATATACACCGACCGGTATGCATCGACCTATTTCCCACTGGAGTGTGAACAGATTAGTGTTTTCTCATGGATTATGACCTTCATTATCATTCCACCCATGCACTGATAGCGGTGCTTAAAGGTGTCGCTCACCCCCTATACCCTCTCCCATTTTGAACATTCCAAACAATGGGTTTTATTCCGCTTCAAACCAGCGAGATCACACATCTTCACCACATATACTCACACAGAGTATATGCCAAGTCGAGACCTTCCAGTGAACATAATCGAGTAAGAGCGAGAGAGAGAATTGTGTAATTTAGTCATGCTGGAAAGAAAACCGATTATTTCCACTATTTTCGTGTTTTATCTGCAGTTTAAATGAAGGCCGTCCAGGCTGTTATATGGACCCCAGACTGAAAGGTTCTCACGGATGCACGAATGTTTATATTATTGCATATAATTTCCCTGACAAGCGAAGTTCGATTGGACCCTCTGAAATCGATGAGAACTCAGCGTTTCGTTTGTCGAAAGCTGGATTTCGAAGTTATTGGCGGTAAAATAAATGTTGCACGAACTATAGTGTGAAATGAACAAATGATTACTTTTAATAATAAATCAGATATATATGATGTACTGTGTCCAAGAGACTTATCTCTCTTTCATGATTTTTAGAAAATTACTCAAGTACAATTTGTACACGTTCCGAAACCAAACTTACCGGACAACGAACGAGGCGTAGCCATGAATTTATCGGTTGATTGCAACAATCAGCATGGGAATGATTTGCTTTTTTTCTTCTAAAGTATCACTCGAACTATGTACCGGATCCACACTCAGTTTTCGTATGAGCACTGTGTTGGGTCGCTCCATACACTTCCTCTCGGGAGCCAATTTGGATGATCAACGTTTCATATATATATATATATATAGGTTAATTTGATTGTGATGATGCTAAGGGTGACCGGATATGGTAAATTGATTACATCGAACGAAGTGATGTTTTGATCACAGTTTCCGTCGTGATGCTCATTGGAATTCGTTGGCGGTGGCCCAGTAAATTATATCGACATTTATATGACAACCGAGGGAGGAATGATATCCACAGAGGCTGAATATGTGGATACACGTAGAAAAACGGAAAGCAGGTGCTGAATCGTGTCAAATATCACAAGCGTTCGATTTAACCAAATGGAGGCGATCTGGTGTAGTGGTAACATCCATACCTCTCACGCCAAAGATCACGAGCTCAATTCTCACTCCCGATATTCTTTCAAAATGGAAGGTAGAAGTGACGAACCAGCCAAATGTGTCGAAAGTCACTACAACACAGAAAAAAAAAAGAATAAATCATAGTAGGAACAGATTCCCAGATACCTCTTCTATGAAGAATAAATGAAATTGATGACGCGTAGCTAGCCACCCAAGACAAACATTATCAAGTCACGTACAAGTGAATAAACCACTCAATATTGTAACCATGTACAATGTATTGCTTTATGAAAGCGAGAAAGTTGATTAGCAAACTACCTGTATCGTGAACAAAATCATATTTTCAAACAATCAAAGCAAACAAATTAAAATGATTCGACCTAAGAAAGTTCTATAAAATTTGCCCAAATTCGTGGAGAAATCGGTTTTCTAAATTGTGTCAAATGTCAGGAAATGCCTTCAGTTCACGCAGCGAATTCGTTTATGCAAATGCAAACTTTTGCCGCATAGTACGGGGCAAAAGTGCGCACTTATAGAATTGAACTTGTAACAAAAATAAATGCTTTATCATTACCAGCGAGAGAACATCATTCCTAGAGTATGTAGGCACCATCCAGTGGGAAGGAGGGGGTCGAACATGATTTTGTTATGTACTGATTGATTCTTGGCACCTAGAAATATGATAACGGGCCATCCATATACCACGTGGAAGTTTTTGGAAAAGAGGAGACTGACAATATGAGATATCTGAAACAGTGGAACATTTGAAACTCATTGTTGAAAAAATCAATATTTATTTGAACTTCATTGTGAAAACATAAACATAAACATCACCAGATCCTCAGACTGCTCACTCGTAAATACTAGTCTGAGCTGTCCTAGGTGCTCGCTAGCACATTCCAGCAGAAATAGAAATGCCAATAAAAGAAGATTCAAATCATCAATCACTCACTGTCATGAGTCTCTTTCAGAGCTGATTCAGAAATACCGAGGTCTATCGCAATTCGACGCTTCTAGACTCCCTCCTGAAGCCTCTGTTTGCCCATTTCTTCAAATTAGTTCTCTTTATATGGGTCCCGTTAAAAATTTGGTTGAAAACATAACGCTGGTGCAAACTATTGCCCCACAGCCAGAGATGCCAACCTTCCTGATTTTTCAGGATTTCCCAGATTTATCAGCACGCTCCCTGATATCCTGACGAATACTCAATTTATCCTGATTTTTCTGAAATGATCTTGATTTTTCATGATTGTACTCTTTACATTATTTGTAATAAATATTCCCATGATAGAGTTTTCTATCATGATAGTTCTCCAGTTCGCACTTGTGTATATCTTACATTAAGTCAATTCTCTAGACGCAAAGCTGTGCTTAACGTTTAAAAGTTGTAGGTACTTCAAATTTATCTCTACCCTCAATTGTTTTGTGGCTTATCAAAACAGTGCTAGAAAATTTCAAGAAACCAGATTGTCTGACGTATTTATGAAATTACAACGAGATTAAATTTGAGGAACAACATTGCTATATCGAGGATAATGTGTATGTAGATGTATCCCCAGAGTTATTAATGTAGGAATACGTTTCAATGTGTAAAATTACTCAAGAGAAAAATGTTGAATCCACAGTCAATATAAAAAGATATTATATGTAATTTGTTCGTCTGATTCAAAGTAGAATCGACTTTAATGATGGAACTATGGTAAATATATCTATAACCGTGCTAAATATCATAAAAATTAGGAATAATTCAACAACTCTTCCACTGCTGATATGCTGATATGCTTTCCACATTTGTCGAGTAAACATTCATTCCAAAGCATGGACGATGAATTCTGTGAAAAGTTGAATATTGATTTCTCTGCAATTGACTGTAGTGATGCTGTAGGTTTTTTGGAAAAAATATAAACGAACAAAAGGTCAAGCGAAACACTCGCATTTCCGCTTATGCGAGGATTTATACCATGCTTATTAATTCTTTTACATATCTGGTTTTCACCCGAAGAAAGATATACTCTGTCTCTGGTGGGATTTGGAATGGATTTTGTATTATGAGCTACTACCAAGCAACCTGTTTTTCACATGTATGGCTCGCAGCACTTTTCGACAAGGAAGCAAACATATTTTGGAAGGATAGGATATTTAAGCTGTGTGAAAGATTGCGAAAGATTGTAAAACAGAACTATGGGTATAAAATTAAATTATAATGCTTTGTTTGAAAATGATGTTTTTGTTTTCTCAAAATCGACATTAACTTTTCGGACAACCCAATATCAGCTATCCTGATTTATCCTGATTTTTATTTTCATTCCGATTTTTTAAAATTATAGTTGGCAACCCTGCCCACAGCCACTGCACACTTTTGCCCCACAAGCAGTTTTTCAACTAATCGAATTTCTAAAAAAAAGCTCTTGAACTTTTCCACAAAAACGAATACGCACTATTATTTACTATAGAATTATAGTTTTCCTTGACTATGTAGTTTCGAACTTTCTAGTTATTTTAAGTAACTAAGTCGTCATCCCCAAATGAAAAGAATTAGAACAAAACAACGCAAAACTCTTCTCATCTCATAACTTTATTCCACTTCCTTGAAATGTATCTTATTTATATGTGTGAGCTGGTGGTGTAATAATGTGTCAAACAAATACACTGTTGTCGAATTTTTATGTTCGTTTGTTTTAAAAAGGCCAATGCGCACTTTGGCCCCGCACTACTCTATTGGATAATCGCAGTGGTTTGAATGGTAAAAAAAAATTAAAATGGTGATTTTGACGTGAGAAATGAAGGATGTGAAAAATATCCGAAAATGTTCGATCGATAGTTAGTTTCATGACATATATTATTTTATTCAATATAAAAAATTGTTATGGAATGCCGAAATCAATTGATGCGAAAATTTCATCAATTCATCATGAATTGACTGAGCAATAAGCGTTTGAAATTGGACAATTTTCACGATGTACTCGATTTTCGATTTTCAATTTGTACCCCAATATGTTCTCGAAATCCTTCGTCAAACCCCATGCAGAATCTTTGGTCAAGCCAAGCTATCTGTGGTGAGTAAAGTTCTAGAAGAATCACGTATGGTTGAAATGTGGCAAGTTTCGTTGTGAAACAAAGACGAATCACCGATATCAGTGTTTGCCAAATGATCCGTTCACTGAAAAAATCGCTTTCGTTCGTTCAAATATGATCATACACAAATCATTTCACCCAGCGGCATCCTTTAGTTTTTTTTTTTTTTTTTTTTTTTCCAAAATATATATTTTTATCAAGGCTCATATGGCGTTAGCCTCTCGGGGCCGGGAGTTCAATACTTTGACAATTTTTCTTATTATCTATGTTAGTAATATGTAACCGATTACTCGCGGTTGGCTCGAGGTTAGTATTACAAGTGTTTTCGTAATTGAGATGTTGCTGTCTCCAATGCTCTGACGTGTGCCCGACTCGGGATACTTCCTATTGGGATGCAGCTGACCCTTAATCAGCAACGCCCCCCTAGTCTGTACCTCATATCTAGCGTGGTGCGTCTTTCTCGACTCGAGGAATCCAGGATAGAATGGTCACTAACCGGCGCAATCATCAGCTCGTGTAGAGTTGTCATGAGCGGTACAACTTTTGGCTCTTGTTGAATGATCAGTGGACTGCACAACCTTTGGCCCGTGTATCTGTAAAGAGTGTGTGTATGTATTGCCGCGACTAAGTAAAAGTTTATCGATCGGATAGGAGGGATATAAAACGGGGACACAACGAAGGAAACATCATTAAACGTTGACATCGGTGTTCCTGAGGAACAGGTATAGATGAAGCAGAAGATCAGGATCACGGCTACCTAAGATATCCCGGACGGGGATATCCGATTGTCTGCCTTGTGCTCTCAGTGCTCTAGAGAGCTGAGAGCGAGCAGTATGGAACCGGATACACGACCAGACAACATGCTCGATGTCGTGGTAGCCATCGCCACAATCACCAAGATTGTTTGCTGCGAGCCCAATGCGATAGAGATGCGCGTTTAGGTTGTAGTGATTGGACATAAGCCGAGATATCACGCGAATGAAATCACGACCTACATTCAATCCCTTGAACCATGCACTCGTCGATACCTTAGGGATAATCGTGTGTAACCAACGACCGAACTCATCTCCACTCCACATGCGCTGCCAACTTACGAGCGTATACTGACGAGGAATGTGGAAAAATTCATTATAAGCAATTTGCCTTTCAAAAAGAGTGCCTTCTAAAGCGCCCACCTTAGCTAGCGAGTCCGCTTTCTCATTCCCCGGAATCGAGCAATGAGAGGGAACCCATGCCAAGGTAATCTTGAATAATTTTTCGACCAAAACACTCAATAGTTGTCTTATTCTAGTTAGGAAATAAGATGAGCGTTTATCAACTTTCATTGAGCGGATTGCCTCTATTGAGCTGAGACTGTCTGAAAAAATAAAATAGTGGTCGATGGGCAATGTTTCAATGATCCCCAGTGCGTAGTATATCGCACCCAGTTCAGCGACATACACGGAACAAGGATCTTTGAGTTTGAAAGAAGCACTGGAATTTTCATTGAAGATGCCGAAGCCAGTGGACCCGTTTATGAATGAACCGTCAGTAAAGAACATTTTATCAGATCTAACTTTCCCATATTCTGCCGAAAATATCGGCGGAATATAATCGGAGCGTAGATGATCTGGGATTCCATGGATTTCTTGTCGCATGGACAGATCAAAAATGACAGAGGAATTGCAAAAGTATGGGAAGCAAACTTGGTTGGAGATGCCTGGTGAAGGGTGCACGTCGTGGGACATAAAACTTGACTGAGGAATTAGTTGGAGTAGATTTTCGAAGTTATCAATCACCAATGGATTCATGATCTTGCAACGGATGAGAAATCTGTAGGATAATTCTGTGAACCGAAGAGTAAGCGGGAGTACTCCTGCCAAAACTTCGAGACTCATCGTATGTGTCGAATGCAAACACCCCATGGCTATACGCAGGCAACGATATTGTATTCTCTCCAGCTTGAGAATATGAATCCTGGCAGCTGATCGGAAGCAAAAACTGCCATATTCTAACACTGATAATATCGTTGTTTTGTATAACTGAATGAGGTCTCCTGGATGGGCACCCCACCATGTTCCGGTTATTGTTTGGAGAAAATTGATTCTTTGCTGGCATTTCTGTTTCAAATACGCAATGTGTATTCCCCAGGTACATTTAGAGTCAAAATATACTCCAAGGTATTTGAAAAACATCGAGTGCTTGATCGTTTTGCCGGATAGGTGAAGCTGGAATTGGGCGGGTTCGTGCTTCCTAGAAAAAACGACCATTTCGGTTTTCTCCGTAGAGAATTCGATACCCAGCTTGAGGGCCCACGTGAACAGATTGTTCAGGGTATCTTGCAACGACTTTTGCAGAACGACGGGATTAGTACCCGTGATGGAAATAACTCCATCGTCTGCAAGTTGTCTCAGCGTGCAGTCTCTAGTTAGACAATCATCTATATCATTGACGTAAAAACTGTACAAGAGGGGGCTTAGGCAGGAGCCTTGTGGGAGGCCCATAAAACTGTAACGAGAAGATTTCAAGCTGCCATGATTGAAAAACATGTGCTTTTCTGAGAGTAAATTGTACAGGAAATTATTCAGAATTGGTGAAAGTCCACGATTATGAAGTTTCTCTGAGAGAATTTCCATGGAAACTGAATCAAATGCCCCTTTGATATCGAGAAAAACGGAAGCCATTTGTTCTTTGCGAGCAAATGCGATTTGGATTTCAGAAGATAGCAGCGCCAGACAATCGTTCGTCCCTTTACCTCGGCGGAAGCCAAACTGCGTATTTGACAGCAAATTGTTCGCTTCAACCCACTTGTCCAAACGAAGTAGAATCATTTTCTCTAACAATTTGCGAATACAGGATAACATTGCAATCGGCCTATACGAGTTGTGATCGCAAGCCGGCTTGTTGGGTTTTCGTATGGCTATCACTCTCACTTGCCTCCAGTCATGTGGGACAATATTCAGCTCCAGAAACTTGTTGAACAAGTTCAGCAAACGCTGTTTCGCCAAGTCGGGAAGATTCTTCAACAAGTTGAATTTAATCTTGTCCGACCCAGGAGCTACCATCGAAAAATTCTCATAGTCGCATTGGAGCGGAATGTCGCGTACGACGCTTTGTGCAGGAACGGAATCGGGACAAACCTTTCTTGCAAATTTGAAAATCCAACGGTCAGAGTATTCCTCACTTTCATTTGTATGGTTCCAGCCACGCATTCTCCTAGCCGTATTCCAAAGAGTGCTCATAGCGGTCTCCCTTGACAAACCATTGACGAACTTTCGCCAATATCCACGCTTTTTTGCTTTAATCAGACCTTTTAGTTTGGCTTCTAGAGCTTGGTACTTTCGAAACCATTCCACTAGTCCAGTTTTCCGGAATTTTTTGAAAGCGGATGATTTTTCAAGATAAACCTTTGAACACTCCTTGTCCCACCAAAGTGATGGAGGACGACGTCGGAAAGTGGTAGCAGGAACACGTTTCTTTTGAGCTTGAAGTGCGCTTTCGTAAATCAAACTCGATATAAAGTTATACTCTTCGAGTGGAGGAAGTTCATGCATTGAAACAAGTGCTTCAGATATTATTTCTGCAAATTTTCTCCAGTCAATATTTTTCGTGAGGTCATACACAATATCGACTGACTCACGAGAACCTGATTCATTGGCGATCGATAAAATTATTGGCAGGTGGTCACTACCGTGGGGATCTTGGATTACCTTCCACGTGCAATCCAGGGATAACGAAGAAGAGCAAAGTGATATGTCTAGCATACTTGCCCGTGCAGGGGGGTTGGCTATTCTAGTTGCTACCCCAGTATTCAAAACTGTCAATTTGAAGTTGTCGCACAGATCATAAATCAAAGTGGCACGGTTGTCATCATAGAGTGAACCCCATGTTGTTCCATGGGAGTTAAGGTCACCTAAGATTAGCCGCGGCTCCGGCAGTGCCTCGATGATATCAAAAAAACTGATGGCGGCCAACCATAGTTCTTGGAGGAATATATATCGAGGCAATGCAGAGGTCTTTGCCATTGATTTGTGTCTGGCAAGCGACAACTTCAATGCCTGTCATCGATGGGAGAGTGAGTCTATAGAAGGAGTGACATTTTTTGATCCCCAATAGTACGCCACCAAACGAGTCATTTCGATCGAGGCGAATAATGTTGAAATCGTGGAAATTCAGCTCGTCGGCTGAAGAAAGCCATGTTTCACAGAGGGAAAATACATCACAGTTAGAATTATGAATTAAAAATTTAAATTGATCTAGTTTAGGGATGATGCTTCTGCAATTCCACTGTATTACAGTGGTCAAATCCTTGACCTCTTGCACTGAATCAGGCATCGAGGGAAATGAACGCTGCTAAAAAACCACATTTTTCTTTCAAAAATGTTCTCACAATCGGGAGCAAACATAATACTATGCTTTTAAGAGGGTCATTTATATTTAAAGCATTTAAAATATTATCCACCAGGTCAGAAAGCGCAAGCATGCCAGATTGTGGCTGTTGCCTCGACCGCGAAAAAGGAACAAACGTGTTGGGCTCTGCTCCGGGAAGTGCTGAGGACCCCTGGTGCGTAGAAGAACCGCTTTAACCAGGAGGTACTTGCTTCGGTCTATTCTCAGCACGTTCGATACGAGGTTTCATTCCAATTTGGGAATCCTTTTGTTGTTACGTGCTGCAAATCACAACACAAAAGAGAACGAGACAACTCTGCATCGGTTCGCACTTCATGATACACCGACACTAGGGTGCCAATGAAAATGGTCATCTCGAGTTTCAAAAAGTTACCCCATAAAAAATGTTCACCACCTCGAAAAAACACCCTATGGCAAATATCAGCTCAAACGGACTTAAGGGAGAGTGGCGCAAAGCAGTCAAAGTTTGAGTTTTTTGAAAATCGAAAAATCTCGCAAGGGGGAATCGGAAATCTGGGTTTTCGAATTTTTTGTTGATTCCAAATGTCTTGAAATTGCATGAAAATTTTTTTTTGTCAAAAATCGACACTCTGGGACTTTTTTTTTCGGCATGCGAAACGAAAAATATGGTTTAGAGTGATAATAAAAATAGTTATCTCGATTTTTCATTCGGAACTTGCTACGAAATGTTGATTTGAACAATAATATACCCTATTCAAAATATTAGCTCATTCGGACTTCATTTACTGGTATCACAAACGTTAAAATTTGAGTTTTCTTGAAAAACGAAAAATCACCAAAAATTGGGGTCCCAGAGTCCCAGAGTGTCGATTTTTGACAAAAAAAAATTTTTCTAGATGACACTAGATCTCGACGTTTCATGCCATTTTCAAGACATTAGGCATCAAAAATTTTTTTTCGAAAACCCCGATTTCCTTTACTCTCCCCTTGGGTGGTTTTTCGATTTTCAAAAAACTCAAACTTTGACCGCTTTGCGCCACTCTCCCTTAAGTCCGATTGAGCTGAAATTTGGCATAGGGTGTTTTTTCGAGGTGGTGAACATTTTTTATATGGTAACTTTTTGAAATTTTAGGGTCGATTTTTTCCCATACATTCATTGGCACCCTAACCGACACGTAAGCAGAACCATCATATACGCTTTGGGTGCATAAAGTTTATTTTCTCCTTTGCCGACCTCTCCATGCATCATGAAACAGCAGGATCGTACGGACTACGCAAAGCGAATGATTCATATTCAGCTAATATAGCAGATACTGATTTTTAAGTCACAGAGAGTGCAAACTATATGATTATTTAGCTCGATAGAGGCTAAGGGAAGGGTAGACAGATCATATTTTCCATTTTTAACGCCGCTATCCCTTGAAATATGTATATTCATATAGACCTCATAGTTTTACTAGCAACACCGCTCTCTTTTCCCATTCGTTGCACCTTGCACTTGTCTGTGCAGTGGGTTTCGCTATAGTAGAGCGGGACGATATATGCGGTTCAAACTTGAATGCAGGCTTCGAAAATGGTTTGCGATGTTTGATACAGCTCGAAAATGCAAACAACAGTCTTCGTTCCTCTCTTGGTTTAATCATGTAATGTCACACAAGTGATTCAGTCATTCATACAAGTATCTGAATGATCTTCTCATATTTGGTTATATGTTCGTGAGAGGTTACTTGCATGACACATTGTTTATCATTCGATTTTGATCGAAATCCAAACACTGACCGATATATCCGAAGGTGTTGATGTGCAAATTTTGACAAAAAATCAATTTTAACTGCTCTCGCTTTGTAATTCAAGTCGATAGATCTACGGATATCAGCTTCTATGTGCAACAAATAATGTTTATGGCGATATTGAGGAAGAGTTTAAGGATTCCAGAAAAGTTCCATAGAGGTTTTATAGATGAATGAAGATCACCACACTTTTCGCTTTACACTGTCGTGCGAAAGATGTTCGAAGTAAATATAATCATCCGTGTTCTTCATTGAAGATGAAAAATGGAATGGTTTGAAAGCTCATAGCATTTTTTTGGGGAGTTATCTCCATTACACGACCACACGACGTAGGACTACAATTTATTAAATTCAAATCGCTTCTTATTTCTTTGAATATTATCTAACTATTTAGTACAAAGTTCAATGGTTTGCATGGTTTAATAAAATAGTGTTCACAGTTAACACACACTCGGTCACAGGCAATTATATACATAATATAGCAGCTACATTTCTCACTCATTCTTCTTCTATAAATAACGTATGACAACTACCAATGACAAACGTATAAAAACGCGCGCGTGTGTGTGTATGTGTGTGATGCTAAAATACAGAAGCACTCTGCTCAACAGCCTGACAATAGACGTGGTGCCTCCATCGAACAAAATTATACCGCTGTGAGCGATATCTTCTATTCACAACATCATCGACACTACGAAATGGTGTCGCTGTTGGATTTCGTTGGAGTTGATGTAGCTTCTACAGCTTCTGGACACCGACGTAGCTTCTTCAGATGCTGTTAAAAATCTCCAAAAATTTACTATATTTATTTACTATTACTAATTGAACCTCAAAAACCTCATTATTAACGAAGGATTCCAGTAAATAAAATTTGAGCCATCATGAGTATCATCAGCCATCATCATTATTTTCAGTGGATTAAGCTCCAATATTTGCTGAATTGAGTTTATCTTATTTGTTCTCTCTGAACGCTTTGGGCTTCAAGATAACTATAAACGTAAAGACCGCAATGCGTTTTCCTAGACCGGTTTTTCATTCTATTTTCATGGCATTTTAACATGAAACTATTGGAAATTCTCTAATTAAATTGCAATGTATTGTTAGGAGGAGTCTAAATCGATTGGTGCAAGCATATCTAAATCCCTCATGAAATTTCTAAACGAAAAGGGCTCAGAAATGGATAATTTCGTAACGCGACCGATGTCTAGTTTTTTTTTAAATTTGAACTCGCTATATGTTCCCGAAAACGTAATCCTACGGCAAAACGTAATGATGATTCTTTTAGATATTTTCAAAGAACTTTCAAAGCAAAATGGATTATGACAAGATGACCTCACGTTTGGAATTCATATTCACTGTGTTTTATAAAGAAAAGGATAAACGATGTGATTTATTTATTGTAACGCTAGTTCATGACATAGATTTTTGCATTAAATTGACACATATGACCATTTAAATCTGTACCAGAGGGGTAAAAAATCTTTCTCATCTGTACTTTTTTTCAAAAATCTGTACCGAAAATATTCGTTGCAGAGAAAAAAATAATTCATTAGCATGAAAAAAATAGTCATTCATTTACTACAAATACTACATTTACATGTGCAAGTCATTCGTGTGTTTGATGATGCTTATACATAGTTTTTTTTTTAAATCTAGATTGCATACTATCATCTATTGAAATGCCACCACGATGTTTGACGAAATCCTTTGATCTCAAAATAGCGTTCATCGTATCGTTGCTAATCCGATTTCAAGGCTTATTTGTGTTCTGATTATATTCAGAAAAAAAACGCTCCATACAGTGGTAGACATTCGTTTAGCCGCACCCTATTTTTTCTCAATATTTTTAAAAATAAGTCAAATATTTGTACAGTTTTGTTCATAAAAGACTATTGTTTATTTTCATCGAATTCATTCAAAAAAAGTATAAAATCACTTTATTTTCTAAGTAATTCAAATATGTGGAATCGGGGTGGACATTCGTTTAGCCGCATCCTAAAATTTCAATAAAAGAAAATTTTTGCGGCAAATTTCGAGTCCAATCGGTAGCTAATATTTAGTATGTCCACCTCCATTCCGGATCACTTTCAAAACTCGTTTTGGCATCGAGTCGGACAGCTTTTAAAGTGTTGCCATATTGATTATAGCCCAACACTCCTGAATTACTGCCTTGAGGCTGGAAATGTTGTCAAATTGTCATCCGTTTGTATAGACCATCTCGGCCAAGATTCTCCATAGATTCTCTATGGGATTGCAATCGACTGCAAGCAGGTCATTCAAGAAGCGGAATGTCCTTCTCAGCAAACCATACCTTCGATTGCTTGGAAACGTGGATCTATGCATTATCCTGCTGAAAAAACGATATCCTCTGTAGCGTTATTCTCAATATGGCCAATCAAAACGTCCTCCAGTAATTGAAGATACTTTTCGGAGTTCATTCGGGGGCAAATGAAACAAATGGAAAATTTGCTGTGATAGGCAATGGCTACCCACACTGTCAAACTTCCGCCCCCAAAGTTTCGCTTCGATCTTACGACATTCCGTCGACTTAAATTGTACCAATAGCAACTGTAACAGTCCGGACCATCCAAATTGAACTTTTTTCGCCGGAAAATACAACATTTCTCCATTCCAGTTTCCATTCCATGTATTGCCGGGCGAAAATGAGATGGTTCTGCTTATGGGTGGCGGTCAGTTTCGGCTTGCCTTGAAGTTTCTTCCACATTATGTTTGGTGACTCGTTCAAGATGCGCGAAATATGTCTCTTCGTTACTGGAACAACCGATTCTGCCTTAATGTATGAGCAGGACATCGTTTCCTGGTTGCAAAGCGTCTTATTCGACCTTTAAGACGCAAAGTAACTTTGGTGTTCCCATTTGTTGGTCGTTATACTCCATATTTCAGGCACTTTTTAAAGAAATTCCGTACCACTTTCTCAGATCGACCAATTTTTGTTACGATCCAGCGATTAGAAAACTTTTGTTCACTGAATATCTTTATTATTTTCCGCCCCTCTTCCGTTAATAGAATACCTCTCGATATTCCTTTAAATTCTACGTAGATCACTAATCTGACCAACTTCTAACGTTGCACATCTAATATTTACCTTGTAAATTGAAAATTCCCAAGTATGTTTTAAAAAAAGACAGATAAAGGTATGTTGATTATTCGAAAACCCGATTTGTATGCCCTGCGGCATATGTCTCGGGAAAAAACGACGTTTGAATGTTTATATCCACCGATGCCGCCTTGTGTGTGTGATTGTGACGCGCGTCCTTTCAATAAAATTGACTTAAATATACTACCACTACAGCAAATAAGTATCCCGATAAAAAGAACATTCCTTGGTGTTTTGTAAGTGTTTCAAGTTTTTTCAAAGTGCGGCTAAACGAATGTCTATCACTGTAGTTGCCGAGGAGTGAGGCATAATGAGAACGTTACAAACAAAACATCGAAGTGCCGAAAAGGCTAGCGAGCCGTCAATTCTTTTTAGGTATTCAATTTTTGTCCATCAACCCTGCACATGCTCGTTTTCTGAAATTGCGATTTATTTACGGAGTAATTTTATCTTTAGTGCACGGAATTAATTCTCCACATCTTGTTAATTCCCGTTTCTCTAACCCACACACACAACGTTTTTTTTTTATTTCAATCGTTTATTTTTACAGGCTCAGTTACATAGGTTTAAAGGAGCCGAACTCCTTACTGTATTGTTACTAGTATATATACATTTTTCCTTAATTCTAATGTTAATAATATAGGAAACCGATTACTCGCGGTCGACTCGAGTTTAGAAGGGTGACATATTTTCTTCAGGAAAAGGAGGGGATATGAGGATATATTGACAATGATCACACTCACACACTCAATCACACTCATCACACTCAATTCTTAAACCTATCTTATATCTAATATGTATTTACATTTCATCTTATTCTTAAGAAGGGATCCGATCTCTCACAAAGGAAAAGGAAAAGGAAAAACTAAGGGTATAAGGACAATCACACACGAAGATATCGAAGATAGCTTTAAGGAATACATATATTTGGGACATGTCATCAAGGTCTAACCGAGCCAACACGTCTCTCACCGGCACCATGGGCTGTCTTCCTCGGGCCCGAAGGGTGTCTTCTAAATTCGATCTGGCGACAAGATACAGCTCGCACGACCAAACAACGTGCTCGATGTCGTGGTAACCTTGGCCACAAACACAAAGATTGTTGTCGGCAAGATTAATACGAAAGAGTAGCGCATCTAACGAACAGTGATTGGACTTGAGTCAGGAGAAGGTGCGAATAAAGTCCCGACTCAAGTCCAGACTTTTGAACCATGGTTTGAGGCTAACCTTAGGGATAATCGAGTGGAACCACCGGACCAATTCATCTTCGTTCCATTTGCGTTGCCAGTTAACTATGGTATTTTTGCGGACTAAAGAATAAAATTCATTGAAGGCGATTTGACGCTGATAAATATCGCCTTCAATTGCACCTACCTTTGCTAATGAGTCAGCCCTCTCATTACCCGGAATTGAGCAATGTGAAGGGACCCAGACAAAGGTAATGACATAACAGCGTCTGGATACACACACAACGTTAATGCTGATCAAATTAGAAAAGTTTCTGGGATTTAACATTGCCGCAGACTTGTGCGTGGAATCATCAAAATCGAATCTTTTTCTTATTTGTTTGATCAGCTTCATGCTCCACTTCAACAAATATCCTTTGAAATGATCTGCCTTTCGATGTCCATTGTTCTGATAAATTCTTCGGCTGTTATACCAACCTAAAATTCCTGTCGCTTTTCAAATGATCATCATTTTGAATAGCATTGGACATTGAAGCAACGTAAGATTCCTTGCAGATTTTAGTAAGAACGATCAGATAAAAATCTTTCAGTTCTTCATGTAGCATCCAGGTTTTCCAGCCTGGAACATACGATTCAATCTCTTGATCTGGGACAAAACATACGTAGCACAGTCTGATGCGAATCCCTTCAGACGATTCTTGTGAGGGATTTCGTCCTGAAGAAACTGATCAAGCATTGCATTGAAAATGCTTTTATGATGAGCAGAACCAAGCGATACTGCGGCGTAAAAGTCGTCATGTACCTCAATGTTGCTTTATTCAAGTGTAAGACATTTCACAAATGGAAAAATTCTGTACCAATCTGTACTTTCTGACGAAGATCTGTACTCTGTACCGTACAGAATCTGTACCAAAAATAACGAAAAAATCTGTACCATTTCAGATTAATCTGTACGTGGGGCAAAACTGCATATAACTATCCTTCAGACTGATTCAAATGCTGTATGAATAAAACTGGTACCATAATTAATACTGGAACGTTATCTAAAAAAATCTCTTTATTCGGTAACTAATACTGGAACGTTATCTAAAAAAATCGTAAAATGTAAAATGTAACAAATCTTAGAGAAATTCGATTCGATTGGTATGCCAATCATCAAAATCCATTTGCACTAAAAATAGTTATTAATATCAAAACAAGTTTTTAAAAAAATGGCATGTTTTCTGATTTGGCACTCTTAATAAAAGACGTGAAGTTTCGAAATTTGTCAACCAAATATTGTTTACAAATCTTCGAGTTTTTCACAATTGTAAATATCGAAATTTTGCTGCAAATAAGCATCACTTGCGGGAAGTTTTGATTTTCTGTTTCCATTGGAAGGAAAAGGTAATTAAAGCTCATCGAATGTAACCTTTCATGGTGATTCTGCACCCGATTTTGTAAGTAGTAGTTTGGGCGATTTAAAAGTGGTGATTTAGTGTTAAAGACAAAAAACGTCAGGGTCAACCGAAAAAGTTTGAATTGAAAGCGAGAGATGTCGAACGGCGATTCTGCATGTCCGGAAAATTGTTTGTACGGTACGAAAGGAATCCTTTTTTGCATAAAATCGTTACTGGGGACCACAAATGGAATTACTCCAAAACGAAAGAGATCGTATGTAAAACCGGACCAATTAGGAACAGCGATAATTCACGGCGTCGAAGTAATGCTCTGCGTCTGATGGAATCAAAAAGGTGTGATCTACTCGATTAACTCGATTTGTTTACATTTGTTACATAGGACCTTTTCAAAAGTTACGCAAGATTTGTTTCGATCGATGCAGAACGATTTGAGTGAAGTACGCTTTACATCAGAGCAGGGTATCAAAAATTGACTGAATTCATCCTTGGCTTCGAAGATGAACGCTTCTTTCGCGAAAATGCTCTGTGGTTTTGTAACACACTTCTCATAATTCTTGTATTACTCACACAAAAATAGAATTCAAATTCTATAGAAAATTTCTTGACTACCACAACTGGATTTTAAATTTCAATTTGTATCACCTATATTTCGATTTTCTATTGTTGAATAACTATTGCTCTTCGTGACTTAAATACGCTGGCCGAACTGAAAGAAGGCATTCAATTCATGCATAAACAAATGCCTGTGAATTTAAAATTCCAAATTCCACCGTCACCGGAATGAATCTAATAAATTTTGTACAAGGATTTGTTACATTGACGAGAGAAGATAAGGATATGACCAAAAATTTGGATAGGAATAGCTTTTCAATATCTAAATTTGGTAATTCCAATACCAAATGAATAGTTCAGCAATGTTGTTTTGGTATCAAATATGCACTATTTGACTGGAATAATATTGTTGGCCATAATCAAAAATTATTCCAGGACTCCAATGCATAGATCATTGCATTAGTCAGTGCATGGAGGCATCAGTTTAACAGTTTTGGACGTTTTGTTTATGTATGGCAACTGAAACAATCTACGCAAAAACTGCTCGAAATAAAACCGATTTACTGAATCCAGTTTTCTTCCAATTTTTTTTTAAAGCAATCTTCCAGTTTTTTGAAAAATATCATTGGTAACCCTGATTCCATGTCAGTTAGTTTAGGTTAGAATTTTCCTCTGTATTCTCAATCACAATTAATAGTTTATCAACATGTTCCAAAAGTACAAATGAATTTCAAGAATTTGTGGGGTTTCTTCGACCTGGTTTTTCACAAGCAAAACACTTCCTTCCCGCATCGAATCTCGCATGACCAAGCCCGTACATTGCGTTTGTGCTTGAGTGAGCGTTTTGTCGGCCCAACAGAACAAGTACTAATTTGCCATTTGACTTTCACTTGCTAACCAGCTAGACAAACGTAGGTGCCGCAACTGGGAACCGTCTCCAATCAAACAACCGAAACCGATTTGAACACTCCCTGCAGAAACTTTACAATTCATTGAGCAACACTGGCGAAGAACATTTTAGCACAACAAATCAACCCATTCGCTTAACATTCTCCGTTATGAAAAACTAAATTATGAAGTGAAATGCGTCTGATAGTTTTATGGCGCCATAGAACACGAAGTAACATTTATTAAGCGTGACTCGTTTCGCGATACAACGCCAAACGAGAATTTACCAAAATCCATATCAGCGCAATTTATCGAAGCCCGCGTGATGAATCGTTTGCTTCAGGCATTATCGAACGGGATAGGCAATATACGAGAGTACGTGGCTATTTACGGAGTGGCGTGAAATGCGCCGAACCCACCCTCCAACACCAGTAACTGACCAATTTATGTGTGCGTATGTTTCTGTGTCCTGGTCCGATGCACAAGTGCGCCACGGGCCCAGAACGGCACCCAACGGTCGGAAAAGGCCTTAATTTCACGGAACGTTGCCATTCGTCTCGCTTTTTGAGTCACTCCTTTCTATAATTGAAGCTTCTGCTTCTGGGTGCAAATCAATCTCTTCGCCATCGCGCCTACCACAAGATGACCACCTGAACCGATGTGCCATGGTTCGTTGCGAAACAGCATCACCCCAATTGCGTACATGAACAACAAGTAACCACGCATTGGATCAGCACAGATAAGATAGTTGCGATAAATTGATTCATTATTCAATTTAAGTGCTTTCTGAACCCGCCATCGGGTTACTGGTTACTGACATTTCGCATTGCCGCATCGAACGCCCATAGTTTGGAGATTGCATCTTGCGGGTCGTATTCACATAATAATGATCATAACAACTGCAATTGGCGCAATTGAAGGCCAGTCGACAATAATCGCAACCGCAAACCGGTTGAAAACACAAAACTGCACGGTGTGTCTTCAACTGTGACTACTGTCTGATGTCAAAAAGGCTGATTGAGCATGTTAGGATGACACATGGATTGTGTTCAACAGTATAATCATGAGCAAATATGATTCTTGTCATGATGATCCATTGGTATTTTAATTTTGCACACAAGATCATTTGAACACATGCATTTATCAATTACTGTTTCAGCTGCACCGTGTGTCCGATATTTCGAACTGTTTCCGTAACAGATAGTGGGTTGGCTGAATCGAGATATCGTTTCGTTGTTTTACTTATCTAGATACAGCCAGTTAACGGAAATGTACATTCACTATCGCTACATTGCCGTCTGCGTTCACTTTCTTTCCCATTCTCCGGTCTTTGGTCGTCCTGTATACATCTATTTCATTAGCGATTTACAATGAGCTTTATAGTTTCAAACCCACATTTCTTACTAAACGCCTGCGGCTGGTTTGATAATATGACATCAAAATCCGGAAACTTGTATTGCACCACATCACATATATCGGGAAGCCTGGGCGTAGTCCAAATGAGGTTACCACTTCAGGTATGATCAAAAATCCCACGATAACATGATGAACGATTTGAAGATGAGATGTTTTTGAAATTACTGAGTCTATCTCAATATCTCAATTAACCGGATGCCAAATCAATCATATTCGATGCAACATAAATATGGTAAGCTACATCGGGGTAAGTTGAAACGGTTTTTTCGAAGTTCAACTTGAAAGTTATCTAAAAAAAATCACAAATTCACTAAATTGAAATCTGGGGTGACATTGCGTATTTCGAAACGAGTGATTTTTGTTCGTTTCGACCATTTTTACATGCATTTGATCAGCTTTGTTTACGAACCCAAAAATTTTATATTTCTCTACGAGACAAATTTTGCTCTAAATCTAGTACACCGAAAATATGAACTTGAAAAATATACATAATACTGAAACCATTTCGATTTGAGTTCGAATTTTCTCAAAACGAGTTACTCGTTTCGGAATGCGCAATGGCACCCCTGTTTGCACCATATGCAAGGTATGACAGATGACATTCTATAAAAAATAGAGATTCACAATAGATTGTTCCGAAAAATATGAATGTTCATTTTTTTGTTTTCATATACATTGTTCCAACTTGCCCCGTAGTGCAGGGTATGTTGAAACGCCGAACTATCATGAATTCAATTTGTGGTTTTGTTTGTCGAACTATCTACAACTGATTCATGAAGCACTAAATTGATGGAATCACATATAAATTATTGGAAAAGGGGTTTTGATAGACTTGAGATGTGGGAAAGTAGTCTGATTCACGCATAATGGACACAACATACTAGAGATTAAAATACGAAACAATAAGATCAGGATCACTACTTTAGGCGCTTTCATGTCAGAGTAGAGTCACTCAAAGCGGCTACTAATGAGATTTATGGGATCATTCAAATATAAAATTATTATGTTACGCACCCGTATTTATGATGTGCACCCGTGGCCGAGTGGTTAGCGTCCCACACTATCATGCCGGGTGTTCGGGTTCGATTCCCGTTCTGGTTGGGGGATTTTTCGTCAAAGAAAATTCTTCCGGCTTGCACTGTGGTCACGCGTATTCTAGAGCTTGCCACTTTAGAGTACATTCAAGGCGTGTTATTCGGCATAGAAATCTCAACCAAGTATTAATGAACGACGCTAGTTAATGAATACGTTGAGACGGCAAAAGTTCCACAGGGAACGTTAACGCCATTCAAGAAGAAGAAGATGTTACGCACCCAGGGAGGAGGGGATACTTTATGGAAACTGATTTAGAAATAAATCTGAATAAGTCTAAACATTTTTATGCAAATGACCATTTGATACATTTTAAGGAGCGAAGAGGGAGTAGAAAAATTATATTTTCATGATGTACTGTATTCTATTAGTCAATGCATTTCAATTTAGTGGCGGCAACCTTTTTGAATTTATGTTGTTCAAAATGAAGTGTGTTCTCCAAGTCAAGCCATTCAGCCATTTTTTAGCAGCAGCCAAATTGGATTTATGAAGATCATGGAATACGTAGTTTTATAATAACAGCTGAGATGAAGGTGTGTTCCAAATTTCAGATCAATCAATCAACGGGGTAAAATATCTATTAATGTGCGACAACTCTATAGACTTTCAAAACATATTTGGATTTTTCATGATCTATTGTGTTCTACTAGTTGAGCACTTTCATTCGATACCCAAATTGATGGAGTATTGAAAAAAAATATATATGGCGCCATTTTATGGTGGCGGTCATTTGAGATTTGTATTTTTCATAAATAACTATGTTCTACTAGCCGCCATTTACGATTTGCATGGTTCATGATCGACTGTGTTCTACTAGTTGAACACTTTCATTTGATACCCATATTGATTTCTTTTTTGGGAAAACCCCTGTTGATGGGGTTTAGAGAAAATATATAATTTGCCATTTTGTAGCGGCCGCCATTTTGGATTTGCATTTTTCATAAATAACTATGTTCTACTAGTCAAGCCCTTTCATTTGATATCCATATTGATGGGGTTTGGAATAAATATATATGGCGTCATTTTGTGGTGGCAGCCATTTTGTATTTGCATTTTTCATAAATAACTGTGTTCTACTAGTCAATTTCTCTCATTTGATACCCATATTGATAGGGTATTGAAAAAATATATAATCCGCTATTTTGTAGCGGCCGCCATCTTGGATTTCCAAGATCATGGAATACGCAGTTTTATAATGACTGCAGAGATAAAGCTGTGTTCCAAATTTCAGATCAATCGGTCAACCGGAAGGGGGTTAAATTTTTATTAATGTGGGTTTATTTCCGAGTGGCAATATAGTTGTGACGGTCTTATAAAGGGTTAACCCCAAAAACACTCCTGCCTTGTAAACTAACTTTATTGCGCCTTTGGTTATTCAAAAATTGTAAGTTTCGCTAGCTCAGAGGTAGACCTAACCTCAAGGTCGGCTTCTCTACCAAGTACGAAGTGGACTCACCATGCGAAGCGGGATTAAAGTAGAACCACTATTAAAGGATTCGTTATATATTTAATAAGAACACAAGGTAAGTATGAGAATGTATTTCTTTATTACTTTTCAAGTTAGGGGGGTTAGAACCGATGCGGCCGGACAGGAACTGTAGAGCAGGTAAGTCGGCGAATTGTAGGAGAGAGAGAGGTAAGTTGTGGTTGCCCGTTGACGGTAGTCGACCTCATTGGTTCCAGTACGGTTCTTACCGTACTGTTACCTCAAAGACTTTGGATCGACTCACCCGAAAGCGTGAGGAGCAACGATGACGTTGGGGGCTCGTTGACTACCGGCATTCGATCTGAGGCTCTCTCTCTCTCTCTCTCTCTCTCTCTCTCTCTCTCTCTCTCTCGATCTCTCTTTTTCTCTCTCTCTCTCTTTTTTTTCTCTCTCTCTCTCTTTTTTTTTCTCTCTCTCTCTTTTTTTTCTCTCTCTCTCTCTCTCCCCTTTCCGCTATCAGCATTTGGGACCGGAAATCTTCCAACCCTTCACATTGTAATCGTTGTTGATTTCCACAGTTGATTTCAGGTTTTCGACAGCATACTTTGCCTCATAGGTATGTACTTATTGGGGAAGGGGTAAGCATTAGTGAGGTTTTTTCTGTACTTATGAATTCATTTCTTATTAAAGAATCGACGATTCTTTTTTGTTTCGTTTTTTTAAACCGTAACAACATCAATACAATTGCAGCGGGAAAAAAAAATTAATTTTTCTATATAGACTTAAAAGATTTTTATTTTCATTTTTTATCAAACACACCATTTGTTTTATTAAAATTTTATTATTTATCTAACGCAGTAGATCCTAAATAGTACGTTTATAGTTAAAACTTATCAACTTGTTGTATTTCCAACGAATTTGAACAGAGTTTTCTGCCGGTCGCGGTTTTGTAATAATATAATATTCCAACTGCAGCGAAAAAAATATGTTTTGTGGGTGGCAAAACAGTTGCCAAGGCCATACGAAGGGTTAAATTAACCTGAACGAAAATACAAAGCTTGTGTTTGCTCCTAATACAGCGTGTTTGCTTCCACCGTTTATAAAACGGAAAGACTTAATTTATTAGTTCTTTCCAGAAATATTTTTAAAAAAGAGTTTCCGCTGTGAACTTGCAAGTTCAAGCGTCCATAGGCACGTTTTCATCGGAGAACCATTCCCGTGCTAACGATCCAACACACACACACACACAATGATGCACTTTTCTCAGTTGAGGCAACGCATCGATTTTCATGCCGTTTGGTGAAGAGTGCTTTTGTATATTTGCATCACACGCACACATTGATGTTGCTTTCATGTGTTGCCAAAGGTTGAGTGAGGTGGTTAATAAATATGGAATAACGGTATGCTGGTGGGACAAAAAATAATTGTCCCATTCACAATTCATCAGTCATCATGCTAGCGACACCACGACAGCGGAGGTTCGATGGGAAGATAGGACGTTGCTCCGGTTTTTCTGGTTTCAGCTTATGTATTGTATTCACGAGAACAAGAATGAATCATCAATTATCCACCTTCAGCGGTTTCCATAAAACCATGGTCCTTTTCTGGGCACCAAAACATTCATCGGGTTATTTTTAAAAAATATTAACATTAATTCAAATCTAAAAATCTATTTTAATCTAAAAAGTAATCTATTATTTTTGGGTAAAATTCAAACCATTTTTAATATACTTCGGATTGTCCGACCTGGGTCAAAACGGTGAATATTTTTGTTGTGAAATTCGTTTTCATTCTGAATGTAGCTTCATAATACTTCTCTCATAAAAGCCTTGGTCCCTTTTGGCGAAAAACTGTAGCAATAGATTTTTACAATCATCTCTTAATCCCAATTTCTTATCATTCAGGTAGTTCTGCATTGCGAGAGAAAGGTGGTAATTACTTGGTGCCAGGTCCGGATTACAGAGTGGCGCAGTCTGAAGGAAAAAAAAAATTATGATCGCGATGCAACTATCGAGCGTGTTGGTTCCTAAGCGGTTCAGTTGTCGACTTTGTATCGTTTTTAATTCGAGAATAAAGATTTTGTATTGTGAGACATTTTATTTATATGAAAAAAAAAATTTGTGCGCTGTGTCCAACGAAAAACCCCGCAAATTCCATTACAAAATCGGATTTCAAGATAGGGCATTTTGCGGAATTTAATAAAACAGTTTGATAGAATTACCATTAAGTCTTGCAACGCTAGACCAACTAGAACCTATTCCTACCTATTCAAGATTCAATGAAAGGAAATTTAAACTAATATATTCAATATTAATATTATTATTCAGCCATATCATGCTAAATCAATAAAGTGGTTTTCAAATGATCATAAAAATTGGAAATTTTGTTCTTTATCGCGAAATATTAAACCCATATTTTTTATTTCTATTGATGAAATACCCATCACCATTTAAAATATGTAGCGCCCTTGTTCCGATACTATTTAAACTATAAAAAAACTAATACAATAAATGATTACGAAAACAAAATCCAAAGCGTGAAAAAATGTAATATTTTTCAAAAAATGGCTTTAATTTGATATGTCGATCATCTGAATCGGTCTAGTAGTTTAAAAGTTAATAATGTTTCAAAGAGTGTAATTTTTTGGGAAAAGGGGAAAAATCAATTTTTCGGACCACCCTAAAATGGAAATGGACATCATAATGGAAAAAATGAAAAATACAGGTCCGATAATTTGCAGTGAGGAACAGAACTACCGGTTTTCACGAAAATCTAAGAACTAACGGGTGTTAAATAAGAATTTTTTCAATACCTTTCAGTAACTCAAATAAAGAGCGTAAAATTTTCTTTCTCCAAGAAAATTGCTCTTTGGGCTCCCTAGAAACATTAGGCGTTTGTGGTTTTGCTTGTTTGAATTTAGTCAAAGCAAAGATGGCGTCGAAACAGCACGTGCTCCGCGAACGCATTGTACGGTTCTACGGTGGCACATTTTAAGGAAGAAAATGTACCTGTCAGTACGGTATATCGTATCCTGGGTTCCCTGAACGTAGAGCGGAAGGTCGGAAGTGGTCGTCCGGTGACGATAATGACGAAGCAGAGGAAGACATCGTTAAAGAAGCTGTTTGACAACAAGGACGCAACCAGCCTGCGTGACGCCGGTCGGAAATATGGCTGCTCCCACGTATTGATCCATCGGGCCCTCAAGATGGAAGGAATCGTCTGCAGGAAGAAGACGAGGTCGCCGGAGTACACGGAGGAGCAGATTGAGACGGTTAAATCACAGTGTCGGTGGATGACCAAAAAAATACCGCGGGACGTCTTTCGTTCTGGACGACGAAAACTATTTTCCGCTGTCCAAAACGCATATTCCAGGAAATGATAATTACTACTTCAGCGACAAGTCATCCACACCGCCTGAAGTGAAATACAAGTTCAAGCACAAGTTTGAAAAAAAGGTTATGTTGTACATCGCCATTTCCGACCGGGGCATTTCAAAGCCTTGGTTTAAGCCGAGCGGTCTGGCAATCAACCAACAAATCTATCGAGAAGAGTGCCTCGATAAAATCCTGCTGCCGTTCCTGAACGAGCATCACGCGGATGGGAAGTACGTCTTCTGGCCGGACAAGGCGTCTTCCCATTACGCCAAAAAGACGCTGGCGTATCTTGAGGAGAAAAAGATACCGTTCGTGCCGAAAGATCGTAACCCAAAAAACTTGCCCCAGTGCCGCCCAATAGAGGATTTCTTTGGCTCACTCAGTGCCCTAGTGTATAAAAACAATTGGAGGGCCAAGGACACGAAGCAACTGACTACAAGAATCCGGAATTGTATCCGGAAAATGGACGTAAGTGCCGTACAACGTTCTTGTGAGAGCATCGCGACAAAGTTGCGTCGAACAGCAGACCACGGCCCTTACTCAAACATTTACTGACATTTTTTTTGAAGAAAATACAATATGTTATTAATAAAGGAATACTGAAATCGATGAAAAAAAATATTTTTTTTGTATGTGATTGAAAAAATTCTCATTTTTTATTTAACACCCGTTACTATATCGGATTGGCATGGAATTTGGCATGTATTTTGCATATTTTGCGAAATAAATTGTTACTCCAAAAGCAGGCAACACGGAAAGCGAAAATACGTGTGAGAAGTGAATATTTCCTTCGATTAGATTAAGCCAAAAACTACTTGCGTTTGCGTGAAGCAAAAAAATTATGTCCAAACATTTTGTTCAAAGTACCGTTAAGACAATGACAACGCAGAGCAATTATAGTAGATCTTAAATCTGAAATTTACTTAATAATGCTGTCAATAAGATCCGGTTTACCGCAAAACTATATGTAGTAAGTGATTGGGCATGCAATTACACGATGCACGATTGACTGATTTGATCGGTTTTAGAGAGACAGATTTATTGACAAACAACAAATTACCTCCATCAATTACCAAACAATCCAGACAGTATTTCACTCGCAGAGCTTCTCGTTTCCATGGGCAAGTGGAAACCGAAAAACCAACCTTGTTTGCGTTATAAATTTTGTACTTCACTTGAATTCGTTCTTTCCATTGAACGGTTCGCCGGTAGACATTGGAAAGGCTTCGATTGAAGGATAATACAATCTTCTGCGGTTGGCGGTTTCATGGCATCTGCACTCTTCACGTTCATGCTCGACACATTTTGCAAAACTAGATCAATTTTCCACCGCTGAATTGCAAATTACAGAATGTCGGCGCTCGCTGGATATTTCACACCGACAAGCACGAAAAAAACGTCTTGCATCAAGCGCTTTCGTGTTGGAAAGCTTGCTCAACGAAATCGTTGCTGAAATAAAAAATCGTTCCAAGCATCGAGAAGAATTCGATTCGAGCGCAAGAGGATGATGATGCATGTAATTAGGTTAGATTGAATTTGATCAAACATCTTCCAAACCCCCAGATGAATTCGTAATCCACGTGGAATGGGCGGTGAGATGATGACTAGTCTCTGATCGGTTACACTGTATGGTTTAATGATGTAATGGGCGAGGGTGGACTCCTTCAAGATGGTTTGAGCACGTGACCGGCAATACTAACAGAGACTCTCAAAAATTTTAACACGAATGCCTGTAAATAATACTGCTCAGAGATTGACTTACCTTGTTTAAAGCTGCGAGCCCCGTTTTGAAGCTGATATAATCCCGTAGATGGCAGAAATGAAAACTTTTTATTGTGTCTTCTCACACCCTACCAAGGAAATTGCTCTTATATCGCCGCGACACAGTTTATTTTTTTCTTTTCAAAGCACAATAACAGTTAGAAACATTTCTTTTCTTGCCTTAACATTTCCTACTCATAACTATTGAAATCTGCATTTTTTCAAAAGATTTTCATCTTTTCTTCCCACATGGAATGTTTCACTTTTCCCGCATTCCTAACACAAACAAGTGATTAAGTATCGTTCGTCTCGACTGGTACACTTCACTCTCGAACAGAAATATTTTGCTACAAAAGTAAGAAACAGCAATAAGCAAACATTTGAACAGAAAATGAGATCTACTGCTCGTGAAATCAGAAGAAAAATCATCTAAAGACACGAAGCAAAACACAACTCCCTAAGCTATGTTCCACTAAACATTTCAATCACCATCGGTGGTACCTATGTATATGCTTGCAACATGATAGCTAAACCACAAAAACTGAAACAAGCGAATATAATAAATAAGGGTAGCTCGACGGCGGCGGCTTTGGCCCGCTCAGGTGTTTCAGCACAGAATTGACGGTTGGAGGTTTTCCGTGTAACCGAAATTCTAGCACATTGTTCTGTATGTGGCTTGAGGAAGATGATTCACACTTCACGTCATTGGTGGCATTTGCAGACGACGCGAAAAAGTAATTCTGAAGAATGTGTAATCCGCAGTGCTTCTTGGGCGGTGTTTGTTTGAATATGGATTCCGGCTGAAGATTACGACGGTCGGCGCTGTGATGTGTCCTGGGCGATCTGAAATTGGAGAAGAATATAATGATTATAATTTTTGCATGAAAATGTCGTTACATTTATTCAAGACTTTAGGAGAGGCAGGGTAAAATGAAAATCCTAGAACTAAACATGCAAGATATAATGAAGGATTTAGAAAGCTTATACTTCTACCATCTTTTTATGTTTTTCTAGTTTCATCAATTGATCGGAAAGATTTCTACGCATCTATCACAATAGAAAATGCTATATTTCTGAAGATACACAATTGAATAATTGTAAAATGTCAAACATTATCTAAACGTGCTAAATTTGATTGGTTCAGTTTGCGCTCCTAAAATTTTACCGATCAAAATAAGTGACAAAAGTAGCTACAATAAAAATACGTTAATACCACTGCGAAAACAATCGCAACTATCCACTGTGGATTTCATCCTATCCAAGGGAAATGAGTAAAATAAGAAAGCCACCATATAAATTTGAGCCTCATTTTAGCCAGCCCCAGCTTCGCACCAGCTATCGAGCAAACAACAGCCATTCTGTACGCTGATATCACCCAAAACGATTTTGTTCAGTTTTTGAAGAGAAGCGACTATCGCAAGACAGGTGCGGTAGTAAAACAACAACATCAACTGATATAACCTCTGCAGTAACAACATCGTCAGCAGCAGTAGCAAACGAATTTGAATTGTCCTGTAATGCCTCCTGTCGCAACATATTTTATTCCACATTTATCAAGAAGAAGGTGTTAGGTGTTCATGTTTTGTGTTATATGTTTTGACGTAGGAAACCATATTGGGGTACAAATTGAAAATCGAAAATCGAGTACATCGTGAAAAATGTCCAATTTCAAACGCTTATTGCTCAGTCATTTCATGATGGATTGATGAAATATTTGCGTCAATCGATTTCGACACTCCCTAACAATTTTTTATATTGAAGAAAATAATATCGGCAGAATATGGGAAAGTTAGATCTGATAAAATGTTCTTTACTGACGGTTCATTCATAAACGGGTCCACTGGCTTCGGCATCTTCAATGAAAATTCCAGTGCCTCTTTCAAACTCAAAGATCCTTGTTCCGTGTATGTCGCTGAACTGGGTGCGATATACTACGCACTGGGGATCATTGAAACATTGCCCATCGACCACTATTTTATTTTTTCAGACAGTCTCAGCTCAATAGAGGCAATCCGCTCAATGAAAGTTGATAAACGCTCATCTTATTTCCTAACAAGAATAAGACATCTATTGAGTGTTTTGGTCGAAAAATTATTCAAGATTACCTTAGCATGGGTTCCCTCTCATTGCTCGATTCCGGGGAATGAGAAAGCGGACTCGCTAGCTAAGGTGGGCGCTTTAGAAGGCACTCTTTTTGAAAGGCAAATTGCCTATAATGAATTTTTTCACATTCCTCTTCAGGACACACTCGTTAGTTGGCAGCGCATGTGGAGTGAAGATGAGTTCGGTCGCTGGTTAAACACGATTATTCCTAAGGTTTCGACGAAAGCTTGGTTTAAGGGATTGAATGTAGGTCGTGATTTCATTCGCGTGATATCTCGGCTTATGTCCAATCACTACAACCTAAACGCGCATCTCTATCGCATTAGGCTCGCAGCAAACAATCTTTGTGATTGTGGCGATGGCTACCACGACATCGAGCATGTTGTCTGGTCGTGTATCCGGTTCCATGCTGCTCGCTCTCAGCTCTCTAGAGCACTGAGAGCAAAAGGCAGACAATCGGATATCCCCGTCCGGGATATCTTAGGTAGCCGTGATCCTGATCTTCTGCTTCATCTATACCTGTTCCTCAGAAACGCCGATGTCAACGTTTAATGATGTTTCCTTCGTTGTGTCCCTGTTTCATATCCCTCCTATCCGATCTATAAACTTTTACTTAGTCGCGGCAATATATACACACACTCTTTACAGATACACGGGCCAAAGGTTGTGCAGTCCACTGATCATTCAACAAGAGCCAAAGGTTGTACCGCTTATGACAACTCTACACGAGCTGATGATTGCGCCGGCTAGTGATCATTCTATCCTGGATTCCTCGAGTCGAGAAAGACGCACCACGCTAGATATGGGGTACAGACTAAGGGGGCGTTGCTGATTAATGGTCAGCTGCATCCCAAAAGGAAGTATCCCGTGTCGGGCACAGGTACAGAGCATTGGAGACAGCAACATCACAATTACGAAAACACTTGTAATACTAACCTCGAGCCAACCGCGAGTAATCGGTTACATATTACTAACATAGTTATAAGGCAAACATTGTCGAAATATTGGACTCCCGGCCCCGTCAGGTTGACGCCATATGAGCCTTAATAAAAATATATATTTTGGATAAAAAAAAAAAAAAAATAATATATGTCATGAAGCTAACTATCCAACAATTCTTAACAATCTCAACCCCTATCCTAACGAAAATACCCACTTGTGATTGGTCGAAATGGACGACACATGCGTCGGGTCCCTAACAAAGACATCAATACCAACCTGCCTGAGGGAAATTGGTATTGCAAATACATAAAAGTAGGGGGAGCTTTTTCTTTTAAAGTAACATGTTTTTACTGATGAGAAAAATTGATAATTGTGTTCGGTATTGGTAATTATCTTATATTACATTGGTGAGTTTTTTTTTCTTTATTTCATCCATTTTTTTCATCATTTCATCACAGAAGGCATCTCGTCTACGATCACAGAGGGCGGTTTTCATCATATCTCGTTCCACTTCGGTATTTTTTATCTGATACGCACCATCTAACGACTGTTTACCTTCCTTCTGCCTTCATCACTTGGTAAACATTGGTGGAGTTAACAAACAATACCCAACAATCAAACGAAGAGACCCTTTCCAGGGCCAAATCATTATCAAAAAGTTTAACGATGCATTTCTTCAAACATAGACGAATTTCATGCCAACTCGTCTTAGAAATTTCTACAAAAAATTACCAAAAAAAATTTTGTTGACAAAAAAGTTATTTTAAAAATTAAAATTCATTTTTCTCAAAAAATTATTTTTTTTAATTCCCAAATATATATATATATATATATATATATATATATATATATATATATATATATATATATATAATAATATAATAGCCCTTACAATTTCCAACAAGTCGTCCATACATCGGAAGATGGGCACTTCTACAGGGAAAAAGTTCTTCAAACAACTACTATTTCATGTTTTCTTTGAAAAACACACAACTTATCCTAATTTAGTTTAAAGTCAAGATAGCGATATAGTGTAATCGGCAAAGTTTTAGATCTTGTTAAAATATAAACTTTTGTCGAAGACATCAACTTTCTTTCTTTTATAGTTTTTGTGTGTAAATTCTCACGTTTGACATATTCTTGACATGTTTCTAAATAGAGAAAAGTTAGCAGAGCATTTAAAATGTGATAATTTATGCAAAAAAAAATTACGAATTGAACATTAATAGCATTTTTCAAATAAAAACATGAAAAAGTTGTTGTTCGAAAAACTTTTTCCATGTAAATGTGCCCATCGTCCGATGTATGGAAAACTTGTTGGAAATGTTAAGGACTATTTATATCTATTTTTTCAGAATTTTGAAAGCCGAGGTACGCTACCACTGGAGAGCCATTCTCTTTGTATCGATCCACCACATTCAAAGATGCAATATTATTCTTTGAGGCACCTTATCAATTTTCATGCCGTCTGGTGGAGAGTGCTTTTGTATTTTTGCATTAAACGCACACTGGTAGGTAGATAGTTGAGGTAGTCAACTTTCCCGTATTCGCGCGCAAAATCGTAACTAGTATACTCACAGACTGTATGCGTCTCTGTAATATTGCTATTGTGTATTTTTAGGCGTTATTGGTATTTATTTAAATTAAAAATATAATTGAATAAAGAAACTCTAGAAAATACTGTTTCATTAACTTCATTCAGTTTTAATAGTCATTAAATTCAGCCACCTCATTGATTCTTGGTCTGTCAGACCATATGCGCGGGGCTTAATAAATATGGAATAATGGTGCTGATGGAACAGAAAGTACCCCATTTCCGGCTGAACGGAGGGGTATAATAATCACTTCATTCGAAAGATAAACTATCGAAGATGTATATGTTCGTTATTTATTGATTCAAAGACTTGTTTCAATAGCTTAAAATTTGCTTTGAAAACACGCTATTGTAATCACCAAATCTATAAATAAGCTCGAAAATCCATTTAATCATGATATCGCTGTAGAAAGAGCATATTTTAGCTGCCATCCAAAGCAAAGCACTCCTCCAGACCATTTCCGTTTCACTTTTGCTACCGATCTGAATGAAGCGATGTTCGAATGATAATTCCAGAAGAATATCAATGAGTCAAATACAGAGTGTCACTACCTGGAAAAACCTTAAAAATCAGGGAATATCACTGAAACATCATTCTTAACTAGTTTCTAGCAACAAAGGCAACAAATTTGCTCACTATGATTGGAGAAATGAATCACTGCACCATTTTTTTTAGGGATTGCTGTCAGGAAAATGATCTGCTGTCTCGTATATAAACTCCAACGGTGAGAAGGTTTTTTTCCATTAATGAAGCTAAAGGGCGAACACGAAATTATTGCGACACATTCAACAGGGCATAACTTTTTTACCATCGCGTAAAAATCAACCAAATTTTGCACACTTTCTCATTGATGTGTATTGTCTACATGCTGTCAAACTCGAAGTCGTGTTTTTCGATTCAACGAAAATGAAGGTGAACCAACGCGAGTTGAGAGAACAAATTCTTTCCAAACACCTGGAATTTCCTGACCTGTCGCACTGGCAGTTGGGAAAAATGTTGAACATTCACCATTCAACCGTCTCCAAAGTGTTGAAGCGGTTCCAGGAGCGGTTGACGTTGGACCACGACGATGGAGCTGGAAGAAAACCGGGACCGGAGAACAAAAAGACGGAGGGAAAGGTGAAGCGGATGATTAAAGCAAATCCCAACGTCTCAAACCGTGATTTGGCTAAAAAGATCGGCATGTCGCAGAGCTACGTCCAGAATGCAAAGAAGAGAGCTGGACTACATACATACAAGGTACAGAACTTCCCAAACCGCGATGAGTGGCAACAATCGACGGCTAAAACTCCGGCACGGAAGCTCTTCGAGAAGATGCTGACAAAATATGGCTGCTGTGTTATGGACGACGAAACGTATATAAAAGCCGATTTTAAGCAAATTCCGGGGTTGGAGTTTTTCACCGGCAAGAGCAAGTTCGATGTGGACGACAAATTTAAGAAGAAGAAAATGTCGAAGTTCGCCTCCAAATATCTCGTTTGGCAGGCCATCAGCTCTTGCGGACTGAGGAGTGAGCCTTTCGTTACAAAGGGCACAGTAAATGGCGAGATCTACAAATCTGAGTGCCTCGAGAAGCGCCTTTTGCCGTTCGTGCAGCAGCACGACGAAGCTATTTTGGCCAGGTTTGGCATCACGCCACTATTCCAAACGTGTCCTGGAGTGGTATGAGGCCAATTCTGTCCATTTTGTTCCAAAGGACATGAACCCGCCAAACTGTCCGGAGCTGCGCCCGGTGGAGCAGTACTGGGCAATAATGAAGCGGGAACTTCGGAAGAGCAAGAAGACAGTCAAAGACGAGAAGAACATGTTAAGAAAATGGAAAAAAAACTGAGAAACTGGTACCGGATGACACCGTAAAGACTTTGATGGAGGGCATCAAGCGAAAATGCGTTCAATTTTACACTCAAGGCTCCATAAATTAACTTTTCTTTTGATTTTTGATGTAAATATATGTAAAAAACTACCCTTAAATTTTGGTTTGATTCTAAACATTATAAGAAAATTGACCGCTCATGACAACTCTACACGAGCTGATGATTGCGCCGGCTAGTGACCATTCTATCCTGGATTCCTCGAGTCGAGAAGACGCACCACGCTAGATATGGGGTACATACAAGGAGGGCGTCGCTGATTAATGGTCAGCTGCATCCCAATAGGAAGTATCCCGTGCCGGGCACACGTACAGAGCATTGGAGACAGCAACATCCCAATTACGAGAACACTTGTAATACTAACCTCGAGCCGACCGCGAGTAATCGGTTACATATTACTAACATAGATAATAAGAAAAACTGTCAAAATATTGAACTCCGGCCCCGTCGGGCTAACGCCATATGAGCCTTGATAAAAATATATATTTTGGAAAAAAAAAATTATAAGAAAATTGGCATTACATTTTCGGTGTCGCAATAATTTCGTGTTCGCCCCTTATGTTTCACGCTGGAGCGATAGCATCAATTCACATTTCGGACAAGATAATTTAACGAACTATGGAAATACTATGGTTTGGGGTTGTTTCTCATGGTTTAGCGTGGGGAATTTAACTGAAATCAATGGGATCATGATGGCAGAGGGGTATATCGACATTCATTGCGAAAATCAAGAAGAGTCGATGCTGAAAATGAGACTGGAAGATAGTTCCACCTTTCAGCAGGATAGCGATACCAAACATATGAGTAAAAAACACAAACATTCTTCCGCTCAATCCATGAAATCCCCAATTAATCCATGAAATGGCCAATCCAGAGTCCCAATTTGAACCCAATTGAAAATTTTCGGGCTACCTTCGACAACAAGGTGTACAAAACGATACACGCCAACTCCGAACCTTCGTCGAAAGCATACTAAATAATCTATAAGTGAGGTCAAGGGAGGTAGATATTTGCGACTACAATCCGATTTTTCCGCAAGCAGTATTTTTTCAAGGAAGGCTAGCTCATTGGCTTCAATTGAATATGTCGATCATCCGAATGGGTCCAGTAGTTCAAAAGTTTTGAAAAAACCATTTTTGTATAGAAGGGGAAAAATGATTTTTCGAACTTTGAAAAATCGTAACCGAAAAGCGAAAAAAACGCCTCTCTCGTCCTTGTATATGTTATGTATAAAAAAATGAGCTTTCAAAACAAAATATAAAAAAAATTAGCGCCCTCTAGTCTAAAGTCATGTAAACGATAAAAAAACAAATGAATCTTTTGTTTGAGAAACCACATAAACGCCATTTTTGTCAAAATAACCTACAAAATTTCAGAAAAAAATTAGTTCTATAAACCCTTTTAAATCGGGGTTGCAAATATTCGTTAACCCCACAATCTGGCAATAGCGCGGATGGTAAGCGTGTCGGTTCTACGATCAGAAGGTTGGAGCTGGGTTCAAATCCGGCCACTGTTTACATAAATATTGTTTACTGATTGGAATTTCGTTCGACAACCCTTGAGCAATAAGCATATCGTTGTCACACAATGCATAATTGGTTACTGGAAAGGCATGGTTAGCCTCAATTAGGAACTATGGAAGAGCCCCCACCCCTCTTCCCCTCTCTCCTTCAATGCAGAGCACAACCTATAAACAACCCCATTCTTACTTGATATGAATATTATGAGCATTAAATGTGCATAAAATTGAGTTGAATCACTTCAAACTGATACATACATCACTGATTTCTCCTTTGTTTGCGAAACCCTCCACCAACTTTGAAACGTTATATTTTGAGCTTAAACTGTCATATTGATGAAAAGTGGTTTCACATTACGTGTTTTTGTTGTAATAACCGAACCTGATATCAAGATAACA
Organism: Toxorhynchites rutilus septentrionalis; assembly: GCF_029784135.1. Classification (NCBI taxonomy): domain Eukaryota; kingdom Metazoa; phylum Arthropoda; class Insecta; order Diptera; family Culicidae; genus Toxorhynchites; species Toxorhynchites rutilus. The sequence continues at coordinate 152,475,842 of NC_073745.1, forward strand.
ACATCATCAGCAAAACATTCTCATTGGATGACCGTTTAAGTACAAATTCTCATTATAGAAAACCTGAGAGAGGCCAAAAAAAGTCGGAAGCAATTGAGGAATCGTGTAGAAATAATATAAAACGCATCAGAATCCAGCGAGAATCGAATGTCATAATGGTTTTAGTTTCAAAAGAACTGTACAATTTGCATGGGTTGTTCTGGTGGTAGTATATTTGCGATGAAATGGCAAATCAAAGTAGCACACATATTAAAAAGTGTTGCCAACTCAAATTATATAGTTTTTCAAAAACACACATTCCTAGAATTTCATTCAGCTCGCGCCGTCCGAAGACATCGGTCGCAAATTTGTTCGCGTCTATTATAAAGTGGAGATTATACCGTTATCAGTTCGTGGCTGGTGAAGTTATTTCGCCCTAACGGGGTTCTCTTTATTGCGCGAGTGAGGAGAGCAGCAATCATTACCAGCGTGAGGAAGAAGTCCTCCACGGCGGACGCGGTGCGTGTGCCGTATCATCGCTGTGTGTGCTTTAGCATCGTCATCGATTCCATCATCGTGTTGTGGTGCGATATACCGTTGCATCTGTGCCGAGCGATTGCCACGCGGTTCGATTGAGACACCGCTTCATTTCATTCGCATTGGTGTGCGATTTAGGTATAATATATATTAGGTTTAGAAATACAAAAAAAATAAGAATTATATTATTTTATATCTGCCGTAATGGCAGAAGGTCATGTTGACATGGAGATTGAAACTACTGTTTCCTCCTCACTAGCTACAACGGGGGCTGGGAAGTCGCTTAAACGCGTTCCCCCCTCAGAAGATGTCTCTTCAGAGAAAGAGGTAATCTACCTTAACAAGCCCCCCTCAAGAAAATTGGCAAACTTTTCCTCTTCGCCCCCTCAATCTCCCGCTCCCGCTTCCGCTCTACTACCGAACTTGCCTCCCAGCCCTACTGATACCGCTCCCGTTCAACAATCGACCTCGTCCTCCCCCTCAGTTGTTTCCTCTCCTCGTGTCAAGGTCTATCCAGACGATGCACTTGGAGCTGGTCCATGGGTTGTTTTTTCCGGCCTAAACCAAAAGGAAAGGCAATTAATGTCATTCAGGTTTCGAAAGATCTGGTAAGATTATATTCCTCCGTGGTCGAAATCTCTAAGGTTAGACCGAACAAACTGCGTGTTGTCGTGAGTGATCGGAAACACGCGAATGCAATTGTGATCGACGAGAGATTCTCCCTAGAGTATCGCGTCTACGTGCCCTCCCATGACGTAGAAATCTCGGGGGTGGTAACTGAAACTGGTCTGACGTGCGAAATGATAAAAGAAGGAGTTGGTAAATTTAAAAGACTCCCGTTGGTGGGTGTTAAAATTTTGGACAGCCGCCAACTAGGAAAAGCCACCCAAGAAGAGGGAAAAACTAAATTCACGCCGTCAGACTCGTTTCGAGTAACTTTTGCTGGTTCCGCTCTACCTGACTACGTCATGGTGGGCAAATTGAGATTGCCTGTGCGACTCTTCGTGCCAAAGCCCATGACTTGCCAAAAATGCAAGTCAGTTGGTCACACTTCAGATTATTGTGCCAACAAGGAGCGCTGTGCCACTTGCGGAGAGCAACATGAGGGGAAATCCTGCAGTGCGACTGAGCATAAATGTCCATATTGCGGGGGATCCCCACACGAGCTCTCAGTTTGTGAAACTTACAAGAGTCGCTGGGAGAAACAGAAGCGCTCTTTGATGGAACGCTCGAAACGCACTTTTGCGGATATTTTAAAGGGCGCTTCGCCACTGGCCCAACAACAACAACCAATCAACACACAAAATGTCTTCGCCACGTTGCCCGTTGACGAAATAGAAGCGGACACAGCTAACGGGGGCACACCGTTCATTTTCCAAGGGAATCCCCGGCGCAAAAATGTGACCACTCCCAAAGTTCAAGGACAAGCCCCTCCGGTGATACCCCCTGTTAGCATGCCTAAAAAATCGAGTGCAGCGGACAAGCAAAATCAGGTTCCTCCTGGTTTCCGTGGGAATAATTCACCTTCGAATGGCCCAGCACTCGAGGGGACATCAAAAACCCCAACTGTCCCTGTTTTTCCGTCCAGTTCAACTTCCCAATCGGGATTTATAAAGTTGTCTGACCTTTTGGACCAAATCTTCAAGTGTTTTAATGTTTCCGACTCCATCAGAACCATTGTCATTTCAATGCTTCCAGTATTAAAGACAATTTTGCAACAATTGATGCAAACATGGCCCCTCCTTGCAATGATTATCTCTCTTGATGTCTAATTTAAATAGAGAGGTCGGAGATATCACTGTTTTACAGTGGAATTGTCATAGTCGTATCCCTAAATTGGATACATTCAAATTTTTAATTCATAAGTTCAATTGTGATGTTTTTGCTCTGTCCGAAACTTGGCTTTCTTCGCGAGACGATCTCTCTTTCCACAATTTTAATATCATACGCTTGGACCGTGATGACAGATACGGAGGGGTGCTATTGGGTATCAATAAGTGCCACTCATTTTTTCGAATTGACCTTCCACCTATTGGAGGGATCGAAGTTGTTGCTTGTCATGCAAACATCAGAGGCAAAGACCTCTGTATTGTCAGCTTGTATTGGCCTCCGAGAGCTGCGGTTAGCCGCAATCAACTTGTTGACATGTGCTCACTCCTTCCTGAGCCACGATTGATCTTGGGAGACTTCAACTCTCACGGAACTGCCTGGGGGGAACAGTACGACGACAATCGTTCATTGTTGATATATGACCTTTGTAACAGCTTCAATATGTCCGTTTTGAACACTGGGGAAACAACACGTGTACCTAAACCTCCTGCTTACCCAAGTGCTCTTGACCTCTCGCTTTGCTCGAATTCACTATCGTTAGATTGCAAGTGGAATGTAATCCAGGACCCCAACGGCAGTGACCACTTGCCAATCAAAATTTCCATCACCATTGGTTCGAATTCTTCTGAATCTATAAACATGGCATATGACCTCACAAGACACATTGACTGGAAAAAATATGCGGACGCAATTGCTCTAGCCATCAATTCCAGAGATGGTTTGCCTCCATTGGAGGAGTATAACTTCCTTTCTCGTTTGATATATGACAGCGCGGTTCGCGCTCAAACGAAACCCATCCCAGGCTCCACTTTCCGTCAAAGGCCTCCCAATCCATGGTGGGATAGCCTTTATCAGGATAAATCGAACGCATTTAAAGCTTTTCGGAAACGTGGAACCATTGAGAATTTTCAAACGTATTTGCACCTTGAAAATCAGTTCAAAAATTTGATCAAAGGGAAAAAACGTGCTTATTGGCGAAATTTCGTGGGAGGTTTGTCACGAAAAACGTCAATGAAAAAATTATGGAAAGTGGCTCGAAACATGAGAAATCGCTCTTCATCCAATGAAAGCGAGGAATATTCACATCGATGGATTTTTAATTTTGCACGAAAGGTTTGTCCCGATCCAGTGCGACAAAATCCAGTGCAAAGAATTATTCGAGATATACCACAAGATAGGTGCGATCTTGATTCCGAGTTTTCGATGGTAGAATTCTCTCTTGCTCTCCTTTCATGTAACAATTCGGCTCCGGGATCGGATAGAATTAAGTTCAACTTGCTGAAAAATCTCCCTGATGTGGCGAAACATCGCTTGTTGAATTTATTCAATCGGTTTCTGGAGCATAATATTGTTCCAGATGATTGGAGACAAGTGCGAATTATAGCTATTCAAAAACCCGGAAAACCCGCGTCCGTCTTCAATTCGTACCGCCCAATAGCAATGCTGTCTTGTATACGGAAATTGTTGGAGAAAATGATCTTGCTTCGCCTTGATCATTGGGTTGAAACGAATGGCTTACTCTCAGATACACAATATGGGTTCCGCAGGGGCAAGGGGACGAATGATTGTCTTGCGTTGCTTTCTTCAGAAATTCAAATGGCTTACGCCGAAAAAAAACAAATGGCTTCAGTATTCTTGGACATAAAGGGGGCCTTTGATTCTGTTTCAATAGAGGTTTTGTCAGACAAATTACACTCTCGGGGTCTGCCGCCTCTGTTGAATAATATGTTATATAACTTGCTTTGTGAGAAACAGTTGAATTTTTCTCACGGGGATTCGACAGTAAATCGGGTCTCCTACATGGGCCTCCCCCAGGGCTCATGTTTAAGCCCCCTTTTGTACAACTTCTATGTAAGCGACATCGACAATTGTCTTACACAAAATTGCAGCCTAAGACAACTTGCAGATGACGGAGTGGTGTCTGTCGTAGGATCAAACGAATCCGACCTGCAAGGACCCTTACAAGATACTTTGAACAATTTTTCAACCTGGGCCATTGGGCTAGGGATTGAATTCTCCACGGAGAAAACAGAGATGGTGGTTTTTTCTAGGAAGCATAGACCAGCAAAACCATAGCTTCAACTTTTGGGTAAACCTTTCACTCATGCTATGTCATTCAAGTATCTTGGGGTCTGGTTCGACTCCAAATGTACTTGGGGGGCCCATATTAGGTATCTGAGTAAAAAATGCCAACAAAGAATAAACTTTCTCCGTACAATTACCGGCACATGGTGGGGAGCCCATCCCGAAGATCTTATAATGTTGTATCGAACAACTATTCTCTCAGAGATGGAGTATGGCAGTTTCTGTTTTCAATCAGCTGCCAAAACACATCTCATTAAACTCGAGCGAATTCAGTATCTTTGTCTCCGTATTGCGTTGGGATGTATGCCCTCAACGCATACCATGAGTCTCGAGGTTTTGGCAGGCGTACTCCCACTAAAAGATCGCTTCAATTTATTATCTCTTCGGTTCCTCATCCGGTGTAAGGTTATGAACCCATTGGTGATCGGAAATTTTGAGCAGCTTATCGAGCTAAATTTTCATTCAGGATTCATGAGCTCATATCATGAATTCATCTCCATGCAGGTTGATCCTTCTTCGTATACTCCCAACCGTGTTTGTTTTCCTGACTACATCAATTCCTCTGTACATTTTGATCTGTTCATGAAGGAGAAAATCCATGGAATTCCAGATTATCATCGATCGGGGATCATTCCTACGATCTTCAATGCAAAGTATGGGCGTGTCAATTGTGATAATATGTACTTTACTGATGGGTCTTCTATGAATGAGTCCACAGGATTTGGAGTGTTCAACGAAATTTTTAGCACCTCCCACAGTCTTCAGAATCCTTGCTCTGTGTATATTGCTGAATTGGCAGCAATACATTGGGCGCTGGACAGCGTCGCCTCACGACCTGTTGAACACTATTACATTGTAACGGATAGTCTTAGCTCTGTCGAAGCTATCCGTTCAGTGAGGCCGGAAAAGCACTCGCCGTACTTACTTGAGAGAATACGAGAAATTTTGAGTGCTTTATCCAGACGCTGTTATGTCATTACCTTTGTCTGGGTTCCTTCACATTGCTCAATTCCGGGTAACGAGAGGGCTGACTCATTGGCAAAGGTAGGTGCAATTGAAGGCGATATTTATCAGCGTCAAATCGCTTTCAATGAATTTTATTCTTTAGTCCGTAAAAATACCATCGCTAACTGGCAACGTAAATGGAACGAAGATGAATTGGGCCGGTGGTTTCACTCGATTATCCCTAAGGTTAGCCTCAAACCATGGTTCAAAAGTCTGGACTTAAGTCGGGACTTTATTCGCACCTTCTCTCGACTCATGTCCAATCACTGTTCGTTAGACGCGCTACTCTTTCATTTTAATCTTGCCGATGGCAATATCTGTGCTTGTGGCCAAGGTTACCACGACATCGAACACGTTGTTTGGTCGTGCGAGGAGTATCTTGTTGCCAGATCGAATTTAGAAAACTCTCTTCGGGCTAGAGGAAGGCAGCCCAATGTGCCGGTGAGAGATGTGTTAGCTGGTTTAGACCTTGATTACATGTCCCAAATATATGTCTTCCTAAAAGCTATCAATCTTCGTGTGTGATTGTCCTTATATCCTTATATTCTCCTTTTCCTTTCCCTTCGCGAGAAATCAAATCCCTTCTTACTAACAATAGAATAAGGTGAAATGTAAATACATGTTAGATATAAGATAGGCTTAAGAATTGAGTATGATGAATGTGAGTGTGAATGTGAGTGTGAACATTGTCAACATATCCTTATATCCCATCCTTTTCCTGAAACAAAATGTCACCCTTTTAAACTCGAGCAAGCCGCGAGTAATCGGTTCTCTACTTCATTAACATTAGAATTAATAAAAAATGTTTATATATACTTGTAACTATACAAATAGGAGTTTGGCTCCTTTAAACTTATGTAACTGAGCCTGTAAAAATAAACGATTTAATAAAAAAAAAAAAAAACACACATTGGAAAGTTTCAATAAAATTAAGGAAGATCGGGTATTACGGTGGATTCTGCGAAAAGTTGGTTCACTAAAAAGTTTTTAGAACATATATTTGTAATATTTTTTTGTGCATTAAGACCTCGCAATACATTGTCAGCTTTTTTGTTGTGTTTGCAATATCACCGCAAGTAAACGAAGGAGTCTTCAATGCTCAACCTGTGCATAACCTGTCAAGAACAGCATCATCCGTCCATGACTGCGAAGCTTCGTAACCAACCACAGAAACATGCAATTGTGGTTGATGAGATAGACGTCAAAATTGATTCACTCTGCTGGATCCAGAATGAGAAACGGAATAACGAAGTGTGTTTTTGTGTGTTTTTGCATTTAAGATATGCGTATCTGGACCAAAATTAATTCTGATCGTAATAGTCATTTGCGTTAATCGATCCACACTAGAAGTGAATTGCCGCTGAGCTGAAGAAAGCGAAAAGTCCCCATTGAATACTATGTGATTTCAACAAGTTATATGTATTGAAAACAATGTTGTTACTAAACATGACATAATGCATCTTCAGCTATACTTGATAAATCTTCCACACGCATTCAACGTTACTTTCTTACTCATCGTTACACTTTTTCAGTCCTCGTCCAATTCATTCTCCATTACCGGATGGCCGCATGCAGTTATTGAATCTCAAATCCCGGTTCGGCCGAGAAAGTTGCATCATCAGGCTACGGGATGGCTGACGGCGTTGGCTGAGGAGAACTCGAGTGATGGTGACAACCTGGGTGCATTTGCTTTACTCCCACTCAACTGTCAGTATCCGATGCGCCCATGTACATCCCAACCGGTTTCCCGTCTATGTAACGGTGACACAAATTTCAGCAGCATGCTAAAATGGCAAACGAGCAGCGAAGCATCGTCTGCAACGTTCTCTGTATATAGGTATATCGTACCGTTTGCCGATGCATCCCGGGATGCAATTTCACTTCGAGAGTGGGAGTCTGGATGGATATAATGTATCTCCTGCTCGAGTGAAATTAATTTCGATGGCGTTTTAGTAGCACATTTTGGATGCAAGAAATACTATCTCCGTTTTGCACTTTTGCAATTTTGACGAAGATAGGTGAGATCGTTGCCCAGGTTAACAATTACAACCATCACAACGATTAATTACTTCGAATAACGTAACGTTTAAAACTTGTGCTGCTAGATGCACTGTGCTTAGATTTTTCATATAATTATATTACCAAGCAGATTTTTATTTACTTTTCTCACCAGAGGCTAAGGAGACACGGTTTAAAGTCCGCTACTGCTGACTCGGTTGGCTGCAAAATGTGCTAGCCGATGGCAAAAAAAGGTGCATCCTTCATGCTATTTCTCGTGTTCCTCTCTAAAGGGAGCCTCGTCGAGTGCTCCAGCAAGCTCTCGGTGACACGTGAACATAACGAGAGAAGGCAACTGGAATACTTTCACGCTTCGCCTCGCGGCAGTGGCAATTCGAAGCGAAGCGCTCGAGTGGGTCCCGGCAAATCTATCGTTAGTGATCCAGTGTGCTGTAAAATCTAAGGTAACCATTTTACCAGCAAACCTGAGACTGAGGTAGCTACCGAGGAAGTTAGTTTAATTGAACTGCCATCTTCATTAGAGCAAGGTTAAAGTAAAATATAAATCGGATTTCAGTTAGTATTAACATTCATATGTTGTTTATCTTAATTTTGCAGCTCAACTTGTACAAAACCGTATACCATTAAAAACATAAGAATTGGTGTCCAGGACACGACCACATTATTCCAACGCCAATATTTTTGGCCTAGGATTACGTTTTTCGGGAACATTTTGGGGGTCGTGCTCAGTCGTGATGGATCAATCGATTTAGGCCCTCCATAACAATTCATCACAATGAATAAAATAATATTTTTTATGAGACTAACTATCCAACAATAGGAAAATTTCAAGCATTATCCAAACGAAAATTCCGTGTTCTGGTTGGTCGATTCGCAAAATAAATCTTTTCTCTCACATCCAGTGCATTTGCACTCTGCACTGTATAAATTAGAATACGGGATTGTATAATGAAATGAGTTTGATGTTTGATTTTCTGCTGATATGCTTCGCATATGTCACATGTTTCTGAAACAAAACCGAAATTTCAGTTTCAGTTGTTGTTTTTGTTTTGTTGTGCTTAACTATTGATTCTAAAACCTGCGTAATTCAATACATGATTATCTCTGACAATCTAAGCGAGCTATGGTGGCAATATGTGCTGATAGTTAATGTGCACTTGTTCGTGCCCTATTCGACCGCTCCGAAATTTAATTATCGGTGCATGCATTGAACGCTTTGCATATCGAACCGAGAGGGTCGTACCTTAGCTTGAGCTTGGGTAGACTGTACACTTCGTAGATGCTCTCCGTGATTGACCTGAACTAGCCAAATTGCACAAAGAACACATCGAACGACGATTGGGAGTATCAAATCATTCTCATTGTGCAAGTTTCGATGAGTCGAGCTTTAAATAGTCAATAACGATGCCGGCCACGTCATACAGTCACCAGAGGGAAGGAATGTTAGTACGATATTTGCCGCCCGAAGGCCCGAAGGGTCGCCTCTATAGCGTGGTTTCCTAGCGATTATCAAGGAAGGGATAGTGGTTAGTGGGGAAAGGTAAGAATCAGGATTCATCGTGGTGAGTGATGTGATTAAGAGTTTATCCATAAATTTCTTTACATAATAATCATAGTAACTATTATAACCATCCTTATTAGGAGTCTTTGAACCCTTTGATCTGGTGCTCAATAGTTTAAGGTTCTTTTTCGGTCAAGCTACTATAGAGATCCGTTATTCGTAGGCGGAGTTCCGAGAATGTCATACCTTAGCACCCCGAAAGAATTTATAGTAATTTTCCACGTTTTTCTCTATAACTGAGCAAGGAAAGGAAAAGCCATCTATCCATTGGACTTTAGCCGTTGTAGTGGTCTTTGCTCTAGTACAGTTATCGGTGGCATTTGACGGAGATTACTGCTTTTGGTGCTGTTGGTATTTGCTGCTTGTCTTCATAATTTTCTTTTTCTATAAATTTCCTAATAACTCTACCAAAACTCGTCATTATAATATAAATTTATATTCAAACACAATTCTTGCTCTCGCTCAATTCTCTTCAATTACTTGCAAATAACATGTTTCTGCGTTACAAGAAGTACATGTTCGATGCAGAAAATATAATGAAATGAAGACATCTTAAATCGAACTATTCTTTTCTCGAGTTTTGCGCTTACCAACACATCTGGCGTTTCATTTTTGTTTATATAGTTAGAAGATGTAGCAGTGCGTTTTTTCACCTGAAAATCCTTTTCCACTTCGAAAGTGGAAATGTTCGAAACAAAGATCAATTTCGTTGGCGCAATCATGGATTAAAAACGCTTATCACGAAGTAATTGTAGAACCTTTGGGAATTATATTCTCCAAATTTTCCAACTTTTCTTCAGAGTTTTTCAAAAAATTTGCCGTGTTTAGTTGTTAATATGGTTGGTATGTGTAATATTTTTATGGGTCCCTCCTTCTCCTTTCAGAGGAGGGACGTATGTTTATCCATCAAAAAAATATTTTCTAGTTCTTGAGTTATGCAGAAACTTATGCGTCGAACCACCGTTGAAACGTTTATCGATCCCTAAAATCTCTATATGCCAAGTATGGTTCCGTTTGCTTGATTAGTTCTCGAGTAATGCAGAAAATCATTTGTATGGTAGCCCATCCGATGGCGGGTCGGCGGCCGACTCGGATTGTGTCACCTCGGAGCTGCCTCGGAGCTGCCTCGGTTCCTTATCCTCATTAGGTGGGAACTTCGCCCCCATCTGTTTGACCTCCTAATAAATGTCATTACAAATAAATAAATTTATAATAAAAGTGGCGTTATAATGGAATTAATACGTAAGTACAATTTTTTTGACGTAGGACTACGTCTTTCATTTCTATACCGGGGTGTAAAATCAAAGTTTCGAAAACGAAAACGTTACGCCGGAGACCGAGATTTTGAGCGTTAATAGCTCCTAAACAACTGAATGAAATGGTATGATAAACACTTCATTCGAAAGATAAAATGTCTACGCGTTATATACTTGTTACTTTTCAATCCAAAAACTTGTTTCAATAGCCTTAAAATTGATTTCAAAACAGGCTATTGAAATCACCAATCGGTATATAAGCGAGCGCCGCTCGTAAACCCACTTTGTTACAATTGAACAGCTATTGGAGCATGTTGTCGCTGCTGTGATGAAGCTAACTTCGTTTTCATGAAAGCGCTGATGAACGGTGTCACCAAGAGCCTGTTTGTGCACCTTAGGCCAGAAGAGAATCCATCAGGAGGAGAGTGATGCCACGGTTCCGCTTGAAACATCGGAGCAGCCACCACACACACATACACGCGCGGAACCCTTGTTGCTATCATCGTTGCTGAAAAATAATCTACCAGTTCCCCTGGGAATTGAAAAATACATTCATGCGAAAGAGTTTATTTTAATGTTTTCTATCCATACAACACTGCAACCAAATACATTTGGTTTTGTGATTTTTCAATCAATCGCAATTAACAGGAAAGTTTCTGAATAATATTTTTCCCCATCAGTAGATAATTTTCGTATCCAATATTAGATGCATAACATGAAAAACGGAAAATTTTTCACATCGCGAAAATCATTTAATTTTCGAGCGATTATTTGCTTCCTACTCATATAATGCTGCGACCAAATACATTTCGTTTTGGATTTTTCAATCAAGTGCGATCAAACTAAGACCACGTCTTTCGGAAATTTATTAGAGGTGCAATTAATCTTAAGGAATTTCCGCTCTACGCGCACTGGCAAACGATGTTTACCCAACAATTTCTCAAACGAGAAATGGGTGTTGTGAAAAAAGTTTAGCGAACGCAATAACGACAATCGGGAGAATGCTCGAAGGAGGAATCGAGTCCTCCGAGGAAATTACCCAGCGCAAATTAGAGCCGACTATCGATTGCGGCATTCGTACACAAATCATTTTATAATGCAGTTTCATCAAAGTGATTTCTTCGATATGGGGAAATATTCACTACACCATGTCATGTATTTCATATTCTTCACTATCAAATCCATATCCATGGCCCCTATCGGTATCGAATTATCATCGACACCACGATTTTCGCTAAATGTTCATTTCAGTTTGGCCTGCAAAACACTTTTCTGAACTCTAATCCATCAAATGTGAAGCCCTGAAAAGGGCCGTTGGTTATATGCTAAACTAATATAGCACGCTCTCCTCGGATACGATGGGCCAGCTGGATGTCCTTGGGCATGATGTGACGCGTTTTGCATGGATAGCACACAAATTGGTATCTTCGAATAGGCCTCCTGCAGCGTCATAACCGCGGAACTTTGGAAGCGCAAGTCGGTTTTGAAGTCCTGAGCAATTCCACGAACCAAATGCTGCAAAGGTAGATTGCGGATCAGCAATTCGGTCGACTTCTGATAGCGACGAATTTCACGCAAAGTTCCCGGTCGATAGCGATGTGGCTTCTTCACGCTTCCTGTGGCTGGTGCGCTTATCCGAGATGCTTTCGTGGTGCCTTACCACCGAAAGACTAACGAGCTGTCTGCTTGGTCCCTCAACAAACAAGTCCTCACGGTGCGAGAGTAGAGTAAGAAATGAACGAAAGCGAAGGTAGCGTGATATTATAAACCATAAAAGTGTAAAATGTAAGGAAGGAAGGTATTGTGTTATAGAGACTTTAAACTTTTGCAGTTCATTCGTCTCTAGCCTTGAGAAAGGCCCTTTGAAAACTCTACTCTACTTTACTCCAGCGCTACCACCTCCGCCCTCTTGCCTTGAGAAAGGCACTCGATCCCTCGCCGTCCAGCCCGTCCAGCAACGATGTTGTCCAGTCGGTGTCCACACAAAGAATGTGTAAAATGTAAACCCCACCCTCTTTATTATATAAGCTGTTATCGATGTTATTCGTTTTTCCCTCAGGGTAAGCTACGAATATAATAAGGGTGGGGTTTACATTTTATACTTTTATGGTTTATAATATCACGCTACCTTTGCTTTCGTTCATTTCTTACTCTACTCTCGCACCGTGAGGACTTGTTTGTTGAGGGACCAAGCAGACACCTCGTTAGTCTTTCGGTGGTAAGGCACCACGAAAACAGCTCGGATAAGCGCACCAGTTAAAATAAATGATCACTAAATCAAAGATAGTCCTACGTCACCCTTGCGGTTATACCACAGATATAACCCACTTCCTGTTTTTTTACTAACTTTTTTCACATTTTCAAGACATGCTTTATATTTTTAATGTTCAAATTATCTGCTTCATTTTCGAAAATGATATTCCAAAACACGGGTTTATTTCCAGCCTTCAAGAAAAACACGTAAAGGAAAGAGAAGACCGCATGTAGATTAAGCCTACGCCAATTTTGAAAAATAAATCAGCAAAATCTCCCACATCACTTCCAAATGTTCTCATTGCAATTACATGTTTTTGTTGTTTTGATTAAATCTCATTTAAAGGGTGTGTCACATCAAATTGCATCACGGAAAAAACGCTGTAGAAATTCGCCCAGTAGACCGATCCTTTTGAAAATTTTAGACAGTAAAATAAAAACTATTAAACAACTTTTGGTATTTTCTTTTTATTCATACTTCGAGCCCAAGCCCGTATGCTCGCACCTTCCTCTTTACCCCGTCCATAAGGTTCTGTACAACGTCAGGTTGTAGTTTTTTTAACAGAAATTCATTTTCTCTTGAAGTCCGCCTCCGATTTGACAACTTTTGGGTTCTTCCGGAGGGCCTGCTTCATAATCGCCCAATATTTCTCTATTGGACGAAGCTCCGGCGCGTTGGGCGGGTTCATTTCCTTTGGCACGAAGGTGACCCCGTTGGCTTCGTACCACTCCAACACGTCCTTTGAATAGAGGCACGAAGCGAGATCCGGCCAGAAGATGGTCGGACCCTCGTGCTGCTTCAATAGTGGTAGTAAGCGCTTCTGTAGGCACTCCTTAAGGTAAACCTGCCCGTTTACCGTGCCGGTCATCACGAAGGGGGCGCTCCGCTTTCCGCAAGAGCAGATCGCTTGCCACACCATGTACTTTTTGGCAAACTTGGATAGTTTCTGCTTGCGAATCTCCTCCGGAACGCTGAATTTGTCCTCTGCGGAGAAGAACAACAGGCCCGGCAGCTGACGAAAGTCCGCTTTGACGTAGGTTTCGTCGTCCATTACCAGGCAATGCGGCTTCGTCAGCATTTCGGTGTACAGCTTCCGGGCTCGCGTCTTCCCACCATGTTTTGCCTTTCGTCACGGTTAGGAGCCTTCTGAACCTCGTATGTACGCAGGCCCTCCCGCTGCTTGGTCTGCTGGACGAATGAACTTGACAAATTCAGCTTATTGGCGACATCCCGGACCGAACTTCTCGGATCACGTCTAAACTGCTTAACTACGCGCTTGTGATCTTTTTCACTGACGGAGCATCCATTTTTGCCGTTCTTCACCTTCGATGGTTAGGTTCTCGAAGTATCGTTTTAGTACTTTGCTGACCGTGGATTGGACGATTCCCAGCATCTTACCGATGTCCCGATGTGACAACTCCGGATTCTCGAAATGAGTGCGCAGGATTAATTCACGACGCTCTTTTTCGTTCGACGACATTTTTCCAAATTTACGAAAAATTTACAGTGAAGCATGGCCAACGTGATCTATACACTCTTATCTGATTATAAGCGAAAGCTGATGATATAATTCCTAAAAATTAAATTTCTACAGCGTTTTTTCCTTGATGCAATTTGATGTGACACACCCTTTATTATCAGGATATTCAACAAAGCTCTCAATCTGATTTGCCGGAGTTTTCCTTCTTCATTCGGGTGTTTGTCGCATTCGGGTAAATGTTCATTCGGTTAAATGTTGCATTCGGGTATTTGTTACGTTCGGGTGAATGTCATTCGGATAGATATTTGCTACAGTCGGATAATCGTGTTTCGGGTGAATGGTATTCGGATAAATGTTACACAACCGAAGTGCGCATGTGGTACACTGAGCGTGTTTCAACTACAATCAAATGTAGCGCGGAAATGATCAGAGATAGTTGAGCATTTTTACGCGAGTTAATATGTCACAATAAATGCCCACAAACTATAAGCGCCGAACCCGTAAACGTGCATCGGAGCAAAAACAACAGTCTAACACTGATGCCGAAAGAGTTGATTGTTACCGAGAAAGGATAAGACTGGCTGTATCTAACAGCGTTGGTTCTCCTGCATAGAATCCACCCTTCGTATATACTTTTATTATTCCATCCATACACAGGAGCCGTCTCGTATCGGACCACAGAGGGTAACATATCTTATTCTACATCAGCATCTTTTTATCATGATATATATCATCCAACGACTAATCACCATCCTTCTGTCATCATCGCTCGGCTGTAACACTGGTGAATTGAATAAACAACGCCTAAAAATCAGACAAAACGGCCCTTTTCAGGGCCACTAAATTGTTATCAAAGAGTTTTTTAATATAGTTTTTCAAACACGTCCAAAATCAGTATGGAACAGATAGCCTAACGTAATCCTACGTCAAATATGTATCGTTTCTCGAACACAACTCTCCTATAACTTTTTTTCTATGGAATTATTTTATTCGATTCCCTTGTTTATCTCTCTTGATATTATTTAGAATGGATCGAAATTTTAGATAGGTTTAAAAAGTATTGGCGGCCTTGAAAAGGGCTAATGGTCGGCGTGGTTTTGTAGAAACTCAAGATTCATTTTTGCCTTGTTTAGACAACTTACCGAGCGGGAACCTCGTCGGTCTGTCCATCTTGACCTTTACTTCGCGTGCAAAACAATATCTGTTGATAATTCTGGTCTTTCTCAGTCTTGTTTTGATCACCTAAATGCGCTTTTCCTTGATCTTATTATGCAATAAGATTCAGGACTGTAGCCCCGGCGCTGCAATTATATTATGCAATCACAGCTTAAGAGCCTACTTTATTTCTCGTGGAAACCATTACACGTAAATGTAACGAGCGAAACGGAATGATTTTCCAATTAGAGTGGCCCATCGAATGGGCGATGGGTCCCTTCTTGAGCGGCCGGAGCAAATAGAAAGTGTACAAATGAATGGATAATCAAAAGGCCCCATAAACGAATTCCGCTGATACTTCGATGGGTACTTGAGTACACTTTTCTCGCCTATTTCCATCAAAGTAACGGCAAACTGTGGTAATGTTGAAGGTGCGCGAAACTATTCCGGGTTGCAATTGGCGAACCTCGAAGCGAACAACGATTGGTGGTGCTTTAGAAGTTTTCCCCCCTTTATTTGCACGCTCAATAAAATGGCGCTAAATGCAAATAAGCCGATTCCGTGCGCTCGTAAAGTCAATAGCGTTGATTTCTGAATTACCAAATTGTTTATGCTCGTGGTAATCTGCAAATGGCGCCAACTGCTCGGAAACATAGGCGCCGTCCTCCAATCTAGTTATATAAGTGAGTTATTATTATTAAATTAAGGAGAAAGTAAAAGCGGTTAGCAGTAATCTTCTGATGTTATGCTCGTGTTTACATTTTCTCCATGAAATATGACTTAGCATGGTATTGATACAGTAATCATAAGAAGATGCATAAAATCGCTGAATAAAATTATCACTGATTGATTCACTTATTCGAGCAAAATCTGATTATTTTCCACCAGTAGTGAAAGTAATTTTAATGAATTATTGTAAAACAAACTCCATCACACCTGTCCGGAACATCTAACTAGGTCACATCGAGTTACAAAATACCACCAGCAGGAGGGTGCCACAATGTGTTACATCCCAAAGTACTCTCACTAGCAGTCATTGCCTCAAAACTTGCTAGCAGCAACCAATCGTGTGTGTTAGAACAACTCATTACATGTTGCATATTGTTGAACATAAACTGACAGCTTTCACCCTATCCAATTTCCTGCTGCACGACGGAGTTTAATTCGAAGTGGCGCTGTGCTTACCTCTTGCACTGATTGCATATTGCAATGCCAACAAAGACTGTAACGTTTGAAAGACAGCTAAAGCATTGCTAAAGGCAACATAAAGCACTGTCGCTACCAACATCACACCACCACCAAACGTGGCGAGGAAACTTCTAACAGACCATTGAACCGAACACAGCTAAATGTTTCTTTTCGAGGCATAGAAACCTTCGTAGCCAGTGGATATCGTGGTGCGGTTTGGGTTGCGCTTTGCTTGGTTACCCCACCATTGGATATATGCTAGTCCGAGTATGCTCCATTTCTTTGTATGTGATGGGGACTAAACCGGTTGCGTTTTTTATGTTTTGCGAGTTGGTTTGCTTTCAAATAACCGGTTTCTTGTGGGTGTGATAATGTTGACTAAAGTTCTAAAGGTTGTTAGTTGTAAACAAAATATTTTTGCGAAGATTGATTAAGACATCGTTTTGTTTTGTAGCTATAGCATAAACCATGCACGAAAACCACTTGTTCTATATTGACACCTCATTTTAACATTTACTCACATTTTACTAAATCAATTGACCCATTAGCGGCCATTTGTTCGATAAATTGAATAACAACTTTGATAATTTTTCAAGCCTTTGGAAAGCAACCGTATGGTAATGTTTTGGCACAATATTATAGCTTTTTTTTTTTAGATTCAACTTACCATCAATTTCATTTAATTTGGTATAATTTTATTGGGCATTTTGATTCGATTTAAAGCAAGTATGCGCGGAAGCTGTTTTCAATGTTAGTAACAAAACCCAATAAAATACAAAAATATGTTAACTTTTCTACGGTATTACTTTGATAACAGTAAGTAGATACTTTGATAAAAGATATAAATATATATTTACGAATTGAGATGTAGGATAAAAGCAGATTGATTGAACTTCCTACAATAAAAAATACAGGTTTTGGTCGATGTTCGATTTTTGGAACAGTCAATTCCTGTTTAACATTGGAGTTTCTTTAACGCCAATAATCAAAATTACACCAATGGATTTCGTCAAAGAATATTTTTATGGCTTGGTCACTCATAGGCTTTGCGCTTTTTTGCAGTAGTTTAATGTCCCTGGAATAGTTTGAAAATATCCCATAGTCTATCGAATCTGGTCTATTAATTAACTCGCTGATTGTATCCTTCAAATTAAAAAAAGTTATAGGAGGTTGTGTCCAAGATACAACCGCATTGTTGACGTAGAACTACGCTGTTATTTTATATGAGTCGCTCGTTTATACCTTCGGATATTATTCTATAATGCTGTGAAATTTTAGAAACAACTGCATAGTTGAATAATCTCTGAAATGGTTTTTTATTGTAGAATCAGTTGACGATCATTGATTGCTGATTCATCCTTTCCCTCGCAGAACAATACACTAGCTGACCTTATGTCGCAATTTATTTCATGTCAATGCATTGAAAATTTACCTCGAACGCTATTCCGGTAGCTTTATTCGCAATTGATATAGACTCGGCTACAGTCGATTATATACATGTTGCACCAGCACCATTATTCCACATCTCATAACTACATCAATATATTTTTGGCACCGCATGGAAAGAACAACAATGACAACACTTGCAAGTATCAAATATCAAGCTACATGTTATTTAGGATTGCCTCAGTGGAATGGCACCTCTAGGCATCGTTCGTATAACGTAAACCAAGCGCCAAACATGCGTTCGCCATAGCATGCATACAAAGCCATACATTGGTAGCTTGAAACTACTAGGAATATAAACACTTCTCATCATTTTGCTCTATTCTCAAAAGAAACGCTTCTGTTAATATTATTGGCCTCGAAAAAAGTTGCATTACTTTCTCATACTCGAGATAAGCACAGCAGTCACCCTTAATGGAGGAAGTTTTGCTACTGGCAAGCGAAACCTAATCACATACAAAATTCCAGAACGACATTTACTTTCTTCTTGGTGACTAAACAAGCAAAATAAACTCTTTTTGTTAATATCAACAACCTCGAAAACAGTAGCATTGCTTCATTATGATCAAGATTAGCGCAAAAGCAATCCTAGTAGAAGGCGACTGGCACGCGAACCTGAATAACTTAAAACATTCCAGTACGACATTCAAGATACCGGGTATTCCCCAAATATTTTTTTGGCGCACAACCTTAACACCTGCTCCGCCATAACGTCAGTTTAATGCATTGATGCAATGTCAAAGGCACCTACGAAGCCCTGCTTGGAAAAAAGACTGAATTATGCCACATAGTTTGTACTCTGTTGTAAAACCCATCGATGTGAATTCGCTGATGAGTTTGTCAAGAGCGAAAGCCTTCACCATCAGCGTGGGGAATTTTGGTTGCTGCCTGGATAACGGCGTTCACATTTTCGACCGACGCGCCGAAGTCACTACTTCGCTGTTGTTCGATGCGGTGTTACACTCGCGAAGGTTCTGTTCAATGGGAGCGCTTTTCACTGAACCAACATCGCGTGCATCATTAGATGATGCTTGCCTCGAAATTTTATTGCTCCTGGCAATGCGTTCGTTTTGTTGCAGGGCACATTACACATTACGCGAAGCGTCTAATTTATGACGCGGAAAGAAAAACACACGATACGAATAACGCGAAAAATGATCTGAAAACACCACACGACGATATCCAAGTTGGATTACCACTGGTGGGATCCAAGCAAAGTGATCTAGATTCCTCAACAGTCCGATACCGAATAAATGTTTGCCTCAGCGTGATCCACTGTTTATACTCTAGGCAAGTGTTCCCCTTTATTCTTCTTCTTTTTCTTTGTTCACGGAGACTTTAAATCCTACGATTTTCCCTTCGTTGCTCGTTATTGACAGCTCTGTTCGGGAAAACACACAAACGGACAGAACAAATGTATGGGAAAATTGAAACGCTCAAAGTTTTCATGAATTTTAACCATTTACAAATAAGGTGATTCGAATGTATAGCATATTAAACAAATCTTAGGGAATTTCCGATTCGTTTAGTATGTAAATCGCCAAAATCCGTTCGCGGCAAAAATAGTTATTGACGTTAACTTTATTTCGTAAAAACGTGACCTGTTTTCTGATTTGGCACCCTTACCTTAATGAAAGACGTAGTTCCACGTCAAAAAAACTTCTTTTTACTTGCGTGTACCAGAGTAGTGTGGAACCAAAGTTTGCATTGGTCATTTCAACCCCTTGCCGTAAGATTTAAGTTCCAACAACAGGGCCCAAACACGAGCACATTGAATCGTCCCGATACTCTGTTGAGTGTGTGCATCTTACTTACGATCGTAGCAGTCCCGCATCATCACTCGCCTGAAGCATGTATCCATTTCACATCGATAGACCACGAGTGAGGTTCAATTTTGTACGTTCTGGCACAGTCTAATCGCAACGAGTGTGGTTCGACGTTATACGTGAAGGGGTTAAAACAAAAAAGGTGAACTCAATTATTATTATTGCAACACTTATTGGCTTACACTCTTCTGGGTAGAAATTACACAGTTTCTTTTCAAAGTGTATGCTTTACATCATGTGAATGCTTAGGGGCTGTCCACATACCACGTGGACAGAAAAAGCAAATTTAGTGTAGTAAGGTTGTTCTCAGTTATGTGATTTCTTCTTTGTACTTGCCTGGAAAATTATTTATATTGCTCTTCCAAATTCTAGTTGTCTTGATGTTTTCCCCACTAAAATCTATATCTAAATATAGTTGTGAATCTAATTTCGGGGATTTTTCATTATAAACCGACGAGAGCTAGCTGAACCGTTCATGTTATCTTAAATAATTAGGTATATTTCACCAAATAAACCGGACAATGAAATCATCAGTTAAGTTAAGTTAAGTGTCGAATAAAAGCTGAATCTTGAAACCAAATAGCATGGGTATAAGAAATCGATTTGAATATCTTAATACTATTCCAGCTATAGAAGCGTTGTGTTGTTTTGTATAGTTTTAGCTTGTTGAACTGTCGAATTGTCCGAATAACCGCTCACGTTGACAAGTGGTCAATTTCGTTGACAAGTTAAACGTTGACAAGTGGTCAATTTCAAATTCCGATTACTTGGTCTATACACAGATTCTTCTTTCCATTATGATTAGTTTACTACTGCAAAATATTGTACGAATTGTTAGCTCGGACATAGATCGTCTGAGCATCAATGACTTCCAGGAAGCAGAAAATTTCAGATTCCCAATGAAATACCTAATTTGGGGAGCTATACACAGCTGTGATAACCGAAATGAGATTTTCGTCACAAAAAGAACCATCAATAGTGAAATTACCGAAACGAAGACCTCCGAAACCAATATTACAATTTATGTAGCAGCACATAGAAACACTGAAAAACCACGATTCTGGCCGGTCTAGAGCTTGCTACTCAGAATACATTTAAGATGTGTTAATTGGCAAAGGAAATCTCAACTAAGTATAGGAGAAGTGTGTAATACGCAAACCCTAAGCGAGAATGGGTTTATCTTGACGGTGCTCTTAAAATTTAAGGTAACAGCTACGTCAGTACGTAGATTAGTTAACCCTCAGTCATCTGTAATCGTTCTGTATTTTAGATACTGAATAACAAAAGTGCTACGAATTTTATTTTGTTAGGCGCCCAAATTCTAAATTTCCAATCATACGGTGTTAAATGGCCCAGCAGAAGTATAATATGCCCATGAGTTGTTTCTCTCAGAGACTATAAAGCTCAGAGAAATCAATCTATTCCCTTCATGCCCACCAGCGAAGAGAAGAAACCATTCCTCCGGTGAGCATGTTCTCCCAGTATTCGTGCATTAATTATCCAGTCCGCGCTCTTGTTTTCCTGCATTCTCTGAGCACATAATATAGATGCCAGATGTGAAGACATGTTTTCGTTTTCAAGATGTTTAATTTTGTAAAAACATACTGAGGTCATTTCAAAGTATGTCAAAACAATTGTTTGTGTGATTTATCGAACATGATTTAGAAATATCGTGATGGTTTGCTCATTTTTGTTCATTATGATTACATTTGAAGACATTTATTCGTGCCATGCAGAGGTATTTGAAAAAATCATCTGGCATCCCTCACATACAAGATATTTTTCTCGTGAGAATGTTTACGGCCGAAAGCGAGCAAATTGCCCCGATCGAGAGTATGCCATACTGCCCGATGGTAAGCTAATTCGGAAAATATCAAATTAAGAAAGAAAAGAATCCTTTCTTTTTCTTCACCATATTCACATATTCACTGAGAACTCGACTCAATAAATGTGACCTCTGAATCGGTTTCGAGCAACAAAAACCTTATAGAAATGATGTAGAAAATTAAATCGAAAATTGCTTCCAAAGAAAATAATTTTTCTTATTTTTTTTAAAGCATGTTACAAATGTAAAACTTGCATGGTAAAATTCTATCATTGACTAGCACGATTGCCTATATCCATTACATTTCTATTCTTGCTGGTTTACGAGAAAATCAGGCGGGTCAAATTGCCCGGCAGGCGCGTTTTAGACACGTCTACTCTACTAATAAGAAATGACGGAAGTAAAAAATCTCAGTGCAAACACTGCATTCAAGAAGAGGACAAATTTGAATTGCAACTATTTTATTTAAAAAAGAATCTTTGACCGTTTTTCAACAAATTAGAGTTTGAAGTTCAGATGTCTTATGAAATCAACGGTCTTATGAACGGCAAAGTTGTTGGAAAATCAATGGATTATGTAAGAAAAATGACTTTTGAAATAAACCATCGACAAATTATAAAAATATTGAATTCAATATCAAAAACTTATCTCGATGATGTACATATGGTACAGCTACATAAATTCACAATTTTCATTATCAGATGCCCTGTTTTAATGAAGACTATTTTTTTAAAGGGGTGTATCCAGAATCACAAAATGCACTCGACAAAAAATTAGAGGAATAGAGTGCGAAGTCGGAAATTTTAAGTGATTTTCGATATGCTGTAACTTCGTGAAAAATCAACGCATATCGATGGGTGCGCACCATTTTGAAACTATAACTTTCAGGTATTAGAATATTTTACGTACATATTTTTATCTTGGTGTGTGTAGGTTCAGTGAGCAACAATATGGGGAAGAAAGGAAAAAACGATTTTTCTTTGTTTTTTTTTTCAAGAATATTCTGAACTAACACAATTTTTTGTTAACCAACTCAACAGCAAATCCAATTAACCTTATCATACAAATTTCTGTCATACAAATGAAACACAAATTTCTGCATAACTCGAAAGCTAATCAAGCACAATTTGAGATGTGAGGGTTTTTGGGTATG
This sequence comes from Toxorhynchites rutilus septentrionalis, assembly GCF_029784135.1. Classification (NCBI taxonomy): domain Eukaryota; kingdom Metazoa; phylum Arthropoda; class Insecta; order Diptera; family Culicidae; genus Toxorhynchites; species Toxorhynchites rutilus. The sequence continues at coordinate 152,498,441 of NC_073745.1, forward strand.
AGGTATGTTTCTATAATGGTATGGCACCCCTCCCTCCTCTGGAATGGAGAGGGGTTCCCATAAAAATATTACACATATTTCAACCAAAAATATTCCAACCAAACATTACAATTGTAAATTTCCGGAAAACTTTGAAGGAAAAAGGGAGAATTCCGAAAATTAAATTCCCATATGTTCCACAATTACATAGTGACAAGTGCTGTTAGTCCATTTGATGTTTGCGCTAGCGAAATTGATCTTTGTTCGAAATTGGAAATGGATTTTAATGTAATGAAACGCACTCCTATATCTTCTTCTATCTACATATAAAAAAGGATCGCCAGATGTGTTGATAAGAGCAGAACTCGAGGAAGGAATTGTCCGATTTAGGGCTGTCTTTATTCTATCATATTTTCTGTATAAAACATTTATCCCATGTAACGGAGAAATATGTTATTTACAAATGGTTGAAAAATCTTGAACGAGAATTGTGTCTGAAAACAATCTGATATTATAATGATGAGTTTTGTTATAAATACTGGGAATTTTATAGTAAAAAGTAAATTCAACGGAGACGAATAGAAAATCAATCAATGAACAGTTCTGCGATTGGACCCATGAACTTGCTCATAGTAAGAAAACGTGAATGTTTGAAGGTATTGATAACAAAAAACCAATTATTGGCGGGACGAAGTTTGCCGGGTCAGCTAGTAATGAATAATTCAATAAACAACCATCACGCCGTAAATCGAAAGGCAGTTTTGAAAACTCCAATAAATTCTGTCTAAGGATAATTTGTTACTTGACAAAAAAAATCATTTAAATTTTTTGCATCGATTTCAAAAAAGTGTCAAAAACAGGATTTTATAGTACTTTACAAAATCCACAGTAATTCTGCAAATATCACAGTAAATTCTAATTTTTGCAGACAAATTTTTAGCTTAGTGTATTCCCCAAACATCTGTGAACGTTTCATATTGATACGTTCAGCCGTTTTTTTCAAAGTTTGGAGTAAATTAGAGGAGCAATCATTGAAATGTTCTATGAAACGTTTAGTATTGAAGACTGAACTATGCTGTGTGATCACCATTTCACAATGGTCCAGGAGATGCATTTAAGTGGAAATTAGCATTTAGAGCTCGATAGTTATTCTCTAGGCAAAAACTGTCTTCGAAAAAGTTTTTACATATGATAGAGCGCTCATTTTCATGTTGCCGAAAATAGGGTGACCAACATTTTCAATGAAATGAAAAATCTAACTTTCTTATCTCTAGAGATAGAGGTAAACATAGTTCGACAATGTTGTAGTCCCAGTTATTCGAGTCATCTTTGTAGAACAAAGTTTTTCTCTATCTCTTGAAATAACCGATATAGCGCCTTTTTTTCTAAGTTGCGTTAGGGTCACCATTAAAAAAACTGTTTTTTTCTCTAACTTGTATATTTCAAATTCTGTATACAAACTGTCTTTGGAAGACTTTTAGAACATACTGATACAAACATTTTTTGACGCAGAACTTGTCAATATCTCAACTTCACTCAGTTATTTATAGTTAAGTTTTTGATATTTATTCCCAAAAAACTACGCTCTCTTCAATCGCTCGCCATTCTTTCTGGGGCAAACATAAACAAAGTTTATTGGCGGCATTTCAAAGAGCAGAGTTCACTCTACATAATGTGTGATTTTCAAAACTATGTTATTTTTCGTGTTTGAGTGAATTAAAATTGAAATCATGAGTTTTTGGGTGAAAACCCATCAATAACTTTTAGTAGGATTAGGATATATTGGGATATCCTTTAATATAATAGATTTAGCGCTTTTCCGAAGTTGCAATAGGGTGACCATGAAAAAGCGGGTTTTTTTGCTCTAACTTTAATATTTCGAATTCTACATCAAGGCTGTCTTGGTACGACTTTTATAGCTTATCAAGACCATTTTGCGATGCAGAATTCGCCAATATCTTAACCCATTTTAGGCCAACTGTTCGAAAAATCGAACAGCAACTTTGATAATTTTTCATGTCTTTGGACAGGAACCATATGGTAATGTTTTTGCACCAAAAGATAGCTTAATTTATTAGCTACCACTTATATCGACATACATTGTAATATAGAGCGAAAATCATTCGATTGAGCCGCATACAGGAAAATAACAGCCGGGGAAATTGAGTGTTCGAAAAATCGAACGTTGGCCATAACGAACATTTTTTTTTCTGCTGAATCAACATCAACACATCTAACCTCCACTGCGCATTTTGATTTGTTTGCTTTAGAAGACGAACGAATTTTCATTTATTCTTGCAATTTCAGTTGGGAATGTTTGCAAATATCGATTAATTTAGCAAATATTATTGAAAATCTGTATGATTTTCTGTCCGTAACAACCTTAGGTGATGGCGGCCCGTAGAATGTCTTTTGTGGGGGAGCTGGAGGAAATGATCAGTACGTGTAACGAGGATTCTAATGAGATTGTTTGTGTGAATATTCTTCCGCTGGACCGAATAATTGTCACCCAACCCTCTATGCCATTGTTTTTTAACAGTACTCTGGTACTTTGCAGGTTTTGGAAATTGTTCGATTTTTTCGGGAAATGGATAATTGGAGGGACTAGTTTTTAAGCATTGACATTTCTCCACAGTTAACAATAAAAATAACAGCATATGCTTTCGTTTGAACGAAAAAGCCTGTCAGTAATAAGTTAAAATTACATGAAAGAAGAAATGCCACATCTCACCTTAGGTGGATTAATTTGGATTTATACTTAGAGCCCTCCATTCTCCTGTTCTTGTTCTTCCGGGAATCCAAAATTGATGCATTTATGAATACCGTATATTTGCTAATTGAAGTGACTTTTAGTTCGCAGTATGTTTGTACTTGCAAAAAAAAAGTGCGGATTTTGGCCAATGTTCGATTTTTCGAACAGTCATTTCCCGGAAAATGGAAGATGGGAAAAAAATAATTCTTGAACATTGGAGTTCCTTTAGCGTTAATAATCGAAAATACAACAATGGCTTTCGTCAAAAAAATAATGTTTACAGCTTGGTCGTTAATGGGTTAATCCTGCTCTTATTGATGGGGTTTTAATTTTAATTTACTCAAATACAAAAAATAACATATCTTTGAAAATCACATATTATATAGAGTGATTTTTTTTCTTTCAAATTCCGTCAACAAACTTTGTTTATGTTTGCCCCAGAAAGAACGGCAAGCAATTGAAGAGACCAAACGTATCGACGGGAGCGGTCGATGGAGGTAAGCCTGAACCTGGTTATGACATGAACCATGAACATGAATGTTCTCTTTTTTCGTTACAGACAAAGAGAAATATTGTGGATGTACAAACATTGGCCATTCTAGCCAATCAAGTTTGCATACTTGAAATTTAAAAAAAAACAATAACATGACGATTTTTGGAAAGGGCCTATGTTTTTATTCCGGATGTTTACAGAAAATTCTAGTTCAAAAACTATAAGACTTATGAAATTTTGGCCAAAGAGTGAATGCGTTCATGCGTGAACATAAAAAAGTTCTCATCTCATCATACAATTTTCTTTAAGATATTATAATATTTTTTAAGAACACTGAGAAAATTTTTTGGGAAATTTTTTTTCTCTAAAACGTATTTTTCTTTAAATACTAAAAAATATATTAATAACCAAGTTCATGACAATATTTCAAAAAATGGCTTTTGTCAATGACATCAACTTTCTATTGTAGAAACATATGGCATTTTTGAGTGAGTTTTGAGTTTTGAGTGACTTCTGGAAAAACAATTATTTTATACGTAAAATTTTTGTTTGTAAACATGTTCCTGACTTGTTTTCAAATAGAAAAAAGTTTTCAGAACATGTGAATCGCAAATATGTCACAGGTATACCACATGTTTGAGTACACTGAATTATTTTTTTACGCGATTGATGCATGCGCACAAAAAATCGCGTAAAAAAATCACGGGTAAACTCGCGTAAAAAAGAATTCAGTGTATTTAAGATTTTACACGAACCACTGGTTGTGAAAAAACGAAGGCGTTGTTAAAGTTACAGGAGAACAGTTCATCGCCAATTGTTCTATTTGTATGATCTTAATTTCCAATTCTCCCAAAAACGCAGAACTATTACCCATAATTACGATCAGCATGTCGACGAACTCTCCTACGCATACGAACGTGATGAAGCCACCAAATTGAACCCAGCCATGTTACATTTTAGGAAATGAAACGACAAATTATGGCTGGACCGTGAGGTCAGGGTAAGTCCTGCTCAGTTGCTAGTGTACCGAGAGCACAAACAAAATGAAGCACCATGAGGCGCGAACCTGCTCAGGACATACAAATCTTGTCGCTCAACCTCTCAACCCGACCCTAGCCCATTGTGTCTAACAAAATAGGAACCGCAACAGCGGCGGCGGAAGCTTATCGACGCTTTCTCCGTAAACTGTTGCTCGTCGGTGTCTGCACGTTATGAAAGTGATATTCAGAGCAAGTCACGTTTGTAGTCTGTTGAAATATTCAACACTAATGGGAGGTTGAGGAGGCGTAGAGAGGATGGACTTATTCCCTATAGAGCCTCTTCTGTATGCCGGTGGAATAAAGCATAGATGGTGCATTTATTGTTTGTGGTGGTATATTTCGGGAGAATGAAATTTAGGAGCCGAAGAGGAACCAATTAGTGTAAGTAGTAAAACTTACTGAACACGGATGAATACCATCCATTAGCCTCTATATGTATGTTTCTATAACCTAAAAAATAGGGTAATTTCAAAATTAATTATTTTGAAAATACTCATGTAAGTAAGTAAAAACGAGAATAGAAATGGTGAAAATGAGTGACATTGAGTTTTCTTAATAGCGTAAGTTTAAATCTCTTCATACCATAGTACCACTCACAGTTCTGCATTCACACATGCGGAAATAATTCTTTGAATCGCATTGTCTGAATCGGTTCTACGATTTTCCATTAAGGCATAGTATTCTAGTCTAGAAATGTGAGTTTTTTTCCTTCTTATTTCTGTAGTTTAGACATTCAAAAATATACTCTAGAAAGGACTTATCGATAATCTTATTATTTACCGAGTTAGAGCCATTTTAGTGAAGCGGCATCTAACCTGGTACGGCCATAACAACAAACTTCAAACGCATTTTTCTCGAAACTAGCTTTTTCGAACTGACGTACACGATATCTCATATTCTACTGAACCGATTTATGTCGATAGCGACATCTATACTGATTCAGAATCTGTTCGATTTTTTTTTTGTTTCAGATAAGGGCTGGAATCGTGTACGCCATGGCACAACTTTTATTTTAACTTTGTTAAAAGATAGATGTACAAATAATGGTATAATGGAAATTAAAAATATGATTCGTTTTATTTTGACCAACAAACGTCTGAAACTCGTGTCTCTACACTATAATACCCCCTTAAGGTTCATTGTGAGCGCCTTACCGTTTTGAAAATATTCCCTGCACCGACGGAGCGAAAATATTCAAGTGTAAATTGCGTGCTTCAGAAAGAATTTTCTCGGTCACCGTCCAGCTGTTAGGCATACCTGGAGCGCCTTTCCGTGCGCACATGCACAATCATGCCTCCCCCTGGACGATCGATGGTGGGTGTCTCATCCAGCGAATGTGCGGCTCGAGTGCAGCTATATTGTTTCAACGAGTTTGTTTTTTTGTTTCTTCGTATGTACAGATATGATAAATAACGTCTTACTCATTCATCAGTACATTGATGTTACGGATGGATGACGCTTTTGAACTGCATTTCATCGCGAGGGATTGGTTGTTTGCGGCGCTATATGGTTTTGGTATATTTATTATTTCGTTTCAACTGTAAGATAGGAGAAGATCACTACTAGAGGAGAAGATCACTCACTAGATTTTTTAGTTTCGCTACGATTTGTATAAACCCACATGTCTTCGAATGTTTCGTAACGTAACTCCTAAACATATGTCTTTACCATAACAATGTATTTGGGAAAGTTGTTGGAAATTATAAGCGAATTCATAAAATCTCAGGAACATAACACGACAAACATATTTAAAGGGCCTATTTACTATTAAAAAGACAATAAATTACAAATATTTTTCTAAATATCTCGAGAATGGCTACATTCAGAAGGAGATTGACAATAACCTTTTTTTTTAAAATAACATCAGAAGTCATAATTTGTGATTAAAAATGACTGCTAACATACAAAAACTCGAAGTTTCAAAAATTCCTAAAAATTCGATGTTCCACAAAGTTCGTTTTACCATCTTGGGCCCTGTTCACGCAACGCGTAGTTAATGGACGAGCCAGACTACTCGAATAGGTCTAGATAGCATACTCTTTCTAACGTATCATTCTTCTCAGCCCATCGCAGCATCCGGTTGTGATCTACCGATCTTTATCAAAGGCTCACGAACATTTTTCTATTGTGTTACCCACCCGCTTTGCGATATAAAACCGATAGGAATAGGCAAATCGGTCTTAGTCTACATTGGAAGGTCAAATATACAACAGTTTTCATCACTCCGAATATCGTTACATTATACTCGAAGGAGAATAAAGTTGTTTCGTTCCAATCTCCAAATCAAAAGCACTGATTCCCAAAATCCGAAAGGTGATCGCGGTAACAGGCCCATTTTTTAAATTTTCTACATGACTTCTATCTTATATAAAAAATATAAAAAAATATAAAAAAAATACATATTTTTTGATATCGCAAATTAAAATTTTATTTTGTAAATAAAAAAAGAGTACTAATTTTTCTTCTCAGTGTATATTTTTCTCAAATTAAGCCAACAATACTCTATAACTCTTTCTAACACACTATTTCGGTACGACTCATATTTTTTGAGATTTAAATTATCAAAGATTTCTCTTACTCAAATCGATACGCCCTTTTCAAAAGTTACGCTTGAGTCAAAAAATGAACCATGATGATGTATTTGGAAAAGTTGTTGGAAATTATAAGCAAATTCATAAAATTTCATGAACATGACAGTATAACACGACAAACATATTAAAAGGGATTATTTACTATAAAAAAGACAATAAATTAGAAATATTTTTAAAATATTTCGAGAATGGTTACATTTAGAAGGAGATTGGTAATAACCTTTTTTATTTTAAATCACATCAGGATTCATAATTTGTGGCTAAAAATGATTGTTAACATACAAAAATTAGAAGTTTCGAAAATTCCTGAAAATTCGATGTTCCACAAAGTTCGTCAAAAATATTTTTACCATCTTGGGCCCATTTTTTTAAATTTTCTGCATGACTTCTATTTGGTATGAAAAAAATTTAAAAAAAATAAAAAAATATGTATTTTGGATATTGCAAATTGAATTTTTATTTTGAGATATAAATTATCAAAGATTTCTCTTACTAAAATCGATACGCCCTTTTCAAAAGTTACGCTTGAGTCAAAAATTCCCAATTGCTGTGGAAAACTCATATTTCCTCTAACCCAAACGGAATACACACTTTCATTGGAATCAAAAATACAAGTTTTTAAAATCTGCATTTTTAGGACGATTTCATTTGGAATTGCTGTTTACACTTTATGGCTTTTTTCTAAATCTATGCAATTGTGCATTCAACTGTTAGTATCGATGATACTTGCCAACAATAATTTTGCCAATTATAATTTTCAAAATTCAGAAAGAATGAAAATAAAAATCAGCAAACACGTAGGACTACGTCCTTTATTTCTATACTGGGGTATACATTCAAAGTTTTGAAAACGAGAGCGTTACGCCGGACCAACAAGATTTTGAGCGTTAATACCTCCAAACCAACTGAACAAAATAGTATGATAACCACTTCATTCGAAAGATACAATGTATACGCGTTATATGCTTGGTAACTATCGAGCCGAACACTTGTTTCAATAGCTTAAACATTGCTTTGAAAAAAGGCTATTGAAATCACACAAATCTGTATATAAGCCCCAAGAAAGTGCTGATGAACGGTGTCACCATCAAGAGCCTGTTTGTGCAAACGGAGGGCACTGGTGCGTCGCGTTCGTTCAAGCGTTTACCGCTATCCCCCTGCTGCTACAGGGAAGAAGAAAAGAAGGAAGATTATTTGAGCAGCCCTTACAATATCCAGCAAGTCGTCTATACATCGGAAGATGGGCACTTTTAACGGAGAAATTCTATGAAAAAATTACAATTAATTCTATGAAAAAATTACAATTAATCCTAATTTTGTGTAAAGTAAACTGTGTAAACTGTTTGTTTACGTAAATTTCCAAATTTACGCTTTTTTTTTACGTGACACGTATCAATCGCATAAGAAGTGACTCCAGTGTAAACAGATTTGATATGCTAATTGATGTAACTTTTCACGAAACAAGTTTGTATTGTGTCACTGATTAGTAACAGAGAAATAAAAGGTGAAACAGATATCATGATTGTAGCATGCAAAAAAAGAAATCAGTAAATCAATTGTTAGAATATGCGTTGCATTGTAAACTAATAATTCAACGGAATTTGAAATTTACGTGGTTTTTTTTATACACGGCACGTATTCCTCGCGTAAAAAGCGACTCCAATGTGTGATATTTCATCGAAGACATCAACATTCTATCTTTTATAGTTTCTTGATTATAAGGCATTTTTGTATAGAGACTTCTGAAAAAATAATGTTTCCTACGTAACATTTTTGTGTGTAAATTCTCGCGTTTGACATATTTTTCACATGTTTCTAAATAGAAAAAGGTAAACATTAATAGTAATTTTTCAAAGAAAAACATGAAAAAGCTGTTTTTCGAGAAACTTTTTCCCTGTGAAACACCAGAAAAAAACATGTTTTCGAGTAAAATGTATTTTAATTTTCAATTTTTTTTCAAGAATTTATTTATTTTTAATGAAAACATTCATTCTTTGACTAAGGCCTGATAGATTTTGTGTGAGAAATTTTTTGAAATTTTGAAACTTTTTTTCGAAGAATCTTAATTAATCTTAGTTAAAAACTATAAGAACTAAAAAAGGTTGGTGAAAGAATGAATTGTAGGAAATTATTTAGGTTTTTCAATAAAAAAAATAAATAAAGATGAAAATATTTTTAAAATGTTATTCTTAATTTTATCCTAAAATCTCTAACCACTCTTCAATTCGTTCTTTGACGCTCAACATCTATCTTTTTTTAAATTTCGCTGCAATATCATTTTAAACAATTCCTGGTGGATTTTCAATTATAATTTCCCTAAATCACAGTTTTTACTCCACCGTAGTCATAAAAGCCAAAAAACTTCCACTTAAACGTTGACATATTTCACTTTTGCTTGAAATAAGTTACATTTGAAATATAAAAAAAAATTAAATGTATATAATCGAGTGCAAAATTGTATATAATCGAATCATATATAATCGAGTAAGTATTTAATCGACTTTGTATATAATCGAGTCCGAGTATTATAAAAATCGATTTGCTAGAGTTTTTCCCCAATACGAACTTTTGTGAGAGAAGCACTATGAAGCTATTTTTATAATGGCATCAAATTTTGCAACAAAATGGTGTATATTGATTTCACGCAAAAATAATGTATTTCTATTCTCCCAACGCAGAACGCATTGCAAAACCAAGAGTTTGCAGATTTTAACATTTACGAAGGTTCCTGTTGCATTGACTACGCTGCAGACCCCTCCATAAACAACACAGCTGAGTACACATTTATCTCTAATGAAGGTCATAATCTACGCTAACAACGGAGTATTACACACACCCGAAAGCCGCACGACAAAATTACGGTGGAACGGAGCGGATGCGAAAATTCTGGTTAACCGCGCACATTTGCTCATAAATACCCAAAACAGCAACAATGTTTTTGGAAACCTCATCCATCTTCCATCGGTGCTTTTCCAAAGGCACACTAAATGGGATCAGATGGATTCATGGTACCATCCATTTCACGATTCGTAATTTTGCGCTTTCCGGTACATTTCAACGCTTAATTACTACCTGCTGTAAACGGTTCGACTTTTAGACTTGGAGTGACCTTCTCTGGGGGTTCAAGGTCGAACAAATTGCTCTGTATTTTGCTTACCATTTCATTGATCAATCAAACTGATGAAGCATAATTGATTTTACTTCGGGCTTGGCGAATACAGTGGTGGTGAATTGATTGAAACTTTGTTCCTCGGAGTTCGTCATCGATGAGATCTGTTGCAAAACTTAGACAAATGAAAATTGATTGATGAAACTTGGAGAAACTTACTTTGTTTGAGTAATTATTATCCTATCGAACTGTTGTTTTTTTGAAAAACTCATTCCGGTTAAGGTTGTGTGACTCTCAGAACTGATCTTTTTTGTTTAATTGTCTACATATATTTGAAGGTTATTTCTGTAAGATTATACTCTGCTCGAAAACGCCATTCCAAAAAAGTTGTTGTATTTGTGTATTGCAAGAACTTCCTATCATAATTGATGACACTCAGCTGCAAATGGCATTTCGTTGCGATACATCTTCTACAACGTCTATGTGAACTGTAGTTATGGCTCCAAAAAGCTACTGGAAATGGCATTCATTTTTGCAAATTGAACTTTAAATGCCCAAATCTAGCATTATGCGTTCCCATTCCGTCGAAACCAGCAGTTACACTTCATTTGCGTCTGCACTTGAACTTTAGAAAACACTTAAGTTCTACATACGTATTGGAGTAACCTAGGCTAAGCCTCCGGCAATTAGCAAGCGGCAAATTTTCGAACCATCGCTAAATCCCATTCCACATTCACATACAGATGGACTCGGCCTAAGATGATTGAAGCGATTAGTGGCGAACACTTCTCTCGCCGCATGCTGTGGGTCATAATCATCGCAGCCCGCGCAGCCGCCTGTATTTGCGCTAGCCTCGCTTCATGTGATGCTCATTGGGGAGCTTTCCGAAAAAAAAAACCAACAACAGCTTGAAGGAGAAAACGGTTCAACTTAACCCAGTTTCGTTCGTTTAGTTCGGCAGAGCTAAGATGTGTGGCTGATAAATGGTGCCCCTCGTGTAGCAATTACAGTAAAAGTTTTTTTTCCTCTCCGTTCCAAACTGCGCCATGGCATTATGTTTTTATTTTCTTGGAGGCAATCGGACAAGTGATGACCGACCAATCACAGACCGGAGGAAAGTCTAATATGATTTTATTTATTTTTCTCTGCTCTCGGGCCTGAAAGGTTTCGATAATTTCTCTTCCGTGTTGAGTTTTATTAGCGCATACACACACACACGCGCATTTGAAATTAGTTCACGATAGATACCACGGATGTTGTCGTTTTTTTTCGCAATATGGTGCACACAAAAATGGTAAGTGAAACCAAAATGGTGATGTTATTTTAAATCTCAAAGTTCATCCAGAGATGGAATGTTCACTTTCGGTGGTCGATAGTGGATTGTGAGATTTTATGCGATGATATTCGTGGTGATGTCAGACATCTCTCGATCATTCGGCTCTTTAATGGCCCTTTTTTTTTCTTTAATAAGCTATGCCTTTTTGGTGTTTGATGATGACACCAATGCACAATGGTCCAGGAGATGCATTTAAGTGGAAATTAGCATTTAGAGCTCGACAGTTATTCTTTAGACAAAGTTGTTACTCATGATAGAGCGCTCGTTTTTATGTTGTCAAAAATATGGTGACCAAAATTGTCGATGAAATAAAAAATCTGACTTTCTTATCTTTATACATAGAGGTAAACATAGTTCGACAATGTTGTAGCTCCAATTATTTGAGACATCTTTGTAGAAACAATTTTTTCTCTATCTCTTGAAATAACCGATATAGCGCTTTTTTTCTAAGTTACGTTAGGGTCACCATGAAAAAAAATGTTTTTTTGCTCTAACTTTTATATTTCAAATTTTACATGCAAACTGTCTTCGAAAGACTTTTAACCATCAATAACTTTGAATAGGATTAAGATGTAGACAAGTTCTACAAGCTCTCTGATCGGGATAAAAGTTAGTAGAAATAGTTAGTACAGCTTCGAATACCGCAAAATCGCTTATGCAAATAAAGCAATATTTCAACTTCTCAACTACTCGGGTGACAATTCGTCAAATTTTGGTAATAAATTCTCATATAAAGAGGGTTTAAAAGGTTAAAGCTCTTCATCTTACACCATCTCATATCGAAAGACGTCTGTGTTTTGCCAAAGCTCACATGAACCGATAGTGGGACATGGAATGTTGTGACAAAGAAAGTTTCCAAAAGAATACATTTTGCTATATACCATAACGAAGAGTTCTTCTATGTATAGTTTATCTTCATTGACGAAAAAAGCTCAATTTGGATGGCCGTCATGGTTTCAACGGGTACTGGTGTGATTTACGGAAGAAGGAACAGTATTTTTCAACCACGAATTTTGGTGGAGGCTCGTGCATGGTTTGGGTGGGATTTTGTGCAACCGGAAAGCTCAAGATAGCTCTCACATCACTCAAGGATTACACACATGTTCTGGAATCTTCTCTCCTGCCGTTTTTGCGTAGATATCGTCACAAAAATTCACATTCCAGCAAAACAATGCTACTATTCATACCAGCAAGTAAACTAAGCAATGGATTAAGGACCAAAAACTTATTTTTTTGGACTGGCCGGCTCGCTCTCCAGACTTGAATCCTGTTGAAAATCTTAGGGGGGACTCTTGTACGCTGAATCTACACTGAGGGAAAACGGTACACTACGATTGAAGAGCTCAAAGTCGCAATTTCCGAGAAAATGGAAAAATATCGAGAAATCTGTTCAGCAGAATTTGGTAAATAGTATTCCAACACCAATTTTCAAGGTTAGTAGTCGAAATGGGAAGGTTGCCAATTATTGACATGTAAATCAGCCGATCGTTTTGAATTTTTCATTGATAATACTTATGAATTTTGAAGTGGTCTTATAGAAACTGGACAGCTGAAATATTTAATCATATTTAAGCACAACAAATAAACAAACAACTCTTTTGAACGAAATTGACGTTAAATATATTTTATTCTAAGCATTCAACAATGTATGAATGTATATTGTTGAAATTCTAGCTGTTTGTGTTGCAACGATATAGAATCAGGGTGGTCTTTATAAGTTGGACAGAGTGGATTGTAAACTAAAAACTTTACAATCTATAAAAAAAATGAATATATGACATATTATCAAAATTTGATATTATTTTAAGTGTATGAATTTACACTCGAGTGGAATTGAAAATTATTATTGGATGCATCAAATGAGAATCCGGAAGACTGTTGAAACACACTTCCACGACTGCCTCATCTTCTTCTTCTTCTTCAATGGCACTAACGTTCCTAGAGGAACTTCACCGTCTCAACGTAGTATTACTTGCGTCATTTTTATTAGTACTTAGTCGAGATTTCTATGCCAAATAACACGCCTTGAATGCATTCTGAGTGGCAAGCTCTAGAATACGCGTGATCACAGTGCAAGTCGGAGGAAATTTCTTTGACGAAAAATTCCCCCGACCAGAACGGGAATCGAACCCGAACACCCGGCATGTTAGTTATGACGCTAACCACTCGGCCACGGGAGCACATTTCCACGACTGTCCTTTCTCTTAAATTCGTTTAATTGTTTTTCATGCATAATTCACTTTGGAGGTGAGAACAGCTCAGAAGTCAAAAATAGCAACATCTAATGAATAAGGTTTCTTAGTATAATTCACTGATGCGGAGCGTTTTCTTGATCGATTTTTTTTCTCTTTGTATATCGTAATATCTACGGTTGCCTTAGGTTCCTGATGCATCTCAAGCATAAACAAACTCGCAAATTTTTCATTGAAATTGTTAAAAAAACAATTGGCCACCGAAAATTTCAATCGAAGAGTTAATTCTGAAATATTGTTTCAATACATGCGAATTTGAACAAGTCCTCAGACTCATAGCTTGTAAGCCAAACCACGTAGATGTAATCTTCATACCAATTCTTTTGGAGACAAGCGTGTTAACCTACATGCATATTAATCCACCGCAAGAATACGCCAATCTGTATTTTCACATCTGATACCGTATGCTTTATGTACCTGAAAGAAACTAGAAAAAATCTTTTGTTAGAATATCAACTGTGCAATTGAATAACAAAAATATCAAAAACGAGTGAAGAAATACAACCAACAAAGTTGGTTGTATTACAAATACAAATACAAACAACAAATAAAACCAATTGATGATGTTCTTTCTAAAAGCGATAACGCTTTATATCAGCCATTCCATATCAAACCGATATAGTGGTTCACAGATCTCAGTTTTCAGTTTTGTTCTTTTTCGTAAAATACTAGATTCGTATTTTTTTTAATTTTATTTCACTTCGTCTTAGATTTAAAAAAACATCTCACAGACTGACAAATCTTAAATACTACCTAATATTCCTAATTCTACGTTTAAAAACACATTTAGATACATTAAAATCGAAGTGACATTGAACTTCATTAAACGCACGGAAGCAGCTGGACAAAGGACAGTTTTGCCCGTACGACGTTGTATGCGGCCGTATCGCCAATAGCTGTCTTTCGCGGAGCTGTCTGGTGGGAGCGTAAAACCGTATCTCGCTGATTAACTCCGCACTGTCGATGTTTCCGGACAGTAAATCGAAGACGAACAGACGTTGAATTTTCTTCCGCCTCGCCGAAAGCGTTTCTATGTCAATAAGCATGCAGCGACTTTCGTAATCAGGAAGATGAGCGGGATCATTCCATGACAGTTGTCTTCAGGCGTAGCGAATAAAACAGCGTTGCACTTTTCCGATCCTGATGATGTGCGTTGTATGGTAAGGAGCCCACACGCATGCTGCGTATTCAAGGACACTTCGAACCATTGAGCTGTACAGAGCCTTCAGCGTGTACGGGTCACGGAAGGACTGCGTGTTCCGCCGGATAAACCCTAGAACAGCGTATCCTTTTGCGATGACGTTGTTGATGTGTTCGGTAAACTTTATGTCGAGAATTACCCCGAGATCTCGAATGGAGGTAACGCGATCGATAACAGCAGAACCGATTATGTAGTCATAGGACAGAAACGATTGGCGCCTTGTAAATGTGATTGTCTTACACTTGCTGATGTTCAACTCCATGCCATTATCAGCACACCATGCAACCAATTCATTCACGTCAGCTTGTAGAGCATAGCAGTCCAATATGGAAGAGATTTTCCTAAATATTTTTAGGTCATCAGCGTAGAAAAGCTTACCAGACCTCAGCCGGCTGGCGAGATCATTGACGAAGAGAATGAAAATCAAGGGCCCAAGAACGCTCCCTTGAGGGACGCCGGATGAAATAAGATATGTACGGGAACGAGCACTTCCAACTCTCACGAAAGCTTTTCTATCGGTTAGATACGATCTGAGCCACTCAGTTATCCATTCAAGAAGTCCAATATGTTTGAGTTTCGCGATAGCCAGTTCGTGGGGGACTTTATCAAAAGCTTTCGAGAAATCAAAATAGATAGCATCTACCTGACTGCGACTTTCTACAGTTTCCGACAGAACGCTCATGTAACTCATCAGATTTGAAACGGTTGAACATTTCTTCACAAAACCATGTTGAGCATCAGTTATGAACGAACGAACCGCATTAAAGAGACTCCGGTGGACGAGTTCTTCAAAAACTTTAGCAATGCAGCATAATATCGAGATTCCTCGGTAGTTACAAATGGCGTGAACACTACCAGACTTGTGAATTGGAGTGATCGATGCCATCTTCCACACCTCTGGAAACCTACGCTCGCTCAGGGAACGATTGAAGATTGTGCTGATAGGAGTTTTTAATGCATCTGCACATTCCTTTAGAAATGCTGGAGGTAGACAGTCTGTACCGGCACCCTTGGAAGCGTCAAGGTTTTTCAAAACTGCAGCTACGTCATTTGGGGCGAAAGTTAATAGCGGAAGGTTTATGTCAAACGATGGAATGTTTCGACCAGCCGCTGATAAACTGGGAGTGTCACGATTGTGCACGCTACTAAAAAAGTCCGCGAAAAAGTCAGTGATATTCTCGGGCGAGTCCACAGTAGCTCCATCATGCGTCATTCCTGAATTCCCTCAGTAGTATTTTTCAGGTTCCTAATGTAGGACCAGAAAGATGCTGGATCACGTTTCAAGTTTGATTCGGTGCGGTTGTTGTAACTTCGAAACGCGTTTTCTTGACATTCATTGTAGATCGTTTCAAGGTGTTTTAATCTATCCCTGTTGCACGAAGATCTTTCGCGGAAAAAACGTTTACGTGATTTCCGAACGATATTACGAAGGTGTCGTAGTTCTGGTGTCCACCAAGGGAGTTTTGAGTGAATTGCGGAACTCCTGTGTTTTCGTGGAACTTGATCGTCGAGTATGTTAAAAACCTTTTCATAGAACAGTGCAGCTGTCTGGTCTGTGGATGCGTCGCCGAGTATAGCATCCCAGTCAACCGCCGCAAGCAGGTCATTAAGCGCTACGAAGTCACATCGTTTAAAATCGAAATCATCAACATCACTTACGCCGATAGGGTTTTGATTTCCAGCCACGATTTCGAGCCGGAGAACAAACGGGTTATGGTGAGGATCAATTTTTAAAAGCGAAGATGGTGGATCAATGAGCTCTACATAGGTAGATTCACTCACAAACGCCAGGTCAAGAAGACGTCCGTTTGCGTTACGAACTGAGTTGATTTGGTGAAGTCCGGATGTGAGGATGGATTCTGCAAATGCAATTTCAGATTCGGTAGAGGCGTTGATTGGCAGGTAACTGTTGCAGTCGTCGTCGAACACCATGATAGATGTGGGAGATTATAGTCGCCAAGTACAACAATGACGTCGTTTGCGGAGGACAGGTCGTAAATCTCTTGAACAGCAGCTGCGTGCGATTCATAAATATCAGGACGAGAGCTCGGGCGAATATAAATTCCGCAGACGTAAATAGTTGTCCCGGGAAGACTAATAGAAACGACCGTTTGTTCGAGATGAGTACAGTTTGTTAACGTAAACGCACAACACCGAATATCGGATTTAACGGCGACCAAAACGCCACCACCGCGTTGTAGAGTGCTTGTGTTAGCATTACGGTTACAACGAAAAATGCTGTAGTTTGATGCAAGCTCAGCGTTTACTACGTCTGGGCGCAACCACGTCTCGGTCAGAACAATTATGTCGTAGTCACAACTCGTCGTTTTCCTACGGAACTCGCTAGTTTTTGTACGCATGCCTCGCACATTTTGATAATAAAGTGTCAAATGATTTGAGAATAATGTCGCCGCAGTGTCAAGATTGGAAGGGCAGATGATTTGATCAACAACGTGCAAGCTCTGCGTAGATGACACTAGTTGGATAACAGTACTGTTTGGGGGTGGCGGAGTTGTTACGTCGACGTTGAGGCTCCTGGGTCGGCTATCGGCGCTGGTTCCAAAAATGCCGTGAGTTGGAAACATTGTCCTCAAATTCGCGAAATTCGATCCCCTGCGGCCAAGTAGAGGGGTCCATTGCCTTGGTTTTTAAGTTTGGGTTGATACCCACCTTAAACGACACAAACGTTAACGTGTTAAACGGTCGGCCCCTGGAGATAAGTGATTTTATCACTACGTCATCCGTCTGCAAACATTCCTTGGCGAGGTTCTGGACATCCGCATCCGAGACTTCGGGTGAAATTTTCGACAGGTACATCCAAAGTCTACTCTCTGTCCTTACGGAGGCAGCAATAGATGCCCCGTTTGCCATCGAACCTGTACCACGGAATATTTTCGTTGGCCGTTCGAGTCGTTCGAGGTCTTCGTCGCGGGCTCTCTTTGGCGATGATCGATTGCCAAATTGAAAACGATGCGGTAAGGGTGATAAAAGCGCCGGAGAAAGTTTATTGAAGCCTCCTTGTATCTCCAGTCGCAGTTCGGCGATCAAGCTGTCTTTTATCTCCGTCTTCAACTCTTCGACAACCTTTTTGTGCATATTGTTCAGTTCCGCTGTTACAGAATTCATCGATGTTATTGTGTTCTTAAAGCGTGCGTTCCCCATTATGTCGCGACATCCTTTGCACATCCAGAATACAGCGGGATTTCCAATGATTTCCTTGTACAATGTTTCTGTTATTCTGGCGCATTTGAAATGGAAAGTTGCTTTACAAAGGCCAGCGCAAGCAACTTCGGCAGATGTCATGTTCATTGCACAACTGTTACAGATTTCCATTTCGCAGAATATAAAACATACTAGCAACACTGCGATAAGAAAAACGATTTAGGAACCACCACCAGGGCGTTTGAGTACGACGACAGGCGGCGATCAAAACAAAACAACAAATCACTGAGCGGAACAAGGAAATAGAGCGATTCGCTATGAGCAATACGAACACACACTAACTTACGCTTGGTTTGTTTACCCTTCAACTCCCGATTGCGGTGATGAAAATCTGCCGCGGTGCGAAGCAACTGATGATGATATGATATGTGCAGCTGCTTGTTGGTATTTTCGGATTCCACAATGAGAAGATGAGCAACAGCGGAGAAATGTATTGTCGGATTGATACAGGTGAATTAGAGCAACAGTCAATATATCGCGCTGGTCGAAGGCACTGAATTGATGAACGGATGATTTTTATTAGGGTGCCTATTTCTATTTTCGAAAAATCAAATTTTTCAATTTTTTTCCAAAAATGATATTTTCAATAAATCATATCATTTGAACTACTAAATCGATTCAGGAGATCGACATAAGAAATTAAAGTCAGTTCTGTAGTCTTTCTCGGATAAATGTTACACTCGCAAAAAATTGTATTTAGTTTTTGTGATTATTGATTGTATTTGTTTTTTACTGTCTACGTGGCTTTGGACTAAAGAGCGCTATATTTTTTATATTTTTCGTACAAAGCTGAGTTTTTTTTACATAATATATGCGAAAATCAGAGAGGTGTTATTTTTCGTTCTTGAGTTATTATTTTTCAAATTCAACATGTTTGAAGTCTTTGTTCAATATTCCTATGTGAATAGACTAGAGCTATGCGACTGAAATCGAACCTTCCCGCAAATGTGATATTTTTTCAATGAAGGTTGGCTTCATTTTAATATGTAGGTCATCTAAATCAGTCCAGTAGTTCAACTGTTATGAATTTTTGAAAAAAATCATTTTTAGATAATAGGGGAAAAATGATTTTTCGGACCACCGGTTAACTCTGAAAAATCATTACTTAAAAAACAAAAAAAAATCTCTTTGATTTGTTCATATGTTATGTAAAAAAGCTCAGCTTTGAAGAAAACACAAATACAAATAATTTTTTTGCGAGTATAATATTTTGCTCGTGAAAGACTACCTAATTAGCTTTAATTTGATATACTGATCATTTGAATCGGTCCAGTAATTATGAGTTTTTGAAAATAATTCATTTTTGGAGAAAATCGGAAAAGCTGATTTTTCGTACCACTCCAAAATTAAAATGGGCACCCTAATGAGAAATAAATAAAATACGGGAGTAATATTTTTTCATGCTAATAAAATAGATTATTTTCGATGGTACAGATTTTTGGAAAAAAGTACAAATGAGAAAGATTCTCAACCCCTCTGGTACAGATGAAAATGTGGCAACACAGGATGCGACCGGTTGCTTGATAGGCTCTACATAATTTTTAGAGGCTAACATTCCTTTCATTGTTTCCGTTCATAGTCTACTTTTTTAATCATCGATTGATTTGAGAGAAAAATGGTTCAACCGATATTGTCGAATGTGGAAGATCATGGAATTCTCCTAGAAGTGGAAAAGCCAATGTGTCACCGGATCTTTTGATCGTTATGCCAAAAATCTGCAGCTCTAATTTGTATTCTGAATTTAGCTGTTTTCATGATCCATGTTTTGATCTGAATATTTACTCAACAAATAAGGGAAACATATCAGCAGAAGGGGAATCGAGGATTGTTATCAAATTTTGATATTACTTGGTTCGATTATATAAATATTATTTTATTGATTTGAACTCGAAATGTTTCTCTAAGATAATTTTACACTCTGAAACGTATCCGCAATATTCAGTATGTGTTACATTGATTGGAAACAGTTTTTTAGTTCCCATATAACTGGGCATGAAACCATGAATACTTTTAACATTGTTTTAATTCTTCCATATACACTTCATACGGAATGCAAATAATTACTACGCCATATTTTGTTTACCAATCCTAATATACTTTCCCTACTACTCTACCTCAATATGTACCTCATTTGGGTCAATTCAGAGTTATCAAGAGAATATTATTTTGTTAGGAAGGGAGTGAATTCATTGTAGCTCGCAGTTTGTACAGATCATGGTTTGTACAGTCCGAATGCGAAACGAATCATGTTTCCTTAGTTTTCAATAGTGGATACAACCAGGTATGGGCAAAATCACATCGAAACTCGTTCAACAACACTCATTTACAGATAAAACTCACCCTTCTATTCCCGCTTATGCCTCACTTCATTTGAGACAGAAAACATTCACCTATCATCTTCGCAAGGTTCATTCTTGATTTGAACGAAAAAATACTGTCTCGATTCTGCTCATCTATTCTCAGAAAATTTTGCATTCTCTCATTTGGCTCTCGGAATGACTCGGAAATAAAATCATACATACACGCAGATTAAATCACTCGTTATTTTGTTTCGTACGATCCTTCCACATATTTTCTGAGTTTGCACCCTTAATGAAAGACGTAGTTCTACGTCAAAACAATTTGGAAACTAATAATTGGGATTGCATGTGAATCAAATCAATTTTCTTCTATCTGTACGTATTCGAGCGTTTCCCTTTTCCGGATGTGATAATCCTTCTTCGAATTCTGCCGAAATAGTGGGTAACAGTCAAATGTCCCTAATCACCTTTCACTTCAAGTTGGGTAACCTCTTCAAACCGTAAATTTGAAATCGATTTGGTGAATAAAAACTGTACCGTTAATGAACCAACGGTGATTATCTATAATTCGTCCTCATTATCCAACGCAAGCTTCGCCCATTATACATCCCAAGTTTAGTCGATTGCGCGCTGTTACCTCGGTTGCAGCCAGAAAAAAAACAACTGTGATATAATCGTCCACCGTCGGCAGGGTAGAAAAACGACACCCGTTTTGCGTATTTTCAGATATGATTCGGAAAAAATTAATATGCTTTCACTTTCTCCCGAAATTTGTTAATTTTATGGCATCCACCGTGACGGTGTTAACGGTTGCGATAGTTTCCAAATCATATCAACAAAGCCGCCGAGTGACGAGTGACTGACTGTGACGTTCGTCTGACTCTTGTTTGTATAATTACCTGCCGGTAAGGCTGTTGAAGTAATCACTTTTTGCACCGTTGCAGGAATTAGGCTAAAGTGCTGGTGCTGTGCGACAATGTCGAATCACTGACGTAAGATAACCACTTACCCTCACATGGTAACACTTTCATATGGCAAATACATGTCCGAGTTGCAATTTTATTTGTAGCTTAACTCGTTCTTCTCCCTTGGCTCTCGCTGATTAGCGGTGGCAAACATGATATATTACTCTAGTATGATAAGCTGCATCTTGCGCTCCGTGAAAGTGAGGAAAGGTGTTAAATACCCACGAAACGCCTTATTATTGGGAGCACTACCCACATCTGATGTGTCATCAGCAGAGAAACAGCATGCTTTAAAAAATATTGTACAGTATTCTGTTTTTTGCAATTATAGTTTCGACAATTCTCAGTTGGTCTTTTTATCACATAGAAGCCGGTTCACCACCAACATCCAATGCTCACACTGTGCAAATCACTCACAGGGCGTGAAGATTTCAAAGCATACAGAGCCACTCAGTCCATTTCGTAAGCTGCACTTGCACAGTGCTCTTTTGTGCATTTGTTTGCTTCACGGCTAATCGAAAATGTTTGTGATTTCTCCAATTCGTTTCTAAAAGTACCCCCACATCGTCAGTCCGTCGGTTCGAATGCAGCAAGCATTTCAAGCCCCGGCTGCTGGTCGAAGATTCTGCAATGCTTATGATGTTGAGTGGCGCTTCAAAAACACTTAAGCTTCTCCATTTTTCACTTCACTTCTCAATCGTGTTGTTATATTGTGTTCAATAATAGAGCCTGAGCCTCTGAGTCTGCATTTCTCTCCCTTTCAGTTCAGTGGTCTTGTGCTATACTGAACGGTTCAGCCTTGGTTTTCCATTTTCCAACATTGCATTGTAGCAGTATATTCAATTTGTGCCGATGAACTGTGAATGGAGGGCTGCTAACTGCAGAGTTTTGTGTGGTTTAGAAAAGTGCACTATTAGGTAAGTGTGTATATATTTTGAAGGCAAAAACAAATGGTCGATGTACAAAATAATGAATAAGGCGCGAGAAAATGTTCTTATTATTTCTGTTCTTCATTTTCTCGTCGCGTTCATATTTCAAGAAATTTCTTTGTGGCATTGGAGTCACAGGTTACGTCCCAAATCCATCGAACGCATCATATACGGCAGAGCATTGAGCCCACATTTTTGCGATTTAAATGTACTGAACTATATAACATTTTCCTAAGCGTTTTCTAATACAGAACCTTGGAGTTTACTTTTCGCCGGCAATTTTTGTTTTCATCAGCATTTGACTTCATCAGCCACAGAGACTGAGATACCGTCTCACCGTGATATATCTTCTAATCAATTTTGATTAGGTAGATTATATTACCGTACCCGTTCATTTTTGATGGATCAAAAACGCCATCGATTTTACACTTATGGCTCATATCCGAAGCCATATTTCAAAATCATGTTGACAAATGACCTGTCACAAATCAAATCTGCATTTAATCAAAATTGCATCGTTGATTTAAAAAACCAAACTACATCCGATTAAAGTTGACAGTTGACAATTGAGGGGCTTAGAATGAAAGGGGTGTAAGTGATTTGATCGATTTCTCTACATCGACTCTCTCTTTGGGTCATAACTTAGCTGCAAATACATTCCCAGCTGTATTTACCAACGTGGAAAATAGGTCAGAACCTCATCTATCGGATTCTATAGCAAACTTAAATTGGAAAGTTTTTGCAGTTGAGTTATTAACTAAATAAAAAGTTGATGATGAGAAAACGATCAAGTCACTTACCCCCCTTTCATTCTACGCCCCTCAATTGACAATTGTGAAATATTTCCGGCAAATACCTTCCGAAACTAATGGGATAAAACACAGAATATGAATTTCTAAACTTAGTACTTAGAGTTCATTAGGTACCATTAACACGTTGAGTCCCGCGACGGTCCCATTGAGCTTTTTAGTAGGAAAACGCTGACTGACTGGGACTGACAGATACAACATCTATATAAATAAAAATGTAAGGCAAAATCTGTTGGTAAGGCGAAAACGTGGATGTTTGAAAGTTTGGTCCCTAGTTTTATTATTCATTGATATCAATACACAAATTCATTCAATATCAACATCGTTCTCGGACACTGACGAAAGGGCCAAATTCTCTGAGGAAGACAAGAAAGTACAGGAAATTCTTAATAGTATCTACAAAATAGGATAGCGTTGCGAAGTGTGAAGAAATCGACAACGTATGTCGAGAAATAGGTTTTTCGAATAGGTGAAGCAAACAGTCATTACCTTCTATTGTTGAACCGTATGTACCTAACGTAAAGGAAACTGTAACCCGAGACGGTCGGGTATGAATGAATGGGGGAGTTGCTAGTGAACGGCTTAAGCGCCACTCCCGAAGGAGACCGTTCACCACTGTTTCGGTGCCCAGCTGAGACACTGCCAAAGGGCAGGTTTTTTCTTTGAACCCCCAAACAAGAGAAGTTTCAAGTTCGACCGTCCCAGGCACGTTGGGAAACGAACTGATTGCTGTGGTAATTGTTGCTCGCAACAATCGACCTCAGACTGATAAAGTAGATCTCAATCTGCCTGCGTTATCATCACAGGCAGTAACTCAAACACTCCACGTTTTCCCTTCACGCTTGGGAAACCAGAACCAACCAAAAATCAACAAAGAATAACCAACGGGGAAAGCAATTGGGATCTCATCACAAAACCAGTTTTAGAACTCTATTGTCCCCGAAACCGACAAAAAAAAAGCTAAAGGAGACTTCTAACTTAAAAAAAAAACATAATATGGTCTCTATATGTTCAACATAAATATTCAATATTTGTTTCTTAAAAAACTATTTACATTTTTCTTTCTTCTTTCATTTTCCTTTAATCTTTGAATCTCTAACCAAAAACTCCACTACGCTATCCCTTCCTTATTCGGCTCTTCAAAACTATCTAAACTTCACTACGAAAAATCTTCATTCATCATCATTAAATTTTCCAGGTACTTCCACCACTTATCAATCGTGCTTTGTCCGGTGCTCCATCTTCATCTTCTCACTTTCATTCCTATAGGTTGATATGATGGGTGGGTGGGGTATATATATATGCGTGTGTGCTATTCATTCAATATTTTTAATCACAACCAGCAACCAGTAGTAAATGCATCCGCTGGGACCTAGGGATTTTGGGTATCTTACTTCAAATCAAATCAACACGTACGTGGAAAATCTCATATTTTTCTCTATATGATCATATATTTCATAATTGAGATTCGAACCGGCTACCCTCAACCTGGCAGACCGGACGACTAACTCGCTCGGCTACGATCGCTACTCATAGATTTTCACGACCGTACCGGCACTAATTTCGACATGCGCATGGAATTAGTAAAGTTTCGTTTGTTACTCACGACCTTTTTGAGTTCGCTGTCCAATACAACTTTGGATGTTGCTTATGCCGCTTAGATCAGCGGGGCCTCCTCCCGCTTGTCGATGGTGCCGTTGCAGAGATTAGCGGGGTTTCTTCCCGCTTGACGTGGATGTTGCTGCTGCACGGATCAGCGGAACTCCTCCACTTTCGTCGGTCGTCGTCGCTTTTGCTGCTTCCTGCCAGCGCTTCGCGCTCTTCAACTCGTGGTTTGCTGGTACCTTCTCGCTGCACCGTGGGGTCTGGAACGGCTCTAGCTGTTGAACGGTGTGTCGGAATCGCAACTGTCAAACGGAAAATATATGTTTCCACCCACGTGGAATGTCAGCACACATGGCACCCATGGATATAACAAGCACAGATTACCTGGGATTTTACCACGCTTCGCACGATAACACTCCTACTCTTTCTACCTTTTGAGCCACTACTTTTAAATCTAGGAAAAAATAAATTGAAATTTCCAGAAAAAAGAACCCTAAAACTGGCTTGCTCGGAATAACCGCGACTCACTAACCTAAGCTAACACACCGAGGCTCTTGGCAAAGTCCGCCAGTCCAGCCTCTTCCAGGACAAAGTGACCGATTAGAATTTCTAAATCCTCAGATCAACCAGGCGCGAGATCAATTTTGTCTCAGTTATGTAATTGCCACAAAAGTGCGCAAGTACATAACATTTCTAAAGTCGATTATCGTGGGCAACAATTGCCTCAATCATTAAGGCCATCCACCTTTAATCCCAAGTGCCTGATCTTGCCGGACCTTCCGTCCAACCCATATTTGGGCACAAAGCACCTGCTCTTTTGCAGAGTCTCAAACCAAAAACAGGAACAGCTCTTTCACTCCCCCTTTGGGTGAGGATGCAGCTCAACGTTTCCACAAAAGACATGTTCCAAAACAAAGAAGAAAATACTGAGTGCCGCGTCGCTAGAATGGAATGATTTTTGTCATCCCAGTTCTATCGACGTCTGAGCACTCAGTGGAACCCTACAAATGCTTCTTGTGGAAAGTTGCCCAAAAGAAACAGATCCAAAGCTTTGCAGAATCAAGGGGCCGGCATATCTGAATTTGTGTACCATGCTACAAAACTTTGGTAAAAAAAAAAATTTTATGATATATTAGGCTGTCAAAAAAGTCCTGCGGTATTTCCGCGAGGTGTCGTTGTAAGCGTGTAGTTCTAGTTGTATTCATTGTATCGAGTCATACTATAGCTTGTTGGAAGCGAGGTATTTTTGCGCGCTATAATATAGTCCTTGACAGTGTTTTGTTTGGTTAAGTCGTTTGTATAACTGTCGCAAATATGGAGCAAAATAAAGAGAAAATCCGACATATTTTACAGTACTACTATGACAAAGGCAAAAATGCATCTCAAGTTGCCAATAAAATTTGTGCAGTTTATGGACCCGATACAGTTTCCATTTCCACCGCACAACGATGGTTTCAACGTTTTCGTTCTGGTGTAGAGGTCGTCAAAGATGCGCCACGCTCCGGAAGGCCTGTCGTCGAAAATTGCGACAAAATCGCTGAATTAGCCTAGAAAGACCGGCATAGTAGCAGCCGTAGCATCGGCCAAGAGCTGGGGATAAGTCTTCAAACCGTTATTAACCATTTGAAGAAGCTTGGATTCACAAAGAAGCTCGATGTATGGGTGCCACACACGTTGACGCAAAAACATCTTTGACCGTATCGACGCATGTGAATCGCTACTGAATCGCAACAAAATCGACCCATTTCTGAAGCGGATGGTGACTGGCGATGAGAAGTGGGTTACTTACGACAACGTGAAGCGCAAACGGTCGTGGTCGAAGCCCGGTGAAGCGGCTCAGACGGTGCCCAAGCCCTCATTAACGGCCAGGAAGGTTCTGCTGTGTGTTTGGTGGGATTGTCAAGGAATAATCTATTATGAGCTGCTTCCCTATGGCCAAACGCTCAATTCGGACCTGTACTGCCAACAGCTGGACCGCTTGAAGGTAGCATTCATGAAGAAGAGGCCATCTTTGACAAACAGAGGCCGCATTGTCTTCCATCAGGACAACGCCAGGCCACACACTTCTTTGGTGACGCGCCAGAAGCTCGGATGGGAGGTTCTTTTGCATCCGCCGTATAGTCCGGACCTTGCACCAAGCGACTACCACCTGTTTTTGTCCATGGCGAACGAACTATCCGAGTTTTTTGCCAAAAAGGAAGCGAGCTTCTATAACAGGGGTATTATGAAGTTGGCATCTCGTTGGGAACAAGATAAACTTTACGGGATTTCTTTCATCTTTAAAAAAAAATACAACTTATTGCTGGAAGAGCTAAACTAGAACTAACTTTATTATCATTCCTATGTTCGAAACCTATTCCTCACTTAGAATTATGCTGACCTAAACTGTGCTGCTAGATGGAGAACAATGGTTGTTTGTTCAGGACCGATCGGACGATCGGGCGACGGAATAATTTATAAGTTTATTCTCGTACGCTTCCTGATGTTTATGGGTTGATGCTGGCATGGCTTGAAGTGCTGATGCCGTGGGAACGATCGATGCTCGAGAAAGTGATGTCTCCGCTTTCCTTGGTATCGGGTCCAGCTGGATGTGCGATATGAGTGGTGTTTCTTTGTTAGTGACTGATGTTTCGGTTTTAACTTATATATAGATAGATATTCGCATCCAATCCCCATTCGCTATTCGCAACCTACGACCTGTTCGATTTCGAGCTAGTCTGGGAAAGTTGTGAGATTCGCACTGATTCATGTGAGGAGTATATTGGAAAATGTGGGAACCACTACGACACTCTAAACACATCTGTTCAGGTCCCCCAAAATTTTCAAGAACAGTAAAAATGTTGGATAGCATGAAAAGCGTCTTGGCCAATTTTTCGACGAGAATCTTATTGCATTACACTGTGAACAAATTTTTAGGAATGAATAAACTCACTATAGGAACAAGGAATATGATTGTGATCAGTGATGCCAACCTTCCAGACTTTTTTTTCGCGTGCATCATTTAGCTAAGAATCCTAGAAACAAATTTAACACATTTTTATGTGACTTTTTGTACAACTTATGAATAAACGCATTAATAAGATGTACAAAAAGTCACAACTTTTTAAGAAATTATGTCATAATGTGTCATGATTATTTTTCTGAACGAAATTGAAAAGCAATCAAAATGACTTGTTTGGGCAATCTAGTGTTAATGAAGACACCGTCAAAATCAGATTTTTTTTAAGGAATTTCACTTGTTTTTTACATGATCGCATTATGGTCCTGACAATTTACCGATTTGTATATAATTGAGTGCCGAACAGCATCATTTTTATAATTAGACTCGCTGACCCGGCAAACGTTGTTCTGCCATATAAATTACTTCTAGTGAATATTTTGATTGTTGAATAAAAAATAACTAACGCTAAACTAAAAATAACATGTATGTACATGTATTGCAATACATGTGTGTTCAGATATTTCAACGATCTAAAAAATTAATTGGTTATGATCGATGAAGGATAGATTCCACGTGGATATTGAGCAGATGACGTGAAGATTTGCCCGTGTATTTCATTGAACCGTGGGAACTTCCCGAACCTGAGTATGATGTGGAGATGGAGATAAGATCTATGATGTACAGAGAAATGGACCGGATCGATCGGATCTCAGGATTCGTCTTTTGCATTCAGAAATCTGATCATTCGTGCTATGAAATGTAGCAACCTTGCCTCGGCGCAATAAGTAATCCGTATTCGTGGAGCAATTTAATCTGTATCAGATTAGCAGACACGAAGATAATTTTAAATTGCCTAAATTTGGATGAAAATCATTACTCGATATTGTTTAAATATTTAGAAAACAGTCCGAACTACTATTCTTCTATAAATCTTGTATACATCCAGCAACCTGTTGGACGAAATACGTGTAATTTTGTAATAGAGCCCATTAAAGACTGCATTTCTTTTGTTTAAACAAACGTGCTGTCGTTTGAACAAAGACTGTGTAGGTGTTACTCATGATAGCGTATCGCTATCATTCCTCGAACCGCTTCTGTTGATTGTCTCATAGGAATCGCAGCCGTTCGCTCTCTACCTTTGCGAATATGTTGACCATGGATTATTGACACAGCTCAGCACATCCTAGAATGACGTTGTCCTGACTGCGCCAATTCATCAAACGACACACATGAGAATCCATCGAGGGCACTCTTTTGTTTGTTTCGTCTCCTCCAACCACATAATATTAAAATATTAATTCAAAATGAGTAATGATGTTCCTAATAATTAAAGTAACTGTGGCGCATTGGATCTACACACGTGCTCTCCAATCGGTTTTTTATCAGGATTGACGACAATAGCGTGACTGTTATTTTGCATTCCGAGCATGGGTGTGATTAGAATAATTTCAATAATTCATTGAAAAAAAGGCCTCCAGCTCGCCGGCGATATTCCTAGTTTTAGTCTAATTGAGGTTACTTGCGTATGTTTAGGGTGAAATTCGATGAAGAGGACGAAGTGCCATCTGGCATTGAACAATGTAAATAAATTCGTCCTGTTTAAAAAACGAACGACGAATCAATTATTTGGTATCGTTTATATAAAAATACATATATCGCGATAAAAAAGGAGATGAGGGTGAAAATTGGTTATATATGGTTATAAGTTTTTTTTCAAGCCAAATTTATGCAAAAAAATACGCAAATAAAGTTATTCAGATTTTTTTTGCATGGGACCACCCTAACCGATATCAAATATAAAGTAAAAGGTATCCTAGCGGTATCATATATAGTTTACGACCTATTCTCATGCCTACCAAGTTTTTTGAGGATAATATCATTAAAATCGGTCTAGCCGTTTCGGTGGAGTTTTAAAGCAAAATAATTCAATCAGGCAGTCAATGCCGATGAAGAATCGGCATGATTTTCGGAACAACTCAATCTACTTCCAATATTTTGCATCTTTTCCATAAACCCTTTCAATTCCCATTAGCAGAAAAGCAATGAAACAAATCTAAACTCCGAAAAACATTTGCTTTTATTGTTTTCATAACCAGTAAATTCCTCTCTTTCAATGTCGTTTTTTGTTATTCTTCCCGTGTCCATGATACTGTTTACATCAATTTATATCGACCATACAATACCTAAGGATAAAATAAACATCTTCAGACTCGAAACGAAAGATGAAAATCAGTGTTATGCTTTCCATAAGGTTTTGCTTTGTATACTGTTCTCAGCGAAGTGTACTGCAGACGGCTACTTCCGGTTTCACGGAGTATCGGTTTAGTAAGAAAGGCATAGTAAAAAAGAGGGTAAATAGAAACAGAGTACGATTTCGGGGAAAATTACTTTCCAGTATCGATTCAAAAGAAGATCTTTTGCAAAATAGACAAGTGTTTCGATAATGAACATTCTATATGGTTGAAAGCATTTCAAGCTCAACTGAGATGTTCGATGGTATCGTTTCCAATATCGATACTACAGTTTCCCGATTATTACGCATTTAAATTCATATATTTTCTGTATGTATCACTCGAGTTCCAGTAGCGTACACTATTGAGAATATATTGAATCGTTCCATTCCAGCAGTCGTACCACACGCATCGAGTGCCGCATTAGTTTTCTCCGTTTTCCTGATCGCGATGTGGCACTTTGTGGGGATTTTCCACACCCAGCAATCAATCGAACAAAGCGCACATGAAAATTGCGCCTTGCACTGGGCGAATAATTGCACATAAATTGCAGTTTACGGCGTTTGCAATCAGCGGAGGAATTAGATTATATCTATTGTTCTGATTCAGAAACGGGTCGACAAGCTGCGATCAGTGCAGCACTGCTAAGCCTCTCAACATACATAAACATAAGGCTTCTATAGATGCAATGTTTTCTATGGTAATGAATTGGAGGATTATATGGAGTGATTGTTGCAATGAGAGTTGCAATCTATAGGATTGTTGTTGCAATTTGAAGATAATCCCACAATTGAGAGCACGAATGCAACATAGAAGTATGAATTTTGGATGTTAGCCTCTCCAAGCGAACTTCTACGAAAACGTAAAACGTACCGATATGTGTAGAATTGAACTATTCGAGTCTCAGATTACTCTGCAAACTTTAACTTTTATATATCACATAAACTACAGCCTCTTTTTTCTGGGTTTGGAGTGGCATCTTCAAATATATCCTCATCATATTTCGATTCGCTGCCAGTTCGCGCTATGGAATAGCCTAATTGCGATTCTTTCACTTTGTTCAAATGCATCATATACCGTAGTTTTGCTGTTCTTTTATCTAAGCAGCTTCCCTACACCTTCAACCATTATAATCAGCAACCGTAATAATCTTCGCTGCGGCACGTGGATTCAAGTGCAAGTCATCGCCATAGTAACTCACGTTCGTGCGGCGCTGACTGACGGGTAAATCGGAAACCAGCCAAGTAAAAATACATACCATCGGTTGTATATAGGCTTACGGTTGGAGACGTCTGGTGATCTGTTACGGTTGGGTGGCATTCCTTGCCTTGTTTTCGTAGGAGAAAGACACTCGCTCCAGCCGGTACCAGTGGGTTGTGAAAATTTGCCTGACGGTAATGATTAGTTGTGGTTCCTTTATGTGGCCGAACGGAACGCATTTCCTTCCTGCTGTTTGCAGTCGATAAGCATATCAAGGCCGCATCTTCCCTAGAAGGGGCTCGCTTGGAATTCGATGAACTGTGTTGAAACCACATTCACGTAGACATGACTTTAGCCAGCAGTCGCTCTGTTATGTCCAAAACAATATTCAGATAAGTAGAATACACTTGAATTACATTTTTCAATAACTTGAAGCTCTTTATTTCGCTATAACAGGAAGATTCTTGTGACAAAATCTTGAATATTTTCTGATAATTAAATCGCGATGAGGAGAGTTATAAAATGCATCGCATAAATAATATTGCAGCATCTACTCTTATTGACGTAGGACTAAGTCTATCAGGAAGGGTGGCAAATCAAAAAACAGGTTACGTTTTTATGAAATAAGTTAACGTTAATGACTCTTTTTGCTACAAACGGACTTCAAGGATTTGCATACCAATCGAATCGGGAATTCTCTTAGAATAAGTTGATATGCTATACATTACAATCCCATAGTCCGTAAATAGTTTAACACTAAACCTACCACAAGGGGTCAAACGACCCATTCTAAACATTTAGTCAAAGTAACCTGTATATGTAACCTGCCCTAACTACCGCAACAGGTCATTTGACCCTTGCAAACATTTATATGATATCAGAAATATATGTATGTGTGGTTGTGATACAAAAACATTGCATTACACATTTTTTGCTATTGCTTTCTATATTTTGTTGTATTTGTGAATGAATAGTGAATGATTAGAATTATTTGTATTTCTGACTATCCAAGCGAGCTAACGGTAACCATTCGAAGCTACAGTGCTATTTTGCGTGTCAAAAATTGGAATTTCAATATTTTGTTAATAATTATCATCCCAAAATGTCGAAATATACAGGAGAAATATAGTAGGAATAGGTATACATGAAACATCGGTAGGTTTAGCGTTGAATCTATGAAAATTGGAAGCATTCCCATTTTCCCATACAGTTGTTCTGTCCTTTGGTATATTTACCAAACCGTGCTGTCAATAACGAGCAACTTATACAGCCACGAGAATAAAAACAGAGACGAACGAATCGTAAAATCCAATGTCTCCGTGAACAAAGGAAAAGAGGAAGGAGACAAAAAGAAGAAGAAAAAGAAGAAGAAGAAGAAGAAGAAGGAGAAAAAAATAGAAACAACGAAGAGGGATAACTAAAAGAGAATATTTTGATGTAAACTCCACTCTTGTACAGTAAGCATGCTGTCACTAGCGTATAAATATTGCATCTCCTCTGAGGAAACTTATCAGTCTCTTTCTGTACCCCACACAGCAAACATCGCTTATTCCGCTCATTTTGTGTCATATTCGTTTCCCCTCGAGCTGTGGCCCCGAGCGGACATTTCACTCGCTGTGCTTCTGGCATTGCAATCAACACATCGAGCACGAGCAACACATATCAGGCGTAATCGTAATGTTTTACGCCACGTTATGTAGGGAACAATCAAAACTGTCTCCACCAAGGATGATATCCACGCAATACAATTGCAACTGCAGCTAATCAAGTTATCCTCCCTTTTCGAGGCCAATAATACAAACAAAAGAGTTTATTTTGAGAAGAATGCAAAATGATTATAGGTGTGTCTGTGTATATATTGAGTCGTTTCAAGCCACCAGAATTTGGCTTTGGGTATGTTTGTGCATATTTTCGTTGCGCGAAACTTTTAATTTGTTCATATCCTGTACGTATGAATAGTACACCTTCGCTACTTTTAGTTGCCATTTGTATTTGCTCTCGTGCGCTTCGGCCTCGTTCCGATGCAACAATATCCTAGCTTTTGTAACGGTTTAGACCAAGAATTAGAGAAACATTTTCTCATAAACGGTCGTTCTCGCGATGCTTCATTTCTGTGGATGCATCGTGCGCGTTCTCTGCAGGACGCTTGTTTGGTGCTGGTTTAATGACGACGCACAGGAGGTGTTTATAGGTGCGATACCACTGGGGCAACACGGAAAAAACTTGAAGCACGACATTTGATACTTGTAAATATTGCCATTTTGTTGTTTCTATTAACGCAATTTCGTGGTTAACGAATGTGGAATAACTGGTGGTGGAACAAGTATAAAATTAAATTTTCACAGTTTTATCCAGATTATGTATCTTTTTAAATATGTTCATGTTTTTACTCCACTATTTCAATTCTTTTCTTTCAGTTGTATTTATTTATATATAGCATACGCGCCCAGAGGTACGGTATGGCGTTTTCTCACTTATTTGCCTCACTTTTGATGATATTCAATTCGATTAGGAAAATTCTGTCAATTTGAATAATGTTTATGCTGCTATCGAAATGTTGATCAATAAATGTTTGTCAGTATCAGGGTAAATCTGTATTTATGGTCCGAAAACATCAACTTTTTTCAACTATGTTTTTTTTCAATGAATATCTGTATTGATATCTGAATTAAATTCCTGAGTCCAATTTTGAAGCGTATTCTTAGTTTTAGTGGTATTGATTGAAACAGTTATTAATGATACGCATATACACTGTAGTGAAAATGCAATGCTTCTTCGATGCGTAATGAAAGTTTACATAGTTATCAAACATGCTTGTTTACATTGCGCTGAGCGTAAACATCTTAACTACTTTATTATAAGAAATTTCTGGTACACGCAAAATATAATCTATATCTATCTATCTATATATATATAAAAATGGAGTGATGTCTGTCTGTCTGTCTGATTCTTATAGACTCGGAAACTACTGAACCGATCGACATGAAAATTGATATGTAGGGGTTTTTGGGGCCGGGGAAGGTTTTCGTGATATTTTGAGACCCCTCCCCCCTCTCTAAGGGGGGGCTGCCATACAAATGAAACACAAATTTCTGCATTACTCGGAAATTAACCAAGCAAACGAAACCAAAGTTGGCATGTGAAAGATTTAGGGTGCAATAAATGTTTCTATGATGGTTAGACAGTCCTTCCCCCACTCAAAGGGGGGGCTGCCATACAAATGAAACAAAAATTTCTGCATTACTCGAGAATTAATCAAGCAAATGAAACCAAATTTGGCATGTGGAGGTTTTAGGATGCAATAAATGTGTCTATGGTAATAAGATACTCCTTCCCCCTCTCTTAGAGGGGGCTGCCAAACAAATGAAACACAATTTTTTGCATTACTCGGAAATTAATCAATCAAACGAAACCAAAGTTGGCATGTGAAAGTTTTAGGGTGCAATAAATGTTTCTATGATGGTTAGACAGTCCTTCCCCCACTCAAAGGGGGGGCTGCCATACAAATAAAACACAAATTTCTGCATTACTCGAGAATAAATCAAGCAAATGAAACCAAATTTGGCATGTGGAGGTTTTAGGATGCAATAAATGTTTCTATGGTGTTAAGATACTCCTTCCCCCTCTCTTAGAGGGGGCTGCCGTACAACTGAAACACAAATTTTTGCATTACCCGAGAATTAATCAAGCAAATTAAACCAAATTAGGCATATGGAAACTTTAGGGTGCAATGAATGTTTCTATGGTGGTTAGATCCTCCTCCCCCCTCTCTTAGGGGTGGCTGCCATACAAATAAAACACAAATTTCTGCATTACTCGAGAATTAATCAAGTAAATGGGCGGGACGAAGTTTGCCGGGTTAGCTAGTGGTGAATAAAAAAACGTAACATTTCAAAAACCGGAGTGGTTGTACAAAAAATAAATATAAATGTGTAGACCGCAATGCGAGAATTGGAAATTTATTACGATACCACAATATATCGTTAGGGAATGTTAAAATCGATTGGGACAAAATTGTGAATCCATCATTAAATGCCTGGATTTGTTGATGGAGCATTCAAAATTAATCAATTTTCGTTGCGCGATCGATATCTAGTTTTTTAACTTATACCTTCTATATGTTCCCGAAAAAATCTAATCCTGCGTCAAAACGTATACATGTTTCTTTAAGATATTTGCAATAATTAAAACAAAAATTTCAAAGCATGGATTTTCACGAAAGTATGAGCGCACTTTTGAAGCTCCTTTTATTCTTCTTTAGTGAAGATAAATCGTGTTATTTATTTATTGTAGCGCTAACCGATGACACATTTTTCGCCTTAGATCGAACATGAGAAATCATGGCATCACGCTTCATATGAATGTCAAACAGAGATGACTCTCAATTCAGACTGACTCGAATAATATATAATTAAAATAAGAGAGATAGGCAAAATATCATTGACATCAAGCCACAACTAATATCGAAACGATATTTAAAAAAAGATCTATATATTCTGTATATCACTCGAAATATCTGTAATATTTATCTACAGATTCTTAGTTTCAAAAAGTCCCAACATCTGTATAAATACAGATTATTCTGTAGATATGGTAACTCTGATGAAAGATATGTTTCTACAAAAATTGTAAACTGCGTGCCAAATGCCTACGAAAACTTTGAAACGACCGTGCGTTCAATCTTTTTAACGAACTAGTTCTTTCGTACTGACCTCTGAATTCTATGTTAACATATTGTTTGTTGCTCTTCCCCCATAGCGGAAGCAACGAATAAAATCTGGAAAGCATACCTACCTTATACGTTAAGTTGTTCACTTGTTTTTCTGCCTTCACTGTTTGTGTTATAATAAAAAAATGCAAAATTTCTTATCCAATGTTAGATGGTATAACATATATCGCAATAACGTTTTTGCGTAATATGCATAATTTTTTCGTTTCATTTTTTGTAGAGTGACCCCCTATATAGAATTTCAAAGACGTAGTCCTACGTCAAATTTTATTTGATGCCATATGTTTTCAGCCCTTTGGGGTCATTTGTCTGCTCTCAGCCACCACAGCAAAGAATCATACTCATCTCATACTTTATTCAACCATGTAACGATTTCTCCTGTTTCTCAACGAATCTTAATGTCTAAAGAACCTGTTCCTGAGTTAATATGGATCTTCTTTTGATGATTGATAACGGTACTCAGTATAAACAAAATATGATTAAACATAAGGATGATGTGGTAGATGGATCAAACGTGACGTTATATAACCAAATTTTATTAAAAATTTCAATACGACTATGGGTGGAGTACGACAATTTGTACGCAAATTGGTTGAACGACTTGTTGGTGATTCTCGCGTGATATACATGAAGGTGAATTAAATAAACACATTAAAACACATTATTCAGTAAATACATATCTAAAGTTCACAAGAAGTAAACCGATCTTATTTAGCTTTCATTATCTTACATGATAAATGCAGTGATACATGCTTTTCCGAGGGAATTTAATTCCGACCAGAATGAAGCCCATATAAAAATTCAATTCGACTGCAAAAGGTTAATATCCATGAAATGTCGATACTGTCATCTCGATTTTCTTTTTTTTTGTCAAAAATTTACTCTCTGGGACTTTTTTCGGGATACGAGGCAAATCGTTCGGTTTAGGGTGCCAATAAAAATGGTCATCTCGATGGCGCAAAAACTTTTTTCTTCATTTTCCTGTATGCTAATTCTATCTACTATCTACTATCTAGTTGTCTACTATCTTCTGAATAACTAACAGCAGCTGTTCAGAGAGAGAACAATGAGTAAAATGATGATGTTTTGTTTTTTTTGGTATGAAATTCGTTGTAATTTTTTAGAAAAACCAGAATTTATCTTCAAATTTCCCGGTTTCACGTATTTTTTCTACGCTTAAAAGGTTAAAAAATCGCCATTTTTCAATGTGGTATGTATATTTTGAAGAATGGTTTGGTTTGAGTTTTATTTTTTTTTTATTAAATCGTTTATTTTTACAGGGCCAGTTACATCAGTTTAAAGGAGCCAAACTCTTAACTATATTTCTACTTGCATATATTAACATGTTTTCTTAATTCTATGGTTAATAAAATAGGAAACCGATTACTCGTGGTCGACTAGAGTTTAGAAGGGTGACAAATTTTCATTAGGAAAAGGATGGGATGTAAGGAGATTGTAACAATGTTCACACTCATACTCACATTCTCATTCACATTCACATTCACACTTCACACTCTATTTTTAAAAACTATCCTTACATTTAATATGAATTACAATTCAACTTATTCTCATGGAAGGGAACCTATAGCTCGCAAAAGACGAAAAGGAGGGGAAAAGGATGTAAGAACAATCACACTCGAAGATCGATAGTTTTAAGGAAAACATATATTTGAAACACGTGGTTTAAGTTTTATAAATTTTTTTTTTTAACTAGGTAAACGAGGAGTAGCATGTGTTGCGCTAAAAATATTCCAAATCTGTCTCGTATCGGCCCTCACATTATCAATGATATCATCCAATTTAATATGATATCGGTTTAATCACCATTATCCACAGTATTCATAACTTGTATGCATTATCAAACTTGAAATTCTCGAATATTATCAATGACTTTGGTTCAATCGCGTGTTGAAACCATCATAAATATACAAAGGACTAACTTTCTTTCCATATACTGGTGACATTTAATGGTGGAAATGAATATAAATTAAAATATAATGAATAATCACGAACAAATCTTGCTTTTCAGTGCGTAGAATAAACAAACATCATCACTTGTGTGGTTCAGAGCTCTAATGTAGGTGTCGCCTGAGTTGGTTCAGCTTTGCGTAAATTCGTCAATTGAGAGATACCAGCAATGAACATGGTAATATTAATGAACTTCGAAAGAAAAAATCGTAGTTTCAAAGAACCAAAAAAAAAAAGATTTTATTATTTGATATTTGAAGCCGCCTAAACTGAAACGACATTCGGCCCAAAAACATTGTGAACAAAACTCCAACTCGTTTGTATTTGTGTCACAATTCATCGATTGTCATCATTCGTTTAGGGAGGCTTTACTTGAAACTCATGGAACATCAATACTCAAGGGTGGTCGTATTATTATGAAAAGCACTGTACAAAATTTTTTCATTCGTCAAAGGGAAGCAACAGATTTGTTCTCAGTAGCGTACTTTTTGTATTTATTCATTGACGACCAGCTGTTCAAAAGCTGCTACCACTTACCATCAATTTAATTTTATTCTGTATAACTTTATTGTACAAAAATTCGGTATTGAACCAATATGTGTGGAAAGTGTCTCAATAACATAACCTAAACCAGTAACCAGGTTTTGGCCAATGCTCGATTTTTATCTATTTCCCGGAAAACAGAAGGTTGAAAACATATTCTCGAAGCTTGGGGTTTGTTTAACACCAACAATCGAATTTACACCAGTGGCTTTCGTAAAAAAAATCCTATGATCCTGTTACACTGAATTCTTTTTTTACGCGATTGATGCGTACGCGCAAAAAAAATAGCGTAACAAAAATCGCGTTAAAAAGATCGCGTAATTTCGAGAGAATCGCGTAAAAAATTGCCCCTTCATCGGCCACGCTCGCCATAACCATACTCGCATGCGCACTCGCAGTATTTCTGTTCCCAACGAGGCGACGATAGGCAGATCGCGTAATCTCAAGAAAATCACGTAATTTCGAGAGAATCGCATAAAAAAATCACGTAAAAAAGAATCCAGTGTATTTCATGTAGACTAAAGTCCGATGAAAGTATAAATAGATGAATAAATAAATAACGAAATAAATAAAGAAAAATAAAACCTAACCCAAGAAAAGGTCGATAAATCTGTCATAGTTGAGTTTCAACCACATGTGTAGAACGGTTTGTTTCATCAAATATGATCCTATATCATCTCCTAAAAATGTCTGGGTCGGCTACCCCACATCCTGTATGGTTGAAATTTTTAATGTATGTGGTACAAATTGATTTATGTGGCACAAATTGAGTTTATGTGGAACAAATTTATTCTATGTAGAACAAATTGAAGCCACGCGGAAACAGAAAAAAAACAAGAGTGGTCTAATAATCACGAAAAATTATATTAGTTTGGAGAAAAAGAAATGCATTATTTTCGCGTGAAATTCAAGACTATTTCAGATGCTTCGAATTGTCCGATTTGGGTCAAATATGCATTTATAATTTGTTGCTATTTTGAAGATAGCATCAGAATGCAACTCACATAAACTCTTGGTCTTTATTGGCGGAAAACTCTAGTAATTGATTTTTACAATCTTCTCTTGGTCCAATTTCTTATTGCGCAAATGACCTAAAACTGTTTTATGATCGATTTTTAGCTCCTGGGAGATGCTACGACGAATGTGCTCCCGTGGCCGAGTGGTTAGCGTAACTAACATGCCGGTGTTCGGGTTCGATTCTCGTTCTGGTCGGGGGAATTTTTCGTCAAAGAAATTTCCTCCGACTTGCACTGTGATCACGCGTGTTCTGAGCTTGCCACTCAGAATGCATTCAAGGCGTGTTATTTGGCATAGAAATCTCAACTAAGTACTAATAAAAATGACGCAAGTAATACTACGTTGAGACGGTGAAGTTCCTCTAGGAACGTTAGTGCCATTGAAGAAGAAGAAGAAGAAGATGCTACGACTACTAACATGCCGGTTAACTTCGATTTTTTATGTGATTTTATCGACATTTTTGACGACGGGCTTGCCTATGCGATGTACATCAAAAATCACTGAAAGGAATCGACGAAATCAAAATTGCACATAATTAGCTGTTTCAGTATCTGTACCATAAACAACATTTACAATATCAGCGGCCTGTCTGGTTTGCATTTTGACCTTTATCAAATAAAAATTGTAAAATGTACCTAATTTTCTCTTTGTTGACTTCCATTGTTACAACCTGTAACTCACAAAATAGAATAGACAAAAATAGCAGAATGATTTCTCTAGACCTTTAGAACGAGCATTAATTGTTTGATCGATGCTGTTCGAGATATCGATTACTAAAGACATCTACCGAAAAAATAATGGGATTTCTTTTGCCCCAACCTCTTTCTTCTTGAATGGCGTTAACGTTCCCTGTGGAACTTTTGTCGTCTCAACGTATGCATTAACTCGCGTCATTTATTAATAGTTGAGATTTCTTAAGCCAAATAACACGTCTTGAATGTATTCCGAGGGGAAAACTCTAGAATACGCGTGACCACAGTGCAAGTCGAAGAAAATTTCTCTGACGAAAAATCCCCCGGCCAGAACGGGAATCGAATCCGAACACCCCGGCATGAAAATGTGAGACGCTAACCACTCGGCCACGGGTGTACTACCCCAACCTAATATATGTAATATCGATCTTATTTATCGAAATGTCTGATAAAACTCCGTATATTACATACTCTACAGATGCGTGAACCATTCAACATATGAAAGTCATGTCACATCCACATCCACATCAGTTCTAGCAAATGACATATAAAGCATTGTCCATTT
The DNA here is from genome assembly GCF_029784135.1 of Toxorhynchites rutilus septentrionalis. Lineage (NCBI taxonomy): Eukaryota > Metazoa > Arthropoda > Insecta > Diptera > Culicidae > Toxorhynchites > Toxorhynchites rutilus. Next base: position 152,538,910 of record NC_073745.1, read on the forward strand.
CTGTCAACGAATGCCACTCATTTCGTACGCGTTATTCCAATCTGTTATGGTTTTTTTGTTGTTGTTGTTGCAGGGTTTTCAATGCATGAAACCGCTGCTGAATTTCTGTCGATGTATACTTTTGTGCTCTCCAACAGAGCACCTAAACGCGGGCGGTGTCGGCGGTCTAATCAACAACAGACTGATTCATCAGTTCTTTATTTATTTTACTATGTTTGGAATTTCTGTACGTGTGTATAAAGGCTGAATGTTTGTATACTCTTACAGCTGCTGACTGCCACATTTGTTTTTGTTTCTGCATTTTTGTTTAGAAATTTAACGACCGCTGAGCTGACTTTTTTTATAAGAGTTGAAAAGAAACTCGTTATTTTTTTCAGGCGCGGAGCAAAACAAAAAATCTGCGAGATTTCAAACTTATTTGACTCTGTCTGTTTTCTACACGTCTCCAATCCAAACCACTCACAAGCTGCTTTCAAATGAGAAACATTATATCAACTCTGATGGGAAGTCGCTTCTTGCCGGTTGGTCTTCCGAAACCGCTGTCAATACCGAGGGACAGAAAAGTGATTAAATTACCATCCATTCACTGTCATCATCCTTGAACTGTTTGCGGTGCACTTGGAAAGTAGGTCCGTGGCGTCCACCTCAGCAAAGTGATTCTTTTTTTTGTCTCCTCTCTTGGGCTGGAGATTGTGACTCACACGTTGCGATTTCGTTCGTGAACCGCTTGCCGAAACGAAATTATATTTGTGACTAACAGACCTTCTGCATGCGTGGTTGGTTTTTGCACGGGTGTTTTGTTCCGTCCTTGGGTCGTTGCTTATGTTGCTATTATGATTGAAGTAGAGAATGTTCTTTTGGATATTTGATACGGTTATGTAAATATGACCATGCTTTGTTGAAGGAATATTATCAGAAAATTTTAGCTCGTGGATTTCATGTTGCTTCCAAAATTGTGATAATTGATACGTAAAACTTGTTTGAGCGTCTAAGCATTAATATTTTTTTTGTACAAAGATATCTTCTACTTGTTACTTTTGTGGGTAATAATGTGAGTAATAAGCGCCTCTGGAATGTTGCCGAATATTTTTATTGTAGTGGTACATCCAAACTAGCGTTGGCAGAAAAAGGCTTTTTCATTTGATGAAGGGTGAAATGAACAAATAAAAGCACCTTTTTCATGTGTTTCAAAATATTTTTTATACATGGGAGCAGACCTATCTTTCTCTCAGACTGAACGTCAGCTTGGAATTGTTCTAAAAAAGTCCAAACGACGCCAAGCAGGGATCGAACCAACGCCGACTGGAAGCTGGAAGCAAGGCTATTTTACATGACCACGCTCATCAGGATGACCATATCTACAGAATGATCTGTACTTATACAGATTGTTCAGACCTTTTGATTTTTAAGAATAATGTTTCAATATTAATTATGGTTTAATGACTATAATATTTTTTCCCATCTCACCAAATTTATTCATATGGCATATGAATCAGTCTGAATAAGAGTCATTTTTGCATTAGGTTATCCTGCTTTCTCGTTTTCGATCTAAGACGAAAAGATGGGAAGGTCTATGTCATCGGCTTGCGTTGCAATAAATAAATAACACTGTTTATCTTTTTCTTACTAACGCTCAATGAATGAAAACTTCAAAACTGCGCTCATACTGTCGTCAAAATAAATTCTGCATTGAATTTGAGTGCTTGTTTTGAGCATTGAAAGAATCTAAAAAATCATCGATACAATTTGGCGAAAAATTGCGTTTTCGGGAACCTATAGCGAGTACAAAACAAAAAAAAAAGTGAAACTTTACCACCCAGGGCGGAAGAGTCGATATGCACCCCTACCACCTCGCCAGAAAAAGAATAAATCATATTTAAGTAATTCCTTCATAAAGAAGCCTCGTCGGTGTCGAAGTTGTAGAGAACGAAACTAAAGAACTAAGCGAGAGCAGGAAAAATCTAAATCTAAATAAAAACATACTCGATTAATTTATATAGAAGGATGAAATTTTATCAGAATGTGCCCGTACTCTAAGCTTATGGCTTCAAAGCAACTTTATGGCCATTTGTCAAGCGTTGAGGGTTCTTATATTTTAGAATTGATGCCTTATTATGTTATTGTAATTATTATGACAAAGATGCTTACGTAGCGTAATGTGAACAAGCATACTCTGGTAACCGTGAAAACTTCCATTACACCTCAATGAGGGATTGTATGTTTACTGCAGTTCTCAATTTTTACTACAGTTCAAAGGCTCTACGTGGATATTATTAGCATAGTCGAATTCATAATAACAATCAATGATCCTAAAGCTAAGATATGCTTCAAAATTGGAACTATAAATTTGATACAATACAGATTTATTGAGAAAAAACGTTAAGAAGATTGTTGAGATCAAATATTCAGTTTTTATTATGACAACCCTGCCTTTATATCGTTAGAGGTTCTCTTACTAAGTTAGAATAAAACTTAGAAAAACTAATTATTTGTACTCACGAGATAGTTGAGTTTAGTCTTCAGAAAACTTATAAAACTAACAATTTTCTGAAACTTTGCCGAAGACACATAATTTCTATCATAGCAGAGATATAACCAAAGATGCCAACCTTCCTGATTTTTCAGAATTTTGCAGAACTTTTGGAACGTTTCCTGATATCCTGGCAAACACTCAATCTGCCTGACTTAGACATTGAGTATATTGTAGCGAGATCTTTTTTTTTTATTTTGTAGGTAATCTAGTTTATGAATTAGAAATTTTTATAAAAAAAATAAGAAAAAAACTGTCCCTTCTCAAAAAGTAGTCTAATATTTTTTGAAGATTTCACGTATGCAGAGTTGCTCAAATGACCAATGTCTTTACACCCACAACGTTTCACTGCAATCTGAGACGATGCTGCCAACTCCTAAGACGAGTTGAACGAATTGAAAATATGTACGTTATATCGAGGGTACGTTATAACGAGGGTACATCACATCGAAGTTCCCCTGTGATTGTTTTTCTGGGAAGAGTACCTTAAAACAAGTTTTTTTATCTCAAGTTCTACCTAAATTACATTGTTGATATATCATGACATATTATACAAAATTATGGATGACATTAGAATACATAACTTTACATAAACAATACATAAACTTTGCAAAGAATACATAACTTTTTGATGACACCTTTTATGATGTACAGTAGGGTGCCAATGAATGTATGGGAAAAAATCGATACTAAAATTTCAAAAAGTTACCCTATGCCGAATTTCAGCTTAATCGGACTTCAGGGAGAGTGACGCAAAGCGGTCATAGTTTAAGTTTTTTGAAAATGAAAAAATCATCCAAGGGAGTAGTAAAGGAAATCGGGGTTTCCGAAAAAAAAATTTATGCCAAATGTCTTGAAATTGCATGAAACGTCGAGATCTAGTGTCATCTGGAAAATATTTTTTTGGTCAAAAATCGGCTCTCTGGGACCGATTTTTTTTTCGGAGTACGAAACGAAAAGTAAGGCAGGGTCTCCGTAGCCACATTGGTTGTGTTCAAGCAAACCATTTGTCATGACAATGTCATGCGAAAATGCGAAAACAGAATAGAAACTGAGAGAGGTTGGCGTCGACATCATGCCTCATACCGTATGTTTCTATTCTGTTTTCGCATTTTCGCATGACATTGTCATGACAAATGGTTTGCTTCGTTGTGTTCGCTTAGTAAGCGATCGATCGTGAGTTCAAAACTCAGGGCACTCATTAACCATCTTTGTGTTGTTACAGAATAACTACGTCCACGCAACAATCATCGGCGATGGAGATCGATCCACGGTCGAAATAAGATCGATTCATCCATACAACTTCTCTACTAGACACATCGGGCTGCTGTTCTATAAATAACTCAACAATGATCAATCAACTGTCTCCGTCGTCTGGTCTAACTGGATAATGGAAGAACAGAAGGAAAACTCTTACGCCTAAATGGCTACTGTGTAAATGTGTACCATATGCGATGGTATTGAAGGGACGCCGGAAAATGGCAACTGTGTAATATGCTTATTATAGATATGATAAACATGTGACATGTACACGATTAAAATTCAGCTCTGTTACAGCTAAAAAAATGCTAATGAGCCTAAAATAAACAAAAGGGATAAAAAACGAAAAGTGTGGTTTTGGGTGCAAATAATAATAGTTATCTCGATTTTTCATTCGGAACTTGCTACGAAATGTTGATTTGGACGATAATATAACCTATGCAAAATATAAGCTCATTCTGACTTCACTTACTGGTGTCGCAGACGTTAAAATTTGAGTTTTTTAAAAACCGAAAAATCATCGGAAATCGGGGTATTTAAAAAAAAGTTTGATGCCAAATGGCTTGAAATTGTATGACACGTCGAGATTTATAATTATCTCAGAAAAAAAATTCTCAAAAATCGATTTTTCAGGCGGAAAAGCGACCAAGTGCCAAAAAACTTTTTTTTTACAAAAAAATTATAGGAGGTTGTGTCCAACATACGACCGCATTGTTGACGTAGAACTACGCTGTTATTTTATATAAGTCGCTTGTTTATACCTTCGGATATTATTCTATAATGCTGTGAAATTTTAGAAACAACTGCTTAGTAGAATAATCTCTGAAATGATTTTTTCATTGTAGAATCAGTTGACAATAATTGATTGATGATACATCTCGCAAAACAATCGTATGTTGCAATTTATTTCATGTCAATGCATTGAAAATTTACCTCGAAGGCTATTCCGGTGGCCTTTTTCGAAATTGACATAGACTCGGCTACAGTCGATTATATACATGTTGCACCAGCACCATTATTCCAAATCTCATAACTACATCAATATATCTTTGGCACCGCATGTAAGCAACAACAATGACAACACTTGCAAGTATCAAATATCATGCTACATGTTATTTAGTATTGCCTCAAAGGAATCGCACCTCTAGATATCGTTCGTACAAACTAAGCGTAAACCAAGCGCCAAACAAGCGTTCACCATAGCATGCATACAGAGCCATACATTGGTGGCTTGAAACTACTAGCAATATAAACATTTCTCATTATTTTGCGCTATTCTCAAAAGAAACGCTTCTGTTAATATTACTGGCCTCGAAAAGAGTTGCATTACTTTCTCATGCTCGAGATAAGCGCAGCTGTCTCCCTTAATGGAGGAAGTTTTGCTACTGGCAAGCAAAACCTAATCACATACAAAATTCCAGAACATTTACTTTCTTGATGATTAAACAAGAGAAATAAACTCTTTTTGTTAATAACAACCTCGAAAACAGTAGCAATGCTTCATTATGATCAATATTAGCGCAAATGCAATCCTAGTTGAAGGCAGTTTTGCGACTGGCACGCGAACCCAAATAACTTAAACAATCCAGTAAGATATTCAAGATGCTTAGTATTCCCAAATAATTTTTTGGTGCACAACCTTAACGTCTGCTTCGCCATAACGTCAGTTTAATGCACTGATGCATTCTCAAAGGCACAAACGAAGCCCTTATGAAGACGGAAAATAAACAATGTTAACTGCTTGGAAAAAGGCCGAATTATGCCACACAGCTTGTACTCTGCTGTAACACCCATCGATGCGAATTCGCTGATGAGTTTGTCAAGAGCGACCGCCTTCACCACCAGCGGGGGGAGCTTGATTTTGGTTGCTGCCTGGGCGTTTACATTTTCGACCGCCGCGCCGAAATCGCCTACTTCGCTGTTGTTCGGTGCGGTGTCACATTCGCGGAGGCTCGGTTCAGTGCGAGCGCTATTCACTGCACCAACACCTTCTTCTTCTTCTTCACTAACGTTCCTAGAGGAACTTCGCCGTCTCAACGTAGTATTACTTGCGTCATTTTTATTAGTACTTAGTTGAGATTTCTATGCCAAATAACACGCCTTGAATGCATTCTGAGTGGCAACTTCTAGAATACGCGTGATCACAGTGCAAGTCGGAGGAAATTTCTTTGACGAAAAATTCCCGACCAGAACGACCAGAACGGGAATCGAACCCGAACACCCGGCATGTTAGTTATGACGCTAACCACTCGGCCAAGGGAGCACTGCACCAACACCGCGTGCATCATTAGATGACGCTTACCCCGAAATTTTATTGCCCCTGGCAATTCGTTCGTTTTTTGCAGGGCTCGAGCATGGCTTCCTCTTCTTCTTGCTCATCGCACACTACGCAAAGCGTCCAATTTATGACGCGGAAAGAAGAACACACGATACGAATAACTCGAAAAACGAACAGAAAAATCAAACGACGATTTCCAAGTTGGATTACCACTGGTGGGGTCCTAGATCGAAGCGCAGCGAAAGCAAAGTGAACTGGATTACTCAACAGTCCGATGCCCAATGAAAGTTTGCCTCAGCGAGATCCACTATTTATACTCTAGCCCTTCATTCTTCTTCTTTTTCTTTGTTCACGGAGACTTTAAATCCTATGATTTCCCCTCCGTTGGTCGTCGATAAGTTGCTCGTTATTAATAGCTCTGTTCGGGAAAGTACTCAAATGGACAGAACAAATGTATGGGAAAATAGAAACACTTAAAGTTTTCATGAATTTTAACCATTTACTAACAAGGGGATTCTAATGTATGGCATATTAAACAAATCTTACGGAATTTCCGATTCTTTTAGTATGTAAATAACCAAAATCCGTTCGCGGCAAAAATAGTTATTAACGTTAACTTCATTTCATAAAAACGTGACCTGTTTTCTGATTTGACACCCTTAATGAAAGACGTAGTTCTACGTCAAAAAAATTTCAAGATAACTGTAAATATTGACGAGTAAAGCAATTTAAGGACATTTGGTATCAAAAAAAATTTTTTAAAACCTCGATTTTCGGTAATTTTTCGTTTTTCAAAAAAACTCAATTCATATCGTTTGTGACACGAGTAAATGAAGTCAGAATGAGCTTATATGTTGCATAGGGTATATTATCGTGCAAATCAACATTTCGTAGCATGTTCCGAATGAAAAATCGAGATAACTACTTTTATTGGCACCCAAAACCTTACTTTTCGTTTCGTACTCCGAAAAAAAAATAAGTCCCAGAATGCCGATTTTTGACAAAAAGTTTCATGCAATTTTGAAGACATTTGGCATCAAATTTTTTTTTCGAAAACCCCGATTTCCTTTACTCCCCTCTTGGTGGATTTTAGGAAGGTTTTTCTACATATTGGGTTGGGGAAAAAGAAATGTCGTATATTGTCAATATATGGCAACACTTAAACATACCTTGTGTTGTACTTATCGCATCGGGTCATACTATACGTCTATTTAAAGATGACAATCTGTGCTACAAGTGTCGTTTTGACAGTGTTGTGATTGTTCTTTTCAGTCTCAAGTTATAACGCGTCAAAGATGGAGTCCACCAAGCAAGAAATTCGCCATATTTTACGTTTTTACTACCTGCGAGGTAAAACTGCAACGAAGGTGGCCGAAAAAATTCGTGTGGTTTATGGACCCGATACTGTAACGATTCGCACAGCACAGCGTTGGTTTGATCGATTTCGTTCTGGTGTAGTGGCTGTCGAAGATACACCCCACACCCCGTACTGGTAGACCAATCGTCGTGGAAACCGATAAAATCGTTAAATAAAATCCAAGTAGACCGGCATGTGAGCACTTGCTCGATTGACCAGGAACTGGGTATAGACCATAAAACCGTTTGGAACCATTTGAAGAAGATTGGATTCCAAAAAAAAGCTGGATGTATGTGTGCCACACGAGTTGACGCAAAAAAATCTTTTAGACCGAATCAACGCCTGCGATGCACTGCTGAAACGGAACGGACCCGACCCATTTTTGAAGAAGATGGTGACTGGTGATGAAAAGTGGATTACGTACAACAACCTAGAGCGAAAAAAGTCATGATCGAAGCGTGGTGAGCCGGCCCAAACCATCGCCAAGCCCGGATTGACGGCCAGGAAGGTTTTGCTGTGTGTTTGGTGGGATTGGAAGGGAATCATCCACTATGAGCTGCTCAACTATGAAGTTGCCTTCTAAATGGCAACAAGTTTGCGAACAAAACGGCGCATATTTGACTCAAATTGGATAATTTTAAGTATGTTAAATAAAGCGTCAAATTTCGATCAGAAATACGACATTTCTTCTTCCCCAACTCTATATAAATGTAAGAATTACTATGCTATAAATGTTCGCTCTTCTTCGTACGATGCGAACGATGCTCTTATTGAAATCAAAATATTTCCGTAATACTTTGGAAAAGAGTCACAATCCAAAATGATTATCTCGACATCAATCATTCCTATGTTATAAAATAAAATACTCCAGGCTGCATTGAACAGCACACTATCACATATCTGTAACGACAAATAAATAAACTGATATCTCACTCAAACCCTCTCGAGGAATCCCTGATTGCAAGTAATAAATTATTCAATTTGCAACCATCCATCCGTTCACATGCTATCTTTCTAAATAATCTCGAACAATCCTTCCGGCTCTCTCATCCACGGCGATCATGACACTTTCTCGGCCGTTATCTCCTGGCAGCAGCCGAAAGGAAATAGGATAACAACATTATGAAAGCATCAGAACCAACACCACGACAAAAGTGTGGACAGAATCGTAACATGACTTCTCACGCTCAGCCCACTCTCTTGTTTCGCGTATCTGATTCCTGACGTATCGTGACAAACAAACAAAAAAACACTGACCTTGAACTTTGGATGCTGCGCCTGTGCCACCAATACATGCAAACGGTTGAGCTCAGGATATTATTCACGCTCTCACTCTCGCTCGCTCTGGTGTGAATCCGCTTTCAGTAGGACAAAAAAAACTTGTTGACCCTCTTTCGGTTTCCGGAATTTTGGGTATCCTCCCCTAAGAGAACTTAGCAACTGAGGAGCTTTATTTTGGATCAAGTGTTCCAATTTCGAATTAGTTTGGTGATGATCTCAACGCGCATTGGGTGGTGTATGGTCATAACAAACTCAACTGAAATATCGTGTTTTGATCCGGTTTTGATTCTTTCAGCTGATTTTTTTTCTCTTCATCGCCCGAAACACTGTTATTACGCTTCATTTGCGCTACGCATGCATTTTTCTTGCAGAAACACTCGTTTTGCAACTTGCAATGCTGCTTTCGAGAAGCACAAAAAAACCTTCACTGGACTAGTTTTTCTTCGCAGCACTTATTTTTTTATCTTTTGCACCGTCAAAACACTGAAATATGCGTGCCTTAGCGAGAACTCGATAATCGTATTAAAAACCAATTTCTTTCAGCGAAAAACAGCATCAATCAATTCATGTTGCTGGCTCACTACTTTCCGTTATCTCAAATAACACAACACTACACGAGATTGGATCGGATTTACAACAGAAAATAGTGGAACACAAAAAAAACTATCCCGCGAAAAGAAAATTAGAAACTCGGTTACTGGCTGTCGCGTCCGGCTTCATGTACCTTCCGAGGATAGTGTTTTACAGCTCGCTCGTTATCTCCGATCAGCAATCAACAAAGACTCCGTCCGGCCCGCAATCAAAACGATATTATCAATTCATTGGTTTCAATCATTAAATATTAATAATGCACACAAACATACGAAACGATTATAATCAGCAACAATTTGGTAAAATCTATCATTCATTTATGTATTCCACTTTATGACCCTCCGAAATGTTCCACTCCCATTCGACGGAAGCAAACGGGGCACGGTTTACACTTCACATTGGACTGGAAACTGAGGACTGCAAAATGCATTCGCGCGGAGGGAGGCCTTTCAATTGTGTCACACACGCATCACTGGTTTCGCAGCAACGGATGCCTTTGCGGGCCCATTCCCCCGGCCCGAACTTGCTGCTTGATCGTATGAGAGTGCACTCTCCGTTCGCATCCAGATGATGTACCCTTGTTTTCAGAGGGACCACATGCAATAACCGCAACGCAACAACAGCAACAACAACAGCAGCAGAAATAGTAATATAGCAGCAATGAAAACAAAGAAAAACGCACTCAACGGATCCGGGTGCCACGAAGGGAAGCAAACACACCGACGAATGGACCAGCTTACGACAAAACGATACTGTTCACCCGACAGTCGGACACGGATTGAGAAAAAGCCCAACGCTATGCTATTCACGGATACTTAGCCCGACCGAGAGAACGCGAATGAGCGGGGGAGAGAGAGAAAGATCGCGGATGCATAACAGCTGTGTAAACTTGCGAGACTCCAACGATATGCACTTGTCCCGCATCCTCTACTTCTACCGCCGCATACAATGGAGCCTCGATACGTGCGACTCTCACGGTATGCCGGCTCCAACAAACCTATGCTCGCTACAAGTGTGTTATGGTTTCCAGGCTGCAACCCACACATCGGAGGGGGATTTCCATGGGTGGTAGTATCAAAATCATACTGATCTAGTGAAGTTTGAGGAAATGCGCCATCTGTGGGGTGCTGGCTGAATGATTCTTATGAAGCGCAATTCGTCATTCATGCAATAGGTGAGGATACTTCAACACAGTGTTGGCACCAGGGCTAGTTATTTTCGAAGCTAATAAATGTGATTGAATTTTATTCATACAACTCTCACTTCCACTACAGTCATTTTCGGTGGATTAATTTCAGTGTATCGGGGTGAAGTGGAAACGAAATATTCTCTACGCATACAGTAACATTGATTCTTTTGTTTCGTTCCTTTCCTCTTTCGTTCTCTTACAAGTATAAAAGCAGATGCTTTCACTGACGATTAAAACTGCTTGAACGGGTTATATTTATTTTCATTTCGCATGTTAGAGGATGCTTGCTGCTTTCAAACGTAAGTTTTATTTTACCAAAATGGATCGTCGCGGACCGTGTTCAAAATTCTTCAATCACTTGTAAATAACATGTTTCTCTGTTATTTGGAATACATAATTGTTACAGAAAATGTAATAAAATGAAAGACGGCACTGATCGGACTATTCCTTTCCCTTTTTCACCCTCTCTAAGGGTGAAAAGAATAGTCTGCTGAATAGAGCTGTCTTCATTTTATTATATTTCCTGTATCAAACATGTATTCCATGTTACGAAGAAGCATGTTATTTGCAAGTACGCTGGATTCTTTTTTATGCGTTTTTTGCGTGATATTTTTTACGCTATTCGCTCAAAATTACGCGATTTTTTATGCGATTTGCTTGAAATTACGCGATTTTTTTTACACGATTTGCTCGAAATTACGCGATTTTCGACTAGGTCTGCGCTTTCAGCGTGCCCACGCAGAATTGGGAGCGCACGCACAAACGCATACACAACGCCGGAAGCACGCGCACGCACATACCATTGGGTGCACAAACACGCACACACACGCGCAAACATGCACAAACATGTGCAAAAAAACGCGAGCGCACACAAATATACAAATGGACAAACGCGCACAAACGTGCACACGCACAGACGCACGCACGGAAAGAATCAAGCACACACGTTCACACACGCACACAAATACGCACAAATACGTGCACACGTACGCACACACACCCACACATGCCCATGCACAAAAAAACGCGCACACCTGCACACAAGCAAGAAAAAAACACGCGCAAACGCACGTACACACGCGCACACAAACACGCACAAATGCGCGCAAACACGCCTACACATGCCCGCGCATAAAAAAAGCGCACACCTGCATGCAAGCAAAAAAAAACAGGCCCAAACGCACGCGCACACACGCACACGAACACCCAAAAAACGCGCGAACATACACAAACACCCATACAAATACACGTGCACAAACACAAACATCGGGCTGTCGAATACTCGGCTATCCGGACTCGAAGCTGACCGGTATCCAGTATCCGACCAAACTATCCGTTTCATCACTAATTTCACACTGACAACTAGCGCCGGTAAATAATTACTCCTGCAGGCATACTACACAACCCTCACTGCACCGTTTTCATTAGTCTTACTATAAATAAAATCGCTAAAAAATAAAGCGCGGTCGTCGTGAACAGTCGTAAACGGTCGTAAATGTTCGTATTCTTGACGTAAACACAAACATAGTGAGAGAGTGAGCAGTGAGCAGCTGCGATGCGTTTTTTGTGTGAGAGAGTGTGTGCGTCTGCGTTGTTGCGAGAGTCTGTTTGAGTGCAACAGCAAAGCTATTCCAATGACTTTGCGGTAAACTTATTAAAACATAGAATTGGGCCGCTAGTTTCAGTGAATAAGTTTCGAATGCAACAAGGAAACATTCATTTCTATACAAACTGCCAGAATACATGGATGCTTCAAATTAATTTCCAAGTGACGATTTCTAACGTCGCTTTTGTTTGCAGAATGAAAGGAATCAACGTGAAATGAAAGGAATATGTACGAAAGAGACGAGATATTTTTCTTATTGTGCGTGAAAAGAGAATAGATATATTTTTAGCCTGCATGGTTCTGGTTCTGTTCTGAGAAGCGATAGACACATTATTGAGTGACGATGTGCTAATTGAAGTGAAATTGTCAGGCCCTGGTTGGCACAGTAGATTTATCTGGAAAGGTACAGATTTTTTCGTTATTTTTGGTACATTTTCTACAGGGTATAGATTTGCATCAGAAAGTACAGATTGGTACAGATTTTTTCCACGTGTGAATTTTCTTACATTTGAACAAAACAAAATTAAAGTAAATGCCGACTTTCACGCCGCAGTGTCATTGCTGATCATAAAAGCATTCAAAATTCAATAATTGATCAGTTTCACAAGGATGGAATCCTGCACAAGGATCGTCTGAAAAGATTCGCGTCGGACGGTGCAAGCATGTTTTGCATACAGTGACTCAAATTCGTAATCGTACTCCACCATGCAGATCTCCTTTCCCTTATTTTGAGAATCGAAAACAAGCTTTCGGAACATTCTATTTAGATAAAATCATAGTGTCATATGAGAGTTAAAAGGTTTGCTATTTGTTTGCAGAATAATGGTTTTTTTTTATTTGGAAATGGCGAATGTGTGTGCTAATGTACGAAATTGACTCAAACTCATAATCGCTGGTTGAAATCTCAACTCGATTTCGAAGGCGTTGGCCAATTTCCGAATTTCATCATTAGTATAGTATCCCTTGTTCATTGCAACTATCTTTAGCTGTCTTTAGCCTTATCTACGATTTTTTTGGTGTATTCCGAAGGAATATTTAACATTTTTTTCATTAAGTGGTTTTTAAAATCATTTCTTTCCAGAAATTTAATGGTTTTTAAATTTCCTACACCCGTGCACCCGTGGCCGAGTGGTTAGCGTCTCACATTATCATGCCGGGTGTGCGGGTTCGATTCCCGTTCTGGCCGGAGGATTTTGACGTAGGACTACGTCTAACCGGAAGATATAGGGGTTGATATGAAAATCTAGGCACTGAACAAGTAGAAAAAAATGCAAGATTTGCAACGCTTATAACTCGAGCATTTCTCAATAGATCGCAAAGTTTTTTGCATCAATTGATAGAAAATATATCTACGCATCTATCATAACGAATAACATTTCATTTTTCTTGAGATAAATATTTGAATAATTGTGAAATATCAAGCATTGTCCAAATGAACTATGTGCCCATTTTTGATTGGTCCATTTTGTGCTCCTCAAATCGTACCGACCAAAACGGGCAACAAGAGCAGCAGCGAAATACAATGAAGCACGATTGGAAAGGAAAAAGAAAAAAATGAACGAATCATTGGTCGCAGTCTCACACATGCGTAATTCTCGAGTCAGCCAGTCAGTTTAAAATCCCCGCTCCGCTGCCGTAACGATCATTCTCATCCAAACCGTACACCACATCGTTTCGCATCACATCATATCAGCAAACCAACGCAAGCAGCCATGTCTGGACATGACAAAGGAGGAAAAGTGAAGGGAAAGGCAAAATCCCGCTCGAACCGTGTTTTTTTTCCAATTAATTCAGGCTCAATCGCATAAGCTTTGCGGAGCCGCTAATTCAAGTTTTGTTTATACAAAGTTTCAACTAATTGCTATGTTTAGTAGGATTCGACCGAATACTCGCGGTTTACTCGAGGTTAAAAGGGCAACAATTTCTGTGGGACATGACAGGTTAGGGATTAGGATAAGGAGTACCGTTGTCTCAACAGAGGGTTTCCACACGCACTGTAGCATTGTGCATAATGACCAGGGATATCATCTGGTGTTCGACTAACACGAACCGTGTTGTTCGCAGTTCCCCATAGGTGTATTCGCCAATTGTTCCGCAAGGGTAGCTAGGCGCGTTAGTACCAGTGCACCAGTCCACCTAGCCCCCGTTATATAGTTTCGGCCGCCGAAGTGATCGAGTTGGCTGGCAAAGCTGCTCGCGACGATAAGAAAACCGCATTCAGAACAGAACACATTCGGTTCGGTGGACATCAAGACAACAGGCAGTTGCAGCGAGTGACGAGTGGCAAACGCATTCGCAAAACGGCAGCAGGTAGCAGAAGAAAAAAGTTTGTTCTTTATGCAAATTGCTTTGGTGGCAAATCCAGAACAAGGCGGCATCGAGGGCGATCGAAATGGTTTTTTTCAAAACCACGAGTACTAAGTTTTCTAAATTGGAACCATTACATAAAACAAGGCGCTTATCAGGGCCATTAAACCTTCCAAAAAAGAGTTTACGAAATACAGTTCAATGCTTTCTAAAACAATATCCAAAATAATAATAAAACACAAATTTATTTTTTCATAATTTGTTTTCCAGGATATGATTAGTATGAGAATTTGGCAGTTGTTCTGAGCTTATTGATGGTTGGGGAATTTCCCGATTATTCAATTTTCACCAATTCTTAAATTACTTCTAGATTGAAAGTGCAGTCGACATTTAGCTTATTGGACGGACCTGTAATGCGACATATTTATTTGGATATTTTTGTAAACATAGAGTTCGGGGTCCAAATTATGACCCCACATTGAAAGTCGACACTGTACCACTGTCATCGCAAATGTTCAATTACAGGTTAAAATCGCCTCCAATGCGACACTGAGTGCTGCTTCGGCACGTCGCATTAAATATAATTTACTGTACAACATGTCACAAGCTGGATAGGAAGAAATTTTCCAACTGTGAAAGCTGTGACGAGTGGCAAACGCAATCGCTAAACAGGAAGGTTTAGCCGAACAAGATGGGGATATCGAGTGATAACAAAACAATAAACTCTTTAGATTAAAGATAATTTTGTGATCCTGAAAAGGACCCTTTTTAGGCTGCATGTGAATCCAACGAGCGAACACATCGTAATGAATGTATTTTTTTGCAATCGCTGCCTTTTAACGCTCAATGGTTGAGTCTGCCGATTTGTCTCTATCCTGTGAGCGTGTACCGCTAGAGTATAAAACGCGCGGATTCGCTGAAAATAATATCATTCTCTTTCAAACCGTGAATCAGTGTGTGTTATTCAAACCGTGAATAATGTGCTCAATAGTGAAATATATGATAATGAGCTGATGACCACCTATGCATTCCCTATTACTGTCATCATTTTGATTGTACGATATGTGCATACGCCGAAAGATGCCCGGAGTTGAACATTTCATAAGTACAATGCCTTCAGAAAAAAATCAAGAATCAAGTTTGTAGAAAAAACGCAAAAACACAACACCAAAGGTTCCTTTCAGAACCCCCAACATGTTCATAAAGAGTAAACAAATACTAATCCATTTTTCAGATAGATAGATAGGTATTCACGTAGGAGAAGAAAATAAAACAATATATTTAAAATATATATTTAGCAAAAGCTGTCCCCTTTGTATAGTCCTACGTCACTCCGGTTATGTCCCCGACATTACCCACCCATCTTTTTTCGTCAAAGAAATTTCCTCAGACTTGCACTGTGGTCACGCGTATTCTAGAGCTTGCCCCTCGGAATACATTCAAGGCGTGTTATTTGGCTTAAGAAATCTCAACTAAGTATTAATGAATGACGCTAGTTAATGCATATGTTGAGACGGCAAAAGTTCCACAGGGAACGTTAACGCCATACAAGAAGAAGAAATTTCCTACACAGATAACTTCCACTTGTGTGAAGTTAGCGGCCAAAATCCAGCGGCTAAAATCGCATACAAGTCATATGTTGGATGCAACATGCGATAATTTTGTTTTTCGTTATTAATTATTTTAATAATTATAAATTGAACATTCATCGAATAAATAACGTTAGATATATACTCATTCGAAAGAGAAATATGTTATCTATCTTCTAGCATCTTCATAACCCATCATCAAAGTATCAGAAGGAAGTTATACATCAAAACGTGCACATGAGTCAATAATTTGAGGAGTACCAATTTCGGAAAATCAAAAAAAGTTGTTCGAAACACCCAAAAACACATTCTTGAAACAATGTTCATTCGATAGAGAAATATTTTACCTATCTTCCGCCCCCTACTTTCATTGATCGGAAAAGGGTCTGAGGAAAGTTATAGGCCAAGTTGTATGGGGGAAATTAATTAATTCAAACAACATTGAAAAAAGTTATGAGAAAGGACCCAATACACATTTTCGAGATAATATTCATTCGATAGAGAACATTTTTATCTATCTTGAGCCACATTTTCATTGATCGGAAAAGGGTTTGAGAAAAGTTATAGGCCAAAACGTGTAGAAGTCATATGGGAGAAAAAATAATTTGAGAAAATGCGTACAAGTTGTATGGGCGAAGGGAATTATTTTAAAGAAAATGTAAAAAAGTTATTTGAAGGCTCAATTACACATTTTTGAGATAGTACTCATTCGATAGAGAATATTTTTATCTATCTTCAACCATATTTTCATTGATCGGAAAAGGGTCTGAGAAACGTTATATGCCAAAATGTGTACAAGTTGTATGGGGGAAATTAATTAATTCAAACAACATAGAAAAAAGTTATTAGAAAAGACCCAATACACATATTCGAGATAATATTCATTCGATAGAGAACATTTTTATCTATCTTTAGCCACATTTTCATTGATCGGAAAAGGGTCTGAGAAAAGTTATAGGCCAAAACGTGTACGAGTTATATGGGAGAAAAAATAATTTGAGAAAATGCGTACAAGTTGTATGGGTGAAGGGAATTATTTTAAAGAAAATGTAAAAAAGTTATTTGAAGGCCCAATTACACATTTTTGAGATAGTACTCATTCGATAGAGAATATTTTTATATATCTTCAACCATATTTTCATTGATCAGGAAAGGGTCTGAGAAATGTTATATGCCAAACTGTGTACAAGTTGTATGGGGAAAATTAATTAATTTAAAGAACATTGAAAAAAAGTTATTAGAAAGGATCCAATACACATGTTTGAGATAGTACTCATTCGATAGAGAATATTTTTATCTATCTTCAAGCATTTTTATCTATCTTCAACCAATATTTTCATTGATCGGAAAAGGGTCTGAGAAACGTTATATGCCAAAATGTGTACAAGTTGCATGGGGGAAATTAATTAATTCAAACAACATTGAAAAAAGTTACTAGAAAAGACCCAATACACATTTTCGAGATAATATTCATTCGATAGAGAACATTTTTATTCATCTTTAGCCACATTTTCATTGATCGGAAAAGGTTGGACTCGATTATATACTCGACCGAAAAATTAGAGGAACAGAGGGCGAAGTCGGAAATTTTAAGTGATTTTTGACATACCTACTGTAACTTCGTGAAAAATCAACGCATATCGATGGGGTGCGCATCATTTTAAAGTTACAACTTCCAGTTATTAGAACATTTTACGTATATATTTTTATCTTGAGATGTGTAGGTGTAGTTGGCAACAATATCAAGAATAAATGAAAAATCGATTTTTGTTTATTATTTTTTTTTTGAGAATAGTAAATCCAATTAACCTTATCAACCAGCTTTCATTCCATTCCCAGAACGTTCCTGTAGGACCTTCCCACACAGAGGTATTTCAGTTTGAGTCTTTGTCTTTGGTGATGAATAATTCAATAAAAAAACATCGCATCGTAAATCTAACGGCAGTTTTGAAAACTCCAATAAATTCAGCATGAGAATAATTTGTTACTTTGACGAAAAAAAAATTATTTGAATTTTTTGTATCGATTTCATAGAAGTGCCAAACCAGGATTGTGTATTACCTAGTGTATTACCTAAACATTTGTGAACGTTTCATATCGATATGTTCAACCGTTTATTCTAGACGATTTTTCAAAGTTTGGATTAAATTAGAGGAGCATTTAATTGCAAACCGTATCAGAAGTACAAAATTCTACTCGACTCCAAAAATGAAAATATGACTTAGTTCAAGCAAAAATGTAACCTTTCAACGTTAAAGTGAAATTTAAGTGGTTATTGTATGTACAGTGGGGTGAAAATTGTGATTTTTGAAGATTTTGCCTGAATTTTCACAAGGAATTGTTTGTATCGATATTTCAACAAAATTAAGGATGATAGAAGTTTGGTATCAAAGAACAAATTGTAGAACTGTTAGAAGCTTTAATTCAATTGATAGAAACAATCAAGTTTAAAATAAATTTTTAGGATAACATAAATAATAACACATTAAAAATTACTAACTTTTAAGATTTTCACTTCCAAAATTTAAATGTTCCAGTACTATATCCTATATTATAATTTCTCATTTTTCAAATGGAAGCAACAGAATCGTCTTCCGTACGTAGCGTACTTTTTAATGTAGAATTTGAAGCAACAAAGTCCGAAACAGAAAAAAAGTTCTATAACTCTCTCATTGTTGAAATTCGAACATATGCGTAGATGGATTTTTTCATCCAATATGATTGTTTATCATCCCCTGAGAGATTCCGGATAAATTCATTATTTCCATGTGAGAAAGGTGTTTTCTGACTTCAAAGGGATGAATCAAAAATAAAAATCTTCTTTTATATTCAAGAAACGAAACATATAAGCATAAAAAACGATTTTTTTGTGATATACAGTGAAAAGAAATCCGAGACTGTATCGAGTCCACCCTGTATTTTTATTCACTTCAGCCCTGTACATTTATCCACTTCACTCCAATGACATTTAGTATTGGAAAATTTCCAATATTTTTGGTTTCGTAATTAATTTCGGTGCAGTTGAAAATCATTACCATCATAACAACATCCAAATCTATTAGCAATACGTTGGATGTGATTTCGATGCGCGTCTCAAGTTTTGCGAGGATTTATATCTGATGAGACCATGCATAAAATATGATAGCTGAATAGAAGACATTTTACCGATGAAAAATGATTTGAAATTAATTAATAATCTCACTATATTAAACATACAATACGTTACGAACCGTAAGTGTTGTTGTTCAGATGATCAGTACTATTTTTGGTAGATATGTTTTGGTGTAATTATATTTTATCTGCACAGTACTCGGGCGATATTCTTGGATGTTTTTTTTTTAAATTGGAAATTAACCCCGATTTTTAAAGTACCTCAAATTTCAAACCATTTTTCCTTCATATTTGGTATGATTAAATTTGAACTTTTAAATATTTTGTTTTGTTTAATGCTCAAGACTTTTGTAGAATTTTTCGAAGGGTCTGGCTTGATAAGGAGGTAAAAAGTGACCAATCCAAATCACCAGCTCTATGAAAAATATTGTATAGGGTTCCAAATAATAATTTTTTGATTTTTTTTGAATTCTTATAGGTTGGGTGTTGGAACATTTTGATAATTGATTAGGGTATATTTGACGATGTATTTTTTGTTGTTGCCGATATAATAACTATTATACTGTTGACAGCCAGGCACGTGGCGGTATTTAAAAATTGTCAATTGCTGTTTTTTTCAACTAAAAATTCAAAATTTTAAATTTAAAAAATCATATAAATTGAATAATTGAGATAACAAAAAACAACTACGTAAAAATTTAGATAATTCATTTTTACATGCTAGAAAAAAAATTCAGCCAAATTGTGAAATAAATGTACCACCAGCTGGAAAAAAACATGATTTAAAAAAAACGCGTTTAAATGATGCGTACAAAAATGCTACTTCACTTGGCGTAACCTCATAGTCTTTGCAGTAACTTTTCAACGAGATGCAAAATCGAAAAATCCTTTCCACATAACATTTTTTAAGGCTTCCGAAAATGCAAAAATTTCCTCTTTTATTTTTAAAAATCACAAATTTAGAATCACAAGAAATTGTACTGTGCAATGTTCTGAAATTCTGAAAAAAACCCAAACTAGAAACACATTCATTCAAATAAAAATTATGTTTTTGTTTTCATTTAAATGCACCTGTCTTCTGGATGGCACTTACGTTCTCAGTGGATATTTTGGCTTCTCAACGTAGGTGTTACTTACAGAATAATTATCAAAAAACACATACGAACATATTTTAATATAAATTAGAATAGTACTGGATCTCAAAATTGTAAAAAATCAGAATTTGAAAACAGAAAAAAAAATTTTTTTTGTGCTGCGCCAAATTTTGAAAACACTGAGAAAAAATCATACATGTCTAGAAAAGGCGTGAGAACACATTTGAAATCAAATTAGAGGAGTTCGGATTTTAAAATTGATTTTTTTTTGCGAAATTTCCAAATTTTTTCTTGGTGTTCAAATTTTTGATGAATTTTTTTTCGATACATCATAGTAAATAGTAAATAGTAAAAACAGTAAATAGTAAAATGAATTTTCAGTATTTTCTTTCTTATTTTTATCTCTAAGTTATTGAGAATGGCGTGAAAAATGAGAAGTGAATTTTTCATCATGAATTATATAGTGAACATCATAGAGATTCAAAAAAATAATCATTTTTTCATTTAGTACCCTATACAATATTTACCATAGAGCTCGTGATTTAGTTTGGGAGCACTTTTAACTTCCTTAACCAGCCAGCCTCTATCAACTATTCTAAGAACACACGTATTACGATTATGTAATATAATGTAGGAGGAAAATAATGGTTATGGAATTATTAAAAATTTGGTGCAAATTTTCATTTCTTGTTTTCCGAAAAAGTGTGTATTTTTTTAACAAACTCATATTAGTACTCCCTTGGCCGAGTGGTTAGCGTCATAACTAACATGCCGGGTGTTCGGGTTCGATTCCCGTTCTGGTCGGGGGAATTTTTCGTCAAAGAAATTTCCTCCGACTTGCACTGTGATCACGCGTATTCTAGAGCTTGCCACTCAGAATGCATTCAAGGCGTGTTATTTGGCATAGAAATCTCAACTAAGTACTAATAAAAATGACGCAAGTAATACTACGTTGAGACGGCGAAGTTCCTCTAGGAACGTTAGTGCCATTGAAGAAGAAGAAGAAGATATTAGTACAACTCGTTTCTAGACTATTTTTGTGTACAGTCAAAGGTTTCCGAACTATAATTTTTTAATTAAGATCTTGCTTGCGTCGTTTTAATAAATTACACGTGATAAAAAAATCATTCCTTTTGTGGAAAAGCTCAGTTTCATAGTCCAAATTTATGTGTAATACTCTATCACAATCAATAAAACTGATAAAAACTTCGCATATTTTCAAGATATTCTGGCAGAAAATGCCCTACACAAAAACATGTTGTAAAAACTGAATTTTTAGAGCACATACCGAAAATTAAATTCACTAGGAAGTGTGTCGTTTTACTTAGCGATATTTTCTTTTCAGCTAAAATGGTTAAGTCGAGGAAGCAGACTGTTCTTCAAGAAAATCGAGACAGAGATCATTTCGAATCGAAATACGGTGCTCTATGGATGAATCATTTGAATACGCATGATCCCGAAGCGTACACCGTATTGGGGGTGAAATTTACAGAATCCAATCACTTGAAGATTCTGACCCTGATCAGAAAATTTAAAAAGTCTTCTGTTATTAATGTGGGTGTGGAAAATTATGAGAAACATCATCTTTCTAAATTGCCTTCATGTGATGAAATACACCTAGTTGACAAGGCTTCATTATCCCTCTCAACTGTTAGAGGTTCATCATTATTAATTGATAGTGATGATTCAATTTATAATGACGCACATTTTACGAATCCAAATAAAACTTTTGCTTTAACCAAAAATAATAAATTTGTTAGTACAGGAGCAAACTGCGTCATTAATTGTAACTTTGAAAGTTGTGAAACAACTAGTACATTGTCACAACAGGAAGTTTTCAGTTTTGAGGAAGGTAGCAGCACTGATATACAAGATGAAGTGTTAAGTTTAGATGAGGTTCAGAACAGTATATTGAATGCGCAGGACATTGATGCAAGTAATGTGATAAATAAATCAATTGTACAAACAACTATTGGTAAGGTAGACGGTATGAACTCTACTAATATACCGCAAAGGGACAATAGATTTAACGAATTTAAAATGAAAGATTTCTGGAATTCGGGAAAAGCTCTCGTTTGGAAACGAGAGCAACTCCAATGTTTGTTGGATGGGGAAAACAAATTAATTAGGTTCAAGACTGGATATAAAGAGCGAATTAAATTCGACACTTTTCAAGAGCAAGAATCATATACAACATTCCATGATTTAATCCGACATCTTAATGATACATGTCATGTTTATTTCAAAGGTGTAAAAGATTACGTTCCATTGAAAAAAACCAAACGAACGATTAAAGTTTTTGCACGTTGCATGTTTCTTCCATGTAAACGTTTTATGTTCATCACTACATTTGATCCATTGAAAAATGATGACATAACTTTCAAAATTCTGCATGACATGGATGATATTCATCATCCAACTCCATTGGCTCCACAAATTCGGGGAAAACATAGAATTAAATTACAACAAGAAATTTTGGAAACCACCACTCGTGATTTCATTTCAAACCAAATTGACACGATAATCAAACTTTGTTCGATTTGGATAGAAATCTTCGAGGTTGCATTTCGGATGATACAGCCAGAAAGATGGCTTCTGAGGCAAGATATAAGCTCCGAGAAGATAAGAATGTCTTCTCTGCTCTTGAAGAGTTGTCGAGCAAGCCTGAGACTTCAATTATGTTTTTGCAATACAAACCTATTAATATTCTTCTTATGACGAAAGCACAGCTTGATATTTTCAATAACATTTCAATAGAATCTGGTCTAATTGACTTTCATTGACTTCCACTGGTATTCAGTGGTGTTCTATATCCGGTAAGAGTATGCTTCTGTATAGTTTAATCGCACGTGTTCAAATTTGTCCTCGTGATAAATTAAAACCATTTCCTATCGCCATTTTGTACTGAAAATCACTACACCTGAAATATTGAGACTAATTTGGGTTTCATAAAACAATTTATAGTCAATAACACGAAAAAAAAGTCTCCCTTCTATTTTTCGAACTGTCACAACAGATTTTTCACTAGCTGAGATAAATGCTCTTATGACATCTTTTAATGGAATGTCCATAATGCAGTATCTCAAAGCTTGTGAAGCGTGGGTTCTAGACAAAAACTTGAATAAAAAATTAGATTTTGTTGTTATCAAGTTGTGTAGCTCTCATTTGACGAAAATGTTTTATAGGGATGTAGACAAATTCATACCTGAAAAATATCATCCGAATAACAAATTTTTGTAAAATTGTGTTTGCGTCTTTGTTCAATATAAGATACGCAGACACGATTTACGATATTTTAAAATTATTTTTCACATATTTATTGACTAAAAAGACAAATACCAAATTAGATTCATATGGATGTTTGTCAAAATATTTAAATTTATTAAAAGAAGATGTATCAATACC
The DNA here is from genome assembly GCF_029784135.1 of Toxorhynchites rutilus septentrionalis. NCBI lineage: Eukaryota > Metazoa > Arthropoda > Insecta > Diptera > Culicidae > Toxorhynchites > Toxorhynchites rutilus. The sequence continues at coordinate 152,562,508 of NC_073745.1, forward strand.
TAGTTATACAGAATCTTGCACTGTAAGTAACGTTTTTGGTACAGAAAATTGTGATGATTTCAAGACAATTTATCAGTCAAGTCCTTTTTATCAACGAGGATTGATTGATTTCAAATCTGTGGTGAATGAAGAAGTGGGTGATTTTGGGATAGCAGCATCAGAAACAAACTCAATATGTACATTTATCAACACATTTTTGAAAAAATATATTACATATTTACCTTTCTGGACCCCTTTATTATCCAGAAACGCAGAACGTTGAACTGAAGCAAAGATTCAATCGATCAAATAATGGGACTATTCAAGAATATCACAAGGACATAAAATGTGATATTAAAAATTGCACCTTTATTGGCAATCAAGATCGGGTGAGAATCGATGATTATATTTTACATATTCATGAAAATAATGTAAATACGATCGTCAAGAGATTCAAATTGCGAGTACCAAATACGCGAAATACAAAAATGAAGAATTTTGAACGACCTGATGCAACACCTTTTTTGAATAAAACTTCCCGAAAACGAAAACTGTCAAATTCTGAATCATTCGTTACTCCAGCCTGATGAAGCAAACCCCTCTTAGTAAAATGCGTATTTCAGAATTGTACAGAGAAAAAGAAAAATTAAAGAAAGGCAAGAGTAGAAGAAAGCTTCCGTTTTGTGATAAAAAATTAGATTCATTGGAATGTATTTCTAAATGGTGGGGAAAATATAAAGTTGATAACGAAAAGCAAAACCTTGTTGAAGAAGGCGTCCAAGCTGTGAAGCCTGACAATTTAAATAATGAATTAAATTTGAATTCTGTTAAACAAGATTCGTCTTATTGTAGAATAGATGAATCTGTCTCCGAAGAATTTGGGAAACTCTTGCCGAACGGTTTGCTGAAGGATGTAGATTATTATACTGCTCCAAGAACCGAAAAATGTGATGGCATAAAATTAATCTACAGAGAATCTACCTTACAATAGGGTGATCACAAGAACATAATATGTTCCATTGCTCGTAATGCACATAGAATATTCTGCGACCAAACTCCAATGTTATTTGGGCTTTCTCCAGTCGATCTTAATATTCTAGAGAATATTTGTTTGAATATAAATAATGCTGAAATGTCAGTTTTACCTATGTTATTCAAGGCTCATTTCACTTTAGCCCTTATCAATTTAAAGGAAAAAAACATGTATCTTCATAGATTCTAAACATGTGTATAGGTCGGATCAAATGTTCAACATTATCAAAACTAATTCAAACCAGGAATCGTGAAATTTCCTTTTTTTTAAATATCTATATATATAAAAATGGAGTGATGTCTGTCTGTCTGTCTGATTCTTATAGACTCGGAAACTACTGAACCGATCGACATGAAAATTGGTATGTAGGGGTTTTTGGGGCCGGGGAAGGTTTTCGTGATATTTTGAGACCCCTCCCCCCTCTCTAAGGGGGGGCTGCCATACAAATGAAACACAAATTTCTGCATTACTCGGAAATTAACCAAGCAAACGAAACCAAAGTTGGCATGTGAAAGTTTTAGGGTGCAATAAATGTTTCTATGATGGTTAGACAGTCTTTCCCCCACTCAAAGAGGGGGGTTGCCATACAAATGAAACACAAATTTTTGCATTACCCGAGAATTAATCAAGCAAATTAAACCAAATTAGGCATATGGAAACTTTAGGGTGCAATGAATGTTTTTATGGTGGTTAGATACCCCTCCCCCCTCTCTTAGGGGTGGCTGCCATACAAATAAAACACAAATTTCTGCATTACTCGAGAATTAATCAAGTAAATGGGCGGGACGAAGTTTGCCGGGTTAGCTAGTTTTAAATAAATTCACTCCCATTGATATGAAATGCAATTTTCAACCAGATGGAGTTAACTGTGGAGTTCATGTTCTTTATAATATTGAGATGTATCTCACCAATCAAAATCTTTTAAGTACTTCATTCGATCCAAAATATGAGCGGATGAGAATTTTGAAAAACATTATTTTAAATTCCAATAATGTTGAAAAGATGTGTCCGGGCTGCGGAGTAACCGAGAATGACACATCGTTTTCGGGAACTGTGAATTTGGCAAAGTGTAATAAATGCAACAGGGTGTGGCATGTGAATTGCATCAGGGATAAAATATTACTTAAAAATTCCACACATTTTTCTTGCGTAATGTGTGTTGGAATCAAGTACGATTTCAGGAAGTAAATAAAAATGACCAACAATTTTATATTCAAATGAAATATTTTTTTCTACCATACAAGAAGTGGGACTCAACAATTTTCATATAACTTTTTTATAAGCATCAGTTGGATTCAACTCCGCCAGCCTTTTAAAAAAAATTATATGCTGACGGTTCCAAGTCCGTGAGGGAGGAGGAAATTCAACAATACTTCATAAAAGAATTTAATGCTTTGGAATCAAGGAAGTTCAAAATGGAGAAAAGTAAATAAATGAAAGTATTGTTTTAATTTACCAACCTGTCAACACTCATTATTGAATATTTGCAGGAACTATTGTAGCTTCTCTGGAAGCTAACTTTTTTATGATGTTGAAACAAGAAGGTAAATTTCACACTTAAAATTAGAGATTATTGTATTATTATTATTTTAGATGGAACGTATATTCCGTTACTCAATTATAACCCAATTATATATACTATCCGGTTGCATAATGAGTATTGGAAAAAAAACCTTCCATTAAAACAAAATAAATCATAACACAACAACTAAACATCATTCATTACTGTCATGTCAGAAATATTATTAAAATGAATGAAATAAAAGAGTTACAGTATCAAGAGGCTATTCTAGTCTGGAAATTTGAAAAATATAAAAATATCTTTTATTTTTGAAGTTTAGCTAGTTTTTTTTGCAAATCCCGTTATTTATCGAGTAATAGCCATTTTATTGATGAGGTATATAATCTAGTAGGGCCTTGAATCCAAACTTGAAGCACGTTTTTTTTTTTAAACAGACGTACACGATATCTCAAGTTCTACAGAATCAATCAATTGCAAATGAATGTGAATGTGTGATGTAAATAATTATTTATACATCCCTCTATCGCATAAACCAAAGAAAAATTAAATTTTTTTTATTTTATTATTTTCGAAAAAAAAATTGTCGTAAAAACGTTCAAAAATGCAAATTATTTTATCAAATGGCCACCATTTGGTCAAAACTGATTTTTTTTATTTGTCCGAGGTTCATACGATAGCGGTATCTTTACTGATTCATAATTATTTCGATTTTTATGTTTAAGATAAGCAGAAAGACTGAAATCGCGTTCGCCATGGCATAACTTATTTTTAAACCCCCTCACAACACCAGCTTGTAACTACTTTAATTTCGAATTTCCCGTTAAGTTCTCGTTGTATTGTCAGAAGATAAATAAAGAATTAATGAAATAATTGATGGTGAAAATATTCTTTGTTTTCTTTGTTCAGAAACTCGAGTCCTAGAATCCTAGATCCTTAATCCTAGAATCCTAGTATCCTTAATTTATTATCAGTACTCAACAATAAACTAGTTGTATATTATAATGAAAGAATAATAAATTTTCAACAGTAGTAAATATTACTGCAAAGGACTTAAAGATGAACTAGTTAACTATTGTTTTCCTTTGCCACTTCGTTGAAACAGTCCCAAAACGTGTCGTGAGCTTCGCATGTTACGTATGATTCTTTCTCTTTCCGTTTAACAGGTGTTGAAGACGGCAATGAGATGTTACTCTTAAAAGATTCGTAGCAAAATATTTCTGTATTATCCATTTAGATTTTTTGTCAGGCTGTCTCCGTTTGGATATCTTCCATAGCACATCGGATCTAAAAATGTTGCAATATGGTTATTTAGAAATTCTGTGTTACATCAAATTGCATCACGGAAAAAACGCTGTAGAAATTCTACCAGTAGACCGATCCTTTTGAAAATTTTAGACAATAAAATAAAAACTATTAAACAACTTTTGGCATTTTCTTTTTATTCATACTTCGAGCCCAAGCTCGTATGCTCGCACCTTCCTCTTTACCCCGTCCATAAGGTTCTGTACAACGTCAGGTTGTAGTTTTTTTTTGAACAGAAATCCATTTTCTCTTGAAGCCTGCCTCCGATTTGACAACTTTTGGGTTCTTCCGGAGGGCCTGCTTCATAATCGCCCAATATTTCTCTCCGGCTCCGGCGCGTTGGGGATTTCATTTCTAGGCAATGCGACTTCGTCACGTCTAAACTGCTTAACTACGGCGCTTGTGATCTTTTTCACTGACGGAGCATCCATTTTTGCCGTTCTTCACCTTCCGGTCGATGGTTAGGTTCTCGAAGTATCGTTTTAGTACTCTGCTGACCGTGGATTGGACGATTCCCAGCATCTTACCGATGTCCCGATGTGACAACTCCGGATTCTCGAAATGAGTGCGCTGGATTAATTCACGAGGCTCTTTTTCGTTCGACGACATTTTTCCAAATTTACGAAAAATTGACAGTGAAGCATGGCCAACGTGATCTATACACTCTTATCTGATTATAAGCGAAAGCTGAAGATATAATTCCTAAAAATTAAATTTCTACAGCGTTTTTTCCGTGATGCAATTTGATGTGACACACCCTTTAATTAGTGAGCGTGTCGCTTTAATGTGTAGTGAAGTAAGTCTCCCTCTCTCGGCTTAGCTTCCTTGAAGTCGGTTATAATGTTTTTTCAATCTTGAATGAAAATAATTAATTGATATTCTTCGTTCACTCAAAATTCCAAATCCAAAATGGAAACACACACATATCCAAACAAATTGCATTATTATGTTATTTTAAAAAACATTGAGATTCTTTGTAGGAAACTTGGTGCACTATTAGATATTATATCTACTCTAAGCGAAAAAAATAATATACGTTCATGATTTTTATGTGCCTGTGTTTATGATATGTTCTGTAAAATTCAAATCTGTAAAATTTTATTACACTGCTTTTATTTACGCGACTGATGCGTGTGCGCAAAAAAAGGCATAATAACAGAATGCCCCTTCACCGGCGCGCGCTCGTCAGATCACGTATTTTCAAGAAAATCGCGAATTTTGAGAGAATCGCGTAGATAAAATCACGGGAAAAATCGCGTAAAAAGAACACAGTTTATACTTATTTATAGAGCCATTCCATGCCAAACTGATAAAGTGGGTCTTAGATTTTAGTGAAAAGTGGTAGTTTTGTTCTTTTTCGCAAAACAATAGACCCATATTTTTCATTTTTTTTAATTAAGATAACCATTTCCATTGCAGGGTTGTCCGAAAAATCTATTTTTCCTCTTTTTTCCAAGATTGACTTTTTTTTTTTAAATTCATATCTTTCTAATCACAGAATCGATTCAAATGATCGACACATCAAATTAAAGCTAATTATCTACTTACACTTGCAAATGTTTTCATAATTATTGATCGTATTCGTTTTTTTATAGTATACATAGTCTCGGGACCAAAAGCTGAGGTTTTTTTACATAGTATGTCCAAAAAGAGAGGTGAGAAGCGTTTTTTTCGTTATTATATTAGGAAAGTTAACCGATGGTCCGAAAAATAAAATTTTACCCTTTTTTCCAAAATGCCTTTTTTCAAAGATTAATAACTTCTGAACTATTGGACCAATTCCGATGATCGACATTTAAAACAGCAGCCAATGTGCTAACCTTTTTTGAAAAAAATAATACACTTGCAAGAAAAATGGATTTTTCATGTCTGTCCACTAAGCTATCACTATCAATGCATCTCAACTATGAAAAATCATAACTCAAAACCGAAATACACCACCTTTCTGATTTTTGAATATGTTATATAAAAGCTCATCTTTCAAGAAAAAATATTTAAAAAAATATATATCGTCTGTGGTCCCGAAACAATATCAACTATAAAAAAAAAAACAAATACAATCAATAATTATGAAAACAAAGTTCCATTTTTTGCAAATGCAATATTTTAAATATTATTTCAAAAGTTATGAATTTTTGAAAAAAGTAATTTTTGGAAAAAATGGTTAAAACTGGATTTTTTTGAACCACCCTAAAATGGAAATGGGCACCCTGATGAAAAAATAGGAAAATACGGGTTTCATATTTTATGACAAGGAACAAAACTACAATTTTTCTCGAAAATCTGAGAATCTGATCTACTATATCGATTTGGCATGGAATGGCTATTTTCTTTGATCCTCCTCGGCTTGTAGGATTACGACTACTAACACGGTATCTCCCTTAACTTCTGAATAACTTTTCTGATATTCTTAAATTGATTATTGGGAGGCGATCTGGCGTAGTGGTAACATCCATGCCTCTCACGCTAAAGGTCACGAGTTCAATTCTCACTCCCGACATTCTTCCAAAAATGGAAGTAAAAAGTGACGAACCAGCCAAATGAGTTGAAAATCACTATAATACAGATAAAAAAAAAAAAATTGATTATTGTACACATTTTGGCCTATAACATTTCTCAGACCCTTTTCCGATCAATGAAAATATGGTTGAAGATAGATAAAAATATTCTCTATCGAATGAGTACTATCTCAAACATGTGTATTGGATCCTTTCTAATAACTTTTGACGTAGGATTACGTCTTTCGGGAACATATTGGGGTACAAATTGAAAATCGAAAATCGAGCACATCGTGAAAATTGTCCAAAAATGTTCATTTAATGATGAATTGATGAAATTTTTGCGTCAATCGATTTCGGCACTCCATAACAATTGTTTATATTGAAGAAAATAATATATGTCATGAAACTAACTATCGAACAATTGAAAAATCTCAACCCCTATCCTAACGAAATATATCATTGTTCCCACCGAAATGTGTTCCCTAACAGAGACATCAAAACCAAGCTGCCTGGATCAAATCGACATTGTTAACACATGAAAGTAGGGGGAGCTTTTACTCCCACAGAAATGTGTTCCCTAACAGATACTTCAAAACCAAGCTGCCTGGGAGGAAATCGGCTTTGCAAATACATGAAAGTAGGGGAAAAGTTTGTTCCTAACGAAATGTATTCTCTAACAGAGCCATCAAAACCAAGCTGCCTGGAGGAAATCGGCATTGCAAATACATGAAAGTAGGGGGAGCTTTTGTTTCCACCGAAATGTGTTCCCTAACAGAGACATTAAAACCAAGCTGCCTGGGGGAAATCGACATTGCAAATACATGAAAGTAGGGGAAGAGTTTGTTCCTAACGAAATGTATTCTCTAACAGAGCCATCAAAACCAAGCTGCCTGGAGGAAATCGGCATTGCAAATACATGAAAGTAGGGAAAGCTTATGTTCCCTAGCCCAACGGAATCCTACGTCAACTATGCGGTCGTGTCTCGGACACAACCCTCCTGTGACTTTTTTTCAATGTTCTTTAAATTAATTAATTTTCCCCATACAACTTGTACACAGTTTGGCATATAACATTTCTCAGACCCTTTTCTGATCAATGAAAATATGGTTGAAGATATATAAAAATATTCTCTATCGAATGAGTACTATCTCAAAAATGTGTAATTGGGCCTTCAAATAACTTTTTTACATTTTCTTTAAAATAATTCCCTTCATCCATACAACTTGTACGCATTTTCTCAAATTATTTTTTCTCCCATATAATTCGTACACGTTTTGGCCTATAACTTTTCTCAGACCCTTTTCCGATCAATGAAAATGTGGCTAAAGATAGATAAAAATGTTCTCTATCGAATGAATATTATCTCGAAAATGTGTATTGGGTCCTTTCTAATAACTTTTGACGTAGGATTACGTCTTTCGGGAACATATTGGGGTACAAATTGAAAATTGAAAATTGAGCACATCGTGAAAATTGTACAATTTCAAACGCTTATTACTCAGTCATTTCATGACGGATTGATGAAATTTTAGCGTCAATCGATTTCGACACTTCATAACAATTTTTTATATTGAAGAAAATAATATATGTCATGTAACTAACTATCGAACAATTGAAAAATCTCAACCCCTACCCTAACGGAGATACCCACTTCTGATTGATCGAACTTGACGATACATGCGGCGGGTCCCCAACAGACACATCAAAACCAAGCTGCCTGGGGGAAATCGGCATTGCAAATACATGATAGTAGGGGGAGTTTTTGTTCCTACCGAAATGTGTTCCCTAACAGAGACATCAAAACCAAGCTCTGCATATAGTATTAGGTGCTGTTAGTCCAATTGAAATTTGCATTGGGTTGAATAAACATTCAAAAAGCAAACATTATAAAAGAAAATTACCTTTCGCATTTCAAAAATGTTTTCTCTATATTGAAGTAACATGTTTTTACTGATGAGAAAAATTGATAGTTGTGTTCGGTATTGGTAATTATCTTATATTACATTGGTGAGTTTTTTTTTCTTTATTTCATCCATATATAACATATGAGTCATCTCGTCTAAGATCACAGGGGGTGGTTTTCATCATATCTCGTTCCACTTCGGACGCATCATCCAACGACTGTTTACCATCCTTTTGTCATCATCACTCGGTAAACACTGGTGGAGTGAACAAACAATATCCAACAACCAAACAAAACGACCATTTCAGGGCCACCAAATCATTATCAAAGTGTTTAACGATGTAATTATTCAAACATATACAAAATCAACAGATAGCCTGACGGAATCCTACGTCAACTATGCGGTCGTGTCTCGGACACAACCTCCTGTGACTTTTTTCAATGTTGTTTGAATTAATTAATTTCCCCCATGCAACTTGTACACATTTTGGCATATAACGTTTCTCAGACCCTTTTCCGATCAATGAAAATATTGGTTGAAGATAGATAAAAATGCTTGAAGATAGATAAAAATATTCTCTATCGAATGAGTACTATCTCAAACATGTGTATTGGATCCTTTCTAATAACTTTTTTTCAATGTTCTTTAAATTAATTAATTTTCCCCATACAACTTGTACACATTTTGGCATATAACATTTCTCAGACCCTTTTCCGATCAATGAAAATATGGTTGAAGATAGATAAAAATATTCTCTATCGAATGAGTACTATCTCAAAAATGTGTAATTGAGCCTTCAAATAACTTTTTTACATTTTCATTCAAATAATTCCCTTCGCCCATACAACTTGTACGCATTTTCTCAAATTATGTTTTCTCCCATATAGCTCGTACACGTTTTGGCCTATAACTTTTCTCAGACCCTTTTCCGATCAATGAAAATGTGGCTAAAGATAGATAAAAATGTTCTCTATCGAATGAATATTATCTCGAATATGTGTATTGGGTCTTTTCTAATAACTTTTTTCTATGTTGTTTGAATTAATTAATTTCCCCCATACAACTTGTACACATTTTGGCATATAACGTTTCTCAGACCCTTTTCCGATCAATGGTTGAAGATAGATAAAAATATTCTCTATCGAATGAGTACTATCTCAAAAATGTGTAATTGGGCCTTCAAATAACTTTTTTACATTTTCTTTAAAATAATTCCCTTCATGCATACAACTTGTACGCATTTTCTCAAATTATTTTTTCTCCCATATAGCTCGTACACGTTTTGGCCTATAACTTTTCTCAGACCCTTTTCCGATCAATGAAAATGTGGCTAAAGATAGATAAAAATGTTCTCTATCGAATGAATATTATCTCGAATATGTGTATTGGGTCTTTTCTAATAACTTTTTTCTATGTTGTTTGAATTAATTAATTTCCCCCATACAACTTGTACACATTTTGGCATATAACGTTTCTCAGACCCTTTTCCGATCAATGAAAATATGGTTGAAGATAGATAAAAATATTCTCTATCGAATGAGTACTATCTCAAAAATGTGTAATTGAGCCTTCAAATAACTTTTTTACATTTTCTTTAAAATAATTCCCTTCGCCCATACAACTTGTACGCATTTTCTCAAATTATTTTTTCTCCCATATGACTTCTACACGTTTTGGCCTATAACTTTTCTCAAACCCTTTTCCGATCAATGAAAATGTGGCTAAAGATAGATAAAAATGTTCTCTATCGAATGAATATTATCTCGAAAATGTGTATTGGGTCCTTTCTCATAACTTTTTTCAATGTTGTTTGAATTAATTAATTTCCCCCATACAACTTGGCCTATAACTTTCCTCAGACCCTTTTCCGATCAATGAAAGTAGGGGGCGGAAGATAGGTAAAATATTTCTCTATCGAATGAACATTGTTTCAAGAATGTGTTTTTGGGTGTTTCGAACAACTTTTTTTGATTTTCCGAAATTGGTACTCCTCAAATTATTGACTCATGTGCACGTTTTGATGTATAACTTCCTTCTGATACTTTGATGATGGGTTATGAAGATGCTAGAAGATAGATAACATATTTCTCTTTCGAATGAGTATATATCTAACGTTATTTATTCGATGAATGTTCAATTTATAATTATTAAAATAATTAATAACGAAAAACAAAATTATCGCATGTTGCATCCAACATATGACTTGTATGCGATTTTAGCCGCTGGATTTTGGCCGCTAACTTCACACAAGTAGGTATAACTTCCTTAGTTTTTTACTAGGATTCATGTCAGGAGATTGTGGAGGAATATCAATAGCTTTTGAGTAATTGTAATGTAACCATGTGCGAACTTCATATGTCTTGAGCTCTGGGTCATTGTCTTGGCAAAACTTGAATCCTCGATTCCATCACAATTTGTTGACACTTTGCTTCATATTTTCCTTCAAGATGTTCACGTAAACATTCTGATCCAATACACCATCGATGAAAACCAAATTGCTTATACATGCACCCTCATACCATGCCTCCACCACCACCATGTTTAAACGTTACTTTCAGATATTTTTTACGTTTAATTCATCGTTGGCCTCGTCCATACGAAACGATAACCATCGGAGCCAAAAATATCAAATTAGAACCCATCTACGGAAATAACATCTTGGCAGTAAGTAATGTGTTTCATGCTGTTTGGAATAATCAAATTGGAGTTACTGATTTTTTTTCTTCTAAGAAACGGTTTGTCCCTCTGTGCTCGGGCATTCAAGCTGCCATTCCTAGGCACATTACAAACTTTTTGTTTGCTAAATTTGGTTTTTATCGATGGTGTAATGGATCAGAAATGTTTTTAAGTGTCAACAAAATGTGATAGAATCGAGGATTCATGTTATGCCAGGACAATGACCCAGAGCTCAAGACATATAAAGTTCGTACATGGTTACATCACAATTGCTCAAAAGTTATTGATATTCCTCCACAATCTTCCAACAGCAATCTCAGTAAAAAACTGAGGAAGTTATTTATGTAGGAAATTTAGAAACCATTAAATTTCTTAAAAATAACGATTTTAAGAACCACTTGATGGAAAATTGATTAATATTCCTTCCGAACACACAACAAAAACTCGTAGATATGGCTAAAGACCGCTAAAAATAGTTGCAATGAACAAGGGATACTATACTAATGATGGAATTCGGAAATTGGCCAACCCCTTCGAAATTCAGTTGAGGTTTCAACCAGCGTGCGATTATGAGTTTGAGTCAATTTTCATACATTAGCTCACACATTCGCCAATTTCAGAAAAATAAAAACCATTATTCTGAAAACAGATAACAAATCTTTTAACTCTCATATGACACTATGATTTTATCTAAAATTGTTTTCGATTTTTGTTTTAATCGAGTCAAAAAATTAAAAAAAATCGTTTTTTTTGCATGTATTTTTCATTTTTTGGATATAAAAGAGGAATTTGATTTCTGATTCATCCCCTTAAAGTCAGAAAACACCTTTCTCACATGAAAAAAATAAATTTATCCAGATTCTCTCATAAGATGATAGACGATCATAATTGGCGCTGTCCACATACCATGTGGACAACTTTAGGGGGAGTAGGGGTTCCGAAAATGTCCACGCTTGTCCATGGTGAGGGGGGAGGGGGTATAGATTACATCCACGTGCACACTTATAAATATTTTAAAAAACAAATATATATCGGTATTCAACAATATATGAAAAATATTCTGCATTGCAAGAAAATTTATCCGTATTACTGCTGTCTGATAGTACTGCGCGGTGGAAATCCCATATTTCTTTATATCGTTGAAATTCTTTGCTGAAATTTGAATTCAGAGAGTATCGCACAGGAGCTGAGAGCGATCGATTTATTTTTATTGATTTTAAAGAGTCTTGTGTTATCATTATCGATCAGAATTGGGACGCTATTATCGGCAGGATTCAGATGCCACCAAAGCATGTTGGAATGTTGTAATTTTAAAAATACACGACATTGTTTTCGATGTTTCAATTCAGTTTCCGCTCCCAATGTTCGTTTATGTTATTCAAGAACTCGAACAACAAATTCAGTCACGGGGGCCTATATTTAGAGAAGTCTTCTTAGCAGTGATGCTCTTCTTCGTTGAATTATATTATTTTTTGGAATACGCTTCTAGTTATTGGGTAGTCCAGCAAGTTTGAGTGCGCAACTGATGATAATCGAATCGAGACCCTGATGAAGATAATCCTCGGTATACGAAACATCAATTAGCAGGTTCCTTACAAGTATCTATGTTCATGAGCACCTGGTGAAACTTGATTACGAACCGTTACAATGTATGAGTTCTACACCTTTTGACCGAAAACATAAAATGGATCGTATCTCCATCAACAACTCGCTTCATAAATGCAATGAAAACTCGCAGTTCGAAGCAAATAGTGTCAGGCGAAGAAAAATATTATCCTTTACAACAATGTTGAGCAAAAAATAAATCTTTGAGGTGAGCGAAATGAACCATCCTTAGATATCTCCAAACGATCTTCACCTGCAGAAAGTCATTCTTTGTGTCTAGTGGGATAGGAGAAAAATTCTGCATTATAAGCTTCTACCAAACAGCCAATCGATAAATTTCAACGAGCACTATTCGTAACTAAACGAATCAAAATCGTTAATCTAGAACACACGTTCAGAATTGGCAAAGGCGTCCTCTTCTGGAATAATGCCAAATATACAAGATCTGAAGAATTAATTCCATATCCTAAAGATAAAATTACTCCCTAAGGAAATAAAAGTTTCGGAAAACGAGCATGTGCAGGATTGGTGGACAAAAATTGGATGCTTAAAAAGAATTGACGGATCGCTTGCATTTTCGGCGCTTCGATGTCTGCTTTGTAACGTTCTCACACTTCGGTCATTGTCGAGCGATTTTTTTCTGAATATTAACAAAACAAGAATAAGCTTCGAAATCAGCTCAGCAACGATACGATGAACGCTTTTTTAAGATCAAAAAAATTGATTAAACATCGTGGCGGCAGCTCGAAAATTATAATAAATGACAATATGCAATCTAGATTCAAAAAAAAATATGTATAAGCATCATCAAACACACGAATGACTTGCAAATGTGAATGTAGTATTTGAAGTTAATAAATTAGTATTTTTTATGCTAACAAATTAGTTTTTTCTCTACGTCGAATATTATCGATGGTACAGATTTTCAGAAGAAAAAGTGCAGATGAGAAAGATTTTTAACCCCTCTGGTACAAATTAAAACGTGGCAACACTGCTTCAATCCTTTATAAGGCCGTGGCCCTATAAAGTGTATATTAACAAACGTAAGACATAGTCCTATAGAGGGGTAAAATGAAAATCTAGGCACGGAACATGTAGGAAAAAATGAATGATTTCGAACGCTTGTAGCTCGAGCATTTATTCCCTACGCATCTATCACAATGAATAACAATTTATTTTTCTGGAGATAAACAATTGAATAATTGTGAAATGTCAAGTATTGTCCAAACGCACTACAGTGATAGACATTCGTTTAGCCGAACTTGAAAAAAAACTTGAAACACTTACAAAACAACTAGGAATGTTCTTTTTATCGGGATACTTATTTGCTGTAGTGATAGTATATTTAAGTCACTTTTATTGAAAGGACATGCGTCACAATCACACACACAATGCGGCATCGGTGGATATAAACATTCAAACGTCGTTTTTTCCCGAGACATACGTTTAGCCGCAGGGCATAAAAATCGAGTTTTCGCATAATCACCAATCCTTTATTTGTGTTTTTATGAAAAAATAATTGGGAATGTTCAATTTACAAGATAAATATTAGATGTGCAACGTAAGAAGTTGGTCAGATTAGTGATTCACGTAGAATTTAAAGGAATGGCGAAAGGTATTCGATTGACGGAAAGGGGGGGGGGGGGGTAAATAATAAAGATATTCAGTGAACAAAAGTTTTCTAATCGCTCGAACGTAACAAAAATTGGTCTATTTGGGTCAAAAATTGGGAGAAAGTCAATGCTTCACCTTCTAGCAATTGCTGCTCATCCTCTTTTTTGTTCGATGCCTCTACATTGGATCCGGGACAACCAGTAACAGGTATTGAGGAAGTTCCCTCGCCACCCGACCCAGTCGTGCCCTTTATCAACATCTGCCATCACCATTGTCCCGGTCCTGTGGTCGGTGTTGGTCCAGGGAGCTTCCGGCCTGTAAGTTCAGGCGAGTATACTGATAATTCTGAACTTTCGGCACCTGAAATCCCTTCGATTTCCAGTTCCTGCGATCGACGTTCCTCGAACCTCCGGATTTATTATCAAAATGTGCGTGGATTGAGGACCAAAATAGATGCTTTCTTCTTGTCTGTTTCCGAAGAAGAGTTTGATTTGATTGTCCTGACTGAAACATGGCTGAATGATCGCATTTTCTCAACGCAGCTTTTTGGACCTTCGTACGCCGTATACCGAACCGATAGAAGTCATCTGAATAGTCATAAATCTCGTGGTGGAGGAGTACTGATTGCTATCACGAGGCGACTAACCAGTTATCTTGATCCTGCCCATATTTCTCTCCTACTTGAGCAACTGTGGGTTTTGGTGGAAGTTAATCACAACACTATAAGTATCGGCGTTATTTATCTCCCGCCTAACAGGAAAAACGATAGTACGGCGATCGACGAACACGTGGAATCCATTGGTTCAGTTTCAGCTCGTTTGAAAGTTCACTCTCCTGCTCTTCTGTTCGGTGACTATAATCAAGCAGGTTTGCAGTGGTGTTTCCCCGAAAGTAGTACACCAGTCATCGATCCATTGACATCGCATATATCCGAGGCCCGCTGTGCTCTCCTGGACGGATTCAACCTTCACGGTTTTTCTCAAGCCAACACACATCTGAATAGAAATGGTAGATTACTGGACCTTGTCCTGACCAATGATGCTGCATTACCCATTTCTTCGATTGCTTTGGCGGCTGATCCCCTAATTGATCTCGATGCTGATCACCCTGCTCTCGTCACGTTAATAAGCTTGCACACTCCGATCGTTTATGTTGCACCATCTGAACAAACATCTCTGAACTTCCGTCGAGCCAACTACGCTTTATTGAGTGATGAACTCGCCAATATTGACTGGAATTTCATCGAATCTACCGATAGTGTCAATGTCGCAGTGGAGTACTTCTATACAGCAGTAGTGGATGCTATCTTTCGTGTTGTTCCTGCTCGACGACCACCTCATAATCCACCTTGGTCCAATCGCCGCTTACGCGAGCTGAAGCGAAAAAGATCAACCGCTCTGCGAAGTTACAGTAACTGCCGGTCATCTTACTTCAAACGACAGTTCAATTTGGCCAGTCGTTGTTACCGTCAATATAACCGTTTTCTCTATAATCGGTACGTAAAACGAACGGAAGCGAATCTACGCACCAACCCTCGTGGGTTTTGGTCATTTGTGAATACCAAACGAAAAGATGCTGGACTGCCTTGTTCTATGTTTTTTGGAAATAGCACGGCTAATAATGATCCTGAGAAATGCAATTTGTTTGCACGTCATTTCAAACGAGTGTTCAACAATTCCTCAACCTCTGCTATGCAAGTTGCAGAAGCTACCAGCGGACTGCCTTGTGATGAATTCAACTTCGACATTCCTCACTTTACAGAAGAGATGATGAAAACCGCAATGCGTAAATTAACGCTCTCGTATGCCGCTGGGCCCGACGGAATACCCTCAGCAGTCTTGAAGCTTTGTGCAGATGTTCTTTGCTCTCCGTTAACAACGATATTCAATCTGTCGGTTCAGCAAAGCGAATTTCCAACCCGTTGGAAATTTTCATATATGTTTCCGGTGCATAAAAAAGGCGACAAACGCGATGTTGGTAATTACCGCGGTATCACGTCCTTGTGCGCATGTTCTAAGCTGTTCGAGATAATAGTAAATGGATCTTTGTTTGCTTGTTGCAAATACTATATCGACACACAACAGCACGGTTTCTACCCAAAGCGATCGGTATCCACCAACTTGGTGCAGTTCACATCGTTTTGTTTACGAAGTATGGACTCGGGATGACAAGTTGATGCTGCATACATGGATTTGAAAGCTGCTTTCGATTCAGTGAACCACGAAATTCTCCTCGCTAAACTGGATAAACTCGGTGTTTCATCAAGAAGTGTTAATTGGTTCAGATCCTACTTATTAGATCGCTCAGTTCGGATCAAGATTGGCCTCTCAGAATCGGAGACGTTTTCCAACAATTCTGGAGTCCCGCAAGGCAGTAACCTCGGGCCGCTATTATTTTCATTATTTTTGAATGATGTTTCGTTGCTGATACCTCCGGAATGCCGTTTCTTTTTTGCTGACGATGCAAAAATATTCAAATTAGTCAAATGCCATTCGGACTGCCAGGATCTGCAAACTTTGGTATGTACCTTTGCAGATTGGTGTTCCAGAAACATGCTGAGTGTCAGTGTCGAAAAATGTAACGTGATCTCCTATCACCGCAAAAATCAACCGATCATCCATGACTACATCCTGTTTGGTTGTCATCTTGACCGAGTACAACACCTCAAGGATCTCGGAGTTATCCTGGATAGCGGACTTTCGTTTCGCAATCACTATCACGATATTGTTGCCAGAGCCAATCGCCAATTGGGCTTTATATTCAAAATTGCCGACGAATTTCGCGACCCACTGTGTCTCCGATCCCTGTACTTTTCACTTGTCCGATCAATATTGGAATCAAACTCAGTAGTATGGTGCCCCTATCACACCAGATGGATCGCCCGTATTGAAGCTATTCAAAAGAAGTTCGTCAGATACGCCCTCCGATTTCTTCGTTGGCGCGATCCTCGGAACCTGCCACCCTACGAGGATCGTTGTCGTCTGTTGAATATTCAACCACTTGAAGTTAGACGCATAGTCGCTCAAGCTACATTTGCTGGGAAAATATTCTCAGGAGACATTGACTGCCCACCACTGCTGGCTCAACTGAACATGTACGTGCCTGAAAGACCATTACGCCAACGTGATTTTCTGCTGTTGGATCCACGAAGCAGAAATTATGGGTTGCATGAGCCCATCCGTTCGATCTGTCAGCATTTCAACGACAATTTCAATCTCTTCGATTTTAATATTTCTGCCAACAATTTCCGACAACGGCTTCTCGACCTATTTCGTACTGCTGGCCAACTAAGATTAGCATAAGTTTTTTATTCATTGAGACAACAATTGTCAGTTGAATTGAGAAATAAATACAAATACAAATACAAATAAAAATACAAATACAAATACAAATACAAATACAAATACAAATACAAATACAAATACAAATACTCAGATATCATCGGTTGACATGCAGTATTATGAACTAGTCCTTCTAATACTTTCGCCACGCAACATAGAATGGAAACGCCTCGATAATTTTCAACGGCATGATTAGAGCCTGATTTGAAAGTCGGACATATTGAAGCGGTTTTCCATTGATGCGGAAAAGTGTTGTGCAGATTTGCCAATCCTTCCGGGGAATCAGTGCTACTGTCCTCAAAAGTCATCTCGGCTGGGAATCGATTTGAATGCTTTCGATTGTGGATAAACGTCCAAAAATAGGAGTGGTTTCGCATCGCAGTCGTCTCCAGGTGGGCAATGATAAGGTTTGAAGTTCGTGCTTGGAAGTAACGATTAGAGAATTGCGGACAGCGTTACGAAGGTGCTGCCGATCAGATGTCCACCAAGCGTACTTGTAGGAGCGTCTCGTGAATCGTTTACGTGGACCATGCTCATTCAGGACTGCATTCAGAGAGTCGTAGAATATGCGTACCATCTCGTCAGTATCCTTGCTGAGAAACAACGAAGCCCAGTCGATAGTAGAGACAACTCTATTAAGTTTTATTAAGTAAAGTTGCAGCGTCGAAAATCAAAGTCGTCGGTTTGAATTGTGTTCCCCGGAGCTTGCAGAAAGTTGTCGTTTACGTCAATGCGAAGAACTAACGGCATGTGGTGACTCTCGATTCTAAGTAGGGCATAATTTGTGAATTGTTTGTTTGGGAATAATGTTTTTGGGAGCGTTGGATATGTAATTTTGCTAATAGGCACCGAAAAACTATTCAGATATTCTGTAAGTTATTTTTTTTTTTTTTTTTTTTATCTGTATTATAGTGATTTTCAACTCATTTGGCTGGTTCGTCACTTTTACTTCCATTTTAGGAAGAATGTCGGGAGTGAGAATTGAACTCGTGACCTTTAGCGTGAGAGGCATGGATGTTACCACTACGCCAGATCGCCTCCGCCTGTAAGTTATTTCAATTGAAAGCCTTTGTTGTAATTCTACGTCTCTTAGTCTATGTCTATTTCTATGACTCCAACCTGATATGCCAATCTTCCTAATTTTTCAGGATTTCCCAGACTTTTTGACACGTTTCTGATGTCCTGACAAACATTCAATTTTGTCTGATTTTTACAAAATGATCCTGGTTCTCCAGGTTCCTTGGTTTAGCAGTCTGTTTTGAGGAAACGCCTTCCGGTCCAGGTATGGGCAAAATCGCATCGAAATTCGTTCAACAACACTCATTCACAGATAAAACTCACCCTTCTATTCTCCGTTTATGCCTCACTTTATTTGAGACAGGAAACATTCACCTATCCTCTTCGCAAAGTTCATTCTCGACTAGAACGGAGAAATACTGTCTCGATTCCTCTCTTCTATTCTCAGAAATTTTTTCATTCCCTCATTTGCCTCTCGGAATGATGGTGATAGAATCAAACTGGAAACTTTTGCTTGAGCCAGCGAGTGTCTCTGTAAAATCATTCGTTTTTCACTCAAATAGCAATCATTGAGCCTCTATCGCGGCAGTAAAATATAGGTAGATAGTTGAAATCGAGTTGTTTCCTGTGCACTATTGCAATGACATTTTTTTGTTTCTAGTATGAAACGATCTAAGCCAACGCAAAAGACCATATTAACGCAAGTTATTGGTGAGCGGGAAGGTAGATTTATGTGCACTTGAATGCTGACAAGGAAAAGAGTACAAGGGAAAATAAAATCATACATACACGCAGATTCAATCTATTTTGACTCACTTGTTATTTTGTTTCATGCGATCCTTCCAAAGGAATATTCATTTATTGAATGTTGTTTTCCACTCTTTGTTTTGTTATGTTTTCTATCAGTCCCGAATGAAGATGGTCGGGGAGTGTAAAATGATTCATCGTGCAATCTCACGATTGTTTGCTGCATTCTTTTCGCCATGATTATTCCAAGCAGATACAAGAATGATCTATAATCAAGTGTGGAGAAATGAGGAATGAACTTTTCCATACTTGTTCCGTTCTGCATGTATGTGTGACTTACAACGCAATGTTTCGCTTGTTTTCAAATTGTTACTCTAGTTGCTTCATATAGTCGGTACAATTGAGGGAGCACAAATCGGACCAATTCAAACATGGAACTAACGCGTTTAGATAATGCTTGACATTTCATAATTATTTAATTGTTCATCTCAAGAGAAATAAAATTTAAAATAAATGCGTAGAAATATTTCCTATCCGTTGATGCAAACAGCTTTGCCATCTATTAATAAATACTCGAGTTATAAGCATTCAAAATCTTTCTTTATGTAAGTGTTTTGATTTTTGTTTTACCCCCATATATTCCTGTAAGTCATCGGTACAATGAAAACAATGAATTTTAGGTTCAGCTATCAGCTACATGTACGCATAAAAAATTGTAGGAACAAATATAGATATAGGGTGATATCTAATACAATCAATCGCTTACAATCACTCCACAAGATATCTGGGTTGTTAACATTTATTGGATTCGCATCATTATCCATGATTAATTGAAAACCCTTGCATCATAAAATATATCGTAAAAAACTTATTGTCTGCTAAAATTTCAAATTCTCCTTGGTTATTCTATTATTTAAACCATTTCTTCTATTCAATCAGTTTTTATCTGCCTCCAACAAATGACAGATTAAATAAAAATATCGTAAGGCTATGAAGTTTGTTTCAATTTCTTAATTCTTCTGTAGTGCTTCTCATCTGGAATGTTTGAAAACAGTTTTTTTAGAGTTTCATGCACCTGTGAAATACATACTTTATACAGCTAACACCGTTTATAGCTACCAGCTCGCGCGAGCGAAAAACACTTAACATAATAAAACACTTAACATAATCCATCCCTACTAGACCGAGATCTTTTTCTCAAATGAAAATCACTTTATGATAATACCGTTGTTTTGTGTAAAATAATCATAGTTTTGCATAAGTCGATTCATGAGCCACGTGATTCCGACTGATGTCAGCTACACTTTTGCAGCCCGCTAATGCCATCGCAACGTCCAACTCCTTCCTCAAGATATCTAAAATATGTTCCACTCCTTGTTGACCATCAACCGCTAACCCCCAAAGCGTCGGTCTTCCCAAGAATACCATCTTGGCGCCCAGGGCGAGAGCCTTGAAAATGTCGGTTCCCTCTGTGACACCACCATCCATAACGATCGTTGTTCGATCACCAACAGCAGCAACTACTTCCGGTAGGGCTTCAATCTACAATTGGTACAAACATAAGCGAATAATACACTCAATCGATCATTTGTAACAAATACCGATGCCGGCACCGAATCGATCTGTCGCGCACCGTGATTGGACACCCAGATACCATGAACACCCATATCAACCGCTATGATGGCATCTTCTCTAGTCAAAATTCCTTTCACTATAACCGGCAATTTTGTAAAGTTCAATAACCATTTCACATCTTCCCATGACAGAGTTGGATCCAGTTGCTGCGTGACGTACTCATTGATTCCTGAGCCACCCTTGCTTTGGACACTTGTTGCTAAGTGACCTTCGAAGTTTGCTAATCTAGAATTAAAATGCAATCAATTTAGAATAATATATTTATCCACCATATACCTCCTTACGTCAGATGTGGGGCAAGAGAAAACTTATTTCGCATATCTGATCTTCTCAGACCAAACATCGGTGCGTCAACTGTCAGCACAATGGCTTTGAATCCAGCTTTCTCCGCTCGACGAACCAAACTTTCGGTCAGTTTCCGATCCTTGTATATGTACAACTGGAACCACTTCGGTGAATTGGGTGCCCCAGCTGCAATCTCTTCGATAGAGCTGGTGGCGATGGTGCTCAGTGTGAATCCAGCCCCGCGACTGGCAGCGGCTTTCGCATTGGCAACTTCGCCCTCGGGATGAGCCATCCTCTGCATGGCCATCGGTGATATTCCGAAAGGCACCGCATACCGCTGCCCGAACAGATTCGCAGTCATATCACGCGAGGCGCTGCTGTTCAACATACGCGGTCTGATGCGCAAACGATCGAAGCAAATTCGGTTCAGTTTCAGCGATAGCTCATCCCCAGCTCCACTCCGGAAATATCCCAGCGCGATCGGTGGTATTATATCACATGCTCGCTTTTCATAATCCTTCAATGAAACCAACGCCATTGTTTTTTAAAGTACCGTCTCGGAAAAAGATTGAACTTAAACTAATACACGGAGTGCAATTTTTCTCCTCCCCACCAGTTCGATGCGTACAGATGGCTTCGTTTATTATGTTAAGAGATAACGGTAATTTGTCTAGGTGATAAGCCGCGGGCCCTATTTGTGTGGCTTGACAGGCGTAATAATCAGCGAATTGCTACTTCATTAATGAATGAAATGTTAATGTAGTTCATGGATGTTTTTGCTTGAACTATCCATATAATTTTGACACATCAAAACGAATTCATATGTAAAATTAAACGAGCTATTCGCATGTATAAAATATGATAATTACCAGATATCAAAAATTAAAAAAAAATTAGATAACTAATCTTTACTGAATTTCTACACATTTGTACACTTTTGTGTCTGTGTTTTGTTATGTTTGATATCTACCATGAAGCGCGTTAGTCTCAAACGAATGTCGGCTACTCATGTATCAAACAGGGACGGAACACAAATGGCACGACAATTATTGCTCGTATTCCGGATTAAAATACTTAAAATAGTTTTTCACTCATGTTGCGGTGAAACATTCCGCTCAAAGACCCCTTGTACAGCCATAAAGTAAATACGGCAGAATAGGTAGACGTAGATAACGTATGGGAGAATTGTCAATAGATAAGAGCAAGAAATCAAAAAATAGAATTGTTATCATTTGATGAAAAGCGTGAATTCGAATCTTTGAGGTGAATTAAATTATATTTCCTGATTATTAGACATACTAAACTTACAGCTGATTTCAGACAAAATCAACTAAAATTTATATTTAATTTGGAAACTGATAGAGAATGTATGATCTATGAATGAGACTAATTGTGAGTAATTTATTGATATAACCTGAATTTTGTACTCAATATTAAAATAAACCTTCCAGCTTTGAGCTAATCTCACCTAAAAAGAAACGAGTAGCTTCAAGGAACTCAGAAAGAAAAGTTCAAACAACAACTCATATGCTTGCTAGTTTGTGATCTAGTTCTTTTGTCGCAGGACTGCATCTTTCAAGAAAGGTGCCGAATCACGTTTTAATGAAACAAAGGTAACGTTAATAACTATTTTCACTGTGAACGATTTCTGAGGATTTGCATAGCAATAGAATCGAAAATTCTCTGAGATACGTTGATATGTTATACCTTACATTTCCCTAATCCCTAAATGGTTTGAATTAATGAAAATTGGAAGCATTTTCCAATACATCTGCCTGCAGCATTGCAATTTACGTACCCATACGAATATGGAAAAGTATCCTTGGAAGACTACTTTGGAATATAGACATATAGATCAATCGATAGGAAATATTAGGTTGGGGAAAAAGTTATCCATTATTTTCAAGGTAGTTGGTTTTAGTGATCAATATCTCGCGAAATATTGATCCTACTAATTTAATTTAATTTAAACTCGTTGTAACGGTGACATTTCACTAGAAAAAAATCTTCGACCGTTGTGACGAAAACCAGTGGGCATCCAGCTTAAGCCACAGGCTATCACGATGCGGACAGTCAATCGATCCATCTGACAGATCAACTGGTCAGATGGAGAAGAAGAAATATAAATAATTCGAGGGGTTGTATCCGAGACACAACTGCTCAGGACGTAGGACTACGTAACCTTTTTTGTGAAATTTGTTGGTTTATCATTTCGGATATTATTTGCGAATACGACGAAAATTCATAAATAACACTTTAGTAAAAAGTTCCGGGGACCCTGAGAAGGTTTAATGTCTTGGGTGGTTTTGCAGAATCATTTCTAAAAGCAACGATTATTTCTTACCAATGCACGCATTGCACCGGGTATTAAACGAGAGGCATCTTCCGTTCAACAAGCATCAAACACGCGCACATAGTTGCAGCGATAAAAATGAAACATGAAACGCGAGAATGACCGTTTATGAAATATCGATTCTCGGTTCTCGGTCAAAACCGTCAACAGAACCGTATTGCATCAGAACAGAGTCGATGCGCACGAGAGCAAATACGGATGGCAACTAAAAGTATCGAAGGTGTGCTATTCACATGTACAGCTAGCGTTCACAGCTCGAAGAGAAACATAAAACACAAAACGAGCAGAATAAGCGACCTTTGCTAATTCGGGCGCAGAAAGATTCTGAAAATTTTCCTCAGAGGAGATGCAATACTTATAGGCTAGCAACAGCTCGCTTGCTTTTATTCTCCTTTCGCTATCTCTCTTCGTTGTTTCTATTCTTCTTCTTCTTCTTCTTTTCCTTTATTTACGGAGACATTACATCCAACGATTCATTCGTCTCCGACTATTCCTATTCTGGCGGCTGCATAAGTTGCTCGTTATTGACAGCTCTGTTCGGAAAAGCACTCAAATGGACAGAACAAATGTATGGGGAAATGGGAATGCTTCCAATTTTTATCAATTTAAACCATATACAGACTATGGGATTGTAATATATAACATATCAAACAAATCCATTGGTATGCAAATCGTGAAAACCCGTTCGCCGCAAAAATAGTTATTAACATTAACTTTATTTCATAAAAACGTGACCTGTTTTCTGATTTGGCACCCTTAATGTAAGACGTAGTCCTACGTCAAAAAAAAAAAAAAAGATATAAACAAACCAATAGCGAAGTGGTACCATTGAATATTCTATGAGAAATTTTTTGCAAATAAGTTACAAAAATCAAATTGAAAAATCTCAGGGGTTTTCGTAGCCTAATTGGTTGCGTGTCCGCTACTAAGCGAACGATCATGAGCTCATAACTCAGGGCCCCTCTACTGACCATCTTTGTGTGTTATTCTAGCAACAATCATCATGTGAAGGTAATCCCAGTCCCTTACCGCTCACATTTTCGGTCTGCTGTATCGGTTATTGGAACTATTAATAACTCAACAAAGGAAGCCTCATATCAACAGTCCCGCTGTGAACAGCCCAACTGTGAACATTCGAACAATAGCAATATTCTTACGCCGGAAAAGGCGACATGTGTTGTGCATCGATAGAATAGGAATTCTCTTACGTCTAAACGACTACTGTGTTATAGATAAACACAAATGTTTATCGATAGATTGCGCGATACTCTTACGCCATAGAAAGGTAACAGTGTAGTATACGACAAAAGTTATCTTAGGATAAAAATGTACACGAATGAATTCGGCTCTGTTACAGCTGAATTGCTAAATTAGCCTAATATAATAAAATTGTGTTGGGATAAAAAAAAATTTAACAATCTAATACGTGATCTCCATAATCCAGAACAAATCGTGGAAGTAAGGCTATTGGAAACAAGATTAATTAGGTTTATTACAAATTTATTTTCATTAGTTTGAAACTATCCTGCGAAAATTGGAATCAGCCTGCCAAATTATTGTAGCACGAGGACATGGAAAGAAACTATTAAATGTAAGCTAGACTTGGAATCACATTAATCACGAGAATTTAAAACTGACCAAAAAGTATAATACACAGTTTAAGCTGCTACTAAAAACTGCTCCAAAATTGTGGTGCATTTTCCGAACAAACTCAAAATTTAATGTACGGATCAATCCTCAAACACCATGGTGAAGCCTGGGAATTTCACATTGACCCCCTGCAGTGCTTGTTCCAATACATCGGAGTTTATTGAAGACATGGTGGGATGTGATGCGTGCGATGGCTGGTTCCACTGCCGATGTGTGGGAACTAAGCCAGTCAGACGTCCCAGAAGATAATGAATTGTCAGCTTCATACCAAGGAGAAGTAGTAAGTTCTAACAATTTGGATGGCTCGTCATACCAAGTAGTAGATAATGAACCAACTTCCTCGCTTCAACAACTAGATGTAGTTGAAATTTTGATATACTGTCAAAATTTGAACCGTATGAAAAGTCCACTTAAAATTAAATAAATCCAATATATATATATATATATATATATATATATATATATATATATATATATATATATATATTTAATATTCTGAATTCTTCTTTCTCGATAATTATGGCAACAGAGACAAGTTGGGATGATAGTGTTAGAAGCAAGGAAGTATTCGGAAATCGTTTTAATGTTTTCAGAGCCGTAATCTTCACAAATCCCATGAAAAATCGGGAGGCGGCGTCCTTATTGATATTAATTCATTGATAAATTCAGAACATATTCCAACAACAGAATTCGACGAGTTTGAGCAAGTGTGGGTCAAAGCACTTATTGCGGGAAAGATACATACATTTGCATCTGTTTACTTCCTCCCTGATCGTGCTCAAATTAGTTGTTATGAGAAATTCTCTGTAGGTTTTAATTTTGTACATGTACATATGTTTATGTTTCTATAAATTGTTAATTACAAAGTAGTTTGTAGTAGCCATTTAAGCATTAAGTTTTCTGTTCCATTACATACAGTATTGCAAATTACACAGTAGTAGCCATTTAGGCGTAAGGGTATTCTTTCTATTCTTCCATTGTTCAGCAGACCGGACAGCGGAGACAGTTGATATTGATCATTGTTGGGTTATTTATAGAACAGCAGCCCGATGTGTCTTGCAGAGCAGAGCAGTTGTATGGATGAATCGATCTTATTTCGACGGTGGATCGATTTCCATCACTGATGAGGGTTGCGTGGACGTAGTTAATCTATAACAACACAAAGATGGTCAATTGAGAGCCCTGAGTTTGAACTCACGATCGATCGCTTGGTAAGCGAACGCGTAACCAAGTGGCTATGAAGACCCCCTATCACTGTTGTTTGTGATAATAAGACTCTGCAATTTATGTTTGATAAAATATTCGGTCTTGGATTGAATCAAATAAATAATGTTCATAATCGACAGAAATGCTTCTTAAACTTCTTGTTGACAAATATGACCGAAGATTTTTGTGTGACTGAATCATTAGATCCGCTTTGGAAAAAATGAAGCTTTCCACACAGCTATCGAATATTTAGAGATAACACCCGAAACCCATTTGATTATGAGTTCGAGGAAGTCTCTGATTACACTGAAGCAAATTACCAGTCAATTAGGTGTAAGCTTCACTATATCAATTGGCAGGATTTATTTAGGAGTGTGGAAAACATTGAAGTAGCAGTGACGACTTTTTACTCGATGATCAATAAAATTATAGAGGAGGAGATACCAACAAAACGGAAAAGGAGAAATATGAACACAAAATATCCGATTTGGTTTAATCAAAACATAAAGAATCTAAAAAATAAAAAATAGAAGGCACATAAAATTTATATACTAGCTGACCCGGCAAACTTCGTCCCGCCTAAAATTTGTTTTTTGTTATCAATACCTTCAAACATTCACGTTTTCTACTAAGCGCAAGTTCATGGGTCAAATCGCAGAATTGTTCATTGATTGATCTTCTAATCGACCCCGTTGAATTTACCTTTCACTATAAAATTCCTAGTACTTCTACCAAAACTCAACATTATAATATCAGATTATTTTCTGATACAATTCTCGTTCAAGATTTTTCAACCACTTGCAAATAACATGTTTCTCCGTTACATGGAATAAATGTTTGATACAGAAAATATGGTAGAAAAACACAGCCCTAAATCTGGCAATTCCTTCTTCGAATTTTGCTCTTATCAACATATTCGACAATTCATTTTTATTGGTATAGATAGAAGAAGATAAAGATATTTCGTTAGCGCAAACATCAAATGGACTAACAACGCTTGTCACCATGTAATTGTAGAACAAAAGGGAATTTAATTTTCCGAATTTTCCCTTTTTCTTTCAGACTTTTCCGAAAATTTTTAGTTGCCATGTTTGATTGGAATATTTTTGGTTGAAATATGTGTAACATTTTTATGGGACCCCCTCTCCATTCCAGAGGAGGGAGAGGTGTCATACCATCATAGGAACATTTCTTATACCAAAAAACCCCCTTAGAGAGGGGGGAGGAGTGTCTAACATTTATTGCACCCTAAAACCTCCATATGCCTAATTTGATTTCATTTGCTTGACTAATTCTCGAGTAATGCAGAAATTTGTGTTTCATTTGTATGGCAGCCCTCCTTAGAGAGGGGGGTGAAGTGTCTAATCACCATAGAAACATTTATTGCACAATAAAACCTCCATATGCCTGATTTGGTTTCATTTGCTTGATTAATTCTCGAGTAATGTGGAAAGGGCCTGGCCGGGTAAGGAAGTAAAAAGTGCCCCCAAACCAAATCACTAGCCGTATGGCAAATATTGTAAAGGATATTAAATAAGAAATTTTGGCGGTTTATTTGAACCCCTATCTGGTTTGACGTAGGATCTATAGTGAAAAACGTACTTTTCGTTAATTTCACGCCATCCTCAAAAGATCCGAGATAAAAATTTGAAAAAAATACTGAATGTGCATCTTACTACGATGTATCAAAAAAAATTATCAAAAAAAAATTTCATCAAAAATTTTAGTACTAAAAAAAATAATGAAATCTTGAAAATTTTTTTTTTGGGATTTAGAGATTCAGTACTACTCTAATTCATATTTTAATGTGTTTCTACGGCTTTTCTAGATATGTGTGATTTTTTTCAGATTTTTTTCAGTGTTGCGCGGTATCAAAAAATTTTTTTTTTATGTTTCCAAAGAGTGGTTAGGTAAGGGAGTAAAAAGTGCCCCCAAACCAAATCACTAGCTGTATGGCAAATATTGTAAAGGATGTTAAATAAGAAATTTTGGTGGTTTATTTGAACCCCTATGTGGTTTGACGTAGGATCTATAGTGAAAAACGTACTTTTTCGTTTATTTCACGCCATCCTCAATAGATCTGAGATAAAAATTTGAAAAAAATACTGAATGTACATCCTACCATGGTGTATCAAGAAAAATTATCAAAAAAAATTTCATCAAAAATTTTTGTACTAAAAAAATATTAAAATTTTGAAAATTTTTTTTTTGGATTTAGAGATTCAGTACTACTCTAATTCATATTCAAATGTACTCTTACGGCTTTTCTAGATTTATAAATATCTTCAAACTGTTTTTTTTTTCAAATATCTAATACTAAAAATAAAATGAAAAAAAATACACAGTACAAAAAAATGTTATAGATTTTCTGGCATTTCGAAATTTTGAAAAAAAAAATATAACTTTGAGACCCACTCCTGCTCAAATTTTTATTTAAATGCGTTCGTATGTGTCTTTTTTCTACATGTGGCGTAATTTTTCCTGAATTTTTAAGAGCATTGTGTGACACAAAATAATTTTCTTCATCGTCTGCATTATTATTTTTATTTTTTTGAAATCGATTATTTTATTGTATTCGTGGTTTTCAATTGAAAGATTAAAATAAAAAAACAAATCGAATTTGTGGTCTCAAAGTTATATTTTTTTTCAAAATTTCGAAATGCCAGAAAATCTATAACATTTTTTTGTACTGTGTATTTTTCTTTTTTATTATTTTATTTTTATTATTAGATATTTAAAAAAAAACAGCTTGACGATATTTATCAATCTAGAAAAGCCGTAAGAGCACATTTAAATATGAATTAGAGTAGTATTGAATCTCTAAATCCCAAAAAAAAATTTTCAAATTTTCATAATTTTTTTTTAATACTAAAATTTTTGATGAATTATTTTTTTGATAATTTTTCTTGATACACCGTGGTAAGATGCACATTCAGTATTTTTTTCAAATTTTTATCTCGGATCTATTGAGGATGGCGTGAAATGCACGAAAAAGTACGTTTGTCACTATAGATCCTACGTCAAACCACATAGGGGTTCAAATAAACCGCCAAAATTTCTTATTTAATATCCTTTACAATATTTGCCATACAGCTAGTGATTTGGTTTGGGGGCACTTTTTACTCCCTTACCTAACCACTCTTTGGAAACATAAAAAAAAAATTTTTTGATACCGCGCAACACTGAAAAAAATCTGAAAAAAATCACACATATCTAGAAAAGCCGTAGAAACACATTAAAATATGAATTAGAGTAGTACTGAATCTCTAAATCCCAAAAAAAAAATTTTCAAGATTTCATTATTTTTTTTAGTACTAAAATTTTTGATGAAATTTTTTTTTGATAATTTTTTTTGATACATCGTAGTAAGATGCACATTCAGTATTTTTTTCAAATTTTTATCTCGGATCTTTTGAGGATGGCGTGAAATTAACGAAAAGTACGTTTTTCACTATAGATCCTACGTCAAACCACATAGGGGTTCAAATAAACCACCAAAATTTCTTATTTAATATCCTTTACTATATTTGCCATACAGCTAGTGATTTGGTTTGGGGGCACTTTTTACTCCCTTACCCGGCCAGGCCCTTTGCGTTTCATTTATATGGCAGCCCCCCTCAGAGAGGGGGGAGGGGTGTCAAACTATCACGAAAAACCTTCCCCGGCCCCAAAAACTCCTATATACCAATTTTCATGTATATCGGTTCAGTAGTTTTCGAGTCCATAAGAATCAGAAAGACATACAGAAATCCATTTTTATATATAAAGATACAAATCTGACGCTAATCTCGAAAAATATCTGAACAATTGCGAACAACTCAACTCAACTGTTAAAAGCGCTTTTGAAGATTACAACTTAAAAACAGAGTCGGACATAAGGTCTAACCCGAAAAGTTTCTTTACATACATAAAAACAAAATTAAAAAGCAATGGTTTTCCTTCACGCACGCGCCTTGACGATACCCAGAAAAAATTTGCACCCTCTTTGCAACATTTTTTCAAGAAGTTTATATTGTAACAGTTGAGGAGGACCGAGATCGTGACTTCTTTGCATTTCTTCCAGAATTTCCATGTGATGTTGGAGTCAGAAAACTAACTTACATTCAAATTTTTCACGCATTAAATAAGCTTGATGTCTCGAAACGGCCAGCTCCAACATTCAAACGGAATTCCACCGGTTTTTATCAAAAATTTGGCATCAGAATCAACTCATCCACTTCTATGGCTTTTCAATAAGTCATTGGAATCAGAAAGGTTCCCAAAAATATGGAAAAACTCTTTTCTTGTACCAATATTCAAATCCGGTAATAGATCCGATGTAAGAAATTATCGTGGAGTAGCAACTGTTTCCTGCATTCCAAAACTCTTTGAAGCCATAATAAACCAAACATTTTTTCAACAACTAAAGACACGAATTACGAATAAGCAACACGTTTTTTTCAAAGGACGATCAACGACAATAAATTTGCTGGAATTTGTCACATTCACTTTGAATGCAATGGACAATGGTAATCAAGTTGAAGCTCTATACACTGACTTTAGTAAGGCTTTCGATCGTGATATACCCTTACTCCTTCTTAAACTTCAAAAAATAGGGATAGAAGTCAAGCTATTGAAATGGCTAGAATCATATTTGACTGACCGCATGCAAATGGTAAGATTTAATGGGAAAATTTCAAAACCAATATTTGTAACATCCGCAGTTCCTCAAGGCTCTCATTTGGGGCCACTTTTGTTCATTTTATTTGTTAATGACGTTTGTGTTTTTCTTAACAGTGTTAAGGTACTTATCTACGCAGATGATGTGAAGCTGTATATGGAAATAAATAATGAAGAAGACTCTAAAACATTCAAAAATGAAGTTGACATATTTTATAAATGGTGAACTAAGAGTTTATTACAGCTCAATGTAAGGAAATGCACTTTGATGACTTTAACACTTGAACAATGGTGTTAAGCTGGGAAATCAACCCATAAATGTCAACGAGTAAGAGACTTAGGCGTGGTCTTAGATTCGAAACTAACCTTCGTTGATCATTATAATACAATCATCCATAGAGCAAATAATATGTTGAGCTTCATCAAACGCTTTAGTTACCATTTCCACGAGCCGTACACAATAAAGACATTGTATATTACATATGTCAGATCAATTCTCGAATACTATAGTATTGTATGGCCCCTATATAACTTCACACGAAGACAGAATTGAATCTGTACAAAAACAACTTTTATTATTTGCACTTCGTAAACTAGACTGGTTTTCATATCATCTCCCTCCATATGAAGCATGCTGTATGCTAATCAATATTAAAAGCCTAAAAAACGTCGGAACTCTGTCATGATTCTATTTATTATTGATATCATATCACAACGAGTTGTCTCAGAAGATATATTAGGAAATCTAAATTTTTACGCACCGATTAGACACCTGAGAAACCCTAACATTTTACACATAGATTACCGAAAAACGAATTATGCCAAATATAGTCCTATTGATCGTATGATGAGCCTCTGTAACGAACACAGTGAAATAATTGATGTAACCATGTCAAGGTCAATTCTTAAAGACTATCTGAATATTATATATATTTAGTCTGAATATTATTATATATTTAGTCTAGGCTGGTTTGACGAAATAAATAAAGAAAAAAATTTTTTGATTACGTAACTTGTTCGTACCCGACGCTCCGGATGCCGAACAAAATTTTAGCAACCGAAACCACGCCCACCGAATATGCGCAACGATGCAATCAGCTATAAAAATGGCGAGCACGATGCGCTCCATACACAGTGTTTCGATAACCATCGGCCAGATTACCTACTACCACCGATCAGTTGAGTGCAGTATTCCGACAATCACCGAATAGTTTTCCTTCCACCACCGAGCAGTAACCAGTGTTTCAACGACGAAGAATAACAACAGCAGCAGCAGCAGCAGCAGAAGGAGAATGCAATAAGCAAATGTACAGTTGCATTTCACCGACGGTGCAGCTTTCCTACATGTGAACGCAATTGTGTGATTCCTTCCAGTACAGTACTGTGAATGAAAATACACTTTTGTAAATCGAGACACACTCGTTCTTCCTTCCAACGCAAAAATCCAGAGTTTTACCGCAATTATCACGAGCAGTTCATCTTTGAACTACCTTTAAGAGTTTAAGTTTTCTAGCGAGTGATAATTTGCAATTAATCGCGTCTGGGTCGCGTCTGCGCCCGAACATAACTTGTTGAAATACTCTTCTAAAGTTAAACGGATAAATTATCCAGCCAGCTCTCTTTAGTTTTTTTTTTTAGTTTTAAGTAAGTAGTTTTAAGTAGTATTAAAAATGTATCGGTCTACAATTTTGATTGACGACAATAGATAAATAAAAATAAATAAAGCCAAGGAGAGGGAGATGGAAATTGAACGAATCGTAAGAGAAAAGCGTATTGAACTGAAACGATTATTAAGGGAAAAGCAGCGAAAAATCGATAATGAGCTGAGAGAGAAGGAAATGCAGCAGGAGAAGGAATTGTTAGAACAGGAACTGCATGATGGAAAGGCTCATGCTCACCGTAAGCAAAAGATGCGACAGTCATATAAAGATGCGATAAAAGGCATAAAAAGATCTTCAGCGAATCCAGGGGCCAATAAAGAAGGCGTTGACGAGGACAGTGACGATGAAGATGAGGAAACCGAACGCAAGTCAGAAAAATCTGAATAGATGAACGATACACGACTGGCTGGTCGCTGGTCCAACGAAAGGTCCAATTGGCAGTACGAAATGCGATTTCCAGGAAGCTTCCAGTTTTTACCGGAAAACCTGAAGAATGGCCATTGTTTGTCGGCAGCTACGAAGCCTCTAATACAGCTTGCGGCTTCAACGACGTAGAAAATTTAGTTCGATTGCAAGAGAGCTTGAAGGGCCCTGCATTGGAGAGCGTTAGAGGGCAATTACTTCCGCCAAAGTCAGTGCCTAAAGTAATGAACAAACTCCGCCAACTCTATGGACGTCCAGAGCAAATTTTACATGTCCACCTAGAGAAAGTGAAACGATTGGATCCTCCAAAGGCAGACAAATTGGAGACATTCATCCCATTTGGAAACGAAGTGGAACAACTAAAGGGTGTGTCACATCAAATTGCATCACGGAAAAAACGCTGTAGAAATTCGCCCAGTATACCGATCCTTTTGAAATTTTTAGACAGTAAAATAAAAACTATTACAACTATTGGCATTTTCTTTTTATTCATACTTCGAGCCCAAGCCCGTATGCTCGCACCTTCCTTTTTACCCTGTCCATAAGATTCTGTACAACGTCAGGTTGTAGTTTTTTTGAACAGAAATCCATTTTCTCTTGAAGTCCGCCTCCGATTTGACAACTTTTGGGTTCTTCCGGAGGACCTGCTTCATAATCGCCCAATATTTCTCTATTGGGCGAAGCTCCGGGGCGTTGGGCGGGTTCATTTCCTTTGGCACGAAGGTGACCCCGTTGGCTTCGTACCACTCCAACACGTCCTTTGAATAGTGGCACGGAGCGAGATCCGGCCAGAAGATGGTCGGGCCCTCGTGCTGCTTCAATAGTGGTAGTAAGCGCTTCTGTAGGCACTCCTTAAGGTAAACCTGCCCGTTTACCGTGCCGGTCATCACGAAGGGGGCGCTCCGCTTTCCGCAAGAGCAGATCACTTGCCACACCATGTACTTTTTGGCAAACGCTGAATTTGTCCTCTGCGGAGAAGAACAACAGGCCCAGCAGCTGACGAAAGTCCGCTTTGACGTAGGTTTCGTCGTCCATTACCAGGCAATGCGGCTTCATCAGCATTTCGGTGTACAGCTTCCGGGCTCGCGTCTTCCCCACCATGTTTTGCCTTTCGTCGCGGTTAGGAGCCTTCTGAACCTTGTATGTACGCAGGCCCTACCACTGCTTGGTCCGCTGGACGAATCAACTTGACAAATTCAGCTTATTGGCGACATCCCGGACCGAACTTCTCGGATCACGTCTAAACTGCCTAACTACGCGCTTGTGATCTTTTTCACTGACGGAGCATCCATTTTTGCCGTTCTTCACCTTCCGGTCGATGGTTAGGTTCTCGAAGTATCGTTTTAGTACTCTGCTGACCGTGGATTGGACGATTCCCAGCATCTTACCGATGTCCCGATGTGACAACTCCGGATTCTCGAAATGAGTGCACAGGATTAATTCACGACGCTCTTTCTCGTTCGACGACATTTTTTCCAAATTTACGAAAAATTGACAGTGAAGCATGGCCAACGTGATCTATACACTCTTGTCTGATTATAAGCGAAAGCTGAAGATATAATTCCTAAAAATTAAATTTCTACAGCGTTTTTTCCGTGATGCAATTTGATGTGACACACCCTTTATGCGACCGTCCTGAAGCGGCGGACCTTCATCAACACTTAATTAATTCACTTTTAATCCAGGAATTGGTCGACAAACTGCCTGCAGGTGCAAACGAGATTAGATTCGCTTTCGAAATAAAGAGAAAACGGTGATGTTGAGAATATTTTCAGACTTCCTCTCCCAGATTGTGTTGGAGGCATGGGAGGCAAACGTGAGCTTCGACTATAAACCAGAATCCAAAAGTACGTCCAGTCAGTCCTGTCGTGTTCCTGTGGAGTCCTGTTCAATCACAGCATGCCTGAGAATCCGGAAAGTGATCTAACATTCGTCGATAAAGTAAAGCCCTGCAAAATGTGCAAAAGAACGGATCATCGGCTTCGTTTTTGCCAGGACTTCGAAGCGTTGGATTTTGAAAACCGCATGAAGTTGGTGGAGAAGAGCAAGCTTAGCCAAATATGCCTAAATGATCATGGGAACACTTTCTGCAAATTTAAAATCCGGTGCAATGTAGGCGACTGCCGTGAGCGCCATCACCCGTTATTGCATCCATCTGAAAGCGCGATGATTATCAATACGCACATTCGTACATCTAGTTCTGTAATGTTTCGGATGGTTTCAGTAACGCTGTACTGCGGAGATAAGCAAGTAACAACGCTGGCATTCCTGGCATTTCAATTACACTCGTTGAACGTTCTCTGACTGACCAGTTAGGTGCTGTGGGCGTTCGACAACCGCTCACCAGAAAATGGACTGCTGGTGTTACACAGGTTGAAATTAGATCCAGAAAGTTGAATTTTCGGATCTCTGCGCTGGGGACAAGACAAGGCATACAAGGCTTTTTATCTGAAATATCGTCGAAATATAGTCATCTGCGCGACCTGCCAATCGTTTATTACTCGGATCAACATCCTGGGTTGCTCATTGGTTTAAACAACAGACACACTATTGCGCCAATTAAAGTCAAGGCCCGAAGAATGGGAGAGCCGATAGCTGTACGCTCTAAGCTCGGATGGTCTATATACGGTCCGATGGTAGGACACACAAGCTGCGAAAACATCATCGGCCATCACCGTAAAATTACCAATGAGGATATCTACAATCTATTGAAAAATGAATACTCTCTTGAGGAATCGACAGCGACGGAAGAGAGCTCGGGAAATTTTAGAGCGAACGACGGTGTGTGTTGATATTTTTTTCGAGATCGGGCTTCTATGGGTTACCGATGATTATACCTTTCCGGGTAGTTATCCGAAGGCCTCCTGCAGACTAAAACAGCTTGAGCAGCGTCTGACAAAGAATCCAGAGTTATACTTGAAGATCTGTCAGCAATTCGAGGAGTACC
Organism: Toxorhynchites rutilus septentrionalis; assembly: GCF_029784135.1. Lineage (NCBI taxonomy): Eukaryota > Metazoa > Arthropoda > Insecta > Diptera > Culicidae > Toxorhynchites > Toxorhynchites rutilus. The sequence goes on from NC_073745.1 coordinate 152,598,568, forward strand.
AACAAAAGTGCTAGGCACATCTGGCGACGTCAAGAGAACTGGCAGATATTGAACCACAGAAGCGGTGGTATCTTCCGTTGAATTTGTAGGAATGAGCAACACGTCTACCTTCTCATTCTTATCTTGATGCATATCATCACCACAGTTTTCCCAGTGGGCGATTACCAATCTCGCAGAAATAAAACAAAGCGCACAGAAGTAGCGCAGTGAACTTTATTCTTTCTCTTTCATTCCGTACGTTGTACTGTGAACACGCGAATTAAACCTTTTATTAAACCAACAAAATTACACGTGATACAATTTATTAGCGTCATATCCCTTTTCCGTCTATTTGGTGGAGTCCGTTTCGCACAAAGTGGTTCTGTCCACAGAATTTTGTTCAGAACCCGAAAAAACCTGAAAAAATCCACCTCATATGGGACGCTGAGGCAATGGTGAATGGCGTGTCCCTCAACAGTCAGTTGCTCAAAGGTCCTGATATGCTCACTCCGTTGATAGCTGTGTTGTGTCCCTTTCGTAAGCACTGCATTGCTTTCGAAGGAGACATTCGTGAAATGTACCATCAGATGAGAGTCCGCAAGGTAGACAAAAGAGCACAACTATTTCTCTTCAGGAAAAATATACAAGACGAAAATCCGAGTGTGTATATGACGGATGTTGCCACATTTGGGTCATCATGCTCTCCGTGTTCGGCGCAATACGTGAAAAATTTCAACGCGTCAGAATTTTCGGCGGAGTATCCTGAGGCGGCGGCGGCTATAATAAAAAAAAGCATTATGTCAATGACTATTACGACAGCATCGACCTCGATCCTATCGATCTTGCAGCAGTGCGTCGAGCCAAGGATGTGCGATTCATCAGCTCGGAGGCGGGATTCGAGATATGAAATTGGATTTCGAATTCCACTGAAGTATTGGGGAGTCTAGGAGAACAGAGGCCAGTGCATGCAGTTCACATCAACGTTGATAAAGCAACGGAAAACGAACGAGTCCTGGGAATATTTTGGAATCCATGCCAGGATGTCTTTTCTTTCGCCACCGATCATCGACGAGAGCTAAGATTTTTTTCAATGTCACTCAACAACCAACAAAGCGCTTGGTTCTAAGCTGCGTAATGGAGTTTTTGACCCTCCGGTACTGCTACCTCCATTTACAATTCACGGAAAAATTCTCGTCCAAGACTTGTGGCGGACAGGCTGCGGCTGGGATGATGAGGTAGATGATAATTCCTTGAAGAAATGGACGCGGTGGACAGAACTTTTAACGAAGGTAAATGCTATACGATTTCCGTATTAACATCGTGGATATCCTGACGAAATGGGGAAGCGGACCTCCTTCAGAGATGGTTCAACGGTCTCTATTTCCCTTCTGAACCCGATTCGCAGTGGCCAGTAAGTACATTACCTGCCGTCGACACTAGAGAAGAAATGCGCACATGTATACCGGATTTCATGAATCGATGCCAAATTACCCAATTATTACATTGTTCTTGATGAAAAAACAGCAGTAAATGTTTCTGAAGTACTTCGTTGCACTTCTGACTGTTCATTTGTGTTTATACTAAGCTATCTAAACCAGGCCTTTTCGAGAAAATTCTCCCCAAACCATTAAAATACCATTTTCAAAGCTGCGAGTCCAAAAACTAATGCGGAAGCCATGGGTTTTACTGTTTCAGAAGAACTTCTCTGGTAAAAAGAAATTCAACTTGAATAGAACTTCTTCATATTGGGAGGATGGAAGGGAAGGTATTGAATTAGAGAGACTTTAAACTCTGAGAGTTCATTCGTCTCTTATTGGGAGGATTTACGGAACGTGTCATTTAGTTTTTCAACTCGTAACTTTGCAAGCGATGGTTTGGGGAGAATTTTCTCAAAAAGACCTGGTTTAGATAGCTTACTATAAACACGAATGAACAGTCAGAAGTGCAACGAAGTACTTCAGAAACATTTACTGTTATTTTGCATAAAAATCAATGTGATAATTGGGTAAATTGGCAATTCAGAAAATCCGGAATGTATGGTTTAATGAATAGGGGCTTCAGATTCGGGACTGGTCAGCTCGTTCACCAAATCAAAACTCTGTCTAGAACTTATAAGGAGTGATCGTACGAAAAGTAAATGCAGCATACTGCTTAGTATGAGTGATTTAACCCTGTGCGGTCGTTTGTCTGCTCTCAGCCAGGCCAGCAATGAAGTATACTGATCTTTATGTATCAATATATCAGTTCACACTTTTTCTAAAAGAATTTTAATGCCTAGTGAATATGAATATGAATAATACATAACGGTACTCAGTATAAACAAAAGTTGTCATTTATGCTCGAGGAAAGACTTAATGAGCATTGTTATGTATGTTCAAACAGAAAGATAAAAGACTGAAAACGCCAAACGAGTCATTTTTGTGATACATGCGAACACTTGCACTGCACTTAGGGGACTGTTTCGAATGATATCATACATATGATATTTTTATATGAATACAACACAATAAAATACATTGTTTAGTAAATACTTATCTGAAGTTTACATAAAAATAAACAAATCTTGTTAATCTTTCATAAACTCATAAGCAGTGTTACCACATTTTAATCTATACCAAAGGGGTAAAAAAAAAATTCATCTGTACTTCTTCTTCTAAAAATCTGTACCATCGAAAATATTCTTTGTAGAGAAAAATCTATTTTATTACCATGAAAAAATACTCATTTGTTTACTACAAATACTACATTTACATTTGCAAGTCATCCTGCACATGCTCGTTTTCTGAAACTTTTCCGTACTGAGTAATTTAACCTTTGAGGTACGAAATTCGTTCTCCAGATCTTGTATATTCCCATCGTAAAACCCTGGAAACACCTCTAACACAACATTAATGCATGTCAGTTTGGAAAAGTTTCTGGGATTTACTGGGATTTATCATTGTCCTAGCTTCGAGCATCGGATCATCAAAATCGAATCTTTTTTCTCATTTGCCTGACCAGCTCCACGGAAAAATTGCGACAAATATCCTTAAAAATGATCTGTCTTTCACTGTTAGTTTCTGATAGTTTCTTCTGCTACCATTCCAACCTAAAAATTATTGCCACTTTTCAAAGGATCTTCAAATTTAATAGCATATAACATTGAAACAACTCGAGATTCATCGCAGATATTAGTGAGAATAGTTAGATATAAATCTTTCTGCTTTTCATTTAGACGATCCTTGTAAGGACTTCCGCCCTTATGAAACTGATATTGTTGCATTATAATTGCTTTCACGATCAGCAGCACCAAGCGATATAGCGACGTAAACCTCAACCCTAATGTTGCTTTGTTCAAATGTAAGATATTTCGATCGCGAAGAAATCTGTACAAATCTGTACTTTTTGACGAAAATCTATACCCCGTACCGCAAAGAATATGTACCAAAAATAACGAAAAAACATGTACCTTTCCAGATAAATCAGTACGTGTGGTAACACTGCTCACAAGTTATACATATTCTGCATATAATCTCAAAAAGTTATACATCACTGCGTTTTCAAGTAAAAATAATTCCGACCGCAAAAGGTTAGAGAGCTTGAACGAGCATTATCCTCTGCGTAGAACGAGATACACACTACAACACGACGCAGCTTTGTCGAAACCACCCTGAATGGGATATTTTTAGAACTAAAGATAACCTACGAATTAGGCACTTATTGTAATTCATGTGAAATTGAAGTTAATTTTGTAAAGAAGTGAGAGTTTTTCCATCTGGTTCTATAGTTATGAAACACTGGATTTTAGTTTTTTTTTTTAATATTTTGCGCCTGAATACAACAACAAAGTTCAAATGGCCAGTCTTATGGATGAAGATAGTTTTTGTATTCTGTACTATATACTTGGGGGTCTCCGTAGCCACATTGGTTGCGCGTTTCGCTTAGTAAGCAATCGATCGTGAGTTTAAAGCTCAGGGCCCTCATTGACCATCTTTGTGTTGTTACAGAATAACTACGTCCACGCAACAGTCATCAGCGATGGAGATCGATCCACGGTCGAACTAAGATCGATTCATCCATACAACTGCTCTGCTCTGCAATACACATCGGGCTGCTGTTCTATAAATGACTCAACAATGATCAATCAACTATCTCCGCTGTCCGGTCTAACTGGATAATGGAAGAACAGATTGAAAACTCTTACGCCTAAATGACTTGACTACTGTGTAAATGTGTACCATTTGCAATGTGGTATAGAAGGGAATACTCTAACAACGAAAAATGACAACTGTGTAATGTACTAATTGTAGATATGATAAACATGTGAAATGTACACAATTAAAAAATTCGGCTTAGTCACAGCTAAAATACAAGTGATCCTAAAATAAACAAAAGGGATCAAACAAAGACACTATATACTTCAATTCAACCGACTTCTCACATATCTCTGGAAACTCAGAAAAATGGAGTGGTTCTATAGTTGTGAAACGCAGTTTATTACAATCAAGAAAATTATTTATGCTTTGAAACTAATTATTGAGCAACTGGAGAATGTATAGCATTATCTAAATAAAGATCCCACATATTGAATGATCCATTGGCACGAGCAATCTATGTTCACCCAATTATGCTCCAAAAAGAGCAAATAATGTAGCGATATTGATATTGAATAATGTAGCGATATATGTCACGTGTCACGTTGCATCAATATTTTTACTAGAAAATGTTTACTTCATGTTATTTGATTACTTGAAACATGGCATCCTGACCCTTATTTTACTATTTATCGATATCGAAATCTAGTTATACAGCCATTCCATGCCAAACCGATATAGTCGTTCTCAGATTTTCGTGAAAAGTGGTAGATTTGTTCTTTATCGCGAACAATTAGACCCGTATTTTTTATATTTTTTTTTTGTTAGGGTGACCATTCCCTATTTAGGGTCGAAACATAACTTTTTTTCACTTTTTTCCTAAAATGACTTTTTTAAAAATTCATAACTTTTGAACTACTGAGCCGATTCTAATGATCCACATATGAAAATAAGTCCAATCACCTCGTCTCAGCACCAGTCGCTGCACAGTGTGTTTGATTAGGGATATTGTACTACCTCCCTTGTGCAGCTTCCGGCTGAAGAAAACGTTTATGAAGATTAAGATATGTAATATGTGACGAATAACAATTCGATACCATCTGAATATCGGAAGAGTCCTTATATCGTTTGGTGCAACGGAATAAAAATAAACAAACGAAACGAAGTTTTCGTATATCATCTTGATGAATCTCTAATTTCTATACTATTATTTGCAGTGGGAAGATAAACTGATAAATTCGCATACCATAAAGAGCTATACATTTTGTTGTTATAGTTTATGAGCACCTATTGGATGATTCATTTTCTGCCTCATCGATCAGTATCGCGCATAATAATTATTCATTGATGTTGAGTTCTTTGTGCCCTTTTTTGTTCAAATTCCTATAGCCAACCTATATAAAGTCCTACTTAAAACGTTTCCGGAACACGTCCACTGAACATTCTTGTATTATGTCCCGCCTCAAGCTGAACCCAACCATTCCTTTCGGAATCTCACCTGTGTCGCCCTACCGTAAAGTCAATGCCGGGGTTGAGACCGCCGCGGCCAGAGTTGCAGAAAAATTCCAACTGTCGTTCGTTCAGAGTTTGTTTTCCTCCATTACCGTCGAGGATCTAGCTTTGATCGCTCCAACAACCCCGAAATGGATCGAATTATATCCATTTTGTGATAGACGTATCACATCAACGATCATAGATAAAGCGGAAAAAGCCGGCTTTGAGGGATTGGTAATCGTTTTGAAGGAAGAAATGGTGGACGGTTTTCCGTCTATTCCAGAGTTAACCAACGAATATAAACCCCGATTGTTTGATGGTATAATAGAACAAGGGTTTTTTGGGGCCGATATTTCGCAGCTCCTGATCGACCACAAACTTGAATCTAATTGCCAATACGTGGAGTGGTTGGTCAACAGTACCAAGTTATCTGTTGTTGTGAAATGTGACGGATTTGGTAATGATAATGATTTTTCAAATGGAATAGCTGGAGTGTGCGTTTCGAATCATAACGGTATGTAATGAAATATTTTAATGATTTAGTGAAATATATGTGAACTATTGCAGGAATCGCCAACGTGAAAACTGCTACTCAGTATCGAATTCCAATAATTATTAGCGAGGATATAATCAGCGAACAGGAAGCGGCCACAATATTGAAATCAGGAGCGGATCTCATATTGATCGAACGGCCCATTCAATGGGGCTTCATGATTGATGAGCAGAAAGGAATAGAAGATGTGTTAAAACTTTACACAAGTGTCTTGTAAGAATTTTTACGAAATAAACTTTGTATATTTACAGAAAAGTAGCTAGGTTAATCTACAGTATGCATCGACAATCTCCGGTTGGTTTCTTAATACTGATTAGAGTTTGCATGGAATGGGCTCGGTTTCGGTATTCGCTGTTCCTGGCCTGATTGCGCCGAATAATTTCAGCTTTTATGTTCCGCTGGAGCACTTTGGCCACTTCTGGGACTACACGAACTTCTCTGGTTATTCGTGGTGGTGATCGCACTGGCTCGGTTTCATTATTCACAGTTTTACACCACGGACTGATATTTTTGCCGCATTCATCGACTCCATCTCCACTTTTGGGATCTTTCGCTAAACCATCTTCGCCTGTTGGAACCAAGTTATTATCTACCAGCTTTTCACTTACAGTTGATTTTCGTCTATCGACCACTACTACTTCATCATCTTTATCGTCATCGTCGAAATTATAGTTATCCGGGATTCTTGAACGTGGTCTGAGCAATTCCGACTCGAATCGCACACAATTTTCGCATATGTGTATGGGGGTCTTACAACCGGACATCGCCATTGCTGAATCAAGCTCTAATCTGAGAAGATCGAGTACGTCTTCAACACCGATCTGACCACCTACAGTCAGACCCCAAACAGCTGTCCGACCGAGAAACACCATTTTAGCTCCCAATGCCACTGCTTTGAACACATCCGTTCCCTGACTAATACCACCGTCAAGCATCACCGTTACTCGATTTCCAACCGCCTGAGCAATTTCCGGAAGTGCCTCTATCTGTAATCGATTTGGAAGAGAATTTTTAATTCGGTTTCATCAATTAAAAAAGTCAATTCTTTTACGGTAGCCGGTGCCGAATCCAGCTGACGTCCTCCATTGTTGGAAACAATGATCCCATGTACCCCCAATTCAGCAGCTATCACCGCATCTTCCTTTGTAAGAATTCCTTTAACGATCACTGGAAGAGTGGTAATACTCAGCAACCATCGAAGAGAATCCCATCCGACGGTTGGATCGAACTGATTTTTCACATACTCCATTATATTTTTTGTGCACACACTGTGATATGGTGGGCAAAGATTTGCAAAAGTCACTTTCGACGGCAATGTCAATGGGTTCTTCATTTCATTTCGTCTCATTCCTACGATGGGAACATCAACCGTTACCACGATCGCCTTGAAGCGAGCTTTCTCCGCCCGCCGCACTAAATTTTCCGTCAACTCACGATCTTTGAATATAAATAACTGGAACCATTTTGGAGTTTTGGGGATCGCCTCCGCAATGTCCTCAATCGCAACACTCGATAGTGCACTCAGAACAAAGGGTATACCCATCGTACGGGCTGCTCGGGCCATTGCTTTCTCGCCATCGCAGTGCGCCAACTTCAGCAACCCTATCGGACCAATCCCGATAGGCATCTTGTAGTTTATTCCCAGTATATTGACCACCAAGCTGCGATTACCGACCCGAGCCAAACAACGGGGTCTGATTCGAATCTTACTGTAGCATGACCTATTGAGGCGGACCGTGTTCTCACTCGCGGCACCGCTTCGAAAGAATTCAAGAGCGTTCCGGTCGAGCAAGTCAGCTGCACGTATTTCATACTCGAAAATGGAAGCAAGCTCACGAGACCGGCGATCGCTCCGTTTACCACGGAAAAACGTGTCGAACATAATCGGCGCGGCCGCGTATGTTAGTAGGAAGCACTAATAAAAACTCTTATCAATAGAACTAGTATCGATCACAAATGAACAAAGACTAAACCCGAGTTGAAGCTCTCCGCCAGTCTTATATCACTTCTTGGCAAATTGCGTGTGGTAACAAGTTGTGTGAATGTGTTAACTAATTTGCATTTGACCCTTGATTAAGCCGTTCCGATTTGTACCACATTGTGAATCTGCTCGAAGCCTTCAGCGAATAAAAGGATTTCCAATGATTGAATAATATGACACTTCCAAATCACATTTTGTTGCATTCGATTTGATATCCTTCCGAAAAAAAATATGATTTGTTTTTACGTTTGTTCTCCAATGCAACCATTCTATAACCTTGTTCACCAACTTTTGTGCCTGTTAACAAACACACTTCATTTCGTTATAACCCTAAAAACTCTCAATTCCTTTTATTTTCTTAAGATACGAAAAAGATCAGTTAAAATATATACGCAGATATTGTATTGTAAAAAGAAAATGCTTTATTCATCATCTTAATTTGAATTTGTATTACCGCTTTCAAAAATTCAAGTTCGGGACCATGCACCTTCTCCAACGAACAATCTTATCAAAGATATCAGTCATATCTTTGACCAATAGATCATATCAAAAATTGACGAGCAAAAATAGTTAACTTGTTCTCAACATGTTGTCGGTGCCTAAGGACTAGCGTTGAGCTTTTCGTTAAAGAAACGTTGATCACACTGCACAATGGTCCAGGAGATGCATTTAAGTGGAAATTAGCATTTAGAGCTTGACAGTTATTCTCTAGACAAAAACTATATTAGACAAAATTGTTACTTATGGTAGAGCGCTTGCTTTTATGTTGTTAAAAATAAGGTGACCAAAATTGTCGATGAAATAAAAAATCTAACTTTCTTGTCTTCATAGATAAAGGTAAACATAGTTCGACAATGTTGTAGCTCCAATTATTTGAGACATCTTTGAAGAACAAAGTTTTTCTCTATCTCTTGAAATAACCGATATAGCACCGTTTTTCTAAATTACGTTAGGGTCACCAAGAAAAAAGTTTTTTTTTGCTCTAACTTGTATATTTCAAATTTTACATGCAAATTGTCTTCGAAAGGCTTTTAGAGCTTACTGATACAAACTTTTTTCGATGCAGAACTTGTCAATATCTCAACTTTACTCAAAGTTATTGATATTTCTTCCCAAAAACACGCTCTTTTCATTTGTTTGTCATTCTTTCTGGTGCAAACATAAAAAATGTTTGTTGACAGAATTTGAAAGAACAGATTTCACTCTATATAATATGTGATTTTCAAAACTATGTTATTTTTTGTGTTTGAGTAAATTAAAATTGAAATCATGAGTTTTTGGATGAAAACCCATCAATAACTTTGAGCAGGATTAAGATATTGACATGTTCTGCATCGCAAAATGTTGGTATTGATAAGCTCTAAAAGTCGTATTTCAAATTCCACATCAAAAATGTCTTCGTACGACTTTTAGAGCTTATCGATACCACCAATTTGCGATGCAGAACTTGTCTATATCTTAATCCTACTCGAAGTTATTGATGTTTTTCTACCTAAAAAATCATTTTAATTTACTCAAACACAAAAAATAACATTGTTTTGAAAATCACACATCATGTAGAGTGAAATATGCTCTTTCAAATGCCACCAATAAACCAAAAAAAAAGACAAACAAATGAAAAGAGCATGTTCTTTGGGAAGAAATATCAATAACTTTGAGTAAAGTTGAGAAATTGACAAGTTCTGCATCGAAAAATGTTTGTATTAGTAAGCTCTAAAAGTCTTTCGAAGACAGTTTGCATGTAAAATCTGATACATAAAGGTTAGAGCAAAAAAACAGTTTTTTTTCATGGTGACCCTAACGTAACTTAGAAAAAATGCGCTATATTGGTTATTTCAAGAGATAGAGAAAAACTTTGTTCTACAAAGATGTCTCAAATAATTGGATCTACAACATTGTCGAACTATGTTTACCTTTATCTATGAAGACAAGAAAGTTAGATTTTTTATTTCATCGACAATTTTGGTCACCCTATTTTTGACAACATAAAAGCAAGCGCTCTATCATGAGTAACAACTTTGTCTAATATAGTTTTTGTCTAGAGAATAACTGTCGAGCTCTAAATGCTAATTTTCACTTGAATGTATCTCCTGGACCATTGTGCACTGGTACTGACAACTACAAAATTAGGTAATATGAAAAAATATTTGTTTTCGGACGTTTTACGATATGTGTCTACATTCTAGTCGAATTTCTGACTATTTTTCTTATACGAAGAATGCTGTCATACAAGTGAAACACAAATATCTGCATTACTCGAGAATTAATCAAGCAAATGAAACCAAATTTGACATGTGGAGGGTTTAGGGTGCAATAAATGTTTCTATGGTGGTTGAACATTCCTCCCCCTCTCCAAGGTGCCATACAAATGAAGCATAAATTAATCCATAACTCATGAACTAATCAAGTAAATAGAGTCAAATTTGGCATGTGACGGTTTTAGGGGGCACAAAACGTGTCTAAGGTCAATTGACATTCCTATCCCCTCTCTAGAGGGGGGGAAGGCTGCCATACAAATGAAACCCAAATTTCTGTATAACTCAAATGGAACCAAATTTGGCATATGAAGGTTTTAGGGTGAAATAAATGTTTATATGCTGGACACATACCCCTTTCCTCCTCTCTAAGTGGAGGGCTGCCATACAAATGAAAAAAAATTCTGCATAACTCATGAACTAATCAATCAAACGGAAACAAATTGGGCATATGGAGAATTTAGAGGGCAATAATTGTTCACATGGTGGTTTGACAATCCTTCCCCCTCTCTAAAGGCAAGGGGACAACCATACAAATGCAACAAAAACTTCTACATAACTCGTGAACTAATCAAGCAAATGGAGCCAAATTTGGGATGTGAGGGTTTTTGGATACGAGAAATGTTTCTATGATGCTATGATGAATTTTCGGAAAACTGTGAAGGAAAATTAGGAAAATTTGAATTCGCATATGCTCTAAAATTACATAGTGTTAAACGTTGTTAGTTCATTTGATGTTTGCGCTAACGACATTGATTTTTGTTCGAAATTGGAAATAGATTCCAATGTGATAAAACGCACTGCACTTACAACTAGGGAAAAGGTTGTGAAAATTTACTAATCTAAATTCTATGATTGAGGATTTTGCTCAAATTGATCGAATATTTAATTGTTTTACTCGGGCTAAGCGATGAGTAAATTATAAAACATTAGTTGAATTGGAAATCGTCAAACAGAATATTAACCTGTAAAATTCATTTTAGGAATTCATTTGAAATATTCAAAAAAAAATTAGACTTCTTTTTTGAAAGGGCCAATTTTTTACGAAAAATTATAAAAATTATTATAACATTATAAGACCAATTTTTTTTTGAAAAATTATGTTAAAAATTAAAATTTATTTTTCTCAAAAACGTATTTTTTTCAAAATTCTAAATAAAATATATTGATAGCCCTTACAATTTCCAACAAGTTACGGGGAAAAAGTTTTTCTAACAACAACTTTTTCATGTTTTCTTTGAAAAAAATACAACTAATCCCAATTTTGTTCAAAGTCAAGAGAGCAATATAGTGTATTCGATAATGTTTTAGATCTTATTAAAATATGAACTTTCGTCGAAGACGTCAACTTTCTATCTTTTATAGTTTCTGGAATAGAGGGCATTTTGGTATGGAGACCCATGAAAAAATAATGTTTTACTCGTTATATTTTTGTGTGTAAATTATCGTGTTTTACATGTTCTTGACGGCGCCAGTGGTTGTGTGGTTAGCGTAACAGCCTCACTATCCGATCGGCCTGGGTTCAATCCCAGCTGGAGCCGTTGGGATTCTGAGGCGAAAAATCTCTGGTTACGTCTTCCTTCGGAAGGGAAGTAAAAGAAGTTGACCAGGCTCATGAGTTGTTGAGTTTGATAGGTAGGAACAGGTGGAGTCGCTTCCCTGATGTCGGTGACGGGCACCAAAGTGGCGGAATTAGGCCGACAAAAAAGAAGCGAAGATAAAAAAACATGTTCTTGACATGTTTCTGAATGGAAAAAAATTAGCAGAGCATGTAAATCGCGATAATTTATACATGTTAATGTTACGAATTAAACATTAATAGTAATTTTTCAAATAAAACATGAAAATGTTGATCTCAGAGAAACTTTTTCCCTGTAAAAGTGCCCATCTTCCGATGTATGGATGACTTGTTGAAATTTGTAAGGGCTATGTACATTACTGCCGTAATCTCGCAAAGTGACGCAAGCACCAGAGAGACGAATTTTCAGTACGAGGCTTTTCTTAAAATTGCACGTATAATCAGCATACGCGTGCATTACGAAAATCTGATATGTACAAAATGTCTACATTAGATGGAAATTTATTGCCATCGATTCTTGAAATAATGCAGTTTCATTTAAGCTATGTTACCAACGCCAGTTAGTTGTGGAAACAGCGAGTTTTAATTGCTGTTTCCACAACCAATTGGCGTTCATCCATCAAAGTATGCGATAATCTGTTTCCAATAATTTTCTCCAAAATGCCGCCGCTGAGCGGAGCACGAGGAAATATCAAGTAGAAGAGTTTTACACATTATCCGACTTTGTAGCATGCGTCGAACAGGCTAACGTAGTTGAGAACCCGATTGTAACAATTATGGACAGCACCGATTTTTTCCAATCCAATATGAAAACATTTTTCCAATCCAATTGAAAACAACCGTGTTAGATAAGATAATGCCGTCCGAAATTATTCGATGTAAAACAAATACAGATTACGCGAGGATGTTTGGGGTTTTTTGAGTTTTGTTATAAGAAGCGTTTCGATGGAGAATTTAGAAGAGTGCAACTGTTCATCTAATCCGACATTTACCCTTCAATCAACACTCAGCTTCAATTCATCCGAAAGAGCAATTGAGCAGGTGAGGTAAGTAAACATCATCAAGAAGCTTTGTCCCTTGGTTTCTGAAGATAAAAGACACTATTGGAAAACCCTTGTAATCAACAATTAAATTGAGGAGTTTTGACTATTTAGTCCCAATCGTTATGTGCAATATGTGAGAACAGCAATTCACACCAATCTGGGATATTTATTTCTTCTAAGATGAGATTGATTTAATGAATTTAAATATTCGACGAGACTTTTGAATTTTTGAAATGGCGCTTACGCCACACCGTTTTCAAGCTTTTACGGGGTTGTTTTGTCACATTTCTGTAAAACTTCGCAGTCGTTTGAAAAGATTTGGTATTCTTTATCGATCTATAACATAAAAAAATAAAATGTCAATTTTGACGCTTGCGTCACTTTGCGAGATTTCGGCAGATTAGTGTGGCAATGGATGTATGGGAAAAATTTCATCATCGAATTTCAATTCGGCCACTTTCGAGATAACCCCAGATCTCGACGTTTTATGCATTTTAAGTCATTTGACATCGAAAAAAAAATCGATTTTCTAAATTTCCTTGGAAGATTTTCGAGAATCAAAAAATTAAAACTTTGAAAGCTTTGAGGCTTTCAAACTAAACTGAAAAGCTTTGAGGCTTTCGAACTAAACCATGTCCGATTGAGCTGAAATTTTGCACAGGTAATTTTTTTGGGCCAACAAACATAATGTACATGGTAGGTTTTTGAAATTTGACATGACCATTTTCGCTGCCACCCTAATGTACTTTTTTTCCAAATTTTAAAAACACATGTTTTCGAGAAAAAATTAATTTAAATTTTCAAAATATTTTTTCATCAATGATATTTTTTTACAAAAATTTGTTTGATATTTATTAATGAAAACCAAAATTATTTCCTATATTTCATTCTTTAACTAACATTTTGTAGATCCTTTAGTTTGTAAATTAAGATTTTTCGAAAACAGTTGAAAAATAACTCAAAATTTAAAAAAAATCATACCTACAAAATGTTAGTCAAAGAATGAAATGTGGGAAATTATTTATGTTTTGATTAAGAAATATCAAACAAATTTTTGAAAAAAAATATTTTGAAAATTTAAATTCATTTTTCTCGAAAACATGTTTCTAAAAAGAAACATGTTTTCGAGAAAAATGAATTTAAATTCTGAAAAATATATTAACATGCGGGATGCTCTTTAGTAGCGGATAAATGCCACATTTCTTAAGTCCAGAAATCGAGTTGCTCTATTAATTGTCTTTGAAGTTTTCAATTAGCGGTTTCAGCAATCCTGGAAAAGGTAGCTCCTGCAAAGTTGCCGCTGAGGAAACGCTTTTCTCCTTACACGTGCGAAGAATTCGCCTCATTTCCTCCCCATAGGTCCGAAAAAAAACCACGTCTAACGACTTGTAATGAGCGTTGAATTTCATAAATTAAGCTGCGTCAATGAACCTAGAGTCGTAGATGAAGTTACCTCATACGTACTAAAACGCAGCAAGAAGCACATAACGCTACGCATGATGAGGCTTGGATTTGATTGGGTGGCCTCGGGCTTCTCGGGCTGAGCGCACGTTAACATCCAAATATCTCCTCGAACATGAAATCAGGGTTTAAAAAAAATGTTGATGCTAAATGTCTTAAAAATGCACGAATCGTCGAGATTTAATGTTATCTCAAAAATAATTTCTGGTTAAAAATGGTTTTTTTGGCAACCGGTCGTTTTTCCGTCTGATAAGTTAATTTTTGATTTTTTAGATAACAGTGAATCTACACAAAGAGATTGTGTAACATCTACCGGGAAGACAATTACCCGAAAAGCAGTTACCCAAAAGACTTTCACCCGATTTTCATTTACTCAAATGTTACAAATTCTCGAATGCGACAGCTACCCGAATGTAACATTTACGCAAATGTGATATTTACCCGGATACGACATTTACCTGAATGTTACATTTGCTCGAAAGCAACATTTATTCAAATGTAAAATTTACCGGAATGTACTATTCACTACTATTTTGAATAAAAGATGTTTCTATATGTGATATTGATAAGCGGTAATAAAACGATCATATTTGTAACGAGTATTTCAATAGGGACGCTACAAATGTAGACCTATAGGGACAGCAAACGACGCCATATTTTTTCCCGCTCTCTTGAAATTTCTATTCAGTAAGGTTTGCCATCTCATAATGGAAAGCTATACGATCCTACAATGAGTCGAGATTATTAAAATTTACTACCGAAATTCAATGGCCTCAACTTCAAGAGCGCTACGTCCAATTTATGGTCGTCATAATCGTCCTGCCAGATCAACAAGTGAGCGTCTAGTTGAAAAACTTGAATCCACAGGCACAGTACAAAATGTTCCCGTGCCAGTGAGACGAAGAAGTGCCCGTAGTGTCGAGAATATTGTTGCCGCCAGCGCATCAATTAAGGAAGACCCAAATTAGTCTCTCACACGTCATTCTCAAGCGTTGGGCACCTCTGTGAGGTTGTTGTGGCGAATTTTGCAAAAAGATCTTGGCCTACATCCTTACAAGATCAAATTGACACAAGAACTAAAGCCGCTTGACCACCAGAAGCGTCGTATGTTCATGAATTGGACTGAGCAACAACTTGAAAATGATCCGGATTTTCATCGAAAAATCATCCTCAGCGATGAGGCTCATTTCTGACTGAATGGCTTCGTCAACAAGCAAAATATGCGTGATTGGCCAGGCAGTAATCCACACGTACTCCATAAGTCACCATTGCATCCCGAAAAAAAACCGTTTGGTGCGGTTTATGGCTCGACGGCGGGGCGTACTTCTTCCGTGATAATCAAGACCGGCAGGTTATTGTGAATGGGAATCGCTACCGCTCAATGATAACCGAATATTTTTAGCCCGAATTGTATGATATGGACTTGGACAATAAGTGGTTTCAACAGGGCGGCACAACAAGCCACACAGCGAATTTAACAATCGATTAATTGAAAACCAAGTTTGGTGAGCGTGTTATCTCCAGTCAATTGACCACCTCGGTCGTGCGATTTGACGCCGTTAGACTATTTCCTGTGGGGCTACTTCGAGTCTATGGTCTACGCCAACAAGCCAACGACGATTTATGAACTTCGTACGAATATCGAACGTGAAATTACAGCAGTATCGGCAAATTTATGCTTGAAAACCGTCGAAAGCTGGGTTCAGCGTCTGGACTTCTGCAAGCGTGCCCGTGGTGGCCATGCAGAAGAAATCGAGTTCCATACATAATGGCATCAAATGAACATTCACAAAATGATGTACATCCCATCGACATGCGTTGATTTTTCCCGAAGGTACAGCATATCAAAAATCACTTAAAATTTCCGACTTCACACTCTGTTCCTCTAATTTTTTTGTCGAGTGTACAATCGAGCCCCACACTGTGTGTAGTACGAGAAGAATGCCGCAATGCATACTGAGTGCGTTACGTGTATTGTTGTGAGTGCGTGTATTGTTCTCGTGTGAACAAGAATGAATCATGAATCAACCATCTTCAGCTGCGAAACAACGAAAATCCATCGGTCCCTTTGAGGGCCACTAAAGCTTTCGACTAAAGAATTACTTCAAAAATATCGATGCATTCTGAAAATCTATTTCATATTTATTTTTCTGGCTAAAGGGAGCTTCTGTAAATTTCGGAGTATGTTTGAATTTATTGGTGTAATGATGTTGTTTTGAATTATAGAAACTTCACGTTTTCTCAGTTATTCGCCCCTAGCCTTGAAGAAGATCAATTTGAAAAACTAAACTAAATAACTCAGCCTTGAGAAATACCATTTGGTAAGCCTTGCTGCCATCCGGTCACTAACTGAGTGAATAATAAATCGTGAATGACTTATTTGTGATTTTTTTCAATCGATCATCAAATTTTCTTAATTCCAATTATTGTTTTCGGGTTAAAAGTGACGTAAGTTATTTTTCAGCGTTGAGAGAAGTATTTTAATTTCAGTGCTCTAGACAGCGAACAATCAACAGTACATGTTAATGCTTAGGATTAATTTGACAATCTTTTCAAATTGCTTTGCGAAACGTTCGTCCTCCTCTCTAAATGAAAACATTCATTTATCGGCCATTGTCATTCCTATCAAATATTCAAATATATCAAAGAGTTTTATTATGAAATTTCTTTGATGCCTGTGCTCGCAGACAATAACTTCGTAGTTCTAACAATATGGTCGTGTTTTGGACATCACCCTTTTTTATTTTCTTTTGCGGCCTGCGACACCATGACTAACTTTCCTTTGCCCCTATGAAAAAAGGTTGAGTACCGCTGATCTAGAGTAATCAACCGTCTGGTACTGCTTGTCTATTGCATTTTAACGATATGATTGAATTGATTTTAATATCATGATTGAATTAAATTTTATTTACAATGATTATGTTTAACCGATCAGATACTCATATCTCTTCACAATGCTCTGTTGCATGTTGTATGCGGTCCTTTGTGATATCAGCAATGGTAGGGCACCCAGCTAATGCCATGGTGTTATCAAGCTCAAGACTTATACGGCGAAGGATTTCTTCAACACCATTTTGTCCAGCAACGGCTAGCCCCCAAACAGCAGCTCTTCCGATAAACACCATGTTTGCACCAATAGCGAGAGCTTTGAACACATCGATTCCTCTTTCGATTCCCCCATCTATGATGATTGGAACGCGTCCCCTAACGGATGATACTATTTCTGGTAGCACATCAATCTAAAAAAAATATGAGAAATAACTACGCAAACGTTCTTTTACAGTTGTGTAACATTACAGTAGCCGAAACCGAATCCAACTGTCGTCCGCCATGATTTGAAACCATAATAGCATCGACTCCAATTTGAATCGCTTTCAAAGCATCTTCTCTCGTTAAAACTCCTTTCACAATAACCGGAAGTAATGTTATACTCTTCAACCATTCCACATCTCTCCATGTAAGAGCAGGATCGAATCCAACCACATCACTTAATTCTACACGTTCTATAATACCTTCGTCCACCAGTGATCGAAATATTTCCAACTGTATACCATCCGGAAATTTAAGGCTTTCGCGAATTTGTCCACGCACTAAGCCGGACACGGGGCTATCGATTGTCAGCACTATCGCCCGGAAGCCAGCTTTTTCTGCCCGCCTAACAACCGCTTCTGAAATTTGTCTGTTTTTATACAGATACAACTGAATCCACTTGGTTCCATCGGGAGCAGCTCGCGCCACCCCCTCGATGGAACTACTTGCGAACATGCTCATCACGTAGGGAACTCGCATCGCTTGTGCGGCACGAGCAGTCGCAACTTCACCTTCACCGTGAGCCAAACGCTGCAACGCGGTGGGGGATATTCCGAGAGGCATATCGAAGGGCAGCCCCAAAATGCTGAAACCGAGCTGACGATTCACGACGTTCATCAGAACGCGTGGCCGTATCCGAATTCGATCGTAAGCGGTGCGGTTGAGTGCACGCGTTTGTGCCCGATCCGCTGCACCTTGGAAATACTCCAACGCGATCGGGGGCAGTATTTCTGCGGCCCGGCGGTGGTAATCGCCAACGGAGACAAGAGCCATCGTTAGGCTGTGCGTGGCGGTGTTAGAATCGACTTAACTGATTTTCCATTCAGGTGGATAATGAACTTATATAGGGGTTTATTCTTTTATCATGTATATTTCTTTATAAACATATATCGATTCATCGATTGATTTGTGTTGGTAGTGTTCCGGAAGTAGAACAAATGTTGTTGGCGTGACCAGACACATAAAAATGATGCCGATCTGAGAAATTATTGTTCTAGAAAGGGTAGGCAGTGCCCCCGACAAACTATGAAAATGGCGCCCCAAAAAGTACCACTTATTATACAATTGCATCTAAATCAAGGTATTAGCGATTCTTTCTCGATCGAATGAATTGTCAAGCCACGATTCCACTGTAACTGGAAGCATCAGTAAAATTCGTAGCGCCGTCTCGATTTTAGGATAAAATACTTCGAGAGAATAGCTGAAAATAATGTTCAAGATGCCTAAAGGCGTTGAAGAAGTTCAGGTCGGAGAATAGGACCTTCATCTGCGCCTTGAACATTTCTTCTGATACAAGTTCCTCTGTTTCAACATCTGAAGAATACTCCCGCCAGAAATTTTACGCAACCTACTTCAATTGATCAATGCTCATAGATGTTAATCAGTCTCTCGTCAAAATGAAGAATCTGATGCTATATTCGCTATAGCAGGGGTGGCCAAACTTTTCACCACCACGTTCACCTTTTCTTCAAAAGCAGATGGCGGACTACCAATACAATGGGCCTGATCACGAACATCACTGTCACAAACGCTTTCACGTCACTTACACTTCACCTAATCTTTTTGTGTCTATCATCATTGTCACGGACAGTTGCGTGTAAAAATAAACTCCGTGAAGTGAAAGAGTTCATTCCCGTTTATAAGAGACTTGTTAGTTGCATAATTTTGGGCATTTGAACGTTATGTCGGTTGCATAATTTCGGACGTTTGAACGTTATGTAGGTAAAATTAATAAGTGTATGAGATAATATTCCATTTAATTGAACGTATGTTTTAGAATGATAAGTTTGCTATTATACCTCGATGATTCGGTATTTCAATGCCAACTATTCGGACTCTTTCCATGAATCATTTGCTTGGTGCGTTACTTTGCTGAATCAAACGCTGGTTTATAGATGAGGAGGAATACTTGGTTGCTCTTGAATAATGTAGTTGTTGAACATATGGGAATGTAATTTTATTTTCTCTTTCTATGAATTACTCTAGAGATAAAGCATGACTATCATGAGTTTAATAATCGATATCTCGCTAACTCTTGTACTCAGCTCTGTCTTACTCGTTCGAATAGTGAGAAGTTTTTAGTATAGGTCAACGTTAAAATCATTTTTTAAGAACCGTTTCTACAATTTTGATGAATAATAATATTTTCTATATCTCAGAATAAACCCGAATTTATCCATCTCATGATCAGTATAACCTGAGTTACTCCCATATAGGATTCTGAAGTTTAATTCTTTTATCCTTGCCATTCTCGTGTAATTTGATATACGGGACATACGGGACATGAGGTTTGATATAATTACTTAAACAGAAACTGGTCAGTAGCGTCGGTCAGAAGCATAACTTTCATATGAAACACCTGATGAGTTTCAAGGAATTTTCCAAAAGCAGAAAATGATTCAGATTTTCTATAGACGGATATCAACATTATGGAAAAAGAACTAAAGAATAATTTGAAAGTTATTAATTTAAAAGATTTGCAATGATAGATTCATTTTTTCCTTATTTGAAACTTAAATATTCTTTCATTCAAAGTATGTCTCCAAAACAATATCGTTAAAAATGTCTATTACGTAAAAACAAATGATCAATGGCCTTATTCGATGTAACTATCGTCCTGATTCGGGTCTTGTCCACCAATTGCGAATGTTTGAATTACAAAAACCAGCTCTGCAATGTTGGGAAAACATTACATTTATTAAAAATTAAAATTAAAATGTTAGCAAAAAAGCTAATCCAAAATTAAACTTACTCCATTCCGCGTGACTAGCTTTCACAATCTAAAACACAAGTGACAAATATACTTGTTTTTCCCCGTGACGTGACAGTATCGTGATATTCATAATAACACCGAGTTCATTAAAGTTGTCACGACGGATGAACTTTTCCGGATTCTACACACACGGTGGCAGCCGTAATAACGTTGTACACAATTCACTTCGTTTTCACCGTGAAGTGACGTTCGTGATCAGGCCCAATATGTTTTAAGTGACCGTTAATAAGTAGTAGTTTGATTGTGAAATGTTTTAGGTAGCGAGAATAATTATGTCTTCTTAAAACAAATTAGTTATAATAACAATAGGCTCTTTTATTTTTAATGATTTTATTTTTACTGCGAACAATTTTGTTTTAAACACATTTTATCCTGAATGTTTGTTTTGTATCTGATAACGTGCTGAAAACATTAGGTTGCATATTTCGACATGTTTTTCAATTTTTATTCAAAGCTACTCAAATGTATTTGCATATGAACGTTCGTGGGTTCAATCGCAGAACTCCGCATTGCACAATAGTCCAGGAAGTGCATTTAAGTGGAAATTAGCATCTAGAGCTCGACAGTGATTCTCTAGATGAAGACTGTCTTCGACAAGTTGTTACATATGATAAAGCGCTCATTTTGATGTTGTCTAAAATAGGGTTACCAAAATTTTCGATGAAATAAAAAATCTAACTTTCTTATCTTTATAGATAGAGGTAAATATGGTGCGACAATATTTTAGCCTAGGTTATTTTAAGCTAATTTGTAGAAAAAAGTTTTTTTCTATCTCTTGAAATAACCGATATAGCGCCTTTTTTCAAAGTTGCGTAGGGTCACCGTAAAAAAACGGGTTTTTTGTTCTAACTTTTATATTGCAAATTTTACATGCAAACTGTCTTCAAAAGGCTTTTAGAGCTTACTAAGACAAATATTTTGTGATGCAGAACTTGTCAACATCGTAACTCTACTCAAAGTTATTGATATTTCTTCCCAAAAAATACGCTCTCTTCATTCGCTTGTCATTCTTTTTGTGGCAAACATAAAAAATGTTCGTTAACGGCATTTGAAAGAGCATACTTGACTCTATATAACGTGGGACTATGTTATTTTTTGTAATTGTGTAAACTAAAATTGAAATCATTAGTTTTTTGGGTGAAAAAGCATCAATATCTTTAAGTAGGATTGAGATATTGACATGTTCTGCATCGCAAAATATTTGTCTTAATAAGCTCTAAAAGTCGTTCTAATACAATTTTGATGTAGGATTTAAATTATAAAATTAGAGCAAAAAATTCGTTTTTTTGCAATTGTGCATTGATTGATCTTTACAGTTTCCATTTATTTCCTATTACTTCTACCAAAACTCGCCATTATAATATAAATTTATTATCAGACACAATTTACGCTCAAGATTTATGATTCATTTGCAAATAACATGTTTCTCCGTTACAGAAATACATGTTCGCTACAGAAAAGTAAATTTTCATTCATAATTTTTATTTTCCGCCTAAGAATCATTTTCGCTCCACACTAACGAAACACGAAGCTTAATCCCGCAAACGCGAAAACCAATTGGACTAGCAATGTGATTGTGGAACTTATGAGAATAATATTCTATTCTCTCTTTCTTTTCAAAAAAATTCAAAACGTTTTCTCACCATAACATTGAATTATGGGCAGAGACAAATACAACAATAAAAAAAGACATTCCTTCCTCAGGTTTTGCGCTTAGCAACACATTTGGCCTTCCAATTTTATTTATTTGATAGAAGATATAGGAATGCGTTATTTCGTCTGAAAATCCATTTCCACTTTCGAACAAAGTTCATCATATGGGAATTCAATTTTCCGAATTTTTCGACCGTCCTTCAGAGTTTTCCGATTTTTCCCTCCACTATATTGATCTACGGGTCGAGACAAATACAACAAACTAAAGACGGCTCAAATCAGACCATTCCTTCTTCGAGTTTTACGCTTAGCAAACACATCTGGCCGTCTATTTGTATTTATAGATTATTGGAGATTATATTATTTTCGATCTTCAAATCTTCTATCGAACTCATTTTGCAACAAAGAATTTTAATCTTCATAACGATCGTATCCATGTGTTTTAATCTATTGATTTAGTCGCAATATTTTCGAATTTCTCTAAACCTCGTCTCCTGAATTGTGCTTCTAAGAGTGTTTTCAGTTTTTTTTCCTTCATGATTCAAATTCAATTCATTCTGCTTTGCCACCTTTCTGTAGCCAGCAGTGATTTCAATTTCAATTCGCTAAGAAAGCTTCCGGATGGGTATAAAAACATCGCTTGCAAAAGGAAACTATCCAACGTAATCAAATATTAACATATATGACTCCAAACAGTAAACAATACGTGAGCTTCCTTAGCGAGAGCCCTGCTTTATGCTGCCTACGCTCAATTTGAGTTGGTTGGGATAGGGTTGCCAGAGCCCCGCTTTTTATTTTATTATATTTTTTGGGAACAACTCCTATTGTACATGACGGATTTTAGTAACGTGTACGTATCAGACAGGCAGCCGACTAGGAAAAGCTAAGCGGTCGACTCCTGCATTATAGCTCCTCCACGCTGTTCCATCTTTATACACAGTACACTGGAGTTGCTTTTTACGCGGGGGATACGTGCCGCGTAAACGAAAATCGCGTAAAAGAAAACCGCGCAAATTCCAAAATCCGCGTAAATTCCGAAGTCCGCGTAAATTCCAAAATTCGCTTAAAAATAAACCGGGTAAATTTCAAAATCACAATAAAATCTAACAAACAGTGAATTATTAATTAAAAATGCAACCCATGTTCTAACAATTGATTGACTTATTTTTGTTTTTTGTTTGCTGTTATCATGATATCTGTATCTTCTTTTTTTTTCCAGCTACTAATGAGTGATAAAATACCACGCTATTTCGTGAAAAGTCACATCAATAAGCACATTGAATTTGTTGGCGGTTGATACGTGCTGCGTAAAAAAACCGCGTAAATTTCGAAATCCGCGTAAATTCCGAAATTCGCGTAAAATCCAAAAACCGCGTGAAATAAAACCACGTAAAAAGCGACTTCAGTGTATGCGTTCTAATGATGCAGCTTAAGGGGGGAACCCGGTCTGGAAGGTCGCAAAATCGTTTTTTTGCATTTTTGGGAAGCTTATGAGGTAGCCTCAAGGGATATAGCATTGCTGTTTTCCTGATTGTTTTTGTTTTTTTAACTGGTGGTATCGATGGATCTATTCGACCGATTTGGCTAAAATTTTTTTTCAACATGTAAAAATAGATTATCTAAAGCGTTACAGAGCCATTTTTTGATATCTCATTTTTTTGACGTAGGACTACGACTTCCATTAAGGGTGCCAAATCAGAAAACTGGTCACGTTTTTATGAAATAAAGTTAACCCTAATAACTAATTTTGATCGGAAATTCTCTAAGATATGCTATACATTACAATCCCCTGGTGTGTAAAGTCTTTAAATTAATCAAAACTAGAAGCATTCCCATTTTCCCATACATTTGTTTTGTCCATTTATGTGCTTTCTTAACCGTGCTGTCAATAACGGGCAACTTATGCAGCCGCAAGAATAGAAACAACGAAAGGGATAAGGAATAGAGAATATTTGCGACGTAAACCCCATCCTGGTACAGTAACTAAGCTGTCGCTGGCGTATAAATCTTGCATATCCTTTGAGGAAAAAATTCATTTCCCGTTTGGTGGTCATCGAAGCAACATCGTTGCCTGTGAGCGTCGAGTGGGAATGAATCATTTGGTGTCATCTTCATTTCCCCTCGAGCTGTGGACGCGAGTGAATAATTCATTCGCTATGGACCTGGCATTGCAATCAACACATCGATCCATGTAGGAAAAAATCAATTCGTGAATTGTTCCCGCAAAGGCAAGAAAGAACCGCTGCTTCAACAAAACCAAAGATTAATGATTTATCCTTTTCAAACTGACTGGAACTAATCTAATAAAAAGTGATTTATGAAATTTCTTTGCATTTATGAATAATGTCCGCATTAATGACAAACAAGCAAATTAAATTAAACGAATGCGTAGTCCTACTTCCTAAGCAGTCGTGTCTTGGATACAATCCCTACATCTGTTTTCAGATTTTTATGAGCTTTAAAACACCGATCTTTCATGAAAAATAACTCATTTTTAACAATAAATGGCCGCCATTCGGCATTTTCTCGGATTTTTAAAATCCCTTTGTGATGCTTTAGGTATTGTCCAAAAGTTTCAAAATATTTATTGGAATCCGTTCTGCGACACCCTTTTGCTTCAGAACCGATACTACCAGCAAGGTACCGATTTTCAGACAGCATCTACGCATCCAGCAATCAACAGCGTAAGAATCATTATTCGTGTACTTAAAAAATGGAAAATCTTCAAATATACATTAAACAATAACCAAAATACCCGAATACTTCACTGTATTCCTAACATCCGAAAAAACACTAAAATTCATTATTTTCCGACCTTCCAAACTGTAAAACCACGCATAGCATGGAGGCATGGCGTAGCGAAAAATATGGTGTAATGTGATGTGATGTTTCAATTTTGCGAAAATCACAGTTATTGGTTTCATATACAGACAGAAATACGGTGGATGTATTTTTACTCAATTGAAAGATGAAATATAATACGGGAAAAAATTCCAATTGAATTTTTTTGGATTTTGTAGCCCCAAATGGTCAGCGCCCCCTGCAAATGCCGGGTTTGCCGCCCGCACACTACGCTACTGAGAATGAGTAGCTCATAGTT
This sequence comes from Toxorhynchites rutilus septentrionalis, assembly GCF_029784135.1. Lineage (NCBI taxonomy): Eukaryota > Metazoa > Arthropoda > Insecta > Diptera > Culicidae > Toxorhynchites > Toxorhynchites rutilus. The sequence goes on from NC_073745.1 coordinate 152,623,821, forward strand.
TGGTGGGATTGTGATATCAAGAAACACTGCCAATAATAGTTTTCCAAGATTTTTTATTTATTTTTATACAATGTTACATAGTAATCAAAAGCGATGCAGTCATTTTTTTATTTTCGTGAAAGTTGTGTTGTTTTTTTTGTGATGCTCTCTGATGTTCTCCTTCTGTCTAGTAGTACAACGTATCGCACCACACAGTGTCTACATCTGGAATAGTTCGAATTTTCAAGGAGAGATATCGAACGAACGCTCATGTCTATTACTCACGTGGAACGCTCATGGTAAAAAATGGTTACTCGCAATCCTTCACCTGAGGCATTATCCAGAACTGTTCCAAATGTTTCACTGGCTTTTTTTGTTTCCACCCAATTAGAGCAGACCGTTTTTACACTTTCCTCAAACTTAAGCTGATATTTTTTTTTTCATTTTCTTCTCAAGCCGTTTGCTGTAGCGGGTTTCATTACGAATTTGTTCTGCTTGTATTTTTTAATTCTGATTATTATTGTGCACATGTGCCGAAAGCAAGCCATAGTTAGTTTATTGTTGGTAGGTTTACATTACGATGTTTTTTTCCTCTCATTTATGTCATTGTTTTCGCGATTGTTGCTTGTTACTTTCAGCTATCTTTTTTTTATATCTCAAAGGATGCATTATATTTAACATTGCAGTTTTTTGTTTTGCCTACTCCTCTCACGAATTACGTCTTGGTGATACTTTTTTTGTTTTTTTCACATTTGCCAAATATCAAGAACCGAAATCACTTTTGTTTAATGAAGCAATTGATTCGAAATATCACTATCACTAGCTTTCATCGACCAATCATTCGGAACAAATATAAATAGCATTTTCTTGACGTTGGTTTCCTTCACATCAATCAATCAATCACTTTGCTTTGCTTCCTATAACCTTCACAAAAAGCTCCTAGATAAAAAATAATATATTTTTTTCGTTATAAATATATCTTTGTTGTTACAGCTATTCTTCTTTCTTGTCATATACATTTGCTGAATACACACTTGTGTTTGTTTTCATTTTCTTTTTGTGTTGTTTTGAAGGCAAGAAATATGTTTTTTGGAGTTTGTTTTTTGTCTATATTTACATTTACTCGCTGGATACTGTTAGAGTTGTGTTTTAATTTTATATAGCTTTTGAGTGCGCTGCAATTTTCTTACGATCTCACTAAATGGCTACTACATATTTGTTTTGTTTTGTTTGAATGTAATGTTTATTTGCAACACCGAGAATTCTTACCGTGGCTATAAGAGTGTTTGCGTGAGATTTGTTCGCTATAGTACTTGGTTTGTTCCTAGGAGGACCGTTTTGCGATGGGGGGAAGGGAATCGATAATACGAATAGTGATATACTTCACAGTTTTCTTGTTATGTTTTTGTATGACGAGTAAATACGTTTCCGATATTCGTTTCGTTCCAATGAGGTGATAAACCTGTTACCACCAAACTCAGGAAAAGCTACAATGTAAAACATTCGTATTTCAAGCACTTTATCGATTGTATTCTTCGCAATAAGCTTCGTTCGGATTTTGTGTTTCTTTTCATCATATTCTGACTTTTCGTGGCAAAATAGTTGGCTCCATCGGGCGGCAATAGTTTTCTCGTGGTGTAAATAGCATAAGAAGTTAGAAAATGCGTTCACCTTGTTTGCGGTTAAACTTTGTAAAATTCCTGAATGAGAAGAGAAAATTGGTCCATTCTATGCAGACAGAATGTGCCCGGCTGAAGATTCGAACGCAAAAGGACTTTTTTTCGTTTGGCCGAAATCAAATACTTATTCATTATTTCCTTTTTTGTGTGTAAGTGTGTTGCGATATGTCAGTTTTCGTTAAACGTGAGTCTCCAACAAAACTACGAACAACCTTCGGAATAGTATGAACACTGTTTCTTAGTGGTCAATCCTATTCCATTTATTATCTTTTCCTAAATGACACCTATGACTACGACGTGAATGCCTATGCGAAGAAATGATTTATAAACAAGTTTTCTGGGTGATGTTTACATGAAACATAGTAGCATGTTACAAATGATTCAATCAAAAACAATAACATCGATTATTCACACGATCAAGACTTATTACTAACATAAAACCTGTCAATTTATCAAGAAAATTATGCCTCCTGATTCCTGAAGAAAGCAACCGTTTCTCACGTTTCGCATTATGTCAACCCAAAATGACAATTCAAATTCTGAAAGTGTCTATGTGCATGAGGATATCGCACGCCAGTACGCATACAGCTCTACTGTGTTACAAAACATATAGTTTTCGCTGCCGGGGTATAAATAAATCTTTGCTTATCAATCACAAAAAAAAAAAATCGCACCTATTTACATATTACACATATTTTACCATTGCTAATGATTTTCTTACGTTTTCCCACATTTTGCTAGTTATCTCTTTCCAAGGAAGAAATCATACCTGTATTGAAGCGTATATTTTTTTTTGTTTTTGCTTAATTTCGTTAGATGACAGGGTGGTGCCGCAATCTCTTTTGACGACGATTGTGTTAATTCATCTCGTTTTTCATCGTCGGGAGATTAGAGGTTAAACTGGTGATTTCCGATTGCAACCTGTGTGTCTTCCACTCAAGGACAAAAGTTTCCTGTCGACAGGTTTCACAGATCATACATTTTTTCAGGGAATTTACACGATATTCATAGTGAACCTGGTTCTAGGAATTGACCCCACAATAGTTTTTTCCGACAAAATAAATCTTTACTTAGGATCATAGCCTCATTTGAGAGCGTCATTAGGGGCGAAGATACAAATTCTCATCGTCCAATTTGTTCATGAAAGGTGGTACGATATGGAGTAATTCCAACCCAAACCAGTCGGCTGCTGACCCGTCCCTCTCTGATTTTTTTTTCGAAACTTGGTACTTATGATGGAAAATTCCCTAAAATCACAATTTTCATTATCACATGACCAATTTAAATAACGACCAGAGATGCCAACCTTCCTGATTTTTCGGGATTGCCAGACTTTTTGTGACGTTCATGATATCTAGACACTCAATTTTGCCTATTTTTTCTGAAATGACCTTGATTTCTTCTAATGTCTTCTTCATCGGAATAAATATTATCTGTAAAAAATACACTGGGATTCCTTTCAAAGTTTTTCTGAAACCAGAGTATCTGACAATTTAATAAATAATAACGAGATTAAGTTTGAGGAACAAAATTACCTTGTATGAGGTGTACGTACAATAGGGTGCCGCTGAATGTATGGGAAAAAATCGACCCTAAAATCCTCATACAAAATGTTCATCACCTCGAAAAAACACCCTATGCAAAATATCAGCTCAATTGGATTTAAGGGAGAAAATCGAAAAATCAACCAAGGGGGAAGTAAATGAAATCGGGGGTTTCAAACAAAATTTTTTGATGCCAAATGTCTTCAAATTGCATGAAACGTCGAGATTTAATGTCATCTCGAAAAAAAATTTTTGTCCAAAATCGACACTCTGGGACATTTTTTCCGGAATACTAAGCGGGAGGATTGAATTTTCAAGCTGCCTGAAAGATGGTGAAAGTTGGCAAGAGATTGTGGAATAAAATAAAAAAGATTGTAGAACGCAGAATACAATCGGATATCGAATGCTTGTTTTCCCAAAAATCGACAAGAACTTTCCGGACAATCCAATATGAGCTATCCTTTTTTGGGTCTCAGATCCTCTCACGCCATATATCGCCAATAGTAAGTAGATTTGTAGGAAGTTATCATGTGATACAATGGTACAGTCGACCGACAACAGCTATAGAGGATCATGGACGAACCGAAAACAGACAAAACTGATTCAGACAACGATGAACGGTGTGCAGTGCAGTGTGCGGATCACAGGATCACAGCTATCGGAATCATTTGAGACTCGCAGAGGACTTCGACAAGGCGATGGACTCTCCTGTCTGCACTTCAACGTGGCGCTAGAAGGTGTTATGCGGAGAGCGGGCTTCAACATGCGGGGCACGATTTTCAACAAGTCTAGTCTGTTTATCTGCTTCGCCGAAGACGTGGACATAATCGGAAGAACTCATGCGACGGTAGCCGACTTGTATACCGACACACGAAGCAGCAGTGTTGATTGGGCTTGAGATCTATGCGTCTAAAACTAAATACATGCTAGCAGAAGGGACTGATCGCAACAGAGTTCTTCTTGGTAGTAGTGTTGTGATCGACGGCGACGAGCTCGAGGTGGTAGAGGAATTTGTTTACCTTGGTTCGTTGAGCAACTATGGGCTCCGCAAAGACTTGAGCTCTCCGGCTCCATACCATGTACAAATCCCTAATTCGACCGGTTGTTCTCTATGAGCACGAAGCATGGACGATGCTTGAAGAGGACTCACAAGCGCTTGGTGTTTCCGAACGCCGAGTGCACCGAACAATATACGGTGGTTAGGTAAAAACACTCTATGCCAAACATCAGCTCAATCGGACTTGAGGGAGAGTGGCGCAAAGTGGTCAAAAATTCATTTTTTTATTTGAATAGGAAAAATCATCCAAGGGGGAAGTAAAGCAAATCAGGGTTTTCGAAAAAAAAATTTATGCTAAATGTCTTAAAATTACAAACGTTACAAACGTCAAGATCTAGTGTCATCTCGAGAGAAAAAAAATTGTCAAAAATCGACACTCTGGGACTTAGATTATTTTTGGAATACGAGACGAAACGTATGGTTTTGGGTACCAATACAAATAGTTATCTCGATTTTTTATTCGGAACATGCTGAGGAATTTTGATTCGCACGATAATGCACCCTATGCAAAATATTAGCTCATTCGAACTTCATTTATTAGTGTCACAGACGTTAAAATTTCAGTTTTTTTTTAAATACAACAGATCACCGAAAATCGGTGGTTTCAAAAAAAAATGTTGGTGCCAAATGTCAAAAAAAATGCATTACTCGTCGAAATTTACTGTTATCTCGAAAAAAAAAATTTTTTTTGCCCTTGGTTGATTTTTGTCTGGAAAGTGTATTTTTGACCAAAAAAAATGTTTTGAGATAACTGTAAATCTCGACGTGTTCATGCAAATCGCTAAGGCTAGACGAGTGCGATGGACAGGGCATGTTGCAAGATTGCCGGTCAGCAGCCCTGCAAAGATGGCGTTCGCATCAAATCCGGTAGGAACAAGAAGGGGCAGGACTTGGCAAGAATCGGTACAGCCGGGAGTAGAAGAACTGCAGCTATGAATCTTGTACAATGCGGAACAATGTTGTGAATCAGATCCAATCTCTTCTAAGGATGTGGCATCATTGTAAATAAATAAATAAAAGCAGAAAGATCACGGAAGAAGTTCCACAAAGCTCCATCATAGGGTCCACCCTCTGGAACGAAATGCACGACAGCGTGAACAACAACACTGAAGCTGCTCAGAAATGTAGGACTGTATCGTCAGAACCGGTGAGTGTTATCGCATGTATGATCCCTATCGGTAACATTCTTTTCCGAGCTATTTAAGCTTCTCTTCTCCTTACGAAAAAAAATCTGTGATCTATTTGGGGACATCGAAGCGAGCCACCGTGTCAGTCGGCATCGGTCCTGGAAAATGAACGATTCAAGCAGTATTGGGATCTGACCACCCAACCTCTTCTAGATATAATAGTTTACAACAAAAGCGACCTTATCGTAAACTTACCATTATTGATGTCGTTATTCTACTGACTAAAATCTGAAGAAACCCACAGCGACAATGTGCAAGTACCGACCATTGGCAGTGAATCCAAGGTTTTGTAGAGACAAACTTAAGTTAGTGAAGTGAAGTCTGAAGCCCAACGAAGCGCCAGAAATTGACTGCATTGAGATGTCCCACCCCGCGGATCCACTCAGCACAGATTGCATCAACTCTTCAGCGATATCTGAGGAGCCACGACTTTTCCATACGACTGAGTCCACGACATATTATTGAATGTTCTCAAGAAAAGAGATGTTACCGAATGTGGTAATTGGCGCAGCATCATGTTGCTGTGTATCATGTTGCTCTCAAAGTTCTTTATAAAGTTATCCTCAACCGGATCATGCCGGGTTCCATGTCGTCCGATCCTTTGTGGATCACACACTGAGACGGATGATGCCCTTTCCATGGATGTTGTTCGTTAGACCAAAAATACCATAATTCTATAACACCACAATAGTTCGGAGTGATTCCTCATTCACAGCTACCTGATCACCAAATAAGCTCCCTCAACTGTCTCAAATGTGATGTGGCCCTATCCATTCCCCACATAATAATAAAGTGCAAAGCTTATGATAATGAGCGTTCGGCTTACGATTTGAGCTCCACGCTGGAGTTGATACTCTCTCCCACTTATCGTGATAAGTTTATCCCATTTTTCAATGGATTTGATTGAAATCAAAGATTGTTCTCGACCCTAATTTCCCCGAATTTAGCATAAACCCTGAGTGAACAGTGGTTCACTCGTAAACAATTCTTCTCTCAATGTATACAAACTCAGGTTCACTATAATATCGTAATTTACGCAAAATCCCACCTTCAATACCTATCCAACGTCTGAGCTCCCTTCACCGTGTCATTTTCATCCTTGCCGACCAGTATCCACTTGACAAACACCGTTTAACAATTAATGTGAGATAAAAAAATTCGCCCAAACGAATATGAAAACTTAAATATTTTCTTCAGCCACGCAATGTAACCAGTTATGCTTACAGTTGCTTCCGCAGCCATCGATACAACCAACCCCAGTACCAAATAGGTTCGTTGTTGAAGGGATCGTCTGTTGCAGAACTACCGATGCAGATGTTAATCCCTGTGGATACAGCTGATGCGCTCCAATCGTGGTGCTTTCACTAATACTACCAATACTATTATCATCATTACCGCTAATAGTGTTGCTGATGGTGGTATGAATGTTTAATTGGTTATTACTATAAGCTGTCACGGTGGCTACTTGATGGCTGCAGGATGAGATCGTTGTGATGGACGTTTCCGACGATAGCATGGACTCGACCGATACTACCGACAGTGAAGATACGGATGATTTTCGGCTAGTGCTAAACGTATTACCAGCGGTGGCGGTTTTGGTAACAGCGATCTTCTGCCAGACAGCTGGCAGCGCTATGTGCTACGGACTGTTGGAGTATTCGAAGATCTTCTTATTTATGAGCGGCGACTGCAGGTGCCGATGAGGGATGACCTCCCGCTCCGCGGCTAGTGGCCAGATTTCCTAAATTACAATCGGGGGGTCTTGGTTTACTACAATGTGGAAATGCGGATAGTACATTTTTCGCGGTTTTTTTGTCAACCAAGGTTTGCCAGGAAAGAGTATAGGGAAGCGGACAGAAACGGGGAATTACACACATTTTAACGAACTGAAAAGCACATCATTTTAAGTAAGACGTAGTCATTACCTGCAGTGATTTTGCTCGTTCTCAGGAGCTGGCCTTATCCTTTTTTAGCGAGAACGAGCTCATCAAGTTTTTTAAAGTGGCGCCGATGCCCTTTCCCGGCGTGTGCGAGTCCGCCGAATAGCGACCACTCCCCTCCGGATGGGCATCAAGACATTTCTGGTATCGCAACTAAAATAAATATCGATAGGTACATTATGAGTTCCCTGAAGCGTGATTGAAGTTCCTCAAACAAACCTTGCATGCGGCCTCAACCGTCTTGCACAATGCTCCACTGGTCGGCTCGCAATGAAATACGTGAGCCACGAACTTATCCTGTGCCGTATGCATGACGAACGCACAGTTTTTCACGTTCTTGCCAATTCCCAAAAAGCTCAGATATCGCACCCGGCACTCGCACAGAAGTCGTGCCTCGGGATCCTGTGAAATATAACAATAGAGAAAGGAAATCTCTTCGAAATAAGGGTGATATAACCCACCGAAGTGTTAATGCTGATCATACTGGGCGCCACCGATACGTTAACGTTGTCCCAGTTCTCGATCGGAGTGCAGCTCAACATTTTGTCGATGGCATCGTTCAGCATTTCCATTCCCGTCGGTTGGCTCACCTCGAGCGAACCTATGTATTGTGCCTTTAGCACCTTCTTTGGTTCCTCCATTGGCGTTGGGAACGAAGCTGCTATGTACGAGAGACGCGCGATGAGATATCGAACGCAGTTCTAAAACGAGGGGTTGAATCGAAAGGTTAACTTACGGTGCCGTATCCATCGACGATTCTCGGTCGGCAGATCAGTGGGACGTATTGGACAGCGGGAACTGCTCGAGCCGGAAATACTGGTATCGAGCTGGAGGGATCGTTCAATCATTATCCTTTTACATATGTCTCTGCAAATAAAAGTAAGAAAAAAATTGTTTTAAATAGTGAAGGACATTAACATTTTTAATTCGCTTGAATAGTTCAATCAAAACGAAGTTTTCTTAGTACACGGCCCCCTAAATTGTAAAAATCATGAAGTACATCTAATATTAGTTTATGGTGACTTCAGCATTGCATTACATTGCATAATAAGACTCTTTAACACTTTGCGGACCGCTCACGAGATTTTCCGATTTTGCGTTCCTTCTTTACGGACTTGTGTGAAATTAGCGGATAAAAGTTTTTGTTGCGTGCAAGTTTCTGTTCAACGTCTTGCTGGATTTAATGAATAATGAATTATTTTAATTAAAATAAATTGATTGTTCATCAAGTAACAACCTTCAAAATCATGCTCATTAGACAGAGAATTGAATCATTCATCTTTCCACATAATTCATTTTTTTCTTGATCGTGACAGAGAAAAGTTACAGACTGAAACGTGAGCATGGGTCAATATAGGAAAAATTACAGAATTTTGAAAATCAAAAAAAGTTGTTCGAATAGAGTTATCGAAAATATTCGATAGAGAAATATTTTACATATCTTCCAGCCACAATTTTATTGATCGAAAAAGGGTATGAGAAAAGTCATAAGCCAAGTTGTATGGAAAAAATTTATTATGTTAAAGAAAATTGAAAAAAAAAATTTGAAAGGACCCAGAATACATTCTAGAAATAGTACTTATTCGATATAGAATATTTTTATCTATCTTTAGAAAAATTTCAATTGGTCGGAAAAGGGTCTAATAAAAGTTATAGCCCAAAACCTTTACAACTTGTATGGGGGAAATAAATTAATTTAAAGAAAATTCAAAAAAGTTATTTCAAAGGACCCAAAACACATTTTTGAGATAATACTCATTGGATAGAGAATACTTTCATCCATCTTCAGCCAAATTTTCGTTGGCCGAAAAAGAGTCTGAGGAAAGGATGGGCCAAAATGTATACAAGTTGTAGGAGGGAAATTAATAAATTTATCGAAAATGGGAATAGAATTTTTTCACACTCGAAAAAGATTGAAGGGACAGAGTGCAAAGTCGAAATTTTCAGGCGAGTTTTGAAATGCTTCAAAATTGTGAAATATCAACGCATGAAGATGGGAGATAAATCTCTTTAAAGCATAATTTACATGGATTTACACGGAATATTTTACAGGGAAATTTGTATTTCGATATATGTAGATGTAGTGGATAAAAATATCGGAAAGAAATGAGAAATCGATTTCTTTCCATTTTTCAAAGATAGCAAATCCAATTCACGTTATCAACTATCTTTCATTTGATTTCTATAACGTTGTTGTGGACCATTCAGTACTGAGATATTATTGTATGAACGAAAAATTTCCAATTCGAAATAAATTCGTAATAAATAGTTCAATAAATAATCATCGAAAAACAAATTTGAAAACTCTAATAAATTCTATACACCCAGGATTTTTTTACGCAGGAGATAGAATTTTGTTATGATTTGTCGCGGTACACCATAGTAGATGTACTTTGAGTATTTTCTCAAATTTTCATTTCTAAGCCTATTGAGAATGGGGAAAAAAAAGAAAAACTCATTTTTTCACTATAGCTCTTATATTGAACCATATAGGAGAATTATCTTATTATTATCTGCTTCAATTTCTTAGAATTTTATTTTTTGATTATATTTCTCGATATATCATAGCAAGATGCACTTTCAGTATTTTTTCAATTTTTTATCTCAAAGCTATTGAGAATGGCGTGCCAAAAATTGGGAGGTACGTTTTTCACCATAGATCCTATGGATAAGGATTCGAAAAATATTCAAAATTTCTATACAACGGAAATTTTTACAAATAACTTTTTTTCAATTTTCTTTGATATAATTAGTTTCTCTTATACAACTTATTTATTATTAATTTATTTTTTATTTTTACAGGCTTAGTTACATAAGTTTTAAGGAGTCAAATTCATAACTATATTTTTACAACCATATATGAACAATTTGCTAATTTTATTGTTAGTAAGGTAGAAAATCGATTACTCGCGGTTGACTCCCTCCCATACAACTTAGCCTATAACTTTTCTCAGACCCTTTTCCGATTAATCAAATTGTGGCGGGAAGATAGCTGAAATATTTCTCTATCGAATAACTTCGATAACACTATTCGAACAACTTTTTTTGATTTTCCAAATTCTGTATATTTTCCTATATTGACCCATGCTCACGTTTCAGTATATAACTTTTCTTTGTCACGATCAAGAAAAAAATGAATTATGTGGAAAGATGAATGATTCAATTCTCTAGCATGATTTTGAAGGTTGTTACTTGATAAACAATCAATTTATTTCTACTGAAATAATTCATTATTCAATAAAATCCAGCAAGACGTTGAACAGAAACTTGCACGCAACAAAAACTTTTATCCGCTAACTTCACACATAGAGGCGATTGAACTTCAAAGTTTAAAGCCTCTTAAAAACTTGCAAGCAAAGCAAGCAACTTCACACAAGTCAAAACGTGCGGTCCCAGGCGTATGTCTTACATATTTCTTCCCGGTCCTTAAAGTGTTAACATTGTTCTCTACCATTTGGTGTGGTCCATGAAGGTAATGAAAATATAGAGACCAAATCAAAATTACATTTTTTTCGACTTTTCCTAATAAAGTTGTCCTTAGGCGATCTCCGTGGTTCTAAAAATCGTGCCATCTACCGAATTCTCAGTGATATCAGAAGAGAGATGTCATAACGCTGACAATTTGATCGTATGGAGGCATTTTCCCTGATTCTTTCATTCTACACCCAAAATTAGTTTTAACACATATTTTGACATCCTAAAACATCACTTTAAATGAGTATAAAAATGTCACGAAAAGTGATGTCTACCCATACTGAGTTGCCAATAATAATATTTTTGCCAATATAATATTTTTCAAAAAACTGGAAGATTGATCTTAAAAAACTGGATCCTGTAAAACCGTTTTACTTTAACAGGATAGACTTGAGAAATAGAATTTCCTTCCTAGTTAATAAACAGTGAAATCAACTATTTTATAAAATAAAAAAAATATTACGTTTCCCACCTCTTGAACATTACTGTGAAACAATATTTGAGGATCTTTTCTCCTCCTCTCCTCTAGAAAATACAGCTTTATTTGGGTAAAACATGGGAAATCTCGTATTTATTGTTTCATGTTCATAAAATCGCTTATAGAAGATCGTCGCAAAACTGCTCGACAATGTGATTAATTCCGGTGCATGGGGACACGGTTTCTGGATATGGATCACTGTATTGAAACTAACTTCAATTCTTTGTTTTTTTTTCTTGTCACGCGAATTTTGACATTTTTGTAGTGTTTCTGTTAAAATTTGCTATCTTTTTCACTCTCACTAAAAAATATAGAATAAACGAAATCAATAAATCATTGCATAACTTTATCTTCAGTTTGACATTCGTGCGTAGATTGTTTCAGTTCCCATTCATTAACATTTAAATAGGGACATGTGGAAATTACAACGAATGGCAGCTGAAACAGAACGTCCAAAACTGTCAAACTGACGCCTCCGTGCTCTGGCTTATGCAATGATCTATGTATTAAAATCCTGGAATAATTTTTGATTATGTCCCACAATATTATTCCAATCGAATTGTACACATCCGATACAAAAACAATTTTGCTCAAGTATTCATTAGGTATTAGAATTATCTAGTTCAGATATTGAAAAGCTAATTGTCTCTAATTTTTTTGGTCTTGTCATTATCTTTTTTTCGTCAATGTAACAAATTATCCTTGTACAGAATTTATTGGAGCTTTGAAAACTGCCTTTCGATTAGCGATGCGATCATTATTTACTATACAATTAGTCTTCAAAGACGAAGGAAAAAATTTTCATTCAAACAAAAATATCTCTGTATTGTAAGGTTCTAGAGGAAATCAAATGAAAGCTGGTTGAATAGAATTGGAATTGCTATTGATGCAAAAAATTGTGTTAGACACAAAATATTGAAAAAAAAAAACAGAAGGAAATCGATTTTTAATTTCTCCCCGATACTTTTGTCAACTTCATCTACAAACAGATAATTTTTTTTGAAAAATACTTGAGAGTTTCAGATTCAAAATTATGTACATCCCATCTTTATGCGTTCATTTAATATAAAAAAAAATATTTGTAATGAAAAAATAAAAAAAAAGACGGCAATTACCTTTCTGGCAACCTAACCCAACCTGGCAACTTGAATGATTTTAGTATTTAATTGTTTGACTGGATCGAGCGAAAAAAACTGGAAGAACCCAGTTTAAACTGGAACATTTGTAACACTGATCAGAGCAACATAAGAGAGCAAAATAAGAAACTCTCTGCAAATAAGTAGGGTAAGTTGGGGTGATTTAGTCATACAGGGTGATTTGGACCACCCCATTATCTCAAAAAGTACGGCATAACTTGTTTTGTTTTATAATGTCATCTCCTTTTATTGTTGAACCGTATGTACCTAACGTAAAAAAACCTTCGGCAAAATTTAATAGGTGGGGGAAAACGGTAGCATCGATGGTAATTTTAAGGTTTTTTCCGCTGATTAATCACATTTTTCGTGTATCGTGCAGTAAAGTTGTGTTCGCATACAGAAGAGGGACAATTTGATGCAGCTTGATAACTATAAATAAAATTAATTGCATTTTAATTTTTGCATGTTGTGTGTGGTGACATGGACACGTTTCTGTGAAGTGAATTCGTCATACAAGTTTGATACTATTTTATGGTCTAACTGATTCCAAATGTCGCGGAATAACAAGAAAGGATGGACAGACAACGTTAGAAGAAAGAAGAGCTTGAAAAAGCAACGCAGGCCATCAAGGACGGGTTTTCTTTGCCCAAAACATCGAAAGTGATTGAAAATTCTCGAACAACAGTAAAAAGATCCATGCAAAAATCGAAATGGTCTCAATGCAATTTTTCTGTTCTGGAATTCGGCCAAGACATCACGTATCGATCCCAGAACATTGTTACTGATTGTAATATTATCCCAAAATACTTTACATAAACATAAGTATGTTTTTTTTTCGATTGAATACACACTGGACCAAATCACCCCGCATCAAATTTTAAGGTCCAAAAATCATCTCTTTTGTTTTATGATACATTTGGTAGTTTAAAGCTTTATATAATGATTAAACATTTTTGATTGAGAGAAAACAAGTGTAGCTCAGTGTTCAATGTGACATTTTTTTTTATTTAGACCGTATTGGTTTGGAAATATTAGGCGATTTGCTTAGGGGGTCCAAATTGCCCCCACTTACCCTACGGTTCAAAAGTTGCACACGTGGGTGACATATCATGTTCCCTACTGACATTTTCTGCTTGTGTTCTCCTGAATTGAAGTTCCCACTGACAGTTCTGCTTGAGATTTCCTAACGATCTTAGCATCATTAATACCGTTTTATCTCAAATTCCGAACATTTATTTTTTAAATCTAAATATACTAAACATTAATTCCATGAATAATTGAATGATGAAAAACCCTAACATTCATTGGGATACAGGGTAAACATTAACATTTACAGGTATCGATACAGCCTATAATTTATGATACTAAGCATTTGCAAAAAAGTGATAGTCAAGAAAAGTCAAAACCAGTGATAAAATGTTTACGTGAGCGAATTACTTAAAAAAGCATAGTAATTTATTCAGTTTTTCAGCCATTCCATGGCAAACCATTATAATGATTCTCAGACTTTCGTAAAAAAATGGTAGTTTTGTTCCATATAGCAAAATAATAGACCCGTATTTCTTATTTTTGCATGAGGGTGCCAATTTCAATTTTTCCGCTTTTTTCAGAAATAACATTTGTTGTATTTGTCTCGGCCTACTTCTAAATGGTCGGTGTTAAGTCAGAGGGGACCAAGTCGCAAAATTGAAAAGTTCGAGTTATCGATTGCATTAAGTTAGGCATTTCGTGGTATGGTATGTAGCATGTTAATCAGATTTGGGAAATTACGCGTGCAGCAGTAATAACGTATCGAAATTGTTTCGAATGCTCAATGAAAACCCCTTATAGCACCAAACTTCAAGGTTGTTTTTCCCGAGATCATAAAAATGTCACATGGTCTGACCGATGCACCGACCATATCTTCTATATGAATAAAAATGGAAGGCCAATTTGTTGGTTAGCGCGAAACCCGAGGAAGGAATGGCCCGATTTGAGTCGTCTTTATTTTATTGTATTCGTCTCTGTCCGTAAATCAATGTGATGGTGAGAAATAATTTCGATTTTTCTTAATTTAGGAAAAGTTCGAAACAAATCAATTTCCATATATTCTACAATGACATCGCTGTTGGTCCAATTGAATTTCGCGTTTGCGGAATTATGCTTCGTGTTCCGTTGGTGTGAAGGTAGAATAACGCCCTTTGAAAATAAAAATTAAGAATGAATTTTGAATTTATGAATTTACTTTTCTCTAGTAAAAATGTATTCCACGTTACGGAGAAAAATGCTATTTGCAAGTGATCGAAAATTGTGCCTGAAAATGAATTTTTATTATTGGGTTGGGGAAAAAGAAATGTCGTATATTGTCAATATATGGCAACACTTAGACATATCTTGTGTTGTACTTCTCGCATCGGGTCATACTATACGGCTATTTAAAGACGACAATCTGTGCTACAAGTGTCGTTTTGACAGTGTTGTGATTGTCCTTTTCAGTCTCAAGTTATAGCACGTCAAAGATGGAGTCCACCAAGCAAGAAATTCGCCATATTTTACGTTTTTACTACCTGCGAGGTAAAACTGCAACGAAGGCGGCCGAAAAAAAATCGTGTATTTTATGGACCCGATACTGTAACGATTCGCACAGCAGAGCGTTGGTTTGATCGATTTCGTTCTGGTGTAGTGGCTGTCGAAGATACACCCCGTAATGGTAGTCCAATCGTCGTGGAAACCGATAAAATCGTTGAAATCATCCAAGTAGACCGGAATGTGAGCACTCGCTCGATTGGCCAGGAACTGGGTTCAGACCATAAAACCGTTTGAAACCATTTGCAGAAGATTGGATTCCAAAAAAAGCTAGATGTACGGGTGCCACACGAGTTGACGCAAAAAAATCTTTTAGACCGAATCAACGCCTGCGATGCACTGCTGAAACGGAACGAACTCGACCCATTTTTGAAGAAGATGGTGACTGGTTATGAAAAGTGGATCACGTACGACAACCTAAAGCGAAAAAAGTCGTGGTCGAAGCGCGGTGAGCCGGCCCAAGTCGTCGCCAAGCCCGGATTGACCAGGAAGGTTTTGCTGTGTGTTTGGTGGGAATCATCCACTATGAGTCGCTCAACTATGGCCAGACCCTCAACTCGGATCTCTACTGTGAGCAGCTTGACCGTTTGAAGCAGGCGATTGACCAGAAGCGGCCAGAAATGATCATTAGGAATGATGTTGTTCTCCACCAGGACAACGCTCGGCCTCACACATCTTTGATGAGCAGCCAGTAGCTACGGGAGCTCGGATGGGATGTCCGATTGTACCCACCGTATAGTCCGGACCTGGCTCCAAGTGATTATCATCTCTTCCGGTCCATGAAAAACGCTCTTGGTGATACTAAGTTGGCATCAAAAGAGGCTTGCGAAAACTGGCTGTCTGAGTTTTTTGCAAATAAGGAGGGGGGTTTTATAAGGGAGGGATAATAAAGTTGGCTTGTAAATGGCAACAAGTTTGCGAACAAAACGGCGTATATTTGACATAAATTGGGTAATTTTAAGTATGTTAAATAAAACGTCAAATTTCGATCAGAAATACGACATTTCTTTTTCCCCAACCCTATATAATGACGAGTTTTGGTAGAAGTACTAAGAAATTCATAGTAAAAGGAAATTGTAAAGGGTCAATTAGAACATCAATCAATGAGAAGTTCTGCGGTTGAAGCCACGAAATATCGCTTTATAAGAAAACGAGAATGTTCGAAAGATTTCATATCAAAAAATCGATTTTGGGCGGGACAAAGTTCGCCGGGTCAGCTAGTTGTAAATACACCAAAAATTAAAATCTCAAAACAAACAATCAATCGTATACTGATGGCACCTGTTCTATTTAATTTGAATTACGCATTTTAGTGATCAGACCTTAAACAATCAGAGTTACCTAGGATTGATATTTTTCGTAACCCACTTCACTAAAATTACATACATAGATCAAAAAATCTATTTCATCATGGGGAACCCCTAACGCAAAATCATCACCACAAAACGATCCGTTAGAAACCTGTTTCGATGCGTTCTTTCTCTACGATCGCTTACGGAGCTTCTTCCCTCCATCACTCGAACAGTCAGTTTCTGTTGTTCAAGTTAGAATGACTTTCATCATAACGATCGCCCTTTTGCTACTGCAGTTCACCAATGGTGAACCATCGAATAAATTTGAAGGTGTGTGACAATGATACAGTTTGTGGAATATTAAAACGTTGGTAAAACGGTAGATTATTTTTAGCAACTAGGGGTTGTCTGCAGTACAATACAAAAGATGGATATGAGCACCAGCATCCATATTTTCCGACAAGTAATTTCCAGCACGTAAAAACCAACGAGAACGATGTGAAGCTAATGCGTTTTGGTGTTCTCGGGAACAACGATGGCCACCTTCGGTGGTCGCCAACCATGTATCCATACGATAAAACCGGAATGAACGAGATTGGTGAGTGATTACAATTATTCGAAATAAAGCCGACCGTAATGTTGTATCCCACGAACATTCGGGTGCAGTTCTATCCGGATGGTCCAACACAAAAACCGTAGCCCGGCGCTACACGCGAATTTCGCCACAGAAGTTCATCGATCTGAACGTGCTGAAGGAACAGTCCAGCATCGGTATGCTGTCCGTGTTCGAACCATTCATGTTCACAATGGCAGTGAGTCCCAACGGACTGGTACAACTCACCAAGGATGGTGATTCACATCCGTTTCTTGAATTCCGTGATCGAGAATTTTCAACGAAATATGTTGGATTTTGCAATTGGGACGTTCCACTGGTGTACTTCTACGATTGCCCACTGGAGCTGGATCAGAGAGCATGTAGTGGAATTGTGCTTAGTAAATGAAGTGGCTCTGGCTTGGAAAAAAAATAGCTATACAATAAAAGTTTTCTGAATGACAGTGTTTTGTCTTTATTTTGTTGTTGATGGTTATAAAAACACCGATAATGGCGTGAGGTAGCCCGACATATTAACATCGTTCGTAACCAATTCGAAGAAATATTTATCGAACAGCAATCGTAAGCAATTGGAACAATGGAATCTGATTAATTTAATCTAGCATCATTAAAAAGTCAAATGCATAATGTAACTCATACTATTATATTGACATTTTAGGTGATCCTCCTGGCTGACTTGAGCGGAAAACAGTGACGCATTTTTATATATTTGTCTAAATTAAGGTTCCTGATTCATGTCTTGAGATGTTTTTTTTTTTCAAAATAGATCAAATTTATCTTTTGTTTGCTATATTTTTGCGTTGGTTGCTCGTGTACTCTACCATGATGAAAATGTTGATTTTGCCAAAGGTTTTGACATTGGCAGAGCATTAAAATATTTTAAGGGTTCGTTCACTCGAAGACTCAAAACTGTCAAGTCGTTAATAGATGAACCATTAGCTTCTACCGGTTGTTTTGGTAGAGGTATAGAACTTTAAGCTCGCAACATTTTAGAATGTGCGCGCCATTTTGACAGTTGTCACTTATTCTATATTTGGTTTGATTTGTCATCCCATCATGAACAGACCGAACGCATGAAAAACGCTTATCAAATTATGCAGATTTTTCACGAAATACTTTTAGTCTCGATCCAATACGGTCATTTGAGTATAAAAAATTACAGTTTGGGTTGATAACTACAATATGAAAAATCTAAAGAGAATCGTTGTTGACTAATCCAGTATTTTTGATGAGACTTTCCGTGATCATACCATAATAATGATCTGAATATTTACACACTGATAATGGTTTAAATATTTAAAAAATGATAATTATAATATTATTCATGATGAACGCCCAAGCGCACCGAAGTGTTTGGAAAAAGCTGATTCGAAAGAACGGAAACACCACTCACACTTTCACTCAATAACTCATTCGCTCACTCTCTCCACTGTGCCAAAAATAGATTGCGATTCTTATCTGATCTCCTTTTAATAAATGAAATCCTTTCAATACAACGTGAAATAGCAGCTCATTTGTCTCTAGACAGGAATAATTTCATTCTATCAATCAGTTTTGATATTCACCAGATTTCAGTGTGAATAATTGGTACGGAACCAATTAACGCGGAAGAACTGCTCTTGTTTAGAGAAGGACAATTTTTAGGCATTGCGCTTAAGAAGGCTAAAGAGAGAACTCCGCAATAAATATTATCGATGTTATTGTTTGTGACTTACATCGCGTTGTACGGATAGTTGAGGCATAGTGGTCATCCTATTTTTCATATCCTATTTTTCCATATAGCTATTTTTTGTGCCCACATACCGCTTCTATTTAACCGTTTGAGTGCGGAGCAAATTTTGTTAGCATACGCCAAAAATGCGGATGAGTTTGGGTATATTTAAAAAAATACTGAAGAGCTTAGATAACTAATTAGGTTACAAAAGTTGTACTAATAGGAAAAAAAACATAAAAAGTGAGGTTTATAAAATTTAGTAACATAAACTCCCTTACCTCTACATAAATTATTTTTTTTAAAGTAATATATTTAAACAATATTTAAACAATTTCATTCAAAATTATGGTTTGCTGCACAAGACGCGTGAAGTCCTCTTGAAAAAATGTCTCCGAAACACGAAATCCAACGTTAAGAGATGCTATGTCAAAAATAAGAACATAGAACAAGAAGAGCGCTATTGGGCTCCCCGCGCTTTTCGCACACAATAACTCCCTCTTATTCAAACGGTTAAGTTTTTCCAAGAATATTGTAGTTCAACTTGTTGTTGTTCAAGATAACAAAGGGTTTGTATTATAAAAATTTAAAATATTCATTTTTCGTCATCACGAAAGCTTTTTTGAAAAATCGAACTTTTTTTTGAAATAGTAGGTACATGTATGAAATAAGTTTGAAGTTCAAATAATTAAAATTTTCTCATACATAAAAAACGGAGTGAAACACACGTTCCGCATAATAAGGCTTGGTTTAGTTGGGGTGGCAAATTTTTCCAGGGTCAAAACTACAAAAGGAACGGCTTCAAAATCAGAATGTGATAAGATATATCAGCTTTAGTAAACAGAACATTGTAAGTAGTGTTGCCACAATTTCATGTGTAGCGGAAGGGGTACACATTTCTTCCAAAAATCTTTACATCGAAAAAATTCGTAACAAAGAAAAATCTGTTTCATTAGCGCGAACAAAATCCTTAATTTTTATTTCTTTTCAAATAATCTTAAAATTTAGTAGCATTAGACATTGAAACTGATTCCTCGTAGGTATTAGTAAGGACGATTAGATTGAAATCTATCAGCTTTTCATGTAGATTATGTCATTGATTCTTTGAGGGCAAACAGTCTGTTTTTTGTCTCTGTTATACGGAAACCTTTTTCATCTGTACTCTTTGTTTCAAAAATCTGTATTGCAATCTGAACAATTCACATGGAAAACTCTGTTGAAAAAACAGTAATCAAGCCTCAAATTACACATTTGTATGATGATTGTTATACACACTTTTGCTGAACTTTGACTGCATCAGTTGTGAAGATATTCGAGCTGGCTTATGCTGTATGATCAAATGTTTTGAATTCAAAATTGTGATCATCGTACAAAGGGTGTACCTTTTAAAATCCGTTTTTTAAGTTCCACTCTATACAACGATCAGCTGAGTAATATAACAATTAGAAAATATGTTCCAGAAGGCTACGATAAAGGTACACCAAAATCACGGTCACTGAAGAGTTTATTATTAAATTTCGATTTCGTTTCGTTTCGAAAGTGATGAGAAAACGAATTGAGTGCAATCATTTTGTTGTCCTACGTTAACAATGCGGCCGCCCTCCTATTTTTGTATTTATACGGATTTTTCTTTTTTCGCAATACACTGATAGGTAAAATAAAATGTTCACTCCATAATTTTTTTTATTTTTTTTTGCAATTAAGGTAAATGATTTTTGTTTGTCCAGTCGAAAATATGATCATGGTTTGTAAACTGCTTTGAAAGCTCTAGTTCAGCGCTCCTGTTTCAAATTAGGTATTCGAATATTTCAAAACATATAAATAATATCGTCTTCTTTATGATTTACAGTAGTTTTATAGTATATTTTTACGGATTCACATGTTATTATAAAATCCACATCCTATTGGATTGGTATATAGCGTCATTTATTAATTCTTAGTTAAGATTTCTTAAACCAAATAACACGCCTTGAAAGTATTCCGAGGGGCAAGCTCTTGAATACACGTGACCACAGTGCAAGTCGAAGGAAATTTCATTGACGAAAAATCCCTCGGCCAGAACGGGAATCGAACCCGAACACCCGGCATGATAATGTGAGACGCCAACCACTCGGCCACGGGTGCACACAATTATAACACTTATAATATAATTATATAACAAACTTACAAATATTGTAAACATCATTCTTGCACACCATTTGTATCAGATTTACTTGGCTAAACCATGTAATTAATGCATTTCGATGAACTCAATTCTGATCATGATCAAGAAAAGACAATATTCTGAAGAAAGCTTAGATTATGAATGGATCAATATGATGACAGTAAACTCAAGCAATGAGAAATGCAATATCTACTTTTAAATTTGAATTTTTTCATTCAAAAATAATGATTTCTAAAACTGGACAAACCATGATCATTTTTAGGACAAACCATGATCAGAGGTGGACAAACCATGATCATGATTTCTCTTTGAGGAAAACCGTTAAAAAACATAAATATTTAAATAAATTCAACGCCTTATGGTACAATTAGAAACAAGAGACTTAGGACTTTTCAACAAATCCAAACTCGTCTTGATTATATGTGATTTTCATGAAGAAAAATTGATTTGCATTTACTAGCTGCGTAAAACACCCTAAATTGGACAAACCAAGAGTAAATGATCTATTTGGTTATATTAAAATGAACACACCGTGAGCTTTTTAACATTTTATTTATTATTTATTCTTATGAAGTTTCACTTAAAAAATACTGAAAATAAGAGATTTACAAAAAAAAAACAAAACATCAATTTGTATTAATGAAAAAACAGTGACAATAATCGATATTTTTTCTAAGAGCTCCCATCGGAAGACCACTCGATTGTTTATACAGGGACATTTTGACATGATTTCAAACAAACGACTCGACCAGGTACTTTTGTACACGTAATCGCACTTGATTCTCTTGTTAAACAAAATGAGGAATGCAGTGATTTCAAAAGCTATTCCCTTGTGTTTCCGAAAATATGTAGTTCATGATGTGCAAAACGTTTAATCGCACCGAGTTGTCGCAAGCAAGGAATTTTCTTAGGAAAACTCTTCTGAAACCAAAAACGTTCGGATCAGTGGTGGATCGCCCTGAAAGAGGCAGGAAGGACGAAACAGATGCAAGATCGAACATCAAGATCATGTGCGAAGTCAAGAAGGACCCGAAGGTAACTGTCCGCAGGAAACTCTCCACCTATCAGTTTCCGATCGAATTATTTCTCACCCCATCGAGAACTAGTGAGCGATTCTAGATGCCAGGAATGCCAAAGCTAGTGTTTCCAACAAAAACAATTATTTTAAAGTCTTGGAGCGCGCCTTTTACGGCTGAGACGAGTTTTCCAAAACAATTTGAACAACACAAATACCGCTTGAACGTCAAAACGTGATAATGATAACGTGTACCATTGAAACGTCAAACGAATCAACGCTTATACCAGGTGATCATGCTCTCAAATCTTTTCGAGCTACTCTCGCATTAGTTACAAATACAGTAGAACTCCGATTACCCGCGAAATTAAGTGGCAAAGTCACCGCGGATATCGAAAATCACTGACAACGCATTAAAGGACTGAAATGAGGTGCAAACTATGCAAACTTAAGCTACCCATCCTTATGGTCACTATCACTCACTGACAAATTTCGGAACGCGTTATAAAATTATCTTGGAGCTCACGTTCGCGAACCATCCGCTAGCAGTAATCGAGGTTCTCCTGTGTATCAAAACACAGTTAAAACACATACATACTTCCTATGGAGAGAAGTAGATTCCACTGAGTGGTAAATCCCAAACGTCTTATCGTCTTTGCGGCTAGCATTCGATGGGAACCTGTTTTGAAGCGTTTTTTTCCTTACGTTCTACCGCTGATCATCAACGGAGCGTCCAGCTCTACTCAATCAGTCTGATTCTGTTATTCAGCTCAGAATGATTACTCTGATAACGATTGCGTTTTTGTTGTTGCAGTTTATCGCTGTCGAACCATCGAACAAGTTTGAAGGTAATATAACAATAATATCATTTGATATAGATTCACAAATTAATGTTGGTTATTTTAGCAACTGCAGGTTGTTTGCAGTACAACACAAATCACGGATATGAGCACCAGCATCCGTACTTCCCAACGAGTAACTTCCAGCACGTAAAGACCAACGAAAACGATGTAAAAATTATGCGCTTCGGTATTCTCGGGAACAACGATGGCCACATTCGATTATCACCAACCATGTATCCATACGATAAAACCGAAATGAACGAAATTGGTGAGTAATTACAATTATCCGGAATGAAACCAGTGCTGATGGTGTTCATTTTTCTCAAGATCAGTTCTGTCTGGATGGGCCAATACTAAAACCGTAGCCCGCCGCTACACGCGAGTCTCGCCAAAAGAGCGCATCGATCGGATTATACTTAAGGAACAATCCAGCATCGGTATGTTGTCAGTGTTCGAACCCTTCATGTTCACGATGGCAGTGCATCCCAGCGGGCTGGTGCAGCTGACTAAAGATGGTGACTCATATCCGTTCCTCGAATTTCGTGATCCGAAATTATCATCGAAATACATAGGATTTTGCAATTGGGACGTTCCACTGGTGTTCTTCTACGATTGTCCACTGGAAGTGGATCAGAGAGGTTGTAGTGGAGTTGTGTTCAGTAAATGAAGCAACATCGGCTTAGGACAAATATACTCTACTCATACAGTAAAAACCACGTTGAATCACTGTGATGTGACTCCTCAGAAAGTAAAGTCGTTTGATTATTGTTTGACCTTAGATAGAGGCAAGCACTCATGGTATTTTTTTAAATAGAAACGTGAATAAAATTGTAAGCTCATCACACTCGACTAAACAAACAACGCTTGAAGCATATGATTGGTGATATACTCAATGTACATCATACAAAACTGATTGATACAACACATTCTGTCACATATATACCGGGTATTTTCTTCAAAAATGTTTTATATGTCATCTAAATTTATATTATCACCTTCAAAATATACCCCTCCTGAAGCAATGCACTTTTCCAACGAATAATTTAGTCATCGAATACTTTTAATAGCTGTATTCTGGAATTGCCAGTTCACGCAGCGAATTCGTTTTGATGTCTTCAATGCAATCAAAACTGGTCTCACAAAGCGGCAATTTGATTTTCGGAAATAGGAAAAAGTCACACGGGGCTATATCTGGAGAGTACGGTGCTTGTTCAATCACATTCGTGCCTTTTTTGGCCAAACATTCGTTCACAATGATCGATCGATGAGCTGATTCATGATCGTGGTGCAAAATGCAAGCATTATCCTTCCACAAATATTGCCGTTTGTGACGAATGTTCACTCTCAAACTTATTAACTTATTTTTAATGACGATGTAACAAATTAAATGACAGATCGCGCTCAAACTTTTTATCAACAGCATTCACAGAAGTACCAACTTCATATTTGACAGAATGTCAAACATTTCTCTAACTTGTCTCTAACATTTTCCCCATCACTAAATAAAAAAGTTCAATCGTATTCCAAGTTGTCAAATTGACACTTACCTCAAAGTATTGGCGATCGTCCTTGCGGCGGTATCACAGCGGAAAACGTGACACATATGGATCCGGGTGAGTCGATCTCGGGCCACGTAAGCGAAATCCCTGCATCCGAAAGATAAAAAAAACGCACAAATAAATTAAATTAGTCCATCATAGGTTTTAACATTCGAAGCATTAAATAAAGGGTGTGTCACATCAAATTGCATCACGGAAAAAACGCTGTAGAAATTCGCTCAGTAGACCGATCCTTTTCTTTAAAAACTATTAAACAACTTTTGGCATTTTCTTTTTATTCATACTTCGAGCCCAAGCCCGTATGCTCGCACCCTCCTCTTTACCCCGTCCATAAGGTTCTGTACAACGTCAGGTTGTAGTTTTTTTGAACAGAAATCCATTTTCTCTTGAAGTCCGCCTCCGATTTGACAACTTTTGGGTTCTTCCGGAGGGCCTGCTTCATAATCGCCCAATATTTCTCTATTGGACGAAGCTCCGACGCGTTGGGCGGGTTCATTTCCTTTGGCACGAAGGTGACCCCGTTGGCTTCGTACCACTCCAACACGTCCTTTGAATAGTGGCACGAAGCGAGATCCGGCCAGAAGATGGTCGGGCCCTCGTGCTGCTTCAATAGTGGTAGTAAGCGCTTCTGTAGGCACTCATCACGAAGGGGGCGGGGGCACCGGGGGCACCGGTCATCACGAAGGGGGCGCTCCGCTTTCCGCAAGAGCAGATCGCTTGCCACACCATGTACTTTTTGGCAAACTTGGATAGTTTCTGCTTGCGAATCTCCTCCGGAACGCTGAATTTGTCCTCTGCGGAGAAGAACAACAGGCCCGGCAGCTGACGAAAGTCCGCTTTGACGTAGGTTTCGTCGTCCATTACCAGGCAATGCGGCTTCGTCAGCATTTCGGTGTACAGCTTCCGGGCTCGCGTCTTCCCCACCATGTTTTGCCTTTCGTCGCGGTTAGGAGCCTTCTGAACGCAGGCCCTCCCGCTGCTTGGTCCGCTGGACGAATGAACTTGACAAATTCAGCTTATTGGCGACATCCCGGACCGAACTTCTCGGATCACGTCTGAACTGCTTAACTACGCGCTTGTGATCTTTTTCACTGACGGAGCATCCATTTTTGCCGTTCTTCACCTTCCGGTCGATGGTTAGGTTCTCGAAGTATCGATTTAGTACTCTGCTAACCGTGGATTGGACGATTCCCAGCATCTTACCGATGTCCCGATGTGACAACTCCGGATTCTCGAAATGAGTGCACAGGATTAATTCACGACGCTCTTTTTCGTTCGACGACATTTTTCCAAATTTACGAAAAATTGACAGTGAAGCATGGCCAACGTGATCTATACACTCTTATCTTATTATAAGCGAAAGCTGAAGATATAATTCCTAAAAATTAAATTTCTGCAGCGTTTTTTCCGTGATGCAATTTGATGTGACACACCCTTTATAATACACTTCGGCGCTTTGCCGTTTGCTATAGCAATGAATAATTAATGGTGCGCCGGTTCCCGTCGTGACAATGAAAAACGTGACCTTTTCCTGGCGTAATACACATTCCGAATAAAGAAACTTTTTTCTCTTATTATTTTTCGTGATCGAAATGATGTTATTATAAATTCTGCGCTTATTCTCGCAATAACCATAATCCTGACGACTATGGCTCACTTTTTTGGTAGTGACACATTTGGCGCTCATAATTGAAAGGGAGAAAAACTCGATGGAAAATTGAGTTCTTTTTTTATTTTTTCGATCTTGTACATTTTTTATCTGTCTGATACCGGTACCGGAGGTGATATTACTGAAAAACATTGTTGTTTTGAATTTGTTCATACCTTTCTCTGTGATCACATTTATGTTGATGTAGGTAGAGTTCGTTGGGTTGTTTGTATATCGAAGTACCAAAATATAGCAGCAAGAAGTAAAGAAAGAAAAAGAGAGAGAGAAAAGTAAACAGATGGACAGGTGAATGACAGGAGAACGACGGAAGAATTAGAGGACAATGTGTAAAATCCAAGTATTTTTGTTCAGTATGGAATAAGGTATCACAGATCTTCTTTTTTGATGTTGTAAAATATACCCTAAGTATTCTATCAAATGTTTCCCCATGCAAATTGTATTAAATTGCCATTCTATCACCAACAGTATATACGAGAACTATACATGAGCTACCATGTTTTTAAGTTGTTCGTGTCTTAATGAAAGTGCTCTGCATTTATTGGAAGGGTATGACCTAACGCTTGCGTTGAAAAAATGGACGACTTTTACCAATTTTTCATGCATTCACCTTAGCACCTACCTGGTGATGAGACCACTTGTGCATCGTCAATCATAGTAACCCATAAGTTTTCAAACAAAATTTGAAAGTGCTATCAGTTGAACTGCGGAAGGTATGGCAAAAACAGTAAAGCAACTGCGCTCCATGGTTTGTGCGTACTGGGAGCTCTATCCCGTTGCGCAGAAAGTGGACATCGTAAAGTAACGGGTGTTCAATGAATAATGAGAATTTCTTCAGTATTTTTCATTAAAAACATAACAGTTGTTCTTCAAAAAAAAAATCAGTGAATGTTGGCAAAGGGGCGTTGCTCAGCCGTATGGCGCAACTTGGAGGAGATACTCTCACAAGAGCGCCGAACGGCACTAACATCCATCTTCCGGATGCAATTCCGGATTCTCATGATCAGCTCTTTGGTGTCCATGGCTCGCCAATTATTCTTGTACACCAATGCACTGAGGGAGCCGAAAAAATCTTCGATCGGACGGCACAGGGGCAAGTTGGTTGGGTTCCGTTACTTGGGGACGTCCGGTATCTGTTTTTCCTCGAGGTTTTAACGTCTTCTTGGCGTAATGGGAAGACGCCTTGTCCGGCCAGAAGACGTACGTCCCATCAGAATGATGCTCCTCTAAGAACGGAACCAGAATCTTCTCCAGGCACTCCTCCTGGTACACTTTCTGGTTGAGGGCTTTGAAATCCCTTTGTCGAAGATTGTAATATACAGCATAACTTTCTTCTCAAACTTATGCTTGTATTTGTACTTCACCCCGTGGGGTGTGGACGCCTTGTCGCTGGTATAGTAACGGTTATTGTCGGCAATGTGGGACTTTGACAGCGGGAAATAACTATCGTCGTCCAGCACGAACGACGTTCCGCGATAATTCTTCGTCATACACCGGCACTTAGATTTCACGGTCGCTATCTGCTCGTCCGTGTAATCTGGGGACCTAGTCTTCATCCAACAGACCATGCCCTCCTGCTTGAGGGTTCTGTTAATGTAGGAATGGGAGTAGCAAAATTTTCGGTCGGCTTCACGCCAGCTCGTACCGTCCTTGTTGACGAACTTTTTTCCTTGACTTTCATGCTTTTCGAAGAACCGTACAACGTGTTCGCGAAATGCTTGTTGTTTCGACGCCAGCTTTGATTGAACTGACAGCACACGAACGAAAAGAAACGGGCAACCCGTTTCTAGGGAGCCTATAGAGCAATTCTCTGGGTGAGAAAAAAAAATTATCCTTTTCACTTTTTTACAGAAAGATATTGAAATCATTCTAATTTTTTATTGAATCCCGTTACTTCGTGCCCGCAGGATACGCCCGTTTTGTATGTATTATATCCTTACACTTCTGGAGAAGAATGAGAGCACTGAACGGAAGCATGGTTCCGATAGTTCCAGTGCTACGCAATCGTAAACTGTAGCTGGAGCTGAAACAGAAGACGGAAGGAAAGGTGGCCATATAGTTCCGGACAAAATAGAAAAGAGTTTTGACTTCTTCCGTGTACGCGAGTAACGAGATTCATGTCAGGGGGAGTAGTAGTGTGGATTGAAGTCAGGTTCATGAAGAGGCAAATTTTTATTCATCCGTCTCGTCAATTAGAATAACGATTTTCTAGAATAGTTCATCAGTCATCCTCGCTCTTAACACTCGTCAATTCATTTCTAGTCAATTCAAGGGATGTTGACGGCGGATGCCGAAGTAGTCCTACTCGAAGCGAAGCTGCTGAGGGGAAAGCCAATTTTCATTTTTCATCTTTGAAAATTTCGGGCCCTGATCCTAGCTATGATCGTGACATAAAGTCTTATCGGAGGTGTCGCACAGAACCTGAAAGTGCGAAATAAAGCTTGCTAACATAGTAGCTGGATTGGTTTTCACGAGAACTAGAGAAGAAGACGCGGTGAGATCCTTTCTTCCATACAAATCTTCAGGTGCAGATGGGATTTTACAGTCTTGATTCAAAATGGAGAATCAAAGCTAATTCCATTCCTAATCAATATTTTCAAAGCAAGTCTGGAGCTTGACTGAGCTGCCTGGAGGAAGGAGATCGATCAAATGTTCGTAGATCTAGACAATGAATAGATCATGCTAGATCAAGTACAGCAACGGCAAACAGTAACGTGAATAGACACAAAGCATGCCTACTTCTGAAGGGCTTTTCACAGCGAGAGGAAGAAAACTATAACTAGGCCTATTCACTGCGATACCTTTTCGTCAGTCCGTCATGTACTGGACAGTACGAGCAGATAGATTCATCGGAGGAAATTTACATGGATTAGCCACCGCGTCAACAATGGTTGGACTAGAATGGTTTGCCGTTTAAATCAAGTTCTCTAGGGCCTCAAATAATCGAGCCACGTTTGGCACGGTACATCCGAAGTGGCGTTGTGTAGATTCGGATATCTTTGAAATTCGACTCATGTCTGCACTATCATAAGAACGACAATCGAATAATATATCTTAATACACCGGGATATCCCCGCTACCTCCACCGTTCTGCGTTGCAAGATGTCTTCTGATTCTATTCACACAACGGCAAAGCTTCATAAGGACGCACTGCTTGTTATTATGGCGGAAAACCCCAGGTCTCCTCGACTCAGTCGTGCTAATAGCAGCCAACTTTCTACAGGACCGTCTTCCAATCGCTTTTTTCAGGATGACAAAAGACTGAATGTTCAGGACAGAAACCGGTATTCGATTTGCCGCAAGCACCATGAAAAATCCTTATCTGCCCATTACAGTCGAATCATTCCAGCCAGTGACCTGCAGCTGCCCCGGTTTTGTAAAGAAGAGATCTTCCAAAAAGTAATTGTACAAATACAAAGTTTCTGCAAGCATCTCAAGCTTCCTTATCTGTCCATCACAGTCGAATCATTCCAGCCAGTGATCTGCAGCTGCCCCGGTTATGTAAAAAGTAAAACTCATCGTACTTCTTCGTAACGGATTCCGAGACGCAGATATGTCGCCGATAATACTGAAACCACGGACTTCAAAATGAATACTCTGCCAATCGGTCTTCTCCACCATGGGCATACATTGCATCTTCAGACGAGATAAATGCAATTTTTCCACAAGTAGTTCCTGGTTCGTCCAACACTATCGGACGTTCCAACCAGCGACCAGTCTCGGTACTGTGTTCGGCATCGGAGAAGGGGTTCTCCACCGTGCCTCTCCAAGCAAGTATCAATGTATTATCAAATAACTCGTTCCAGTTACGGCCCGCCATCATCTGATAATAACCAGAAGAATATATAATATGTTTTGGTCGATGGACAGCAAGCGCGGCACCCATCGCGCAGATAGCTTTATCGTGTCCAAAATGTCGTGCAAAATGTATCCAATTCGTCTTTTTGAAATGCACACGACCTCAGCTAATTCGCGTAACTTCACTTTACGATCGTTCAAAACGAGTCGATGCACTTGTTCTACGATTTCTGGATTCGTAGCCTCTTTTGGCCTTCCAGAGTGAAGTTCATCTGCGGTGCTTGTACGGCCCATTTTAAATTCATCAAACCACCGATAAAGTGTTGATCAAGAAGTAGAAGAAGTGGAATAACATTTCGTCAACTACTGCATTGATTGTTCAGGAGTTTTCCCATCAAAAAACTTGATCAAAAAATGTTTGATCAAAATACGATATCATTATTTCCATTTTCTATACAAATGCTCAGGTAGTGACACTTAAACAACCGTAGTTTGTGAACTGTGATATAACCACAAGTGTAACGTAGGGCTACCGTTGGTAGTGGACTGCACAAATGTGTGCGAAATCATATTCCTTCCCTCGGGTACATTCACAAGCAAACTATTTTGCATTTCCTTCCAACAGGGTATCAAACTAGAAACTAATGGATGAATTCGATTTCATCAGGTTGCTTCGATTCGTAGTCTGTATCAGGGATTCGGTATATTCAAATGTATGTCAACCGTAGACCAATCACTATTGAAATGAAATTTCAAACTGAATCTTTATTTATAGCGATTACAGTAATTTGCTTTCGAAGTAGATTTTGAGCAATTAAAAAGAGTTTGGGGGGGGGGGGTAAATAAGTAACAAAGATCACTCGTAGATATTTTATCTTTCGAATGAAGTGATTCTCAAACTAGCCACCGTACGAGTCGTGTTGTCAACTATTGGGACTGAAGGGTTGGGACTTGCGAAGAAGACGTTTCAACAAATTCAATCATTCGATTCACAGCAAAGCGAGCAATAGAATGTAAATTTGCCAACGTAGTTCGATTCGCGATGTCATAGTCGATTTCTCAATGGTGATTGTGCAAATGGGCTGATTTGAGTTGTCATATAGAAACCGATATTCAGTATTATTGGAACACCAGCAATGTTATTCAGAATTTTGATGCATTGTTATCCATTGTTTCTCAATTGTCAGTCATGTCAGTTCCCTCCAAAAAAAAAACCAAATATCTCTAGTGTCTACTAACAACTCCAATGCCAGAAGCAGGTTAAGAAAACCTGATAGATTTCCTTTCAGATTCAACCAGTTGCATTTTGTTGCAAATAATTCTTTTTCAGAAGAGTTATAATTGTTTGAACATTTACAATTTTTTTTTATTTACTTTCATCTTCTATCCACTATAATTTTTTTCAAATATAAAATATTAAATGCAGGTGTTCAAATTTGTATGCGCCCCAAAAAATAATCGAATGAGAAGATTCCTACCTTCCGTTATCCCTGCCAACGCCCCACACGCGAATCGTGTGAATTGGCTGTGAGTTCAGTATTGTCAGCGTTTCCGGATCAATTAATTTTAAAGCACCTTCGTCTAAGTCCATAAACAGATCTTTGCCCTGCAACGAAAGCGTTTTTTTTTTGGAAAGTAAAGTCCAATGTTCCAACCGTCTCACTGCTTCTACTTACGTCACCCCATCTTCCAACAACGTCCAGCAATTCATTTCTGCCCAACGAGAGATCTACAATACACTTGTTCACGGCTTTCGAGGATCGCTCTGGTGTTAGGTCCTCTTCAGCAATCTCAACCCAGCCCAACGAGCGAACGGCGAATCGTATTGGTCGATCTGTGTCCGATTTCAGTGGAAAACTTCTTCGTCTGAAATAATAAATCTGATCGTGTTAATCTCGCAACAATGCAAGTAAACAGACATGTCGTACTTCAACACGATATACTCTCTTCGTCGACGCTCATCTTCCTGATCTAGCGCAGAGCTAGTGCTGCTACGGGTGACGGACGTAATACTTTCATGCAATCTACCGCTGCTGGAGCCGCCCGAACTTGACTCAGGCTTTGGTGTACCGTACAGACTGGCTAGGGTTTGCGAAAACATCGAGTTTTGTATGCACCGTGGAGTTGGTACGGCAGTCGTTTTCGCTGGCTCTTTCGGTGGTTCTTTTGGCCATGCCGGTGGTTCTCGTTGGATTGTTCCCGTTTTGATGTGCCAGTAGTAGGGGCCACCATTATCTGCCAAAGATATCGATTGAAAATGGCGAAAGTCTAGAACTAAATAAAATCAAAAACCTTCATGCTTTTCCCAGCCGGGTGGCAGATCGTTTGTTTTGTCCTTGTCCTCAATACCTTCGATATCTTCCTGCTTACCCTTTTCTTCCTCATCGTCATCGTCTTCCGGAGGAACCTCATTCACTTCCTGCTTCTTCTTATTTGGCAGCGCGTACAAATCGTCCGCGTTCAGTGTACCTGCAATGTGTTTAATCTCTTCCTTGGTCTTGCCGCCTTTCTCCGAAACTTGATCCTTTCGAGTTTCCGACTCATTCGGTGAACCGTCTAGCATCAATTGTTTATCCTTCGAAGAGCTACAAAACAAAACAGTATTCAGCACTTAACATCCATTCAGAAAAGACCACTTGGTACCCGTCAACTTCCTTGCCGTCTACACCCATCGAACCGAGATCCAAATATCCTTTTCGGTTGCTGCCGAGTATCTGGTTCGGATCGCGCACCAGGTTGACCGCGCCGGCTGCCCGCAGGGTACCCTGCTGCTGCAGCTCGGAGATAATCTCCTCGTACAGGTGCGAGTTCCGCTCCATTCGCAGTGGGTCCATGTGGTAGTTTGGGTTCTCGTAGCTTAGCAAACCGTTCTCTGTAAAATAAATCATCAGTTTAAGAAAAAATGTTAGGATTCACGAAACTAACCGCTGAAGGAGTGAGAACGAAAAAGGGAAAAGAAATGAAGGTGTGGATTAGTGAATCGCAATCGCAAGCAACTATCGAAAGAAATGAAGTAACACTGAAATCATTAAACAAGCAATACTATTTAACGGCGTCGAAAATTACCGTTTCACAGAGGCTGTTATTGATCATTATTATAGGTCGGCGAAATAGTTTGGGACATGCAATGTATTCTGATTATGTTTTACTTCAGCTTCAGCTGAATTTCCACCGATAAATCAGATAAATATAAACCAAACTGTGTCCGATGAAGGACGAACCGACGACCGGAGAACGAACGTAAACCTGAAGGCATGAAGGCAATTCCTGCCAAACATTGAAAATGATTCAGTTTGCACAGGTTTGTATCGATTTGCTGTCATTCCACACAAGTAGAAGAAACCGAACGTATAGCAACAGCTTCGAGTCATTTTTCAGCAGGGGATGCGTGGCACTTGACATATTTAGTTTATTGAATTTTCTCGTTCTGTCCCAGAAGGCACGTTTCCGATGGTGCAGCCCCGATGGAAGCTATATGCGTACAGCTCGAAACATTCGACTGGGTTTCGACGACAACGGAGGACCCGTTTGAAGTCAAATGACAGTAAATAAAGAATAAATCAATCAAGATTGAATGGCAATGAATTCATAATTTGGGACCGAGACGCGAGGTTATAATGTCGTACAATACGAGCGGCTTGAATACACAATGTACAGTTCAAGGTAAATGTTTTCTATTATTTGATCATTCACTGTTGCGATTGTACCGTTTTCCTCAGAGAATCAGACAAAGATAAGTTCTTTTGGATTTATGCTCTTAGAAATTGTGATAAACCTCAAGTAGCTTCTTATATACAACTGTGTGAAAAACAGAAGTGAAAACATTCTCACGCTAAATACATTCAAGTGGATAGAACGTGTTATTTAAAAGGTAGAAACAAAACAGTGGAAAAAGAAAAGTTAAATAGTAGAGTTAAAATATAGTGAGAAATAGAAAAAGAAATAGTGAGAAAGAAAGTGACACAACGTAGGAGAAGGTTTCAACATAGAAAAGTGGTACTGTTTGGATATAAATGAAGTTTGGATGAAGTTTGAATTTCAATATTTCTTCTCTCCACAGTGTCCGCAGAACGAACGCTGTATTTCTGGCGAGAAATTCCTTGAGCTCTACAAAATTTTACTGACAGAATGCGTCGTTAAGGATGATGGAGCGTACTGCAAAGTTGTTTTAAACACAAATTTTCTTGACAAAAAATGTCATGCCAACCCCAGGGCTGTCCGGTTATGTTATCACCAAAAAATTCAGTGCTACCCCAAGCACCGTCAGAAGGACTCGTCAGCGAAAAGAATTTCGATATCTTCGGACCAATAAGCATCCAAACAAGGCATTGAAGCAGAATCTAGTGGGCAAAAGACATGCCCAAAAGTTATAGAATGATGTTCTTACGAAGTACGAAGGATGCATTCTCATGAACAACGAAACGTACATGGAGATGGATTATAGAGATCCTTCCAGGCAAAAACTACTGGTCGTGATGATTGCTGCGGAAGGAAGTTCACATTCGTTTTTGCCGATAAATTCGCAAGAAAGCTTATGATTTGGCAAGTATTTGCAGCTGCAGACAAAAGAAACAGGTTTTCGAGACAAACAAGGCTATGAATTTCAAAACGTACAAGCAAGAGTACCTGAAAAATATATTCTTTCGTACATTAAAGCTCACAATGGACCTGTAAAGTTATGATTTGGCAAGCTGTCACGACAGGTATCGAGAGAACGGGATGGATATCTTTGAAAAGAACATCAATCAACCCAACTGTCCCAAATTCCGCCCAATTGAGAGTAGAGTTTTGCATCAATGCATTCTAAGCGAGTGTCTGTTGGATATGGATTATGGGCGAGAGGTATAATTATGTCATTTTTTAAAATGATGCTGGAAATGTCGTTACGCTCAAAAAACGCTATACCGAGATACGAATAACCATTATTTGTGGCCTGAATTCGAGAATATCGAGAATAATGAAATTCAACTATCGATAATAATGAAACTCAAGTGCAATCCTGTATACCTAAATTCATTTTGGAAATGCATTTCAATTCAGAACAAACATAACGGAAGCAGATCGCAAACCTGAATCAACAATTCCAAAAGAGTATCAGATTCTTCAATAATATACTACTAAGTGTACTGAGGCTGACATTATAATATCGGTTACATAGAACGAGGGTTCAGAGATCTTTGATAAATTTTGCTTGCGGATATTCGCAGACAACTCCCACGGCCTTGAAGGCATTTCACTGATACAGATTCAATCTTGGGAACTTTATTTGATACCCAAACTGGACCATAATGACGGTTCCATCGATGATCAAGACTTATAGGAGAGCTTCTTACTTAAACTGCCGTTCAAGGATCATGACGTTGTGCTATAAATACATATCCCAGAAGATGGAACCATTCTTTTCAACCACTATCAATACCTGTTCATGCACTCTTGCTGATCTTCTGCTATTTTGGATTATTCTGTGAATTAAAAAAAGAATAAAAGAGAGTTTGTAACTGTAACAGGAAATTCGTAAATTTAACGTATTCCATGCTCCAAAGGATGGCCCTGCAAAAACCGTTTGTTATAGGAACTGAACTGAACTATAAACGGATTGAAAGAGTTGTAGTGGTGGAAAACCCCGGAACGATTAATTTCTATTTTCTTCGTTTTTAGGCTGAATTTATTTTCACCAACTGGCTCGGAATTTCTATTTTCAATAGTAAACTGAAAAAAATCAGAACCTCTCAATCGGCATCCAGTTTAGTTCTTTCATTGCAAAATTGTCGATAGTACCAACGTACTCAATATCATATCTTACATTATAGAAACGCGTGTTGAGCACGATATGTTGAGACAACAACCTTAAAAAATTATCATCTTCCAATTAATCTCTTCGCCTTTGATTCTGATTGCTTGCTATCAACGAATGAAGAATAATTCTTAACATACATCGAATCAGCTTGTCCGTCACGAAAATCGTGTAAGAACGATTAAAGACCAGACTATGGAGTAGAGATGGGCAAAGCAATACACTTTGATGAACGACTCAGTCGCTAACCGTTCACCTAAGCGAATAAGTTTTTTGAATTGCGCATTTTGTCATATTTTCTGTTAGGACTAAACCTAGGTTCCATCAATAATCTTCA
Organism: Toxorhynchites rutilus septentrionalis; assembly: GCF_029784135.1. Classification (NCBI taxonomy): domain Eukaryota; kingdom Metazoa; phylum Arthropoda; class Insecta; order Diptera; family Culicidae; genus Toxorhynchites; species Toxorhynchites rutilus. The sequence goes on from NC_073745.1 coordinate 152,659,651, forward strand.
ATAATCTTTTCTGGAATCACCATACTTCTAACTTCTATTTTACACCCGCGTCGTTAACTGGATAGACTACACGATGCTATTAAGATAGAAAGACCAGCAAACATCAATGTGGTATATGTGGCAAAGTATGAGAAAAGAGTTAATGTGTGTTTTTTTGCTATGGCATATATATTATACAAATGTTGTACAAGTATGGGAGGGTAGCACATTTTTTGTTATTTTCAATTTCGTTTATTAATTTCGGGCGTTCTTCGTCTTCAACTTATTGCAGAGCTCCCTGCCACAATCGATCCAATATGTTATGAATTCCACAACGATGGGACTCTTTTATTCAATTCTAACCTAGGGTTGAGTAATATTTTATGTAAAGGGCGAATACGAAATTATTGCGACACATTCAACAGGGCATAACTTTTTTACCATTGGGTAAAAATCAACCAAAGTTTGCACACTTTCTCATTGATGTGTATTGTCTACATGCTGTCAAACTCGAAGTCGCGTTTTTCGATTCAACGAAAATACAGGTACAACGCGAGTCGAGAGAACAATTTTTTTCCAAACACCTGGAATTTCCTGACCTGTCGCACCGGCAGTTGGGAAGAATGTTGAACATTCACCATTCAACCGTCTCCAGAGTGTTGAAGCGGTTCCAGGAGCGGTTGACGTTGGACCACGGCAAAGGAGCTAAAAGAAAACCGGGCCGGAGAACAAAAAGACGGAGGGAAAGGTGAAGCGGATGATTAAAGCAAATCCCAACGTCTCAAGCTGAGATTTGGCTAAAAAGATCGGCATGTCGCAGAGCTATGTCCAGAATGCAAAGAAGAGAGCTGGACTACATACATACAAGGTACAGAACTTCCCAAACCGCGATGACTGGCAACAATCGACGGCTAAAACTCCGGCACGGAAGCTCTACGAGAAGATGCTGACAAAATATGGCTGCTGTGTGATGGACGACGAAACGTATATAAAAGCCGATTTTAAGCAAATTCCGGGGTTGGTGTTTTTCACCGGCAAGAGCAAGTTCGATGTGGACGACAAATTTAAGAAGAATAAAATGTCGAAGTTCGCCTCCAAATATCTCGTTTGGCAGGCCATCTGCTTTTGCGGATTGAGGAGTGAGCCTTTCGTGACAAAGGACACAGTAAATGGCGAGATCTACAAATATGAGTGCCTCGAGAAGCGCCTTTTGCCGTTCTTGCAGCAGCACGACGAAGCTCCACTATTTTGGCCAGATTTGGCATCATGCCACTATTCTAAAAGTGTCCTGGAGTGGTATGAGACCAATTCTGTCCATTTTGTTCCAAAGGACATAAACCCGCCAAACTGTCCGGAGCTGCGCCCGGTGGAGCAGTACTGGGCAATAATGAAGCGGGAACTTCGGAAGAGCAAGAAGACAGTCAAAGACGAGAAGGACATGTTAAGAAAATGGAAAAAAAGAGAAAGAAACTGGTACCGGATGACACTGTAAAGACTTTGATGAAGGGCATCAAGCGAAAATGCGTTCAATTTTACACTCAAGGCTCCATTGGTTAACTTTTCTTTTGATTTTTGAAGTAAATATATGTATAAAAGTACCCTAAAATTTTGGTTTGATTCTAAACATTATAAGAAAATTGACATGACATTTTCGGTGTAATTTCGTGTTCGCCCTTTAGCACGAAAGAAAAAGTTTTTGAGTTCTTCTTCTTCTTCAGTGGCATTAACGTTCCTAGAGGCACTTCGCCGTCTCAACGTAGTATTACTTGCGTCATTTTTATTAGTACTTAGTTGAGATTTCTATGCCAAATAACACGCCTTGAATGCATTCTGAGTGACAAGCTCTAGAATACGCGTGATCACAGTGCAAGTCGGAGGAAATTTCTTTGACGAAAAATTCCCCCGACCAGAACGGGAATCGAACCCGAACACCCGGCATGTTAGTTATGACGCTAACCACTCGGCCACGGGAGCACAAGTTTTAGTTTACGTTTTTGAGTTACGTTTTGTATTAATCGGTGGCAAAACAAACAACGAAGATATCTACGAGTACAAAAGACATGAAAATAAACTCTGTAACAGTGCCGTTGAATTCTTCAAAGCGGCAAAAAGTTGCTTGTTTCGTGACCTCGTTTTTCCCAATTAACGTCCCTTTTATCTTGAGCGTTCATTTTAGATCCACGGCTCACAGTGGTCCCTCAGAAATTCTAGGTGGCATTAAATAAAAATTGAACAACAATGCCCGACTTAATGAATGATCTAGTTTTGTTATATAACCTTCAAGGCAGCTAATATCACATATGGCAACAGTGGCCGTGACGATTTTCGTTGACGAAGTGACAACGTAGTGTTTGATGCAGTGAACCAGTGTAGCGATATACACGCATGTTTTGCAAATTTTACTACAAAATACGTTAAAAAATAATGTGATGGTGTTCTGGATAGAGAATTTTATGCGGTTTTCGAATTTGTATTCCGTTTTTTGTTTAAAAAATTTTGAAGCTGTAATGTTTATTAGATTATAGGCTGCAAGCCCGTTATCTTTCTTAAAAACTAAACATGGAAAATAAAACTCATCATAAAAACTAAACATGGAAAATAAAACTCATCATAAAAACTAAACATGAAAACAGAAATAAAACACATCATCACTTATACATTTAGTTGACCTCTTAAAAATAATCGTAGTCTTCTTCGAATTTCTTCTGTTGTCATATTTATGGAAATCACTTCATGCAGCATGTTAAACTCACGCATGAATCGAGTTGTAGGTTCGTGCTGGGTGTAATTTCTGGACCTCAGAGGTGGATCAAAAACCCTCCGGCGACGAAGAGAAACGGGGCTGGTGTTAAAATTTATCCGTCCGTAGAGACACGGGCTTCTTATCCGTCCGCTCAATAGTTTACAGAAGAAAGTCATATCCGCAATTCTGTGTCTACTTTTGATAGTAGCCATGTCTACTAAACAACAGAGATCTTCGTATACTGGCAGGTGTTCTCCTCTCCATCCTAAATTCCTCAGCGCAAACTTCAGGAACTTTTTCTGGACATTTTCTAATCTTTGGATATGCAGATCGTATTGCGGTCGCCACACTACACTCGCAAAGTCGAGTTTAGACCGTACAAGGCTGGTGTAGATCCTCAGAATTACATGCGGGTCAGTGAATTCTTGCCCAAAACGACGAGTGAGAGCAAATAGTTGCAGCGCTTCCTTGACTATTCGTTCTAGGTGGAAGTTAAACGTGAGGGATTGATCCATCGTCACGCCTAAGTCTCGGACATACTTTACTCGTTGTAGATCTGTACCTCCTAGCCTATAGTCGAAAGTTATCGGCTGAGCTCTCCTGGTGTAAGTAATAACGGAGCACTTGCTGGGGTTTACACTCAGTCCGTTGCTCTCGACGAATCTCCGAAAATTGACTAAATCTTGCTGAAGAAGATGGCAATCATCGATGTTTTTACGGGCAGGAAAATCTTCACATCGTCTGCGTATATGAGCACTATTGCGTTGGCAAAACATGATGGTAGTTTATTCATGACCATGACAAACAGAATAGGCCCCAAATGACTACCCTGCGGAACACCTGAACTAAAACCGTAAGACCTGGATGCGTTGTTGTGCACCTTCACATATTGTGTTCTGCTCTCCAGATACGTCCCAATCCATTCGAACATTTTTCCGTGAATGTCGAAATCAGCCACCGCGCGCATTATGCTGCTTATTCCTACTACATCGAATGCCTTGCTCATATATAATTAGATATATAATCCGTGACGGTAGAGCAAAATTCGCATAGATTCGTCACAACTGACTTTCCTTTTACGAAACCATGTTGTGCTGCTGACACACGGTCGATAATACGTTCATAGAGGCGAGAGTAAACAAGTCGTTCAAATAACTTTGGCATCGCAGACTGGATTACAACACCCCGGTAGTTTTCGACATCTGAACGTGAGCCCTTCTTATGGATTGGAGTAATGTGCGAGATTTTCCACAGTGGCGAGAAGTAGCCGGACGTAAGCGAGTAATTGAATAGAGTAGTCAGGGGTTTGATAAGTTCATCCTTGATTTCTTTCAGAAGTTTTGCGGGGAGTCTATCTGGTCCTGCTGACTTACCCGGGTCCAAATCCGATAGACCTTGATTCACTTCACGATGCGAGAGAACCAACAGATCATCGGTCCTGTCAATCGAAGAGTTGAGGATTCTCGGTTGATCATTTTGATGAACGCTCTTGAAATACTCCGCAAAGAGCTCGGCGGTCTCTTGTCCATAAGTTGAAGATCGGTTACCGTAACTTATCACGTCCGGAATTCCCTTATTTTTTCGTCTGCTATTCACGAATGCTGTGAAATGAGTGTTTGAAAGTAAGTACATTTTCTACACTGAATTTACACAAAAGTAGACCTACGAAAAAATTCTCCAAATACCTCCAAAGTTTTTTATAACAAAATGACTTCCTTAGGGTTCCCCCTACATTTTACCATGAATATTTAATACCCCAATACCATACAAAATACCATGAATATTTTAATACCCCAAACATGTTTCTCGATTTTTCTAAAATTTCATTCCCTCCCCTGCACCCTCTTTTGGGTTTTGGGTAAAAAGAATATTGAAAACGTTTTCAGGAAGTTTGAAAACATATATTTAGACACCCCAAACGTGTTTTTTCCAAAAAAATCAAATTTGACCCCCTCCCCCAGCCCTTGCTTTGGAGTTTATAACCAAAATGACTCAAAAATAGATTCAGCACCTTCGAAAACCCCCGTACACCAAATTTCAAGGCATTTCCATTCATTTTTCTGTTTAATGCCACCTAGAATTTCTGAGGGACCACTGTGAGGCTTATTTGAGAGCCATCGATTGTTCGAGAGTCGCGACCACATTTTCAGCTGTACCAGTAGGGGTAAAAATCTTTTTCATCTGTACTGTTTCTTCAAAAAATCTGTACCAAAAATCTAATAAAATTTTTGAGCTGCCGCCACTATATTTCATCAAATATTTGATCTCAAAATTGCATTCATCATGTCATTGCTGAGCCGATTTGGATGCTTACTTTGTTTTGATTATATTCAGAATAAATAGCTCGACAGTTGCCGAGGTGTGAGAACGTTAGAAACAATGTATCGAAACACCGAAAATGCGAACGAACCATCAACTATTTTTAGGCATCCAATTTTTATCCACCAATCCTGTACATGATCGTTTGATCGTTTGATTTTAGGTAATAACACTGAGTAAAAAAATGTAAGGAACTTCACACGCGAAAAAAATCTGTACCAACCCGTTTTTTATGAATATCTGTAATCTGTACCGTACAGAATATGTACCAAAAATAACGAAAAAATCTGTACCTTTCCAGATAAATCTGTTCATGTGGTAACACTGGTCGCGGCTTATTTGAAAGCTATTTTATATTTGAGGTTTGTGTGCCGTGGCTCGTAGGTATCAAATAAGCTCATTAGCGTTCACCCGTCTCTAGCACAGATTAGTTCGAATCCTTGCGATTGGATTATGGAGGCATTTTGTTTTTGGTGCTTTCAGAGAAGTTAGACAGCTGCTTGTAATATTCAGTTTATATCGCACTTTGTGTTAAGCGAAAGGATTAAATGTTATGCTTCAACTAAAGAAAAGTCGAATAAAAAAATAATTGTCGACGTTTTTTGTAACTGATAATTTATGTAGGAAAAGGTACGATTTTCCAAGGATGAAAATTTCTAATATATATTTCTTTCAAAGGTAGCAAGTTCTGTTCTAAGTATTGTTCTAAAATAAATGCATTTTACGGAAGGACAGATGTATACTACCAACATATGAAACAATTGATTGCACGAATAATTTCTTCCCATTATCGCATGATTAATCAGATTATCGATTCTTTTTATAGTTTGCACCACAATAATACCCAAGGTAAATGGATTTTCCAATGACAAGAACGTGGTTGTTCCACCCCTGGAAAGCTAATACACGCGTGACGAGCTGTTGACCATTTGGTTATTTTTATCGTCAACTTGCGCGAAGGCTTCACGTTGGCCAACGGTATATCGGCTCCCAGCATCATCTATTTAGCTATTTCTGTCGTTAGCACATTGTACCAAATAGAATTATTGGCAAAGTGACATTAGATACTGCTTGTCAGATGCTTTGTAGCTTGTTTTATTGCCCCGGTCTAGAATCGTCGCCAAGATTTCAGCATTGTTTCGTGTCCATTGTTCGCCCCCTCTGCTGGTAGATGAAAGTGATAAACCCAATCTCGGATGGACAACGTCGTGCCCCAGAAAACATTCCACTTCCCATAAACAAGCCGATTGGGGAACAGCGTGGAACGTTGGCTGCTTTCGGGCGAGGGTTGGAGTGATCATTAGATTAGTCAAGGATTAGTGTAATAGTGTTGGGCTCAGAGAATGGTGTTCGGCAAGGGGTTCGCTTTACGGCGTTTTAATTTATTTATTAGAGCCGCAACATTCCAGGGTACCAGCAATGATGTTGGCGAGTGCCGTTCAAATATTTGTGATTCCGGCTCAATCCCGAACTATCCCGTGTGGCAACACACGAGAAAATGGTTTGAGGTTGTATCCAGGGGAGAGGTTAACACGCGTCTAACGAGCTAGTGATGGCAATCAACATCGAAATCGCTCGGGATAATTAGCGACTATTTGCTTTACTACCTTGCTACATAGCAGTTCACTGATTAGGGTCAATAAAACAAAATGTTTCGCTAATAAAACGTTAATGATAATGATTGTACCGGGTCAAAAATGTGTATCCACGGTGAATAAATACGATACATCTTCGTTAACCATATGAAACATATTACCCTATGCACTCACATAAAAAATATTGACAAATCTACATGTCATCCGGTTCATTTCCAGTGGAAACAATAACACACACCGAACATTCAATCTTGTCGGAAGCAATTTGTACGAGCTCTCAAAATCTTCCAAGAACACAACCCTTGCGTCTCGAATTTAGATAAAACCCAATTTGCCGGTGCTTTTTCAAGATTACTTTCTGTATTCTGTCCGACGGAAGATTGATTCTCACACTTACAGAAGATAACCTAATTCAATCCGAAACGAGGTAATCGACCAAGAGAATAACCATCTTTCATTCCACCCAATCTGACTGCGGCTGAAGCCCCACAGCTTTCACTTTTCCCCTTCTAGACCGTGAGAAATATAGGCCCATAAGACGGAGAGAATCACCTTTGACCGAAGAAGCGAGAAAATGCGATAACGGAGGAAAATTTCCTTTATTTCAGGTTTCTGCCGTGTATCGAACGAGTTCACATAGTGTGGCGGTGGCTCTGATGGTGGGATGAGGCAACTCCCCCCCCCCCCCCCCCGATCGACCGGAAACCTCTACGAGGGCGGGGGCGAGAAAAGTCAGGCAAATAATGAAGGTGGCCAGGCAGTCAGCAGTCAGTACGTCTGGCGCCGAATGACGGCATCCGAACGGCACACATTAAAATATTAATACCTGGGCGTTTGCTGTTGCGTTTCTTGCTACCCGCACACTTACAGTTTGTTTTCTCTCGCCTTCAACCCTTCTTCCGCGCTTTATTGGTCTGTGGATGGGTTTGCTGTTTTCGTAATGTACTTCTAAATTGTATTACACTGTTTCTGTTTTCGCGGGTTAATTGTCTGCAGCTTTACGGCAGGCGCTTCAATAAAGGACACGTGCAGCGGGAAAAAAGTTTCTCAATCGAGGCGGCTTACCACGAAGGTTGTATTATTTAAGTATGCAATAATACTGCATAATAATACTGGAAACAGGCGTTCTTTGTCGAGGTTTTGCGGACCATGAATGCTTCAAAATTGTGGAAATTATCAAATATCATTACTAAGGATCGAACATTGAGGACATTAGATTAACAACTGAGTATAAGCTGCCAATGTTAACACAACTATTTCAAACTGATGCATTCCTCTACTCCCGTATTCTCGCATTTTGGCATATGTCCCAGAGGGAAGAATTTTCAGCACGAGGATTTTCTTGAAATTTCATGACTTTTAGCGTGAGAGGTATGGATGTTACCACTACTAGATCGCCTCAATGCACGTATACAACAAAAATCAGATCTCTACAAAATGTGTGCAATTGACGGTAAAACATTGCCCTGGACTTGATTCTTGAAAAAAAAATGCAGTTTTATTCAAGTTTTATTCAGTTTGTTGTGGAAACAGAGAATCTCAATCGCTGTTTCCACAACCGATTGGCGTATATCCATCAAAGTATGCGAGAATCTGTTTACAATTATTTTGTTCAACATGCTGCCGATGAGCGAAGCATGAGGAAGCATCAGGGAAACATTGTAGCATGTGTCGAGCAGGCTATCGTACTGTTTTATCCCATATTCCGAACAATCTCAAATTCCGAACACTTCATTTTTAAATATAAATTTACTACACTTTAATGTTATGAATAATTGAATAATGAAAGCCCTGACATTCTTTGAAGTATAAGCTACATTTTAACATCATTTACAGGCATTGATTTAGCCTATAATTTAAAATATTAAACATTTGCTAAAAAGTGATAGTCAAAACCAAAGATGAAACGCTTGCGTTAGCAAATTGCGTAAAAAAACAAGTTTCGTTAATTTTTTAGTTTTTGTTGTTCTTTCAATTTCTTTGTTAGCTTTTTTTCATGTTAAGTGCGAGAAAAGGTGAGAATCTTCAATAAATGGATGAAAAAATGATATTTTATGCAGAATTATTAATTGAAATTAGTATTGAAGTAGTGTTCGGAATTTGAATTAAGTTTCTTTGCATGATTCAAATTCCGAACAATTCATTTTAAATGTAAATTTACAGAACTTTAATGTTATAAATAGTTGAATAATGAGTGCCTTGACATTCTTTGGTTTATAGGCTTAATTTTCACATCATTTACAGGTATGAATACAGCCTATAATTTATAATGTTAAGCATTTACAAAAAAGTGACAGTCAAAACCAATGCTAAAATGTTTGCGTTAGCAAATTCCGTAAAAAACAAGCACCGTTATTTTTTCAGTTTTTTAGTTTTTTCAACTATTTTGTTTGTTTTTTTTTTCATATTAAGTTCTAGAAAAAGTAAGAGACTATAATAAATGGATGAAAAAAAAGATATTTTGTGCAGAAATATTCATTAAAATTAGTATTGAAGTAGTGTTCGGAATTTGAATCAAGTTTCTATACATGATTCAAATTCCGAACACTTCATTTTGAATGTAAATTTACTAAACTTTAATGGTATAAATAATTGAATAATGAGAGCCTTGACATTCTATGGGTTATAGGCTTCATTTTAACATAATTTACAGGTACCGATACAGCCTATAAATTATTATACTAAGCATTTGCAAACAAGTGACAGTCAAAACCAATGATACAATGTTTACGTTAGCGAATTCCGTAAAAGACAAGCACCATTATTTTTTCAGTTTTTGTAGTTTTTTTCAACTATTTTGTTTGCTGTTTTTATGTAAAGTGCTAGAAAAGTAAGAATCTACATTAAATGGATGAAAAAAATGATATCTCATGTAGAAATATTTATTAAAATTAGTATTGAAGTAGAGTTCGGAATTTGAATCGAGTTTCGACGTATGATTCAAATCCCGAACAGATCATTTTTGAATGAGAATTTACTGAACTTTAATGTTAATGTTATAATTATAATGAAAACCCTCACATTCTTTGGTTTGTAGGCTTCGTTTTAAAATTCATTTCCAGGTATAGATACTGCCTATAATTTATAATATTAAACATTTACAAAAAAAAGTGACTATCGAAAACCAGTGATAAAATGTTTGCATTAGCAAATTCCGTCGAAAACAAGCATCGTGAATATTTCAATTTTTGTATTTTAATTGCTGCGTATATGTTCGTTCGGTAAGAATCTCGTTACGAATCTACTATAAGTTGTCAAAAAAAAAATTTTATGAAGAAATCTTTATTAAAATTAACGTTAAAGTAGTGTTCGTAAATTGAATCAAGTTTCGACGCATGAATCGAATTCCGATACAAAATGTTTGAACACTATTTTCCGGCAAATACAACGATAGTTCACAAATTAGGGTACAAGGAAAATTCAATTCTGGTGCTATAGTATAAAAAGAACATTTGTTAACAAATGTTTGCATGCTCTTTCCTTGCAAAACGCAGGTCGCAAGTGCAAACCCACGATAGTAAAATTGATTTTCTTCAACTAAAACCACAATAACAACACCGGGGTCTGAAGTAACAGGGCGAACTCGATTATTATATTACATGTTTATATAACATATCCGAAAATCAAAATGTGTTGTTTTTTGTTTTTGAATTCTAATTTTTCAATGTTAATCGTTGGTCTAATACTCATGTTTCCTTTTTTCCAAAAATGATATTAATAATCATATAATCATAACTTTTGAGCTACCTAACAGATTTGGATAATCGCCATATTAAATTTAAGTCAATGAGCTACTCTTCTTTGAAAAAATATTCAATTTGCAAAAAAAAAAGAAATTCTTTTCGCATAGATCTCGTCTAGTCGCATAGGAATATCGAACGAAGATAAAATCATGTTAACTTTGAAAAATAATGACTCAAAAACGATAAAAACACACCTATGATTTTTGAATATATTATGTAAAGCCTCCTCAGCTTTCAAGAAAAAATATAAAAATATATAGCGCCCTTGGTACCGACACCATGTAAACTAGAAAAAAAAGAACACAATCGATAATTACGAAAATCAAATCAAATTTTATTGTGAGTAAAATATTTTTCCACAAAAGACTAACTTATTCGCTTTGATTTGATATATCGATCATCTGAATCGGTCCAGTAGTTCAAAAGTTATGAATTTAAAAAAAAATGCATTTTGGCTGTTCGTTATTTGAGACAAAAGTTTTCGGAATATGAATCAGTGACATAAATGGTGTTCGGAATTTGAGACAAATGTGATTAATGTAATTTTTAGTTTTTCACCATGAAAATATATTTGTGAATCAATTTTTTTGAAGTCCAATGAAAAAGAAGGCTCTATTGCATCCAAAAATCAAATTATTTTCGTAATAAAGTACCATTTTGAGTAATGAGACACTGTTTAATGGCCACCAAAGATTAAGTGTTCGGAATTTGAGACAAAACGGTAGTTGAGAACCCGATTGTAATAATTGTGGATAGGTCCCTTTTTTCCCAATCCAAAATGTTTTAAATAATATAATACCATATTATCCGATATAAAGCAGATACAGTTTACGCGAGGATGTTCTGAGCTTTGTTACAAGATATGTTTCGATGAAGAATTTAGAAGAGTAGCTGTTCACCAAATCCGACATTTAACCTTCAATCAACACTCAGCTTTCAGATGAATTGAGCAGTCGGGGAAAGTAAACATCGTCAAGAAGCTTTGTCCCTTGATGCCTGAAGATAAAAGATACTATTGGGAAATCCTTGTAATCAGCTATTCAGTTACAATCTCTATGGGCAATATGTGACAACAGCAACAAACTTCAATCTAGGATAAATCAGGATTTACATGATTTGTAGTTTTAAACCAACATTGCTGTTTTTGATTAAAATGTTTGACATGACGATATTTTGTGATTTCTTACAAGAAGGCGGACATGTGACTCTCAATATGCTAAATGTCTATTACAAAAGAAGTTGTTATGTGCCATCAGATCAGATCAAAAATCACATCGCATCACAATCAACTTGACTTACTCTACATCACAGTGGAAATGGCTCATACGCCACTCCGTTTTCGAGCTTTTACGGGATCTTTTTTTTTTGCATTTCTGTAAAACTTTTTTGGGAGTATTTGGTATTCTTATCGATCTATAACAAAATAAGTAAAATGCCAATTTTTGGCGCTTACGTTAGTTTGTCAGATGACGGCAGTATAAGCAACCGATTGGTACTGAATTACGGTTGACATTCCAAGAAAAACATACAGTTCGGAATATTTATTCTGTAGAAGCCAGTGTTTTGGGGGATCAGCAAAATCGGCTGTTTCCTTCTAATCTTCTTGTTGCTTATGCAACGAAGAGAGAGTCGTTTCCGAAATTTTTCAACCAAGTTTATTTATACTTTGTGTTAAAATTTCCTATAATAAATTTTACAATTTAGAATTTGGTTCAATAATTTTATGTTCGACTTACGTTTTATAATTCTTTCGTCGTTTAGCCCGGAGTGAATGATCCCATTTATCGAAACGTTAATTTTCGAAAAACCCGTGAATAAAGAGTAATAATTCACAATGTGACGGCGTTGGTACAATGTACTTAACCTAACTGCTACCTGTTAGAATAATAAATTTATTATACAACTAATGCAAGTTCTAGCTATTTATATTCGACTCACTGCAACAAATATCGGTTAAGCAAGTATCAGTGGATTGATTTGCTATATAATGAATTTAACACACTGTATAAACTAATAAATTTAGGTATCGAGCACGTGAGTTCTATTCTTAGGAAATTTTGGAACAAAGGTGAATAAAATCTGTAAAACAATATCTCTTGTATTCAACATTCCATCATCTGTCAATTTCAATCATGGTGATGTTCTAGAGGTGTGCTCGCTGACAAGGGGCGTTCGTAACAGTCCCCCCCAGTAGCTGGAGCCTGTTCCAGCATACTCTTGTTTGCCCCGATGTCCAGCACCGCCAGTTTAACCGCAGGTCTCTCGTAGATTCCGGACTCCGTCTGAACCGTCGCTGAACGGACCTGTCCGTCTTTCGAAGCTTTTACTGCGATGATTCTGCCCTTAGGCCAACAATTTCTCGGAAAGCTGGAATCGACGACAATAACTATATCCCCGATCTTAATTGGTTTTGCTGGGCGGAACCACTTTGCTCTGCGAGTAATCACTGGAGTGTACTCAAGGACCCAGCGCTTCCAGAAATAATTGGCGAGTAGTTGGGACGTTTTCCAGGACTGCCGCATGACCAAAGCGCCATCATCGTATGGCACTAGAGGTTTAGAGCCATTCGAGGATCCGACCAAGAAGTGGTTCGGCGTTAACGCGGGAGACGATTCGTCATCGACGGGAACATGAGTCAACGGTCGGCTATTCACGATGTTTTCGATTTCGATCATAAGGTTCCTGAGGACTTCGTCGGTTGGTAGACGTCTCGGTTTTATTTCTTCTAGAATTTTTTTAATCGTTTGAATCATTCTCTCCCATATCCCGCCCATATGTGGGGACGCGGGTGGATTGAAGATCCACGAAGTAGACGCAGTAGTAAACTCTTTCATCAGCTTGTTTATCTCAACTTGAGCCAATGCCGCTTTGAGCTCTTTCGATGCTCCCACGAAGTTGGTGCCTCGATCGCTTATTATTTGCACTGGTGTTCCCCGTCTGGAGAAGCAGTTACGGAGAGCCATTATGCACGAATCCGTGGAGAGAGAGGAGGCTAGCTCGATATGGATTGCCCGCGTGGTCAAGCACGTAATTAATACTCCATATCGCTTTTCCATACGCCGACCAACGGTGACCTGATATGGGCCAAAATAATCAACCCCTACATAAGAGAAGGGTCGAACAAAGGCTGCTAGTCGCTCTTTCGGGAGGTTAGCCATCATAGGAGGATCAGGTTTAGCTAGACGAATTTTGCAACGGACACACTTTCTGCGGACTCTGTCACATTCCACACGAACTCTAGAAATATTGAATTTTCTCCGCACCTCATTGACGAACGTTTCATTGCACTGATGATGATATTTTTCATGGACATCCTGGAGCACTAATTTAGTGAGTGGGTGTTGTCGTGGTAGTGCAATCGGGAACTGTGTATTCTCATTAGCGAAGTCGCAAATGTCGATACGTCCGCGTATGCGCATGACGCCCGCTCTATCGATGTATGGACTAACTTTATATAAAGAACTGGTTTTCGGTAAATTGGTTCTACCCGCTGACAACATCGACATTTCATCCTGGTAGCAATCCCATTGAGCTCGCTTATAGAGATAATTACTTGCCGCTAATAGCTCTTCGCTGGTCAATGGTCCAAGAAGAAGCCCTTCATTCGTACGTTTTCGTTTGATGTTGTTTGGAAATCGCTGCACTAGAGCCGTAAGTCGCAGTAAACGAGTCCAGTTGGAATGATCATCCGGTCGCAGAATATCATCGGCCACCTGAGCGTGATGGTGCAGCAATCGTGGCCGGAGCTCCTCTACTGTGTCTTCGTTGATCAATGCTTTCGGCCAATCCGATGTAGATTTTGACAGAAAAGGCGGTCCCGCAAACCAGCGGCAGTTGACGTCGAAATTTGGTGTACCATCCCATTTCGTACCTTCGTCGGCAACGTTGATTTTTCCACGAATCCACCTCCATTCTTCTATATTCGTGACTTCCAAAATCTCCCCAACACGAAATGCAACGAACTGGGAATATTTTCGATGATCCGACTTAAGCCAACAGATTACGTCACGGGCATCTGTCCAAAAAACTCGTCGATCAACCCTGATTGAATGTCCTTCTTCGATGCTTCTCGCTAAACGAGTGCCAATCACCGCTGCCTGAAGCTCAAGTCGTGGGATCGATACAAACTTGATCGGTGCAACTCTGCTTTTCGATCCGACTAGTGAACACGAAATTCTATCTCCTTCAATAAATCGGAAGTAACAAACTGCTGCGTATCCAAGTTCACTGGCATCCACGAACGTATGCAGCTCGATCGTACGAAGCCTACCCCGTGAGGGGGACAGGTGATAGCAACGTGGAATCCGCACAGATTCAACCTCCGGTAGGAGCTGTAGCCAATTATTCCATTTTATCAGCTGGTTTTCGCCAATTTCGTCATCCCATGATGATCCCATCCTCCAAATTTCTTGGAAGAGCAGCTTCAGATATATCATGTAATGTGATATCAAGCCGAGGGGATCATATACTGACATCAGTACACGCAGTACATCTCGTTTGGTGGGATGCTTACTGCCGGATAGAAGTTCTTGATTTCGTTGAGTGGAGAGTTTGTATCGAAAGGTGTCGGTCCTGGTGTCCCACCACATTCCAAGAATCTTCTCCAGTACTGCCTCATTGTCCACACCTAAATTCTTCTCCACCTGTCAAGGCTCTCCGAGCGCTTGTAAAACAGCAGGAGAATTTGAAATCCAGTTTCTCATAGTGAATCCACCCTGCAGATGGATGTGCTGGATGTCCTTTGACAGTTTTATCGCTTCCTCTTCGGTGTCGACGCTTACCAACATGTCATCGACATAATGACATTTCCTAATGGCTTCAACGGCTTCTGGAAATTGAGCTGTGAATCGTGCTGCATTCTCATTGATGACGAACTGCGCGCAGCTCGGCGAGCATTTAGCGCCAAACGTCATTACGGTTACAACATATTCTGCAATCGTACCATCCTGCTCACACCAAATAATCCGCTGACAATGTTGATCTAGCGGACTCATTAGTATACGCAGGAACATCTCGGCGATATCTCCAGATACTGCAATTGGGCGCTCACGAAATCCATACAGTACAAATGGTAATGCTGTCAGAAGATCTGGACCTTTCATGAGAACGGTGTTAAGCGAGACTCCTCTCACCGTCGCTGCTGCATCCCAAACCATTCGAATCTTGTTTGGCTTGTTAAGGTTGAACACAGGGAAAATTGGCAAGTACCATATACGATCCCTGTGTTCCTGCAGTTCCTCCAGTGACAGCTTGCGGACGTAGCCTTTCTCTGAATATTCGTCCATTTTTGCTCTGAGCGTTGCAGCTAAACTTAAGTCACGTTCCATCCTCTTCATGAGACAAGTGTGTCGTCGCAATGCCATCGGCCTGCTGTCAGGGAGTCGGATGTCGTCAAATTTCCATAGCAACCCTGTTTGCCACCTTCCATTTTCGAACTTCGTAACTGAACGCATCATTTTACTGGATCGTTCATCTTCCGTCGATAGGAGCAACTTTTCTGGTTTAGAAATGCCCAAATTTTCAAAGGCAAAATGGGCCTTGACCGCTGAATTCAGTTCGGCGTCATCTTCTAGGGAGTGATGACACATATGAAAACTATGTGGAGCGTTACTCGGACTTCCCGCAGGACACATTCCGTAAACCATCCATCCCAACCTTGTCTTGGCCGCTATCGGCTCGTGCTCTGTACCCTCGCGGCTTTCCAAAGGGTTAACAACACGTATGTTATTCATACCGATTAATATACGAGGCTGAATGTTTGAATACGAATCCACCGGTATTCCTTGCAAATAATCATGCTTCGTACATAATTCTTCAAATGAAAGAGACTGAGGGGGAAGATTCAAATCCCTCACGGTGTAGACATCAGTAAGACGATGCTTTGTTTTCCCGTTTCGTGTACCAGATATTTCAAGCGAAACTCTCATGGCCGAATCTTCGTACCGGCAGGTATCAGCAGTCCAACGTAAACAAAGTGGATGCTTTTCTCCTCTCAGTTGCAACTCCGAAGCTAGCCCTTCTTCCAGCAATGTTAACGACGATCCGCAATCGAGGAAGGCGAAGGTGTTGATTCGTGTTCCTTTGGGTGACCGGAATAAATCGCCACAGTAAACAACTGCAACAGAAACAACCGCTTAGAAAAAGTGTAGTAGGCTAGAAATATTTGGCGCGGGAAAAACATCATGTGCCTCACATTTCTATTATAAATTTATTCTCTTGTTCTCGTTTTTCGAAATTTATTCTGAGGACAATGTAATGGGGACGAAGTCCCCATTTGGCGAGGATAAGGAATCGAGGCGGCCCATGCCGCCAAGATGACGCAATCCGAGTCCACCGCCGACCCGCCGTCGGAAGCGGCGGTGTCTCGCACGCAAACCTGGGATCCACTGATTGCCCGGTTAGTTTGAAACATAGGATACGATCCTTTAGCAATGTCCGACCGAGCTCTAGCGAGCGTCGGACGGTATACGTCTGCCCGGGGCGTTACGTTTGCCTGGGGCGATACGTTTGCCCGGTTAATTCTTGTTTTGAAATACAATACCGCGCCACAATATTTATAGCCTACTACACATTTTATAAGCGGTGGTTTCTGTTGCAGTCGTTTTCTGTGGCGATTTATTCCGGGAACCGTTCCTTTGTTGTAGAGTGTGACGGGTATGTACTGAAACAACACAGATTTGTTGTTGCTTCGATGAGTGTTGCAAGTATGCTCGGTGGTGTCCTGCTTACTTGTACTACCGCTTAGCTCCTGGCAACTTAATGTAGAAGAGAAGGGAGGCTTATCCTTCGCGTCGTTGTGCAACAATCGATGATGCTTGTACGTACATCCTTTTTTACCACATTCTTTAATAAATTTGCACGGACCCTGGTGCTTCCCGAGGCAACTACGACAAAGCTTATATTCTCGGAGCGCATTCCATCGTGATGCATGATCCAATATCAAAAACTGCTTGCAATCTTCCACGGCTTCACAGTTTCCTCGACAGAATAAACATCTACCGAATCGGGAGCCGCTGACATGTGCTTTAGGCTTCGGAGCAGATTCAGTATGTGCATTCAAAAAACCGTCATCTTTTCTCAAGCGCCGAGATTTATCTAACACAATTTGGGCTTGCGGAAGCGTTACCGTACTAGCTGCCTCGGCAAGTGTGTAGAGCCATGCGCTGAACTCAATGAGTGTTGCTCGACGTAGACCCTGACGATATGTTGTCCAATTCAGCCTAATCATGGGTGGAAGGCGGTCCACAAGACTTTGTAGAAGAGAGATGTTACAGAGATGCTCCTCTAGGTTGCAGTTTTGTATCGTTGCTACCATGTTCCTAACGGCGATGGCAAAATCAACCAACGTACATAATTTATCAGCGTTTGGCGCGGGCAAAAGTTGAACTTTCTGGATAAGCGAGTGTACAATTATCTCCGGACGACCGAATAACATTTTTAGTGTTGCCAATACACTCTCAAGGTTCCTCGGGTGTAGGAGCTGACACTTAACTGCATCCAAGGCCTTACCCTTGAGACATTTTTGCAACCGCATCATGTTTTCTTCAAAGGTGTAGCCACAGAGACGTGTTGTGCTCTCGAATGTAGCGATGAATAATGGCCACTGTTCTGGATCACCGTTGTACTCCGGAAGGTCCTTTGACACAGCTTGTCGAGCAGCAATCTGGCTTCTGTTGAGCAAGGTGGATTCATTCCCAATTCTGGTCCCTTGCAATGGATCGATCGGATCAACACATGGGAAGTTTGGATGAGCTGACACTACTGGTGAGGGTTGAAATTGAGGTCCAGCAGTAGTCTGAATCGGCCTTCTGGAGTGATGAGGATCGTG
Source organism: Toxorhynchites rutilus septentrionalis (assembly GCF_029784135.1). Classification (NCBI taxonomy): domain Eukaryota; kingdom Metazoa; phylum Arthropoda; class Insecta; order Diptera; family Culicidae; genus Toxorhynchites; species Toxorhynchites rutilus. Next base: position 152,677,858 of record NC_073745.1, read on the forward strand.
TACAGGCGAGGACTGGGATTGCGGGTTGGAAAACATTCCGCTAGGTGGCAAATCATTTGTTGATCGGGGTTGATATCCCGAAATTTGATGAGAAGGGATTATTGTATGTGTACTACTGTAAAATCCAGACGATGGAATAGACGTACTCGATATCACAGCCAAAGGCGCGCCCATCATCAGTTGATAACGTTGCAGCAAATGTTTCCTTTCAAGAGCTTGTTCCTCCGCAAGAAAGCGAAGTTGTAATTCCATTGGCATTTGGGAAACAATATTCGGTTGCGATGATGATGCAGACGGTGCGGTTGTCATAATTGGTACCGTTTGTGGCACAGAGTGTGTAGGCCTCAGATCCTCTGTACTAATCGACGGCGTGGATTCGCATGGCGGAATGTAGAACTGATTCCCGGGAAATCCATTAAGAAATGATGACATATTTGTCGTTTGTGAATTCGAGGCTACAGATGGTATTATTGATTGCGCCGATTGATCGACGTTAGATAAATCTTCCAGTGGCTGTGTGGCAGCTGCTTGCGACATTGGAACAGGAATTATGGCGCTGTGGCACTCCTGACAGCTCCAATCGTTGTTGGCAATAGCTTTGGTCACACCAACGCATGAGAAATGGAACTTTCGTCGACACTTATCGCAGCGAACCATTTGGCTGATGTCAGGCAATACACAGAGGGGGCAGCTTTGAACTACGCTGTCATCTTCGGAAATCTGCGTACGCGGCATTTTAGGAGATGCACTTGGTCCGGGCAAAAACGAAATTTTAAGATGTTGCTTATGCAACGAAGAGAGAGTCGTTTCCGAAATTTTTCAACCAAGTTTATTTATACTTTGTGTTAAAATTTCCTATAATAAATTTTACAATTTAGAATTTGGTTCAATAATTTTATGTTCGACTTACGTTTTATAATTCTTTCGTCGTTTAGCCCGGAGTGAATGATCCCATTTATCGAAACGTTAATTTTCGAAAAACCCGTGAATAAAGAGTAATAATTCACAATGTGACGGCGTTGGTACAATGTACTTAACCTAACTGCTACCTGTTAGAATAATAAATTTATTATACAACTAATGCAAGTTCTAGCTATTTATATTCGACTCACTGCAACAAATATCGGTTAAGCAAGTATCAGTGGATTGATTTGCTATATAATGAATTTAACACACTGTATAAACTAATAAATTTAGGTATCGAGCACGTGAGTTCTATTCTTAGGAAATTTTGGAACAAAGGTGAATAAAATCTGTAAAACAATATCTCTTGTATTCAACATTCCATCATCTGTCAATTTCAATCATGGTGATGTTCTAGAGGTGTGCTCGCTGACAAGGGGCGTTCGTAACACTTCTAATGCGACTAATGGACTAATAGTAATCTATGGATTCCGGTAATAGTCATCCGGTGCCGAGCGATAAGCGACATATAATCAGTGTTGGCACATTTTCATCTATACTGAAAAGGGTAAGAATCTTTTTCATCTATACTTTTTCTTACAAAAATTTATACCAAAAATCTGTACCATCGAAAATATTCGTTGCAGAGAAAAATCTCAAAAAAAAAATCCATGAAAAAATACTTATTTACTTTCTGCAAAATATAACAAATACTACATTTGATGTAAAAGTACATTGCAAGCCTCGAATCACTCGTGTGATTGATGATTCTTATGCACAGTCTTTCTAAGCTCATTGTAGCATTGTAGCATTGGACATTGTAACAACGTAAGATTCCTCGCAGATATTTGTGAGAATGGTTAGCTGAAATCTTTAAGCTATTTATGTAGCCTCGTGAATTCAGGATTTTCAGCCTGAAACAAACAATTCAATCTGTTGATCTGCTATTTTTTTGTAAAACTATTTCAATTTCAAAACATTCAATTTTATTATTCAACATAATTGCCTTCGAGGGCGATACAGCGATTATAGCGATCTTGCAACTTTTCGATACCATTTTCATAGTACTCTTTCGGTTTTTCCTCAAAATACCTCAGTTTTGGTAATCACTTCATCATCGGTCTTAAATTTCTTGCCAGCGAGGATTCTCTTCAGGTCTGCGACCGGAAAATAGTCGCTGGGGCCAGATCTGGAGAATACGGTGGATGCGGAAGCAATTCGAAGCCAAATCCATGCAATTTTGCCATCGTTTTCATTGATTTGTGATTTTTCCATTTTTTTTCACAATAACAAAAGTTGCTTCACTCTCAACGCTGTAACTCACGAACCAATCGACCGATTGCTGTCAAATTTCGACACGTTTTCATTGGAAGATGGTGCTTTGTGACAGTCAAGCAGATTTTTGCAAGAGGCGCCATCTAGACGTCAACCTTATGAACTTTTCAGCCGAACGTTACACTGCCCATGATTGCATAGGAGACGTAATCGACAACACCATTAGTGTTGGAAAAACGCATTTTGGTTGTTTTTTGGCCTACAATTATAACCATGCAAATTTCTGATGAAATGATCTGTCCAGTTGAAGGATATTATCGGCAAAAAGAGGGCCTAGGTGATTTTGCGGATTATAACATATTTTTTTCATTCGGAAAACGCTTGCCTCTATTTATGCGGACAATCAATCGTTTCAATGAACATTTGTCCGCATAGCTAGACGTAATCACCAGGTTGCTCTGTTTGTAGCGTTAGTATTTACAATTCCGATAATAGTCAAAACATCTCCGTCGGTAGTTTCAGTTATATAAAATCAAAAAGGTTTGGAAGAAATTAAGTGAAATGTCTAGAAAAGGTGCTCTTGATTTGTTGCGAGTTTATTATAGTACTTTTTTTCTGAAGAATACTCTGGAATATGATAAAAACAGCAGGTGCGTGTTTTTTCAATTAATTGAATTTGTAAAGGCAATCTGCAATGTTGGTAATTTTAGCAACCTGATTTATCGATATCACGATCAATCGCATAAAGATGATGGAGTGACTTACTGTCGGTATGAGTAAATGCTGAGTATGTGGAATAATTCAATGAATCCGAGGAGTTATAATGCTAAGAACCAATATTATTTTAATTTTGCTACTGATCTGATTGTTTCATTATCTACTTGAAGATTCAAAAGCAGAAATTTAGGTATTAAAAAAATGTTTGTTTGCATTTTGAGCAAACGTATTACATTGTGTAGAATGCGAAACAGCGAAAAAGTCGATTTTGTTCATTTTGTCGTTTAAGTCTCCTATACAAACATGGGTAGTACAGTCTCCGATTCATTTTCACTGTATATAATCGAATCCTGTAAGGGAAGGCGGGGTAAGACCACCCTCCTAAGAAAACCAATTTTCAGTTAAACATCCTTCAGGATTTCCCCTATTTATTGTACTACATTTTATTGAGTATATAATAATCTACTACTAAAAAATGTGTAACTGTTGATTGAATAACTTTTTTGTGTTTTTTCATTAATTTTTGAAATGATAAAAAATAATTTTTATTTTGCTGGCGGGGTAAGAAGGACCACCCGCCGGGTGGACAGAGCGATACGATTTTCAAACTCTTTAGTCTAGTAAAAATAACAGGAACAATGTTGTCTAAGATACTAAATGTTTAGGGTTGTTCATAAACTGCACACAAACTTCTGAAAAGGCCATCCATATTCCACGAGCAGAGTTTTTAAAATATTCGTGAAAAATTGACCAAATTATCGGAATCTATAAGAACGATTAATCACTCAAACGTGAAGTCTTAATGACCCCGAAGTAGATATTTCTAGTTCCGATTCGATATGTTGTTTCGTCCAGCCAGCTCGAATGCCAGTTCCATGACATCTCGCATTGCGATGGCATAGAATCGATTCTCCAGCTGCAGCAAATGCTCCACTAGTTCTTGTTCCTGAGTAGTGGTAAAAACTGGATCCTTGGATCCGAGCTTCGTCTGAGATTTATTGCCTTTGATTTGTTGGTGGTTCTATGAATTCCAAAACTGACTGATGCTGTCCTGATAGACATGTCGTTATCCACTGTCACTTTAGCCATATTCAGCTTATCCAACGTCCATTGCATCCACGACGACTTCCTTATGTACTTTCAAGGCATTTGTGTGTAAAGAGACGTGCAAAAAGATGGTATTTTATTTGATATGAAAATCATTCAATATCACCGCGTGTGGCTCTTTTACCCCGTCGAAAATGGTCCGTCGTCCCCCCAGAGCACCTTTTGCATTATTTTGCACCTTACGCGCCTTTTATATTATATTTTACATACCTGGGATACTGGCAACTAACGGAATATACAGTTTTTGCTGGAGAAATCCTTATTTTGAAAATTATATTGCAACCGCAATGGACGAAAACTTTGTTTTGTTTACAATTTTGATGTTTCGTGCACTCAAGTGTTGCAAGGTGTTTCGAAATGAGAAAAATATGCTATTAATGCTTCTTGCGTAGCATATTTGCCAAAATACTGAGGATTTCTTATAGAACTAGAAGTGGTCCGTCTTACCCCGTCTTCCTCTATATAATCCAGTAACGAATTTTTTTTTGATTCGTTTTTTTATGCATATCTTCTTCTTGAATGGCGTTAACGTTCGCTGTGGAACTTTTGCCGTCTCAACGTATGCATTAATTAGCGTCATTTATTAATACTTAGTTGAGATTTCTTAAGCCAAATAACACGCCTTGAATGTATTCCGAGGGGCAAGCTCTTGAATACGCGTGACCACAGTGCAAGTCGAAGGAAATTTCTTTGACGAAAAATCCTCCGGCCAGAACGGGAATCGAACCCGAACACCCGGCATGACAATGTGAGACGCTAACCACTCGGCCACGGGTGCACGGGTTTTTATGCATATATTCTCGTTAATTGAACATAAAAGATGAATTTAATTTTTGATGCAATAAAAAAGTCAGAAAACACCTTTCTCACATGAAAAAAAATGGATGGGTTATATCTATGATAGCTAAAATCATTTGTTTGTATTGATAAAATTTTTGATTGAATGAAATAATTTCCAAATTCAATTGAATTCAATATATTAGCTTTTTGAGTAAAAAGATTGAACAAATGCCATGTAAGGCAATTCATGCATTGTGATAAATTATGTTCTACGTTACAAATAAATTTAATGACCCTCCTTTTACGTTTGGTATTATGCCTAGGACTTACAAAATATGTGAACGGAAGAGTTATCAAACGATTATTTCATTTTACATTCCCCTCTGAAGTTTGCGTCTCTCAAATTTACGCACTTCTCGAACCACGAATTTGCATGATTTGATGAGCTTCAGGCACTCATTTTCGATATTGACATGTACGTCGAACACATATTGTTTAATCAATAGGCGTTGTCGTAGTAAATGATTATCAACATTTTGCCTAGTCATCAAATGGTATGCGTCGAAATTCAGTGAGCAGTAGAAATGACCTTCAATGCAATCATGAATAACCGAGCCAAAGCGTTGTGTTCGTATCCGCTTTAGTAATCCGTGTTAGGAAAACACTTTCCGGAGTGCAAAAAAAACATACGGAGCATGAATCAACAACTTCAACTTCTACCTTTTATACTATAGAGGCTTTAAACTTGAAAGTTCATTCCCCTCTCTGGCCCCTGTCTGCACGATTTTACCAGGTTCCTAAGTTTAGAAGATCGTGTCCGAGAAATATTTTCCAGCCTGCACAAAGGCAAGCGAGTACAAAAGTATTCATGATGATGATGATGTTGGATTAAAGAGGCTTTAAACTTTTCAGTTCATTCGCCTCTACAAAAGTATTCACAATTTGCCCCCAGGCACCTTGGTTTTGAAGTCCGTGTTAGGGAACACATCTCGGTAAGAACAAAAGTCCCCTACTTTCAGGTGTTTGCAATGCCGAGTTCCCCAAGGCTGCTTGGTTTTGAATTCTGTGTTGGGGAAACCATAAATCGGGCCAATCGAAACGAGGCAGTTATGGCGTTTAGATAACGCTTAATATTTTACAGTTTTTCAATTGTTTATCTAATGAAAAATAACATTTTATTAATTGCTATAGATGCGTAGAGATATTCCCTATCAATTGATGCAAACATCTTTCCGATCCTGTATGAAATATTCGAGTTATAAGCATTCGAAATCTTTCATTTTTTCCTGCATGTTCTGTGTTTAGGTTTTCATTTTACCCCCCATATATTCCAGTTAGACGTAGTCCCACGTCAAAAATATTTTTTTCCACCAACATTTGATTCAATTCCACGAGAAGGCCACTCTTGAAAAGGTTACCAAGTTGCCCTATGATTGACAAAGTTAGGTTTGCTTCTAATATCGGAAATGAGTACTCAACTGACTGGTTTCGAGAGACTTCATTACTAACAAAGGGGATCTCGAAGGCGGATAAACTGGGAATCACTGTTCTACACATCATGCAGTTGTATTACGAAAAGCAGTGTAAAATCATGGAGGCGGTAAAGAAGACTATTCGCAATAACATTACATGACAATGAAGATTCCTCGACAAACTATTTTTTTCTTCAAATATTTTTAGCTATTTTTTTCATTTTTGAATCGAAATCAGTTATAAAATTAGTGCAGTAAAATTAATTCGCCACAAATTATTTTCTGCACAAAACTCGACATATTTGTCACAATAAAAGAGTTGTTAAAATAGATGCGTAACATATCGAATAAGCTAGAAAATGTAGCAAATTCATTCTCTTGGGAATCGGTGAACAACATTCACAAAGATTCGGTGAGATAGCGTTATTATCTAAATTTTGCTTTCAATTGATTGGGTTCACAAATGATATAAATTTATTTAGTAAAACACTCGGAGATACAAGAAAACCATCAGAATTATAATGGAGCTTTGAACACATCACTCAATGACTGGCAATGACGACTTTCATTCGAAATTCGACTTGATTTATTAACATTATGCTAGCCGATGCCAATATGTTGATGGTTGGTTGAAATCTTTATATATCCTAACAATGGGTGTTCTTTGCTGTTTGTTTTTTCACTGCACTGGTTTTGATAGATCACGCATAAATCCATCAAAAGTGGCGCCATCCAAATGTCATTCTATGAATCTATCGAGTGATCTGATCAAACAGAAATCCATCATTTATAGTTTAGTAAACAAAAAAATGAAAACTAATGTTATTGAAACAGCAATTAATTGAAACAACGATAACTTTGCTAATATCTTATAAAACTATCGAGCATACATAAACTAATCTATCTAAGTAATATAGATTCAGGTTTAATGTTGATCTATTAGAAGCTCTACACCACTACTGAATCAAATGATAAAGTTTGTTTAGAAATCAAAAAGGTACCGGTGATGATGGAACTGCTTTCTCGTGGTTCCTAAAGCAAAAACCTAAAGCTGGAACATCCAAAAACCAACGGCCACAAAAGTATGAGAAGTGAAAAAAAGAACGAGAAAAATAAAGATCATATAGCGAGAATCAGCCCTATTTGTTTTTTTAATATTTAATTGTGTCTTAATCATACGAAAGCGATCAAGTGTGTGTGTGTGTGTGTTTTAAATGTGTTCATATTACTGTTAAAATCCTTTTGGGACAAAATAGAATGAAAAATCATAAACTTATCGACGATGAAAAAAGAGATGACATTTACAGTAACTAATACAAAAACCTTAAATAGTGACACAATCTAGACGAGGGACACCAGGATTCATTTGGTTTCATTTACCTAGAAAAATGTCATCATCATCGATATTTTGCTGATTGGCGAGCGTGGCGATAGCCGCCATAGTTCTACAAAAGTCTATTAGAGACGGTGGCGGGAGCAACACCACGCTCAACGGTGATCGGATTAAAATTTCACCCGACAACATTCAAAAGTGGACGGGTCGTGGCGCTTACCTGCAAGAGAAGAGAAGACAAAATTAAATTAGCGAGATTGTAATTATATGTTTGACACTAATTTGGGTTCATTTTTTTCTATTCGTGACTAGTAAAGAGAAACATATAAAAAGTTACCCAAGGCACTAAAACATCGAAATAAATTCAATCAGTCAAGTTTCATCGCTATTGGGTCATCAGTGATTAGTGGCAAGTAACCGGTGTCTTATATCGGGTAACACTAATCCAATTGTGTCAAAGGAACGCGTACCTGAAAAAAACATTTTAGGTTTTTTGGTGATTCATGTCAAAAGCTAATAGTTTCCGGAAATGAACTTTTGTTCTTTGTAATTTCTGATCAAAGATGTTATGCGAAGCTTTTTTTACTATAGAAAAGACAAAAAGGCTGCAGAAACATAAAGAAAAAATTGTAAAGTTTACGTCATGGATGATGTAAGCAGAGATGCCAGCCTACCAGATTTTTCAGGATTTCCCAGACTTTTTGGCACGTTCCTTGATAACCTGACAAAAACTCAATTTTGCCTGATTTTACTGAAATGATCCTGATTATCCTTGATTTTTGTACTTTTTACTCGATCAGAATGAAAATTATTTGTAATGAATATACTTGGATCCCTGCCTAAATTTTCCAGGTTGGATATGAGAAGTGTCATAACTCTCTGGTCCGTATTTGTATAATATTTACTCTTTTTTTGTTTATTATCTATCTATTCCGAAGCGATTCGCGTTATCGACATATATTATAGCTTGAAATGGGCGTGAATGAAATATATTCTCATATATCATGTCCATGACCAGTTCCAAAACTTTGTAATTTGATTGAAAATAGTATTAACATGATGTTTTTCAAATGTTTAAAACACGTAGTCCTGATTCTTACTTAACAGTTTTTCTATACCTTTCCTAATATCTCAACATTGCCTTATCTTTATAATATTAAATCTTTATCGTGTTCCATCAGGACAATGCCAAACTTCATGTATATTTGACAATACAGGCTGGGAAGTGCTATTCCTCCAGTTGGAAAATTATAGTTGGTAACTCCGGCTGTGATTGATCGTGGCACGCAAAAGTAGCTCATTAGATTTCGATCAGGAAATGTTGATGTCAAAGATCATACTCGCTCTGGTTGGCTAGTCGATGCAATTATGCAACTGGACAGCAGTCAGCAGACATCCCTCCTACAGGATTGTCAAGTTGTCATTGTCAGCCATTCTATGCCAAACCGATATAATGGTTCTCAGATTTCCATGAAAAGTGATAGTTTTGTTCTTTATTGCAAAATATTAGACCCGTTTTCTTTTTATTGTTTCAGTAGGGTGACCATTTCCATTCTAGGGTTGTCCGAAAAATCAATTTGCCTCTTTTTTCCAAAAATGGATTTTTCAAAAATTTATTACTTTTAAACTACTGGACCGATTCAGATGATCGATATATGAAATTAAAGCCAATTAGCTAGCCTTTTTGAAAAAATTACACAATTGCCAATGAATTGAAGTCTAGTCGCATACATCCAGTCAAGTCGCATAGAAATATTGAACGAAGACTGAAAACATATTACCTTTGAAAAATCATAACTTAAAAACGAAAAATAACACATCTCTGATTTTTGAATATGTTATGTAAAAAAAAAACCTATCCCGCACTACCCGTCGAAGGGTAGAATGGAGACGTTCCGGTCTGCAGTTTTGATGGGACGTCGTTGCACCAGAAATAGAAGCAAGTTCATTCTGGCTGATGATTAAATGCCAAACACGAAGCTTAGGGGAATCTTCGGTAAAATATGAATGGTAAATTTATCTTCAACGATCTTCTTTGTGGGCACTATAACATCCTGAACCCCGAAGAAGCAACGTTCTATTCCGTGATCGGAAAAAAATCGCTCCAGAAAACAACTGCAACAAAAACAACCACTCTGAAAAAGTGTAATGTCACAAGTAGGCTAGAAATATTGTGGCGCGGGAAAACATCATAGGCATAAATGGCTCACAGAAAAAATCGTAATTTCTATTATAAATCAATTTTTCCGTTTTCGTTTTTTCGAAATTTATTCTCAAGTCAATGTAATGGAGGCGAAATCTCTATTTAACGAGAATAAGGAATCGAGGCGACCCTAGCCGCCAATATGAAGCGAATCGAGTCGACCGCCGATCCGCCGTCGGAAGCAGCGATTTCTCGCACGCAAACCTGTGTTCCACTAATTGCCCGGTTAGTTTGATACATTGGAGACGATCCTTCAAACCCCTACTTGTGCCCTTACACTTTCTCTGAACGGTTGTTTCTGCTGCAGCTGTTTCGGGTGCGATTTTTTTCCGGGAACCAAAAAAATGTGATTGCGGATCTCCGTAGCCCCATTGGTTGCGCGTTCGCTTAGTAAGCAATCGATCGAGAGTTCAAACCACAGGGCCCTTATTAACCATCTTTGTGTTGTTACAGAATAACTACGTCCACGCAACAATCATCAGCGATGGAGATCGATTCATCCATACAACTGCTCTGCTCTGCAAGACCCATCGGGCTGCTGTTCTATAAATAAATCAAGAATGATCAATCAACTGTCTCCGCTGTCCGGTCTAACTGGATAATGGAAGAACAGAAGAAAAACTCTTACGCCTTAATGGCTACTGTGTAAATATGTACCATATGCAATGGTATAGAAGGGAATATTCTAATAGATATGATAAACATATGACATGTACATGATTAAAATTCGGCTCTGTTACAGCTAAAATGCTAATGAGCCTAAAATAAACAAAAGGGACAAAAAAAATTGTGGAGAATCAGTTTTCCAGAGTGATTTAGACCAAAATCTTTAAGCACAAAAAAAAACTTTTTTTTTCCAGCCTACATCCCACTCTCGTCCCTGCTAGAAATGACAAAAAACCCTTAAAATCAAAACCCATCCCTTCCTAGAGTTCCAATTTTCCTAATCCTGATCTCCTAATAACTTCAGTTGAGAAATCTAATGCGCTTGGTCATCATTTTTGCTGCACTTATAATCTTGATCATGCCATGCTCAATCCATGAGAAGCTGATATTGCGGAGGATGTGGCTGAAGTAAATCGAGCTCAATGTACTTTGGATAACGAGCAGAGAGTAACCGCTGGAGAGGCGGATTCTAAAACGAAAGCCTCAAAGAACATGAAAAGACCCCGAGCTAATTTGCAAGAAAATTTGGGTTAAAGTTAAAAAAGGTCATTTGACCCCTCGTGGTAGGTTCATTTAAAGATATGTCAACTATACGGTCATGTATTGGACACAACTCTTCATTGACTTGTGTATTCAAAACCGAGGCGGAGGTTTGACGAAAAGATGCACCGCGTCAGTTTTCAAAACGTCAGGTGGAGAGTGATTGTGTATTATTGCATGACATGTACATATAGTTGTTTTTATGCTGTTAGGTTATGGTGGTTACCATAGTGTCGTGTTTCGCTATTAGCAAAATAGAAAATAGCGATGAAAAAACAAATATATCACTACTTGTGACCAGTGTTGTTAACAAAAACATAGTTTTTTTCTGAATCAAGATTGCATACAATCATTTATTAAAATTTTCGTGCTGCCGCCACGATGTTTAATTAAATCTTTTAAACCCAAAATAGCGTTCATCGTATCGTTGCTGAGCCGATTTCGAACCTTATTTTTGTTCTGATTATATTCAGAAAAAAATCGCTCGACAGTTGCATAGTGAGAGTGAGGCATGGTGAGAACATAACAAAACAAGACATCGAAGCGCCGAAAATGCAAGCGAACCGTCAATTCTTTTTAGACATCCAATTTTTGTCCACCAATCCTGCACATGCACGTTTTCTAAACCTGTGATTCCCTTACGGAGTAATTTTATCTTTAGGTACGGAATTAATTCTCCAGATCTTGTATATTTCCATTGTAGAATCCTGGAAACGGCTCTAACACAACGTTAATGGTTGTCAAATTGGAAAAGATTCTGTGATTTAACATTGTCGCAGCGCCTTGAACGTCGGATCATCAAAATTCAATCTTTTTCTTATTTGCTTGATCAGCTCCACGAAAAAACTGCGACGAAAATTATCTTCAAATTCAATAGCATTGAACATTGTAACAACGTTAGATTCCAAGCAGATATTAGTGATATTGATCAAATAAAATCTTTCAGCTTTTCTTGTAGCAGTATGAATTCAGGTTTTTCAGCCTGGAACCCACGATTCAATCTGTTGATTTGGGGCAAAACATACTCCAAATAAAGCAACTGAGGTTTTGTCATTAAATCTTCGAGAACAGTCAATATTCTGCAATCAGTCTCCAAAATTCCAAAGTTTCCTGTATTACCTCAAATTCATTTGTGGGCTATTGGATATATGAGTAAATATGCCCATCAATAAATGTACAAGATAGTCAGGATTTTTCTTACATGCATAACTAACACACAAAGCCAGCGAATGACATGTACATTTGACAATTACAAGATCTAGGCAACCGATTTTTATCAAGCGCATTACGGAGTTCGAAACCCACATCGTCCATTCAGACGATCATTGTGAGGAATTTCGTCCTTATGAAGCTGATCAATTTTTGCGATACTGCGGCGTAGAAGTCATCATGTATCTTAATGTAGCTTTGTTCAAATGTAAAAAAAATCTCACGCAGAAAAAATCTGTGTCAATCAGTACTTTTTGACGAACATCTGTACTATGTAGATTCTGAATGGCAGAAATCTGCGAAAAATTATCTTAACCTTTCCAGATGAATTTTTACGTGTGGCAACACTGCTTGTGACCGCAGTGTCTACCAACTGTCGCCGCGATAGTTATTACGGATAAATAGCTTTTGGATAACAGCTAAAAGCTACGAAATTGTTGCTTTCGATCTACTAGTTTATTTTTTCCAAAGCGAATAAACTTTACAGTTTGAGGCCTCAAATTACAAAAAAAAGTCACAGGAGGGTTTTGTGCGAGACACGACCGCATAGTTGACGTAGGATTCCGTTAAGCTATCTATTGATTTTGGATACGTTTGAAGAATTACATCGTTGAACTCTTTGATAATGATTTGGTGGCTCTGAAAAGGACCGTTTTGTTTGATTGATGGGTATTGTTTTTTCACTCCACCAGTGTTTACCGAGTGATGATGACAGAAGGATGGTAAACAGGCATTGGATGCTGCGTATCAGATAAAAATACTGAAGTGGAACGAGATATGATGAAAACCGCCCTCTGTGATCCTAGACGAAATGCCCCCTGTGTTATGTATGGATGAAATAAAGAAAAAAAACTCACCAATGTAATATAAGATAATTACCAATACCGAACACAATTATTAATTTTTCTCATCAGTAAAAACATGTTACTTTAATCTAGAGAAAACATATTTGAAATGGAAAAGGTAATTTTCTTTTATAATGTTTTACTTTCTAATTGTCAATCCAATATCCAATATTAAATATTCAATCCAATGCGATTTATAATTGAACTAATAACAACTAATACTATATGTAGAGCATATGAGAAATCACTTTTTCTAATATTTCTTCACTTTTCCAATTTTTCTCGCCGTATAAACTTTTTCTTGGGTGAAAATGAACACAGCAAAACAGACAGCTTAAACCGAACGACCCGTTCTCGAGCGGGAACACACCTTGGTTTTTATTGATGAAAATTGAAACAAATCGTTTCATATATCATGTCATTTTTAACACAGCTACCAATTTTGCACTTACACTTGTGCTAAATTTTTCACAATACATTCAAATTTAAATTTTATTTGCTAGAATTAATTGTATCACTCACCTTAATATAAAAATGCACCCGACTTGCATATATTTGCAATGCCGATTTCCCCCGAGAACCTTGGTTTTGATATCTCTGTTAGGAAATACACTTCGATAGGAACAAAAGCTCCCCCTACTTTCATGTATTTGCAATGCCAATTTCCCCCAGACAGCTTGGTCTTGATGTCTCTGTTAGGGACCCGCCGCATGTGTCGTCAATTTCGACCAATCAGAAGTTGGTATTTCCGTTAGGATAGGGGTTGAGATTTTTAAATTGTTCGATAGTTAGTTTCATGACATATATTATTTTCTTTGATATAAAAAATTGTTACGGAGTACCGAAATCGATTGACGCAAAAATTTCATCAATCCATCATGAATTGACTGAGCAATAAGCGTTTGAAATTGGACAATTTTCACGAGGTGCTCGATTTTCGATTTTCAATTTGTGCTCCAATATGTTCCCGTAAGACGTAATCCTACGTCAAAAACTTGTTACTTTTTGATCCAAAAACTTGTTTCAATAGCCCTAAAATTAGTTTCAAAATAGGTTATTGAAATCACACAAATCAGTATATATGCGCTCAGAAATCCACTCAGTTATGATTGCGCAACGATTGTGGTACGATCGCTGGAATGGATGGATGTTTTCCTAACACAGACTTCTAAATCATGAAGCCTGGGGAAATCGGCATTGCAAAATAGATGCAAGCAGCGGGAAATTTTGTACTCGTTTGCGTTTTTGCAAATTGGAATGTTTCCCTAACACAGACTTCAAAACCATGGAGCCTGTGGAAATCGGAATTAGATGCAAGCAGCGTAAACCTTTGTACTCGTTTGCGTTTTTGCAAATTAGAATGTTTCCCTAATATAGATTTCAACAATATGGAAATTCCCATTGCAAAATAGATCCGAACTGCGGGTACTTTTGTACTCGCTTGCATTTTTGCAAACCGGAATGTGTTTTCCCAATACAGATTCCGAAACCAAGAAGTTGGGAAAATCGGCATTGCAGATACAATCAAGGCAGCAATACTTTGAAAATCCCATACATTTTAACACTTCGGAATTCGTTTAGCTAACACGGTCTACAAAAGCGGGTACAAATGCAACGCTTTGGCTTGATTAACACTGCATTGGAAGATATCTCTTCATGTCGCCAGCTCACTGAACTTCTACGCATACCGTTTGATGATTAGGCAAAATGTTGATAATTATTTGCTGCGATAACTACAGCCATAATACATATATTGGCATAAATTGGGATTTGTTTGCAATTGAATTCGTAAATAGTTTCATACACAGCGGCGATATCGTACCCAATGAGGAACATCCGAGGTGGGATTATTGCTAATTGAGGAAATACAATTGATTACTAAGCCAACGGCAGTCCTACATCAACCTTGCGGTTATATCATAGGTACAACCCATCCATAATTTTTCAATTTATATTTTGTTTATTTTGAGTTATACTTGTATCACTTCATTTGACCGGGAGCAAGATTTGTGCCATGTACATGTATAAGGTTATCGAATCAGAAATTATGAAATAAAAAAAAATCGTTTCATCAAAGAAAAATGGAAGAATAAGACCACCGTACAACATTACTGCTGTTGGTGTCATGGACCCCTCCCATATACCCACAAAGTACAAGAGAAAAATAGATAAATAGAAAAATAGAAAAATATAGAAAAGTGAGCAAACTCAACGATTGAACAGATACACAGATAAACAACAGATAAAGTCTGCATGTAATTCATGATTCGGAATACATTAATTGAGAACAAACTTGTTACAAGCCGGATAGTAACATTACTGTAGATGAACAGCTATTTCCTTTAACTCTCATGTACTCGCGCGAAAAATCGTAACTCGTAGACTCACAAACTGTGCATATTGTATATTTTAACACGTTATTGGTATTTATTTAAAGAAAAAGATATAATTGATTGAAAAAAACTCAGAATATATGTTTTCTTTAACTTCATTCAGTTTTAATAGTTATTTAATTCAGCCACCTGATTCATTCTCGGTCTGTCCAACAGTATGCACGAGTATAGAAGGTTTAAAGAAAAATTATTTCCAACAAAAGTAAGATGTAGATGTAAACAATACTTGCTTAACAGACCTGACGAACTTGGTAGCAAATTTTGGTTAACATCGGACGATGATGGCAAATGCATCATGAATGTACTTCCATATTTAGGAAAAGTAGAAAATAGGCCTTCTACAGTACAGCACTCTGAATATGTCAAACTAATGGAACCATTTACGGAATGAGAGCTGCTAGCAAAAAAAACCACGTTAGTTGGATCAATCCACTAAAACAAAAATGAATCAGCAATAATTTCCAAGCAAAAGATAGATTAATTTTTTTTACCACTGCTTTTCGTCGAAAATTTTTGCAACAGATAATTGCACTCATACAATCTGTAAAAGAAAACCGAATAAAAAAGTACTTTTACTTTTACAGTTGAAAACAACGATGAACTTTTATGGTTTAATTTGGATACCGATCAAATGGCGGGAAAATATACCACTAAATCTAAGTCTAGCAGATGATCGCTCCAGATGTTATTGCATATCCTTGATTTACCTGGCATTCATGCTTAGATTTTATACAAGCAACGACAGAACAAAATATCTCGTGACAAGCCTTTTTTACTACAGTTAGTAATGGAATTACCGTCGAGTTTCGAAAGGCCCGTGAACAACCAAAATAATTAAAAAAAAACGAACCGTTCGTTGCTTAAATCAACTAGAAAATATTTTCAACGCGAGACGTGTCAAATAGGATATTGTAACGAGAATACAAAAAAATAACCCAAATGTGAAAAAGATGTTTATTCTGTTTGTTTTGTCTGTCTTGTTTTGATGCTATTGTTAGCTCATGGTTAGATATACTGGTTTTTTTTGCATGTTTAAATATTTAACCGAATAACAGAAAAATAATTAGTAATTACATAGAAGAACAACACTTTTGAGAAGATTTTCTCTTTCTATGTTTCATGTTTAGAATGGCTTCCAATTACTTCTACTTTAGTAAAATTCTTCACTAATTGTAATCAGTTGTATTTTGTAATTCTTCAATAATTGTAATCAGTTGTATTTTGTATCACTGGAATATTTGGTTGCATATTTTCAAACTTGGTCAACATTTACCACACCCATGTTTCTAACAATATAAAAATAGAAAATCTAAAACATTGCTTGGTTTAGTTACCTATGAAAATGTTAGCCCCCTTGAGTCCCATCGTCGTCAGCGTTTCCGATCCGAGTTTGAACGAAAGAATAATCCCTGTCGTGAGCAGGTTAAGCTTGATCAGCACATCCAGGAGCACACTATTGATTGTGTTTATCAGTAAACACATAGACAATAATGCGGCACGGTATTCGAAGGAGTGCCCGAAGTGCGCCACTTTGGAAACGGTGCGCTGTTCAACGCTTCTCCGAACAAAATTGAGACGTTAATGCAACTATCCGAGAAATTACCACTGCAATGCCGCACACCACTACTAAACGGTAGAACTAACTGCACGACGGTAAACGACACGAAACACAATGTGAGCGCGTCCGTGAGCTAATCAATATTACTCATCACCTTCCCATTGACTGACATTCTTTATTCAGCTCTTTCCTTGAACTCAACCCGAACAACCGCGAGATCAAAACTCAACTGCAGCATACTCGCCGGGAAATGAAAACAACAACCAGTTCAGATGCTCCGAAAGCGTTTGTGTAGGTTATGTTGTTATGCACGATGAAACCCAGTCGGGCTCTGCTCAAACCCTCGTGTGATGACTCATCCGTCTCCAGACAATTTGGCGACACCGACTGACGCCTCACACAAATAATTGCACCCTTTGCAACAAGCGAGCACCGAGAAAATAAACAAGCTTCCAAAACTTTGAAAATTACTTCCTGTCAACGGTAAATCATTCAATGCGAAATTCCACCGTTGGGTTTTTTCGTCCTTGCTCTTGGGTGTCACGGAATGCACTCTCTAATGACCACGCAATGGCGAAGTGCACTCGTCGGTCGAAATTTCAAAACTGTAGCAAAGTTTATTACTGTTTTCCCTGACGAGTAAAACCCAGCAGCAGAAAAGCATCGTTCGCTTCACTACTACTGCTTCCCGTCGGAGAACGAAAAGCTCTCGGAGAATTAGCCGACTCTTTGTCGTCTGGCGAACCCAGCTTTGCCAAACTCTCACTCACACGCGAACAACAAACACCACCAACCGTCGGAGCATCGGAGGAAACCTGCCAATGCATGCAGCCAGGCACTTTGGCCACTGCACAGAAAATTTTCCGAGGTGGTACGTATATCAGCCAATTTGACAGAATAGCCGCCACCCTTCGAACGAATGCTTCGCTGGTGAATCAGCGAGCGGTGAATCACCAATTCAAGCGCTGCCTTTTCCAGGCTGATATGGATGGTTCATTCCAAGTGGATAATCTAGTCTGGTCCTACGGATTACATAAGTATTAGGCAATTAGATTCTGCTGTTTTGCTGTACGATGAAAGCCACCCTACGGGTCCTTTAATTTGTAATGTAACGAGTGAGGTAATGTATTATCCGTCCACATCGGTTTTTATCATTTGCATAACTGCACAAACTTTTAACGAATGGTATCAACAGTTTGCGAAGCATCGTTCTCGTCGTTTCAGGAAGAAATATGCACGTTTATGCTTTCTCTACATCTTGAGAGATCATTGCTGTCAAATGTGCTCGACTTAACATATTAAGGACCGCTCACGGGTTTTCGCGTGTTTCGTGATCCGCCTGTTACGGAGGGATCACGAAATATTCAAATAAAATTTGATAATAATTATTATTAAACAACCTTATTTTAATAATACCTAAAGTGCATCCTAATTTACAATTTCTGAATTTTTAACAAAAATATCTTCATAAACAACAAAGTTATTATGCTTTTAGAACGTACATGTTTGCCCCAAAACGTGCGGTCCCAGACACATGTCTTACAGATTTTTTTGCGGTCCTTAATGTGTTAATAGATCTAACATTCCGAATGAGGCTAACTAATAAGTGAACTTGTAACCAAACTGTTCAGTTTGATTTAAGATGTAATTGTAGATGGAAGATTGATCGGCTGAAAGCTGATTAGAAGATGTACTTTCCCGGTTTCATAATAGCAGTAACTATTCAGTGCTTGCAATGATTGGGGAAATACGATTTGGTTGTTTGAACTGATGGAGAACTGAGGATAACCTACGAATTATAAACTTGTAGTTCGTGCAAAATGCTGCGAAAGACATGTTAATTGTGTACAGGATTTTTTATCTAGTTCTATTGTTATGAAGTACCGACATTTGGGGTTTTTGAATGTTTTTGAAACGGCAACCGCCAGAATCATGCCGAATAAGGTGGCCAACAGTAGTAGTAAGATGCGACTCCTAGCTAGCGTAGCCACATTTATTCTAAAATATGATTGTCCAAATTGGGTGGAAACGATCAACAACAAACAAAACCTAACGCTGCTGAACCGAACCTACAGAGCCATGACCATGAGAGTAGCAAGCACATACATAACCATATCTACGGAAATTGTGTGTCATATATGACCAGGATTCCTATCACCATTGTTCTGGTTGAATACAACGTTAGCTTCAACGAGAGCAAAACAACAAAATATCAGAGATGTTCGGGCAAGAAGTGACAGATGCCACATGCCACATGCCACATGTAGCATACCACATATCGCATACCGCATGCCGGAAGGGGAAAGGTGGCAGACACTTCCAATCATGTGGAATTGACGAATTGTCGCTAAGAAATACCTGGTTTGGCATATCATTTGTACATGTGACTTTATACACTGTGTTTCATAACTACAGAACCACTCATTTTTTCTGAGTTGCCAGAGATATGTAAGAAGTCATTTGAATTGAAGTATATAGTGTAGGATATTGTAACTATCTTCATTTATATGACTGGCCATTTGAACTTTAATGTTGTGTCCTGGCGCGAACCATTCAAAAAACTAAAATTCCAGTGTTTCAGAACTCTAGAACCAGATGGAAAACTCTCACTCCTTTACAAAATGAATTAAAATAAGTTTCTAATTCTTAGGTCATCTTTAGTTCTCAATTAGTTCAAACAACCCATTCGGGATGGTTTCGACCAAGTTGCGCCATGTTGTAATGTTCTCGTTCTACGTAGAGGATACTGCCCGTTTAAGCTCTTCAAATCACTTATACTGCTTGTAACCTGCATCTAATATTCGTACGATCACTCCTCATAAGTTCTTGATATGGTTTCGATCTGGTAAACAAGCTGACCAGTCCAGAATAAGATACCCCAATTCATTAAACCATGCCATGACTTTCTGGATTTTATGAATTGATGTCAAATTACCCAATTATCACATTGTTTTTGATGCAAAAACTGCAGTAAATGATTCCGAAGTACTTCGTTGCACTTCTGACTGTGCATTCGTGCTCATAGTAAGCTATCTAAATCAGGCCTTTTTGAGAAAATTCTCCCCAAATCATAGAAATCATGTCTCCAAAGCTGCGGGTCCAAAAGCTAATGTGGAAGGGTTTCCATGGGTTTCACTATTTCAGGAGAATTTCTCAGATAAAAATAAATTCAACTTGAATAGAATTTCTTCATGCTGGAAGGACTTACAGAACGGCCTGGAAAGTTACGAGTTGGAAAAGTGCATGACTTTCCAACTCGTAACTTTCCAGGCGGCAGTTTGATGATTTGAGGAAAATATTTTCTGATTCAGATAGAATATAGAGATAGAAGTTCAGATAGCTTTTCATCAACACGAATGCACAGTCAGAAGTGTAATGAAGTGTTTCAGAATCCTTTACTTCTGTTTTTGCATCAATAACACCGTGATAATTGGGGAATTTTGCGGAATCCGGAAAATCATGGCATGGTTTAATGAATAGGGGCATCAGATTCTGAACTGGTCAGCTTGTTTACCAGATCGAAAACCTATCAAGAACCTCTAAGAAGTGATCATATGAATAGTACATGCAGGTTACAAGCAGTATGAGTGATTTGAAGAGCTTTCAAGGAGCAGTTTCTTCTGCGTAGAACAAGATACACAACACAAAATGCCGCAGCTCGGTCGAAACCACCCCGAATGAGTCTTTGAACTTGAGAGCTAAAGATGACCTACAAATTAGAAACTTATTGTAATTCGTGTGAAATTGACGTTAATTTGGTAAGGTAAAGAAGTGAGAGTTTTTCCATTTGGTTCTATAGTTATGAAACACTGGAGTTTTAGTTTTTTGAATGTTTCGCGCCTGGACACAACAATAAAGTTCATATGGCCCGTCTTATTAATGAAAATAGATAATATATTCTACACTATATACTTAAATTCAACCGATGTCTTACATATCTCTAAAAACACAGAAAAATGGAGTGGTTCTATAGTTATGAAACGCAGTGTAGGCGATGTTCATTGCAACCGAAACCGTCAGTCAGAAAATTTACGTGAACGAATGCCTGGAAAACATATGCTACCTTTCCTGAACCAACATGATCGTTCTGAGCTGCTTTCACCGGAAGTAGTATGCCACTAACAATGTACAGGGGTTACCCAAGGACCAGAATCCTCCCAACACACCGGAGTTCCGCCCTTTTGGGAAATTTTGGAACATCGTCGAGCGGAACCTGATAAAGACCATAAATTGTAGGAAGTTATGTCAAAGACACAACTACATTGTTCACGCAGGCCTACGGAATTATATTATATATTTCGCTCGTTTCTCACTTCGGATATTATTTTAGAATGTATCGAGTTTTTCAAAATAACTCTTCATTTGGTTTGGATTTATTGGTAGCCCAAAAAAGAGCAGATGGTTTGCGTGATTTTGTAGAAATAACTGAGAATAATACACAAGTTGGCGTTGCACTGATCATACGTAGCAAGCGTTAAGGTGAGACCAGAATGCCGCGCTATGCGTCGTGCACTTCATTTCAAATATGTGTGTTTCCATTTAGTCGAACACAATAATGTGTTGTGTCATTAGCATTGTTGTACTAAACGCTAACATTTGTTCTAAACTGCTTGCGCCGAATTGGCGATGACAGTAGCATGGTGTCGACGTCTGGTGGCAACTTCAAATTAGGGCCATAATTTGGGTCCCAAACTCGTTAGTGTAATCGCTATCAGATTTGAAGATACGAAGCCGGTTTTCAAATTCTAAAATTTGAATGAAAATTTTCACATTTGTTATCGGATTACTTTAAACACGTGTTTCTGACTTTCATTCAACCATATGGCTAAACAATTCCAACATTGTTGCAGAATTTTTTCATCATAATATAGAGTTGTCATCATAAACAATTTTCGTATAAGACTTATTCACCACCTGCAAACAAAAATGTTTTTCATTTCATTTAGAATACTAGTTTGATATGGAAAAGCTAATTTTCATTCATAATCTTAATTTTGAAAACGTGTTCATTGCGACTGGAAATCAGCTATTCTTATTTACATGAAAAGTGGTGACGCGCACACACAGTAGACTTCCAATATGGCTGAAGAGTGGTTTTAGCAAGTTGGCCCACCTTAGTATATACTTCTAGGCGCCTTGGCTAAAACCACTCTTCAGCCATCTTGGAAGTCTACTGTGTTTTGTTTGTAAACAAAATACAATACGCTATTGCCGAAGCTCGCTCGTGATCAGTCTGTCTCTTTCATGCTACAAGCAAATAATTCCCCTTCTACTTTCTTCCGTGCTGTTTTCATATACCGCTCCCCTAACCAACTTAGTGACGAAACGGCCTCACCTAGTACCATGAAAAGTTGGTTGAAACAGGTAGCACATCCCGTGACTGATAGTGGCCTGGGCCGGAATCAACAATCCAAATAACTATAATACATGTTAAAGGGCGTTATAATCTATATCTTGTCGAACAGGAATGTGTGTACATTGATTAAAACATTTATAGCAAAATCTACTATTTTTCTTTCTTCAGTTCAATTAGTATAGAAAATAGAAAAAAAATGAGTTAAGCTCCCAGTTGACCGAATTCAAATTCTTTGGCCTTCGTTTAATTCACGTGTTCGGACCAGCCTGGAACGCCAATTTTAACAGCACTACACTACACTACCCTTTTTATATACTCAGATAATTCAATTTCCGTTCCAATAATATCACTTTTCAATTCTAATTCAATTCACATTCAACCTTTGCAATATCCCCTCCTTTTCCAAAAGAAACTATGTCACCCTTCTAATCTCGAGTCGACCGTGAGTAATCGGTTTCCTACTTCATTAACCCTAGATTTAAGGAAACATGTTGATATATACTAATAAAAGTATAGCTAAGAGTTCGGCTGCTTTAAACCTATGTAACTGAGCCTGTAAAAATAAATGACTTAAATAAAAAAAAACCTTTGCAATCTATGTTTTGTTTTTGTTTATATTACTTATCGCCACTCACACGTTCACACTCACTGACTGACACTCGTGCACATCACGATTTCATGAAATAATGTTAACGTGATTAACTTTTTTCATTATGAACGAATTTATATGATTTACTGGGAATCGAAAATTATCCACGATTTGTTTGATATGCATTCTAAAATAATATCCGTAGTGATAAACGAGCGAACCAAAACCTGATTAAGAATATTGAAAAAAAAAACAAATGTTACGGATTATAAATCAATCTCGACTCTGCAATGGTACCAGACAGAAGATGGAAAAACTAATGAGTAACTTCCAGAAGGGAAAATGTAGAGGTGATTCTACGTATCTACTTTATGCTGCGAGTTCACGTGGCATCGGCGAATCAGCAAATTTTATATGAGAAAAATAAATTAAGAAATCAGATATCACATCAAATTTATTCGAGTTTCTAATATTTCTGCCGGCATAAGAAAAAAAAATTAAGTATATACTATATTCATTACACATTGTTCATTGCGCACATAAATATGATTGTCATATCGAAGGGTAATCACAAATCCAGCTCCATAGCACTCAAATATGATTTAATTATTAACTTTTATTTATTATGTACATCAATGATATGCGACGAGTTTTACGATATTGCGATAATAATCTTTTTGCTAATGATACTGTGATATCTATTGCAGCTAGGAATGTATATATAGGGGAACTTTGGGTAAGACGAGTCGTATCGGTAAAACGCCCCACCATGAAAAATCATGGAAAACACAGTAATCGGCAGGATTTTTCAGTGCTTATAGCTTCCTTTTTTTCATTATAAATACAATCAAACGTATTGTAGCACAAAAAAAAACACGTCTATCTTCATAAAATAATGATATTTAAAAACTGCATGATTTCATGCAACTTTGACCGCTACTGTCATAATACGTTTGAAGCATAAAAATCTTATTTAAATTTTGTAAACTTCAATACATTCTCAAATATTACCAGAGCTATCGATTGAGTTTGAATGAAAAAATTTCAAAAATCATGTTTTATATCAAAATGCAATTTTCTAATCCATCTCATAATGGGGCACATCGCTCCAGTATGGAGATTAATGAAGAGTTTCAGTGTTACCAAATCACTCAGATATTTTCAGCGATTGTTTTATGCCTGGATGGTTTCTGAAAAGCATAATACCATTTTCACATATCTTTTCTTGTATTATGCAATGTTTCTCACTTCTAAAACCCATCCATTATTAAGAATAATACAAATCTTAGAACCAGAATAAAAACTCATTAATGTAACGGCCAAAAGCCTTGCAGCCTATTTTTAAACAGCGGCCCGTAGCAATATTTTTATGAACAGCGGCACATATTAATACAATTGTAAACACGAATATTGTATTTCAAATTCCTCGGCGTTTTCGGTTCGACAACAAAAATTCCTTAAAAATCGAGATCATTTGATGATTCTAACTGGTAGAAACATAATGGAAGCGGCAGGTATAAGGAACGAATGAAGAATTATCCAGAATTAACGCTTCGATGTCGTTTGACATTTTGACCCGTTGTTGTGGTGCATATTGGACACGCTCATGGGCATTTACCTCGCTTATTTCAGAATTGTGTAATATGAATGCATTTAGAATTCTCGTTATTGCTGTTGGTTTGCCTATTCGTAATCGTTCTTGCTCATATCATTACGAAGAAGTAAAAATAATTGTTTCATCCTGTTTTGCTTAACATGGGCGTCATGCCCGGACTTCCCCTATATGTTTTATACTTGCATGGATATTTGCGTTATTTAAGTAGATGGTTGTAGTATAAGTAATTGAAATTGATTATAAGTAAAACTAAATATATGATAATCACGCAAAATCGAATAAATGAAAACGCCTCTATTGTAATTGATGATGAGACCCTTAATCACGTTTGGGACATTAAATATCTTGATGTGATTATTGATGACTTATGTTCAATACTCACATTGACAATGTCATCAGAGAATTGCCATGAAGTATGGAATCTTGTGTCGACTATAGGATTGAAAAATCGGAAATCGAAATGGAAAAAACCGATCCAAGATCGCCCAATCCTAATCGACTAAGAAACGATTTAACTATTTGTAGTAAAGTACAGCTATACAAATCAAATTTCTCCTCATCTAGACTTTGGCTGTTCTATTTTGTTTTTGGCAAAATCTAGACATTTGCTCTTCCACTTTGTTTTTGGCCAATGAAACACAAACAGCGCTTGCAGAATAAAATAATGCGTTTAATTTTATAATGTAACAGATCCTCTTCCTCATATTTGGTGCTGGAGGTTCTGCAGTGGTTATCTGTGAAGCGAAGAATTGTTTATTTAACTATGATGTTTACATTTAAAGTAGTTAACGGTTGCCTACCTCGATATTTGTGTGATCGAGTTGAAAGAGGAAGTGACTTTCAAAGATATAATACTAGAAACGCGGTTGGAATGAGAACACCACATTTCCTAACATGTGCTTCACAAAATTCGCTATATTTTAAAGGAGTAAATGTTTTCAACTCAATGTCAAGACATATTAACCCTTTGCGGTCGGAATTAATTCCCACTTATCCAATTATCTTTCCACGCTAATATTATTTTGTTTACACCGAGTACCGTTATATATTGGCCATAGAAACTGCGTATTAATTCGTAAAGGAGGTTCACTAGATATTAAAATTCGTTTAGAAAAATTGTAATTTATTTCATATGGTTGGATGAAGTATTTAGTATGATCCTTGCTGTGGTGGCTGAGAGCAGACATGCGACCGCAAAGGGTTAAACGTGCAACAACATCAGCAGAATTGAAGAGAAACTGTATTTCACACGTTAATGCTGTATTTCCCTAACAGCCGAAAGTTTCTTTTTATTTTCATTTCTTTTTTCGTGAACGATTTTGACAGACGAAGTTTTATATGAATGGATATCTTAATGTGTACCGTTTTTTTTTTGTTTTTTTTGTTCTCATTATTTTCAATGTATGACCTGACAAAAGTTTTTTTTGAACGGATTTTATTGTTTAAGCAATTTTTCATTTATGTTATTTTTTATATTGTTTTCTGTTTATATTCGTCTCTTATATTTCTATTTTAATCTTGGTGATGAAGGACTATTTTTATTTTATTTTTATTTTGTATTAGTTTGAAAAAAAGTCTACAAAAGTTTGAGCGTCCGCTAGCAACTACTGATAGTTTTTTCATTCATGATTACCCACGGATTAATTTGAGTACTGATCAACTTTGTAAATAAAATAGTAGTAAAAGTAATGCTATTAATAAATTATTGTTATGAGTTAATATTAACTTATCTGGCATCTCAGTAGTTAAGCCTTGTTTTTATTTATGTATGAAAGATGTTAATGAGCTCTTTTGTTACGATATATCTTGTGTTAATAAGAAATTATTGATTTTTTTTTCTAATATCCGGTATCCATCCGGATAGTAGGTCACTATCCGGTATCCAGCCAGATAGTAAATATTGGCCGGATAGTACCCGGATATCCGTGTCTTCTCTACTACTTTTGGTTGCTCCTTTTGATCGGCACCATTTAATGAGCACATATTGGACCAATCAAAACGTGGAACATAGTGCATTTGGACAATGCCGGAAGCTTCCATCGCTGTCCGAAGAGGTCTCCAATTTCCATAACAAAATCCTGGACATTATTCCCGACGAAGACATGGAGACTCGAGAAGCGGAATGTCTACAGTCTCAAGTATTGTCGTGTTTCGTGTCGAATAGATTTGATCAGTACACGTTGATTAACGTTTATCTTTCAAAAAGAGTCAGATATTAGGTTTCGGCCAAACAGTGTATGAGCACCCTTAGCATCACTAAAAGCGATGAGCTGAAATCTTCGGCCTCTGAAATCATATTCATAGATAGAGCAATATGTAATATACATATTATTTCATTTTTTCGGAAAATCCAAATAGAAGTTCTTCTCATTGGTAATTCATATACATTCCAGGTAGCAAAACATCGGCTCCAATTTGCGCCAAAATTGGTTCGTGAGAAGTTTACATTTGCACACTGAAGGCAATCTGAATTCATCAGTTCCAGTTTAAGTTATACATATTTTATTCGGAACCAAAAGCCGAGGGAAGGCCTGCTGAAAAGATTTAATCGGCGAATGGGTCTCCAGGCGGGTAGAGCTCCCACGATGGAGATACTGAATTTTAGGGAAAACCTGACCGGCAAGATTGCACTAACCTCTCGGTCGAACGGATTGACTCCGTTTTCGATACCTCCGGCGTTTCATACGCTGGCAAACGAGCTATGTTTTCAGAAAGCTGTTTGAAATTGTTCATAGATGCATACTATCGGCACATGAATGGGTGCCACCAGATGGTATGTATCGCCAGACCGCAGTGATGCACCGTGGAATGGGTAATGCATACTCAAAAGGATAACCGTAGGGTAAATTAAGAGGAGGTTTATTATCATCACGTTTTCACGCTGCGAGAATGGGTTTTCCGCAGTTGACGCGTTCGCCCCGTTAGTCGGAATAAGGATTTCAGCACAGGATTCGATTTGGTGCGTTTCATAGAACGGAACGGCGTTCACTATGTTAAATGCAATTTTCAGAAGACGTGCCAACTAGTTTATATGCTATTATGGATAATGAAAATTCCAAACTCAGAATATGTTTTATGGAGAATGCTTCCATTGGAGGTCGCTGGTAATGAATTGTACCGTTGCATTGAAACGAGTAACAGGAAAGAAACCGATAATTAAACCACCGAGCAAACGTGGTGCCATACTTTCCAGAAATGAAGCGTTGCTGTGGTTTGCCGATTCCGCCGAAATGACTGTTATATTTGGGCCCTGGTGTTCTTCTCTTTCGCTACTTGATTTTTTTCTCGCCACATCGACAGGATTCATAAACAGAACTTTTAATGAAACTGACACCACCACAGAGAAAAAATTGTTTTCCTTCCGAAAATTCTTAACGAGATATCGAAAACAAACGATGTACGGATTTGCACGAACATCAACCACAAACCCTTTCCCAGTCATTCATCATTTTTTGTCCGCAATCGCTGGCTAAACATATTACTGGCCAATAAATATTCATCAGTGTATTCTAGTTTTGATTTACAATCGCACCAAATAGCCGTAATTTATAGCAGTCACGCTACGGGATTCTTCTTTTTTGTTCTTTCCCAGAGCCGGGCCAATATTACAACGTCAATCCTATCCAATCTCGCGACGAAATAAAGTTCCATTATGCGAAGAAGTCCCCCGCGAGGAAGTGTGAATGATATTAGCGGTTGCGAATCGCGTGTCTTTTGGTGGTCACGGTTTAACTTTCGATTAAGCGGAGCGCCATTCAAACTGATTACGCAAATAAGGCGAAAGGTAGATGTGGAGGTGTCGCGATTTCGTTTTGGTAATATGATTATAGTCATTATTCCGACTAGAGAAGTTCTATTTGTTCAGGATAGCAATATCCCACCCGCATTTTCTGCCGAACAAAGCATATTTTCTTCTCAACTTTTTGTCTGAGGATCCATTCCTGCGAACAGCTCTTCCGGAATGGAAAAACAAACACATACTCTCGAAAACACACAAAACAATTTCCTCATGAGTGCAACCGAAAGCTGCTGCACTGCAAAATTAAATAACTTTTCTACGCCACTTTGACACACCACACCAAGTAGGTTCCCGATACACAATGCCGACCGCGAAGCGCTCAACGACACATAGCGAAAGTTCAATTTCATCTCGATATAATATAAAGTAAAAAAAAGTTTCCACTTTTCTCATCATCTCGTGTCATTATGGGGCTGCCATTTGCTATTTTCGAGCTGAAGCGACATCGACATCTCGGTTTCTCGTCCTCAAAAGTTCAAGTAGCGAGTTTGAGAAGGCTTTGTGCTTCGGCAAGACTTCTCTTGCGCTGTTTGGGGGCAATGGATCTGTTTACAAGCAAGTGGTGTTTATTTGAGTTGCAAACAGGAATGAAATTGGGTGGAGGTTAGAGGCTGGATCATGAAATGTTTGTTGGATCCATAGAATCGCAATGTTTTAGAAACTAAAAAGGACAATGATCACCAAAGAATTTATTAAAGACGATGTATCTCAAATAAAAACTAACAAGCAAGTTGAAACATGTGCTATCAGAAATTACTTCACTGTTTATCGAATGGAGCCATTTCTAATAACTCATATTCCATGAAGATCGATACAATCAAATGTGTGGTATATTGCAGAAGCTAGTGATGCCAGATTTTTCAAATTAATCGTTCATCAACTAATCGATGTTAATCGATATCTACTGTAAGCTAATCAATTCGATTAATCGTCTCAAAACAGTGAAGGCATTGTTTCATCACCAATGTCTTGATTAATATAAAAAAAACTTACAAGGACGTTGTTCAAGGCACGAGCACATTATTAACGTAGAACTACGAAATACTCGACGGCTAGAACCAGATTATAGAAATTTAAGATTCTTTAGTTCAAATATTTGTGTAGTGGCGACAGCAAACATTGCATAGTTTTGTAAAAACAGCTGAAGATGGTTGATCCATGATTCATTTACGTTCTTCCGAGCATAATATATTTGTGTCCTCATAGCATGTATGCGTTCCTTCACCTTCAGTTCTCAACCGAAGAACACAGCTCTCGTTATTGGAAAATTTCTTCTTCCCCTTCTATCGATGTATCGCGTTCCAATCCGGAAACAATACACGAATTCGGGAAAACTGAATGAACGATCGGAAAGTTCCCAACCACCGATAAGCACAAAAATACTCCCAAAAACACACAAAACCACAGAATTGCTTTTTTATGATTATTGTTTCGGATATTACTTTAGAATACATACCTAAAAAGCGCCAATGGATGCACGTAATGCGTCTCCTCCTCTGGTCAAAATGAATGTAGCCACCAGCGATTCAACATCGGTACCACCATAACCATCACTGGGTGTGGTGAATCAATAAACACGAGCCATTTTAGAAAACTTATCTAAACTCGCGGTCTTGAAAAAAAAGTCTCAAGAGCGTTGTGTCCGAAACACGACCGGCATTGAAACACGTTAGACTATTTGTGTAATATATTTGACAACTCGCATTCAAGCCTATCCACGTTAAATTCCGGACACTTTTCTTTCAGTGTAGTTTATGAAATGTTTCACTAATCAATGAAATATTCCACTTTCATGACAGCTGAAACCCTCCTCTTTATTTCGATGTCCAACATGTTTACATTCTTCTTCAGTTTGGTAAAATGACGTCGAATCAAGAGGAAGTACACAAACGCATTTTGCGGATCGGAAGGTTGGAAGCGGAACAAATCGAAAAGTATGCTCCCGACAGATGGACCGAAAGGTGGTTGGCATTATTGAGAAACATCCCAACCTTTCAGTTAGAAATGTGGCTCGAAAGGTTGGAAAATCAAAATCATATGTACAAAAAGTGAAGCAGAGGCATGGACTGAAGACGTACAAAGTGAAAAAGGTGCTAAATCGTAATGATAAGCAAAATTTCACTGCAAAAAGCTGTGCTAAGGTGCTCTACACCCAGTTTTTGAAAAAATGTTCATGCACCATAATGGACGATGAAGCTTATGTTCTCGAAGACTTCAAACAGCTTCCGGGTCTCGCAAGAAGCAGTCTAAATTCCTTAAAAAGTACTTGGTTTGGCAGGCCATATGCAGTTGTGGCCGAAAATCCAAATCTTTCGTATCTACCGGCACTATCAACAAAGTCTATGAGAAGGAATGTCTCCAGAAGCGGTTGCTGCACAACTCGAGAACTAATCAAGCAAATGGAACCAATATAGAGGTTTTAGGGATCGATAAACGTTTGTATGGTGGTTTGACACTCCTTCTCTTTTCTAAGGGGGAGAATCTGTGATACAAATGAAATACAAATTTTTGCATAGCTAAGAACTAATCAAGCAAATTGAACCAAATTTAGTACATGGAAGTTTTAGGGAGCAATAAAGTTTCTATGGTGGTTTGGCACTCCTGTTCCCACCCTTATGCAGGATAACTCGAGAATCAATCAAGCATACGGAACCCAATTTGGCATGTGGAAGTTTTAGAGGACACGAAATGGTTCTCTGGTGGATCGACACTCCTCCCCCCTCTTTAAATGGGTGAGGGTTGCATAGCTCGAGAACTAATCATACAATTTGAATAATGACGAGTTTTGGTAGAACTACTAGAAATTTTATAGTAAAAGGTAATTTTAAAGGTTCATTTAGAAGAGCAATCAATGAACAGTTCTGCTGTTGGATCCATGAATGTTCGCTTAGTAAAAAAAGGTGAATGTTTGAAGGTATTGGTAACAAAAAATAAATTTTGGGCGGGACGAAGTTTGCCGGGTCATCTAGTAAAATAGTAAAAGTATATATGAAGGTTTGATTTCTTATGCTCAAATCACCTACTACTTTTTCGAAAAATGTTCCTAAGTCAGTATCAATGCATAAATGGTCTCTTATCCTCAAACAGTAATACCGAAAGAAAGGAGGAGGTATATTAATTGTGCATGCACCAATTTCTATAAATGAAACAGCGAAGTCTCCCGCATCATTACTAAATTTTATAAATACAATATTCCATTTCAGTTCTTATTTTTGTGTCTCTCTCATGTAGGCTCAAATTAATCTTATATTATCTTTCCGATTTTTTTCTTTTCCATTCGGGTAAAGGTGTTTCGTGTGAACAAATTATTATACAATTCAGTAAATAATTGCATTTCACGTCGGTTGGCACTGATATCGATACAACCGGAACCCACCGCCTGAGTCTGGGAGAGTGCAAAGGTGACAAAACAACGCCTTATGAATTATGAAACGAACTCCAAATAGATTTATTATTCAGGCGAAATACATTCCGCTTACGCCGATAGCGGTTCCTGTTCAGGAAATTGAAACGAGATGAGGCTGTGACTACCATATTTGGGAAATAATCCACTTTTATCGCAAGCATCATCACTGTGAGGAACGAAGAACAAGTCAAACCAGTTGTTCAACTGACAACAGATACTACAGACCAGTTGGTTTTCCAGAAGTGGAATGAGGAATCGGGGCATGGTAAATTTTAAATAACCGTCAGAATGCATCGAAAAAAAACTGTAGTCGCTTTACCTTGAATCTTGGATGCATTATTCGACGTAATTTATTCTTTCGCTACTATTATTATTTGGGTAGTAATCGCTCTAATAATAATTATTTTTTGCAGTCATTAATCGATTATTTGAATGATTACCGGACATCACTAGCAGCAGTATTTTTAACACAAACTTGTTTCATTCAAAACATCGGCATTATCAAGAAAGGATTATTAATATCATCCTTCGAGTTTGTGAATAATACGTAAATTGCGGAGCACGAAAGTGATGTAAAAAACTTTTTTTCTCCAAAATAAGGGGGGGAAAAGTAACCCATTATTTTTGGGTGAAATTCAAACAATTTTTTTAATATGCATCGGATTGTTCGATTTGGGTCAAATATACACCGTTTTGTTCGAAAATTTGTTTCCATTCTAAAGGTAGCTTCATAATGCTAGAGAAGTTTTGGTCCTTATTAGAGAAAAACTCTAGCAATAGATTTTTACAATCTTTTTTTATCCCAGTTTCCTATCACTCAGGATGTTTTGCAATGCGAGAAAAAGGTGGTAATCGCTTAGTGCCAGGTCCGGACTATATGTAAAAGTTAATTATACTTTTTGAAACTTTAATCTATACCGTCATTTCAATGCGGTTACTGGTCGTTCACTTACCAGCAGATTTTTCAATGTTTTAGCTATCTTCAAATATGTATATACATTGAAATATGAATATACATTTGGTGATATCCAATATTAACCAAATTATGAAGTTTGTATATGTTATAAAAAAACCTACAAAAATAACTTTCGCTAAAACTTGTGTACTGCTTAATTGTTTAATTTCAATTTCGACTTTAAGAAACAATATCTGGGTTGACTAAGTTATAGCAACACTGAGTTCCACTCTGACCCAATCGAGGACCAGGTCAAAGATGCCACAATATTGCCATATGCTCCACGGTTCGCTTGAGACACCAACGGGCAGATCAGCCACAGGAAAAAGACGATTCCATTTGGGCCAGCAAAAGACGTTGCCATTTCCACGTGGAGCATTTCCATTTTCCCATTTTGCTCACCCCGTTATGTCTTGGCTAAGCTATCTGTTTTGTATAAAGACGGAACACCCGGTGTATCCCTTCCAACGCAAGGAACGTTTGCTTTATCAGCAGGAAGCACAGTATGGAAATTGAATTTATAGTAAGCTTTGCGTTGGTCGAGCCAAGTGAGCTTGTGCTGGGGGAGATGCCGAATAGACTACCAGGACATCCCAACAATCGACACAGAATGCATTCTTTCTCCCCAACCGTCATCGAAGCGGTCTTCGATATGATTCCGAACAAAAGAGAAAAAACGAATCCAAATAGCCTTCGGGCATCGAAAGCTCAAGACACCGTACGGTTTTGGATAATAAAGGATCAAATTGAATGGAATGGATCTGGGAGAAGGGGTGGCAGCAGAATTTTCCCAACAGCACTGAAGGTACATCAAGTATGGATTCTATATTCGAAGCAGAAAAACCGCCATTGGATGACAAACATGAAAATATCGTCGTTTACTCGAATCGTTGATTATTGTGAATGGTGTTAGTAGTCTTTAGTGACCATAACTTGCTTGATATGTCTTTGAAGATATATGGTAGGTCAAACACAGCATTTGCATACCATCCTTTTTCCTTTGAATAAAAAATTTAAATCATTCCGTCCTTCTCAGTATAACAGGTTATAACTAAAAATCGGCAATTATTCCAATGTTGACCAGGACAGCCAATGCAGGCAATATCCGTGGATGTGTAATAATTTGAGTGGACAACCATTCATTTGAGATGAGCTCCATTTTTATTTATTCGATGATGGATCGAATTATGAGTATTCATTATTCAGTATTACATCGTGCAAATAATTTCCCAATAGTCTGGAAGTCTACTAAACATGGCTTTGAGCAAGAATCGTCGCTCCAGACAATCCCTAATTTTATCTCATGTGTAGAACAAATGGTACTCATCATTCCACAAAGGGACGCAGAACTCTAACGAAACTTGTTCCTTCTCGAGTTTTATTCTTCAACTGCCCCAAGTACCAACTTAGACACTCTCAAAGTGACAATCCATCACCATCGTCTCCGTATCAACGGTTCCATCTGTTCCGTCAAGCCTCGGAAGCGAAAAAAAACTACAGTAAAGTTGTGAAGGTTTGTTTTGTGTGCTTCCCCCTAATTTTCCCGGGAAATATGTTGCTGATGCTTTTTATCTGCCGCTCGGTCCGTGCGTCTATTGGAAGACATGATGGATGCGTCCTTCGCGCGTTGAAAGCCTTATAAAAGAGGAACGTGATCTTTGATGGTGGAAAAAGTGCACACACAACAATGGATTCGTACCACTCTCAAGGAACGTGAATCCGGGACCATTTGATAGAAGCATTACTGTAGCGAAAAGTTTGGTAATTGATCTTTGGCACATTAATAGAAAATGTGCGGCTCCAATTTGTGTATCTGTTGTGATTTTAAAACACGTTAAATTATTTCAACATTCTGGAACAATGTTGAAACATTCCATTCAATCTGATGACCCGAAATGTGGTTGGTTTGGAATCGTTGTATCGTAAAACGTTTGACACGTTGCACATTGTCCCAAATGTGTAGCGTGCAGATTACATATACCACGTCTGTAATCCGATGTTAAAGGGTATGGAGAAATAAAACTTCACCATATTTGAGCCTGAAGCATCCTATTAGCAAATTTGTTTAAAAGTAACACCTCCAGAACCGGATTAACCACGCTATGGATGCTGGTCTTCACCAAATAACTTGGATCTCTTGCTTTGAATTCGTCGTTTCATTTCGTTCAACTCGGACACGAGTGAGAAGAATAACACTCGAGTGGGCATAATCCCGACTCTATCTCTCGTTCCACACACATTGCTAAGCGGATTCCAGCATATGTATGCTCGACTCTCGGATGGTTTGACCCAAGGCGTGTAGAAGTATATCCTAAGGTGGGCCAACTTGCTAAAACCACTCTTCAGCCATCTTGGAAATCTACTGTGTTTTGTTTGTAAACAAAACACAATACGCTAGTGCCGAAGCTCGCTCCTGATCAGTCTGTCTCTTTCACGCTTCAAGGAAATAATTCCCCTTCTGCTTTCTTCCGTACTGTTTTCATATACCGCTCGCCTAACCAACTTAGTGACGAAACGGCCTCACCTAGTACCATAGACCCGTCTTGGTTTGACCTACCGGGATAATGTTACCGCCGTTACCGCCATTACTGACAGATGGTCAACCTTGTGGTTGTAAAGGAACTGTGGTGTTACATTTTTTGTTCGCACTCATGTGATACTTTAATTTGGTTACGTTAATACCCATTGAAAGAGTTGTACAATACCTCAGATCCAATTCAACAATGTTCAACATTTGACTATAAGGATTGATTCAGTTAGAATACGGGATCACTGTTCATGTTATAGCAGCGGTTGTAGTAGGCGTATCTGAAATCTTTTGACAACAAACTGTTTGGAAATCTATGTTTTTCAACGATACAAATTTCTCGTCGATCAGTTTTGTTTTTAAAAAGTTGTACAGGATGGTAGCCGAGAAATTTGATTTTGTACACCCACATTCAAAATCCGGTGTGATCAGGTACTACAGGTACAACAAGGTTTTGACGAAGTACGAACGATGTCTGCTGATGAATGACGCGTACGTGAAGACGGATTTTGGACAGCTCCCAGGCACTGTTTTTCGTTATTTTTGGTACAGATTCTGTACGGTACAGAGTACACATTTTCGTCAAAAAGTACAGTTTGGTACAGATTTTTTCCGCGTGTGAAATTTCTTACATTTGCAGGAAGCAACATTAAGGTACACATTCTTCGCATTGCCCGAAGTAGTACAGTTTGGTACAGATTTTTTCCGCGTGTGAAATTTCTTACATTTGCAGGAAGCAACATTAAGGTACACATTCTTCACATTGCCCAAAGTAACCAGACGAAGGAAAGTCGCGTCCAAGTTCCGTTATCGGTTACCGCGTGATTGTTGTTTTTTTGCCGCTGAAGAGTTCATTTCGCTATCTGGATAGTGAGTGAAGTGCCCTGCCTGCAAGTGGATAGAGGCTTTCATCCTCGGAAAGCCAAGCATTGGTTTTTGTTTTGTCGCTGCTTCGCCGACATTGGAGATTTCGCCGAGTCATCGTGCCAACAGTGACAGTGCGAGTAAGCTTTCACCGACGACTGTGTGTAGTGGTGTCGTAGGCACATTCCCACCACCAACGAGCTTTCAGCACGCTCCCGTTCATCTGCACTGGAGTGCGTTCATAGGTGAATAACATTAAATATACTGAGAGAAAATATTTAATAATTATAAGTTTTTTTTTTATTTTTGTGAATTATTTTATTGTGAAATATTGTTTAAAAAATACTTAGAATATAAGTGAAAATTTAAAATGGCAGAGAGTGGGGGACCTTCGGATATGGAGGTCTCTGACTCTAGTTCCCTCCTAACGGATAAAAAAAAGTCACTCAAACGTGTTCCAAATACGGAAGATACTTCTTCTGGGGACGAGTCAGCTAACCCTACCAAGCCTCCCTCCAAAAAACTAGCAAATCTCCCATCTGCCCTTAACGATCCCACTCTACCTTCAACCTCGTCTTCTCCCTCTGTTCTTCCCGCTCCTTCTCAACCTTCGCCTTCCCATTCTCAATCCCCGTCCTCGCCTTCCCCCCCTGTTATTCCCACTCCCCGTGTAAAGGTCTATCCAGAAGATGCGCCCGGAACTGGTCCCTGGGTTGTTTTCTTCAGGCCTGAGCCAAATGGAAAGGCGTTGAGAGTCATGCAGATCGCGAAAGATCTGGCAAGGTATACCTCCGTTTCGGAAATTTCGAAGGTTAGACCAAACAAATTGCGAGTTGTCGTGAATGATCGAAAAGACGCAAACAAGATTGTTGTCGATCAGCATTTTACAATTGAGTATCGGGTCTACATTCCCTCTCACATAGTCGAAATTGAGGGTGTGATAACCGAAACGGGCTTGACGTGCGAATACATTACGAGTGAAGGTACCGGCCGTTTTAAAAAACTGCCCTCGACGACTGTTAAGATCTTGGGCTTGGCGCAAAAATGTGACCACTCCCAAAGTTCAAGGACAAGTCCCTCCGGTGATACCCCCTGTTAGCTTGCCCAAAAAATCGAGTGCAGCGGATAAGCAAAATCAGGTCCGTGGTAATAGTTCACCTTCGAACGACCCAGCACTCGAGAGGACATCAAAAACCCCAACTGTCCCTGTTTTTCCGTCAAGTTCAACTTCCCAATCGGGATTTATAAAGTTGTCTGACCTTGTGGATCAAATCTTCACGTGTTTTAATGTTTCCGACTCCATCAGAACCATTGTCACCGCAATGCTTCCAGTACTAAAGACAATTTTGCAGCAATTGATGCAAACATGGCCCCTCCTTGCAATGATTATCTCTCTTGATGTCTAATTTAAATAGAGAGGTCGGAGATATCACTGTTTTACAGTGGAATTGTCGTAGTCTTATGCCTAAATTGGATACATTCAAATTTCAAATTCATAAACTCAATTGTGATATTTTTGCTCTATCCGAAACCTGGCTCTCTTCTCAAAATGATCTCTCTTTCCACGATTTTAATATAATACGCTTGGACCGCGATGACAGATACGGAGGGGTACTATTGGGGATCAATAAGTGTCACTCATTTTTTAGAATTGACCTTCCACCTATTGGAGGGATCGAAGCTGTTGCTTGTCATGCAAACATCAGAGGCAAAGACCTCTGTATAGTCAGCTTGTATTGGCCTCCGAGAGCTGCGGTTAGCCGTAAGCAACTTGTTGACATGTGCTCACTCCTTCCTGAGCCACGATTAATCTTGGGAGACTTCAACTCTCACGGAACTGCCTGGGGGGAACCGTACGACGATAATCGTTCATCGTTGATATATGACCTTTGTAACAGCTTCAATATGACCGTTTTGAACACTGGGGAAACAACACGTGTACCTAAACCTCCTGCTAACCCAAGTGCTCTTGACCTCTCGCTTTGCTCGAATTCACTATCGTTAGATTGCAAGTGGAATGTAATCCAGGATCCCAACGGTAGTGACCACTTGCCAATCAAAATTTCTATCACCAATGGGTTGAATTCTTCTGAATCAATAAACATGGCATACGACCTCACAAGACACATTGACTGGAAAAAATATGCGGACGCGATTGCTCTAGCCATCAATTCCAGAGATGGTTTGCCTCCATTGGAGGAGTATAACTTCATTTCTCGTTTGATCTATGACAGCGCGGTTCGCGCTCAAACGAAACCCATCCCAGGTTCCACTATTCGTCGAAGGCCTCCCAATCCATGGTGGGATGGCCAGTGTTCCAAGCTTTATGGAGATAAATCGAATGCATTTAAAGCTTTTCGGAAACGTGGAACCATTGAGAATTTTCAAACGTATTTGGACCTTGAAAATCAATTTAAAAACTTGATCAAAGGGAAAAAACGTGCTTATTGGCGAAATTTCGTGGGAGGTTTATCACGAAAAACGTCAATGAAAAAAATGTGGAAAGTGGCTCGAAACATGAGGAATCGCTCTTCATCCAATGAAAGCGAGGAATATTCACATCGATGGATTTTTAATTTTGCACGAAAGGTTTGTCCCGATTCCGCTCCAATGCAAAGAATTATTCGAGATATACCACAAGATAGGTGCGATCTTGATTCCGAGTTTTCGATGGTAGAATTCTCTCTTGCTCTCCTTTCATGTAACAATTCTGCTCCGGGATCGGATAGAATTAAGTTCAACTTGCTGAAAAATCTCCCTGATGTGGCGAAACATCGCTTGTTGAACTTATTCAATCGGTTTCTGGAGCATAATATTGTTCCAGATGATTGGAGACAAGTACGAGTTATAGCTATTCAAAAACCCGGAAAACCCGCGTCCGACTTCAATTCGTACCGCCCAATAGCAATGCTGTCTTGTATACGGAAATTGTTGGAGAAAATTATCTTGTTTCGCCTTGATCGATAGGTTGAAACGAATGGCCTACTCTCAGATACACAATATGGGTTCCGCAGGGGCAAGGGGACGAATGATTGTCTTGCGTTGCTTTCTTCAGAAATTCAAATGGCTTACGCCGAAAAAAAACAAATGGCTTCAGTATTCTTGGACATAAAGGGGGCCTTTGATTCTGTTTCAATAGAGGTTTTGTCAGACAAATTACAATCTCGGGGTCTGCCGCCTCTATTGAATAATATGTTATATAACTTGCTTTGTGAGAAACATTTGAACTTTTCTCACGGAGATTCGGCAGTAAGTCGGGTCTCTTACATGGGACTCCCCCAGGGCTCATGTTTAAGCCCCCTTTTGTACAACTTCTATGTAAGCGACATTGACAATTGCCTTACACAAAATTGCAGCCTAAGACAACTTGCAGATGATGGAGTGGTGTCTGTCGTAGGATCAAACGAATCCGACCTGCAAGAATCCTTACAAGATACTTTGAACAATTTTTCAACCTGGGCCATTGAGCTAGGGATCGAATTCTCCACGGAGAAAACAGAGATGGTGGTTTTTTCTAGGAAGCATAAACCAGCAAAACCAAAGCTTCAACTTTTGGGTAAACCGATCACTCATGCTATGTCATTTGAGTATCTTGGGGTCTGGTTCGACTCTAAATGTACTTGGGGGGCCCATATTAGGTATCTGAGTAAAAAATGTCAACAAAGAATAAACTTTCTCCGTACAATTACCGGCACCTGGTGGGGAGCCCATCCCGAAGATCTTATAATGTTGTATCGAACAACTATTCTCTCAGTGATGGAGTATGGCAGTTTCTGTTTTCAATCAGCTGCCAAAACACACCTCATTAAACTCGAGCGAATTCAGTATCTTTGTCTCCGTATCGCGTTGGGATGTATGCCCTCAACGCATACCATGAGTCTCGAGGTTTTGGCAGGCCTACTCCCACTAAAAGATCGCTTCAATTTATTATCTCTTCGGTTCCTCATCCGGTGTAAGGTTATAAACCAATTGGTGATCGGAAATTTTGAGCAGCTGATCGAGCTAAATTTTCATTCTGGATTCATGAGCTCATATCATGAATTCGTCTCCATGCAGGTTAATCCTTCTTCGTATATTCCCAACCGTGTTTGTTTTCCTGACTACATCAATTCCTCTGTGCATTTTGATCTGTCCATGAAGCAGGATATCCATGGAACATCAGATTATCTTCGATCGAGGATCGTTCCAACGATCTTCGATGCAAAGTATGGGGATATCAATTGTGATAATATGTACTTTACTGATGGGTCCTCTATGAATGAGTCCACAGGATTTGGAGTGTTCAACGAATTTTTTAGCACCTCACACAGTCTTCAGAATCCTTGCTCAGTGTATATTGCTGAATTGGCAGCGATACACTGGGCGCTGGACAGCGTCGCCTCACGACCTGTTGAACACTATTACATTGTAACGGATAGTCTTAGCTCTGTCGAAGCTATCCGTTCAGTGAGGCCGGAAAAGCACTCGCCGTACTTCCTTGAGAGAATACGAGAAATTTTGAGTGCTTTATCCAGACGCTGTTATGTCATTACCTTTGTCTGGGTCCCTTCACATTGCTCAATTCTGGGTAATGAGAGGGCTGACTCATTAGCAAAGGTAGGTGCAATTGAAGGCGATATTTATCAGCGTCAAATCACCTTCAATGAATTTTATTCTTTAGTCCGCAAAAATACCATAGTTAACTGGCAAGGGAAATGGAACGAAGATGAATTGGGCCGGTGGCTCCACTCGATTATCCCTAAGGTTAGCCTCAAACCATGGTTCAAAAGTCTGGACTTGAGTCGGGACTTTATTCGCACCTTCTCCCGACTCATGTCCAATCACTGTTCGTTAGATGCGCTACTCTTTCGTATTAATCTTGCCGACAACAATCTTTATGTTTGTGGCCAAGGTTACCACGACATCGAGCACGTTGTTTGGTCGTGCGAGCTGTATCTTGTCGCCAGATCGAATTTAGTAGTCACCCTTCGGGCCCGAGGAAGGCAGCCCATGGTGCCGGTGAGAGACGTGTTGGCTCGGTTAGACCTTGATTACATGTCCCAAATATATGTATTCCTTAAAGCTATCGATCTTCGTGTGTGATTGTCCTTATACCCTTAGTTTTTCCTTTTCCTTTTCCTTTGTGAGAGATCGGATCCCTTCTTAAGAATAAGATGAAATGTAAATACATATTAGATATAAGATAGGTTTAAGAATTGAGTGTGATGAGTGTGATTGAGAGTGTGAGTGTGATCATTGTCAACATATCCTCATATCCCCTCCTTTTCCTGAAGAAAATATGTCACCCTTCTAAACTCGAGTTGACCGCGAGTAATCGGTTTCCTATATTATTAACATTAGAATTAAGGAAAAATGTATATATACTAGTAACAATACAGTAAGGAGTTCGGCTCCTTTAAACCTATGTAACTGAGCCTGTAAAAATAAACGATTTAAATAAAAAAAAAACCAACCCGCTGTCTCCCGGGCAAAGGAGATACACCCAATAAAATGGAGCTACGATCACGAAGAGTAATTAGAATGCGATCACCCGAGGAGGGTCCCCGAACTGGAGCTGGTCCTGGAACGGGCGTAAGAGCGAGCGGCCAGCGGCTGGAGGGCGATGTGCAAGAGCGGGCCACCAGCCGGGTTCAACCCGAAGAGCTACCGCCACACGGAAACAGCAGCCATCGACATCACCCAAGAAACGCTGCGCCTACGAGACGTGTTGCGACTGCCAGACGACAGTCGTCCACACTTGTGGGTACCACTAGGCGCCGGATCATGTGGACACACGAAATGAATGAATTCGTGATCCGCGCCTATTACATCTGCACTGCTTTGGAGACGGACATGAGCGGTCGCCCTCGAATACTAACAATGTTCGAGGAAGCGTATCCAGAGTTCGTCGGGAGGCTTGATCAGAACGCGATGAACGCGAGGCGTAGAGCGATAGTACGCAACAACATGCTCTCCCAAACGCAAATCGACGAGATCAAGCAGCAGGTGCAGAGAGAAATAAGCTCCAGGAACAACAGAGCAAGCGATGTGTCGAGACGAAGTGCAGTACGGCTGAGCAATTCATTCGCGAGTGGGGCACGCGAATCAGCACCAGTGGAGGCCACAGTACTACAACCCCCTGAGCCGGAAGACCCACAGCCAGATCAACAACTACTACGCGATCTGGTCTTCCACTACGACGAGGCGATCTCACAGTTCCGCGACACAGACCCATTGTCGCGCCCCAGGATCCCGAAGTTGCAGCATTCCCGCAGGCTGACAAGTGCAGTAAAGCTCATGAACGAGCACGTTCTTCCGCTGCACTTGGTTGATGCTGAGAACATGGAGGAGTTGCAACTGAAAGTTTACTGTGCTGCTGTGGCGACCGCCAAAAGTTTAGGATACCATATTAGGCCAAGAGGCGGACTGCTCCAACATCTCCGTGAAAGGCTTGAGCCTCCATGGCGAAGGAGATTGGAGCAACGGATCCTAAACAAGCGCGCCGCAATTGGAAGACTGATGGCGTACAAAAGAGGCAGCAGATCGTCGAAATTATGTCGCCAAGTTGCTGTGATCGTGCGGCCTACTGAACTTCGCCAGCTGGGAGCTCACCAGCTGACGGAAAAACTCGACACACTGGTACAGCAATTGAGCGTCCTAACTAAACGACTGAAACGTTACTCTGACTCTGCAAAGCGCCAGGAACAAAATCGGATGTTCAGAGATAACAAAAAATCGTTCTACGACCACATTAGCGACGAGAAGCCCGACTACCGCGAAGGTTTGCCAGATATTAGCGATGTGACGAACTTCTGGGCTGGTATTTGGGAGACCCCAGTACAACATCGCGACGGGCAAATGTGGTTAAGACGGGAGGAGGAGAGTTGTGATGAAATTGGAGAGATGCCAGCTATCATCGTCGAAGAGAACGATGTCCGCGAAGCCGGTACCTGAGGAACTGGGCAGCACCGGGCCTCGATGGTGTTCAGAACTTCTGGCACAAGAAGCTGACCGTCGCACATCAAAAGATAGCTGAGTGCTTCAACAAGGTGCTACGTGACCCACACAACCTCCCTGAATTCGCCACCCGTGGCGTCACATTCCTCCTCCCGAAAGACAGCAACACATTGAACCCATCAAAGTGCCTATCGAGTCTGTACAAGATATTAAGCAGCATCATAACCGCCAAAGTTTCTGCCCACATGCGAACAACACCATATCATCGCAGAAGAGCAGAAAGGATGCAGAAAAAATACGCATGGCTGCAAAGACCAGGCCATCATCAACGCAGCCATAGTCGGCCAGGCGGTTTATAACCAGCGGAACCTAAGCATGGCCTATATCGATTACAGGAAGGCTTATGACTCCATACCTCACTCGTTTGTCGTCCGGGTATTGGAGCTCTACAAAATTGATCCCGTCGTCGTTAGGTTCCTGCAGCATGCGATGAGGCAGTGGAGCACGTCTCTGCACCTTAGTGATGGGGAAAATGTGTTGCAGTCTAGAACGCTGCAGATAAAGAGGGGGATATTCCAAGGCGACTCTTTAAGCCCGCTTTGGTTTTGTCTGGCACTGAACCCCCTCAGTAGGACGCTCAATAGAAACGGTCATGGCTATAAAATAAGGTATGGCGATGGCGCCCACGAAGAAGTGACCCATACCTTTTACATGGACGATCTCAAGGTCTACGCTGATTCACGTCAGCGTCTAGGTGTAGCTATCCGGGTTGTCGAAGAAATAAACAGGGCCATCTGTATGGAGTTCGGCCTCGAAAAGTGTCGCTGTGTCCACCTGCTGAAAGGACAACTTACCGAATCCGGAGGCTACGAGGTCTATGACGGCGAGTTTATAAGAGACATGGTTCGTGGCGAATCCTATAAATATCTTGGATTCCGACAGCTCACCGGGATTCGCCACTCCGACATC
This sequence comes from Toxorhynchites rutilus septentrionalis, assembly GCF_029784135.1. Taxonomy (NCBI): domain Eukaryota; kingdom Metazoa; phylum Arthropoda; class Insecta; order Diptera; family Culicidae; genus Toxorhynchites; species Toxorhynchites rutilus. Next base: position 152,721,875 of record NC_073745.1, read on the forward strand.
AAGACGGAGCTGCGAGACAAGTTCTTGAGTCGAGTGAACTGTGTCCTGAGGACTTTCCTCAACGCGGAGAACAAGGTACGCGCGATCAACACATTCGCGGTTCCCCTGCTGACCTTCAGTTTTGGTGTAGTCAAATGGAGCAAAACTGACCTAGAGGACCTTGAGAGGAGGATGAGAAAAAGCATTCAAAGAGGCCGGAATGCACCATCCTCAATCGGCACTGGAGAGAGTTTCACTACACGTAAAGAAGGGGGACTTTGAATCGTCGACATTTCTGCACTGTGTGTTGCCCAGGTACGACAACTGCGCGAGTACTTCGCAGAACGCGCCAACCAAAACGCGCTATACCGGGCTGTCTGCGCCGCTGACAGAGGATACAGCGCTCTGCACTTGGCGCAAGCGGAGTACCAACTAAACTGCAATCTGCAGACAGTGGAGGAGAAGATTGCAGCTTGGAAGCAGAAGGCAGTGCATGGTGCCCACCCCCATCAACTGGACCGGCCACACGTCGACAAGGCCGCATCTAATCTGTGGCTAACGCGTGGTGAACTCTCTTCAGTAGTAGAAGCCGACATGATAGCCATCCAGGACAGGATAATGCCGACGAGAAACTGCAGGCGGTACGTCTGGCATCAAGACGTTGATGACATTTGCCGGATGTGCCATCAACCAGGTGAAAACATAGAGCACATTATGGGAGGCTGTCCCGTTTTGGCCAACGCAGCCTACACCGAGCGCCACAACAACGTGGCCCGTATTGTTCATCGACAACTGGCGCTCCAATGTGCTCTGCTGGAAGACAACGTACCAAACTACCGGTACCTGCCTGCACCTGTCCTGGAAAATGACCGTTTCAAGCTGTACTGGGATCGCACTGTTCTGACCGACCTCTCGATCCACCACAACCGCCCAGATATAATGGTTTACGACAAGAGCGACCGCAAAGTCACCATCATCGATGTCGCTATTCCACTGAACCAGAATCTGGAGGAGACCCACGGTCGCAAAATATGCAAGTACCGACCATTGGCCGTGGAGCTCAAGGAACTGTGGGGGCTAAGGGAGGTCCCAAGAATTGTTCCAGTCGTTCTCTCTGGAACTGGAATTATCCCGAAGACACTTCTGGAAGCGCTAAAGGTGTTGAACATCGAGAAGGAATTGGCCGGCATCCAAAAGTCGGTCATCCTTAGCACCTGCGCGATTGTCCGACAATTCCTCGGTCAGGACTAAAACAGCACGAGCATGCAGATACGTGCAGTCCGCAGAGCCTAGTCCCCCTTTGGCATTCAGAAGCCCGGGGTCAGGTGAAAATTCTGGCTAGGTTCGCCTAGTTAAGAAGTGAGATAAGTCTGCCAAAAAAAACATTAAGGTACATGACGACTTTAACGCCGCAGAATCGCTTGGTGCTGCTGATAATAAAGGATTCATGATGCAATAATTGATCACTTTCATATGGACGAAATTCTTTTCCAGGGTTCTACGATGGGAATATACGAGATCTGGTGAATAATTTCCGTAAAGTTGAAATTACTCCATAAGGAAATCACAGTTTCAGAAAACGAGCATGTGCAGGATTGGTGGACAACAATTTGATGTCTAAAAAGATTTGATGGTTCGATGTCTAAAAAGGATTGAGGCACGCATTTTCGACGCTTCGATGCTTTGTTTGTATCGTTCTCACTCACCTCACTCCTCGGCATTTTTTTTTCTTTCCGGCCGCTGAGAGTGACCAACAGAGAGTTCAAACTTTGATGAAAAATGTCCGAATAAATGTACAAAAATTCATCAAAACTGACTCAGAATAATATACTAATAATGTTTCTGAAAAGAACAATAAATTTTCTGCATTTTCATATAAACACATTTTATATACCTTTTCAATTTTTTTTATTGATCTCTAAAAACTCAAGACACTCGATTTTGTGTTCAAGTGCCGCTGGTAAGACTGAGTGACATTAATATCAAACACGTATTAATGAGCAATTCAATTTCTTCTTATTGCATATTCGTACAGTTGAAAGAAATTTAGACATCTTCATCTAAAAGATGCACCAGAAAGTTAATCTGGTTTTCAACTTTTTTACTGTTTTGGAACTAGTCGGTGGTCAAAAGTAGGACGGAGGGCTTTTATGATTTTTGTGAATCACAGTTGGCGCTTACGTCAATCATGCATATTTGGGCAGTTATGGTGTCGAATGTTTTCGAAAAATCCAAATGAATTGGATTGGATACTGCACCTAAAATGCTTATTGGTCTAAGATTCTCAATAGACGAGGCTGTTTCCTTTTTCCTCATTGGGATAGTCTTGGAAGTCTTCCGCAGTTTTGGATACGGTAAGTGGGGAAAAAGTGGTCATCCTAAGGAACATGCCCTTTTCCTTTGTCCACATACCACTAAAATTTCCGTTTTTCGAAGAATAATGTAGCTCAACTTATTGTTGTTCGAAGTAGCACGCGGTTTTTATTATGAAAATTTCAAATAGTACATTTTTCAATATTAGAAAAGAATTTGAAAAATCAAACATTTTTTTAGTGAGAAGATAAAGTTGTCACTTTTGGGGGGCAAAATGGATTTTTTTTGTATCATTATTAAAATAGAATTGAAATGAGTTAGGCATATTCACCTAGAGTCGTAGGGAATACATTACGTTTCTCATAATGAGACTTGGTTTTGGTTGGGGTTGCATATTTTTCCTGGGTCAAAGCCACGAAAGGGACCCCTTTAAGAGAAGAAGGTGATAAGGTATATCAGTTTTTGAAAACAGAACATTGTCAACCACTAACCACTTTGCCCTCAAACAACCAGAGTCAACCAGAGACCCAGGATTCGGACAGAGTAAAAACATCACATATAAAGTTATAAATTAAAAATTCGAATGTATCCAATTTAGGAATAAGACTACGACAATTACACTGTAAAACAGTGATATCTCCGACCTCCCTATTTAAATTAGTCATCAAGAGAGATAATCATTGCAAGGAGGAGCCATTTTTGCATCAATTGCTGCAAAATTGTCTTTAATACTGGAAGCATTGCGGTGGTAATGGTTCAGATGGAGTCGAAAAAATTAAAACACGTGAAGATTTGATCCACAATGTCATACAACTTTAAAAATCCCGATTAGTAAATTGCACTTGATGGTAAAACAGACCAGTTGAGATTTTTGATGTCCCCTCCAGTGATGGGTCGTCCGAAGGTGAACTATTCCCACGGAAGCCAGGTAGAACCTGATTTTGCTTATCCGCTCACTCGATTTTTTAGGCAAGCTAACAGGGGATATCGCCGGAGGGACTTGTGCTTGAACTTTGGGAGTGGTCACATTTTTGTACCGGGGATTCCTTTTGAAAATAAACGGTGTGCCCTCGATAGCTTTGTCTGCTTCCATTTCGTCAACTGATAACGTGGCGAAGACATTGTATATGTTGATTGGTTGTTGTTGTTAAGCCAGTGGAGAAGCGCCCTTCAAAATTTCCGCAAAAGTGCGCTTCGAGCGTTCCTTCAAAGAGCGCTTCTGTTTATCCCAGCGACTCTTGTAAGTTTCACAAGCTGAGAGCACGTGTGGGGATCCCCCACAATATGGACACTTATGCTCAGGATTGCTGCAGGATTTTCCCACATGTTGCTCTCCGCAAGTGGCACAGTGGCTCTTTGTTGGCGCAATAAGCTGTTGTATGACCAACTGACTTGCATTTGTTGCATTTGTTACAAGTCATGGGCTTTGGCACGAAGAGTCGCACCGGTAGCCTCAATTTATCCTCCAAAACGTATTCAGGGAGGGCGGAACCAGCAAAAGTTACTCGAAACGAGTCGGACGACGTGAGTTTTGTTTTTTCCCCATCCTGGGAAACTTTCTCTAGTTGATGGCAGTCCAAAACTTTAACTTACATCAAAGTGAGCTTTTAAAATCTGCTATCTCCCTTTTTTATTAATTCACTCGTCAGACCCCTGATCACCCCCAGAATTTCTACGTTATGACAGGGCACGTGTGCGCGATATGAACAGCTTGTCGTCAACAATATCGTTAACTTGTTTCCGACCAGCCACGACAACACGCAATTTGTTCGGTCGAACCTTGGAAATTTCGACCACGAAGGAATAATTTTTTGTCAGATCTTTCATGATCTGAATGACATTGAGAGATTTTCCGTTTGGTTTGGGCCGGAAGAAAACAATCCATAGGCCAGTTTTAGGTGCATCTTCTGGATAGACCTTGATACGGGGAGAAGAAACAACTAAGGGAAAGGACGAGGTCAATGGTTCAGCAGGATTGGGAAACCAGATCGGGGGTTGAGCGGGAGATTGAGGGGGTGAAGAAAAAAGGTTTGCAAATTTTCCTGAGAGGGACTTGTTGAGGTGGGTGAACTCTTCCTCTGAAAAGACATCTTCTGAGAGGGGAAGCTTATAAACGACTTCCCAGCTTTCCAGATTCCGCGAAGGAGGGAGAGACAGCGGATTCAATCCACATGTCAACGATTCCTTCCTTTTCCACCATTTAGTACGGCAGATATACACTTTTTAATAATTTTACAAATTTTATATTCATTCTTGGCCAAATAGCCTTAAGTTGATAAATTTGAATACCACCAAAAAGTTCCCGGAATTTATTCAGGAAATGAAAAATACAAGATTATGCATCAATATCGATATTCTCCTCTTCAAAGTACTCCCCATCAACTGCAACGCACTTTTGCTTGATCCAATCCTCGAAACATTTACTATATTTGATTTGCGGTATGACCATCAGCGCCGTCTTCAGTTTTTCCATTATCTCATCTCGGGTGTTAAAACGTGGTTTTTTTAGTAGTACGAATAGTAAAAAAGACGGGTCGGTAATGTCTAGTACATAACCGGAGAGACGTAGGACTACATCAAGGGGTGTCCATTATTCGAATATCAAGAAGCACAGATCCTAGAATTACCAACTATTCATGCACAAAATTACAGAAAAAAAAATCAAAGGATAGAATAAAACCTCAGCACACGAAATTTTTAGATTTTTTCTTATTTTCACCTAAACACTCAAACGCGGTGCAAATGTTGTAGGGGTTATTGTTCAGCCGGTAACGAACACACACTTGATGGCAAGCATATCGTCATAGGTAATTTCCGTCTGGTATCGTGATATAACCAATACGTTAAAATTGCTCTAAATAATTACTTAGCAAATTTTGTTGACTATCATAGATCAAATAAACTTGTTGATGCGCTTTTGTGTATGTAACATGCTACCTGCCGAAAGTGCGAAACATTGGGTCTTTGAGAAAATATGTAATCCTCCATTTTGTAGCGGCCGCCATCTTGGATTTTCAAGATCATAAAATACGCAGTTTTCTAATGACTGCAGAGATAAAGCTGTGTTCCAAATTCCAGATCAATAGGCCAACAGGAAGGGGGTCAAATTTCTATTGATGTGGTACAGCGCTATAGATTAACATGTTACATACAAACATATAAATATGTTACAGCTAAATAAAACCGTTTAAAAACTCCAGCATTCTATCAAATCGAGCGCGATTGGCGTCTCCTCACCAAGTATGGATAAGTTCATTCGCTCATTTCTCCACACCTGATTATAAATCACTCTTGTATCTGCTTGGCATAATCATGGCGAAAAGAATGCAGCAAACAATCGGGAGATTGCACGATGAATCATTTTACACTCCCCGACCATCTTCATTCGGGACTGATAGAAAACATAACATAACAAAGAGTGGAAAACAATATTCAATGAATGAATATTTCTTTGGAAGGATCGCACGAAACAAAATAACAAGTGAGTCAAAATAGATTGAATGCGTGTATGTATGATTGTATTTTCCGTTGTACTCTTTTCCTTGTCAGCATTAAAGTGCACATGAAATCCACCTTCCCGCTCATCAATAACTTGCGTTAATATGGTCTTTTGCGTTGGCTTAGATCGTTTCATACTAGAAACAAAAAAATGTCATTGCAATAGTGAACAGGAAACAACTCGATTTCAACTATCTACCAATATTTTACTGCCGCGATCGAGGCTCAATGATTGCTATTTGAGTGAGAAACGACTGATTTTACAGAGACACTCGCTGGCTCAAGCAAATGAGGCAAATGAGGGAATACAAAAAATTCTGAGAATAGAAGAGCGGAATCGAGACAGTATTTTTCCGTTCAAATCGAGGATGAACTTTGCGAAGAGGATAGGTGAATGTTTTCTGTCTCAAATGAAGTGAGGCATAAACGGAGAGTAGAAGGGTGAGTTTTATCGGCGAATGAGTGTTGTTGAACGAATTTCGATGCGATTTTTCCCATACCTGCTCCTCACCCGGCGTGACGCTTTCACTGCTTTTTACCACATTTCAATAGGTTCTCCTGCTCCACATCCCATAAAAACTACTGTCTCTCCCTCTTGCGGTATCGCAGGGCACAAACGTTTTTGCGTTCATAATCGCTTCTCGGTATCTTTCCTGCTTGGTGTCCGATGATAGAATGTGGTCAAGCACCACTATCGCTCACTTTATATAGCCATATAGTTAACGTTGTAGCGACCGCCTTTATTATTTATAATCTCTTTTTCGTCCCCACCTTCACCTTGTCCATACGTTTCGCCCGTACCCGTGGTTGCTTGTAATGAATAGCTGTTTTCTACGGGGAGGCAGACAAAATATATGGGAAAGTAGGGATTTATGTCTTCCAATTGTTCATCAATTCGAACTTTATATGAGCTGCCGTAATGTATAGCATATAAACAATTGCTGAGGATATATCCTATTAATGTGTGTATTTGAAACCAAAATCCATTCATTAATTGAGGAGGTATTGCCGTTCAAAAACTGAACACTTTTTCACACCGAAATATTGAAATGGGCCCCTATATTGAACGTAGACGTAGACGTAGTCATACGTGAAAAGTCGCAGAGAGCCAAATCATGTGAATTCGGTGGTTGCTAAATGGTATTCGTTTAGCATTGTTGTTGCAAATTTTGCAAATTGTACAAATTCAAGGCACCCACAATAGCAAATGTACACAATACAGCGTAACTGTTGGAAATGCAAAACTATCACACTATAAATTTTACAGAATAGCAATGACAGATGTGCCAACCTACAACATGAATGAAAAATACAAACGGGTGACTGAGAGCGTCACACGGTGGAGATTCCCTGAACTTTTTCATCAAGGTAGTATACCCAGTGCGAACACCAGTTCGGATGATTTAAAACGGTTCCCAATCGAACCGTGTGTCGATCGTTCGGTGCAATTGAACCGGTGTTCGTATTCAGATGTCGACACCGTACCATTGTCGTCGCGGATACACTTCATTTCGTTTCCACCAAGGGGGTCATATGCGGCCATCTTTTTGTAGCCAGCATGGAAAATATAGAAATATAAATTATAACAGAAAATTAAAAATGAAGTGCTCCGTGTATTCCTGCAGCAGTGATTTTAACATATTGCGGACCGCTCACGAGTTTTCTCGTGTTTCGCGTTCCGTCTGTTACTAATGGATCACGAAATAAGCCGCGTTTTCTACACTTGAAGGTTAAATACTTGATTTGCCAAGAATCTAACAAAACCTACCGATGGCTCGCCTTCGTCTCATTCACATCGAAGGAAACGATCTCATTAGGGAATCCGAACAAATGAAGCGTTCAAGTTTGCCCCAAAACGTGCGGTCCTTAAAGTGTTAATTGCAGATCGTCAAATAAAGCGTCCGGATGGATATCCAAACATCGTTTGCCAAAGGAAACTATCAAACGTAATCAAATGTTGAACATATATTGGGTTGAGGAAAAAGAAATGTCGTATATTGTCAATATATGGCAACACTTAAACATATCTTGTGTTGTACTTATCGCATCGGGTCATACTATACGGCTATTTAAAGACGACAATCTGTGCTACAAGTGACAAGTTTTGACAGTGTTGTGATTGTTCTTTTCAGTCTCAAGTTATAGTGCGTCAAAGATGGAGTCCACCAAGCAAGAAACTCGCCATATTTTACGATTTTTCTACCTGCGAGGTAAAACTGCAACGAAGGCGGCCGAAAAAATTCGTGTAGTTTATGGACCCGATACTGTAACGATTCGCACAGCAGAGCGTTGGTTTGATCGATTTCGTTCTGGTGTAGTGGCTGTCGAAGATACACCCCACACCACGTACTGGTAGGCCAATCGTCGTGGAAACCGATAAAATCGTTAAATAAAATCCAAGTAGACCGGCATGTGAGCACTCGTTCGATTGACCAGGAACTGGGTATAGACCATAAAACCGTTTGGAACCATTTGCAGAAGATTGGATTCCAAAAAAGCAGGATGTATGGGTGCCACACGAGTTGACGCAAAAAATCTTTTAGACCGAATCAACGCCTGCGATGCACTGCTGAAACGGAACGAACTCGACCCATTTTTGAAGTAGATGGTGACTGGTGATGAAAAGTGGATCACGTACGACAACCTAAAGCAAAAAAAAATCGTGGTCGAAGCGCGGTGAGCCGGCCCAAACCATCGCCATGCCCGGATTGACGGCCAGGGAGGTTTTGCTGTGTGTTTGGTGGGATTGGAAGGGAATCATCCACTATGAGCTGCTCAACTATGGTCAGACTCTCAACTCGGTTCTCTACTGTGAGCAGCTTGACCGTTTGAAGCAGACGATTGACCAGAAGCGGACAGAAATGATCAATAGGAATGGTGTTGTTTTACACCAAGACAACGCTCGGTCTCACACATCTTTGATGACCCGTCAGAAGCTACGGGAGCTCGGATGGGATGTCTTATTGCTCCCACTGTATAGTTCGGACCTGGCTCCAAGTGATTATCATCTCTTCCGGTCCATGCAAAACGCTCTTGGTGATACTAAGTTGGCATCAAAAGAGGCTTGCGAAAACTGGCTGTCTGAGTTTTTTGCAAATAAGGAGGAGGGGTTTTATAAGGGGGGGGGATAATGAAGTTGCCTTCTAAATAGCAACAAGTTTGCGAACATATTTGTTTGCGAACATATTTGACGGCGCATATTTGACTTAAATTGGATAATTTTAAGTATGTTAAATAAAGCGTCAATACGTGAGCTCCTGATCGAGAGCCCTGCTTTATGCTGCCTACGCTCAATTTGTGCAGGTTGGGATAGGGTTGCCAGAGCCACAATTTCCTCCGTGAAGTGTATTCGGGAATAAAGCCCATTGAACTTCCATGGACGTCATAATTTTCAGCATAATTTTCATATGAAACATGAATTTGCCAAAAGCAGAAAATGATTCAGATTTTCTTTAGACGGATATCAAAATTATGGAAAAAGAACTAGAGAATAATTTAAAAATTATTAATTTAAAAGCTTTGCAATGATAGATTATTTTTTTCCTTATTTGAAACTATCGTCATTATTCGGGTCTTGTCCACCAATTGCGAATGTTTGAATTACAAAAACCAGCTCTGCAATGCTTCAAAACATTACAGTTATTATTTTATATTCAAAATTTCAACAAATCAATATTATACATAATCAATCATAATGATTGTTTTGGGCCAGTGGTCTCCATTGCCATTTTATAGGGTTGCAACTCTCTGTTAGTCTAATCCTTAGAATAGAAAAAAAAAATCTATTCATTTTGGACAATCGAAATAAGACCTTTCGTCATGTTTCAATCGATTCACGGGAGCTACATTTTCAGTCCTCAACTACACCCCATAGCGTATTTATCGAATCAAAATAAACAAATTTACGTGCTCTGGATACGTCAGGATTTCGTTCTAAAAATGTCACCGAGCGGGTAAATTGCTGTTTGTTTATCTTTTCTTTCTTAAAAAGCAAGACGAGATTCAAAATGTTTGCAAAAAAAGCTGAATAAATCCGAAATTAAACTTACTCCATTCCGCGTGACTAGCTTTCACCATCTAAAACACAGGTGACAAATATACTTGTTTTTCCCCGTGACGTGACAGTATCGTGATATTCATAATAACACCGAGTTCATCAAAGTTGTCACGACGGATGAACTCTTCCGGATTCTACACACACGGTGGCAGCCATAATAACGTTGTATACAATTCACTTCGTATTCACCGTGAAGTGACGTTCGTGATCAGGCCCAATGTTGTGTTGCATACAAAATTCAGGGGAATCAAGTTGGAAGAAAGAATGCATAATACATGATTTATCTTTGCATTCGCTCGCCAAACATACCTCTTTCATTCGTTAAATTGCTCACTTTATATATTATTTCCACTGTTGATGAATCAGGCGAAAAAATTGCTGAATAAATTTTTCATCTAATGGTAGGGAAAATGCGGTTAAAATGAACAGGGTTGGTGAAACGAACCGGGGCTCGAATTCCGATAATTAAATTAAAATTAAAAACCAATGGACACTTCTTGATTATTCCGTTCTTAGAACATATGAAGCTATTTAAGCAACCCTGTTATGCATGAAACATTTGGCAGTTTAGTAGAAAAAAAATAAAACTAAAATTTCTCTCACGATAGCCATTCAGATGTAATTTTTCGGGCATCGTATTTAAGTAATTTCCCGTGAAATTTGAGTTATTTCACCTAATACCTTCGACAAATTATCAGTTAGATTAGAGGTAAACATATATTTTGTTTGATATCAGCGATTAATTCGCATTCGAAATCACTTTGTTGTTTGGAGAAAAATGAGCCACCACCGGATAACGACTTACAATGTTATGTTTTCTGGAGCTGATATACCTGATTACATGTTGCCCTTCAAGATGTTCTTTTTGCGGCTTTGACCCTGGGAAAATATGCCACCCCAAACAAAACCAAGCCTCAATATGTAAAGCGTTATGTGTTTCTTACTACGTTTTTGTACGTATGAGAAAATTCTAATTACTACTCTAGGTGAATAGGCCCAGATTATTTCATGGATATACCTACTTTCTCAATAATTGTTCAAACAAATTTGGACATGAAACAACGTATAAATCTAACCCATTTAACATGATATGTACAGGTGTTCATTTTACCAACACCAAGTGATCATTTTAACCGCACACTAAAAAAAAGGTTTGATTTTACAACTATTTTTTTCATTTAAAGAAATATGTACTATTTTCATTTTTTATTATAAAACGTTTGATATCTTAAACAACAATTAGTTAAGCTATAATATTCTTCGAAGAACGGAGATCTTAGCGGAAAGTGGACGCAGTAAATGGGCACATTCCTTAGGGTGTTCATCTTAGCCGCATTTCCCGTATATATTATAACAAATATCGTATGAACGATTCTGCGTAATATGCATTTGAAATCTCTTATTTTTTCGTTACATCTTTCGGAGAATGATCATCTATATAGAAATCAAAGATGTAGTCCTACGTAAAAAAAAATAAAAAATACAAATCTAATATATTGCGATAAGGAATAAAACGAACACTTTTTATTCTGATAAAGTACAAACCAGAATTATTTCATAATATTAGAATATGTCAGGATATCAGAGAAGGTGCCTGAGAGTCCGGGAAATCATGAAAAATCATGAAGGTTGGCATCACTGATGACATCACTTTCCTCGATACTAAACAATATTTCAGCAGTAAATTAACTCATCCCTGTTTCGGAAAGTACCCTATGTTTTTTTCATTTCTGCACCTGGACCCCGAAATGCACCGCAGGTAAGTGAAGTAATTTCATCGTTTCGTTGAGTTATTACCTGCTTGCTACTGACGTTCTTGGAAAGGGCTCCAGTTCCAGGAAAAACTTCAGCAACATAGTTGGAATGGAAATTTGTCTGTCACACACACATATACTTATTTTCACGTTAAACCTGCCACGGCGCAGACAAGGCTTGTATTCCACAACCCACAGCAGAATGCTTGATTAGTGATTCGTGTGTCTGGCTGTGTGGGTGGTCGGAAGGGGCTTACGCTGAACTTCATTATGACTGATTGTGTTGTTTTGTGCTACTCGTGTCGCACTGCGAGTTATTTGTGTTCGTGGTTGACCTTGTACTTCTTTGCTGAATCATGCAAAACTGTTTTTGGGTAGAAAAAAAAGTTTTAGTTGGGATTAGAGAACCAGAGAACCTGCACACAAACATATACGCTATTAGTTTGGGCTCCATCGTTGGTTCGGTTGCTTTTTTTGGGTGGAAAACAACATAATATTCTCAGAGCATTACGTAAGGATGCTGCTGTCGGTGGCATAAAAAATATAGCTCTGCTGGGAGAACGAAACTGTTTTGCTGGTTCGCCTTATTCCCGCTGAGTGTTTGGGACGATAAACCATCTCTGCTGAGTCGGGATAGGGAAAGCAACGTTTTATAAAGCACTACTTTGTGTCGTTTGCTGTTGAGTGCTGCAAAGTATCAGTTTGTGTTTGGCATACCATTCCCAGTATCTACTCCCACGACTGGGATCGAGGTTTGAGCAGATCAATGAGCGGGGTGACAGTGCTTTGCATTTAGCTTCACTGTTGGTAAATTGATACAAAAAATGCGTGGCAGCGGCAACGTAGACAACCGGTATTTTGCCGATAAATTAACCGAACCGGACTATACTATTTTTTCCTTCCCTCAGTTACTTTGGGGATACCGTCTGAAAATTCCAACAAGCATTTACCATGAGACCACCGCCGGGAACGTCTAAAGGAAGCAGTAAAAATGTTTCTTTTCTATCCTCCCTACAAGGACAGTGCCGTTGTTGCTTCACGGTTGTACACTAAAAATTTTATTGGCCTCAACACGTTGCCGGGCTCCAGTCGGCTTTACGTTCCTTTTTGTTAAGACCGTCCTCGTAGGATTCGGGAGAATATGTTTCTCTCCGAACGCTATTTTTTGACTATCAAATGTGGGAGGGTTTGACCGGGCTTGGTGCTATAAATTGACCTGCCCCAAATCGAGAAGTGAAATTTTGATATATTTCCGGGACACGTTGGAATGTACGGAATGAGTGGCGGGTAATATAATTCACTTTCCTAGAGACAAGTTCACTCCAGCTACTAACTTCTGTGTTTCGTTTTGTTACCGGAGGATACAATCAACCCTCCGAGGCGCTGGAAGGCTGGAAAGGTTTGGACCGTAATTGATTTATATTCGGTTCGAAGATTGAGAATGATTACGCTTTGGCGAGCTAATATAATGGATTGAGAACCTGCGGGGCACTGTGTTGTTCAATTTTATTGCCGACCTAATCAGATTGCTTCAGGAGAAGAGGCGATATGTACCGCCCTGTTCACGCTACTATTCTCGTATACATAAATCCATATTAACTCTACCGTCTCGGTCATGGCGCAACATGTTCGTTGCTCGTCGTTTTATTCCTTGAAATTGGAGAATCAGTGCTACCTAGGGTGCTGTTCTTGAAATAATAATAGCTGCAATAATACCTTCAGGTGTATTTTTTATGTTGTTTTTGCTGTTTGTATTTTTTCAACAGCTAAGATGTATGTGCACAAGAAAAGCATTGCAGTTGAAGTTTACATTGTATTTCACATGTATGTTTCCCAGTAGAGAAAAATATAACTATTAACCTGAAGGTCCATGAGATAACTGAAAGATTCATAGTGCAACAATCAGCAGCATTATATGTATGTGTATTCGCTATACTGTGTTTGTTTAAACAGATAAGATTCTCTCAAGCAAACAATCAAAATGTTATTTTGTAGAAAGATGACAGAAAATATAAATCATGCCCTTCACTCCACCAAAAATCCACAAATAATATAGCATTACGGGTCCAAAAGCAGAGATCATTTCTATTTCGGAAAGTCGTTATTCAAACGACAGAGAAAATACCACTAAACTGCACTCTCAAACCATTCCAAGTTTGAACTTTGATTGCTTAACTAATATTTAATATCATACCAAAACCATAACATATTTTGCATGTTGAATTAATGTTACTGACTATTGATAGTAACTATTGTATCAATTTAGAGTAGTGTCAAGCTGTTGACAAAAAATGGCAGAAATCAAAACAAATATATGGTTTCACAAAACCATGCTCGGAATAAAAAACACAGAATATGATTATAAATCCGGACGTCAGATAAAAGTGAATCAGATAAGACTTCAGATAAGTTTCACAAAACCATGCTCGGAATAAAAAACACAGAATATGATTTTAAATCCGTACGTCAGATAAAAGTGAACGAGAAAATTCTTATTGCAGGAGTTGCATAAAAGTGTCCGTAATTGAAATCAAAAGAATCCGGTATTCAAATCGTGAATAAAAAAGCGTATGGTTTTAAATCACGGCACAATGAAGAAATCTACAAATTTTGAACAAATATAACATGATTTTGTGGAGTTCTGTGATTCATAACTTACATGAAAGCCTTCTTCTTCTATAGAAACGGTAATTTTTCATCTTATGATATGGCAATATTTTCTAGTAGTTGAAGTTTTCATCGTATGCGCCGGTAAGTGTCCGAATTTCGATGAATTACTATACGCAGTTTACCAGTGCCGAGTTCGCACAGTTTTTTTCGAAAACGATGTCGGCCAAGTGACAATCACACAATTCCATCCGCAGTTAATCGGGCAAGCCGAGCGGTTCGTAGATACCTTCAAGCGAGCGGTCAAGAAGATCTAGAGGGGAGAGGATCAATCCATAACGCATTGGACACTTCTCTGTTGAAATATCGAAGTGAAGTAGTGATAGTATATTGAGGTCACTTTTATTGAAGGGACGCGCGTCACAATCACACACACAAGGCGGCATCGGTGGGTATAAACATTCAAACGTCGTTTTTTCCCGAGACATATGTTTAACCGCAGGGCATAAAAATCGAGTTTTCGCATAATCACCAAGCCTTTATCTGTGTTTTTTTTTAAATACTTGGGAATGTTCAATTTACAAGATAAATATTAGATGTGCAACGTAAGAAGTTGGTCAGACTAGTGATTTACGTAGAATTTCAAGAAATGGCGAAAGGTATTCTTTTGACGGAATAGGGGCGGAAAATAATAAAGATTTTCAGTGAACAAAAGTTTTCTAATCGCTCGATCGTATCAAAAAAAAAGTGGTACGAAATTTCTTTAAATAGTGCCAGAAATATGGGATATAACGACCATTAAATGGGAACACCAAAGTTACTTTTCGTCTTAAAGGTCGAATAAGACACGAAGCAACCAGGAAACGATGTCCTGCTCATACATTAAGACAGAATCGGTTGTTCCAGTAACGAAGAGGCATATTGCGCGCATCGACTTTTATGAGCAGAACTGTACAAAGAATTGACTTATTTTTAAAAATATTGAAGAAAAATAGGGTGCGGCTAAACGAATGTCTACCATTGCCACAAGCCGCGTCGATTTCATCAACGCCGTCCACGCTCGCAACTCCGGTCGGGCTTTCAACAGCACTGCAGATCATGTCATCCACGCCGGTTCCACCAAACTTAAACTAGGTTAC
Source organism: Toxorhynchites rutilus septentrionalis (assembly GCF_029784135.1). Lineage (NCBI taxonomy): Eukaryota > Metazoa > Arthropoda > Insecta > Diptera > Culicidae > Toxorhynchites > Toxorhynchites rutilus. The sequence goes on from NC_073745.1 coordinate 152,737,222, forward strand.
ACCAAAATTAACAACAGATCGTCGTCAGCCCTGTTCCATCCCACCTACATCCAAATCTGTAGTCCCTTCGTCCTCTGCAAGCTCGCCGGTCTTCACGTCCGCGAAGACCGTCGATAAGGTACCCGCTGTATAAAAGGGGGGATGTTGGGAATATGGAAATCTCTAGTCATTAATCGATCCTTACCAGCTGAGTTAACTGGTGGCTGAGTTGTATCCCGTAAATGCGTGCAACAGTATAATTAATAACACCACAATAATATTGTAATTTCGGCATCGTTGAGTATCACGTCGAATATCAAATTATTGTTTTCCATAGAGCTTGAGCTTGAGCTTGGGTAGACTATACAATACGTAGCTGCTCTCCGTGATAGACCTGAGCCAGCGAAATTGCACAAAGAACACACTGAATGACGCTCAGGAGTAGCAAACCATTCTCATTGTGCAAGTTACGGTAATTCGAGCTTCAAATAGTCAATAACGACGCCGGCCACGTCCTTACAGACACCAGAGGAAGGGGAGGAATGTTAGTATGATAATCGCCGCCCGAAGGCCAGAAGGGTCGCCTCTCTAGTATTGTTTCATAGCGATTACCATGAAAAGGATGTTGTTACTGGGAAGAGATAAGAATCAGGATTCACTGAGGTCAGTGATGTGATTACATAAACGCGGACTGTAAGAAGAATATGTGAAAGTAATTGGGCCGGCTATGTATTCTTTGATTTATGGCACGTACTTTTTATTGAAACCCAATCCCAACGGCGGACGGCCTGAGAAGGCAACCAAGAGTAACATAGATAAACGTTATTCATCGCGCGTATTCTTCATCGAATTTCAACTGCGGCGGCGGAGCGTCATTTATAGGAAACGTGATAAGGTAAGAGCTCTACAACCAATCGGACCGGTGATTTATTCCGTTATTCTTCGTGCGTAGGGTAGGGCGGGGCTAGTTGGTCATTTTTGAATAAATTTGACTATAACTTTGTAGCACCAAGTTTTACGTTAGAATGTTGTATACCACAATCAAACTTACCTTTTCCCCTTCAATGAAAAATAGCCAGAGAATCATTTATTTGACATTTTCTTTTATTTAACGTCTTTATATTCCAGAATAAATTGTCCAACTTTGAGAATTGTAAGAAGCTTCTCGAGTTGAACCAACGGTCGAGATCCATGGATCTGTACTCTCATTACATTTCTCAAGAAATAAAACCTTCAGCAGTCAATAATGTAAGCTTTCCGAACTATTGCAGATCTTCCGTTGATTTCGATCTTTCTATGAAGGACGAAACTCGAGACATTTCAGATCATCTTCGATCATCGTTAATCCCTAATATTTTCGCTTCAAAATATAACCATATAAATTCTTCAAGAATGTTTTTCACTGATGGTTCAAGAATCAACGGATCCAGTGGTTTTGGTATCTTTAATGAACATTACACTAGCTTTCATAAACTTGAAGACCCTTGTTCAATGTATGTTGCCGAACTGGCTGCAATATATCATGCAATTAAGACCATTGAGTCCTTACCACCTGATCACTATTTTATTTTCTCGGATAGTCTTAGCAGTATACAAGCCATTCAATCCTTGAAACAACAGACGAAAGCATCATATTTTCTTATCGAAATTAGGAATGCATTGAATTCTCTTATTGATAAAAGTATTCGAATCACTTTCATTTGGATTCCTTCCCATTGCTCTATTCCTGGTAATGAGAAAGCGGATACACTCGCAAAGATGGGTAGTATGCAGGGCACAGTTTTTGAAAGACAAATAGCGTATCGGGAATTCTTCTCCATTTCCCGACAGCAGTCACTCACCAGTTGGCAAAACCAATGGAACAGAGATGACCTAGGGAGATGGCTATACTCTATTATCCCCAAAGTTTCAACGAAGGCCTGGTTTAAAGGGTTAGATCTTGACAGAAATTTTATTAGAACTATGTCCAGATTGATGTCCAATCATTCCGCGCTAAATGCGCATCTCTTCCGCATAGGTCTTGCTACTAACAATTTATGCAATTGTGGTCAAGGATATCATGACATCGAGCACGTTGTTTGGTCATATAATGAATTTTGCAATGAAAGAATTAAACTGGTTGCCGATTTAGAGGCTCAAGGAGTACACTCACGCATGACAGTTCGCAATATCTTAGCTACTCACTACCCTAATTTTATGTTCCCCATATATGTCTTCCTAAGAAGCGCTAATGTTATTATTTAGGTCACATCTCCTACTCCCACTGTCCATTCTCCTTTCATTTCCTATTACACAAGCAGAACTTAGTACCCGTTGAGATAAGATCATTACAGGAGCTATTAACATAACAAGGAGGCACTCACTACCAAAGGATACCGTTGCTACATCAACTGGCGTTGTAGTTGCTACGACCCACCACAGGCACTGTTCCAGACAAGGATAATACCGACGAGGCAACGAAGGAATAAATTATATTTTTTTTATATATTGCACTGTAGTTTTAGCTAATTAGACTTGAGTTAATAATTATGTAGTTATAATATATTCAGATAGTTTTAAAATGTATTGCTTGATGGTGGCTCTTTATCCACTTGAGCCTAATTAAATCAATAAAGGAAAAAATATTGTCCATCTAACCCCACACACGGACATGATAGCGTACGTGGATTGTTAAAAGATATTTTCATGAAAATCTAACTATTGGCCGAAAATATCGTCAAAAAAAGTAGGACTTTAGTCTCAGCGAATGAAGCGATCTGAACACATATTGTCTCTAGAAGACATTAGTTCATTTGCGCTAGAAAATTTGAATGATTATGACAATGTATTTCTATTATTTTGGGCATATACTATACAATAGATTACCCTAGATCTTTCGAACAACCACTTCACAAATCGAAGGCTTTCCGGTTACATACCTTTTCTACAATTAGATTCATGGATATGGCTTGAATTACAACCAGAACTTCAAAGCTGAAATAAGCAAATAGAGTTATCCGTTTTTGTGTATCCCTGCGGCGCACAACCGGTTTCTTGCTTGCATTTGGTTTGATGGCATTTGCACCGTTTACCCCAAAGTATAATGAAATAACCTCCACGTATGCTACATTACTCGACATTACTTATTGTGTGTTCTGATATTCAATGATAGCGTTTATTATATGTAATGAAAATTTTGCAGCAAAAAATATAAATATGACAATTATATTGCAAGTGGTTTTTGCGGTGGTTGGTATCAGGTTGTCTCGTTTCAAATAACTTGGGTTTAGCAGTAAAACATATGCTTTCTATATTTGTTTATAGCTTGCGTAATGAAACGCGGCATACCTGAAAATTGTATATGCGTTGCTCTCAAACGAGCAATTTTTGTGACCAACTATTTCCTCTATATGTAAAAAGAATATTCATGAAAATTCAATAAAAATAATTTTAAAATCGATTTCCATTAACATTTAAAACTAATACACACAATAAACTTTTGTTTTATGTTAGAACCGATTTTTTTCATGATTATTTACCATTTCAGAACCAATTTTATAATGCGCAAACATTGAATTATTTTTGGAAAAATCGGAATTTTTTGCGCGACGTTGGAGTTATCTTTCAGAAACCTTAAAAGGTAACCGTGAAAACTCCTCTAAAACCAAAAAGAATTCCCGAAACTTTTGTGTACAAATAAACACGAACACACGAAAGAAAACAAACAATATGAAAAAAAATACAAGAATGGTTTACATTGTGTTACACTACAACGCAACCAGCAAAAAATTATAAGAAACGGTATATCGCGACGTACTTCACTCTGAAAACTTACAGTGAAGACATTCCAAAACTTTGTTTAACACATGTTAAATTGAAAAAAAAACACCTGACATCCCCGAACATCAAAACACGCACACATGAAAACCTATGGAGGAGAAACAGAATATAGACATAAACACGAACCTCTTGCTTGGATTCACAGCAATCAGCAGGCTATATAATTTGAATTCTGAAAAATTTAATAAAAACTCTCACTCGTGCCATTCGACCTCTCAAAACACGTAGCCCCCAACCCAACCATTCCTCTACAAATCTTTGACACCTCCACAAAAACTCAATACAGCACAAAATCCCTGTCAAACACAACCCCAGTTGCATTTTTCTCAGTTGTCAATTTTGGAACATGGGACAAATGGTCGGTGTTAAGTCAGACCGGACCATGTGACACTTTTATGATTTCGAGAAAAACGAACATAAAGTTTCATACTCTGCAATTTTAAAAGCATTTAATTTTTTCGTTCAATAGTGTTCTCATAAATGCTAGCTACTCTCTGGCAACACTTTGACGTATGATAGTTGTAAAAAACATCATGTATCATGCCAAAAATGCAGTTATTTGACTGCCTATACGTACATGATCCATTCTGACTGAACCAAATGAAGCGTTTTTTAAGAGTTGGTTCACTATGACTGAACAATTTCGAAATATTTTCCAATCAATTAACAGTTGTGAGTCAAAGTGTACCATTCTGCTATGAAAATCAGAGCGAGAAGGATTGTGAGTTTGAAACAGTATGAACATTTGTTTGCGTTCAGCATAATAGCCTCTGCCATCTACTGTTGGCATGAATATGATTGCACGGCAAACATTGTTGGCGCGTTCCTCAGCGCCAAAGGCAGTGGACTGTAAAGCGGAAAGAACGTTTCAACTGTGTGGAAATAAACTCTTTCTTCCGCCTTGAGAAAGGCAGGTATTGGTTTCCACAGCAGTCTACTAGCCAGATATCGATGGTGCGAAGGTTTTTCCTGGAAGGCAAGAGTGCACTTGGAAAGTCAAACACTTGTTACTTTCTACTACTAGGTTTTATTCGAACGATGTTGCACATATAGCGTGTGAAAACAGATGAAACTCTCAACCGCCACCTCTTCTTACGTGTATGCGAACGGGAAGCGTTAGCGATGAATATTTGGCTTGTCGGTACACGGTGCAGTCGGTGATGCGCAAAAACCGTCCCGCGCATGCGCTCAATGTGTGCATCGATGACATCATTCCGGAGCGGTCGAGTCGGGCGCGAACAAACATGTTGAGCATAAACTTCCCATTTTCAATCATCTTAGGCAGTATTCGTCAATAGAATCGTCAAATTTGAATTCATTGTCATCGCTGCAGCCTAAATCGCACTCTGAAATAGTACATTTTGCGATCATTCACACTGAAGACCAGCATTTTTCACTGATCCGTTCAGTCGGAGTGAACCAAGTTTATTTTTTAATATGCTCCGAATGTGCACATTTTACACTAACGGGTTCAAACACATTTCGACAAGGTACCTATTAGCTTTAAGAAAATGTTTTGATGGTTTGAATTCGGCGTGATATTGTTTAATTTCAATATACAAATGATTGTCATATGGTCCACTCTGTCTGCACATGATATAGAGCCATTTCGCCATGGTAAATGGTACATGGTCCGCTCTGACTGCATACTATGAAGGATTTTCGTTGATCAATCATAACAATTTCGATCCGTTATTCCTGTTGTATGCATGATTTTCCAAATCTTCCAAATGTGGTATGCAGCTTACATAATGCTTAACCAAATGTAATCAATAACTCGAAGTTTTCAGTTTTGCGACTTGGTCCCCTCTGACTTAACACCGACCAAATATGCGTCGAAGGTAGTATACAGGTTTATAAAAACTGTGCTTCCCAGTTTCGTTAGTTGCTCAGTGTAAACGGCGCGGGTAGGCGGGGTAATAATGTATCTATATACCAGGTGTATGACACGATTATCGCTGTCTCACTCTACCTACCGTCACCGCCTATCTCACTATCCCTCTGCTGTAAAAGTTCATCATCGACATCACGATATGTCAGATGGTGGTAAATTGGTAATTCGCGATGACGTCGACTTCAAGCTAGAGCCATAATTTGGGTCCCAAAATCGTTAGTGTAGTCTCTACCAGATTAGAAGACACGGAGCCGGTTTTCAAATTTTAAAATTTGAATGAAAATTTTCACATTATGTTATTTGATTATTAGAAACACGTATCTCTGACTTTCATTCAACCATATGGTCATACAATTCCAACATTGTTGCTGATTTTTTTCTTTATAATATAAAGTTTTCTTCATAAACAATTTTCGTATGAGACATTTTGCCCACCTGCAAACAAAAATGTTTTCAATTTAAACAGAATACTAATTTGATATGGAAAAGCTTATTTACATTCATAATTTTAATTTTGAAAACGTTCACTCCGACTAAAAATCTGCTATTCTTTGACGCTCCCCTAAACTAGCAAACGAAGCTCACTGCCGTCAATGCGGATCGCTGTTTTGAAGAAAACAAATACTTCTGACGTTTTAGATGTTGGCATCAAAAACATGGCGGGTACCATACAGCTGCTATACACATATAAATGGATTTCTATCTGTCTGTCTGTCTGCCTGTCTGATTCTTATGGACTCGGAAACTACTGAACCGATCAACATGAAAATTGGTATGTAAGGGTTTTTGGGGACGGGGAAAGTTTTCGTGATAGTTTGATACCCCTTCCCCCTCTCTAAGGGGGGGGGCTGCAATACAAATTAAACACAAATTTCTACATAACTCTGGAATTAATCAAGCAAATGAAACGAAATTTGGAAAATGGAGGTTTTAGGGTGCAATAAATGATTCTATGGTGGTTAGACTCTCCAACCAACGTTTCTAAAAAAGGGGCTTCCATACAAATGACACACAAACTTCTACATCTGCGAGAACTAATCAAGCAAACTGAGCCAAATTAGGATTGTGAGGTTTTTTGGGTACGAGAATGTTTCTATGATGGTATGACCCCTTCCTCCTCTGGAAAGGAGAGTGGGTCCTATAAAAATAATGCACATATTTCAACCAAACATATTCCATCCAAACATGACAATTGAAAATTTTCGGAAAACTCTCGACAAGCGTTGTTAGTCCATTTGATGTTTGTGGTAACGAAATTGATCTTCGTTCGAAAGTCAAAATCGATTTTAATGTGATAAAACTCACACCTATATTTTCTTCTATCTATATAAATAAAAATGGATCACCGAATGGAATCGAGAAAGGAATTGTCCGATTTAGGGCTGTCTTTATTCTATCATCTTCTCTGTATCAAACATTTATTCCATGTAGCGGAGTAACGTGTTATTTGCAAGTGGTTGAAAAATCTTGAACGAGAATTGTGTCTGAAAATAATCTGATATTATAATGACGAGTTTTGGTAGAAGTACTAGGAATTTGTTGATAAAAGTTAATTTCAAATGATCGATTAAAAGATCAATCGATGAACAGTTCTGCGATTGGACTATCTATCTCTTGAAAACTATCGCTAAAACTATCTCTTAAGAACGTGACCCGTTTTCCGACTTGGCACCTCAACATTCGTATTAGTTTATTTCATTTCATTTATCAAACATCATTCACTGCACTATACATAGATGCTGTTCCACTGATTAACATATCACGTATCAGTGTGATCACTTCTGTTACTAACGGTTTATCTGAATGACAGAGATCTTTCTGCTTCTCAATGAAGAGAGTCGGACTCCTCTCCTTCTTGCGCCTACTCGTGGCGCCACTGCTTCTACTCTTTTTTCATTTGAACCATTGGTTCTATATTTCGCTCTGAACAACGTAGGTAAACACGTAAAGGCAAAACTTATCCCGTTATTATTATTTTTTTTAAACGTAGAAATATAATAATGAAATTCAAAGCAATACTGTGTGTAATGTATATTGCAAATGGTATCTTTTATACTCTCACCCGTTGCAGAAAGTAGCATACGAGCAGAGCCCGAGTTTCAATATTTCTTGCCCCTCAATCCCCAAGGACAAGTACTGCATTTACATTTCGAGCTAACGATTTGAGCGCTACTGAGTACGGTATAGCCGCTACATTAGTTGCTCGTTATTGACGACACGAATAGAGAAAGAAATGCACAGAACAAATGCATGAAAAAAATAAAATACTTTCAATTATCCTCAATTTAATTCTCGATTCACGGACTAAGGGAGTTAAATGTGGAGGATATCAATAAATAAAGAACTGGAGATCCTATTGGTATGCAAATCATCGAAATTCGTTCGCTGTGTAAATAGCCAAGAAAATCGATTTTTTATTTGATAAACGAGATGCAGTTTTCAGAATTAGAACAATCCTTGAAAATCTCAAAATTATTAACGTTCAACATGGCTTCCACTTCGATTTAATTTCATGCTGCTTTTCACTAAATATGAAAATAATGAGCATGTTTTAATTAAGAGCATCAATGGAATACAATGTCGATTGGCTGAATAATGTCACACAAATCTGTTGATCGCAAAGCTGACAGTGAAACTATTATACAATTCATAACTGGAAAATAAGTGATTTGTATTGATGTTCGCCAAACTCGATTATGATTGACGGCACCCAAAATACGGTGCCCTTCTCAGTGCCCTGGTTATACAATACCCAAAGAAGCTTGATTCGTGTGGAATCATCGCTCCCTCATAGAATATGTATGCGGTGACATGAACTCTTGTTTCAAATTCAGTTTAGTATCTCATACATAAATGTATCCTGCTTCGGACCGTTTCGCTTACCACTATTTGGCAATATGTCTCACAACATGCCGGAGCATGCCCGCAGGTTCTGAGTGGAAAATGAAAGCACAAAACGAAGAGACCAAACGACACCGTGGGCCACAGCCTAACCAATGAAACAAGAGTGAAAACACTTGTCATGGATGGGGCGCCGAAAGTACCCTACGCCCGGCCGGATAACGTGTACCGGAGCATCGCTTTCTGTTGGCTACTGATGCTTCTCGATGGTGCCGAAACGTGTGGCGGCTTTTTTAAAAACCTACAAACTATTGGATTGAGACGTTTTTATTTTCCTGCTGGTGCGTGCGACTTCCGCTTCGGGACGGATGCTGAATGTCGAAAAAATAAACCCACTCAATGTACTGATTTCGGGCCGAGAGGGTCATGTCAAAGAAAAAAAGATAAGTCGGGTATCGGCTTAGTGCTTGTTTTATCTGTTCCATTTGCATATGCGATTGTGCGTATGCATAATTTATTTTTTGCTCGATTTGCTGATTTAGTAGAATGAAAGTTTTTGTTCGTTGGAAAGTTGTAGCATATTTCTACATAATGTCAAGCTTAGAGGGGGAGAAAACTCATGTTTTTCCTTATTAGTTACATACTTTTGCGACGTTGTAGTACTTTTCCACATTCTACTTAATGAACATTCAAATACACGACAATCGCTGGAATGATCAGCCTAGCTCTAGATAATCCCCCTCACCAGAAAAAAGAATTCATTGGCCATGGTCCAGCTAGTATCACCATCAAAAAGTCGTTCCCTCCAGCAGCAACAGATGGGAAGGATTAACAATATGCTCGCAAAATTTATGGCTTTCGGGCAATAGGCCGTATTGAGCTCATTACATTCGGGGCTACTGCGAGAGGCCGTCCGGAACTGCTACGAACTGTACCTTGTCTAATAATTTTATTAGCCCATCTCTGATCGTCGGAGATTGTGTTGCTGCTGGCTGCTGGTGTTAAGTGTGTAGATACTGCCGCACTGGGCAACTCCTTCTCAATCCTCCAGCTTCCATGGTTCGGAAGCTCAAAGTTTTATTGTACCCCAAACTGCAAACAGACGGACAGTTGTCTTCTTTGTTTTCCGACGAGGGAAATTTTTCTGTCTCAAATTCTCTCTCTCTCTCTCTTCCTCCAACTGTAAAGAACCTTGCAAATTCTGAACTGGAGACTCGTAAAATAAAGCAGTTGAATACGCCAAGTGCGAGACGCGAGAAATGAAGGCGAATGCTGGGTTAGGGGGATAGAAGCCCAGAAAACAGCTTCGAGACGTACAAAAATTAAAAGAACAACTTCAGTTTTACTACGCAATTTCTTCGTGCTGAAACATAAAGCCCGCATTACATGGCTTTATTCGGGGAACGTGTTTTTCTTTTTCTTTCCTGCTTTTTCTCTCCCCCAGATGGGGGCTGCATAACATCCAACTAAAACGTGCACACAAGATGTCCAAGTTTCATCTCAATCCGGGTTGTGTATGTTCTTACTTTGTGTTGGCCCATATCACTGTCAGAGCGTGGTGTGACAGCATAAAACATTGTTTCGAGAAACTACGAAAGCAACTTTTGCAGGTGAACCGACACTTAACAACAGGATGTTGTTGTTGGCTGTGAGGAGCAGAGTATGCCAGTATAGTCTGTCATCTGGAATGACTAATCCAGGAAAACTCAACACAATTTATCGTGGAAGGTTTTCCTTGTTGGAACGTCAGTGGGAAACATTGTAGCCGTTGGAAAATGATGCTCCTCTTTTGATAGCGCACAAATTCGAATGTGGCATGATGACTCGTGTCTGCATTGGGCAGCACCAGTGTTGCCACACGTACAGATTTATCTGGAAAGGTACTTTTTTTCTTTTTTTTTTGGTACAGATTACAGATTTTCATCAAAAAGTTATTGATCAGTTTCATAAGAACGGAATTTCTCACAAGGATCGTCTGGAAGGATTCGCGTCGGACGATGCGACGTATGTTTTGCTCCAGAACAACAGATTGAATCGCTTGTTCCAGGCTGAAAAATCAGAATTCACGATGATACATGAAGAGCTGAAAGTTTTTTTATTTTGTCATTCCCACTAATATCTGCGAGGAATCTTACGTTGCTTCAATGTTATTAAATTTGAAGATCATTTGAAAATCGGCAAGAATTTTTAGGTTGGAACAACAACAGAAGATACTATCAGAACTATGGACAGCGGAAGGCGTTTTAAGGGTATTTGTAGCAGTTTTTTCGTGGAGCTGATCAAGTAAATGAGAAAAACATTCGATTTTGATGATCCGACGCTCAAGGCTGTGGCAATGTTCATTCCCAAAAACTTTTACAATTGGACAAGCATTCACGTTTGGTTAGAAGCTTTTCTAGGATTCTATTACAATGGGATCAAGATCAAGATCTGGAGAAATAATTCCGTACCCTAAAGATAAAATAACTCTGCAAAGCTTCAGAAAACGACCATGTGCAGCATTGGTGAACATAAATTGGAGGTCTAAAATAAATTGACGGTTAGCTCGCATTTCCGACGCTTCGATGTCTTGTTTGTAACGTTCTCACTATGCCTCACTCCTCACTTTCTGAATATAACCAGAACAAAAATAAGCTTCGAAATCGGCTCAAAAACGAACGATGAACGACATCGTGGCAGCAGCTCGAAGATTTTAATTAATTACAGTATGCAATCTACATTCAGAAAAACTATGTATAAGCATCCTCAAACACACGATTGACTTGCAATTGTAATTGTAGTATTTGTAGTAAATAAATCAGTATTTTTTCATGCTAATAAATTAGTTTTTTCTCTACAACGAATATTTTCGATGGTACAGATTTTTGGAAAAAAAAGTACAGATGAGAAAGATTGTTTACCCCTCTGGTACATATAAAAATGTGGCAACACTGATCATGTAAGTTGTACCGAATTTCGTCTTTGTTGGCATCCATTGTTAATCCCATGTAGATCACAACTGAATTACAAATAAATGGAGCAGTGGAGGAGATATTGAACATACTGAAAAAAATGTTGAGATTTGTTTTATCTTGATGAACTTCCAATGCTCACATTATGAAACAATGTCAATAAAATATATGAGAGGCTCAAAAATAAAGTGGTGTAAGTTACATGTTTAATTTTCTTTTCATCGACTCTCTCTTTGGGTTATAACGTGGCTGCAAACACATTCCTAGCTGCATTTGACAATTTGGACGATAGGTCAAAACTTCATCTATCGGTTTCTATAGTAAACTCGAATTGGAACGTTTATGCAGCAGATTTATTAACTAGAGAAAAAGTTGATGAAGAGAGAATCGATCATATCACTTGCACTCTTTTCCAAATTGTAAAATACAGCTTGGAATGTGTTTGCAGCTAAGTTATGAGAGAGAGAGAGTCAATGAAGAGAAAATCAAACATGTCACTTACACCCCTTTCCTTCTGAGCAACTCACATAAGAGTGCGCTATTTCAACTGAAAATCCTAATCCACTTTCGTTAGCGCAAACATCGAATGAACTAACAGCGCTTATCTTGGTGTAATTGTAGAACATTTGAGAATTCAATTTTTTGAATTTTCCGATTTTTTTCTGAAGTTTGCAAAGAATTTTCTGATTTTTCTCGTCATAACATTGATCGATGGGCATAGATGAAGATTTGTTTGAACGCTCTTAAATCGCATGATCTTTGAAATACATTCATACGTCTATTATACGAAATGCTTCATTCGACGAACGTTTCTTTCAATAGTACTGCAAACTACCTTCTCATGAAGCTCACCAAGCATCGTCACGCACTGTAAGACGTTTCTAACGATGCAGGTTATCATGTAGAATAAAAGTGTTGCGTAAGCAATTCATAATTACTCGAATTAAGTGCTCTAAGGGACGATCATGAGAAAAACTACAAGCCCTTCTAAGTGATTTTAGTCTAGTCTTTTTGTTCCATCATTTTTAAGGCCTATTCGAAGACCTCCAAATATATCGATACATAAACGTGGATTTTAAGTTAGTATCCATCCTTCCCACCCCAGCTATCCGTCTTTACCACCCTTTCTCTATATGGAAACACTGTTGAATTTCTCAATAATGAAAATTTCCGTGAATTGATTGTGCGTTTTATCCATAAATATTTTCATGATATGAATTGAAATTCGATTCGTACGATGGATCGTTATTTAGAAGATCCATTTTTTTCATTCTGGTTGCCGATTTTTTGGATCGATTTTTTTAATCGATTTTTTTTCTAAACATTTAAGCGTTCTTGAAGGTGAAGGTGGAAGGAAGCCACAATGAAGCTCATTTTTTCCATCTCCCTCCCTCACGCCTCGCCTGATATTCAATAATTTTGCGAAACAGTGTGTGGAAAACGATCGTTTTCGCACACTTCCCATCAAGTAACATCAACCATATCCTTATTGATTACTCACAAGATATTAAATTTTCATCTGCCGCCGCAATGTATAATGAAAAACGTCGGAAAACTCGAGCTAATGCTCTGAAAGTTAAATTTTCATTTTTCTATTTTCCGCAATGGCTTTGTATTGGTGGAAGCATCGTTATTTTTTCGACACTGAAGTCGAACAACATCATCGAAACAGCTAAAAAACTCAATAAAGTGTTATTCCTGAGGCATAGCGTTTCATGTCACGAAAATCATCAACATAAAATTATGTTGATATCAATACAATTATTATTTTACGTTCAATGGGTCTATAATGTAGGTTTTAGCAACTTTAACATTGGATAAGAAAATTGTATTGCAGAGCTCGGAACACTGCCACAGCTCTTCTGCTGTCAAAAATAGTAAACGGAAAAGTATTACATCCAATCAAAATGTATCGGCCAACGAAGAGAAGGGTTAAAGCTCTCCAACGAGAAAACGTCTCCAACGAAAAAATACTATCAACTAAGGAAAATAATAAGAAATTATCAACGTCGAGTTACTGTGCGAAAGAACTTGTTTATACCAAAAGAGCCCCAATTCGCATGTGTTATAAATTTGTTACGCTAGCGTATGCTCAGAATTTTACTTCATTTGCAAATACACCTTCTACATATATTTATATTTGCAATTGCTCATCGGGACACATCGTTCATACATTTAACTTCAGTATTGATTTTTTTTTTCAAATGTATCCTAAGACTCGTGTGAAGCGCCACACGGTCTGATTAGAGAATGGATCTATTTACGTTACAAAAGCAATACAAACGGTGTGCTTTACTCTTCTCTCACAAACACTATTACCCCATGAATACACGTGCTTTTACCTTTACTACTACAATGGTTTCGTTCCACCTTCACCTTAAACGTTTTCCAAAGGAAAATATCAGTGACGTAAACCAAAACAAAATAATTCTCTGAAGATATGCCACAAACAAACCAAACAGCTTAAAAAACTCTGACAGTAGCACCGATAGCTTTCACTCGGTCGATGCTATCGACTTTGCTCGGTATCTATTATAGTGAAATAGCAGACTTGATTTCTATAATGGGGCTCATTATATCCCTGAAATATGAATTCTCTCATTAAAGAGAAAACGACACTCATATAGAATAAGGGTTGTGTAACATTTACCCGAATACCATTCACCCGAAACACGTTTGTCCGAAGCACATTTACCCGAACGTAACAGATACCCGAATAACATTCTCCCGAATGTAACAAATATCTGAATGCAACATTCACCCGAATTTATCCGAATGCAACGTTTACCCGAATGAAAAAAGAAAAATTTCCGACAAGTCAGGTTATGAGTTTTGTCGAATCTCCTCATAATAAATAAGATTTAATTAATACAACATGAGAGAGAAACAAAAATACGCAGTAAATTGAAAAATTGTAATGAGGAAGTTTGAAAATGATGCGGGAGACTTCGCTATGTATTAGTGTAATGTGTTTTTTTCTTCCGCATTGGTTTTCAAGGCTAAGAAATCATTTAGAAATGAACACGGGCTATGAAAAATTCTTCCGAAAATTAAGCAGGTAATTTTGCATGAAAAATATTAAGCATAAATGTCTTAGAAATGTGAAAAGTGAATTAGTGAGAAAAAATGGTATTTACGTATTAATTTTTGTTATGAATTTAATCTTTTGAAATAAAATTCATTCTGAGGTCAATGTAATGGGGGCGAAGTCCCCTTCTAACGAGAATAGCCAAGCAAAGCCGTCGAGATGGCGAAATCCGAGTCGGCCGCTGACCCGCCGTTAGAAGCGGCGGCCTCTCGCAGGCGAACATGTGTTCCACCGATTGCCCGGTTAGTTTCAAGCATAGGAAACGATCCTTCAGTAAGGTCCGACCGAGCGTCAGATGGTATACGTTTTTCGATGTATTACGTTTGCCAGTTTAATATTTGCTTTGAATTATTAATTCATTCATATTTTAATGCAAATATTAAGCAGCTTCTCTGGAGGCGATCTGGCGTAGTGGTAACATCCATACCTCTCACGCTAAGATCACAAGTTCAATTCTCACTCCCGACATTCTACCAAAAATGGAAGTAAAAGTGACGAACCAGCCGAAATGTGTTGAAATTCACTATAATAGAGAAAAAAAATAGCTTCTCTGTCGGGTGATGTTCAACTGATTTAATTTATTATCGGGATTATTATCAAGATTTTAATTCTTTTTCAAATACTTATTTCTTTTTCTTTCGGAATTATTTACCATTCGGGTAAACTTTCTATCCAGATAAAAGGTATTCAAGTATTCGTAAATGCACTAGAACCTCGCTGTGTTATAATACTTTTGTGTTATAATACTTTTACCTCCTTCCAACGAATTATATGTCTTGTTTTAACAGAGTTCAATATCTCATTCTTTGAATTTTATGCCCACTGCTTGAAATTAACGGCTTTCTCCTATCTGATAATGTTCAAAATCAAATTTGATTTTTTTTTTTAAATTAATCAAAATGTGAAACTATTCTATCTGTTTTTGCTCTACCCGCGAAATATACGAGTTTTTGGATACCAGTTGATGTATAAATGTGGTCATTTCAATAACAGTTGTCTGAATTATAGATTGCCCAATCCTAATATGAATTACGTGCTCGTGATCGATGCGATAACTTAAAATCACATGTTTATTTGAATTGCTAGCAGATTTACACTTGCCTCAGGTTTATTTCTACGATCCGAAGGTTATAATCCAGAAGTATTTAGTACTAGCTGAACCGACGATAGAGTCTGTGTTTTATTCTACCTGGCGTATCCTTTGTCATCACCCAGAATATCGTGAATTTGTTGATGAAGGAACTGCATTACAACGATGGCATTCAAAGGAGTTAGATTGACATTCTCAAGGAGATGTCTACAGAAGACCAAAAACACTTGTCCGACGTAATTATTAGCCATGAACACCACAGTATAGAGTTTCAAGTAAACTATTTCGATTTAAATAAATGACTTTTACTGAATAAATTAGCCTTTGTTCTAATTTTGAAATTTTTTTTTCATATTCGTAACGCACTTGTGATAGTTATGAAGTTATTATCGAGGGCAAAATACAGCTTTCGTACAAAGAAAATTGCGTATTTATTTACGTGGAAACAAATTCCACTTTACATTTTATAAACTAAACAGCTTCCCTTTGAAATTGAGTTAGCATCGGATGTTCTAGAACACAATCCCACTGTATCCTGCGGAAACACGCTCTTCACAAGTTATTTTGACAGTGAACACAATGAAAACAACATCGTACCGTTTTTCTGCGAATTCTCATGTATTTGTTCATCAAGAAGGTTGTTGTTTGCGCTCCATGTAGTTGTTGCTGTTGTTGTTTTCTCCCTAGCCTTATTTGTCGCGCAAAACTCACTTCGTAACGTAGACTCGCAGTCCCCATTCCATCTCGAAATTAACGATAGTTGGTTTGCTGTGCTCATTTCGTTGCTCAACCTCAACCACCCATCGTCTTACCAGAATCAACACAAGTCGAACCGTAATGAGAAGATGTCGCTGCCAACTCCGCCACCCCATCAGTCTCCACCCACTCCTGGCACTATTCGCACGCACGATCACACACACACACACCACCGCCATGAGGAGGGGGCCATACTGTCGACTGGCAAACAACAACCACAACGTTATACTTTTCGCCTCTCGGCAGCACTCGGCTATTCGTCCGTTTGTCCGATCGATTACAGACTTCGAGACGCCTTCAGTAAATTCGATTTGTTGTGATTGCTAAGAACTGATTGCGAGCTCCTTCCCTTTTTCCAGCTTGACACAGCCTGGTTTACATACAGCGGGAAAGTAATGACTGTATTTGTCGTATTTTTATGTAACCATGATAGAAAAATGTGTCCTAGAAGTGTGATTCAGAGAAAGAAATTGACTCAACATTTTATGAGCAGCGTGGAAGATTTATGCAAGATTGAAGATTAGAATTTTATTTGAATGTATGATCCCATACGATAGCGGTTAAATATGACGACATATTTTTAGCAACACTTGCAGGACTATTTTTTTCTTCAAGATGCGTATTTGCGGATTTTATTCGCCGAATTCGCTCAACAGAAAATACATTGAAATGTGATAAATGATCTAAATAACAAAATGCGGTGAGTCACCTCGTAATGGGTGGTATTCAAGGGGAAAAATCAATTATATTGTCCAATACCGTACGTGTACTTAGCGTTCCAATCCAGTAAAAAATTCACATCGGTAGAGGAAGAGGACAATTCATTCGCTACCTGCTAGTCTAAAACAGGCGACTTCGCGCAATTGTCCCATCAGATCGTAAGGCAAATGTCATTAGAATCCCTAAAAAGCTCTTGCTTTGTTTTATAGTGGATTCTTATCACCTGCCACACCTTCTCTTGAAGTGCCAACCTTTTCTCCGACATCGATACTGCGAAACCCGAGCTACCACGACGATAAGAGTCGTAATTTCACGTTTTATTTTTTCATTTGGCCATCGAAGCGCTCCCCTTCTTTTCGTCGCCTCCAGAGTCATTACCTCCTCGTTTTTTTGTAGTACCCATATTAGAGCGGAATAAAACATTTATTCATCCGGGTTCTCCGCGGTTCGTCCTCTCAGCAAACATTGTAAACATTACGCTACATCACAGGCAGTAAATCATCGCGAACGAAAGAGGCGGATTGCCACCACATTTCAACGAGCTGGGGGAAGGCCCTTTTAGAATTGAAAGCCTCCAACAATTCGATTTCACTTTCGTCATTCACACCAGTGCCACTTGAGTTCAAGTGCAATGTTTATTTTGATATTAAAAAAGTAACTGAAGCGGTCGCTTTGAGCGGAAGCAACGCGGGAAAAAAAGTGCGAGGAAAGGAAAGTTATGTTCTTTTCACGACTGTGAAGCTGGGCAATACTTACCATCTACCAAGCATTCATCAGAAAAATAGCGACCACATTTTTGCTTATTTCTGTAACAAGAGAAAGAGAAAATGAAAGTTTAGCATGGAGTGGAATGGTTCTGTTCAAACAATATGGCAAAACATCAATATCAGTTGAAGTAAAGTGAACACGCGTTGTCGAAAACGGTGAATTTATAAAGACTTGCTAATTTTAGGGGGATAACGACAACAAATTAATAAGTACCTGTATTCGAAAGAAAAGAGTGAGGGAGAAGATGAAAAAGAAAGTTAGATTGGGAGCGAAGTCTGTTGGGGAAGTTGATGAATCATGAACAAGATCGCTTTATACAGGGTTTTCCAACTTTAAATTCCGAAAGTAAATTGAAATAAAACACACTTAAAATTAGAATTTCAATGAAACTTTTATTTCAAATTAAAGTTTGGTTTATGCCATTATGTGTGAAATACAACATGATTCAAATGTCCACCTAGGGCTTCCTCGCACACCTTGATCCGGAACAGGTAAATTTCGATTACTGTTCGGCACATATGGGGCGGTATCTCGGTCATAACTTCACGAATGTTGTCTTTCTAATGTTCAAGAGTTTGCGGAGAGTTGGCATAGACACGGTATTTCGCATAACCCCACAAAAAAAAGTCTAGCGGGTTCAAATCGCATGATCTGGACGGCCAATTGGCATCACCAAAACGCGAAATTATGCGTCCCTCAAATTTAGTTCGCAATATGGCCATGTTCGGTCGTGTTGTGTGGCACGTTGCGCCGTCCTGCTGAAACCACATGTCATCCGTACCCATATCTTCAATTTGTGGCAAAAAAAAATCGGTTAACATGCGGCCATAGCGCTCACCATTTACAGTTACCGTCTCGCCGTTCTCATTTTCAAAGAAATACGACCCGATGACTACACCAGACCATAATGCGCACCAAACAGTGACTTTAGGCGGATGCAATGGCCTCTCAACAATCACGTGTGGATTTTCTGAGCCCCATATACGGAAATTTTGGGTGTTCACATAGCCACCGAGTTCGAAATGTGCCTCATCGCTGAAGAAAATTTGATACGAAAATTCAGCATTTTGCTGCTGTTGTTCGTTCACCCAATCGACGTATGCCCGACGCATTCCATGGTCACCACGCTTAAGTACCAGTTGAACTTTATATGGATGTAGGTGCAAGTCCAAATGCAAAATTCGCCACAATGATGTGTTTGACAAGCCCAATTGCTGAGCACGCCGTGGAATCGAAACATTCGGGTCATCCTCCACACTGGCAGCAACAGCAGCAATATGTTCGGCCGAACGCACATTACGATGATGCACAGGTTTCACAATATCCGCTAAGGATCCAGTTTGTTCGAATTTACGCACTACATTAGCGATTGTGTGCTCTGTAGGCCGTCCATGACGACCAAAATCCGTCCGTAATGCTTTTATAGTATAATTTAACAAAATTAACACGTTGTGCGATGCTAAAACGATCCATATTGAAAAATGGCAGACATTCAACTAACGATATGACGCTTTGACGCTTTGATATGACAACTATGTCAAACGGTTGTCAGCGCAGGGCTGTATACTTTCGGAAGCCCGAAACCCTGTACTTACAATGTTTACATTTCACCATCATATCAGTGAGTAATCAGTGCCTAAAATCTTCAAAATTTTATATTTTAAAATGTAAAATTGCATAAAACTTCAGTCATCATTTTTGTTTTTGTGAGATACTCATATCTCCACTAAATTGAAAGACCGATGCAACACCAGCTACCAATAAATTGTACATCTTATTCTTCATATTCTGTTCACTGCTGCTGGCAGAGCATCCCACATGTTCGCAGCTTTTGTACTAACTCTCATTCGCGAATATTTAATGATCACATGTGGGAGCCACGAATAGAAACAAAAGTGCATTTTCATATTACTTTATTATGACACACACACAAAATGCATCATAATAAACTGATGTAGCAGAAGAAATAGCAAAACATCAACAGTCATTCGCTTGCGAATACTCCGAAGTACCCCACTGGAAGCGTAGATCATCTGCATCAGCTGTGCTCTGGATTCCATCCATGCGAACACACAAATGTACAACGTCATGCAAGGATGTTGCCCATTGAATAAAGCTTAGTGTACATTATGAAAACTGCCACCCTCCCTACAACAAAAGGGATACTCCTTGAGCAGACGATTACTCGTTTCTCGTGCGTCAGCAGAGAGAAGAAACTATGATTCACTTGAAAGAGTGGGATGTTCTGAACATGAGAAATCTGAATTATGAAATAGTTCTCCCCAACTTATTGATTTTCTCTACCATTGGGTTGTAATGTTTCTTATTTCGGTACCCTACAGTAAACCTATTATAATGTATTTGAACAAAAATAGTTCCACCGGCCTCGCTTAGACACTGTAGTTTCTCAAAACTGTCATTGCTCTCCAATAAGCATCGGCATGCAATTAAAACCATCCAACCAATTGAAAGACGAACGCGCCACTTTCGTCGGTACGTTTCAACGTCATTTGCCGGAAATAGCAGCATCCCCACGGGTATATCGTCACTAATGTACTTTTTCAATCACTCAATCCCATTTTAACCTACTCCTGATCGAACTTTCCTGGCAGGTGTCTGGCCAAAATCATCAACGCTCGACATCGTTACCGAGGAAGGCGGCCGCTAGCAATCGGCACAACTCAGTTCAAATTTATTAAACATGCCGGCTTCGATCGGTCGTCTTTTTCCATCCAGCCAATCGATCGTGAAACTTTTTTGTTCAGTGGAGAACTTTGTCTGTGTTCGGGTTTTGTGCGATGGAAACATGGTGGAATGGATTCTTCGATGAGAAATCGGACTGGACATTAAAAACATGAATCATTTCAAGCAATCTCGCAGATAATATGGAGTCTTTTATAAAAACAAGACTCTTTATCGGAATTCAATATATTCAATGATATACTAAACCGTTTTCATTCATTCTTAAAAAAATATCTAACAATAACATGAATTTTGAAACGGGATTTCAAACTTCTGCTCTCAATGATTTTTCGTTTTCCCTCATGAATAGTTTTGAATCAGTAAAGGTTAATCAACAATATACCAGCTAGCACGCCGAAATATTCGTTATATTTCGTACGTTCTATACCCACAAGCCAGCTCACTTTTCTATGCCAAATTAAGAAAATAAAAAAAGGAAAACTTCTTAAGTTTTACTTTTTAAGTTAAAAAGTTTAAAACGTAAAACGTAAACTTAAACAGTTTTATTGTGATAAAACATAATAATAATACATATAATGTACTAAAAACTAAAAAATAATTAGGCAAGTAGCAATTAGTAGTTATCACACCGCTTGATACCCATGATGATGAGATTGCGAAAAAAAACATAGCCGATCATTTTGTATCGGCGACCTTTATGAATTTATGGTGTTCATAATGTAGTTTGTTCGCCAATTCAAGTCCATTCATTTGATACACATATCCCCATTAACATTTTTTTAACTAATATGAAATCAGCCATTTTATAGCGGCGGCCAAATTGGATTTTTCGAGATAATGGAATATGCAGTATTAGAATGACAGCAGAGATAAATGTGTATTTCAAATTTAAGATCAATTAGCCAAAAGGAACGGGGGAAAATTTCTATTAATGTGGGACAATCCTACAGACATACAAACATGTCAAGTTGAACGAACCCGTTCAAAAATGTAGTTGACTATTTTGATACCGTTTACCCTTTAAAAATGTAATTGGCTGTTTTGTTACTGCGGCCATCAAAAATTTTGTAGCGGCCGCCATCTTGGATTTCCAAGATCATGAAATACGCAGTTCTATAATGACTGTAGAGATAAAGGTGTGTTTCAAATTTCAGATCAATCGGTCAACAGGAAGGGGATCAAATTTCTATTAATGTGTTACATACAAACATACAAATATGTGACTCCAGCATTCTATCAAATCGAGGGCGATTAGCCTCTCCTTCACCTGGCGCAACATTTCCACCGCTTTTAACACACTTCGATAAACAATTAGGTTTTCCTGCTTCACTTCCCATAAAAACTCCTGTCTCTTCCTCTTGCGGTATCGCACCGCATACATCGCCTGCAAATGCATCGATATCTCTTATGCTGAAAATCCATCTCAAGATAGCGTTCGGCGATAGAATGAAGCCAAGCACAATCACCGCTCTCTTCTATACAGCCATCCTATATCGCTCAAATTAAAACGACACATGATAAAAAAAACACCGCGCAAACGTTTTCGCGTTCACAATCGCTTCTCGGTGTCTTTCCTGCTTGGCGTCCGATGATAGAAAGTGGCCAAGCACTACCATCGCTCTCTTTATATAACCATGTAGTTAACGTTGTAGCGACCGCCTATATTTATTTAAAGTCCCTTTTTCGTCCCCCACCGTCACCTTGTCCATACCCTTCGCCAGTACCCGTTGAAAAACCGTAATGTATAGCATATAAACAATTGCTGAGGATATTTCGATTGTGTCACATTTACCCGAAACCCACTCACCCAAATGACAATTACCCGAAAGACATTCACCCGAATTCCACTCACCCGAATGTAACAAATACCCTAAAGCGACACTTACCCAAAAGAAGGATATATTCAAATAATACACAAATTTTACTATATTTGTATTTGTATTTGTATATTTAATTCTGATCAGTGTTATATAAAGATCACATTTGTCTCATACTTTCATTTCCATTCAAAAAGTATTTTTCGTGGGAAGTACAATTCGAGAAATACTGGCATCCATTCATTGATTAAAGAGGTATTGACGTTCAAAAAAAATTAAAAGGTTAGACGTAGTCCTACGTCAAAAGTATACAGAATTAACACTATTGGCAAAATTCTTCGACCATTTCTTTTTCACGCAAAGTCGAAAACGCTAAGGCCAATCGTTAATCGCTGCAGCTTCTCGATAGAATTATTTGACGATTGGTAATTCTAACGAGAACGTCCACTGGCACGCTACTCCAACTTCGCCCAAAGTGAATAATTCGATAGATTGGCAATAGCCAAACATTTGCGGAGATGAAGTCTGGTAGGTTTGATGCTAATCTCGTTTTTTTTCAACCGTTCTAGGAGTTTTTTGCATCGTTCCAAACATATTCGCCTCAATCTGGGCGTCAGTAAATGACTCACATATCGATGTACGCACCAATTAATTTATCCAATTCATTTCCACTGATGAACGTTTTTATTTCCAAAGAAGATCACGTTGATCGTGCTCATGGACAACATGGATAATAATGTGCAGCCGTACCCACCTCGGACGTCCCTTTTTGAGCCTTTCGCCCCCATCAGCTGTTTCTTTGTACTGTTGTAGTGTACGGAACACGAATCGTTCATTGGTACTAAACAGTTTGGGTAACTCGTAGATCTGTTTTGATGTTTTCCCGCAATTAAATAACGTGACAATTGCCACACGTTTCTCGTACAGACCGAACCTTATCGTTGCTAAGAAACCAAACAATTACTGATGGGACCACGAAACATGTGAAGGGGAACATCGATCTACACGACTGCAGTGTTACCACTTTTCTTCGCTCCAAATTTCTCTGCTGAGAACAGTCGCGATTTCATTGACAAAATTACATCTCTACTCTAATGTGAATTCGGTTTAATGATAAATTGGACGTTATTTCAATCTTCAAAAAGATTCTACAATATTTTTTCTTTGTTTCAATATAGAAAATCCTTAAATACAAACGTACTCCAACACCGTTTCGATTTCACTCGAACTACTTTTCTTGAGCCATTTTATCTAAATCAGCTCGAGTGCGAAAGATAGCGATGCGAAGAGTGTTTCCCAAATGACTGTCAGTGATATTGTTCCTTGATTTTGATTTCACTTCTTTCATAACTGAAACAATTGCTAACAAATATTTGTGGATTCAAACGAAGAGGTAATAAAATGAGCATGTTTTATTAGTTCTGGAAATCGCGCTTCTGAAACAAATCTGGAGTTGAAATCCAAGACATCGTGGTTTTCAAATTTGTCACGCAGCTCTAAATCACAACGCGTTTCAATCGACACTTGAGAAATTCTTAACGTCAGAAAATGGGTAAAATGAAAATTTCCAATTTGTTGTTTGAACTTGAGTTTGTTTTCGAGTAAAAAAAAGGAATAAAGAAAAGAAGAAAAGAAGCTTGAAACTCACGATGATCCAATGAGTGCGAGTTGATTGATGATTTGGACAATATCCTTCAACTCTAACCACCGAATAAAATACGTAGTTGGCAGCTCGTTCTTTCAAAAATGCAAAAAAAAAATTTCGCTTCTAACTCACCCAATTTTATAGCATAGGATGTGATAACAAACTTATCTAATTTTAGACGCATGTTTCGACTCATATTTTCGTTTCATATTGAATCTACAAAACAACAGCAGATTCATTACAAAACAAATAAACCATGATTTATGAACGTAAAAAAGTATATTTCAGTCAATTTTTCCTGGAATAGACGTCTTCCGTCAGCCATTTTCCTTTTTTTTACTAGTGCAGGCTTCCATTTTGCTTTAATTTGCACAACACAACACAACAATTCAACAGTGTTTTCGTCAGTGGAACCCTCAACAAAGATCATATTGATGCAGCTATAAGAAATGTACCATGCCTTCCGTCTGTTTGCATATTGGCTGCTATAAGTTCTAGCAGAGTACAAGAGTCCTGCCACGTTATCAAAAATTCCACAAATCCAGGACCAGACGGTATCCCTTCTACAGTGTACAAAAGTGCTCCAGCAGTCTATCGTCGTCTCTGAGTATCCTGTTCAGCCCATCACTGTCATGTGGAACTTTTCCAAAGGCATGGAACAATTCTTTTGATTTCCCGGTCTTCAAAAAAGGCTGCAAAAGAAATGTCAATAACTATAGAGGGATCGCTAGCCTTTTCTCGGTTTCCAAACTTTTTGAACTGATAGTTCTGGATTACATCTCCCATGCCTGCAGCAATTACATCGCTGATGAACAACATGGTTTCGTTCCCAAACGATCTACATCCACAAATCTAACAACGCCAACAAATTGATGCTGTGTATACAGATTTCTCAGATGCATTTGACAAGATAAACCATGAAATTTCCGTCGCCAAACTACAACGTCTTGGATTTCATGGCAACTTTTTGAACTGGCTACGTTCGTACCTGACCGATCGTGTGATGTCAGTGAAAATCGGTGACACTGTATCTTCTCCATTTCGAGTTACATCGGGTGTACCTCAAGGAAGTCACCTTGGCCCTTACATCTTTCTACTCTACCTCAACGATGTTAATTTCTGTCTGAAGTGCCACAAACCCTCTTACGCAGATGATTTCAAACTATTTTGCACCGTTAATTGTCTTGATGAGGCAGCATACCTACAGCAGCAACTCAACATTTTTGATGAATGGTGTGACATCAACAGGATGATTTTGAACCCAGCAAAATGCTCAATTATCACCTTTTCGTGGAAACGTTTAGCTCTACCCGTATAAATTACGAAATGTCATTGTGAACCGGGTTATGGCCATCAAAGATCTTGGCGTCATTCTCGATTCTAAATTAACGTTTAAAGAACACGTAGCTTATATCACAAGTAAAGCATCCAGAATCCTAAGAATCATCTTTCGCGTTACGAAAGATTTCAGGGACATACATTGTTTAAAGTCACTATATTGTGCGTTGATCCACTCAATCCTCGAATATGCTTGTGTAGTATGGTCGCCTTATTGTCAAAATGGCGTTCAGCAAATCGAAGCGATTCAACGCAAATTCGTTCGTTTCGCTCTGTGAGATTTTCCTTGGAACAATTGAAGGATCTTCAAATTATGAAAATCACTCTAATTTAATTGGACTAGACTCACTAAATCTACGTAGAGACGTCGCTAAACCGATTTTCGTATCATACCTGATCCTCTCAAACATCGACTGTTCTAATCTTCTGCAATTAACTAATTTTAATATAAGGATACAAACTTTGCGCTCTCATTTATTCATTTGTGTCCCCTCTTCACGCTGTGCCGAGTTTTCAACCGCTCGTACACTTCGTACGAATTTAACTTGACCCGTTCACATCTGAAAAAGGTTTTTTCTAATGCCCTTAGATATTAAGTAGAATTTAAATTAGATTTAAGTATATCATTAGGGCACTCTTGTTCAGGCCTGTTGATAACAAATAAATAAACAAAAAAACAAAATATACAAATAAACACACACAGCGATAAAAAAGACACTGAAATGGTGAATGAACTCGACTACCCTGTAATGGAGAGAGCACATCAAAATAGAATGAATTTTCTCCCAAACTTTCTCTCATACAAATCAAATGTAAAATTTCATGGTATGGGTACATCCGTAATTCTTCAGAACGTTTGACGTTTACTCACAACCGAGTAACTGGCAACGTAAAAATCCGGTTTCACTGCCGTTAACCCTTTCGTTACGAGCGTCGTCTATAGACGACATCCACGCGACGAGCTGTGTGTACGAGCGTCGTTTTTAGACGACATGAAATTCATACTGCTCTTCGATCAAACCTGCGCGATAAGCATACTTTTCGGCGCAGTGCTCCGTACAGGGGTAGCACTTCGGCGGAGCACGCTGCCGTAATGAAAGGGTTAATTGCACGAATTTATGAGACTGTGAGCAGTGCAGAACCAAAAACGTTACAAAATCTTCTGAGTACTAACGAGAACAATTGTCAGAAGGTTAAATTAGCACAAAAAAAAACGTAAAAGAAAACAGAAAATGATCAGCTTGGATACACATGATTAACAAGAATTGTTTACAAAGTTATTTTTATTCAGTTGTATGGAAGAACTTTTCTTTTATTAAATCGTTTATTTTTACAGGCTCAGTTACATAAGTTTAAAGGAGCCAAACTCCTATCTGTATAGTTACAAGTATATATTAACATTTTTCATTAATTCTAATGTTAATGAGGTAGAGAACCAATTACTCGCGATTTGCTCGAGTTTAGAAGGGTGACATTTTTTTCAGGAAAAGGAAGGGATATAAGGATATGTTGACAATGTTCACACTCACATTCGCACTCACATTCATCATACTCAATTCTTAAGCCTATCTTATATCTAATACGTATTTACATTTCACCTAATTCTATTGTTAGTAAGAAGGTATTTGATTTCTCGCGAAGGAAAAGGAAAAAGAGAGTATAAGAATATAAGGACAATCACACACGAAGATCGATGGAAGAACTTTAAACTGCATATATTCTTAATTTCGCTCATATGATTTTTTTTCAAATTCGGCTGCGGGCCGCATAAACAAGACTGTAGGGCCGCAGGTTGGCCACCACTGACTTAGAAAAATTTCTCTCGTCTGCAGGGAATTTATCAGAAAGAAAGGTTTGGAAAAAGCTTAGGGCGCTTACGGAGAATATACATTCCACCAAGATCCGAAAACAAGATATTTTTAAAGTACCTAAATTTAGTTGGACCTCACTAATCTCTGGAGCTTACCACTTACTAAATACATACACGGTGTGTCATTTCTTTCATTTTTCGCACAGAAGCGAAATTATCAAATCGTCAAATGAAAATGAAAGGTTTTTGTATCGAATGTCTTATTTCTAATGAAAATTTCGTTGTAGCTCGAATCGTATTCACTGAAACTAATGAATATGACGATGTGAGAAAATGTGCAGTATGCTAGCAGACGTAATCAGTTGTCGGCGCTGATTGTAAAACTAATATGCCCTCATATGCCTCTTTTAATTTCATTTTTGATTCAAGAACGGTACTGGAAAATCCAGTTTGAAGAAATGAAATCGAATGAAATTTTTTTGAAAGTAGTGATCGTCCTTTCACCTGTGAAACTGAAAGAGACATAAAGTCCATCCGAATGGTAATGAATAGGGCGCTTTCAATCGTCAAGTGAAGGCGTCTGCTTTCAAATTCATAGGAAACGACAGCTGAACGAAATCGAAATTGAAGAATCGATGTTTCAGTATGGGTAGTGAATACACACAATCGAAATTGAAATTGACTTTGACGAAATGCCGAAATTAGTTATTTTCATCTTTTAGTTTTGATATTGCCCTGATTACATTCTCGTTCCCGTCAGCCAGCAGCCAACAGCATTTCTTAAGGTAAGAAGATAGGCTCTTCTTAGCCCTCCTATTCTCGCGCATACAGTTTGACAGACCGAGAATCAATGAGGTGGCTGAATTAAATTTAAAAAATGATAATTTTTGTTTTTTTTAATTGATGAGAATATAAACTTATTTTAGCTGAAGCAAAAATTAACGTTGTACAGAAATTAAGAAAACTCTCCATCGATCATGATTATTAACAATTAAAGACGAAAGGATAGTTTTATGAATCAAAGAAAAGCCCCATATATATGGATATAATTATGGATACAATTATATAATTATATGTATCACATACATATGGATTATTAAGTTTATTATTAGTTTATTAGGCTAAAAAAATTGGATTTGTCCACAAAAGCCTTGTAAAAAAAAACCCCAGATTTATTTGTCCATTACACAAGAATCAATACTAAAATATGCGACCAAAAGATTCCAAACCTACAAAATTTTAGCTTTAAAATTATGTAAATATCATTTCTATGTGTTGATTTATAGCAAAGTTACAGTTCTTCAAAAATTACTAAAAATTTTCCTTTCGATGTTGCACTTTGCTTCCCTATCTTATGTCGAATGTTTAACCAGGCTTATTCCTCCTGCCAATTAAGATAGATTTATTTTGGAAAACATCATCTTAATCTAAAGTAATTTTTTGAATACAAAACATAATCTTGAAAATTGTTTTCTTATAGTTTGAGAATAATCTATACCCATAAATGAAATCACATGATTGTAAAGCATTGATTTTCAAATTATTATCTTAATGCGAGCCTCTTATGCCACTTATTTATTATTTTTTTAGAAAAAAATTATGCTTGTTTGCGAGTACTTGAAACACCACGAAAATGCTCCAACGCTCGAGAGTCGGTGTCTTCTAACGATAAAACCAAAGTATGAAGCTTTCATTCGCATTTGCAACGAAGTGTAGCAATATGCAACGAATCATCACTCTCGCCACCAATGTCTTTCTGAACATATTTCCACAGTGGAAGCCGCGAGAGTCATCACCATGCAGACCGTCGGTGCCGTCAGTGCCGCGTCAAGTTGATGCTAGCGAGACATTTTAATTATTTCTCTAATTAAATTTATCGTCTTTTCAATGGCGTGTCAGGAGAATTTATTATTCTTCTTCTGCCCCTTCTCTACTCCAACCTTCGAGAGCCTCTCTCTGTCGAGCCGTTCGTGGCCCGAAGCGTGACTGATGGAAGTAAAGGCGACCGGATTGTAGGGTAGTGAGACCATCTCTCTGGCGCCCTTTACCATGGCTTCTAGGGTCAGTGGTATAAGGACGAAGCGTTTGTGTCTGTCGAACACCAGTAGAGCTGGCTGTGTGAAATAGAGTTTGTGTCACGGTGGAATCACGGGAGACCAAACCCCCGGCTGGTTAGTCAGCAAAATTTGCCTTCTTATAAAGTTGGGCCTCGAGCTGAACACTCTCGGGGTGGTGCTCAAGTCAAGATGGAAATTCGCGAGAGAAGTTCGCCGTGATTAATTGTTTGTGGCACATTCATCATTCGTCCTCACTGGCTGGAGCTTTTGTTATCGCGACTGTGCCCCTTTATTCCCGTAGTGCGAGACGCGAGAAGGTTAATTGTGATGATTAAATTTTAAAGCTAACACTAATTGAATTTGGTTCCCTTTTTCCAGTCGATTAAGGCTGTTATTCAGCCACGAGGCTGAATATAATTTGTGTTTCGAAAGAATGTCTGGAAAGGCGATAATTTAATACCATCATTTATGAGTTTGAACTCTATTTGCACTATGACTGTGTATAATAGCCCGACTCCATCAGTGGGGAGGAAATATGGAGAAGTGTTATCTTTTACTGAAGTATTTAAGTTATCTCGATGAATGATGTCGTTCCATGTTGACTGCATGTGACAGCTGGATTGATGGAGTGAATGTGCATGACAGACGTTTATTGCAAAATCTAAGAATGCAACTTTATTCTCAATCTTGTTGAGTGAGCCATGAAACATGTCTAATTAATTAGATGCTTTAGAATATCATAAACGAAAAAAATCATGACTGTGATAAAGTTAAGAAATTATGTGCAATAATTAGACACTTCCATCAAATGGCTGTACGACTCTGGTTGAAGCGAATTCGAAACGATTGATGTTTCCCGTGGAGGATAAAATATTTTTTTTCACGACCCAACTTTTATGTTTATATCCGCAAAGCAATGAATACGATGCAGAAGTGTAGTCCCCGGTATTCCCGTTTCGCCGGTGGTCGTGTTTCAGTGCAGCAGTATGTCCTGATTACACTTTGAGTATTTGCACGTATGGTTTCGCCTGCTGACAGCCTCTTTTTTGTAAAATGAGCTTCTCTTTTGAACTCCAATATCCAGAAGCCCTAACTGAGGCAGAAACCCTTAACATCACTCCCTTCTGCAGCTTCGTCTTCAAAAATTACAACAAGGAGCAGGTGTTTTCAAGTACACTCCTAGCAATCATGGAACGATTACATCCGCCGAATGGAACATTGGCATGCATTTTACGAGAATGGAAAATCAATGCTATGCCAGACAGAATGAAACACATTCACGCTTCACACGAATGGCTTCATATTATGAGCTACCCGATACAGTAATCGATTCCGAGCGCACATGCTACTCAGGGCGTTGGTCCATCATCGATGGATTGAGTGTGGTCGTAGTGAATAATTGTGAAATAATTTTGCGGGGAAAACGTTTTCGTTTACTTTCGCAGTGTATGTGCTCTTCACGAATGGGTTGAGGCTCTCAGTGTTAATCGGATCTGGGATATTTTACGCTTTCCTTGCTGATAAATGCTGAATGCTGCATTCGCTTGTTAGTTTTCTTTCTTCAAGTGGTAAGCTTCAACAATCAGGAAGATGATGTTTTCTATATTTTTCACATAGGATTACGTTATTCGAGAACACAATGGGGTACAAATTGAAAATCGAAAATCGAGTTCATCGTGAAAAATTGTCCAACATTGAACGCTTATTGCTCAGTCATTTCTTGATGGACTGATGAGATTTTTGTATTGATCGATTTGAGCATTTCCACATAATTCAAGAACTAATCAAGCAAACGGAACTAAATTTGGCATGTGGAGGTTTTATGGGGACGAAACATTTCTAAGGTGGTTCGAAACCAAATTTGGCATGTCTTTATTCTATCATGTTTTCTGTATCAAAGATTTATTCCATGTAACGGAGAAGCATGTTATTTGTGGTTGAAAAATCTTGAACGAGAATTGTGTCTGAAAATAATCTAATATTAATATGATGAGTTTTGGTAGAAGAACTAGGAATTTTATAGTAAAAGGTAAATACAACGGGGTCGATTAGAAGATCAATCAATGAACAGTTCTGCGATTGGACTCAGGAATTTGCGCTTAGTAAGAAAACGTGAATGTTTGAAGGTATTGATAACAAAAAACAAATTTTATGCGGGACGAAGTTTGCCGGGTCAGCTAGTATATATATATAAATCTCGTGTCACGGTGTTTGTTACCGAACTTCTCCGAAACGGCTCGACCGATTTTGATGAAATTATGCACAGAAAACTTGGTAGGCATGAGAATAGGTTGTAAACTATATATGATACCGCTAGGATACCTATTACTAAATATTTAATACCGATTAGAGTGCCTCTAGGGTAGGGCGGGGCTAGTTGGTCATATGGGTAAGTTGGTCAGTGACGATATCTTGGAATCTGAGCGTCCAAAAAATTAGCGATCTATGGATGAAAAATAACGAATTGCTGATACAAAAAAAAAGGAAATCGGAAAAACTTTTTATTAAGTAGGTTAAAAAATACGGACATGGTTCCGATTTCGCCAAAAATCATTCACGGTTTGCGCATTATAAAATGTGTTCTAAAACTGGTTAATAACCATGAAAAAAAATCGGCTCAAACTTAAAACAAAGCTTTATTGTACGTATTAGCTTTAAATGTTAATGGAAATCGCTTTTAAAATTATTTTTGTTGAATTTCCATGAATATTTTTTTTCATATATAGAGGGGCTAGTTGGTCACACAAATTGCTCGTTTGAGAGCAACGCAAATACAATTTTCAGGTATGCCGTGTTTCATAACGCAAGCTATAAACAAATATAGAAAGCATATATTTTACAGCTAAAACCAGTGTATTTGAAACGAGACAACCACCACACAAACCACTTGCAATATAATTGTCATATTTCTATTTTTTGCTGTAAAATTTTCATTAAATATAATAAACGCTATCATTGAATATCAGAACTCACAATAATGAATTGAGTAATGTAGCATACCTGGAGGTTATTTCTATATACTTTGGGGCGAACGGTACAAATGTCATCAAACAAATGCGAGCAAGAATGCAAGCGGTTGTGCGTCGCAGAGATGCCAGGTAATTTTTTTCAAAAGTCTTGACATGGTACGAGAAAATGTCTTCACCATAATATCGGAGGAAAGTTATTCACACAAAAACGAAACTGTGATAACTATTTGTTTATTTTAGCTTTGAAATTTTGGTTGTAACTCAAACCATGTCCATGAAACTAATTGTAGAAAAGGCATGTAACCGGAAGAGCTTCGATTTGTGAAATGGTCGTTTGAAAGATCTAGGTTAATCTATTGTATAGAAGGGCCAAAATAGTAAAAATTCAATGTCAAAATCATTCGAACTTTCGAGCACAACAAATTATTGAAATACTTGAAAACACATTTGCTCGGTTTACAAAATGACAATCACGTTATTGTTATCAATTCTGATAAAACATCTGCTGGAAAGCACGCGCAAGTGCGCAAGCGTTACTAAAATCATAGAATGTGTCTGGACAATAACGCGTGAAATTGTGATCCGAAGAAAAAACAATAATCTGGAATTCACCGTTAACGAACATCGTTCATACGACTCTCTCCATGTTCTTCTTCAATAGCACTAATGTTCCCAACGCTAGCCGTATCATCGTAGTATTACATGCACCATTTTCAGTAGTACTTGATTGAGATTTCTATATCAAACAACACGCCTTGAATGTATTCTGAGTAGCAAGCTCTAGAATGTGTGTGACCAAAATGCAAGTCAAAAGAAATATCTTTGTCGAAAAATGCCCAAACGTTCTGAAGGAACATGTTGAATATTACACAAACATTAGACAACGTGATCCTGCCACAGATATTCCATTCATTATGAACATCATTACTCATTTTGAAATAATATTTATGAATAGCTATATCAGACGAATAAATTAAAAGAACGCGCTCGATGGGTTTTATGTGTATCGTATGATGTCATCATATGATGTCGTGAGCTGTACCAACAATCCATGGTCGACATGTACGCGGAGGTAGAGAGCGAACAACTGCGATACCTACGACCTAATCAACATAAGTGACTTGAGGAAGTGAACAGATGTGCACCCGTGGCCGAGTGGTTAGCGTCCCACACTATCATGCCGGGTGTTCGGGTTCGATTCCCGTTCTGGTTGGGGGATTTTTCGTCAAAGAAAATTCTTCCGGCTTGCACTGTGGTCACGCGTATTCTAGAGCTTGCCACTTTAGATTACATTCAAGGCGTGTTATTCGGCATAGAAATCTCAACCAAGTATTAATGAACGACGCTAGTTAATGAATACGTTGAGACGGCCAAAGTTCCACAGGGAACGTTAACGCCATTCAAGAAGAAGAAGAAGACTTGAGGAAGTATACATTCACTTGGGAAACGCTATCATGAGCAACGCATTAACAGCGTCGGAGTCAAAATTATCCCAACGGATTGCAATTTTGCATTCTGAAATCCGTTAGACTCAAGTCCAATCGAGTTGTGCAAATGTGTCAAGCTCGGTGTTCCATTTTTGTGAAGTAAGGAAGCAAAATGGATATTCGGGTGGAATAAACACGCTTTTAGACCATTTTTTTTAAATTAAAGTTAATTCTAGAAATGTGTCCGATGTGAAAAAACAACACATTCTCTACAATTGGGAGACAAATCTTGAACGAAAATTGTGTCTGACGATGATTTTATGTTATGTTTAAAGTTTTGGTGGGAATGCAAGGAAATTTATAGACAAACAAGTTAAGTTAGGTTTAGGACTATGCCTTCTATGTATTTCAACGACATCGAGTGATCGTGAAATTCGATCGAGTTTCAAACCAATCAGATTCCGGAATATGAATAACTGTTCGATACTGTTACCACAAACATGGTGTATGGTCCAAGCGGCAATTCGAAACCTTTGTCGCCTTGCATGGTAGATGAAATATGTGCAAAGCGTGTCCTTAGAGATTTCACCAACGACACGATCGCAAACGTAGCGTAGGTGAATAAATACTGATAACGTCATTTACAAGTATCAACAAAATTGAAAATCGTTGAGTAGTGCCATATTCGCCTCAGCTGAGCAAAGAGCAATTAATACAATTACAAGTCCGTGGATGAAGTAAGTGGCAAAACGGCTGTGATTCTAAATTAGAATACCGCAGTGAATACTCCTCGATTATCCTCGTTATCAGGTCCGAACTACCCAGCAAACATTAAATCGTATAATTTTGCACGTGTCAAGTCTTACAAGAAATCCGAATAAATCATAATCGCATATAATATCAATCAACGTATGTGTATATTTGAAATCGCATAAAATATAAAAACTCGATTTTATATACCATTATCAAATTAAGTCGCAATTCGGTATAATAAACATCAATTTTATGATGTACATTGTCGTAAAATATATTTAATCCGCATCATATGCGTATATTACGCTGATGCAGTTTGTGTGTCGTGTAAGCGTTTAATTTAATTCGATTCAGTACTGTAGTAAATCGTGTTGCATGCTGAAGAAAATCATGAAACAGTAAATCATATTAGATCCTAATAAAGAACATATTACATCATATTGAAATGTCAATGAAATGCTGATGCACTCGAAAGTGTTAACTGCTGTTGAATTAAATTTCAGATAGCCGCGCGAGATAGCTGGTGGATGATAATCCAGACGACCGGAGTTCGAACCCACATCGCAGCAGTTTTCACCAAACATCAATCTGTGCCATTTTAAACATTCATATTCCACTCCCAGCACAAGTCGATCAAACAATTATTATTTCTACAAACATAAATACTCATATATAAAAATGGCGATTCGTGAGGCTAAAATAAACATTTCACGAAAATATTATGCGCCATTTGTTTTTTTCTATGTCTGTAATAAATCGTATATGAGTATGGTAAAAGTCGTATTTGGTGCTTTGACAACTCATTAATATATTCACATTAGATCGCAATTTAATTCAACATAATCGCTATTATAGCCGGTCAAAGTTGCATATTCATCCAAACAAATTCGGTAAGCATTTGCCATGTATCTATATAGCCTCCACTTTTGCATGCATATGCCAGTTAGGCGCATTATATGCCAACCAAGTTTTAGGGCATATGATGTTATATATACGCTTGTTATGCGATTTAATGTTTGCTGGGTATATGGTGGATGTATTTATAAAAAAAAAGGGTAAAATGTACCGAATTTTCTCTTTGTTGACCTCCATTGTTAATATTGTTGAGTCACCCTGTACATCAGTAAAGCTGTCGTATGTCAAAATATAAATAAAAACAGAAATTTCTCTCTCGATAGCCATCCGGCGGTAGTTCTGTGCGCATGGTATCTAAGGAATTTCTCGAGAAATTTAGTTTATTCAATCTGATATGTTGAACAAATCATCAGTTTGAACGACTGTTCACATGTTTTAGGGGAGATGAACTGATATTTTGTTCAATCTCAGCGATTAATTAGCATAGAAATTATGTTTAGGGGCGAAGTGGTCATAGGTGAATACCGTCTTAAAATGTCCTGTTTACTAAAGCTGATATATCTATCATATTTTGCTCTTGAAGAGGTCTCTTTTGTGGCTTTGACCCTGAAAAATTATGCCACTCCAACTAAACCAAGCCCCATTATGCGGAACGTTATGTGTTTCTTATTACGTTTTTATATGCATGTTAAAATTTAAATTGAGACTCTAGGTGAATATGCCAAACTGATTTTATACATGTACCTACTATATCAAATATGATTTGAACAAATTTGGACGGAAAAAACGCATAAATCTATCCCAATTAGCTTGATATGTGCAAGTGACCACTTTGCCCCACTAGGTGATCACTTTACCTCCAAGCAAAAAAAAAACTTGGATTTTTCACCTTTTTTTATGATGATGGAAAATGTACTATTTTGAATCTTTTTAGTGAAAGCCGTTTGCTATCTTGAACAACAATGAGTTGAACCATGATATTCTACGAAAAACGGGTATTGAAGCGGTATGTGGACGCTGGAAATGGGCATATTCCTTAGGGTGGGTGACCACTATGCCTCCACTTCCCCTACCATTCACGGATTTGGCTTAGAGGCGAATGAACCGCAAACCGCCTCTTAAAAACAAAAAAGAAAGAAGAAAGAATTTGGCCCATAAAATTTTCACGTTATACGGTAAACATCATTCGATCAAATAACCAGTAGGAGAAAAAAGTAACAAGTGTTTTGACTTCCAAAGTGCACTCTTGCCTTCCAAGAAAACTATTCGCTCCGTTGGTATCAGGCTGAGTAGACTGCTGTGGAAACCAGTGTATTTCCACACAGTTGAAACGTTTTTCCATAATACAGTCAACTGCCTTGGCGCTGAGGAAAAAGCCAACAAGAGTTTACCGAGAAGAGTTTTCTGCGATAATCGAATGCTAAGCTTTTTTCAAAACCTAAAATCAGTCCTCAATACCAATTATCTTTTTCAGCACAACAGATCGGTCGACACGGCCCAGATCTGGTCAGAAAATGTGGAAGGAGTGATTTCCACTTCCACGGGTCTCTCTGCTGCATTTTTTCCGGACCCTACTTACTAAGTGGTTGTGCCCCGACATTGCATGAAAGCATCTTCCCGTCGCCCCACTGCTTTTGGGTAGTGTTTACTGGAGGAGGTTTCTTTTTACTTTCGGTAAGTGAAAGAAATTTGCTCTTCACATAGGGACATAGGGACAATGAATGAAATAATACAGGGTTTTCCAACTTTAAATTCCGAAAGTAAATTGAAATAAAACACACTTAGAATTCGAATTTCGATGAAACTTTTATTTCAAATTAAAGTTTGGTTTATGCCATTATGTGTGAAATACAACATCATTCAAATGTCCACCTAGGGCTTCCTCGCACACCTTGATCCGGAACAGGTAATTTTCGATGACTTTTCGGCACATATGGGGCGGATTCTCGGTCATAACTTCACGAATGTTGTCTTTCTAATATTCAAGAGTTTGCGGAGAGTTGGCATAGACACGGTCTTTCGCATAACCCCACAAAAAAAAAGTCTAGCGGGTTCAAATCGCATGATCTGGACGGCCAATTGGCATCACCAAAACGCGAAATTATGCGTCCCTCAAATTTCTTTCGTAATATGGCCATGTTCGGTCGTGTTGTGTGGCACGTGGCGCCGTCCTGCTGAAACCACATGTCATCCGTACCCATATCTTCAATTTGTGGCAAAAAAAATCGGTTAACATGCGGCCATAGCGCACACCAATCACAGTTACCGTCTCGCCGTCCTCATTTTCAAAGAAATACGGCCCGATGACTCCACCAGACCATAATGCGCACCAAACAGTGACTTTAGGCGGATGCAATGGCCTCTCAACAATCACTTGTGGATTTTCTGAGCCCCATATACGGAAATTTTGGGTGTTCACATAGCCACCGAGCTCGAAATGTGCCTCATCGCTGAAGAGAATTTGATGCGAAAATTCAGCATTTTGCTGCTGTTGTTCGTTCACCCAATCGACGTATGCCCGACGCATTCCATGGTCACCACGCTCTAATTTTTGTACCAGTTGACTTTATATGGATGTAGGTGCAAGTCCAAATGCAAAATTCGCCACAATGATGTGTTTGACAAGCCCAATTGCTGAGCACGTCGTGGAATCGAAACATTCGGGTCATCCTCCACACTGGTAGCAACAGCAGCAATATTTTCGGCCAAACGCACATTACGATGATGCACAATCAAACAATAAAAAAAACTCAAGCAATGGAAATAGCGCGTTCTGATTGATCGATTTATAAAAGCAATCTTTACTCTAACGTCCAGTGCATTTGCACTCTGCGGAAATTAGAATACGGGGTTGTATGAAGAAAAAATAAATATGGTTTGATGTATGAATTTCTACTGATGTGCGTCGCATATGTCACAAATGTTTGAAAAACGAGAATTCAGTTTCAGTTGTTTGTCCAAGCATTTTTTCGAAAAGAGAAGAGTAGAAGAAAGCTTCTAAACCTTCTGTGGCTTCTCAACCGCTGTGGCGGTGTTTCACGAAGAGGCTAGCAAGCTTAGACCGCCCAATAAGCGTAGTGAAAATCTTTTTAACACTCCTATACTAAAGTCTGCTTCATTTAATATTGGAACACAAACAATTGCGTGTAGTTCAGTCATTTATTAACGAATTCATAATTTGTTTTTCATACAAATGTAGCATTTTCTTTACTCTTTCATAAAAAAATTAAAAAAATTATTCATTGCTGTTTCAAAGAAATTCTCGTACTTTTCCCGTAATACGGCACATTAGGCGGCGCACACCCTTTTCGTCCACCGTTTTGGCGATTTGATTCCACCAGTTCTTCATTTGAGTCATGTTCCTAACAAGTTTTCCCTTTGCCTTAAGCCTCCGCTTCGTGATTGCCCAGCATTTCTCTATCGGCCGGAACTGGGGGCAGTTTGGGGGGTTGAGGTCCTTCGGTATTACGCTGACCCCGTTCGTTGCGTACCATTCCATAACCGTTTTGCTGTAATGGCAGCTTGCGAGGTCCGGCCAAAACATTACTGGACGGTCGTGGGCACGAATAAACGGCAGAATCCGTTTCTGTAGGCACTCTTTTTTGCTATCGTTTGGTGTTATGACATAAATACATGGTGAAAGGTAATGAATTTCCCGACACGTGGGTGAAAAAAGTTTCCAAATCCGTCCACTAGGAGCGCCACAATGAGCAAAAGAATTTGTTCCAATATTAAACGAAGCAGACTTTATACGCGCATTGGTCTGTCAGACCGAGAAATCAATAATTCGTTCATTTCTCAGAAAATATCAACACTACGACTTTGCGATTCTCTTTAGCTTCGTTATTCGTCGTTCGTCATAGTTTAGCATATCGCATGTGTTGGTAAAAAGGGGACGTGTGCCACTTTTTTAACACTTTCGGTCTGACACACCGACGCGAGTAAAGGAGTAACTTTTTTGGACAAGTGCCTTTTTTCATATTCTAGAATATTGTTGAATGAAATGTATAAATAAATGTTAGTGGCGAGGAATATTTATTGCATATAATGCATAAGATTATTACCGGACTATTCTTATAGTAAACGATGATTTCAGTCCCTTTTGTAACTGGATTGAACGGATCCATATATTAACTATTCGTCGTTAGATTCATACGTTCAAAAGCAAAACATAAATGTTTGACTTTCGTAGATTTATTCGCTAAATATAATGGTCATACATATACACACTTATGAAAGAATTTCACTTATGGAATAATTGTAAACAGTAAACTATAAACTAATCGGTGGCTTATGGTAATTTTTAACAGTCACAGTTTCGGGGATATTTTTTTATAATGGACATTATCGACAAGAAAACAAGAAAAAGAAAAGGAAGTTCCTATAAATCCTTTTATACCATTTTTTCAGGCCCCATCTAAAAAAAATCATTAATTTCTAGTTTACCAAAAATACAGAGACAAAGAATATTAGAAATATGCAAACTTTATATTCCAGAACCTTTATCATCTGGTAATTATCTAGAAGGTCGTTATACATTCTTCTCTTCGATAAAAGATCCGAAAAATACGCAACAATTGCATGAAATGTAAAAAATATGTTTGTTTCGAGCATGCAGTTATGCTATGTTCTGATTCTTACTCCAATGAAACCACA
This sequence comes from Toxorhynchites rutilus septentrionalis, assembly GCF_029784135.1. Classification (NCBI taxonomy): domain Eukaryota; kingdom Metazoa; phylum Arthropoda; class Insecta; order Diptera; family Culicidae; genus Toxorhynchites; species Toxorhynchites rutilus. The sequence goes on from NC_073745.1 coordinate 152,777,158, forward strand.
ATCGATTAGTACGTTTTTATGTTGTTTTATAGCTCTTCATACTTCCATGAATTACATTCAGTTGCTTACTTTTAATTAATAACAGTGAAAAATTCGAATTTAGTTATTTGTGTTGGAGTATCAAAAATTTCTCTGTTTTGAGGAGGTTGAATAAGATGACTATTGAAACATAATAAAGATGAAGAAATCATATTTTTTGGAGCTTTTTCATTTAATCATACCCTCTTCTTCAAATAAATGCCAATAAAACCTGGAAAATACACAATGGCAACATTACAGAGAAGTTCAATTTTCGGTCTGCACGCGAGTACAGGAGGGTTAAAGACAATTTCTAGATATCTTCCAAATACGTTTGCAAGTGACTGATTTACTAAGTCTGGTAAATGTTTTTTCCACAAGTGATTGTGATTTTTCCCAAGCGATTGTGATTTTTACTCCTGGTACGTGTGATATCGGAGACCCTTATCCGAACCTTATTTAGGATCTCTAGTGTTTTTTTAGTTGGATAAACAACCTAAGTGCTGTGTCGTTTGTCCCCTGCCGTTTTTTTTTGTTTTCTTGTGTTTAATAATAGATTTAAAAATCTGGATAAATTAATACACCATCATTTTAAACAATCCAATCAAGCTGTGGTGACTCTCTTACTCACAAAGTTATATCGCATACATTTTTAAAGCTCGGTAAGTATTTCAAACATATCCGAATAGTGGTTTCTAAGTGTACTTTTCCTGTAACTTTTTTTTTTGAGAACTGTTCAATCGGTTCAACGAAGGTTATCAACATAACAAATTTTAATCATGAAGTCTAAGCAAATTGCAAATTCTGCATGTTCTCAGAATGTTTGTTTCCATTCAACTGTGAAATCATTGGTTCGATTCAAGACATATTTGCAGTGTTGAGAGAAAACTTTTAAAAAAAACTTAAAAATCCAGAACTTCAAAAAAATTGAATATGAACTGTGTAGATGGAAAAACAGTTGGCCACTCAAATTAAAATCACAGAATGAAATTTGTAATGTATACGTTCCATCAAATACATTCATTTGATTCTCTAAACATTGGGAGACTTGACTAGTTTAAACATTTTCAAAGGCTCGGTTAACTTTTTTCTATACAAGCGCTCGCAAGTTCAGGATATCAGGAAAACAATTTAGTGGAATGCATAAATACCGCCAGGTGACTCCAACCGTGGAGCAATATCTTTTTCAGCTACTGGTAAATAAAACATACACACACAGGCATGCCTTATATTCAAAACATTGCGAACGATGTAATTCAAAAGTAGAAAGCTTTTGCTCCGGCTGTTTGCCTTCGCCAAAGTATCATGTGCTTCCAAAACTTTTAAATAATTTGGGAGGTGGGGGGTGTGAGAAAACGTGTCAGTGCGCCAGCTGGTAGGAAGCAATTTTCCTAAAGAGATCGCAATCCGAGAGTGTGTAGCACACACAGTCACATTTTCATAAAGAAACTAGCAGACAGAGCGTGTAGCTGAAATCGTGTGTAAGAAACAAAGCAGAAAGTTCCTTCTCGAAGGAAGACTATGCAATATGAAAAGTTAATCCTCAACCCCACCGAAGGAAATCTCAACCGGAAACAATCTTCGACGACAGATGGCACTCCACGGAGCCGTGCAAAATTAAAAGGATATAATTAGTCAACCGTTGATGATACCATAAAACAATTCACACCTTTTGCAAAATTGATTTGAGGCAATTTATGGACAATGTTTGAATTTGTAATTTGGAAATTCTTCTAAAACAAACAAATCGAATGCAAACCAGGATTGCGTAGCAACAATAACTTTGAACGAGTCGAATATAAACATTACCCGCATTCTCATTCCTTAAACTTTCAGCATGTTGCGTGAAAAGTCATTAGAATGAAAACTTTTCCAATTGTTACATCAGGATTGAACCGCAATGAAAAATAACGGATGGTTGTTCTTACATTCTCGCCTCCGCCGCCAAGGGCGCGCTCACGTTCAGCGATAACAAATAAGCCCCAATCCAATGAGGGTATTTTCCAACTACGAGGGGAAAGCTTAGTCTTTCGCTTGTTTCCACCCAATATTTTAAGTATTTGTTCGGGTCCTCCGCTCCGTACAAACTCGTTACAGTACAGAATGGTGAAATGGCCTGACAAAACGAACAGCCATCGACAGAGGAAAACACGGGAGGATGAAGGCTAACAACAACTGATGGTACTAATACCTAAAGGAAATTCTGCATCGCGATTGATGTGAGATGACTCGAGTCACAGTATTCATGAAGGCGAATGACTTGACTATAGTTGTCGGAAGATTTGATTTGAAATAACTTCTTCTTCTGCTATCGCAACTGATATGAAACAGGTGACTTCCAGAATAAAGCGAAAGACTTTGTTCTGTCATTCAGGGATTTTAAGAGGCGAATGAACTGAAAAGTGAAAACCCTCTTTGATTCATCATCAGTCAGTCAGTCATTCACGGTGCAGGATAGTGAAACAAGGTGTGACCGAAAAAAATCGCTCCAGAAAACAAAATAACTGCAACAGAAACAACCGCTCAGAAAAAGTTTAATGTCATAAGTAGACTAGAAATATTTTGGCACTGGATATACAGGGTTTTCCATTTCGGGCTTCCGAAAGTATACAGCCCTGCGCTGACAACCGTTTGACATAGCTGTCATATCAAAGCGTCAAAGCGTCATATCGTTAGTTGAATGTCTGCCATTTTACAAAATGGATCGTTTTAGCATCGCACAACGTGTTAATTTTGTTAAATTATACTATAAAAATGATTAAAGGCCGGCAAATGTTTTTCGAGCATTACGGACGGATTTTGGTCGTCATGGACGGCCTACAGAGCACACAATCGCTAATGTAGTGCGTAAATTCGAACAAACTGGATCCGTAGCGGATATTGTGAACCTGTGCATCATCGTAATGTGCGTTCGGCCGAAAATATTGCTGCTGTTGCTGCTAGTGTGGAGGATGACCCGAATGTTTCGATTCCACGGTGTCAAACACATCATTGTGGCGAATTTTGCATTTGGACTTACGCCTACATCCATATAAAGTCCAACTGGTACAAAAATTAGAGCGTGGTGACCATGGAATGCGTCGGGCATACGTCGATTGGGTGAACGAACAACAGCAGCAAAATGCTGAATTTTCGCATCAAATTTTCTTCAGCTATGAGGCACATTTCGAGCTAGGTGGCTATGTGAACACCCAAAATTTCCGTATGTGGGGCTCAGAAAATCCACACGTGATTGTTGAGAGGACATTGCATCAGCCAAAGTCACTGTTTGGTGCGCATTATGGTCTGGTGGAGTCATCGGGCCGTATTTCTTTGAAAATGAGGACGGCGAGACGGTAACTGTGAATGGTAAGCGCTATGGCCGCATGTAAACCGATTTTTTTTTTGCCACAAATTGAAGATATGGATACGGATGACATGTGGTTTCAGCAGGACGGCGCCACGTGCCACACAACACGACCGAACATGGCCATATTACGAACGAAATTTGAGGGACGCATAATTTCGCGTTTTGGTGATGCCAATTGGCCGTCCAGATCATGCGATTTGAACCCGCTAGACTTTTTTTTGTGGGGTTATGCGAAAGACCGTGTCTATGCCAACTCTCCGCAAACTCTTGAATATTAGAAAGACAACATTCGTGAAGTTATGACCGAGAATCCGCCCCATATGTGCCGAAAAGTCATCGAAAATTACCTGTTCCGGATCAAGGTGTGCGAGGAAGCCCTAGGTGGACATTTGAATGATGTTGTATTTCACACATAATGGCATAAACCAAACTTTAATTTGAAATAAAAGTTTCATCGAAATTCGAATTCTAAGTGTGTTTTATTTCAATTTACTTTCGGAATTTAAAGTTGGAAAACCCTGTACATCATGGGTGTAAATGCCTCACAGAAAAAGCGTAATTTCTATTTTTCGTTTTTGTTTTTCAAAAATTCTTTCTGTTTATAAATCGTTTATTTGTACAGGCTCAGTTATATAAGTTAAAAGGAGCCAAATTCTATAAATCTAATTTTAGTTCTAAAGCATATTTACAATTTTGCTCATTCTACGGTTAAAAGGATGGGAGAACCGATTACTCGCGGACTAACCTCGAGTAGTAGGGTAACAATTTATTTCAACAGGAAGAGGAAGGGACGTAAGCAGGTTTGGACAATACTGATGACTAAATACGGAGATTTCTAAATTCGATCTGGCTACAATATACATCTCGCACGACCAAACAACATGCTCGATGTCGTGGTAACCTTGACCACAAACGCAGAGATTGTTCTGACAAGATTTATACGAAATAGCAGCGCGTCTAACGTACAGTGATTGGACATGAGTCGGAAGAAGGTGCGAATAAAGTCTCGATTCAAGTCCAGACTTTTGAACCACGGTTTGAGCCTAACCTTAGGGATAATCGAGTTAACCCACCGGCCCAATTCATCTTCGATCCACTTACGTTGCCAGTTAGCGATGGTATTTTTCACGGATTAATGAATAAAATTCATTGAAAGCAATTTGACGCTGACATATACACTGAGCAACGATACTGAAGACTGTGGGAAGTGCTAAAAAATCGTTGAACACTCCAAATCCTATGGACTCGTTCATAGAGGACCCATCGGTAAAGCACATATTACCACAATTGTTTCGCCCATTCTTTGCACCTAAGATCGTTGTAACGATTCCCGATCGATGATAATCTGAAATTCCATGGACAAAGCAAAATGCACCGAGGAATTGATGAAGTCAGAAAAGCAAACATGGTTGGGAATATACGAAGAAGGAATAATCTGCGTGGAGATCAAGCAAACCATTTATAATGACAATGTCATGCGAAAATGCGAAAACAGAATAGAAACTGAGAGAGGTTGAATCATACGGTATAAGGAATGATGTCGACGCCAACCTCTCTCAGTTTCTATTCTGTATTCGCATTTTCGCATGACATTGTCATGATAAATGGTTTGCTTGGTGGAGATGAATTCATGATATGAACTCATGAATCCGGAACGAAAATTTAGCTCCATCAGCCACTCAAAATTTCCTATCACCAATGGGTTCATAACCTTGGACCGGATGAGGAACCGAAGAGATAATAAATTGAAGCGATCTTTCAGTGAGAGTACGTCTACCAAAACCTCGACATCGACATATTGGATTGGATCACACATATACATTGTTTTTATGCTGGCAGCTTACTGCTAGGAGTAGGAGTAAGGAGCTAGGAGATTTATGTTGAAAATCGGAAATTCGAGATAAAAGTGAAGTAGGTTTTTTTTAGATAAATAAAAAACTTGGGCGCTAGAGTGTTAAACATGATCCCTGGTGGAGTCCCATGGAGGAGACCCGATTTACGGACGAATATTCGTGTTAAAAGTTCAAATGTTTCTCACAAAGCAAGTTATATAACATATTCTATATAACGATAGCTTGTAATTTGTCTGACAAAACCTCTATTGAAATAGAATCGAAGGCCCGCTTTATTTCCAAGAATACTCAAGCCATTTGTTTTTTTTTTTCGGCGCAAGGCAATCATTCATCCCCTTGCCCCTGCGGAACCTATATTGAGTATTTGAGGATAGGTCATATGCTTCAACCCATCGATCCAAGTGAAACAAGATCATTTTCTCCAACAATTTCCGTATACAAGACAGCATTGCTATTGGGCGGCACGAATTGAAGTTGGACACGGGCTTCTGGGTTTTTAAAAACAATAACTCGTATTTATCTCGAATCACCTGGAACAATATTACGCTCCAGAAACTGCTTAAATAAATTCAACAAGCGATGTTTCGCCACATCGGGGAGGTTTTGTAACAAGTTGAACTTGATTCTATCCGATCCTGGAGCAGAATTGTTTCAAGAAAGAAGAACAAGAGTAAATTTTACCATCGAAAGCCCCTGCGCTACATCAGGAATACCTCAGGGGAGTCATCTCGGCCCTCTGATATTTCTCATCTATTTTAATGACGTAAATTTCGTCCTGGAGGGCCCTCATCTTTCATTCGCTGATGATATGAAAATATTTTTCCACGTTAACTCGGAGGCTGATGCCTTGTTTCTTCAACAACAACTTGAAATTTTCCAGAAATGTTCCACGATAACTTTCACAAGAAGGAAAGATCCTATTCGCTACAACTATTCTCTCGACGATGCTCCGCTAACTAAACTCGACTGCGTGAAGGATCTAGAAGTGTATTTAGACTGTAAACTGAACTTTAAAACTCACGTCAACTACGTGGTTGGAAAAGCTTCCCGTAGTCTTGGAATCATCATGCGCACTGCGAGGGATTTCACCGATGTACGCTGCCTCAAATCTATGTTCAGCGCTCTAGTTCGCTCAAGTCTGGAATACTGTTCAGTAATTTGGAATCCGCACTATCTGAACGGAGTCAACAGAATCGAAGCCGTACAAAAGCGATTTGTTCGGTTCCCCTTAAGACGATTACCCTGGAGTAACCCTCAGCAGCTACCTAGCTATGAAAGTCGGTGCCAACTAATGGCTCTTGACACGTTGTACGTGCGAAAGGATGTGAACCGCGCCTTATTTGTATATGATGTGCTATTGGCTACGACAGAATGCCCAGTGATTCTGGAGAACATCAACCTTCTGGTTCAATCTCGAGCTTTACGGGACCACGCTTTCCTCCGAGTTCCTTTCCGTCATACCAATCATGGATACAACTCAGCCGTATTGGGTCTGTTCTAGGATTGGGCGATCTTTAGAAAAAGATCGATCTTGCTGGATCGATTTTCTAAACGGCGCAGGGATCGATTCACTGATTAAATCGGTACCAAAGAATCGATCTTTGCTGAATTGATTTTTTGAAAAATCGAATGCCTTTTTTCCAATTTATTCACTTGTTTTATATAAGTATTATATTTTCTTTAAACGTGAAATGAACATTTCACATTTCTATTCAAACACCAAAGGCATTTCAATTTGATTCTCAGAATGAAGGTCAAAAACAAAAGTTTGAAAGCCCAGAAAAATTGTATTTTCCATGCATTCATTCTGAACCGTCATCATTTAATTAAATAAATTAATTGAAAATTATTATTAGAAATTCAACAACTGATATTCATCTCCGCTGACAATACTCCATTTAGCATTTAGTCGAAAGTAGTCTCAGTTCTAGAAAAGAGCGCTTCAGCTGGACCCGATGTCAACCATTCTATCTCGTCACAATTTCCACTGGCAGCATAGTGAATTTAATGGTGTAAATATAACTTGTGAACACTTGTATTCTAATGACCAAACTTTCAAAACTGCTTCTCCTAAATTTACGACCAGTGATTTGACAACCTTGGAAGATGTTTATGAAATTGTGGTTTTTGGTGAGAATCAAAAACTGAAAAACAAATTTACAATTTTTTTTCCTACGATCAAAAAGATAGGAAAGATGCCATTGGAAATCGGGGAGGAAAAGATCGATCGTCAAAATATCGATCCAAGTTCGCCCGATGCTATTCACTGTCACTACTTTGGCATCCTCGAAAGCTATCCAAATGTTCAAATCAAGTTTTTAAAATTTGTCAGGTGGTGAGATTAAAATCGATGTACATTGAACAAAAAAAACTCTAAGATCGAAAAAATCGAAAGAAAAAGATCGATCTTTACGATTTTTTAGGGTACAATGAATCGATCCAAAAAATCGGAAATCGAAATGGAAAAGATCGATCTTCTGAAAATCGATCCAAGATCGCCCAATCCTAGTCTGTTCAACCTGTTCAACAGAGTAGCTTCTGATTTCGACTTCCACTACTCAAGGAATGTGGTTCGGCAAAATTTTTTGAACAAATACTTAGTTTTAATTAATATCATTAGGGCAAAATTCCATGCATACATGCATACCCGTTAATACAGTGATATCTCCAACCTCTCTATTTAAATTAGACATCAAGAGAGATAATCATTGCAAGGAGGAGCCATGTTTGCATTGATAGTTGCAAAAGAGTCTTTATTATTAGAAGCATTGTGGTGACAATGATAGTGGAACCTGATGGAGTCAGAAACATAAAGCACGTGAAGATTTGATCCACAATGTAAGTCAACTTTTCAAATCACGATTGAGAAGTTGAACTTGACGGAGAAACAGGGACAGTTGGGGTTTTCGATGTTCCCTCGAGTGTTGGGTCGTTCGAAGGTGAACATGTTATTGTTGTTATTGGGCGAATGGAGAAGTGCTCTTTGAAATTATCGCAAAAGTGCGCTTCGAGTGTTCCTCTAAAGAGCGCTTCTGTTTCTCCCAAAGACTCTTGTAAGTTGCACGTGTGGGGTTCCCCCGCAATTTGGACACTTGAAATGAGGTCGATGATTGGATGGAAGGATTGGAGGAATCAGGGGAGAGGTTTGTAAATTTTGTTTTCGGAGGGAGGTTTGGTAGGGTGAGGTGACTTGTCCCCGGAAGAGGTATCTTCTGGTATAGGAATACGTTTAAGGGACTTACTATTCCATGGTTGAGCAAACGAGGGGGAATCTGATATCTCCATGTCAAGAATTGTATAATTATTTGCATATAACTGATTAAAAAAAATTAAAAAAAAACATTATATATGTATTTGTTCCACATTGTTGTTGCACATATATGTGTTTGTTGTTCCGGTATGCACTCTGTTACCCTACTAAGGTAGACACAGAAGCCACGCGCTGCAGAGCCAACACAATTCATCGAGGATCATCGGAGTTGCGTACTAAATGCCGCTAACAGACTTGAGATCGATTATATTATGTTTTATTAGCCCAATTTGAAATTTGAACTCTGACAAAACCGTTTGAACTTGCCCCGGTGTGTCTTAATTCAAATTTTGATTTTTTGTGCTTGAGTACGTATAATGGTATTGCGTATTTTTATAAGGTTTTAGAATTATATTATATTTCACATACATAAAACCTGCCAAATGTCTGTAAATCTTCAAGCTTTGTGTTCTGTAGAGCAGAAATCATGATGGATTTTGAGAAAAAGTGGAATTAACTCAAATATTTTCATTCAAAATATAACTATTTGAAATTGCCTTCGAGTATGCCAATCTGATAGATTCTGATTAGCCAACTATTCACGATACTTTCAAGCTCTCATAAATATCGGCACCATATCTTCGACACCTCGAATCGCTCAGAAATGAATAGATAATACACGAAAGAAAGAGGAAAAAAAACTTAATTTGATTCTAATAAAAAAAAGGAAAAAGTTTAAAAATCATGAAAAATCGGGATCATCGAAATTGCAAAATCAAGCAAAATTTAGTCTTTGCCAGGATATCAGATACCTGTAGTCTGGAAAATCTTGAGAAATCAGGAAGGTTGCAAGAGAAATCTCTGGTTGTAACTCCCAATAATTCTTGGATATAGTTTTAGATGAACAATAAAACAACGGAGAAGAGTAACAATGGTGAAACAGCAATTTCACTTATTTCATTCAGACTCTTTAATATACAATAGATTATCCGCTAAAGCAAGTTCCATAGTAATTCTATACAGCTTTCCGAAGTTAGTCAGTGAGAGGTATGCACTTGTTCTCTTATTTTGATCATGGCTTACACATTATTGGACAATTGGTGTACAAGACCTTACAAATGAATAATTTAAAGAATTCTTTATTGATAAAACATAGTTTTTGCGTTGAAATATCTTTATTTCGTGTTTACACTTCATGTTTAGTCCTTTATCGCGTTATCCGCGGTGGACTAGCCAGACTATTCCGCTGATAATCGGGGATCTATTGTACTATCCTAGAAACTCGAGAACAACAAAGATAGATTCAACAAATAGCTCTCCTCGTGCCCTTCTGTAGCTGCCAATTTGAAGAAGCACCGAGCATCAGAAAAAAGACGAGAAAACACAACTCAGTTGGATTGCAATATCACAAGCAAATTGCCAGAAACAAATGATCGTTACGTATTCATTTAATTATGAACACCTCCTCTGTGCCGAACGACGACAGAATAACCACGACAAGTCGAGATGGAAAACCTTCACCGAACACAAGATAGAAGGATTCCATTCTTCTAATTTTCGAATCCATCGTACAGACATTAGTACGTGATGTACATGCAAAGCGCGCAAAACCACCCACACACCGTAGTGAATGTGGCTCTGAGGCAACCCAAAGACTACACGGAAGGACATTCTTCCTACCCACGTTTCGCTCCTCCTGTCGCTATTTGACAGTTCAGCCATAGTAAACGAGGGCAACCGAATCCGGCGGTAAATGAAAAGATATTCTCCGTTTCTCGTTTCGCTGGTAAACGTCCCGTAATATTTTGCTGCATCATGTCTTCCCGACAGCTCGCCGAGTACGGCACGGCACGGATGCTGCACACCTTTTCGCCCAGGATTGTGCTACGTGCGTTTTTGTTTCGTCGCCATTGTGTTAGTTGTCATTCATTGCTTTTGTCAAGTTGTGTGCAGTACGAAAGTGGAATTGCAAGAAACTCATTTCCGTTGATGATGGTCGCGCTGGAGAAGCGATGAAACGTTGATAAATAAAATAGAAGTGCATGGAGAAAATCAACAGCTGCAGTACGGAAAATGAAAGCTGCTGATGGTGGAAATCTAATTACTTGCTACCATTATTAAACAGCACATTGAATGAATAACAATTTATGGAAGCTACCGATTGATGACACGTTAGATCACATGGCTTGTGAATAATTGTCGTATCATTATGGTAATCTCGATACTTACAGCTTCCAATGAAAACAATATTCATGTGTATCGTACCTATAGCGAAAAAAGAAATACTCTGCATTACTCCAATAAAAACTTGTGACTAAATTTTGATAACCATCTTCCCAAAAAGCAAAACTCGGAAACAGCCATTCTGCCGACCAAACTGCCGAAAATAAATCAGGAAATAGAATCGATCCGATAGATCCCATTACCACAAAAAACTGAACCTACGAATTGAGTGATCCGGGCCTCGAAGGTAGTTCGATTCGAGGAGTATAAATAAATTATTGTGCGCCTACCGAGGAGAAATAATTGCGTTAGAAATAGAGGCCCCTCGAGAAAACTTTCCACCGAAACGGTAGTAAGGAAAACCTATAAAAATAGAACTATATATTGCTCTGGCATTCGATCCATGAGTCCCATATCTTTATCGTGTGGTTGTTTATTACCGTTCAGACTGTTTAGAATTTGTTTCTTTATCCAGAGTCGAGTTGTTGCTTAAAACTCGAGAAAAAAAAAGTTAAAAGTCGATCTGCTAGATTGTGGACATACTTCAAGAAAACGAGTTGTTAAATTCCAACCCACCAAATGATTTGATCGATGAACGTTGGATTTACGATCAAAATAAAGCGTAAAAATATGATCTTCAGTCGTAAAATTCAAATTATTGCTAACTTAAGACCAGCAGCGGCTAAACTGGTGGCAGCTAGGACTTCATGTTTCTCTATTGGCTTCCAGTTTTATGTGGCTATTATACTGCAGTTACTTGCTCGAAAACCCCACCCCACCCACGGGCTCCATGCTGGAACATGTGCTGACAGGCAGGCAGGATGGGGTTATATATTCGAGCAAGCGGTTCGTCTAGCATCGGGTGGCTGGAGGTCATTGGGGGAATTCAATATACCAACTCTAAACCATGGAGAGTTAGCACAAACATCGTTTTATTGCTCTTCAGTTGAGCTGCGTCATTAATTTATCGGTTCCGGAATCTGAGGCCCATTTGCTCTCTGCCGAAAATCCAATATTTGTTGCTAGTGTGTATGGTTTAATTTGGTTTTTCGCTTCCGAACGAACGAAGTTATCCTACGCAACGCGCAATATGAACCGGAATTTAACGAAATTAAAAATCCATAAAACAACTCTACCAGCCGTGATTCAACCAATTCATACCGTCTGGGTGAGTTAATTTGATCTCGGTGAGACGGAGTGAGAAATGTGCGGAAATAAAATAAAGTGGACGTAAATTCGTTTCCGGGTTTGAAAAACTTATTTCGTAGCAATTCACATAAAATGATGAAGAGAAAAATGCGTTTGCATGAAATTTGGTGGGTGAAAAATATGAGACAGCATTAAAAGAATGAGTGACTGTTGTAATACGAGATCTACGTTAATTTTTCTGTTTCTTCAGGTTAAACATTCGGACAAAAGAAAAAGACACCAATTTATTTATTATTAGAGTAAAATGTTTCCAAACTTTACTAAATTACGTTAAGAGTATAGAATAAAAGTAGTCATTGTTTTTTTTATCTTCGCTTATTTTTGTCGGTCTATTCCGGCAACTTTTGGTGCCAATCACCGACATCAGAGAGGCGACTCCACCTATTCCTACCTATCAGACTCAACAGCTCATGAGCCGGGCAATTTGTTTTACTTCCCTTCCGAAAGAAAACGTAACCAGAGATGTTTCGCCTCGGAAAATTCCAACGACGCCAGCTGAGATTGAACCCAGGCCGATCGGATTGTGAGGCTGTTACGCTAACCACACAACCACTGGCGCCGTCTAGGCATTGTTTTGTCAGAATAAATTCCTTTGTTTACATAATACCGTAAACGAAACAAGCGCATCGCGATTCGACTCTGCGCGCTCGCAATAAAAATCCCGGATTATTTCAGAAGACATTCAATCCTAAAACTCATTCGAAAGTAATGGTGGAAATGAGGTAGAAATCGACACCCTAACAATTTTCACGGAAATCCAATATTTATAATCAACTATCTACCGGTTCTTTATACTTCGTTTCACGCTAACGGTTTATTCTCAATTTTGAATATTTCCGATCTATAATCAAAATCGAAACTCTGTTTTTTGACGCATCAAGTAGTAGTGCGGGTAGGATGGACACTCTATTGGAGTAAAACTGGTTTTTGGCTATTTTGGACTGCACGAATTCGTTTTCCAGAAAAAGTGATAGAAAAAAAGTTGCTTTATATAGTCAAAATTTCTAGAGATTCCTGACTGGACACTCGCATCGTGTACATGAGATGGAACAGTGCTTGGTGGTACAACATTGTACAATTCTGACAAATTCACCATCATTGACAATCAACGAAGTCTGAGGAACGAAGCCAACACAAATCGCAGAGGGAGTCTTCCGAGATTACAGATTGTAAACGAATTTTCGAAGTTGGTACTATCGGGCCACAGTCTATCTAAGTACCACTCACACCAAACCGTGATAATACGGTTTAATAATTATCTCATAATTCGTATAACAGTAGTTGAAGAGCAAGCTTACGCGTAAGACCTCTTTTATCGCATATCCGAAACTTAGACAAGGAGTCTATTCCGCTGGTGGGCTATCGGGAAGTGAGTATTGCCCTAGTTTCACCCCTCTGAGAGTGACACTCGGGGCGGACCGCCCCCCTTCCTCCTTGCTACTAGTACACACCCATTCACCTCCCAAAACACACGTGGTAAAGCCTGGAGGATATTCCTGTGGCGATTTGTACACAAAACGAGTGAAAAGAGTAACTCAATTATTCGAACTAGACTCTAGATCGCTAGTCTGAATCTAGATTCTAGAGTAACAGAACATCATTCTGTTAGGAATAGAGAGGGTTCATCGTTACTTGCAATTAGTGCAAATCCCGATCTTTGTAGTGTGTTCGGGAAAAGAGAAAGTACGGGTAAAGTGATCTGTTACTTGTTTGATAGTACAACTATTGACTATTGATGCCGTATTGTCGTATGTCGACATATAGATAAAAACAGAAATCGCTCTCGCGGTAGCCATTCGTTGTGCGCATTGTATGTTACAAAAAATCTAGTTTATTCGACCTGATACAATCGACAAAATAGTTTCGACGACAACTATTCACATATTCTAGGCGAGGTGAACAGATATTCTGTTTAACTTTGCGAAGAATTCGCATAGAAATTACTTTGTTGTATGGAGACAAAATGGTCATTTGTGGAAAACGAAAGTTCAAATTTCTTTTTACTAATGCTGACCGTCCTTCCAGAGCAAAAATAATGAGAAAGAGCTGGTACGACGGATGATGAGCTGTGTTTAGATAACAGTTCAAGCAACAGGCTATAATAATTAGAAAAGCCTGAAACCGATGCATTTATTTTGTCAACTCTCATGGTAACCCCAAATTCTCTAGTCACAGTAGAGGAGTAACACGACCAACAGCCATCCCGGTTCACGAGTAATTCACGAGTAATAAGAGTAATTCGTCCCGCTGCGTTTTTTGTGTAATATCAAAATGTAAGAGGCATACGTAGGGGTAAATCGGACAATGAGGGAAAGAAAGACATACGATTGCTTTGTATAGTTACATTTTGAATTTCATACTTCTGTGGGTCAACATTTTATTCTAAAATTTCTAAAACACCCTATAACAAGAACGAGTTATCAAAAGTGGAAAAGGGAAACAGAAATTGAACATTATAAGTGATTCCGCGTGCGGATGAAATTGATGATTTCAGATATATCTCCCACACTAATATCTGAAAAAAGTTCTTCTGTGACTGACGGTCAGCGAGAAGGAAATTTCCAAGCCGCTGTTCTTCTCTTCTAGCCGAAAGTTGACTCCTTCTTCAAGAAGTATCTCGCGCAGGAAGATCTGGCCGAACCTGGTCCCATTATGTGGTGGCCCATTATGCCAAGTGATCACAGGAGGAGATAAGCGTTGTACCGAAGATCGTCAACCCTCTCGGCGTCCTCCAGCTGCGACCGATAGATTTTTTTGAGCGAAACTCAAACGGTGGAACTATTCCAATAATTTCGTAGCCAAATCGGAGAAGCAGCTGATCGCCAAGACCACGAAAGGGATGAAGAACATGGCGATATACATATTTTTATTGACCATGGCTAAGGTTCCGGCCAACTCTAAGGCATGGGAATGACGTCGAAACATTTTTGTAGGAGGTTTAATGAACGGATGATTTTAGGAAAATTTGCCTCATTGAATTGTGTTTTGTAGTCTATTTTCATAGCCATCCGAAATTAGACCATTTTAATTAACGTATAAGCTTCACTTTGCACTTTTCGTGGTGAACTGGCAGATAACTGGTTTTGAGGACGTTAGGGTAGTCAGAACTGTACATTATTTGTGTCACAAATTGGATTTCCAGCATTTCAGAATGCCACAATGCACTTCAGACCAAAACAGATCCGTGAAGGTTTACGCAAATCATGAAAATAACCATTATCTCTTTACGGTCATTTACGTGTGTCCATTTCACCCATACCAATTGACCACTTTAGACGAATTTCATGCCAACTCGACTGGCCGTTGGCAGCACTATCTCAGATAGCAGTGAAACGTTGTGGGTGTAAAGACATGGGTCATTTCGAAAAAAAATTAGACTACTTTTTGGAAAAAGACAATTTTTTTTTCTTAATTTTTTACAAAAAATTATAACTTAAAAACTATGATACCTACAAAATTCTTGTCAAAGGATAAAAAAGAGGAAATAATTTAAATTAAAAAAATAAGGAAAACAATTTCGTTGACAAAAAAGTTATTTTAAAAATTAAAATTGATTTTTCTCAAAAACGTATTTTTTTTAAATTCCCAAAAATATATATATTTGAATAGCCCTTACAATTTCCAACATGTCGTTCATACATCGGAAAATGGGCACTTTCACAGGGAAAAAGTATTTCGAACAACAACTTTTTCATGTTTTTTTTTGAAAAAAATACAACTTATCCTAATTTTGTTTAAAGTCAAGATAGCAATATACTGTATTCGACAAAGTTTTAGATCTTGGTAAAATATAAACTTTTATCGCAGATATCAACTTTCTATCTTTTATAGTTTTTGGAATATAAGTCATTTTGTATGTATGAAGACTTCTAAAAACTTCTTCTAAAAAACATTATTGTATGAAGACTACTAAAAAAAATGTTTTGCTAGTAACATTTTTGTGTGTAAATTTTCACGTTTGACATGTTCTTGACATATTTCTAAACAGAGAAAAGTTAGCAAAGCACGTAAATTGCGATAATTTATACATAAAAATGTTACCAAATAAACATTAATGATATTTTTTCAAAGAAAAAAAAATGAAAAAGTTGTTGTTCGAACAACTCTTTCCATGTAAAAGTGCCCATCTTCCAATGTATGAACAACTTGTTGGAAATTGTTAGGGCTATTCATATATATATATATATATATATATATATATATATATATATATATATATATATATATATATATATATATATATATATATATATATATATATATATATATATATATATATATATATATATATATATATATATATATATATATATATATATATATATATATATATATATATATATATATATATATATATATATATATATATATATTTTGGGGAATTTTAAAAAAATACTTTTTTGAGAGAAATCAATTTTAATTTTTAAAATAACTTTTATGTCAGCGAAATTTTTTTCCAAAAAATTTTTGGTATTTTTTTGTGAAAATTTTCTACATTTCATCCTTTGACAAGAATTTTGTAGGTATTATAGTTATTAATTTAATAAATTTTTGTAAAAAATTGAGAATTTTTTTTTGTCTTTTTCCAAAAAGTAGTATAATTCTTTTTCAAATATTTCAAGTACGCAAAGTTGCTTAAATGATCCATGTCTTTTCACCCACAACGTTTCACTACTATCTGAGATGGTGCTGCCAACTCCTAAGACGAGTTGGCATGAAATTCGTCTTTAACACTTTTAGTTTTGGTGCCTTAGGTGTTTTAGTTGTACATACCTTATTTCACATTATTCCCTACCTTTTACAAAGGTCTGAACCTTTGAATTTAGTTAACTTCAAAGTCAACATGTTTTCAGTCTTCGTTTAATATTGCTGTGTGACTAGACTGCCATGGACCTACAATGATTTAGGAACAAAACTCAGTATTCAAGGAAAAATAGAAAAAAATATGGACCCTCTATCTTTAACCATTCTTCTTCTTCTTCAATGGCACTAACGTTCCTAGAGGAACTTCGCCGTCTCAACGTAGTATTACTTGCATCATTTTTATTAGTACTTAGTTGAGATTTCTATGCCAAATAACACGCCTTGAATGCATTCTGAGTGGCAAGCTCTAGAATACGCGTGATCACAGTGCAAGTCGGAGGAAATTTCTTTGACGAAAAATTCCCCCGACCAGAACGGGAATCGAACCCGAACACCCGGCATGTTAGTTATGACGCTAACCACTCGGCTAAGGGATCTTTAACCATGCAAATTTTAAAAAGCATATACAATCAATAATTACGAAAACAAAATTCAATGGCATCAATTTGATATATCTATAATATGAATTCATCCAGTAGTTCAAAAGTTACGAATTTTTGAAGTCATTTTTGGAAGAATGGGAGTTGATTTCTGAAAAAAAAATGGAAATAGGTACCCTAGTGAAAAAATATTTCAATATTTTGCAATAAGGAACAAAACTACCAATGTTCATGAAAATCTGAGCAACATTTTATCGGTTTGGCATGGAATGGCTGATTTTAGAGCCTTATAGCAAAACCCGCCTGTTATCTTGAACAACAATAAGTTAAGTTACAATATTACTCGAAAAACGGAAATTGTATTGGTATGTGGACGCAGGAAATGGGAAATTCCTTAGAGTGGCCACTTTCCCAATGTGATTTGTTATTCTCGGGAAAAGAATATATGAACTGATGTGATTCGAACATCTACGGGTTAACTGCTTCCGGTGACTAATCGATACTCGGTTCAATTTGGAAACGGTAGTTCATTTCCGCTGGCTAACTCCCACTTTTCGATCGGAGATTTCGGTGCGTCCATCGCTGACAGCCAGTATCGTCATAATATCCGGTCTCAATTTAATTATATGTCCTTCCGAAAAATAGCATGATGGGTTCCCTTCATATCAACCATGATTCCTACAACAGATCCGCACAGACCACTTCATGAGGCTGCCGCACGAATGTTTATGAAAAAAAAATTGTAATCAAATTCTCCCAAAATGAATATCTATTTGACTAGGGGGAGGAAAAGGACGTAATAACACAATTTTCTCGGAGTGTCACTGTCATGATTTTTGTTTGCCAACTACACGGAATGGTTCACAAACACTCTCGCGAACGCTGATTCAGGAAAACAAAGTTCAACCGCTCAGCGTTTCCCGTGCTTGGGGTTTGTAGGTTGCGTTTCATTTGCCCGAGAGTGTTTTTCCCAAAATAAATTTGCATGTCAAAGAGTGCCACACTAAACAAGTGGAAAATGGCCACATTATGTTATATACCTGTCCCGTTGACTCTGCAGCTGTTTATCGACTTTCCGACTCCGAGAAGGACGGTCGAAAGCACGGAGGCGCCAGCATGGCGGACAGTGCATTAGCTATGGAAATGGCGGCTAATATGTTGAGTGCTGCCGGCTGGGTTCGGTATATTGCTTTTTCATGGATCATAACATTACATAAGCCCTACTGTAATGTACTCACGCGGTTTGTTCGGGATCACGGTGGAATACATTAGTCACGAAAGCCATGTATTGATGGTTTTCTTTTAATCCATTCCAAATTAAATGTTATTCCGTTCTTACTCTTGGTCTTCAAATACGTACTGTGATATTAAGCCTGCCTTTAAATAGATCATAACCATTTTCCTTTATGGTCCCTTTTATGCCGGATAAATTACGTGCTACATTAAATATCAAAACCTGGAGGTGTACGTAATGAAAGTACCATATTTTTGCAGACAACACTAGACGTTAAAATGGATACGAGCCATATGTTATTCTTCAGTTTTATGATATGATCCAGATCAACATTAACACAATTCATCATCATTATCCCACTCCCGGCGTTGATCCTGTGCCCTCGGTGACATTAACGTTCGAAGACATTACCGCTCATGATACATCATTTTATGACAGCTAGCGTACCTCTGCTTAATACACGAATACTAATAAATCCCGATTGGGTCATTCCAACGAAATATTCCCAGAAAACTCGAAGATGTTGCAGGATCGTACCCGTTCCTCTACCACCGCGGAAACTCTGGTTAGACATCGTTGGTTTTTAATGCAAAATAATAAATCGGTTCGGTTTGAGCGGCGGGCATTCAGCGGGAAAAATTAGCTTGGCAATACGGAACACAGAAAATCGCCGCCTCTTTCACTTTCAGTTCTTTCACCCGTGCGGAAAAAAGGAACCTTCCGTTTTGTTTGCAATATGACAGGAACGGTATTATCCTACCCCACAGGAATGCGACCACAATGAGGGTTCGCACAGGTAGATATATTTCGGTACAACAAAAACGCAAGAACGGAAGTGTTTTTTTTTTGTTCCATGCCTTTTCTGACCTTCTGTCGCGGAGGTTGAACGTTAATATTGGCAATAAAATCTAAACAATTTTCACCTGTCTCCGGTTTGTAATGAAAAACTGTCGGAGTGGTTAGGCATCGGGACTACACGCAATTTTTGCTAGAGGTTTTTACTCTCCCTCGCTTTTATTGAACATCGTATAAAATATTATCAGTGAGTTCAGTGATTTTCAGCAGGGCTCAAGCGGATGCCATTTTGATTTGAAGATTACCAATATTGACCTACGAAAATATACACATAGCACGTGTATTGCGCTTATAAATTGTCTGTTGGTTGCGCTTTATGACGTGGAATATCATGGTTGAAAGTTGTAATTTACATCAGTGCGTTGTTTTCGCAGGAGTAGAAACTGTCAGTTTCGATTATATGTTTTGATGTAGCAATTCGTCCATCTCTAAGGATAAGAATAATAGCACGGAAGAAAAATATCCCCTTGCACAAATAATACGCTTCTGACAGGGTATGAATAGCGAAACTTCTGTAAAGCAAGTCAATTGTTTCTTTGTTTCTGCGCGAACTTTTCGCATTGCGATGCGACAATCCTCTAGTTTTGATAGCGCTGAATGCTTTCTAACAAACGAACGTAACACTTATAACCATGCTTCAAAAGAACGCGCACCTGAAAGATAACATATAGCGGATTTTTATATTAGGTGTACCGGTAAGTTTCTTCGGTTTTACAACAGATGGCGTAACTTGATTATTATTCCAGTGAATCAAATTTCCAGACATTCGTTGGAAAGCTACTGTCATTCAGTATATATCAAAAAGTTGAAGCGTAAACAACATACTTTTTTACCACTTCGAATATGTCGAATTTCGTACCAACGAGAGTGTTTTTGTGGGGAGTGTTACTTCATTACTCCAATATGAAGAACAAAGCTGCGGAAAGTCATCGCAGTTTGGTGGAAGTTTATGGTGACCATGCTCCAACTGAGCGAACGTGTCAGACGTGGTTTACACGGGTTAAAAATCGAAAAACATACTTGGAAACGCTGAAATGGGAGGTCCTATCCCATCCGCCGTATTCTCAAGACATTGCTCCGTCCGATTACTACATCATTTTATGACAGCTAGCGTCCTTTTTCGATCGATGCAACATGGCCTCGTTCACCAGCACTTCTTCAATATTGATGAAGTCGAAAATCGGATCGATTCTTGGTTAGAAGGAAGAGGTTAATGATTCAAAACACACAGTAGAACAAAAAAACTGTATCGTTTCTAGATCCAGATCATTGGAAAATAAATAAGTCCCATTTTCGAACACACCGGAGAGTTATTGTTTTTGTTCAACTATGCACCCGATGCATGGGAGTCTCGTGCATGCCCTTGTGCATACGTAATAACACTCGGCTAGGTTCCACGTCCTCGAACCTCGACCGATCGCATGTACACCCTCGGCTCGCTTGTGTCGATAATTGAACCGGGTAAACTTGTGGAAATCGATTTCACGTACGTGTGGGCAAACGCCGCGTGGGTGAATCGTTTGCCACCGCCGGATTCAATGTGGGTTGGCGAGGTGCAGTCGCTACTGGCGCCATCGTTTAAAAAACAAAAAAAAATGGAAGGACGTAGCGATAATAAACGAATTAATAGGATACAGGCGAGCGAGGGGACCGTCACGTAAAAAATCCCCATGATTGTTTCCACAAACAGAAAAGTGTGTGAGAAATGGAGTGTGCTGTTTTATTAAGTAATGAAAATCAAAAACATGCTGTAGCGTATATCTGAAAAAGGCTTTAAACTTACATTGGATACGAAGGTTTCTACGGTTTGGCGAGCATTCCTCGAATATACAGGGTTTTCCATTTCGGGCTTCCGAAAGTATACAGCCCTGCGCTGACAACCGTTTGACATAGCTGTCAACCAAAGCGTCATATCGTTAGTTGAATGTCTGCCATTTTACAATATGGATCGTTTTAGCATCGCACAACGTGTTAATTTTGTTCAATTATACTATAAAAATGATGAAGAACCGGCAAATGTTTTTCGAGCATTACGGACGGATTTTGGTCGTCATGGACAGCCTACAGAGCACACAATCGCTAATGAAGTGCGTAAATTCGAACAAACTGGATCCGTAGCGGATATTGTGAAACCTGTGCATCATCGTAATGTGCGTTCGGCCGAAAATATTGCTGCTGTTGCTGCCAGTGTGGAGGATGACCCGCGTGTTCCGATTCCACGGCGTGCTCAGCAATTGGGCTTGTCAAACACATCATTGTGGCGAATTTTGCCTTTGGACTTGCACCTACATCCATATAAAGTCCAACTAATACAAAAATTAGAGCGTGGTGACCATGGAATGCGTCGGGCATACGTCGATTGGGTGAACGAACAACAGCAGCAAAATGCTGAATTTTCGCATCAAATTTTCTTCAGCGATGAGGCACATTTCGAGCTCGGTGGCTATGTGAACACCCAAAATTTCCGTATATGGGGCTCGGAAAATCCACACGTGATTGTTGAGAGGCCATTGCATTCGCCAAAAGTCATTGTTTGGTGCGCATTATGGTCTGGTGGAGTCATCGGGCCGTATTTCTTTGAAAATGAGGACGGCGAGACGGTAACTGTGAATGGTGAGCGCTATGGCCACATGTTAACCGATTTTTTTTTTGCCACAAATTGAAGATATGGATACGGATGACATGTGGTTTCTGCAGGGCGGCGCCACGTACCACACAACACGACCGAACATGGCCATATTGCGAACGGAATTTGAGGGACGCATAATTTCGCGTTTTGGTGATGCCAATTGGCCGTCCAGATCATGCGATTTGAACCCGCTAAACTTTTTTTTGTGGGGTTATGCGAAAGACCGTGTCTATGCCAACTCTCCGCAAACTCTTGAACATTTGAAAGACAACATTCGTGAAGTTATGACCGCCCCATATGTGCCGAAAAGTCATCGAAAATTACCTGTTCCTGATCAAGGAGTGCGAGGAAGCCCTAGGTGGACATTTGAATGATGTTGTATTTCACACATAATGGCATAAACCAAACTTTAATTTGAAATAAAAGTTTCATCGAAATTCGAATTCTAAGTGTGTTTCATTTCAACTTACTTTCGGAATTTAACGTTGGAAAACCCTGTAGTACGATCAAAATTGATCAGTGATCCTGGTTTGCTTCCTCGCCACAAGGAAAAATTTTCATGGTGAAACATGTCCCCAGATTGGAAGAAGTGATCTTTATATTTTTATTAATACGAGTATAATGGCAATCGATGCATTCAAACCACTTAAAAATCGTATGAAACACTCATAGAGATTTTTCAATTGACAAAAGGTTCAACTCAAACGGGCCGATCGCCCTTTACGGTCCTGTCAAACAAGGACCGCCCTTTACGGGTGTCAAACAAGTCGGAATTATTTTCCCTCGTTTTTTCTATATGAAGTGTCATATCATTTCGTTTATTTGTTCATAAACTACAAAATCCTGAACAATGAATGCAGTGGTTGACGAAAAGACCAAAAGGGGATACGAACCCAGGAATCGTAAAACAAGAACATCGACTCGTTTTAAACGATCGTAAAGTGGTTGTACGCGAGTTAGCTGGGGCCGTAGGCATTTAAAAAAAACGAGTGGGATACATTTTGCACGACATTTTGGACATGAAAAAGCTATCCGCGCAATGGGTGTCGCGTTTGCTGACCGTTCAACAACCGGTTTGGCGTTGTTGGAGCGTAATCGTGTGCACTACATAAAGGGAATCGAAAGGTTGAAAACTCACTATACCAAGTGTATTGTCCTCGAAAGAAACAAGGAATAAATACAGTTTTGCCCGAAAAACGATTGTTTTCATTAAAAATCCAGGGACTTTTCAGCCCAATATATCAGTATATTGTCGGTTCGAGAGATTCTAGCAGAATTTTATTGGTGACCTTCTTAGGTTGCCCAAATAAAATCGCTGCTCGTTCTTTTAAATATAATACAAGTGATGAATATCGAAATATATCACCGGTTCGAGCGATTTTAAAGATTTTAAAGAAATTTTCTCGGTGACCTACTCATGATGAAAAATATATTGTCGAATCGAGGTATGCGAAAGGAGTCTCTCGGCGACCTTCTCAGGTTAGCAAAAATGAAAAATATATAGTTTCAATTTTTAAAGAAGTTTTTTCGGTGACCTCAGGTCAGTAAAAATACATACCTAATACGCACGATGAATAACGAGATGTATGACCGATTCGATTAGAATGCATATTATTTTCGAATTATGTCTTTGCCGAATAGTCGAGAGTTCGCGTTTTCAGAATCACATCAATCACCACAGTGAATCCTGGTTCTCACCTCCCCCTACTAACAACCATCCCTTGGCCTTCGGGTGGCGAATATCATACTAATATTCCTTCCCTTCCCCTGTTGACTTTAAGTTAGTCGTTATTAACTATTGAATGCTCGATTCACCGAAACTTGCACAATGAGAATGATTTGCTACTCCCAAGCGTCATTCGATGTGTTTATTGTGCAATTTCGATGCCTTAGGTCAATCACAGAGAGCAACTACGAAGTGAACAGTCTACCCAAGCTCAAGCTCTAGCTCAAGAATGTACCCTAGAAAGGATAGTTATAATACGGAACTAGAAACTGATAACTTTACCCGCACTTCCCCTATATTCGATGATGACACAACATGAAGTGTTGTCAATAAAGCCTGTCCACGTTAAATTTCGAACTTTTTTCTTTCAGTATAGTTTATGAAATACTTCACTAATCAATGAAATATTTCACTTACATGACAGCTGAAACCCCCCTCTTTATCTCGATGTCCAACATGTTTACTTTAGTTTGGCAAAATGGCGTCGAATCAAGTGGAAGTACGCAAACGCATTTTGCGCGAGAGGCAGCAAAATCCAACACTGTCGGTACGCGATCTCGCCAAAAAGCTAAAACTGCCGTAGAGTACCGTGTTTAGTGTGTGCAAATCGTTTGATCAGCGCTTAACTGTGGATCGGAAGGTTGGAAGCGGAACAAATCGAAAAGCATGCTCCCGACAGATGGACCGAAAGGTGGTTGCCATTATTGAGAAACATCCCAACTTTTCAGTTAGAAATGTGGCTCGAAAGTTTGGAAAATCAAAATCATATGTGCAAAAAGTGAAGCAGAAGCATGGACTGAAGACGTACAAAGTGAAAAAGATGCTCAATCGTGATGATAAGCAAAACTTCACTGCAAAAAGCCATACTAAGGTGCTACACCCAGTTTTTGCAAAAATGTTCATGCACCATAATGAACGATGAAACTTATGTTCTCGAAGACTTCAAACAGCCTCCGGCCCTCGCTTTTTATACAGAAGCAGTCTAAATTCCCCAAAAAGTACTTGGTTTGGCAGGCCATATGCAGTTGTGGCCGAAAATCCAAATCTTTCGTCTCTACCGACACTATCAACAAAGATGTCTACGAGGAGGAATGTCTCCAGAAGCGGTTGCTTCCATTCATAAGAAGCCACGACTCTCCAGCGTTGTTTTGGCCAGATTTGGCCTCTTGTCACTATGCCAAATCCATCATGGAATGGTATAATGCACATGAGGTCAAATATGTGCCAAAAACAGCAAATCCACCGAACTGCCCAGAACTTCGCCCAGTGGAAAAGTACTGGACTCTGATTAAGCGAAAACAATTCGAAACTAAGAAGAAAGCGAATGGCATTAATGATTTCAAGAGGAGATAGAAAAGCGCCGCCGCCAGCATATCTGAGGATACTGTACGGAACCTAATGGCAGATGTTCCCAAGAAAGTTCGTTGAATTTTTTTTCGCCGTGGCGAAAGCAGTCAAGCAACTACGCTCGATACCTTGTTCGTACACCCGAAATAAATTTTTGGCAGGTTTTTTGACACCCATGTATGAGGACATTAAATGAGCTTAAAAGTAACACAAAATGTCCTATCCACCCATACTGGTCCATCATTTACTAAAACAAGAGAAATATCCAATAGATTCTTCTTCGTTCCAGTGAAAATGATATGAACCTCTAACAAGCCAAAAATAATGGATAAACTTGTTTTAGTGTGCACGCAAGCAAAAGTTTGATTAGATGTTGCCAAAGAATTTTCGATACAGTCCTTAGCACATAGCATGATTTCATTTTTTTTAATAGTAAAATTGAAAAATAAAAGATTCATTCAAAGTATAAAGTAAAAAATAAAAAGAATATTCATACCAAACTTTAAATAAATCGGTTCAGTAGAACTTGAGATTTCGTGTACGCCAGTTTAAAAAAAAAGTAGTTTCGAGTAACACGCGTTACAAGTTTTCATAAATCGGTAAGTTCACTCACTAAGTAAATAATTATAATTTCGAGAAAGTCCTTTCAACAAGGGGAAGTGGGGGCATAGTGGTCACCCTAAGGAATATGCCCATTTCCAGCGTCCACATACCGCTTCAATTCCCGTTTTTCGAAGAATATTATAATTCAACTCATTGTTGTTCAACATAGCAAACGGCTTTTACTATAAAAATTCAAAATAGTACATTTTTCCTCATTAGAAAAAAAGGTGAAAAATCGAACTCTTTTTCTACTTGTAGGTAAAGTGGTCACCTAGTGGGGGCAAAGTGGTCACTCGCACATAGCAAGCTAAATGGCTTAGATTTATGCGTTTTTTTCGTCCAAATTTGTTCAAATCATACTTGATATAGTAGGTACATGTATGAAATAAGCTTGGCCTATTCACCTAGAGTAACAATTTGATTTTTCTCATGCATACAAAAATGTAGTAAAAATCACATAGCGTTCCGGCTTCGTTTAGTTGTAGTAGCATATTTTTCCAGGGTCAATGCCACAAAAGAAACCTCTTCAAGACCACTTTTCCCCCAAACACGAAAGAAATCTCTATGCTAATTAATCGCTGAGATTGAACAAAATATCTGTTCACTTCTCCTAGAATAGGTGAACATTTGTCCAAACTGATGATTTGTCCAACATATCAGATTGAATATACTTCATTTCACGTGAAATTTGTTAGATACCATGCGCACAGAACCCAATGGCTATCGATAGAGCAATTTTTGTTTTTATTCATATTTTGACATTTTGACAGCTCTACTGATGTACAAAGTGACTCAAAAGTCATTAAATTCTTCAAACATAAGGTGACTATCGATACGGTTTCAATAGTCAATAGTTATACCACCAAACAAGCAGATGACCACTTTGCCCCCCATGACCAATTTGCCCCCATTGCCCCTACATAGACCTCCTCCGGAAAAAAATAGCCGATCCAGTTCTGAAAGTGCTAGGGAAAGAAGTAATAAAAACTGAGCACACCCAGACGGGCTACAAAAGGATCCGGTGTTCAAGACTGCGGTCTTCAAAGAACTCATCGCAAATGTGGGTGCATGAACTTTATTCCAAGAGATTTTGAGTGCAGGAACCTGGACGAAATCACTACGAAGGAAGAGCTTACGTTGGCACGCAGACGGCATCGATAAGGCTCTCTACAACTACAACAAACAAATTTGCGTGACAAATGTGATCGGGAGCTTTGGGCATTACAGGAAAAACTGCGGTGACCTAAACAGATCTAAGCTGTGCAGAAAGTGTTGTGAGGAGGGTCATGTTGCAAGAGACTTTAGAATTCAACCATGGTGCATGCTTCATGAAAAAGATTTCTGAAATAATCATGTTCCGATAAGCTTTGCATGTCCTGCATATAGATGGGCGATGTCAGCTTATCGGTAATGGTACACCCAAACTAGCGTTGGCTGAAAACATTTCATCTTTGGCAGAAATGATGCCATTTCGTGTGCTGGACTTTCAAATGCGCAAATAATGAGCTGTTTTAAAAGCTTAAAAATGGTTTGTATGTATGCGAGCAGACATCTCTTTCTGTTTTCTTTTCTCATTTAATTTGGGATTGTGCAAAAAAAATCCATACGACGTCAATGGGGATCAAACCAAGGCCGGCCTGGAATGCAAAGCTATTTCACACGACCACGCTATCCATATAGCTGCCAGTGCTGTTATAAAGAAGCGTGATAATATTACACCTCATCATAACATGAAGTTGGAAAGTGTTTTCTAAGAGGATGAAGAAGAACATGAACGAGAATATATCTTTCTCTGTCTGGGCCGTGTATTTGGCAAACTATACGAAAAGCTTTCATATGCTTTCATTTAAATGTGTCTACCAGTCTTCGATGTTTCACAAAAAACACTGCGTCCGGAATAAACATGTCCACGCTGCTGTTCATAGTTTTGTGTTTGAGTACAAACATGATTTTTTCGTACCTATGTTAGAAAATGTGACATGTTTGTATTCGTGGTATGTTTGGACATACGATGTTTAATCCCAATGTCTCACATGATGTTCGAACATGGTGTACAGTTTCTCTTGCATTTTCACCTCAAGCACCGGCAGTGTGTAGAGTAGAAGAAGCGAATCGGACACCATACCACCACCACTCAACGCGTGGTGTGTTGGTATGTTGACATGGAAAAAATGCTTTCCTTTCATGACAATGGATGCTTCGTCTAAAATATTGGGCAAATAAAATAAACCTCTTTTTCTGTTCTGAACAAAATAAACATCGATTGATATGAGAGTTTTTCACATTTAGTGCACGCATAAATTTATATATTGAATTCATGTAACATTCGTTATTATTAGCTATTTGAACAAGTACTAAAATTGAATTATTCAGCAGTGACATGTTAGGCGTGACGCTAACCACTCGACCACGGGAGCAACAATTTTGGCTGGATCTTTGAATACAAATGGCCAATACTACTTGTTCGCGACGATCGCGACCCGAGCTATAAAACGAGCGGAGAAGAGGAGAAGAAAGGATGATGCAATCGCATGCACACATAGCATATGTAGTGCAGTGTAAGTGTAGCTTTTAGTTTTTTCCTTCATACAGTTTGTGATAACATCGAGAAATTAATGGTGTGTTTTAGCCGCTGAAATTTCTCTGCTGGTTCTGCTGTGTGTCGATGAAGGTTGCATCTAAAACTAATTTTTGGGTATTTATTTTTTTGGTCAGCATTTGTACGACGTCACCCGCTATGCAGTCGGCTCCCCAGACTTTAATTGCCAACATGCACGCAAAAAAATAGAAAGCTTCTTTCTATTCAGAGAGTGTTTTCTTTGAACGAAACCAAGGATTATTTAATCAGACTTGCAAAATGTGCATGAACGATCTATAAACTTTTACTTAGTCGCGGCAATATATAAACACACTCTTTACAGATACACGGGCCGAAGGTTGTGCAGTCCACTGATGATTCAACAAGAGCCAAAGGTTGTACCGCTCATGACAACTCTACACGAGCTGATGATTGCGCCGGCTAGTGATCATTCTATCCTGGATTCCTCGAGTCGAAAAAGACGCACCACGTTAGATATGGGGTGCAGACTAGGGGGGCGTTGCTGATTAACGGTCAGCTGCATCCCAATAGGAAGTATCTCATGTCGGGCACACGTACAGAACACTGAAGACTGCAACATCCCAATAATGAGAACACTTATAATACTAACCTCGAGCCAACCGCGAGTAATCGGTTACATATTACTAACATAGTTTTTTTTTTTTATTATTAAATCGTTTATTTTTACAGGCTCAGTTACATAAGTTTAAAGGACCCAACTTCTGACTGTATTGTTACAAGTATATATAAACATTTTTCCTTAATTCTAATGTTAATGGTGTAGAAAACCGATTACTCGCGGTCTACTCGAGTTTAGGAGGGTGACATATTTTCTTCAGGAAAAGGAAAGGATAAAAGGATATACTAACATAGTTGTAAGCAAACATTGTCAAAATATTGAACTCCCGGCCCCGTTAGGCTGACGCCATTTGAGCCTTAATAAAAATATATATTTTGGTGCATGAACTCATAGCCTCTTAGTACGTGCAATTTTTGAAGTGCGAACTAAATTTCAAGTTCGTTTCTGTGAAAAAGTATTCTACGAAGAAATGTTTTGGGATGAATAATTTCTTTCCGTGTATGAAAAGAAACGAAACGAAAGCAATGAATACTGCGACATCGGGTGCTATGTTTGTACATGATGTTCTTGAATTATAAACATCGTGTTTGTTTTCAAATGTTTATGTTTGTGTATCATTGTTCGTGTTTGGGATAGACATTCAACACTAGCGAAAATCATGTTCGAATTCAAACAAGAACATGGAATTTCCACATCGCGTGGACATGTGTAAGTGTTTTTCGGAAGACTGGTGTCTCCTGTTTCGCTCGCTCATATTGGCTCTATCATATATATTATACAAATGATATACATGTAAAGGGTGTGTCACATCAAATTGCATCACGGAAAAAACGCTGTAGAAAATCGCCCAGTAGACCGATCCTTTTGAAAATTTTAGACAGTAAAATAAAAACTATTAAACAACTTTTGCCATTTTCTTTTTATTCATATTTCGAGCCCAAGCCCGTATGCTCGCACCTTCCTCTTTAACCCGTCCATAAGGTTCTGTACAACGTCAGGTTGTAGTTTGACAACTTTTGGGTTCTTCCGGAGGGCCTGCTTCATAATCGCCCAATATTTCTCTATTGGGCGAAGCTCCGGCGCGTTAGGCGGGTTCATTTCCTTTGGCACGAAGGTGACCCCGTTGGCTTCGTACCACTCCAACACGTCCTTTGAATAGGGGCACGAAGCGAGATCCGGCCAGAAGATGGTCGGGCCCTCGTGCTGCTTCAATAGTGGTAGTAAGCGCTTCTGTAGGCACTCCTTAAGGTAAACCTGCCCGTTTACCGTGCCGGTCATCACGAAGGGGGCGCTCCGCTTTCCGCAAGAGCAGATCGCTTGCCACACCATGTACTTTTTGGCAAACTTGGATAGTTTCTGCTTGCGAATCTCCTCCGGAACGCTGAATTTGTCCTCTGCGGAGAAGAACAACAGGCCCGGCAGCTGACGAAAGTCCGCTTTGACGTAGGTTTCGTCGTCCATTACCAGGCAATGCGGCTTCGTCAGCATTTCGGAGTACAGCTTCCAAGCTCGCGTCTTCCCCACCATGTTTTGCCTCTCGTCGCGGTTAGGAGCCTTCTGAACCTTGTATGTACGCAGGCCCTCCCGCTGCTTGGTCCGCTGGACGAATGAGCTTGACAAATTCAGCTTATTGGCGACATCGCGGACCGAACTTCTCGGATCACGTCTAAACTGCTTAACTACGCGCTTGTGATCTTTCTCACTGACGGAGCATCCATTTTTGCCGTTCTTCACCTTCCGGTCGATGGTTATGTTCTCGAAGTATCGTTTTAGTACTCTGCTGACCGTGGATTGGACGATTCCCAGCATCTTACCGATGTCCCGATGTGACAACTCCGGATTCTCGAAATGAGTGCACAGGATTAATTCACGACGCTCTTTTTCGTTCGACGACATTTTTCCAAATTTACGAAAAATTGACAGTGAAGCATGGCCAACGTGATCTATACACTCTTATCTGATTATAAGCGAAAGCTGAAGATATAATTCCTAAAAATTAAATTTCTACAGCGTTTTTTCCGTGATGCAATTTGATGTGACACACCCTTTATTGGGGAGTAGAACATTTTCTGTTATTTTCAGTTAATTTAATGTAATAAATCGGGATGCTATAACATGTGCTGAAAAATAACTTTGGGTGTAGTAACCAGATCAACCTAAATCATTGCGAGCAGCACAGCATCTGCTGTGGCAGTCAACAACGAAATCAAAATACGATGCTGCAATAATAGCAGAGCCGTATCGAGGTCCTCCAGATAATGCTAATAGCGTACAGGGCAGCAACGGCTCCGATACAAGTTATGGCTAGGGATCCCATTCAAGAAGTGGTGTCAAATTCATATCACATTTAGTGATAGCAAACATCGACGGAATCTTCAAGTGTACACACGCGCAAGACGGTCAAAAGAGCAGTTCCACCAGATTATGGATGCAGCTACGGCAAAGCTCGTTGGTCGGAAGCCATTAATTTTCATAGGAGACTTCAATGCCTAGATTTTGGAATGGGGAAGCAAATGTGCAAGAGGGCAGAATCTTCTAGATTTGATTAAGCTGGATGCTGAACGAGAGTACCACCAGCACTTGTCGAAAGAATGCTCATGAATCCATCATCGATGTCTCTTTCAGGTTCGGTTTTTGTTTGTAAGGGACTTTAAGCTGTCTATTTCTGCAGTCCAGGGCTGGCACAAAATACAAACTAGAGAGTTTGCGAGAAGAAATGACCATCAAGCTATCCGGTATAGCATCAGACTCTCTTTTCTCTTTACAAAATGTTTCGCCTTTTTGTCCTTACAAAAAAAATAAATCAAAATTTGAAAAGTTTATAATTTGTAGCAGCAACGGCAACACATTGTTCAGCTTTCCTTAGCCTCCTTCAAAATCGAATTATACCATGATTTTGAGTAGAACGGAACATAAATCTACTGGACACGAGGAATTCACATTTATCCATAGAGATTGTTTCTACGGAATTCAAATTTCTCCAAAAATCGAATAACGTATATTACAGTCAAAAATAATACGATGTTAGTTTTTTCGTTGGACAAAAAGTTTACTAAAAGAAAATGAATTTAAAAAGGTTCACCAAAACAAAACACCAACTCAACATAAAACGGATGACTTACCTTTCAAAAATCTTTCAGTATGAAAAATTCCGCTACTTAAAATTCAATAAGTGTCAGCGTATCAGAGCTCGGAAATCACAAATCCACCGGAGGCTCTCAGGTATTTTACCACTCCAACGTGTTCTCGGTTCACGTCCAGGAATATTTAGCTTGTCTGCATATATGCGGCAATTAGTGGATTATTCTGCCGCCCTCCTCCTGCTCTGCTTGGTCTTGGGTTCTTGTACTCCCCCGCAGGATATCTTTCGTGACGACGAGGACGACAACGACGCTGACGTATAATTAAGCTTTTTCACTTCTTCTATTCTCTCAAGCACACTTTTATGAGAATTTTAGACACTGATTGTCTTCAATGACAGCGAAAGCACAACGATTAAATTTTATTTGCCTGCCTGGCTGGTATCGCGTCCTAATAGAGCATTTCAGACAGTAAGCACGTCTTTTAATGGTGACTATTAATGTCTGCCAGCTACTAACGATGAAGCTTGATTGATATCGGTACGGTGCGTAACAGGTATTTTCCGTCAAACCAGGCTTACTGAATTGTAACACATCAAACGAACACTTATTGTTTCTTCCACAAATGATTACACAGCACTTTGAACTGAAAAGTTTTCTGGTGTCGCGTTCTAGTCACCAATTCGGTTCTCAGCCTCGACTTGTCACAATCTCACCTGTAAATTGAACGACAAAGAGTGCTTGTTTAGCGGTTATGCAAAGTAGCTTACAAACAGCTTAGTTTTATGACAATGACGTATGAAATAGTGTTTCACGAGCGTGAAATGTTCTTCGATTCCCTCGTCCCGAAATTTCCCCATGGTAAACTTCTATTTTGAGCAGTCAACTGGGGAAGTCAACTAACGGTAAGTGCAAATGTTTGATAGTTTCCTCATCTGCGGAAAAACAACGGCAGAAAGAGGGAGCAGTTATTAGAACGTATAGGGTATTAATATTTCCCCCTAGTTTCCGATTCCTCCCACGCAATTCAGCTCCACACAAAGCCAATGTTTACTCACTTAACGAGCTTCTCTTCTTGCGCTTTGTGCAACTTTGATATAAATGAGAGGCGGAAAATATGCTTCTTCACTATTACATACATACTCTCCCCTCCCTTCCGATATTCGATGGCGTTCAAAATATGCTTATGCTATGGTCCGTGATTAGTACGAGGGGAGTGACCCAGTGGCCAACTCACTGTTGTGCTCTTGGGTTGTTTAGTATATGTGACCTTTCTTTCTAACAACAACCAAGCCGCACGCCAATAGTGATTTGAAAAAGTCTTTTGATTGTCGTCAACAATGTCCTTTTAATTTTGCCTTATATTTGGGAAACGACAAAAAATACAGAGTTTCAAATCAGGTAAATACGCATGATGGACTCGAATGTTGTGTCTGTATATTTTTTTGTCAAGTTTCTTAATATTCAATTCGCAAAATATTCGATTTTGCTATCCGTAATCTCAATCTCAACTAGAATCAACCCATGATGTAGATTCAGCAAAATAAAATCCCCTGAACACGTGCGTTCCGCTCCTGCTGTCACTGTAATTATTCAAATTTCTCCGCTCGTAATATGCAAATCCCGCACTGGATGATGTTCCATGTATGAACAGAATCCATTTTTTTTGCACACAGTATTACGTGTGTGTTGTTCGCGTACCCATTGAAGGTTACCACATTTTAAACCCCGACAAAATTTGCCGAATTCGTTTCCGACGGTGTCCTTTTACGCCGCTTTGGTTCCGCTCGCCGCTTTTATCCGGGCTTGGACTCGGAAAGACGATTCAGCGAAATGCCGGTATAAATCATTTGTCGAAGGACGAATCGTATGAGTCATATTGCCCCAAATGTGAACCGCTTCTACGGTGCTGCGTCGTATTCTTGGACGGATCAAAATTCGCCTTCGCTCCGTTCCGAAGATTTCGGCTCGCATCCACGAGTTTCGAGCCTTCGCCGGAAAATCGGGCAATATTACGATCCTAAGTCTGGGTACAATTTTTATAACCCCTGCCTCGGAATACATTACAACCCCTCCGCGAGTGAAACGTTGCGGTCGTTTCAAGGGAAAGGGACGAAAGGGGGAATCAGTGGGGGTAAAACTCGAGGAAAAAACGTAAGCATATACATTCGCACATAAAACCAGGCGAGCGATGTCTTTAATCGTCTGGGAGGTGCCTCGGGTTGTTGTTCAACGGCGCGCTGTCGCTGGAATGGGTTGCCGGGAAGATGACGCATTTTAAGAATTTATTTTTAGGGAGTTTTCCGATGTGTGATTTTATGTTTTGCCATGAATAACAGAGAATTCCAGCAAGAGACATGCGTACGAACGTTGTGAAAGGGTAGCACGGAAACAGCGGCATCGGAATGTCCCTGTGATGGTATCAAAGTGTTGCTGAATTTCGCTGTTGTAAA
The DNA here is from genome assembly GCF_029784135.1 of Toxorhynchites rutilus septentrionalis. NCBI lineage: Eukaryota > Metazoa > Arthropoda > Insecta > Diptera > Culicidae > Toxorhynchites > Toxorhynchites rutilus. The sequence goes on from NC_073745.1 coordinate 152,811,409, forward strand.
CATCATTCGTTTTCGAAATGATGAATGTTGCTTGTATCGCACAAGTACTGGCGAAAGATTCAGTTCAAATTATTCTAACATTCTCAAAACATCCTATCTGCAAATGATAAAACTTTCTTACATATTTAATTGAAAACATAATTTATTAGATTAATTCAAAACTTTCAAAACTGAACCAGCTATATTAAAACTGAATATCTGCAATCATTTGTGATAACTTTCACAAAAGTCATCGCTACAAACATTAGGACAAGGATTGCGAAGGAGTGTGAGCGACAGCGTAGAGAAAATGGGCGCTGCACATAGGAATTCATGAAGAAAAGGCTCAAGAAGGAATCCGTAATCGTAAATGCGACATTTGTAGTTTCGGTTTCGGTTTTGTGTCCATCATCGTTAGGGTAACACAGGGTGAGTTGGACATACGGGGTGATTTGGACCACACAGTTCAAAAATCATCTCTTTTATTTTATGATATACTAGCCTGACCCTGCCACGCTTTGCTGTGGCACATTGTGTTTGCATGGTTGAGTTGAATTTTTCTTTTTTTTTTATGTTGTAACAATAATCCTAGATGTGTTTGGTTGTTTTCTATATTGTATCATAGTTTGCACTCAATCGGTTCCGTACTTTTCGAGTTTTTGACGCGTACACAAACGAACAGAACATTTTTATATTAGGCTGTCAAAAAAGTCCTGCGGTATTTCCGCGAGGTGTCGTTGTAAGCGCGTAGTTCTAGTTGTATTCATTGTATCATACTATAACTTGTTGGAAAGGTAAAAGGCGCTATAATATAGTACTTGACAGTGTTTTGTTTGGTTAAGTCGTTCGTGAGTTATAGTGTCGCAAATATGGAGCAAAATAAAGAGAAAATCCGACATATTTTACAGTACTACTATGACAAAGGCAAAAATGCATTTCAAGCTGCCAATAAAATTTGTGCAGTTTATGGACCCGATACAGTTTCCATTTCCACCGCACAACGATGGTTTCAACGTTTTCGTTCTGGTGTAGAGGTCGTCGAAGATGCGCCACGCTCCGGAAGGCCTGTCGTCGAAAATTGCGACAAAATCGCTGAATTAGCCGAGAAAGACCGGCATAGTAGCAGCCGTAGCATCGGCCAAGAGCTGGGGATAAGTCATCAACCGTTATTAACCATTTGAAGAAGCTTGGATTCACAAAGAAGCTCGATGTATGGGTGCCACACACGTTGACGCAAAAAAAACATCTTTGACCGTATCGACGCATGTGAATCGCTTCTGAATCCCAACAAAATCGACCCGTATCTGAAGCGGCTGTGACTGGCGATGAAAAGTGGATCACTTACGACAACGTGAAGCGCAAACGGTCGTGGTCCCCGCTGAAGCGGCTCAGACGGTGGCCAAGCCCTCATTAACGGCCAGGAAGGTTCTGCTGTGTGTTTGGTGGGATTGTCAAGGAATAATCTATTATGAGCTGCTTCCCTATGGCCAAACGCTCAATTCGGACCTGTACTGCCAACAACTGGACCGCTTGAAGGTAGCACTCATGAAGAAGAGGCCGTGAGCTCGGATGGGAGGTTCTTTTGCATCCGCCGTATAGTCCGGACCTTGCACCAAGTGACTACCACCTGTTTTTGTCCATGGCGAACGAGCTAGGTAGTCAGAAGTTAGCCACAAAAGAGGCCTGTGGAAATTGGCTATCCGAGTTTTTTGCCAATAAGGAAGCGAGCTTCTATAACAGGGGTATTATGAAGTTGGCATCTCGTTGAGAACAAGTCATCGAACAAAACGGCGCATATTTGACTTAAAACAGATGATTGTAACTAATTTTATGAACAAATGAAAATTCAAAAAAAATACCGCAGGACCTTTTTGACAGCCTAATATTATATATAGAGATAGATGAGGGAAATCGATAAATTTTAAATCTCTTCGAAACACAATTTCAGTTCATGATTTCGTCAAACATGTGGAAAAAAGATGTTTCCTTTACATAGAACACATATTCATTACTGAATAGTCGATTTTCATTAGAAGCTCAATTTCAGAAACGCACTCTGGTCATATATAAAATAATGTTTCTTCCAATTTTACAATTTTTTTTTATGTCGTAACAACACTCCTTGAAGTGGGTTGTATATTGTGTCCAACTTTGTGCTCAATCGGTTTCGTACTTTTCGAGTTTTTGACGCGTACACAAACGAACAGAACATTTATATCTATATATATATAGAGATATTGATTGAGAGAAAACAAGTGTAGCTTAGTATACAATCTGACATTTTTTATTTAGACCGTATTCCCCTACACTCTCTCAAACAGTGGGTCCGGTGTGGTTGGTATGAATTACAATCGCTGTGAAAGCAATACAATTAGTAGAATTCAGAGAGGAATAAATATTCATATGGAATGGGGTTTTCCGATTTTTATTTTCCAAACTTCTTTTCTCTTTGATACAAAGACATCCAGTTAATCTAAAAGGTTACAATTTTTCTCGTCGAATTGAGATATTACTCGCTCTGTGTTCAATATCAAAATGGTCTATAGCTACCAAAATGCACGGTGCGAAATGTACTCTAATATGTTTAGTAAATTTATAATAACAATAAAAATATCATTTTCATTGACAAAGCCATAGCGTGACCAGGTGACACCCGGGGCGGTTGTCTTTGGTGTCACCCTTTAATCAAGCTCCGGTATCAAGTCTACGTTTTCGTCATTCAATGAAAAATCAAATTTTCTGAACCGAGAAACTCATTTATGCAGCGTGAAATCACAAATTACTGGTTGGAGGGACGACTTGATCTGGTATTCAAGTTCTCGACAAGATCGCACAAAACTTCAATGGCTGTGAACACACTATCAAAGCTCAACAAAATTGTCGTGCAAGTGAATGGAGGCACACTTCAGAAACGAGTTGAAACTTCGAAAAACGTGTAAACAGCTCCAGTTCCAGTTCCGAAAAATATTACATACCGTAAATTTTCAGCGAAAACATATCTACATAATTTCAAAAAAACGGTCTACACACTTGTCGCAAATTTTAAAGTTGTTTCCGAAACTTGAACTCAGTCGTGGATGTGACCCCACTGAGGGTGACACCCGAGAGAACCGCCTCCTCGCCTCCTGTACACTACGCCACTGCTCTTTATTCAGTACATGGTAGTTCAAGAGAACTGTGAACAAATTTTACAATTTTAATCAATTGACAATCGAGCAAAAAGGGGAGGAAAAACGGACATGTTAAGAAGAACTTCAATTATATCTTTGGGAACTCATGTTTCCCAAAACTTTGATGCAGTTTCTTGCAATTCAATATACTGTTTTTCTACCTATTTGGTCAAATATTTTACAAAAAAGTGTTTTTCAATGTTTTTTACTAAAATTAAAACAGACCGAAAAGTACAACATTTTTTTCGATGCGGGTATAATGGACATGTAGTGGGGGTAATATGGACAGGTTTGTAATATATGAAGCGCAGAGATTTATCGATCGCGAGAGGAATAATTTCAGTCAACCAAGGTCTGAACTCATCACGAATGTATCCACCTAGAAGTGATATCGTGCTTTTCAGCTGTATAAACGGACAGACCCTCAACTATTTTGCTTTTGGTTCCAGTCAGCTTCTAAATAGTCCACATTTGGCGATTTGATTTCCATTTAAAGATGCAGGGCATTCCTCAGGAATAGATTAAACAGACTTTTCACAGTACATCTCATTCCCATTGGCAATTGTCCGTTTTACCCCACCAGTACAATTATTTCGATAATTGAAATTTTTCCACTCAAAAATGAATTTGCTTTTCAGTACATACCTAATATCGCTTCTCTGTTAACTCACAAACCGAAATATAACCATCAGCGAATTGAATTTTGATATTAAACCACTCAAAATGCTTAATATCGAAGCAGCTTAAATTACATCCTCACGCGGAATCATGTATGATTTTCGGTTTTTGTTTCCCTTTTTCCACTGTTAATCAGTATTCATTGCCATACTTAAATATTATAGAATAACATGTAGAAGGTGCTCTCATTAACAGAAATCGGAAATTCGAGGATAAACGACAGAGAAAAAACGGGAAAGTGCACAGAATTTGGAAATGTCGATGATAAATATTATTAAAATTAATCAATTTTCTTCAGTCGTCTGGAAGAAGAGAAAATTTCCAGACCGTGTGTGTATTAAAAGACTAAGCGAAGGGGACTTGCAGTTCTAGTCCGCATATATGAGACATAGACCATGTATAGTAATTCCAGTCAGCTCTCAAACGAGGAAAACGAAGAGGATTCATCAAAGACGTAGAGTGTTCAGAATGACCCTAGATCCCTGAGATCCAAATACCTCGAAGCTGATAGATAACTGGAAGGGTTGCTCAAAATTACCCATAACTTACGTTGTAATCTACGTAGAAAATTAGGACACTATGCGCGGTGCTGCCGTGGAACACGTAGGGAACCTAACCAGCGGAAAGACAGAAATTATCGAGATGAAAAGAAATTTGATCAAAAATAAAATTCGATCGCGAGGTAGATGATGTTACCAACAACGTTGAGGTCCTTGGTAAGCGAAGCGTGAAAGACTCTATTGGGGGAGTAATCATTAGATTTGTTGTGGACACCGGAGCTGACGAAGATATGCTTAGTGAGGAAGATCGGAAAACACTCAAACGGATTGATTTTGTCGCGTCTGATGTGAGACATGAGTTTTTAACGGTACTCGGTGAAGTAGATGCAGAAGTCAAAATAGGTGACGTCAGCTGCCATACGACTTCATACGTTATACAAAATGGAAAAGGCTCTTTGCTGTAAGGAAGCTCTACAGAAATATTGAGGTTAGTTAAATTTAGGGATACCATTCTTCCTGATTTTGAGATCTTTTTGAAACGTTCTGCATTCTAGCATTTGTCATGATTTTTAAAAGAAATTCAGTTTTGTTGACAAATCTTAATTTTTTTTCAGTGTACTTTGTTTATGATTGAAACCTATTTTATTTTAAATTTTGCGAGCGTAAAGAATGACTGCTGCATCTCCCATGAAGTCTTTCCTCCTGTTTCATTCAGTGTTTTCGTTTCTCTGATCACTATTGTTTTTGTGTTTTGTCTCGATTTTGATTTTTGATTATTTTAAATGTCTAAAACGGAAATGTCATTTTACCGTCGAATTGCGCAAACGGACTTAATGATTATAAGGCCAAATGCTGCATATACGTTTCATACGTGTCGGTTGCTAATAGCGGTATGTACATTGTACCATCTTGTTGAAACAGGACCATGAAATCAGAAAATCAGAGAAATATGTTAAATAGAAGAACTTGAGTTGTTGGTTCTATTGAAGTACAAATCTCATATAAGGTTTTTTTTTCTTTATCTTTGTCTCAAATAGTTTGATCATAATTCTTTATGTGATAGGTGTCCTGGTTTTTGACGGGTATTCCTAAGTTAAAGAGCAGTTCAGTTAAAGAAGTTAGCGAACGAATACTGTACACATTTAGCTTCGTGTTCCGTTAATTTGAAGTGAAAAATCAAACAATCAAACCCAACGGTCAGAGCCCCAAAATTATTATCACAGAGTTCAATAACGGGATCTTCCAAACATATTCAAAATCAATACGCAACAAACAGTAACAACTTGATCGTACGTCATAGGCAGTCAGGTCTCGTACACAACCCTATAATTTTAGGTACACAATCCTCCAAGGTTTTTGACGATATATAAAACCGAATATATAAGTCGTAGTAGGTAGGTAGGTAGGTACCTAAGTAGATAGGTTGTTGCATAATCTAGTCACATTTGCTGCATGTTAGTTAGTCACAACACAATTCACACGCAACACACGGCGCTCTCTCATGCAACAACCTATCCCGGTTGCGGGAGATGATCGCAAACGACGGAAACACAGCCGAAAGCTGTGACGAAGAAATGTTGGTGGCGAGTGTGGCGTTTACCAACACACAAACCAGCCAAAGCGAAGCCACGCTAGGCCACACTAAGGAACGGGAGAAGTTGTTAGATCGTCAACCCGAACGGTCGAGTGCTCCGTCTCGTACATAACGGAAATTTTTCTGTGCCCGCGAGGTGAAATAATGGCGCCGCGTACAAGCACGATCAATTGTACTATCTCGCGCGAATAGAAAATTGTGCCCGCGGAGTGAAGAAACCATAACGCTAACAAGAACGGCCGTGCGGTCCCGCTCGAATACGGAAAAGCTGTGCTGTGATGCCGTGTCGCTCACAATTGAAGAATTTTTCGAAGCGCCTGTTTACCCCGGGAAGCGGTGGATCTTCATCCCACGGAAGTGCTTTTCCGTTCAGATCCGGTTTGGAAGTGTTCGTTCAGCTCTTAGCTTTTGGAATTGGCCATCGGGTGTGGTGCTTGGTACATTCGCCAAAAAGAAACGATTGTCTTACGCGGCGATTTGGTGTCCGCCATTTTCACTTGGCCGCGTGTTTGCTGCATGCGTTGTGCGGTGTGTTGGCTTTGATAAAAAGTGCGATTAAAGGAAGAAAAGTGTATTCTTGTAACGGGCGGATATGCCGCAAGTAATCGATTAGTTTGCCTGCTTTACGATCGTATTATGAGGTGTAGACAGAATCATTTGGGTGAATCGCGTTGTAGTGACCGCGAGTAGTGATAAATGAATACCGCAACGGTGATATCACTTGTATCAGGATGATTGGGCGGTGTTTCGCCTAGCCCACGAGGTTGTGGTACGATTGATGGGAGGTTGTTGGCTGCACAAAGGGACCCAGCAAAGAGAGGCTTCCGGTTGACGAGAGGACGACTCAGCGTGGAGAACAAAGGGCGCTGAGAGAACTCAGCAGAGAGCACCACGCATCAGGTTCGAAGAAAGGTTAGTGAGCATGTTGAGTGTGTGTGCGTGTGTGGCCTTCCTTTGTGTGCATGCAGCAAATCAAAAAGACAGCAGTTAAGCATGTGCCTTTATGCATGATGGCGGCGTTGAGATCCGCATATCCACGTGGTTTATTGAGTTAGAGCGAGAAAGACGAAGGGGCAAAATGAAATAAGCAGGAAAGATCTCGCAATAAGGTACTTAATTCTAAATTGACTCCCACTTTCAGTTAAATGACCTAATAAAATCAAACTATTTAGCTCATTAAACAAAATTTCCATGATCTTATTAATTTTCTATTCACGTCCGAATCTTTTGCTTGTGTGTTTTCTGTTCAGAATTCCGCTGATATTTTAGTCACAGCTAGCTTTCATAGTTTAAAATGGAGAAATGGCAAGAACACTTGGGATTTATCCCCAAAGGCAAAGCATCAATTGCATGGTGGTTGAAGAAGCAAACACTAAAAAGGTGGACTTGCGTAAACCCGTTAAGAATCGTTGAAATTGATCTTGTTCTTAAATGGCATTAACGTTCCTAGAGGAACTTCGTCGTCTCAACGTAATAATTACTTGCGTAATTTCCAATAGTACGTAGTTGAGATTTTTATGCCAAATAACACGCATTGTATGCATTCTGAGTGGCAAGCTCTAGAGAATAGGCGTGACCACAGTGCAAGTCGATGAAATTTATTTGACGAAAAATTCCCCCGACCAGAACGGGAATCGAACCCGAACCCGCGGCATGTTAGGTGCGACGCTAACCACTCGGCTACGGGAGCTACGTTGAAATTGATATGATAGCGTAAAAGATGAAGTTTCCGATATGTTCAAGATCTTCCGTTCACACGCTCCAGTTGACGATTCGTGACGAACTGAATGATCGTTTTGATATATTACATGTTAGGTGTGACGCTAACCACCTGGCCAGGGGAGCACATCCCCGTTTTGATAATACCTTGATTGGTAAGTTAAGGTTAGTTTCTATAGCTACTAGAACCCTGAAAACGGATGCAATTCTCAAAAGAAGATCAGAGAAAGAAACAATTCTAGATCAAGCGATTCGCTGAAAAAGTACATATCTTGAACGTGAACGTAGAAATTTCATCAATGATCTGGATAGTGAGAATACTTCCCTAACCGCGAATCAGGGAAACAAAGCGATCGATCTGAGGAAGCTTCTGTTTCAGCCATTCGACCTAACTAAAAAAAATTCAGCCTGAAGAACTGATACCTAGAAAGTTTATGTTGAAATGGAGAAGTCTTATTTTTCGCCTTAGTAAGATAGAAGGGCCAACTGCAGAAGGAGTTGTACGGTCTATGGAGAGAAGATAAAGTACACTTCTGGCTAACCCTTCATTGTTAGCAGAAATTCACATCGCTCCAAAGAACAGAATTTCACTCAACGAGAGCCCATTAAGGATGGGCAAGTGAAACATCGGAACGGATGAAAGGTTTGTTGTTGACGAAGATGGATGCTGAACTATCTTTTGCTGCTGAACATCTTTTGAAGTGAAATCCTAGCTTGTTCACCAGAGATTGAAAAATATGACCGATCGTGCAAGATGACAGTACATGAAGTGATTCCAGCGTTTCCTAAGGTCGTCGTGGATGTTGCACGAACGATTACTGCCATGCCACCAACTCAAGTTAGCGTTCTCTGCTTTGCAAATTGTGGAGCCAGATCTTCGAGTCTCAATGAAGGAAGATTTGGCTGAAGCAATTCTGTTTTACGACCAATCTAAATTTTATTTAAATTCATTTATTCAGGCTCAATTACACAAGTTTAAAGGAGCCAAAGTCTTAACTTTATTTTCAATAGTATATGTCAATTCCTGATTTTTCTCATTTCTGAGGTTAATAGGGTAGGAAGGGTGACATATTTTCTTTGGGAAAAGGAATTCTTCGAATTTGATGTGTATTTTACTTATCTTATCAGAGAAATCGTGAATTAAACGTTCTAATGAAAAAGCTGGTTTCGAAGTATATCATTTTTTTAGCAGGAGTCGGTGTTGGAGTCGGAGTCAGAGTTAGAGTCGGGGTCGGAGTTGAAGTCGGAGTCGCAGTCAGAGTTGGAGTCGGAGTCGAAGTTAGTACTAATAATTGTGGGGAGTCGGAGTAGGAATCGGGGAATTATTATTCGACACCGCAGCCCTGCACACTAGGCCAAACATTTTCAGCTAACATAAGAATTTACGGCAATATTTACAAAATTACAGAAAATTTTCTAAAACACTTTGAAAAACTTGTTTTGGCACGATGCAAAAAAGTTCAATTTTTTTTCGTCAAAGTAACAGATTTGCCTTTTACAGGATTTATTGAAGTTTTCGAAACTACTTTTCGATTTGTGATGTTCATTATTCATTAAAATTGCATCATCAAAGAAGAAGGGGTATTTTTTTCATATCAAACATTGACCGAAACCATCGAAAAAAAAATTAATTACGGTATTTTTTCAGCACCATTTTATTTCATTTAACTAAATTAATTTTGAAAAACCGTTCATAGTATGAAATGGATCCCTATTCGATTTTTTCACCATTTTCTTTCATTTCAGTCAACTCTGAATTGGTCGGTCATGTGACATTTTTGTGATTCCGAGGAAAACGAGCTTGAAGTTTGGTGCTAGAATGTGTTTTCGTTGAGCGTTCAAAACAATTTCGATACGTTATTCCTGATGCACGTGTGTTTTTGCAGATCTAATGAGGGTGGTATGTACCTTACGAAATGCTTAGGGTAATGCAATCAATAATTCGAAATTTTTAATTTTACTACATGGTCCCCTCTGACTGAACACTGACCAATTTTAAGTCATAAAATGTGATAGTTTTGAAAATCAGAAATCACATCAGAGCGCGATACAAATATTCTGACCTTTTGACAAATTTAAGAAAAAATCAATTAATTATCTGAGTAATCGGAGTCTCCGTGTTTCATTTGTGGGAAACAAAAATTTTAATGGATTTTCAGGTTTCCACACTTTTAAAATAAAAATTATGAATCATATTCTAGGTAATAGAGTAATTCATTCTTCTGCAAGTGGTGTAAAAAGTTGAACAGATTGTGATAATTGTTTTATATTTGAATGGTAAAGTGCAAGCGGAAATACCGGAAAATTACATGTCCTAAGTATTCAAGTAGCATCAAGTAATAATTTTCATTAACTATTTTCAATAACAATAATTTTCGGACCTGCTAATCTGATTGAAATAAACCTGTTTCACAAATACGAACTTTTTATGTCGGCGTGTGCTTTGCGCCAAGGAATATTTGCACAATCAACGCTCCTAGAGGAATTTGTGTCTCAACGTCGTATTATTTGTTTCTTTTTTACTTGCATATTAGCACTCGGTTGAAATTCCCAAGCCAAATTATTATAATTACACTTTGATTATATTGATTATATAATCTGCGTTCGAGTTTTGAGAACTGTCGAACCGATTTAGGAATGGATTGAGGTGAGCATGACTGTTTTTATCTGTGTATTTATGTAAAGTTTCATGTATGTAAACTAGTCTAAGTTTTTATTCATTAACACAAACACATTGTCGGATGAATTATACAATATACAATATGTCAATATTCCGATTGGAAAGTTAGAGGATACGCGAGAGCCAGTAGGAAAAAAATCTTTGGCGAAAAATATTTAGGCTAAAACGGGAATCAAACCCGAAACTGATATATGTGACGTTATCCACTCGGCCAAAGAAGCCACAATTCATGCAAATGTGAATACATTATTTTCTGAAAAGGTTTGCTGAGATGGAATCTGTGTTAGACGGAGACTAATCAACCATATTATAATTCACATCCGAACTCTATAACAATCGATTCTTTTGAAGGCACAAGATTGTTAAGGTTAACAATTATACAGATTATACAATACAGTTCACAATTATATCATAGATCTACTAAACAAACAAGAAAACAATGTTCTAGAAATGTTGTTTTCTATGAAAGTTATTCTCAATTAGATAATCTTGAGTGTCAAAAAAGCAGCGCACTGTGAAATTTGTGGTAAATAACAATGATCTGCGGCAAATGGCGCAATTCTAAATCAGACTTGAGATGTTTTACTAAATTTTTCAGAGAAAAAATTAACCCTGAATGGTCGAGTTAAAGGGATTTGAAATTGGTTTGATAGAAGAATATTGTCGTGATCTAAAATAAAACATATAAGAACATAGAAACTTGTTTTTTTTTCTGTAAATTACACATCAAAGCGAAAATATGTATAAAAAATCCAACACTAGAAACATGTAACTTTTTTTTTCTTTTTTATTGTGACTTTCAACACATTTCGGCTGGTTCGTCACTATTTACTTTCATTTTTGGAAGAATGTCGGGAGTGACAATTGAACTCGTGATCTTTGCGTGAGAGGTATGGTTGTTACCACTGCGCCAGATCGCCTCCATCAACATGTAACTTCAAAAAATAATGTACATTCAATTCACAGGTGTTCGTCACAGCCTTTCCAAAATCACTATGATTTTCTCAATGTTACATATATTTGAACATAAAATAATGACGGACTTCAAAAACCAACAGTAATCCATAAACAAAAATTAAGCAACTTCATGTTATATGATGTATACAACAATTCCACGCCAAACCAATATAATTATTCTGAGATTTTTTTCGTTTGAATTGGTAATTTTGTTCGTTATCGCTACATATTAGACTCGTATTTGTTTTTTTTTTTCATTAAGGTTCTCAAGGCTGCCAAGTAACGAAACTACTACTTTTCACGAAAATTGGAGAATCACTATATCGGTTTGGGATGGAATGGCTGTATATCGATTTATAAAAAAAATGTTGCCGCTATAGCGAATCATTTTAGGCCGTAAATCAAAAATGTGCCTTAATTGGAATGGAGTGTTATAGCGAAATACCGTATAAAGAGCGGCCATATAGCGAGGTATGGGTATATAAAGCTGAGAATGAATTCATTTTAGAGGAAATTTGTATGTTTTAGAATCAAATAGTTTTTACGTATAATTGAACACAACACGTGTCTATGGAATGTTACTCAATGAGTTTGAAACTTGACTTTAAAAAGACCAATCAATTTCGTCTGAAGCGAACTCTCCTCTATCGCCTCAATAAAATAATTTAAAAAATGGTCCATTAATTATATCTCCAGGCAGATAAACTATTCATCGTCATTCGGAAAATGAACAAATACCAAATGTATTTCCCGTGTGCAGCGATAAAACCTATCTGTGTTTTTCGGAAATCCCCATTTCTTCACCGTCATCATAGTCAAAAGAGAGAGAAAAAGGTGAACCCGTATCCTTGAACTGTAGGCAATAAAAGTCAGACAGAACAGACGAGGGGTGAAAACTGTAGATTTTCCATAGCGTTTCCCCGCTGTTCGAGAGCGCTCACACGCACTTTTCCACTAACGCAACAGAGCGTTTCGCACGTTTCCGCTCCGATGTGTGCTACTACTGCTCTGTGTTGAGTCATTCTCAGCGGAACAGTTTTGACTGAAGAAGGACTAGACACTGGAGACTAGGATTCGGCTCGTTCCGAGAAAATCGTATAGATATTACATAAGAACGGCCGCTTTTCGTTATCAAGCGCATTACACAATCGCCCAAAACTTATGCTTCGGGACCACCCACAAAGAGCGTGTACACTGGACTTGCTAGCAGAGCATAGGTATTCCTTTCGAAATGTGTTTTCCATTCGTTATGCCGCTGTCATAAAGTGTACTGTTTGCGCAAAGAAAGAAATTCTTATTTTTTCGCAAATTGGATTTTAATAATTAATTTCATTTCATCGTGAAGGAACAGGTTCGAGCTGCGAGCGGCAAAAATACGGCGTTAGTTTGAAAATCTAATCAGCTCTCTCGATTTTCTCTCAGAACTCATCGGTAGGTTTCTTGCACTTTATCCTGTCTAAGCAGAGCTGCTCGATTTTCGCTCCCCCTCATAAGGAATTGTCTTCTCGCAACCCCTGTTCATCCACCGGCACACCAATATTACACACTGTCTGTCAGCACCAATTCACAGTAACTTCGTTTCATTCGCTTGGATATTTCGTAGCATTTGTATGATTTTTCCATTGCTTCGTTTTCGAGAAAATTGAATTTATTCTTCTTCTCCTATTATCACATCTATTCGCATATGTTTGTCTCAGCAATGTCATCCACACTTGTATTGGTTTCTTTGGCACACTTAAAACGTGAATACTCCTTTCATGTGAACTTTCCATATCAAACACTTCGCATTGTTTCACTTCAAACACTGCTCCTAATTATATAACACTGCATCAACGCTGAGCTGTAAACACATTAGGGTTCGCCCAAATAGGACCCCCATGGAAGCCCCCATTCACCTTTCCCTAGGTATCCCCACAAAAAAAAATGAAAAAGGGACCCTAACCAAATTGGACCAAATTGACGAGGCGTATTACTCACTTCAGCAATGCTGTGACCGACACGAAAGCTGACGTCCTTTTGATTCGGATTGCATATCTTGAGGCAAACTCCACCCGTTCGGACTGAAGGGACAAATTTTCCTGCTCCCGTATGTGTTGGTGTGTTCCGGCTGTCACGAACGGCATCCAACCCGAAGTTTGCGGTGCTCACGATCCTGCGCAGAATACAGAATACTATGTGACGTCATGAAACGGCGAAAAGGGAGAGCCTTTCGATGATTTCGAAAAATTTGTAGAATAAATTGTCAGATAAATTGGTTTTGATTATTAAAAATTAATAAAAAAAATAAGAGCAAACAAACTGAACCAAACAAAATCAAACCATTTTGAAAGAGAAGAAGATTGTGAGAAGAAATGAATCTCAATCGGAATTCATTTTCATGATTTCCGTATTGCTCATGTATTAGCAAATAGGCGAAGAAAATATTTTCGATTGATACCAGACAACAGGACATTCCTAGAACTACAAGCAGTATCTGAGAGATGGAGTATCATCATGGAGACCGCATGCATCAAGTTTTTACCAGCGTAACATTTTTTTCCGAAGTGAAGCAATGCTGGAAATCGTAATACACAACATTTTCCAAGTCTTCGTTCCATCGCCGGTATACAAGTGAGATGGGAAAAAGGAGAAAAAACACCAATGCAAAGTTATCGCGTCGCAACCACAAACACTAGCACTTTGGAAAAGCTCGTCATCCTCGCAATTGCATGTGGTGAAACTGTATTTGTACCCTTCGCCTCCTGATGTTGCCGTCCTTGCACCCCCTGCCGCACTTTGCAGCACCCGGCAATCCTCCACTATGCCGCGGTGGTAACCGCTGCCATCACCCGCATGTTCAGCTTCCCCACTCTGTTATACCGTTAAAATCATTTGTTCTTCATGTCTGTCTTCGCAGGCTGCCGGACTGTTAAAACCCAAACTCGGTTAGAGCAGTTGCCAGAAATATTTTTTAACACATTGCGGACTGCTCACGAGTTTTCTCGTGTTTCGCGTTCCGTCTATTGCGGATGGATCACGAAATAACCCGTGTTTTCTACACTTGATGGTTAATCCTTTGTCTGCCAGGAATCTAACAAGGCCTATTGATGACTTGTCTTCGTCTCATCCACACCGAAGGAAACGATCGCATTCGTGGAATCCGAACAAATGAAGCGTACCAGTTTGCCCCAAAACGTGCGGTCCATAATATGCCAAGAAATTTATTATGAAAAATATCCTTTCTTTTTCCGGATAGATTCTTCGAGATTCGCCAAAGACCAATCGGATAAGTTTCGGCGATTCATACGGTCAAGTGGCTTTAGTTCTTACGTCAGTTTGATCTTGTAAGGATATAGCCCAAGATTTTTTCGCAAAATACGCCACAATGAGGTTTGGGAGATGCCCAATTCTTGAGAACACCGTGCAATCGACTGATTTGGGTCATTTCGGATGGATTCCCTTGCGGTTGCGAAATTGCCGTTACTTCGTGCGGGGTGGCTTCTCGTTGGCACGAAAACACTCAATAACGAAAATGTAGATTCAAATTTGGTCACTTAACTGTGCACAGCCTGCCGGCTGGAACGATTAAAACGGCCGAAAAGTGAAGTAAGCGCTCTTGAAGTTGCAACCACCAATTATTAAGCGTTGTTCGTTCGTGAAACTTGATTGAAGTCGATTTTGACTAAGTATGGACAAACAACTTACTAATACCAATCTTCAAATACGGTAATAGATCCGATGTACGATATTATGGTGGAGTAACAATTATTTCCTGCATACCAAAACTCCTTGGGGCCATAATAGACCAAAAACTTTTTCAACAAAAAAAAAACACGAATTATGAATAAGCAACACGGTTTTCTCAAATGATGCTCAACAACAACAAAATTGCTGGAATTTGTCACATTCACTTTGAATTCAATGGATAATGGTAATCAAATTGAAGCTTTCGATCGTGTTGATATACCATTACTCCTCCTTAAAATTCAAAAGATATGGATAGAAGTCAAGCTTTTGAAATGGCTCGAATAATATTTGACTGACCGTATGCGAATAGTAAGATTTAATGGAAATATTTCGGAACCAATACCGTTCTGAATCATATTTCGAACAACATCATATTTCGGACACTTTGTTCTAATATCTTGAAATGCTTTATGCACTGATGATATAACTATAAAATTAATCTCACAATTGCTTCTTTAGAGTAATCCCTTGGTTTCACTATTACTTCATTTGAGAATTACATTTGAATTATTACATAATAGGAAAAAATCCATCCAAAATCTAAAATCCACTCATTATCGTTTGTGTTTGACATTTGTTTAGCGTGAGCACGTAGAATTTACCCCTTCATAAATATTTCTCTCGTGTTTCATCAGTTCTCATCATCGTTATCAGGTTACTGTGATTGCTTGGTGTTTCGCAGTTCACTATAAAATGAGGGGCTTAGAATGAAAGGGGTGTAAGTGATTTGATCGATTTCTCTACATCGACTCTCTCTTTTGGTCATAACTTAGCTGCAAATACATTCCGTACTGTATTTGGCAATGTGGAAGATAGGTCAGAACCTCATCTATCGGATTCTATAGCAAACTTAAATTGGAACGTTTTTGCAGTTAAGTTATTAACGAAAGAAAAAGTTGATGAAGAGAAATCGATCAAGTCACTTATACCCCTTGCATTCTAAGCCCCTCAAATATAATCAAGTGTATTGTAATTTTCGTTCAAAAAATTACAAAATAAAGTGTCCGAAATTTGAATTCAATCTGTCCGAAATTTGATTTTTTTATAAATGGTGTCCGAAGTTTGATTTTTATTCGCTTCATTTGAAAAGCATTTTATTCGATGATTTTTTTTGTTTTCAATTAAATAGGTACCAAAGTAGAAAGCTTAAAAGCATATTGAACGAATTTATTAAAAACTAGCTGACCCGGCAAACTTTGTCCCGCCCAAAATTTGTTTTTTTTATATCAATACCTTGTAACATTCACGTTTTCTTACTATGAGCAAGTTCATGGGTCCAATCGCAGAACTGTTCATTGATTGATCTTCTATTCAACCCTGTTGAATTTACCTTTTACTATAAAGTTCCTAGTATTTCTAACAAAACTCATCATTATAATAACAGATTATCTTCAGCCATAATTCTCGTTCAAGATTTTTCAACACTTGCAAAAAACATGTTTCTCCGTTACATGGAATAAATGTTTTATACAGAAAATATTATAGAATAAAGATAGCCCTAAATCGGACAATTCCTTCCGGGAATTCTGCTCTTATCAACACATCCGGCGATCCCTTTTTTTGTATAGATAGAAGAAGATATAGGAGTGCGTTTCATCACATTAAATTCCATTTCCAGTTTCGAATAAAAATCAATTCGGCTAGCGCAACACGCAACAAGCGCAAACATCAAATGGACTAACATCACTTGTCACTATGTAATTGTACATTGAACATATGGGAATTTAATTTTCCGAATTTTCCCTTTTTCCTTCAAAGTTTCCGAAAATTTTCAATTGTCATGTTTGGTTGGAATATTTTTGGTTGAAATATGTGATATATAATTTCTTCATTCCAGAGGAGGGAGTGATGTCATACCATTATAGAAATATTTCTCATACCCAAAAACCTCGAGTTATGCTTGTGTTTCGTTTGTCTGGCGAGTAAGTTTGTGTTTCGTTTGTCTGGCAGCCCCTCTTAGAGAGGGGGGAGGAGTGTATTCACCATAGAAACGTTTCGTGCCACGTAAAACCTTCACATGCCAAATTTGGTTCCTTTTGATTGATTAGTTTTCGAGTTATGCAGAAATTATGCCCACCCTTAGAGAGCGGAAGGAATGACTAACCACCATAGAAATACTTAGTACATCCTAAAACCTCCACATGCCAAATTTGGTTTCGTTTGCTTGATTAATTCTCGAGTGATTCAGAAATTTGTGTTTCATTTGTATGGCAGCCCCCCCTTAGAGAGAGGGGTGTAGAGTCTAACCATCATAGAAATATTTATTGCACCCTGAAACTTCAATATGCCCAATTTGGTTTCACTTGCTTGAATAATTCTCGAGTAATGCAGAAATTTGTGTTTCATTTGTATGGCATCACCGTTTCGGTAAAGAAGACACTTCTCCGATCGATTCTTGGAAATGTGTGTCCTTTGTTTTGTTTTGGCAACTTACGATACCGAAGGCGCGTGATGATAGCCCCCCTTTAGAGAAAAGGGATGAGTATCTAACCAGCGTAAAAACATTTATTGCACCCTAAAACCTCCACATGCCTAATTTGGTTTAATTTGCTTGATAGAAACATTTATTGCTCCCTAAAACCTCAAGATGCCTAATTTGGTTTTATTTGCTTGAATAATTCTCGAGTAATGCAGATATTTTTGTTTCATTTGTGTGGCAGCCCCCCTTAAAGGGGGGGGGGGGGGGGCGGTGGAGAGTCTAAACACCATAGAAACATTTATTTCATCCTAAAACCTCCATATGTCTAATTTGGTTTCATTTGCTTGAATAATTCTCGAGTAAAGTAGAAATTTGTGTTTCATTTGTATGCCAGCCATTCACCACCACCCCCCCCCCCTTAGAGAGGGGGTGGAGAGTCTGACCATCATAGAAATATTTATTGCACCCTGAAACTTCTATATGCCCAATTTGGTTTCATTTGCTTCATTAATTCTTGAGTGATGAAGAAATTTGTGTTTAATTTGTATGGTGTGTATATAGTGTCGAAACAGCAGTGCCGAAACAACAGTATCAAAGCAACAGTGTCGAAACAACAGTGACGAAACAATAGTATCGAATAGAACACAACCAGGCATCATCATCATCATCGCTGCATTGTTAGGTGTCATCATCGTCGTCATTGTTGCTGTATCGAATCCATTGGAAATTGTAAACCGCGGTGTATCGAAACAATAGATCCTAAATTTCTTTGTAGATTAAGTATAGCTATAAATTGAACTGGCGCGCCAATAAAGAAGTTTGTTGAATAATTTCATTCGAACTTGTTAGACCCTTTTAGACCGTTTCAGCTTAATCCAAAAAATTGTGTCGAATTTTGAACACCAAAAGGTCCTTCGAACCGGATATTTTTCAAATCTCGTACGAAGTAGTCGAAATCGGTATAATTCACGGTAGTGAACTGTGGCAAAATATTTGAAATTTAATCTTGACAGTCGGTAGTAAAAGTGTGACTAGACAGTTTCGATATTTTACGGACATTAATCAGCGCAAGTGCGGAGAGCGGAAGTACTGTCGTGTTCGGACTTTCTTTCTTTCTTTGTTTTTCATTCATTTTTTCATTTCTTTGCAGTTCATTCGCCTCTACTATGTTCGGACTAATCAAATCGACAGTTTAAAGACAATCGATTGTGATGAAAAAAAATGGGTGGGTTATACCTATGATATAACCGCAAGGTTGACGTGGGACTACCTTAGCTTAGTAATCATTTGTTTGTGTTGATTAAACTTTTGATTGAATGAAACAATTTCCGAATTCAATTGAATTCAATTTATTTGCTTTGTGAGTGAAAAGACTGAATAAATGCCATGTAAGGTCAATTCATACATTGTGATAGATCATTTTATCCGTTACAAGTAAATTTAATGAAAGTTCTTTTACGTTAGATATGATTCCTAGGACAAAATATATGAACGGAAGAATTATCGAACGATTATTTTATTTTACATTTCCCTCTGAAGTTTGCATCTCTAAAGTGTACGTTCTTCTCGAACTGCGAATTTGCTGGATTTGATGAACTTCAGGCACTCAGTTTCGATTTTGACATGTACGTCGAACGCACATTGTTTAATCAATAGGCGTTATCGCAGTAAACGGTTATCAACATTTTGCCTAATCATCAAATGGTATGCGTAGAAATTCAGTGAGTAGAGGATTTGAAGGCATATCCTTCAATGCAATCTTGAATAACGGAGCCAAAGCGTTGTGTTCGTAGCTTTTTGTAATCCGTGTTAGGAGAACGCTTTTTTGAGAGCAAAACAAAACATACGTGTGCAGAAGTATCCCCGGCTTGCATGAATCAACAACATCAACTTCCAGTTTTTATACTACAGATGCTTTAAACTTGAATGTTCATTCGCCTCTAGTGTCTGCAGGATTTTCCCAGGTTCCTTAGTTTAGAAGACCGTGTTAGGGAAACATATTCTAGACTGTACAAAGGCAAGCGAGTATAAAAGTGCTCACATTTCGCATTCTTTTGCAAAACCGATTTCCCCAGACATCTTGACAATTTTCACACACTCCATGGATTTGAAGTCTGTGTTAGGGAAACACATTTCAATCGGAACAAAAATACCCACGACCTGCATGATTTTGCAATTTCAACACGCTCTATGGATTTGAAGTCTGTGTTAGGGAAAGACATTTCAGTCGGGACAAAAATACCCCCGACTTGCATTTATTTGCAATGCCGATTTCCCCCAGGTTCCTTAGTTTTGGAATCTTTGCAAGGGAACACATTTCGGTGGGAATAAAAGCTCTCCCTACCTTCATGTATTTGCAATGCCGATTACTCCAACGCTGCTTGGTTTTGAAGTCTGTGTTAGGGAACATATTTCGGTGAGAACAAAAGTCCCCCTTCTTCCATGTATTTGCAACGCCGATTTCCTCAAGGCTGCTTGGTTTTGATGGCTGTGTTGGGGAAACCGTTAATCGGGCCAATCAAAATGAGGCAGTTAGGGCGTTTAACTAACGCTTAACATTTTACATTTATCCAATTGTTTATCTAATGTAAAATAACATTTTATTAATTGCGATAGATGCGTAGAAATATTCCGTATCAATTGATGCAAACATCTTTCCGATCCAGTAAGAAATGTTTGAGTTATAAGCATTCGAAATCTTGCATTATTTCCTGCATGTTCTGTGTTTAGGTTTTCATTTTACCCCCTATATATTCCGGTTAGACGTAGTCCCACGTCGAAACCGTTAAGAACAGATAGTGAATTCGTGAGAATCATTGCATCGTTTACCCAGCGTTATTCTCTATTGTGTCACCGCCGTTCGAGAACACAAAAGTTCGTCGTACATCAACCCACAATGGTTCCTAAAATAAAAACCTCTACTGTATCTCTCTATCGAACGCTCAAGACACTTAAACAGCGTGCGACAAAGATTTTGTCCTTCGTGAACACCGTTAGAGGAGACGAAGAGGATGATGTTCTACTTCTTGAAATTCGTAAAGAAGGTCTAAATGAGCTGCGAGAATCGTATTTCGAAATGCAAGGCAAGCTTTTTGGTTTCGTGAAAGAGGATGAATTTGCTTCTATTGAAACGGTATAAGAAGAGTTCCAAGACCTCTTGGAGGAAATTATGTTCGAGATTAATCGAAAAATTAATTCCTTGTCGAATCAATCGGAGCCAAAATCCACACTCGATACAAACAACGCTCAAATCACTCCGTGTCATGGTTCTCAAATTAAGCTTCCCGATATTCAGTTGCCACGTTTTTCTGGCCAGTATAAAGAATGGTTGTATTTCAGAGGTCAATTTAACAACCTAATTCGTCGCAATGAATCCTTAAATGAGCAACAACGGCTGCACTATCTTCGTTCTTGTTTATTTGGTGGAGCTGCATTTATAGAAACCCCGGAAGAATCTGTTTCATCCTTGTAGAGGGCGCTGGAATCACGGTATGAAAATCGTCGCTGGTTGGTGGATCGACATCTTGCGGAAATATTTCAGCCAAAACCTATCGTTAATGAATCATCGCATGCCCTTCAGGAGGTTGTGAATATCGTGCAAAGAAATCTTCGTGCTCTGGTGTCGTTGAAACTGACACTCGAACCTCTCTCCGAAGCAATGATGATCCACGTGGTTGCTTCTCGCTTGGACAAAGAAACACACAAGACTTTCGAATCTCATTTGGTCGGAACCAGTCTCTTGAAGTGGCAGGAATTGGTTGAAATCCTGCAGAACCGTTGTCGAATCCTGGAAAATTTGGAACAAGATCACAAATCATTTTCTCGTGGTGGTCATAAAGTAGTACCGAGTAAAGCATCACAAAGGGTACTTGTCAGCTCCAGTCGTGAAGCTGAGAACAAAAAACGTTTTAGCTGCTTCCACTGTTCGGGAAATCACTATATCAATGAGTGTCGGGATTTATTAGCCAAGTCATCAGCTCAGCGGTACAATCGAGTGAAGGAGCTCAAACTGTGTGTGAATTGCTTCAGTAATAGTCACCTGGTTGTGAATTGCACTAGTGGTTCGTGTAAACAGTGCAACCAACGACACAATACGTTGCTCCATTTCGACCCCAAACCAAGCAGTGGTCCGTCAACAAGCTCTAGTGCTCGAGTGTTTGTTCCAAAACAATGTAACGAATCAATGACTGGTCCAAGCCGTGTCGAATTGTGTGCGATAACAAAACCAGTAGTATCGAATATCTCTCAAGTTCCAGTCTCGATGGAAGCGAACGGGCCAGAGCGGCTTCAGCTGCCGAACGAAAGTTTTACTACCCAAAAGGTGACGTTTCGATCACATCACCGCCATCGTTCAGCATTATTGGTCGCGGTTTCAACTCGAGTATATATCTTCGCTACAGGAAAGATTCAAGTGGCACAAGAAAATTACTGTAAAAACTGGTCAGATTGTACTAGTGAAGGACAACATGCCAGTGTAATATGACTACTAGACCACCCGCGCGATAATAAACAAAATTCTAAATTGTTCAATGCCCCTAAGGCAATAAATCCCCCACGAAGACGCCGAGCAACGCAAGCATAAGTATTATTCGACTACAAGCCTCTTTACTGGGCCAAGGGTCTGTTTATTATTTATGGTTGCGTAACTCGATGCGAACCAAGCGTGATTGTACATTTGCTTTCTTTCCGCTTTGCCGCTAGCCTCGGCAAGGCCACGAATAGTAAACACATGTGCAAGAACCCCGCTGGGTGCCGGTCTTCCTTGTTATTAATTCTGGCATACGGAAGAGATGTTCCGCACATGGTTTTCTTTAGAGTGCGTCTGACCACGCCTAGAAATTATTATATGTAAAATAGCTAGGTACATAGAAAATAAGACAATTGAATAAAACCAAACGTGCGGCACTTGGGCCGCACAGTCGAGAAAGCTACACCAAACGTAGCAGTTAATTATCTCGATCCGAAAGACTAAAAAGGGACTTGCTTACATGGCGACCTGTGACATCGGACCGCAGTGAGGTCGTGAACGAGTGTGAAAGTGAATTCTAAAATGCATTTTTTAGACCCTAGCGGTTACATTCCGAAGAACGTAACGGTAAAACAGTTAAACTGTTGAAACAATCGAGTGTAGTGTAGCACGAACAAGCAAGCTGCAGAAACAGAGTGAACGTTGAGTGAAAAAAATAATAATTGGTTTTTGTGCCTACACGGAAACACTCCCCCGTCCGAAGCACCTGAGTTGGTGTGGATATGCAACAATTGCTAATTGAGAAGAAATAGAAGAAAAGTTATGGTGAAAAAAAAAACAAGATGGATAACATGACTCCAGCAAATATGACAAATTAGTTATCAAGTGTTACGAAGGATTAATTTTCCAACATCGTGGATTGCACGAGGAATTAGATGCTGGATTTTATGTGAGACACATTACATCTAGAAAGCTAAACATGGAGAAACACACAGTTGATGGAAAAATCAATTTGATCACCGTGAAATAGACCCGCCTGTGATTTCGTGGTCATCGTCCATAACACACACATCATACACTACCAACACCGTGTGAAACAATATCACAACGGTAGAACGTTTGTTCGCACATCAGCCTACAAAACCAGGCGCACTACATCTCGTACAATTTGGATGCTGGATTCACCTGCCAGACATCCCCCCCCCCCCGGATTCGAATGCAGCAGCGAAATCAGCAGCACGGCCAGCAACGAGGACAGCAACGAGGACAGCAGCGAGGACAGCAGCGAGGACGGCAGTGAAATAAAGTGGAGTAATTCAGATTCGATTAAATGAAAACAAAACCATGAAAAGCGAAAACTAAATGTAAAGCGAAACAAAGAAAAATAGTCCATATAACCTTTCTTGCAAAAAAAAAAAAGAAAAAAAAAAAAACTACTAAAACTACGATCTGGTCTTCCATTACGACGAGGCGATCTCACAGTTCCGCGACACGGACCCTTTGTCGCGCCCCAGGATCCCGAAGTTGCAGCATTCCCGCAGGCTGACAAGTGCAGTAAAGCTCATGAACGAGCACGTTCTTCCGTTGCACTTGGTTGATGCTGAGAACATGGAGGAGCTGCAACTGAAAGTTTACTGTGCTGCTGTGGCGACCGCCAAAAGTTTAGGATACCGTATTAGGCCAAGAGGCGGACTGCTCCAACATCTCCGTGAAAGGCGTGAGCCTCCATGGCGAAGGAGATTGGAGCAACGGATCCTAAACAAGCGCGCCGCAATTGGAAGACTGATGGCGTACAAAAGAGGCAGCAGATCGGTGAAATTATGTCGCCAAGTTGCTGTGATCGTGCGGCCTACTGAACTTCGCCAGCTGGGAGCTCACCAGCTGACGGAAAAACTCGACACACTGGTACAGCAATTGAGCGTCCTAACTAAACGGCTGAAACGTTACTCTGACTCTGCAAAGCGCCAGGAACAAAATCGGATGTTCAGAGATAACGAAAAAGCGTTCTACGACCACATTAGCGACGAGAAGCCCGACTACCGCGAAGGTTTGCCAGATATTAGCGATGTGACGAACTTCTGGGCTGGTATTTGGGAAACCCCAGTACAACATCGCGAAGGGCAAATGTGGTTAAGACGGGAGGAGGAGAGTTGTGGTGAAATTGGAGAGATGCCAGCTATCATCGTCGGAGAGAACGATGTCCGCGAAGCCTCGCGGTACCTGAGGAACTGGGCAGCACCGGGCCCCGATGGTGTCCAGAACTTTTGGCACAAGAAGCTGACCGTCGCACATCCAAAGATAGCTGAGTGCTTCAACAAGGTGCTACGTGACCCACACAACCTTCCTGAATTCGCCACCCGTGGCGTCACCTTCCTCCTCCCGAAAGACAGCAACACATTGAACCCATCAAAGTACAGACCGATAACGTGCCTATCGAGTCTGTACAAAATACTGAGCAGCATAATTACCGCCAAAGTTTCTGCTCACTGCGAACAGCATCACATCATCGCAGAAGAGCAGAAAGGATGCAGGAAAAATACGCATGGCTGCAAAGACCAGGCCATCATCGACGCAGCCATAGTCGGCCAGGCGGTATATAACCAGCGGAACCTAAGTATGGCCTACATCGATTACAGGAAGGCTTATGACTCCATACCTCACTCGTTTCTCGTCCGGGTATTGGAGCTCTACAAAATTGATCCCGTCGTCGTTAGGTTCCTGCAGCATGCGATGAGGCAGTGGAGTACGTCTCTGCACCTCAGTGATGGGGAAAATGTGTTGCAGTCTAGAACGCTGCAGATAAAGAGGGGGATATTCCAAGGCGACTCTTTCAGCCCGCTTTGGTTTTGTCTGGCACTGAACCCCCTCAGTAGGACGCTCAATAGAAACGGTCATGGCTATAAAATAAGGTATGGCGACGGCGCCCACGAAGAAGTGACCCATACCTTCTACATGGATGATCTCAAGGTCTACGCTGATTCACGTCAGCGTCTAGGTGTAGCTATCCGGGTTGTCGAAGACATAAGCAGGGACATCTGCATGGAGTTCGGCCTCGACAAGTGCCGCTGTGTCCATCTGCTGAAAGGGCAGCTTACCGAATCCGGAGGTTACGAGGTCTATGACGGCGAGTTAATAAGAGACATGGTTCGTGGCGAATCCTATAAATATCTTGGATTCCGACAGCTCACCGGGATTCGCCACTCCGACATCAAGACGGAGCTGCGAGACAAGTTCTTGAGTCGAGTGAACTGTGTCCTGAGGACTTTCCTCAACGCGGGGAACAAGGTACGCGCGATCAACACATTCGCGGTTCCCCTGCTGACCTTCAGTTTTGGTGTAGTCAAATGGAGCAAAACTGATCTAGAGGACCTTGAGAGGAGGATGAGGAAAGCATTCAAAGAGGCCGGAATGCACCATCCTCAATCGGCACTGGAGAGAGTTTCACTGCCACGCAAAGAAGGGGGACTTGGAATAGTCGACATATCTGCACTGTGTGTTGCCCAGGTACGACAACTGCGCGAGTACTTCGCAGAACGCGCCAACCAAAACGCGCTATACCGGACTGTCTGCGCCGCCGACAGAGGATACAGCGCTCTGCACTTGGCGCAAGCGGAGTACCAACTCAACTGCAATCTGCAGACAGTGGAGGAGAAGATTGCAGCTTGGAAGCAGAAGGCAGTGCATGGTGCCCACCCCCATCAACTGGACCGGCCACACGTCGACAAGGCCGCATCTAATCTGTGGCTAACGCGTGGTGAACTCTCTTCAGTAGTAGAAGCCGACATGATAGCCATCCAGGACAGGATAATGCCGACGAGAAACTGCAGGCGGTACGTCTGGCATCAAGACGTTGATGACATTTGCCGGATGTGCCATCAACCAGGTGAAAACATAGAGCACCTTATGGGAGGCTGTCCCGTTTTGGCCAACGCAGCCTACACCGAGCGCCACAACAAAGTGGCCCGTATTGTTCATCGACAACTGGCGCTCCAATGTGCTCTACTGGAAGACAACGTACCAAACTACCGGTACCTGCCTGCACCTGTCCTGGAAAATGACCGTTTCAAGCTGTACTGGGATCGCACTGTTCTGACCGACCTCTCGATCCACCACAACCGCCCAGATATAATGGTTTACGACAAGAGCGACCGCAAAGTCACCATCATCGATGTCGCTATTCCACTGAACCAGAATCTGGAGGAGACCCACGGTCGCAAAATCTGCAAGTACCGACCATTGGCCGTGGAGCTCAAGGAACTGTGGGGGCTAAGGGAGGTCCCAAGAATTGTTCCAGTCGTTCTCTCTGGAACTGGAAGCCACTTCTGGACACTTCTGGAAGCGCTAAAGGTGTTGAACATGGAGAAGGAATTGGCCGGCATCCAAAAGTCGGTCATCCTTAGCACCTGCGCGATTGTCCGACAATTTCTCGGTCAGGACTGAAACAGCACGAGCATGCAGATACGTGCATTCCGCAGAGCCTAGTCCCCCTTTGGCATTCAGAAGCCCGGGGGCAGGTGAAAATTCTGGCTAGGTTCGCCTAGTTAAGAAGTGAGATAAGTCTGCCAAACAAACAGTAACAATTATACATATGTACGAATAACTTTTCACCATAATTTTTTTTCGTTTCCTTAAATAAACCGATTTTGAATGGATGAGGTCCTTCAACAGATATACACAAACCTGCAACAATTAAAAGCAATTCACGATACAATCCAAAAAGAAGTCGTGAAGAAGTTAAGAAAGTCCACCTTGTTAATACGTATCAGGGAAGCGGAAACTCTTGTGAAAAATATAAAAAGATTGTCTTCATTCAAGTTAAATGACAAACCAAAACCAGAACTCTTAATCTGCATTGAAAAAGCAAATTCTTTATTAAACGCGATCAAATTAACAATCGAAAAAGGAAAACCAAGATCGTTAAAAGAAATAGTTTTAGCAATTATATTCACGTTAAAATTATCAAGACGTTCTAAAATGGCGAATTTACTTGAAATTATTAAAACCACATCCTCAATTGTGCCACAATTCGATGGAAACGTGGATAAAATTAAGGCATTTACAGACGCCGTAAATTTAGTCAAGACAATAGAAACGGCAGAAAACAGAGCAACTATAATTCAAGTAATCTTAACAAAATTGGAGGGTAAGGCGAGAAACGTTTTTGCCGAAGTTCCAGAATCGATTAACGATATATTGAAAACATTGCAAGCAAAAATTTCTGCGTGCCCTCCGGAGCAAGTCATTGCTAAAATGACAAATCTAAAGCAAATCGGCCCTATAGAACCGTTCTGCCTAGAGCTCGAAAAGCTGGTTTTCAGTCTGGAAACCGCTTATATAGCAATGGGTATTTCGCCTCAGATTGCCAGGTCAATGGCTACCAAAGAAGGCATAAAGTACTTAGCCAGAGGTTTGAAATGCGAGAGAACTTCTTTTGTGGTGAGAGCTGGAACTTTCGGTTCATACTCCGATGCAATGACAAAAGCATTGGAGAAGAATTTAAATAATCCGAATACGTCCATATTTACGTACTCGCGGGTAAATCAAAGTCGAAACTTCAACAATTACTTTCGACAACCAAACACTAGATTCGGCTATAGGGGTCGAAATCAAAATAATAATCACCAACCATCCAATTTTCGTCAAAACTATGGGCAGAATAGGCCAAATTTCAATCAACCAACACCAAACCACCAATACACCCAACCAAACTATCAGAGAACCCAAAACTTCAGAGGCCAGCGTGGAAATAACAATTCCAACCGAACGACACGATTTGTACGGATTGCGGGAAACGCAGGGACGCCGGCGGACAACCT
Source organism: Toxorhynchites rutilus septentrionalis (assembly GCF_029784135.1). Classification (NCBI taxonomy): domain Eukaryota; kingdom Metazoa; phylum Arthropoda; class Insecta; order Diptera; family Culicidae; genus Toxorhynchites; species Toxorhynchites rutilus. The sequence goes on from NC_073745.1 coordinate 152,839,115, forward strand.
CCAGTCCGTCCCGGAGCATGAACAGGAGGAAAGGACATTAAGGGAAAGGCCGTTTCAAAGCGAACAATAAATATATATAACATAAACATAACATGTTCTATGTTTGTTACAATAAAATTAAGCATGTGCGAAAAGCCATGCACCCTCATAATTGACACTGGAGCAGACATCTCCCTCATAAAGGAACATATAATAGACAGAGACCAACTAGTAAACTATAGCAACAACTGCGTAATAAACGGCGTGACGGAGGGAAAAATCGAAACTCTTGCCAGTACAAATACCACTTTAACTTTGGATAATATGGAAATACCCCACCAATTTCAGGTAGTAACACAAAAATTTCCGATACATACTGATGGAATTTTAGGCAGCGATTTCCTAACTAAATATGAATGCAATTTGTGCCTTAAAACTTGGTTGTTATCCTTTACCTTCGACAATACTTATGTTGAAATACCCATACAAGATAACTGGGACGATCACTATATCATACCAGCCAGATGCCAAATCATCAAAAACATTCAAATACCTGCAGTTCAAGCTGATTCGGTAATCGTAGCACAAGAAATTAAACAAGGCGTTTTTTGCGCCAACTCGATAATAAACCCTGACTCCTCTTTCATCAAAATCATCAACACTAATACCCAAGAAGTATCCGTTCCTAAATCTTTCAAACCTACTATCATCCCTTTAGAGCACTACACAATAAACCATATCAAATCGACACAATTCGAAAATACAAAAATTAGACATGACAAACTGGCTAAAGAACTTAATCTAAGCCAGACCCCACAACAAGCGCAAGCGAAATTGACAAAATTATGCACGGAATATAATGATATTTTCGCACTAGAAGACGATATACTAACAACAAACAATTTTTACAAACAAAAAATTCACCTGCAAGACAACACACCCGTTTATATTAAAAATTACCGCACACCAGAGTCACAAATTTCTGAAATTAGCAATCAGATTAACAAACTACTAGACAATAGAATAATTCAACACTCAGTATCGCCCTACAACTCCCCAATCCTTTTAGTACCCAAAAAGTCCAACAACCAAGATAAAAAGTGGCGTCTAGTAATTGACTTCCGGCAATTAAACAAAAAGATTACTCCCGATAAATTTCCTCTGCCCAGAATAGACGAAATATTAGATCACCTGGGTAGAGCTAAATATTTTTCAACACTAGACTTAATGTCTGGTTTTCACCAAATTGAATTAGACAAGCATTCAAAACAGCTAACAGCATTTTCAACATCAAATGGCCATTATGAGTTCAACAGACTGCCATTTGGACTAAATATCTCACCTAATAGTTTTCAAAGGATGATGACTATAGCACTAAGTGGTTTACCACCAGAGTGCGCCTTTTTGTACATCGATGACATCATCGTCGTTGGTTGCTCAGTGAATCATCATTTAAGTAACCTAGAAAAAGTATTCAAACAGTTGCGAAATTACAATCTGAAATTAAATCCACAAAAATGCTCATTTTTCAGACCCGATGTTACGTATCTCGGGCACAATATATCAGCATCTGGAATACAACCAGATAAATCAAAATATTCAGCAGTAGTGAATTTCCCCACACCCACCAGTGCAGACGAAGTAAGACGTTTTGTTGCATTCTGTAATTATTACAGAAGATTTATCCAAAATTTCGCAGATATTGCCAGTGGCTGCTTGGTCGAATCACCGAAACATTTGCTGGTAAGGATGGAGTCGTTCGTGTCGTTAGCATCAAAAGTCAAAATAGAATCATGAAGCGAGTAGTTTCCAAATTGTGTTTCCTCCCATTTGATCCTGATCAAAGTTTAGAAAGCTGTACCTTTCAACGGGCGGAGGATGTTCGAGAAAATTAATTTCCATCGTTGATGGCAGTAACGAGCTACTCTACCTTATGTCGATCAGCGTACGCAGATTAGTCTCGAAACAATAGTGTCGAAACAGCAGTGCCGAAACAACAGTATCAAAGCAACAGTGTCGAAACAACAGTGACGAAACAATAGTACCAAGGGGCTGTCCACATACCACGTGGACAACTTTAGGGGGGGTAGGGGTTACGAAAATGTCCACGACTGTTCACGGTGAGGGGGGTAGGGGTTTAGTCAATGTCCACGTGGATACGTGAAATAAATATTTGAGAAAAAAAACATTCACATCTATGTTTAAAAATCAACGAAATCTGTTTTTCATTTTCAAGAATTTTCAAACTTTCCTATCATGCTTGTTCTGCATATTTGACAATAAAAAGTTTGAGATATCTAATACCGCGTATCTTATTGGCAGTGCTCTGAAAGTTTCAACATTTCAGCTATCAATGGGTAACTAAAAATGGCTCAAGAAATTAAAATTTCACCGTAACGGCATTCGAGATTAACATTGGTTCGTTGGTTCATGCATATTTTCACAATTTCTTCACGATAAATTCATTACAGAAAAACAACGAGAACTTAATTGAATCGTTTGTTTGAGAAACCCTATAAGTCCATCTCAAAATGTTGACCTGGTCTTTCTATTTGTTGTTGGTTCGGTTATCACACCCAAAACATATTATGTGAAACCACTTTTTCATCAATATGACAATTAAAGCTGAAAATATAACGTTTTAAAGTTGTTGAACTTAGAGGATTTCTCAAACAAACGAGAAATCAGTGATTTATTTATCGATTTGAATTAATGCAATTCAGATTTATGCACCTTTCATGCTCATAATGTTCAAACGAAATAAGAATGGTGTTGTCTATAAGATATGCCCTATATTGAAGGAGGGAAGGGAAGAGAGAGGAGGCATTCCCACAGTTCCTAATTGAGGCTAACTATGCCTTTCAGTATCCAATCATGCATTATGTGGCAAGCAAAACGATATGCTTATTGCTCAAGGGTTGTGAACGAATTTCCAACCCGAAAAATACTTTAGACGGCGGTGGGATTCGAACCTCCCAAACTTCGGCTCGGAAAGTCGACGCACTTATCATATGCGCTATTGTCATATTTTGCCAGCTGTAGCCAGATTTTAAAGTCACTTAACACGTTGGTCCCCGCGTCGGTCCCTAGTGACCGACGTTGAGCTTTTTGATAGGAAAGCGTTGACTAACTGGGACTGACAGTTGGAAAATAAGAAATTAAAAATATATACGGTTTGTTTTCGGATGTTTTACCAAATGTGATTACTTTCTAGTCGAATTTCTGACTATTTTCTATTTATACAATAAATATGTTTGGGAGCTGGGACTGACACTGATGTTGTGCAAACGCTCTAGATGCGGATTGAATGGAAAGTCGCTGCGCAAAAGTTCGAGGCTCAACGTGTTCAAATAGTTTTTTTTTGCAGCTGCTAAAAAAATGTGAATGTGAATATTGTATGTTCATTAAGAGGGTAGTACACTATGGCAACTTGAAAAAATCGAAAGAAAAATTCTGGCCTAAAATATTCTCTGGGATGTCTACTTCACTGTAGTTTTTTTTCCAGGTTTGTCCGATGTTCCGTTCCAAAGTTACAAGCCAATTAGTCTTGGCGTAAGGTGCGCGGACCCAAAATTTAAAACGCGTTTTTCTAGAAACTAAGTCTTGCAAACTGGTGGGAGTTCTTCCTCCGGAACGGTACATCCAATTTTGATGGAATAGTTTTCACCAGATTCTCATTTTCCTGTCATCGTACGTTGGGTCTAACAAGGTTACAAAGCAATGTCGAACATTCTACCCATAATTTTTTCCTCTGAATGGTTTACCATCCGAGATAATTCTCTTCCGATGACGTTTGATATCGATCAAGTTTTGCAAGTATAAGGTCCTGTTCGCTTGTATTCTCAACCATGCAAACCTAACTACAGGTACAATTCGCTCCTACTTTCACAGCTGGAACATTCTTTCCCTTCCTATTTATGTATACCGTTCCATTGACTCCAGCCCTTTTTATGAATTCCGTTTTGTATTCTGCTGTCCGCCGAACACCTCGTTTACATTTTGTGGTCATGTCGTGGTCCCGATTTAAGGGGATTCGTAGAACTAACTTTTTCTGAAATTTTGTACTCAAAAACTATCAAAAAGTCAATTTTGATAAAAATGGCGTTTATGGGGTTTCTCAAACAAACGATTCAATTGTGCATTTGAAAATATAAATTAATTTGTATTTTGCGTTTATAGACAAAAGCTTTATGCTGTGCTTTTGCGAAACACGGCTCAGCCTAAAGAGAAAAAATGCGACTTCAATATTATTAAAGGTGGAATTTCACATTAAAAAAATCTTTTGCTGTTTTTGTCTGTTCCATCCAGTTGTGAGTTACAGGGTGTTAACGATGGAGTTCAACAAAGAGAAAATTCGGTACATTTTACACTTTTTCTTTTATAAATGCGGAAATGCAAGCCACGCCGCTGAAATTGTGAATGGTGTTTATGGTACCGATACTGCAACAGTAAAATATGTGTAATTAATTTTTTATTTTAATTTCACCACGATTCCATTCACAAGATGTTCAAATTACTCTGAGAACCATGCCTATCCCATATTGGCATCACTGACCAAAAGTCTGAAAGACCATCGAAAAGGATGAAACAAGCGATTCTCGCCGATAGCACTCGGGGTCAACATCGATGTATCAACCGGGAGCTGTGCGACTTGAAGGGGGTTGGCAAATTTCCTCCCGAACAGTCGACGAGCCGCACATCGAGAGCGACCCGAGAAGCTTCAATAATGCAATATGTGCGATGGGTATAAAAGTATTGTAGGTACTAATATCATTGGAATAACTTTTTTTTGCTGCACACAACCCTGCCCACATACACAATGCATGGGTAGACGACTGTTGTCTTTCGCAGCGGACGATTTCCCCCTTCTCGTCGATTGAGAAAATATGTATGAGAATGTAGGATAACGCGAACAGCGTGATAAAAAAGGGCTGATGTATTTAAGGATGAACTTTTGCCGGGAGGATAATTAGGAACGATCTGTGGAACGTTTTTCAAAACGAACTGTCGCCGTAGGTTGAACCGAGGAAAAGAGAGTGATAATGAACGAGAGTGACAGTGTAAAATTTATCACCAATAATGCATTTTGCTTAATCATTCTCTCCGGTCTAATCTGCAGACAACTGGAGCCGTGGTTGACCTTTCAAGGCCAGTCATTATAGCTGTTCTCTCTTTCTAGGAAATTTCAAAGTTCTCGGAGATGGTCTTCGCTAGAGCTTCAAATAAACGCCTCGAAATTGTTCAATTTCTATGACCTATCATGATTTCAGTAAAGATTTCATTTGCATTAATAGAAACAAGCTGAAACAATAGAAATGAATGACATGGGACAGCATTCAACTAACTGGTTGGTTAATTTTATTTAGATTTTAGGTGAATAATGAGCATCATTTTCTAAAATAATATAGAAAACTCCATGTATGTTATGCTTCATTCTTCAATCAAAGATGTCATCAATTTTTCAGTAAAAAGCAAAAAATACGCTGATTGATGTGGTTTGTGGACCGCCGGACATATTTGGTTCCTAGCTCGTTATCGGCCGATGACAACGAATTTTTTTGCCCCAAAGACAAGCATATAATCTGGCCGACATGCAGTTCCAACAGGGTCAGAGGATCAAATCAGTGGATTTCTCGGAATGAGCACTCCCTCCATCTGAATTGGCCTCCAGGTATCGTAGCTGAAATGACATTTTTTCTTGATTTGCTTCAAAACCAATCTTATTCCACCGCACAATTTTGACTGGTTGAAGTTCCAGAGCATGACGAGAATAGACCCGACTGTGGTGGATTATGCTGAGTACAGAGTTTATGTTAGAAGCGCATTTATATTACAAATTCTATTACATGCAAACCGTTTTCGAAAGACTTTTGAAGCTTACTAATACAAACATTTTGCCATGCAGAACTTGTCAATATCTCAACATTATGTAGGCGAAATATGCTCTTTCAAATGTCGCCAAGAACCTTTGTTTGTGTTTGCCCCAGAAAGAATGACAAACAAACGAAGAGAACGTATTTTTTGGGAAGAAATATCAATAACTTTTTGTAAAGTTGAGATATTGACAAGTTCTGTATCGAAAAATGTTTTTGTTAGTAAACTCTAAAAGTCTTTCAAGATAGTTTGCATGTAGAATTTGAAATATGAAAGTAAGAGCAAAGAAAAACAGTTGACCCTAACGCAAGTTGGAAAAAGCGCTATATTGGTTATTTCAAGAGATAGAACAAAACTTTGTTCTGCAAAGATGTCTCAAATAACTGAGGCTACAACATTGTCCAACTATATTTACCTCTATCTATAAAGATAAGAAAGTTATTTTTTTTTTTTATTGACATCTGTGGTCGCCCTATTTTTGACAACACAAATATAAGCGTCCTATCATATGTAACCTTGTTTTTGTCTAGACAATAACTGTCAAGCCCTAAACGCTAATTTCCACTTAAATGCACCTCTTGGGCCTATGTGCAGTGTGACTAAAATTTGAGAAGCTTCTGCGCAGATGAGGAGCTTAAGCAGAAGCTCAACCAACGCTATTAGAAGTTCTGGTTGCAACGCAACAACGCAACACATTGTTGAAAAATATATTATCGATTTTCCATCTTCATACTTCGTTGAAAAACAAATAGTTTGATAAAACCAAAAAATACCGTTCGAAGAACAACTAATGCGGAGATTTAAGCGTTCAACTCACCAATATTGAACCGGATTCAGATAGATTGGTAGAAAATCACCAGGTTCATCCATCACACTGAATGGTTTATGTGTTTTATCTTTACTTTGCGATATTTTTTTTTCAAAAATTTGTTACATACTTAAGTATTTGTAAGCAATCTGAATTTGTAAGTAAGTTGTATTATTAATTGTTAATTGCACTTGATATTAACAAAATTTTATGTCTATTCATTTTGTTGAATTTCGGTGAGAAAATTATGTCAAGTCACTTACCCAATCGCATAGTTTTTAAATTGTTAAGTATTTCGTATGTTTAAAGAAGTTCTGCTACAGAGGTCTGAGGTATCACTTCATTCTGGAAAGGAGATCCCTTTCCCAAAATAGTTTGAGAATCCCTGATCTAAATCATCTAAATCTACATGTAACTAGTGAAATCATTAAAATCGTAGCCATTTTTTTCTCTCTAATTTCTCTAATGATTTTCAACACTTTTTGGCTGGTTCGTCACATAACATCCATTTTGGAAGAATGGCGGGAGTGAGAATTGAGCTTATGACCTTCGGCGTGAGAGGTATGATTGTTACCACTACGCCAGATCGCTTTCGTATCTTAGCCATGTAAGTTCTAGAGTTTTCAGGAATGATTTGGCCAAACTCACCAGAGGTCATGGAAAATTCATCATCAGAGGAGATTTAAATCCGCGACAAGAGTTTTGAGAGAACGCTTCAATCTGCGATCATGGAGACAGATGCAACATTTGTCAAAAAAACATTGTCATCAATTCCCAAACTAAATATTTGATGCGAATGAAAAAATTTAATTGGACGTCAGTTGTTCCAGGAAAGCTTTAAAGAAACGGAAACGCTTCTAACACCGGATTTCTGGGATTTCCCATTGCCGTAGACTCATCAAAATCGGATATTTTTCTCATTTGCTTAACCAGCTCCACGAAAAAAATGCGACAAATATCCTTTGAAATGATCTGCCTTTCGCTATCCATTGTACTGACAATTTCTCCTGCTACTATTCCAACCTAAAAATTCTTGTCGCCTTTCAAATGATCTTCAAATTTATAGCATTGCACAATGGTCCAGGAGATGCATTTAAGTGGAAATTAGCATTTAGAGCTTGACAGTTATTCTCTAGACAAAAACTGTTTTAGGCAAAGTTGTTACTCATGATAGAGCGCTCGTTTTTATGTTGTCAAAAATTGGGTGACCAAAATTGTTGATGAAATTAAAAAACTAACTTTCTTATCTTTATAGATAGAGGTAAATATGGTTCAACAATGTTGTAGCTCCAGTTTTTTGAGACATCTTTGTAGAACAAAGTATTTCTCTATCTCTTGAAATAACCGATATCGCGCCTTCTTTCCAAGTTACGTTAGGGTCACCATGAAAAAAAATGTTTTTTTGCTCTAACTTTTATATTTAAAATTTTACATGCAAACTGTCTTCGAAAGACTTTTAGAGCTTACTAATACAAATATTTTTCGATGCAGAACTTGTCAATATCTCAACTCAAAGTTATTGATATTTCTTCCCAAAAAAACACGCTCTTTTCATTTGTTTGCCATTCTTTCTGGGGCAAACATAAAAAATGTTTGTTGACGGAATTTGAAAGAACAGATTTCACTATACATAATATGTTATTTTTTGTGTTTGGGTAAATTAAAATTGAAACCATGAGTTTTTGAATGAAAACCCTTCAATTCCTTTAAGCAGGATTAGGATATTGACATGTTCTGCATCTCAAAGTCGGTATTGATAAGCTCTAAATATCGTACGAAGACCATTTTGATGTAGAATTTTAAATATAAAAGTTAGAGTAAAAAAAACCCATTTTTTCATAGTTTCCCTAATGCAACTCAGATAGGAGGTGCTAAAAACAACTTTGTGGGAGATATTTATTGTTTAGACAAAAAGTGTCTTAGACAAAGTTGTTATATATGATAGAGCGCTCATTTTTATGTTATCAAAAATAGGGTGACCAAAATTGTCGATGAAATGAAAAATCTAACTTTTTTATCTTTATAGATAGAGGATCGGCAATGTTATAGCTCCAATTATTTGAGACATCTTTGTAGAACAGAGTATTTCTCTATCTCTTGAAATAACCGATATAGCGCTTTTCACCCTATTTTTGACAACATAAAAACGAGCGCTCTATCATGAGTAACAACTTTGTCTAAGACAGTTTTTGTCTAGAGAATAACTGTCGAGCTCTAAATGCTAATTTCCACTTAAATGCATCTCCTGGTCCATTGTGCATTGGACATTGAAACAACGTAAGATTCTTTGCAGATATTAATGAGAATGATCAAATGAAAATCATTAAGCTCTTCATGTAACATCGTGAATTCAGGGTTTTCAGTCAAACGATTCAATTGATCTGTCTGGGGCAAAACATACATCGCACCGTCCGGGAAAAAAAATAGTCCTCGCGTGAAAATTAGTATCAGTATTAGAAAACAACAACCAAACGAATTATCCCAGCTGTTGTATGAAAGCGCCGGGATGTTATGACATTTTTAATATTATGCAAAAAACGTAGAATTTACGGACAATTCATCGTCCTTTGCATTATCTTTGGTATTTCTGGAATATTTTGAAAATTAAAATTAACCTTTCTCGAAAACATGTTTTCCTAAAATTCTGAAAAAATAGATATGAATAGCCCATACAATATCCTACAAGTCACTCATACATCGGAAGTTGGGCACTTTTACAGGGAAAAAGTTTTTGGAACAACTTTTTCATGTTTTTCTTTGAAAAATTACTATTAATGATCAATTCGTAACATTTTTATGTATAAATTATCGCGATTTACATGCTCTGTTGATTTTTTTCTATTCAGAAACATGTCGAGAACATGTTTTTTTTTATTTTCGCTTACTTTTTGTCGGCCTAATTCCGCCACTTTGTGCCATTAACCGACATCAGGAAGGCGATTCCACCTGTTCCTACCTATCAGACTCAACAACTCATGAGCCGGGCTGACTTCTTTTACTTCCCTGCCGAAGGAAGACGTATCCAGAGATTTTTCGCCTTAGAAAACCCAACGAAGCCAGCTGGGATTGACCCCAGGCCGATCGGATTGTGAGGCTGTTACGCTAACCATACAGCCACTGGCGCCGTCAAGAACATGTAAAACACGATAATTTACACACAAAAATGTAACGAGTAAAACATTATTCTTTCATGGGTCTCCATACCGAAGTAGCCTCTGTTCCAGAAACTATAAAAAATAGAAAGTTGACGTCTTCGACGAAAGTTCATATGTTAACAAGATCTAAAACTATGTCGAATACACTATATTGCTATCTTGAATTTGAACAAAATTAGGATGTACTTTTTTCAAAGAAAACATGAAAAAGTTGTTGTTAGAAAAACTTTTTCCCTGTAAAAGTGCCCCTCTTCCAATGTATGGACGACTTGTTGGAAATTTTAAGGGCTAATAATATTTTTTTTGAGAATTGAAAAAAAAGTTTTTGAGAAAGATAAATTTTTAATTTTTCAAATAATAAGAGATATAAGACATAGATAGAAAGAGTAAGAGAGAGTCGTTTTTGAAATTTTCAACGAATTTATTTGTGTTTTACGTAAAAATTTCCTAAAATGAATTTTACAGTTTAATATTCAGTTTGATGATTTCCAATTCAACTAACGTTTTATAATTTACTAATCGCTTAGCGCGAGTGAAACAATTAACTATTCGATCAATTTGAGCAAAATCCTAAATCATAGAATTTAGATTAGTAAATTTCCACAACTTTTTCCCTAGTTGTATATAACAAATGAGCAGAATTCACAGTTTGGAGATGAGCATTGGCACGAAGCACTTCACTTTAGAATAATAAATTGATTAAAACTCCAATTTAATTCCAACTATCAATGTTTGACTCACTGTATCAATAAAGAAAATTTTAGTGGATATGGTTTTCTGCATGAAACACTTTATGAAACTATATAACGCAATAAATTTAAGCATAGAGCACGTGAGTTCAGTTTGTTCAGTTCAGAATTGTTTGGAACAAAGGTGAATTTTTAATACAATATTCTTCTCGCAAAATGTATTCAGTCATCCATCATCTGTGAGTTGCTTCCACGGTAATATTTTAGAGGTGTGCTCGCTGACAAGGGGCATTCTCAACAGGTATATCAAATTAAAGTTATTTAGCATTTTTTTGTGGTTGACAGGGTCTTGGGACCAAGAGCGCAATATTTTTCCTTTAAAGCTGATTTTTTGGAAACATAAAAAAATCAGAGATATGTTTTTTTTTCGTTTCCGAATTATGTATTTTCAAAGTTACCCGATGCACCGAAAAATCCCCCTTTTTCCAAAAATTGCTTATTCTTAAATTCATAACATGTGAACTACTAGACCGATTCAGATAATCCACACATTAAATTGGAGCCATGCTAGACTTTTTTGGAAAAATGTTACGCTTGCGAAAAAAATGAAATTTTGATTTCGTGAATATTGTTTGATTTATAGTTTTTATAGTTTTATAGTCCAGTCCCGAAACCATGTAAACTATAAAAAATACAGTCAATAATTACGAAAACGAAATCCTAAATATTTTTTTTTTTCAAAGCCAATTGGCTTCAATTTGATGTGTCAATCATCTAAATCTATTCAGTAGTTCAAAAGTTATAATTCTTAGAAAAAATTGTAAGGGGTTGTATCTAGGACACGACCGCATATTTTGGACGTAGAACTACGCAATTATATTATGTAATCCACTTGTTTACCACTTCGAATATTATTTTAGAATGCATCGAAATTTTTGGAATATATTATATTCTTCGTTACAAATAAATTTGATGAACGTCCTTTTACGTTTGATATGATTCCTAGGACTACCAAAATATGTGAACGGAAGAATTGTCAAACGGTCATTGTATTTTAAATTTCCCTCTGAAATTATTGCACATCTCATGTTTACGTAGTTTTCGAACCGCGAAAGTTCATTCACCTCTAGTATCTGAAATGACGATTTTCCCAAGCTTCTCAGTTTAAAAGTACGTTTTAAGGAAACATTCCGGTCTGCACAACGACAAGCGAGTACAAAAGTACTCAACACCAAAAATACCCCCGACTTGCATGTATTTGCACATCAGATTCCCCCAGGCACAATAATTTAGAAGTCCGTGTTAGGGAAACACAGCTCGACGGGAACAAAAATACCCCCTACTTACATGTATATTTGTAAAGCGGATTCCCCCAGGTACATCGATTTTGAAGTCTGTGTTGGGGAAACCGTAAATCGAGCCAATCAAAACTTGGCAGTTAGGGCGTTTTGATGACGCTTGACATTTTACAGTTATTCAATTGTTCATCTCATAAAAAATAACACTTTATAATTGTGATAGAGGCGGAGAAATTTTTCTTGTCAACTGATGAAAACATCTTTCCGATCTATTAAGTAATACTCGAGTTTTAAGCATTCAAAATACGGGCAGGGTTAGCACACGAATCGGCAGAACAAAAGTATGGGAAAAAAGGAAGTTCTTCCAGTTTTCATGAATTTAAACCGTTTAGAGATCAGCGAATTGTAATGTATAGCATATCAAACAAATCTTAGAGAGTTTCTGATTCGATTGGTATGCAAATCATGAGAATTCGTTCACAGTGAAAAAAGTTATTAACGTCAACTTTATTTCATAAAAACGTGACCTGTTTTCTGATTTGGCACCCTTCCTGAAAGACGTAGTTCTACGTCAAAAGTCAACTTTTTTCGGACCACTCCAAAATGGAAATAGGCACCCTAATGAAAAAATTAAAAAATACGGGTCTAATATTTTGCGATAAAGAACGAAACTATCGTATTCCACATCTGATTCCAAATCTGAGAACCACTATATCGGTTTGGCATGGAATGGCTGTACTACGGCTAATGAGAATTATCTGTATTTATTTTGATCCAACGGTGGTTTTGCTTTTGATCGTTCTGATGTCGATCAAATCCTGCAAGTATTGTTCATTCTTATTCTGTATTTTTCGGAATTCCCAAAAATCCGCTAGTATTTTCATGATTCAGTTGGTACAGTTCTTTCATCAAAATTGAAGAAAATTACTTAGTAAGTTCAGAATAAAAGAGTATTCATAGGAAATCGTTCCTTTTCAAAAACTCTCCATAAACTGAAAGGCTGGCATAAGTGCATTCAGCTGATAAAACGCAAAGTTTTTGAATGTCCTGGATTATTTCCAAAATTTTGTTCCCAAAGCATGGGAATTGTACCCTTTCTGTCATATTTCAAACTAGTCGCTCCAATTACCATTCAGTTTATGAACTCGACGCCCAAGAGTCACTTCTAACAAAAATATAATTACTTGAACTTAAACAACTTCGCAACCAAAAAACTTTGAATATCAATTGAAGCGAAAGAAAAAAAAATCACGACTAACGCCACCGCCGCCACAATCCAGTCAGCTAACATATACCATGTAATATTATTTCCACTAAACTTCACTCATCGTCCTAATAAGGCTATTTCAACGTTTGCATAATTAAATAGTTCAAGTAGAGTTACAACAGCGACTGCGAACTGGAGGGAGCTTTCGGTGGTGGCCTTACCTGGGAAGTGGCCATGTGCACACGGAGCGGCTGGCACGAGCATCGGCATTAAGTTCAATTAGAAAAGAAAAGAGAAATTAACCTTAGAATATTCAAGTATGATGACTTTTGTTTCTCTCTTTTTTCGCCAGGTTGGCTTCTCGGCTTGGTTTAAGTCGAACCGTGGGCGGCAGCCCAGAATTTGTTTAATGGAACGAAACGGTGCCACTGCGACTCGCTGGAAAGCCGGCTGACGGACATAGCGACGGAACAATAATCGACGAGCAAAAAGACGGCGCGGGAAAGATGAAAATTTAGGACAATCACTGCGGAGAACAGTGGCAATAATAATAAACTAATCCTTAGCATTCATTTTCATCTTTTCCCTTCTCGAGGGGATATCCTTTCAAGCCACTCACGCGGTTCTTCTCATCGACAACTTCACTGCCGGAGGAATCGGACGGAAGGTGCCGTTCCGAAAAGGTACCCTAATTTTGTTTCATTTTATTTTCTCTCACTTCGAGATTTTCCACCCCAATTACATGCTTCCAACATGGTTTTTTTCTTTTTTTTTTCTTTTTTTCATTCTCTGAATTTTTCCCCGGCTGTGTAAACAATACACGAAAACAGGGTGGAAGTCATTTCGAAAATCTTACGTCTTGTTACCACTGTTTCGGGCATTTTGAAGTGGACCAAGAACAAGTAGAGGATCTACGACTCTTGATTATTTTCATTCGCACGGATACTTTCTAATTACTGGTATACTTGAGCATGAAATAATATTTTCCTGAGTGGTTTTACTTCCAACTCGCGTGGAACGCGAAAACAAACCTCAGCGGCTGCTTTCTATCGATGCAAGACTGGCTGTCCACTAGAGTGAAGAGGGGAGGCCCCGGAGTGTCTCGAAATCTTTTCATCTATTACACCGACAAACGACAATAGCTGTTGTGGCGCTCTGGTTCTGGAAACCCAACGATTTGACTAATTGGTTGTTGAATTCGTTGTTCAATTGTGGTGATTCGCGTGCGCAAAACAAATTGGTACCAACGAGGTCGTGGGCTACCCTGAAAAAGCTCCTATATTGATGTTTGTTAATCCGCCATAAATATCTTTCGTTCTTTATCCACAGACCCCGAATACTTTAGAAGTTTATCGGAAAATAGAGAAAATTTCTCAACTGTTTCTTCGTTGTTTTTGAGAATATTCGGCTTCTTGATTCACAAACTGCTGAGAAAGTAAGAATATAGACAAAAAGACAAACAAATTCAGTTCGTAAATAATTTTTAACTAGTTATCTGAGATCGAATCCGAGCAATTTAATCTGCATCCAAGTAGAAAAAATTCCAGAACAAATGGGGAACTCCTCAACTCGACAAACCATTTCTTCTTGAATAACTTTTGCAACTGGAATTGTTACCCATCGCAGTGTCGATGGCACATGCCGATAAGCGATGCAATAATATTGAGTTCGGTTGGGTCTTCTCATTGTTTATTCATTTGTCCCACAAGTTTCTATGAACAGGAGCAATCATCGGGAGAAGGGAAGCAATCCTAGCCATCTTGCAGAAAGATATCACAATACATGTGCATATTTTAGTAATTCCCAGCCGTCTGAGGACGAGCATATTCCGAGAAAAGTGAGTGAATCATCCCGAATGCAAACTTATTCTGTCAAACTTGCCAACATCGATGGAACAACATGTATAGACACAAGGAATTTGAGAAGATATATACTTACTTTTCTGCTCAAAGTCGTCTGGATCTGGAACAAAATCTGCAATAGAAGAACGGATTGTGCTAATCAATTGAATACTCTTTTAAGAGGTTAAGCTCCAACATTTAATTGGATCATTCAAAGTTTGAAAGTAGGCCTCTCGGTCTACCGCCTTTATTAATTTCAACAACCAATCGACACGGAAAAATCCTCTCCCCAATGTAAATTGTGGGTGGCCACAAAGCATTAATATTCCTCCAACCATTTTTTTTCTCTCGGTAATCGATTTCACACCACCACGATATTCATCGACCAGACAGCGTGTTCTGCGGATAAGTGAGGCGGAAGATAATTTCCGGCTCTCATCACCTCACCCGCAGAACATCATCTTTTAATTTTATGCATATCAGGTCGAAAGCCGCACACTCTCGGTCTCTGCTCATTTAAATTTCATGCATACTTTGAAAAAGCTTGTCTTATGCTGCTCGGTTGTTGCCGGGACAAATTCTTCCACCCGATCACCACCTATCGGAGCAGCAATCTCCGTCGCATAAAAGTACCAAAGCAGCATACTATCAGCGGAAATTTGCACCACGTATATCGATTCCAGGAGGTGCTGTGTACGAGAGTATATCTTCTAGCTTTATACACGGTTGGTTATACGCTTTTTACCGAGCTGAGATAGCGCAGGCGAGACTTTAAGAAACTCCATTTTTCTTGGAATTCAACGAACACCCTTTTCCGAGCGGCGTCGCACGTTGATATATAAGCGACGAAAGAAGCAAACGTTGAGGATACACCTTCGAATAACGAAACGATATTTGAAATATTTTCGATACGTGCTATATTCATCCAGAACGCTTCTTGTTCCACATTATCTCAAATGTTGTTTCCACCATTTGGCGTCGAAAATCTTGCTTGTGCGAGATCCGGTGTCTTGGAAGGAAGAACGTTTTCCCAAATCTGCCGCACACCTTGCGAAGGTCGATTTCCTGCGGGTCAAAAAGGAGAGCACTTTCGCCCCCGGTAAGCATACGCGGTATACCTGGTACAAATGAAGCAATAAATTCCTCTGCATATAAAAAGGAACACATGCCTCTGCAACATATTATGGAACAGCTAAGTATAAGAGTGCGATTTTCAAACACTACCAGCTGTCGTCACTTTTTTTTTGCTTGATTAAAAATAATGGGTGTAAAAATATGTAGTGATCTGGTATAATTTTGTTTGCACAATATAAAAATGTCGGTGGTTTAAAGTTGTCACTTTGATATTATCCTTTATAACCCAAACAATTCACAGAGAATCATAAATTAAACAATAATGAGTAAAAATTGCATTTCAAGAGAACAGTAACAGGTCCAATATTGTATTCCAATGTTGTTATGTCCGAGCGGAGCCACAATAAAACACGACTTATTGCTAGCGCATAATTCAAAAAAGAGAGCTATCTCATTCCGTATACTCATTACATAAATTCCAATAAAATCCAACTGTCACCAACACTGCTCCGTCTACCCGTCACAGATACTACATACCTCTTCTTCTAACATTCATTCAAATTGTAATCAGCCAAAATACTAGATTGTCGAAAGGTTAGATTCGGTCGTGTTTCCACCGAGTTGGGACGAGCTCGGCCCTCCTGGATGACTTGAACCTAAAAGTAATATCGCCAGTAACTTCTAAGCCTATTTATTAAAAAGACGTGAATTCGGTAGGCTGTAACTTTCATATGTGACTGGTGATGCAGGTATTATGGGCTTTTGTCGGGGCAAATTCCTATGAAACAATTTTTCAGATCGTAAATTACTTCTGATTGATCAAGACTGAAGTTACTCGATATTTTTATTGTCATTAATTATGCATTCAGCAACCACTGTATCTTCTGCTTCTATGGGATTCGGAGCCGCATGTTGACGACGATCAGCCTTTCCAACTTCTTGGCATTTCTTTTTGCAATCTAGATCTCTGAATTCCTTGTAACTATTGCACTCGTAATTGTTAGTTGTTGTTGTTTCTTTGTTTTTAAGAGGCTTTAAACTTTGCAGTTCATTCGCCTCTACTTGTTAGTTTGCATGGAGTTACCGGCCAAGAACAGCACTTCGGATCTCGGGCACTGTCCCTGTCGTAAAAAGCGACTATTCAGGCGATAACGCAAGTAAGGGTGCGGTAAAGCCTTAGTGAGATAGCACGGGGGAAATACCGTGAACAGCAGCAGTGGATGGAGTGCCATATCATGGAGCGCCATGATATGGAAACAAATAAGATTCGACGCTAAAGGCAAACAATCGTCCTGTTCTGCTCCCTGAGTAAGTAAGGGTGCCACTTTGCTGAAATGGCGTGTGAGTTAATGATGCGGTTGCCCGGTTGACTTTTGCACTGGGTACTAGACTCAAATGTAACTTTTCTAACACACACTGATCAGGACTCCATGAAAGGCCGTGTAATGGCCTCACTGCTTGCGAATATGGAATCACGAAGGCTATAAGAGCTGATATAGCGGCTCGGAGGAGGAGCCCAACAAAAACGGAGACAACCATCAAAAACAATGGAGAAAGAAGCAATAGCGCGAAAGGTGGTAGGAACAGTTGATATGTCGATCATCTTAATTGGTTCAGTGATTCAAAAGTTATGAATATTTGAAAAACGTCAAACGTCAAAACGGAAAATTTAATTTTCGAACGTCTCTAGACTAGCGTCTCTAGACTAATTCAACCATTCCATGTGAAACCAATTCTGAGATTTTCATGGAAAGCGGTAATTTTGCTCCTTTTCGCAAAATATTAGACCCATTTTTTTTTTTTTTCATTGGGGTGCCCATTTCCAGTTTAAGGTCGTTTGAAAATTAAATTTTTCCTCCTTTTTTCAAAAATGACTTTTTTCAAATATTCATAACTTTTAAATCACTGAACAAATTATGATGATCGACATATCAAATTAAATCATATTAGCTATCATTTCTTGGAAAAATATTACATTTGCAGAAGATTTGGATTTTGTTTTCTAAATTATTAATTGTTTTTGTTTTTTATGGTTTGGGATCAAAGGCGCTATATTTTTTTATATTTTTTTCTTGAAAGCAATAAATGTCAGCAAAAAGAATATCCGCGAAGAATGTTTGTTTCCGACTTAACACTCTGCAAAAAAATCTGTAAGACATACGCCTAGGACCGCACGTTTAGGGGCAGACTTGTACGCTTCATTTGTTCGGATTCCACGAATGAGATCGTTTCCTTCGGAGTGGATGAGACGAGCCAAGGCCTCCCTTGTTAGACTCTTGGCAGACCAAAGATTTAACCATCAAGTGTAGAAATTACGGGTTATTTCCTGATACATCCGTAACAGACGGAACGCGAAACACGAGAAAACTCGTGAGCGGTGCTTAATATGTTAATAAGCAACTAAATCGACTGTCCAGATCTCTTGCAGCAGATGAACATTTTTGTTCCAGCACGACGTTCTCGCCAGTGTTTGCTATTCGCGACCGCTAAAAATCGCACTGTGTCCAAACAAATCCATCCTCTTCAAATGTGTTTTAATTTATTAAATAACTCATTTTCTTTTTATTTTCATATGTGTAGTGACAATTTTAAAAATAGAATTATAGCATTATAGCTGAAGACGTAGTGTAATAAATAAAATTATGACAAGCATACTATCGGAGTTGCGACATAAGAGGGGAAAAGAGTACCAAACGAATTACTGTAGTCAAAAAAAAGAGCAACAGCACAGCTCCATGCCACATGCTGATGATTATTGTGTGGCTGTAATTATTTTATAAAAACACACACACACAGATGATCAATTAAGGCCTCTGAGATTTAAGCTCACGAACGTTTGATCGATAAATGGGGGACACACATCCATTTTGTCTACGAAAACCCTCTATGTTGGTTGTTTAATAAGTTTCTTCGTTCGATGGGACTAAGGTTGTTTGGTTTGTCATTTTATTTATTTGAAAATTGTAGAGTAGTGCGGGGCAAAGGTGCGCACCTAACCGTAGTCGTCCCATAACTTTTGAAATAAAATTCATTTTGCTGACCAAATTGTAACTATATATATTACCCTCGTAACGTAATACAATAATTTCTCGAGTTTTGTTTGTAGTTGGACAAAAACCTATTTTAATACAAAATGACAAAAGCGTATTTTTGTCCCATAGTGGAGGCAAAGGTGCGCACCGTACGGGGCAAAAGTGCGCACTTATCGAATTGTACTTCTGAGGCAACTTGTAACAAAAATAAATGCTTCATCATTACCAGCGGGAGAAGCATCATTACTAGAGTGTGTGTGCACCATCCAGTGGGGAGGAGGGGGGTGTTGGGTGTAATGGTCGAACATACCACGTGGAGATTTTTGGTAGGTTGGAGACTGACCTGAAAAAGATACCTGAAAATGTTCAACATTTGAAACAGAATTCTTTTTAGTAACAAACTAGCTGACCCGGCGAACTTATAAATCATTTCGAACACTCAAGCTTCCACAGAAATTATTTTTATGTACGTAATCTATACTCGTGGTATATAATTTCTTTTTTGACATATAAACCTGATGTAGACTAAGACGCATCAACTGACCGTTTAAATCCGTTGCTCCGTTCTTGAGTTGAATCGTGAGCAACGGACACAAAATCATTTTTAATTTTTAAAGATCAAGTTTATAAATACATAGTTACCTTCACTTAATTTATTGGAAGTTCAACGTGAAAACATAAAACATAAAAACAATTTTCATTTGAAACTCATTTTGAATTATTTTGAATCAATTGTTCATTCTTCTTCCGCATCTTGAATTTTGGTTTTAAGGATTCCGACGCTTTGCCTTGGAGCACTGTTGCTTCGTTGCGCTGTTTTGGGGTTCGAAGAGACAGACGGTGGTTCCTCGTGAAGCTAGTAGCCCAATCCTTTCCTGACAGTTTTGCAACTTGGTTGAATTCATGTTGGAGGTTGTGGCTTCCGCAATATCAAATGACAGGTGCCTCAAATCTTTGAGAGTCATACCATAGATAGCTTTGTCCAGTGCTCTGCAATAGTTCGCCAGATCCTCAGACTACTCACTCGTAAATACTGGTCTAAACCGCTCGCTGGCGCATCCCAGCAAAAGTAGAAATGTCAATAAAAGAAGATTCAAATCATAAATCACTTACGGATATGAGTCTCTTCCTCAGAGCTGATTCAGAAAAACCGAGGTCTGCCACAATTCGACGCTTCGAGACTCCCTCCCGAAGCCTCTGTCGGCCCGACAGTATTTCTGGAGTGCATTTCTTTAAATCAGTTTTCTTCTTGTAAATCTAGTTAAAAATTTTATTGAAAACATTTTATAATTTTTTTTTGAGAGCAAAATTTTGGTGCGAACTTTTGCTCCACAGCCACTGTGAATCCTTTCCCCACAAGCTATTTTTCCACTAATCGAATTTAAAAAAAAATCCCCTAAACTTTTTCACAAAAACGAATACGCACTATCATCTACTATAGAATGAAGGTTTCCTTGACGGTGTAGTTTCGAACTTTCCAGTTATTTTAGGTAAGTGAATCATCATCCCCAAAATTGAAAAAAATATATCAAAACATCGCAAAACTCTTTTTACCTCATAACTTTTTGCCACTTTCATGAAATGTATCATGCTTATATGTGTGTGCTGCAGGTGTAATAATGTATCAAACGAATGCACTGTTGTCGAATTCCTATGCTCGTTTGCTTCAGAAAGGCCAATGCGCATTTTTGCCCCGTGCGCACCTTTGCTCCGCACCAAGTATGGAAAAGTTCATTCGATCATTTCTCCACATCTAATTATAAATTACTCTTGTATCTGCTTGGAATAATCAAGGCGAAAAGAATGCAGAAAGCAATCGTGAGATTGCACGATGAATCATTTTTCACTCTCCGACCATCTTCATTCGGGACTGAGAGTGAACATAACAAAACAGAGAGTGGAAAACAACATTCACTGAATGAATACTCCTTTGGAAGGATCGCATGAAACAAAATAACGAGTGAATCAAAATAGACTCAATCTGCGTGTATGTATGATTCTATTTTCCCTTGTTCTCTTTTCCTTGTCAGCATTCAAATGCACATGAATCTACCTTCCCGCTCACCAATAACATGCGTTAATATGGTCTTTTTCGTTGGCTTAGATCGTTTCATACTAGAAACAAAAAAAAAGTCATTGCAATAGTGCACAGGAAACAACTCGATTTCAACTATCTACCTATATTTTACTGCCGCGATCGGGGCTACATGATTGCTATTTGAGTGACAAACGAATGATTTTACAGAGACACTCGCTGGCTCAAGCAAAAGTTTCCAATTTGGTTCTCTCACCATCTAACGTCATTCCGAGAGGCAAATGAGGGAATGCAAAATTCTCTGATAATAGATGAGCGGAATCGAGACAGTATTTTTCCGTTGAAATCGAGAATAAACTTAGCGAAGATGATAGGTGAATATTTTCTGTCTCAAATAAAGTGAGGCATAAACGGAGAATAGAAAGGTGAGTTTTATCTGTGAATGAGTGTTGTTGAACGAATATCGATGCGATTTTGCCCATACCTGCCCCGCACTACTCTACTACTTTCTTATGAACATTTTATATAGATCTATCAACTCATTCCTATATATACAGATGCTCAAAGTTGAAATGTGAACAATAAAATATCGTATAATGTAATTATTCTCACCTAAATAAATTCAACATCGAACCGAAGAATAAAATTAGGTTATTTAGGACGAAAGAAGGAATAGAAAAGAATAAACTTAGTACTTAACCGATCAAATAGTCCATTTTGAGACCAGTTTTAGAGAAAAGGCGGTAGTTGATAATTTAAATCAGCTGACATCTACAATAAATTAGTGTATCGTATGAAAACGAAGACAGATACTAACAATAGCAGAGGTACGCTATGAGCCCTATTCCTGTTGTCCCAGTAAGCACTCCTCTGTCAAGGACGTATTTTCAGCACTTTTTATCAGGCCAGGAAAATTAGAAAACACTTTCTTTGTTTGCTTCTTTTGAAGCGGTACAATCGGTCTTCTTTCACACACCAACGAAGGCCAGATACTAGAGTACTGCATATTCCCCCTCCGAAATGCAAATTGCAGCATATCGAAGCATACGAAACGACGAATGTATTCACGATACTCTCATCCCACGCCTGTGCCTGGCTGTCCCATTTTCACGGGGGATGGTGAATAATGTAGTGCTACTCAGAAGCCCATCAAAGGAAAATTCACACTCCAGGCTATGTATGAGAGTAATTTTTAAAATCATGCATCACTTTCAAACAGCAACTCTAGGTTCTAGTGGAGAAAGCTTGATAAAATGATGCCATGATTCACTTGATCAGAGAATGCTGTCGGCTGGAAAACATCTTTATTTCCGTCTGCAAATTTCGCTGTAATATATAATTGCGCTCCAGCACTGGCGCGATAAATAAAATTAAACACGACATCAATTATCCGCTTAAATCCGACAGAAATGGAAATAAGCTTCCGCTGACAATTATTGCCCGATCTATGCCGGGTACAAGAGCCATGGCAGATAAATTAAATATTTTATAAAAGCGGGGCGGAATATTATCTAGAACGAAGCACTCGTTCAACCCGCCGGAATGTTTCTTGTCCTTTTATATTATTATTGCTGGCTTCATGAACTTCACGCCATCGCCGTATCACTACACGACGATAAATGAAACACAAAGATGAAAGAGTGAGAATGGACTCGACAATGTCTATGGCTGCCACTTCCTCAGACCGTATGCTGGGCGGAAGCCCCCCATTGGATCTAGGCACAAGCGATATGGACGACAACGAGGACAGTGCTTTGCTATTAGGCTCATAATCGACACCATGGTGCCGCCAGGCGGAAAAGTGCATAAATAAATAAAAATTGCATAAAAAGAAATGAAATGATACAAACACTTTATTCGTTGAACATGGAAAAGAGACGTCCGCTGCGTGGTCTATTGGGATGGTCAGAATATCACATCTGCAATTGCATAAATAGAAACTGATTGAATGATTGAATGTTTACGGATTGTATGATGCATCGTTCTGTAACAAAATTATCATTTGTTTGGCATATTTCATGGCAGCATATTTCAACGCAATCCAATAAACGATCATCTCGATGTTTTAAACCAGCCATACTCAACCTACGGCTCACCTGGCTCTTCTAGTTGGCCCGCCTGGCCCGCTACTATTTCGAATGTGTGACAATCACGAAAACTTAAAAAATCTAGAATTATTCTCATCTCATGTTTTCTTATCTAGAAAACATGAGATGAGAATAATGGAGTTTGACACGTTACACATTATTACACATAACACATTTACACATTAGTTAGTTGTCTAGTTAAGTAGTATTAGTAGATTAAATATCTATTCAATTTATTTATTTCGATCATTGGGGCTAATCTTGTTGACGTTAGTGAATTAAAATGAAAATGTGGATATATACACAATCACTACCTATATTTTGACATAAGACTTCTTCTTTCAGTAATGATACCAAATCAGAAAACAAGTCACGTTCTATTATGAAATAATTTTAACGTTAGTAATTATTTTAATTCTGAACGGATTTTGATGGCTTGTGTGATACTTCTAATAAAATAATGCTGTTTATAATTTAACTAAATGTATGTTCTTACTCAACTTTTCAGTACAACGTACATTATTATTCAAACTGATATGACATCTCGGTACAGACCCGCATCTATGAACAGTAGCGTATGGATGTCGGGCCCACACTCAGGCACCACAGTTCGCATTCCAACCGAGTCGGAAATAGAAAATTGAGTTGAGCAAGTTTATGAAGAAAAGTCTTAGTCGAAGAAAGTGAATTTATAATTGAATTGGTTTATTGAACAAAACACCAAAATGTAAATGAACAATAAATCATTTGAATATGTGAAAATTTTCAGCTTTGAAGCTGTTGGTACTGCTATCAAGGAGGTGTTTTTGAACAACCCGAAACACGATTTCCACCAACAAATCTTCAAAGATTCTGAGGTTGCATAACCCGCGCGTAATCGAAGGATGAGTTCGGAAAGCCACTGCATACTGTGTGACCGGCCAGACAGTGCCGATGATTTAGTCCAGTGTGACAAGTGCGATGGGTACGTACACTATTCGTGTGCAGACCTGGAAGATACGATAGCCGATGTCTATCGAAGTTTCATCTGTAAGAGATGCGTCGAGAGTGACGAAGTAACTACAATTTCTTCACAACGGTCTAGCCGGAACTCCCATGCGACAACACGTAACATCGTACGAGCAGCATGATTAGCGCTACAGATGGAGCAGCTGGAGATGCAACGGCGGTTGCAGTTGAAAGAGCTGGGGAAGCTGAAAGGTATCAGCAACAACGACGGCAAGTGGAGGCGAATTTCGCCGTTTCGAATTGTTGGAAGCACAACTACTCGAAAAAGAGAATGGCAACACCAGGAGCAGAGTTATTTCCAGAATTGTCCGGAAGAACACCAACCGGTGGATAGGAGCAGCGTGTTAAGGAGGTCAAGCAGGAACCACGTCGACTAATCCTGCTGCAATACTGCAATCTTACCCGAATTCAAGCCACATCTGTGTTCACTGGTATTGATTTCCGGTCGTAATATTTTTCGTAATTTTTTGAGTTTTTCGGCCTAATTTAATTCGATTACCGAGCTGACGCTGTTTATTAGATTCCGTTGTTGAATATAGGGGAAGTGAGGGCATAGTGGTCACCCTACTGGTATTGATTTCCGGTCGTAATATTTTACGTTATTTTTTGAGTTTTTCGGCCTAATTTAATTTGATTATCAAGCTGACGCTGTTTATTAGATTCCGTTGTTGAATATAGGGGAAGTGGGGGCATAGTGGTCACCCTAAGGAATATGCTCATTTCCAGCGCCCACATACCGATTTAATTCCCGTTTCTCGAAGAACATTATAGTTCAACTCATTGTTCTTCAAGATAGCAAACGGCTTTTACTATATAAATTCAAAATAGTACACTTTTCATCATTAAAAAAAAAGGTGAAAAAAAACTTTTTTTTTGCTTGGAGGTAAAGTGGTCACCTAGTGGGGGCAAAGTGGTCACCCCCACATATCAAGCTAAATGGGGTAGATTTATGGTTTTTTTTCGTCCAAATTTGTTCAAATTTTGTTGTTATAGTAGGTACATGTATGAAATAAGCTTGATTTATTCACCTAGAGCCTCAATTTAAATTTTCTCTTGCATACAAAAACGTAGTAAGAAACATACAACGTTCCGCATAATGAGACTTGGTTTAGTTGGAGTGGCATATTATTTATCCAGGGTCAAAGCCACAAAAAGATCTTCTTCAAGAGCAGAATGTGATGATATATTAGGCTGTCAAAAAAGTCCTGCGGTATTTTTTTAAAATTTTCATTTGTTCATAAAATTAGTTACAATCATCTATTTTAAGTCAAATATGCGCCGCTTTGTTCGATTTCTTGTTCTCAACGAGATGCCAACTTCATAATACCCCTGTTATAGAAGCTCGCTTCCTTATTGGCAAAAAACTCGGATAGCCAATTTTCACAGGCCTCTTTTGTGGCTAACTTCTGGCTACCTAGCTCGTTCGCCATGGACAAAAACAGGTTGTAGTCACTTGGTGCAAGGTCCGGACTATACGACGGATGCAAAAGAACCTCCCATCCGAGCTCCCGGAGCTTCTGGCGCGTCACCAAAGAAGTGTGTGGCTTGGCGTTGTCTTGATGGAAAACAATGCGGCCTCTGTTTATCAAAGGTGGCCTCTTCTTCATGAGTGCTACCTTCAAGCGGTCCAGTTGTTGGCAGTACAGGTCCGAATTGAGCGTTTGGCCATAGGGAAGCATCTCATAATAGATTATTCCTTGACAATCCCACCAAACACACAGCAGAACCTTCCTGGCCGTTAATGAGGGCTTGGCCACCGTCTGAGCCGCTTCAGCGGGCTTCGACCACGACCGTTTGCGCTTCACGTTGTCGTGTGACCCACTTTTCATCGCCAGTCACCATCCGCTTCAGAAACGGGTCGATTTTGTTGCGATTCAGCAGCGATTCACATGCGTCGATACGGTCAAAGATGTTTTTTTGCGTCAACGTGTGTGGCACCCATACATCGAGCTTCTTTGTGAATCCAAGCTTCTTCAAATGGTTAATAACGGTTTGATAACTTATCCTCAGCTTTTGGCCGATGCTACGGCTGCTACTATGCCGGTCTTTCTCGGCTAATTCAGCGATTTTGTCGCAATTTTCGACGACAGGCCTTCCGGAGCGTGGCGCATCTTCGACGACCTCTACACCAGAACGAAAACGTTGAAACCATCGTTGTGCGGTGGAAATGGAAACTGTATCGGGTCCATAAACTGCACAAATTTTATTGGCAGCTTGAGATGCATTTTTGCCTTTGTCATAGTAGTACTGTAAAATATGTCGGATTTTCTCTTTATTTTGCTCCATATTTGCGACACTATAACTCACGAACGACTTAACCAAACAAAACACTGTCAAGGACTATATCATAGCGCACAAAAATACCTTTCCAACAAGCTATAGTATGACTCGATACAATGAATACAACTAGAACTACGCGCTTACAACGACACCTCGCGGAAATACCGCAGGACTTTTTTGACAGCTCAATGTATCAGCTTTAGTAAACAGAACATTGTAAGTTGTTATTCATCTATGACCACTTTGCCCCCAAACATGAATATAATTTCTATGCTAATTAATCGCTGAGATTAAACAAAATATCTGTTCACCTCTCCTAGAATATATTAACAGTCGTCCAAACTGATGATTTGTCCAACATATCAGATTGAATAAACTAAATTTCACGAGAAATTCCTTAGATACCATGCGGCTATCGAGAGAGTAATTTCTGTTTTTATTTGTATTTTGACATGCGACAGCTCTACTGAAGTACAGGGTGACTCAAAAGTCATTAAATTCTTCAAACATAATGTGACTATCAATACGGTATATATCGTCAATAGTTATACTACCAAACAAGCAGGTGACCACTTTGCCCCCCATGACCCCCACTACCCCTATGTGTTGATTCGTCGAACCGTTGTGTCATATTGTAGTATTTCGCGAGTGTTGTGTTTTCGTTTGTGGAACAAATCAACAAAGGTGTACTACACTCCACGCCAATTTTTTGAATTGAAGCGACATCTACTGGGAAAAATTCTAGCTAATCACTCGCAAGTTTTGCTGTTCAAAAAAAGCTTATAAGATTACGAGTCGTTCTAAGTTTAGGCACATCATCATGGCAAACCAGTGTAAAAAATGCTCTGAAGCAATTACTGGCATCGATATGGTTGTTTGCCGTGGTTACTGTGGAGCGTTCTTTCATATTATCACCTGCTCGGGGGGGTATCACGTGCGCTGCAGTCATATTTTACATCCAACGGTAAAAAACTTGTTTTGGATGTGTGACGACTGTGCAGAATTGTTTCAAAATTCCCAATTTCGGGTTATCTCGAGCAAAACCGATAAGGAATCCCCATTGAATTTACTTTCGACGGCGATTTCCGAACTACGAATGGAGATCAAACAGATAAATTCAAAGTCTACTGCACTTCTCTCGCCACCAACAAGTTCTGCTTGGCCAGTCATAAATCAGCCAAGAGGTGCAAAACGTCCCCGCATGTTGGAATCCACAGCACGACCCGAAACATGTCAAATTGGAAGCAAACCTACCCAGGATAATGTGCTTTCAGTTCCAATTATTAAAAGCGACGAAGATAAAAAATTCTGGCTATATTTGTCTAGAATTAGACCAGACGTCAGCGAGGAAGCTGTACGCGTCAAGACGAAAGCTAACCTCGAAATTGAGTATGATCCATCGGTATTCAAGCTAGTTCCGAAAGGAAAAGACACTAACACGCTTTCATTCGTCTCTTTCAAAATTGGATTGGATGAATCGCTTAAAAGTAAAGCAGTTGACCCTGCAACATGGCCTGAAGGATTGATGTTTAGAGAGTTTGAAGATACTGCAGCAAATTTTCGGTTCCCGCTGAGGAGGAAACACTTCGCTAGTTCTTCAAGAAGATTCATCTCCAAACAACCCAACCGCGAATCTGAGGTGATTACCTCTACCCCGGGACGCAATAAATTGAGCATGCTGGAAGCCCCTAATCCCCCCTCCACAGTCGAGACTCTCCTGCCAGCGATCTTCAGTCGTCCCGGTCCTGTGTTTGGGTGCGGAGATGGGGTCTTCTACTGTGCTTCCGCAGGCAAGTACTCATTCGATTCGTTGACAGTACTCCCGATAATACCAGTCGCTTTCAGTGCTTCTACGTCAGAGGAATTTCTAAACCAACACCGAAATTTTATGAATTTTTCGGATCTGCCCAATCTTGCATCTGTATCAATCTCTTCAATGTTACCGGGATGCACGCCTGCAAATCTAATGGAAGTCCCGAATCCTCTCGTCACAGTCGAGTCACTCCAGCCAGCGATCAACAGTCATCCCGGTCCTGTACACGATGTTGGTGAAGAGGTCTTCCAAGTCCCTACCTCAGGCAAATATACATTTAACTTGAACGTCTCCCTACCGGTAACGCACATTGCTTCCAGCTGATCGACGACAGGAGACTGATGTACCCAGTGCGACTATACCCGTATTCGAACCTGGTTCATTCTTCTACACCCAACGGTACAGGTCTACTACGAACCAAGTGAGCGATGTTTTAAGCAACGTAAATACTGGTTTGCAACCTAGAGCCCAGGCTAGCACAACCGGCACATCGAAACAGTCATACGTAGCGCAGACATCACATAATAAAGTAAGTCAGCTACGGGCTAGATGTAAGCAAATTAATACTACCGAGACTAGAGTTTTAGCTAGTAGTACACAGAGAAAGTTCTCTCAACATCCTCCTCAACGCACAATGTCTTAAACAGATGTATATTTACCTGAAATCAAACTTGTCTGTGCTCCAGCCACTGCCGGGACATGAGCAGGAAATCGTATCGAACCCGTTGGGGCTTCTGCCACCGTTGGGGCCTGCATTGCCGCTTACGTTCGAAGACTTCAACATACGATCAGCGCCAACGCAGCAGAATAATCATGATCGTGTTCATCAGGGTGGTGTAATGGAACCAACGGCTGAACAATTAGCCGCTCGCCAAGTGATACCGAGTGATTACCTGTCTTCGCCG
Organism: Toxorhynchites rutilus septentrionalis; assembly: GCF_029784135.1. NCBI lineage: Eukaryota > Metazoa > Arthropoda > Insecta > Diptera > Culicidae > Toxorhynchites > Toxorhynchites rutilus. The sequence goes on from NC_073745.1 coordinate 152,868,200, forward strand.
ATGATCCGCTGGACTGGTCACTTTTCATCAGCTCGTTTCGCAACTCCACTACCGCGTGTGGATTGAATGTTGTAGAGAATGTCGCGAGACTCCAACGGAGTCTAATAGGGTATACACTGGACAGTGTACTTAGTCGTCTACTGATTCCAGAGTCAATTCCTCATGTGATAGCTACCTTGGAACGACTGTACAGAAGACTAGAAGTCATCATTGACTCGATACTAAAACGGATGCGGGAAATTCCTTCGCCCAGGGGCGATGATCTTAAAACCCTAATCAAATTTTGAATGGGGGTCGGGAATTTGGTTGAGCACATGATACAGGCAAACCAACGACAACACGTTGTTCGCGCCCGATTCGACAACTCCGGAAAGACATCATCGATGCACACATTGAGTGCAAGCGCGGGGCAGATTTATTTCATCGCCGACAGCACCACGCACCGAATTGCATCGCTAGCACAACACGCTCACTTTCACATAAAAAGAGGTGTCTGTTTTCACACGCCATTGTAGAGACGAATGAACTCTCAGAGTTTAAAGTCTCTCTAATTCAATACCTTCCTACCTTCCTTCCTTCACACGCCATTTAAAGTCTCTCTAATTCAATACCTTCCTTCCTTCCTTCACACGCCATATGTGCAACATCGTTCGAATAAAACCTAGGAGTAAAAAAGTAACAAGTGTTTGACTTCCAAGTGCACTCTTGCCTCCCAGGAGAAAACCTTCGCACCATCGATATCTGGCTAGTACACTGCCGTGGAAACCATTGCCTGCCTTTCTCGAGTTAGAAGAAGAGTAATTTCCACACAGTTGAATGGTTCTTTCCGCTTTACAGTCCACTGCCTTGGTGCTGAGGAACGCACCAACACACGTTATCAATCATATGTTGTTGGAGGAGATGGTGGATAGGCTTCGGCCAAATTTGAAGCTGCAATGGGCGTCCTTCAAACGTACCTACCATACAGTCGATATGGAGGCATTCAATGATTTCATGACGGAGTTGGTAACTATGGCAAGCGAAGGCAACTTGAACACGGATCTAAGCTACGAAAGCACAGTAATATCAGAGAAGAATAAAAGGGAAAAACCTGCAAAAGAGAAGTTTTTCGTTCATCAGCAAGCTTCTTCGACGTGCAGACTTAAAGTAAGCAGGCCGCAGCAGAAGGAAACCGTGAATATACCGTGAATATATATGAGAGTACCGAACACCATATAACCGTTTGCCCAATTCATTAAATTTGATGTAGATGACATCATCAGCATTGCTAAGATGACTTGTTCGCGAACGGGAAGCCGGTTGACGTCTGTGCTTTTCTTGGCGATGGGTCTTTGTCGACGATGATGGAAGCTGATATGACGAGAAAAACCTGTAAGGCATTAGAGAAACGTTTTGGGGCAAACTTGTTCACTTCATTTGTTCGGATTCCACGAATCAGATTGAATCTCATCGAATGAATTGTTTTTCAAACACTTTGCATCTGTTTTCGCCTCCAATGTGGCTACTGCATCTGAAGTTGACGCTGCTGCAGCACACGTTCCTCAGGATTTGATTGATCTGCGCACCTTTGTTGTCAGTCCGCTGATGGTCGAAAAAGCAATTAACAATTTAAAATGTTTCACTTCTCCTGGCCCTGATGGAATTCCGGCGCTAGTGTTTCGCCGTTGTGCGGCTAGTTTTGCAGTACCGCTATCGCGAATATTTGCCGCTTCGCTGGAAAACGGTGCCTTTCCAGTGATCTGGAAACACTCATTCATGTTTCCCGTATACAAGAAAGGAGACAACCGCAATGTAACTAACTATCGTGGAATAACTAGCCTATCTGCAGCTTCGAAAATTTTTGAGATTATCGTAAAGGATACGGTATTCTTCCACGTTAAACATTATATATCGCCAGCACAGCACGGTTTTATGCCCGGGCGCTCTGTGACAACAAACTTGTTGGAATTTACCTCTACGTGCATCAATCAGTTGGAGAACAAGGTTCAGGTTGATGCAGTGTATACTGACATAAAAGCCGCCTTTGATTGCATCGACCATCAGATTCTACTTGGAAAAATGCGTCGCCTGGGTGCTTCAGACCGTTTTGTTTCGTGGTTGTCGTCGTATCTTTCCGGGAGATCACTTCGAGTGAAGCTTGGAAGCCATCTTTCAATACCGTTCACCGCCGCTTCCGGAGTTCCTCAAGGCAGTAACTTGGGACCTCTATTGTTTGCCATTTTTTACAATGACGTCACCACATTTTTGAAGCCAGGTTGTGTTCTCATCTACGCAGATGACTTTGAAAATTTTTCTCACCGTTAAATGCATTGAGGATTGCCGTCAGTTACAAAGCTTGCTCAACAGCTTCTGGGTGTGGTGTCAATTGAACAAAATGACAGTAAGCATTGCCAAATGTGTTATCATGACATTTCATCGCAAGAAGGAACCAATATCCTTTGACTACTCTCTGGAAAACCATGTGCTGGCCCGTGTCAATCAGGTGAACGACCTCGGTGTGATACTGGATCCGAAGCTTACTTTCAGCATACATCGCTCGACGTTAGCTTCCAAGGCCTACCGTCAACTTGGATTCATCTTGAGGATCTCCCGAGAATTCACGGAACCTTATTGTTTGAAGGCGCTATATTGTTCATTAGTGCGCCCTATTTTGGAAAATGCTTCTGTAGTGTGGATGCCCTATCAACTATCGTGGATCCTACGAATTGAACGAGTACAGAAAATGTTTATTCGTCGTGCTCTCAGCTCCCTGCCATGGCGCTGTCCTCAGAATCTTCCGCCTTATCCTGACAGATGTCTCTTGCTAGGGTTGGATACTCTTGAGCGAAGACGGAAACATCAACAATGTACGCTCGTCGCCAAGATACTCAACGATGAAATTGACTCACCCGTGCTGCTTTCCCGCATCAATATGCGTGCGCCATCCAGAGTTCTTCGCTCAACAAGCCTTTTACAGCCCGCGACACACCGTTCTAGTTTTGGTCATAATGAACCCGTAACGGGAATGATTCGTACTTTCTCGATAGTAGAAGATCTGTTCGAGTTTGGAGAGTCATCTACCAGATTTCATCAAAGGATTGGACGCATTCATGTTTTTTAATGTTTTGTTTTGTTTTTAATGTTTGTATTTTAAAATTTTGTTTTTTATGTTTATATTCATTAAGACATTTGTCAGATGAACAAAGAAATAAATAATAATAATAAAATAATAATGAGATCGTTTCCTTCGGTGTGAATGAGACGAAGGCGAGCCATCGGTAGACCGCGTAAGATTCTTGGCAGACCAAGGATTTAACTATCAAGTGTAGAAAACATGGGTTATTTCATGATCCATCCAAAACAGACGAAACGCGAAACACGAGAAAACTCGTTAGCGGTCCGCAACAGATGAGACGCGAAACACGAGAAAACTCGTAAGCGATCCTTAATATGTTAAGAGTCGGGATACCGGTAGTTGTGAGCTGATTGCAGCAAAAACAGGGCTCGGATGGTTTGTGTGTATATAGGCGACACCCCACTGATGCTAGACTCGTGGAGTACATGAACACTCATGTGGAGCACAATGAACAAGTATCGGAACTTCAAGACCTGTTCAGACAGTTCCTGGCGATCGACGAAGCAAATATGAAGCGAAGCCCTCAGCCAGAGGAAGATAGACGAGCGTTGAAGATCCTACGAGAAACTACTCGATAAGTGGGTGGAATGCTGGAGTCTGGGCTGTTGTGGCGCTATGCGAACCCTATTTACCTAACAGCTATCCGATGGCCATATCTTGAGAAGGGATACATTCACCGTATAACAGCTGGAGTCTACAGAGCCTGGTCGAGTGTGGTATTAACCACTCGGAGTAGGGAGCAACCCGAGAAAACCCGGAAAAGTTAAGCTGATCTGGGATGCAGCAGCTCGAGTCGAAGGCGTTTCGACGACGCGATGTTAAAAGGACCTGATATGCTGACCGCTCTACCTACCATATAACTTCGCTTCCGGCAGAAACGTGTGGCGGTTAGTGGAGATATAAGAGAAATGTTTCGTCAGTTCCTGATCCGGCAAAGGGACAAACAAACACAGAGATTCGTTTTTCGAGAACGACAATATGAGCCGCCTCCAATCTTCGTAATGGACGTTGCTACGTTCGGAGCAGTCTGTTTACCATGTGCGGAGCAGTTCCCCTTGGCAGTCAGGGCCATAAAAGAAAATCATTATGTTGATGACTACCAAGATATTGTGGATACGGTAGAAGAAGTAGTGAGTTTGATTAAAGAAGTCAAATACGTACAGTCCATGGCAGGCCTATAAATTCGGTATTTCATATCGAATTCTACCGAGGTACTGGAACATATTGATGAACACAGCAATGTGCAAGAAATGTCGATGAATCCAGAGGTAAGCATCGAAAGAGTGCTCGATATGGTTTGGAAACCGTCGAAGGATGTCTTCAGCTTTTATAACAGTTTAAAGGAAGACGTTCGTAAAATAGTACAATGCCAGAAAGCACCGACGAACACGAACACGAACACGAAGCACGACGCCAAGCGCTGAGAACGATCATGTCGCTGTTCGATCCGCATTACTCTGTGCATGGGAAAATACCTATGAAACGGATCTGGAGGACGAGTTCTGATTGGGATGAACTGATCAGTGGAGAGATTTTGGCTGACTGGCACAAGTGGAACGGACTACTAGCAAACATCAATGAGGTTCGCGTACCGAGATGCGGTAGTGCTTGAGACAGAATCGGTGGTAAACTCGAGACCCCTCACATATGTATATTCCAACAGAACACGGGGGGATTTTAGCGGAGCCACTGTGCAACCGTCACCTAACGTCTGAGTGAGTATCGGTAGCGCCTTTTGCGAATGAGCGGACGAACGCAAAGCGAAAAGTCTTAGTCGAGGAAAGTGAATTTATAATTGAATTGGTTTATTGAAGAAAACACCCAAATGTAAGTTAACAATAAATAATTTGAAGATGTAAAACTGGAAAATAAATTTTCAGCTTTGTAGCTGTTTCTACTGCAATCAAGGAGGTGTTTTTTTAACGACCCGAAACACGATTTCCGCCAACAAATACACATTTTTCTATCGTGTTACCGTGGCCTAACATTGCAATCTTAGCTCCGCCGTATTCTATTCATTGAGTATAACCAAGCCGTTCGCAATTTCAAATTACATCATTCACAATTAATCAGCCATCTAGCTAGCGACCAGACAGCAGCAAGACTTTCGAAATTATCTTTCTCAAGGCCGAGTGGTAAGTTTAGTTTTCCAAATTTGCCTTTTCAGGGCTAGAGGCGAATGAACTGATGAATTTTTAAGGCCTTTATAATTCAAAACATCATCATCATCATCATCATCATTATAGTAGTCGCCCCAGCTATCAGACAGCAATCTTTCTCAATGCTGATGTTTAAGATGAATTAGGCTCACAGAAGTATCAAACTTTCAACGTTTTCCGATTAAAACACTTAAATTCCACCAGCGAAATTGTAAGGTGACTCGAAACGTAAGAAATGACGAGTATATTCAGGGGACATCGGAAATTTGCAAAATATTGCTCCGAACTTGAAAAGTCAGGTGTCGGTTTCACCCTGATTTCCCCCACTCTTTATCAAAATCACGCTAACACGTTTGCGTTGAAACATATTTTTTATATCTCGAATTGTACTTGAAAATACATACTAATCGATTATTTTTGGTAAGTAAAATACTGTTTCAAGCTATAAATCCGGTTTGTTTTATTGTACAGGTTATATGATTTCGTCATCAAATTGTTCAGTCAATGTGGACCCAGCACACATAGCCAGTCGTAAAACCCTCTTGATTGAACTAAAAGAGGGTTTGTTTTGTAATAATATAATTACACGACCTTGCTGTACAAAAACAATTGGGGAGAAAGATTGAAGGCTACTAAAACTACACAGCTTCAAACTTTGAGTTCGATTTATTCGAAATCATAATTATTTTATTTTGTCCAGTCTGACTAAACACCGACCATATGAAGTCCGTGATCCGGCGTGGATGATATTTCACTTTTTTTCTCATTTAGGAACAATTTATTTACAGTAACACTCCAATATTTGACAATGATTGCTTTAATTGAACCAAACAATCCCAGCTCTTTACGCCCAAAATGGAATGATTTCCAATAGAGGGATCTCACGTTTTAACTCCAATGCAATCGCTCCCATGAGAAGTATAAAACAGTGCTTTTCGTTTGCACAACATAACGCACTATTTATCGAACTAACATGACTTCAAAAGCCATACGCCATCAATGACCTTTGATTGCGTGCATACTTCAGACAAGTTTAATAGCAGAAGAGATATCTCAAAGTCAGATTCAAAACCTACTACAAAAACAAACAGCTGGTAGGTGGACTTTTAATTGGATTTTAAATAGATGTATAATACACCATATTCCAACCAGTGGCTGTCGCGTGGATATATTGGATAACAGCTGAACATCAATGACATCACTTTGGGACAATAGCCCTTCGGTTAGTTTGTGTGCATTATCTGGCAATAGTTTCTCGGTTGCATTATTGACTACATTCGATTACATACATATATACATACACACATATACTCCGTCTATGAACGCGATTGATTGTTCACCATCTAATGGTGCAGTTTCTGTGTATATAATTATCGATACGGAACGTTGTCTTGATTACAAAATCGATACCGATTATTTATTAACAATCGTACACGTGTGGTATACTTGAAACAATAAATACATAGATATAGAACTTTCCATCGCGCTTACCCTATTTTCGACAGACGATAGTTCTCGATGTCCTCGAATTAGCGATAAGGAAGATTTCTCCACCAAATTAACACTTACAATAAAATACCAACGTTCATTCATTTACTTTGATTATGAATAAACGCTGGTAATATTCCTTGATTATCACAAAAGTAGAAATAAAACAAAAAACCTATAACCGTGAACTTTGACAGATACAAAACGAACGAACAATATCAGAATGTGAACTGTAATGTTGACACGGAAAATGCACGGAATTCACCACAAGCCCACAGTGCGCATGTGGCCCACAGGACATTCATTCTGGCGCGTGCATCCGTGTAACGTAAACAAACCCTCAAGCGTAACGCCTCAGCTTGAATAATAGGATACCGCATGAGTCATTCCCGTCTATTCTGCACGGCGAAGGACGTGGATGGCTCGAGTCACAATGTTCCGGATGGCGAATATCGAAACTATAGTTGTCGTATCGAAACTATAATTGTCGTAACATTAGATTTGAAGTCGTGTCCACTTCTGTTATTGATTCAAATATCAGATAGGACCGATAAAAAAAAACTCGCGGTGTAAAATAAGTAAGATTGCAAAAAAATACTCAGAAGACAAAACATTCAATATCCAATACAAAGCATGGAACTGAAATCAAGTTTGGCTTACGTTATGCTCGTTTTTCGGTTACCTTTGTAGCATAAACGGTCATAAAAACCATCCATATTATTTATATGATGATTAATGATAGTCTGTCAAGGTGCATACGATTAACACACCGTTTGATAATCTCCTCACAGACCCACAATGATTTACCGAATCAAAAACTTATGAGTAACATAATCATTTAATCGTCTCCGAATAAAAATCTTCTGCTTTCGCGGGAGGGCCACCAAATAAAAATGTTTTCACATCCTAACGACACGATGATGCATTGGTCCCCAAGCTTTGGAAACTATCGAAATCAATTCTCTTGACCCCACTTAATCAACTGATCAGTCAAAGATATGCAAATCCATTCGTTAGTCTGATTTGATAAACAATGCAATGCCACTAATGTTTGATTGTTTTGCTGAGTGCCACATTTTTGAGGCATTTGAATCTATTTATTTTGCAGAAGTGTGGCACGCTCGTTTAGAGCGACAATCTTAGCCACCGATAAACAAAAAAAAGGTTGACGTTATGATTGAGTTATCAACGTTCAAATTTGAAGATGTATAATTATATGCTAGCAGCATCGATGTTTGTTTCAGAGAATCGTGTCGAATCCGTGTCGAGTCCGTTGGGTTAAGTTGTTGTGGATCATACTGATCGAAAACAAGAGTAGTAAACGCGAAGTCTTCTTTTTTGTGACATGTGAACGACCAAAAAAGATGATTCTTTCTGCCATTGTGTCGGTTATATGAAAGTTGTTTGAAAAGTCCGTGCAAACCTACCTAATTTTTAACACTTTAAAATCTTCCAATTTTTTAAATGTATCAACATAGTCTCCTTTTAGCCTTATATACATCGTCCAAAGCAGCTCAAGTTCGTTGATCCCTATAGGATTTGTCCATGTCTAAAAAATAGCCATTCGTTTGCGCAACCATCTTCTCGTATGAATAAAACCTTTTTCCCGCAAGCCATTTCTTGAAATTATAGTTCGAGAAAGCCCGAGGAAGTGTGTTGGCATACTATTTACCAAATTTTGCAGAACGGATTTCTCGATATTTTCGGAATTCGCTTCATACACTGGTTGATATTTCGCGATATTTGCCTCCAATTCCACTTCATAGGTCCGAAAAAAGCCACGTCTATGGGCGGTGTAATCAGTTTGGAATGTGGAGAATTGCTTCTAATTGTGAGTGTATTAATGTATTTTTGCATGTAGATTGCAACTTAGTTTTATATGCTCAATTGTATGGTTGACCCATTCTCTCCCCCGCTCAGCGTAAATAAAAACTTTTTTGATGTTCAAGACTTAAAAGAATAATTCTATCCAATATTTAACATTATAGTAGTTCTGTATAAAACTGGGCATGTGATTTTTCTGTGGTGTTATTTGATGGCTATCTACACATCAAACATTGATGAACTATTAAATAATAGCTAATTGATGCTACAGTTAAGTATTATACATTGGAAGTAGTGAAAATATGTCTCCTAATTAACGGCTCACAGCTTTCAAAAATATTCGCAATATTTGCCAAAATATTACTAATAGTAACTTTCTCCGTTTTTGACCCAATCTCACCCCCATGAACGGTATTCGAAGCTGTTCTAACTATTTCCGATTTATCCCGGTCAGATATCTTCGATTCACGTGAAGCTCTTTTCTTCATACCGTATCCTTGAGAATTCGCCAAATAATTGAGCAATACTTGATGGGATCGTCCAATCCGACAAGCAATTTCTCTGATACAAACATTTTCTTGGTAAATGCATCGATTTGTCCTTCTTCTCTCTCCGTGAGCACTTTTCCCTTCAGAATTTTCCAGATTTATTGATTAAAACAACTAAAACAACGAAAAATGTAACTGGTCTTATACAAACTTGAGAAATACAAAAATGTTTGTTTCGCTCAGCGCTTGCACACACACATATGAAAATCATGCAGTGTATGGTAGTTACCAATACCATTACACTAGAATATAAATTGAAGCGTTGTATGTTTACAATGACATCTGGTCTTATAGAAGAAGAAGAAAAATAAGAAGCTGAAGGGAGCTTCTGTGAATTCAGAAGTCAGTTTGGATTTATTGGTGTAATGCTGTTGTTTTTAATTAGAGAGGTTTTAAACATTCTCATTTCATTCGCTTCTAGTCTTGAAAAAGATCAATTTGAAAAATCAAACCATGGCCGAATTGTTTGGCCATGAGAAACACCATTTGGAAAGCCGTGTTGCCGTCCAGTCGCTAGCTGGATGACTGATAACTCGGAAATGACTTATTTGTGATTTTTCTCAATCGATTATTCAATTTTCGTGATTTCAATTGCGTCGAGAGTTGTGTTCTTCGGTGGAAAACTGAAAATGAAAATTTGTTTCGATGCTATTTCTTTCGCCTTCTCCGCCACCACACAATAGATTCGGTTCGGATTTTCTGTTGTCGTTCTGCGTCTTCTGAAATGTTCCGTTCTGCGTTGGAGATAGAATTTTGCTAATAGATACTGAAATCAGTAGTTTTCAAGGAGATCAATATTTCAATTTCAGTACTCACGACAGCAAGCAATCAACAGTACATGTTAATGCTTAGAATTAATTTGACAATCTACTCAAATTGCTTCGCGAAACGTTCGCGCTGATCACTTAGTGAAAGCGTTTAGTTATCGGCCATCGTTATTGCTATCAAATATTTGTATAAAAGAGCTTTATTATTAAATTTATTTAGCGTTTGCTCTCGCATGCAATAATTTCGTAGTTCTATGTTAGCAAGGCGGTCGTGTCTTAGACATCACCCTTCTTTATTTATTTTTTTTCATTGCGACCCGCGACCCCATGACTAAGGGTGGGTTTAGACTAGTGATATATTTATGTGAAGAAATATGATGAGATTTATAGAAATCGCATCAACCGTTTACACTAGCGTGAACTTCTATAATGAATATATTCATATTTTCAGTAAATTTATTCACCTGAAGTAGAACTGCATCCAACTTTAGTGATTTCTCACCAGTGAGAAACTCTCAAGCGTTTAAGTATGCTGAATTTTTATTTATTTTTAAATAATTTATTTATTTTATTTAGAAAGTTAACAGGCTAAACATAAATGCCCTATTAATTCAAGATAAAACTACTTATATACTAAAACTACCAACTAAATACTTATATGTTAACAATGAAGAGTCTAGTGCTATTAACTTTGAGTGAGAGCAATACAGTACAATTTCTTGAGGGATGAACGAGAAATATGACAGTCAAAAACAGAACTACACAGGTTGAAAACACGACACATACTATTTACAGGTTCGTTGTATCCATAATTCGTTCGTGTTGTGGGGAGGTACAAAAAGTTTTGGGAACGCAGATACCGGCAACTGATGTTGAAATTTATCAACCGGAGGAGCTCAGGACAATCAATGTTTAATGTGATTAAATCTGATGTGAATAGCGCTTTTGCGACATCTCTTCGAGCAACTAATAAGTCTAGCCCTAATAACTTGCAACGGTCCTCGTAGCTGGGAAGATTCAGTGGATCAGTCCACGGAAGATTACGTAGGGCGAATCGAATGCATTTATTCATGTTATATATACCTCGAATAAGTATATCATATTTATTCTCACCCGTTTACACCTATTTTCACGTGAATAAATCCATCTATAGCTATAGATCTAATGGAAACCCGCCATAACACGTGTTTGTGGCCCCTATGATGGTTAAGTACCGCTGTGTTACGTGAACCAATTTGTTAGAAGAATTACTAATATTTCAGAGTAATGTATTATTGTTGGAATTTGAATTAATTATTATTGATTACTCTTGATACTCACTGAATTTTATGTATATTTATTGATGACAAAATGATGTCAACTTTACTCACTCAACCTACCGCAAAGTTTTTGCGATTGGTATGTATTTTGTGTGAGATAAAGATATTTTTTTTATATTAAATCGAACGTCGAAAAGCTTCCGGAATGGTATGTTGAGAACCAGTGGCGTAGTGTGCGAGTGCGGGGGCGCCAAAATCCAAGAATTTTCAAAAGCCATTTTTTCCCCGAAATATATTTCATCTTTCAAATGAGTGAAAAGACATCCATCATGAGTAGTTGTTTCTTTCCGTAAATGAAACCAATAACCTTTCTTTTATTTTCGCAAAATTGAAACACCCAACATCACATTACACCAATACCCTTTTGATTTTTTCGCTACGCATGCCTGGGCGCCCTTCCTTGCAATGTTCCACCGTTATTTAAGCAATAACACGTTCATTGCCCGTAACCCAGATATGGGTGACACTTTCCTTGTTCAAATTGGTGTAACGTAAGGTGTAATGTAAGTGTAACTATAGGATATCTAGAAAAACAATAAAATTATAACCAGATTATTATAATGTTTATAATGTATTTTATTAATTTCACTATAAATTGTTTTTTTTGCGAAATTCATATATGACTTTGGCATGTATTATTGTTGTCAATCCGTCTTCAAATTGAAAAAAATATTCATGCAATTCTAAGACATTTGTCATCAATATTTTTTTTTGATTTTCAGAAACCTAAATTTTGACATCTGCGACAAATGAAGTCCGAATGAGCTAATATTTTGCATAGGGTACTTTTTCGTGCAATTCAACATTTCGCAGGAAGTCCCTATGAAAAATCAATATGACGATTTTCATTGGCACCCTAAATCATACGTTTTGCCTCGTATTCCGAAAAACTATCAGTCTCAATCCCAGAGTGTCGATTTATGACAAAAAAAAATCCGAGATGACAGTAGATCTAGACGTTTCATCCATTTTGAAGACAAAAAAAAAATTTTTTTAAAACCCCGACTTTCTTTACTCCCCCCTTGGGTGATTTTTCGGTTTTCAAAAACCTCAAGATGACGACTGTGCGACACAAGTAAATGAAGTTCGATTGAGCTGATATTTTGCATAGGGTAGTTTTTCGTGGGAATCAACATTTTTAATCAAGTACCATTTGAAAATTCGAAGGTCACTTTTTTCCCACACATCCATTGGACTCTAATGAGCATGGGCCAATTTTTTTTTTATCCCATTTATTTATTTAAGGCTCATTAGCATTTTAGCTGTAACAGAGCCGAATTTCAATCGTGTACATGTCACATGGTTATCATATCTATAATTATCACATTACACAGTTGTCATTCGCCAGTATTCCTTCTATACCATTACAACATATGGTACATTCACACAGTAGCCATTTAGGCGTAAGGGTATTCTTTCTGTTCTTTCATTATCCAGTTGGACCACCGGACAGCGGAGACAGTTGATTGATCATTGTTGAGTTATTTATAGAACAGTAGCCCGATGTGTCTGGCAGAGCAGAGCAGTTGTATGGATGAATCGATCTTATTTCGACCGTGGATCGATCTCCATCGCTGATGATTGTTGCGTGGACGTAGCTATTCTGTAACAACACAAAGATGGTCAATGAGGGGCCCTGAGTTTTGAACTCACGATCGATCGCTTACTAAGCGAACGCGCAACCAATGTGGCTACGGAGACCCCCATGGGCCAATTGACTACGGCTGAATTTCAGACGAAATTATTCTTCAGACGTTGATACAAAGGAACTTGTATCAGAAGTGGTATCAATGGAAATTCATTAAAAAATATCTGCGTTCTAAAATGAACCAAGACCAACTCACTGGCTCGGCAATTCATTCGATCAAGAAAGGATCGCTAGCATACCTTGATTAAAATGCAATTGTGGATCATTTTTCTTCAGTAAAAGCACGCAAGGCAAAGATTTGACTAGCGGATAAAAAAAGCTGGTAATTGTATTTCTAGCATTCTAAATACTAATAAACAGCTCAAAGTGAATATTGGTATAAGTGAGTAGTTTTGTCAAAATATCACAATCTCAAAATCAGTGATAAAAACGAAAACAGTGGTATTTTTTGGGGCGCCATTTTTATAGTATGCCATAGTTCGGAGTGCAAATGGAAAAACTAAAAATTAAACATATCGTCGAATTGTCCAATTTTGAGCGCTTATTGGTCAGTCATTTCCTGGCGGATTTACGATTTACAACTATCGATTTGGGTATTCCTTGACAATATATTACGTTGAAGAAAATTATGAAGCAATTGAAAAACGTGAGGCATTATCTCAACGAAGCTCCCAAGTTCCGATTTGTCAAGCAAGTTCCCAGTTCGTTTCAGTGTTTTCAGTGCATTTGCACTCTATAGAAATATTAGAATAAGGGACTGTGAATTGAAATATGCGCTTGGTGCTTGATTTTCTGCTACGCTAAGTCCCACATTTTAATTGATCCAAATTTAGCTCTCCCAGGCTTTCCATCTAAAAGGTGCAGGTAACATAGCGGCGATTAATTGTACCCGTGAAACAAATATAAAAGCAGTTTTCTGCGATTTCAGTGTTACTCTAGACAACAAGCAGTGCATGTTAATGTTGGGTTTAATTTGTAATTTACATTGAGAAAAAATGACATATGGCCAGCTTATGCACTGCTCGCACAACGGAACGATCCATGAACCATTAACACTCCGTCGGGAGCAACTGATCTGGTAGGCACATCTCGAACGGTTCCCGGAATAAATCGCCACAGAAAACGACTGCAACAGAAACCACCGCTTATAAAATGTGTAGTAGGCTATAAATATTGTGGCGCGGTATTGTATTTCAAAACAAGAATTAACCGGGCAAACGTATCGCCCCAGGCAAACGTAACGCCCCGGGCAGACGTATACCGTCCGACGCTCGCTAGAGCTCGGTCGGACATTGCTAAAGGATCGTATCCTATGTTTCAAACTAACCGGGCAATCAGTGGATCCCAGGTTTGCGTGCGAGACACCGCCGCTTCCGACGGCGGGTCGGCGGTGGACTCGGATTGCGTCATCTTGGCGGCATGGGCCGCCTCGATTCCTTATCCTCGCCAAATGGGGACTTCGTCCCCATTACATTGTCCTCAGAATAAATTTCGAAAAACGAGAACAAGAGAATAAATTTATAATAGAAATGTGAGGCACATGATGTTTTTCCCGCGCCAAATATTTCTAGCCTACTACACTTTTTCTAAGCGGTTGTTTCTGTTGCAGTTGTTTACTGTGGCGATTTATTCCGGTCACCATCTCGAACATTTTGGTTTGTCCCACCCACTTTAAACGTCATCCCCACACCCCCGAATTGTTTCTTACGTATTCTTAGAACATATACTGCCGTTCTACGTATAGTTGACCCCAGTTACTTTTTGACAATTTTGACTTTTCTTCATAAAACGATGATTTTATGCCTAATCTTACGGAAAAACACAAAAAAAAATTATTGCTTGTTCCCAGATTTTAAAAAAATATCAAACTCAATTGTCTCATGTAGATAAAGGGTGTGTCACATCAAATTGCATCACGGAAAAAACGCTGTAGAAATTCGCCCAGTAGACCGATCCTTTTGAAAATTTTAGACAGTAAAATAAAAACTATTAAACAACATTTGGCATTTTTTTTTTATTCATACTTCGAGCTCAAGCCCGTATACTCGCACCTTCCTCTTTACCCCGTCCATAAGGTTCTGTACAACGTCAGGTTGTAGTTTTTTTTGAACCAGAAATCCATTTTCTCTTGAAGTCCGCCTCCGATTTGACAACTTTTGGGTTCTTCCGGAGGGCCTGCTTCATAATCGCCCAATATTTCTCTATTGGGCGAAGCTCCGGCACGTTGGGCGGGTTCATTTCCTTTGGCACGAAGGTGACCCCGTTGGCTTCGTACCACTCCAACACGTCCTTTGAATAGTGGTACGAAGCGAGATCCGGCCAGAAGATGGTCGGGCCCTCGTGCTGCTTCAATAGTGATAGTAAGCGCTTCTGTAGGCACTCCTTAAGGTAAACCTGCCCGTTTACCGTGCCGGTCATCACGAAGGGGGCGCTCCGCTTTCCGCAAGAGCAGATCGCTTGCCACACCATGTACTTTTTGGCAAACTTGGGTAGTTTCTGCTTGCGAATCTCCTCCGGAACGCTTAATTTATCCTCTGCGGAGAAGAACAACAGGCCCGGCAGCTGACGAAAGTCCGCTTTGACGTAGGTTTCGTCGTCCATTACCAGGCAATGCGGCTTCGTCAGCATTTCGGTGTACAGCTTCCGGGCTCACGTCTTCCCCACCATGTTTTGCCTTTCGTCGCGGTTAGGAGCCTTCTGAACCTTGTATGTACGCAGGCCCTCCCGCTGCTTGGTCCGCTGGACGAATGAACTTGACAAATTCAGCTTATTGGCGACATCCCGGACCGAACTTCTCGGATCACGTCTAAAATGCTTAACTACGCGCTTGTGATCTTTTTCACTGACGGAGCATCCATTTTTGCCGTTCTTCACCTTCCGGTCGATGGTTATGTTCTCGAAGTATCGTTTTAGTACTCTGCTGACCGTGGATTGGACGATTCCCAGCATCTTACCGATGTCCCGATGTGACAACTCCGGATTCTCGAAATGAGTGCACAGGATTAATTCACGACGCTCTTTTTCGTTCGACGACATTTTTCTAAATTTACGAAAAATTGACAGTGAAGCATGGCCAACGTGATCTATACACTCTTATCTGATTATAAGCGAAAGCTGAAGATATAATTCCTAAAAATTAAATTTCTACAGCGTTTTTTCCGTGATGCAATTTGATGTGACACACCCTTTATTAAAAACATAACTGTCCCACCATGTATTTTTGTGTAGTTTAACAGAACAAATGTACATCTTGTTACATACAAAACGCAGGAGACATTACGTTCAGGACCACAGAGATGAGTTTTCAGCAGGTCTCATTCGAGTGCACTAGATGGAAATCTATTAGGCTGTCAAAAAAGTCCTGCGGTATTTCCGCGAGGTGTCGTTGTAAGCGCGTAGTTCTAGTTGTATTCATTGTATCGAGTCATACTATAGCTTGTTGGAAAGGTATTTTTGCGCGCTATAATATAGTCCTTGACAGTGTGACAGTGTGTTGTTTGGTTAAGTCGTTCGTGAGTTATAGTGTCGCAAATATGGAGCAAAATAAAGAGAAAATCCGACATATTTTACAGTACTACTATGACAAAGGCAAAAATGCATCTCAAGCTGCCAATAAAATTTGTGCAGTTTATGGACCCGATACATAAAGATGCGCCACGCTCCGGAAGGCCTGTCGTCGAAAATTGCGACAAAATCGCTGAATTAGCCGAGAAAGACCGGCATAGTAGCAGCCGTAGCATCGGCCAAAAGCTGGGGATAAGTCATCAAACCGTTATTAACCGAAGCTCTATGTATGGGTGCCACACACGTTGAAGCAAAAAAAAACATCTTTGACCGTATCGACGCATGTGAATCGCTGCTGAATCGCAACAAAATCGACCCGTTTCTGAAGCGGATGGTGACTGGCGATGAAAAGTGGGTCACTTACGACAACGTGAAGCGCAAACGGTCGTGGTCGAAGCCCGCTGAAGCGGCTCAGACGGTGGCCAAGCCCTCATTAACGGCCAGGAAGGTTCTGCTGTGTGTTTGGTGGGATTGTCAAAGAATAATCTATTCTGAGATGCTTCCCTATGGCCAAACGCTCAATTCGGACCTGTACTGCCAACAACTGGACCGCTCGAAGGTAGCACTCATGAAGAAGAGGCCATCTTTGATAAACAGAAGCCGCATTGTCTTCCATCAGGACAACGCCAGGCCGCACACTTCTTTGGTGACGCGCCAGAAGCTCCGGGAGCTCGGATGGGAGGTTCTTTGGTTCTTTTGCATCCGCCGTATAGTCCGGACCTTGCACCAAGTGACTACCACCTGTTTTTGTCCATGGCGAACGAGCTAGGTAGTCAGAAGTTAGCCACAAAAGAGGCCTGTGAAAATTGGCTATCCGAGTTTTTTTTTCCAATAAGGAAGCGAGCTTCTATAACAGGGGTATTATGAAGTTGGCATCTCGTTGGAAACAAGAAATCGAACAAAACGGCGCATATTTAACTTAAAACAGATGATAAAAAAAATACCGCAGGACTTTTTTGACAGCCTGATATATATATATATATATATATATATATATATATATATATATATATATATATATATATATATATATATATATATATATTTCTGTCTGTCTGTCTGTCTGATCCTTATGGACTCGGAAACTACTAAACCGATCAACTTGAAAATTGGTATTTAGGGGTTTTTTGGGAAGGTTCTCGTGATAGTTTGAGACCCCTCCCCCCCTCTCTAAGGGGGGGCTGCCATACAAATGAAACACAAATTTCTGCATTACTCAAGAATTAATCAAGCAAATGAAACCAAATTTGCCATGTGAAGGTTTTAGAGTGCAATAAATGTTTTTACGATGGTACGATACTCCTCCCCCTTTTCTTAGGGGGGGCTGTCATACAAATGAAACACCAATTTTTGCATTACTCGACAATTAATCAAGCAAATGAAACCAAATATGGCATATTGAGGTTTTAGGGTGCAATAAATGTTCCTATGTTGGTTAGACTCTCCACCCCTCCTCTCTAAGGGGGGCCTGCCATACAAATGAAAAACGAATTCCTGCATTACTCGAGAATTAATCAAGCAAATGAAACCAAATTTGGCATGTGGAGGTTTTAGGGTGCAATAAATGTTCCTGTGTTGGTTAGACTCTCCACCCCTCCTCTAAAGGTGGGCTGCCATACAAACGAAACACAAACTTCTGCATAACTCGAGAACTAATCAAGCACAATTTGGGATGTGAGGGTTTTTGGGTATGAGAAATGTTTCTATAATGGTATGACACCCTTCCCTCCTCTGGAATGGAGAGGGGGTTCCATAAAAATATTACACATATTTCAACCAAAAACATTCCAACCAAACATATCAATTGAAAATTTTAGGAAAACTCTAAAAGAAAAAGGGAAAATTCGGAAAATTAAATTCCCATATGTTCTACAATTACATAGTGCATAGTGCAAGTGCTGTTAGTCCATTTGATGTTTGCGCTAGCGAAATTGATCTTTGTTCGAAACTGGAAATGGATTTTAATGTGATGAAACGCACTCCTATATCTTCTCCTATCTATACAAAAAAAAGGATCGCCGGATGTGTTGATAAGAGCAGAACTCGAGGAAGGAATTGTCCGATTTAGGGCTGTCTTTATTCTATTATATTTTCTGTATAAAACATTTATTCCATGTAACGGAGAAACATGTTATTTACAAGTGGTTGAAAAATCTTGAACGTGAATTGTGTCTGAAAATAATCTGATATTGTAATGATGAGTTTTGTTAGAAATACTAGGAAATTTATAGTAAAAGGTGAATTCAACGGGGTCGAATAGAAAATCAATCAATGAACAGTTCTGCGATTAGACCCATGAACTTGCTCATAGTAAGAAAACGTGAATGTTTGAAGGTATGGATAACAAAAAACAAATTTTGGGCGGGACGAAGTTTGCCGGGTCAGCTAGTTACGTATAAAGTATAAGGATTGAAGTAAAGCATTCAGGATAGAATTTTCTACTAAATTACACTTTCACCTGATTGGAAACCGAATATAATATTCATTAATTAATATCTGTTATTTGTTAGTTATTAGTTTCTTCATAATACATACATAACAGCGATTCCTCCCACAATGCTGTAGAAGCCAACGTCTGTTTGATTCAACTATTCAAGTATATGAAACAGGTCGCAGGTAAACATCATGAATTGTAAGCTATCCTAAACAATACAACACCTTGTATAAATTTCTCTATTTCGGCAAGATGCCGCTGTACAATGACCCTGTTCCAACATCAGTGTTATGTCTATGTATGCTAAAAAACAGGTGTTCGTGGCGCGCAACTAAGCGATCAGATGTCGCTTGATATTTGCGCGATGTCACACGAGTCACAGCATCAAAAGATCCATTGCATCACTTCAAAAAACCAATTCAACACAATGCGCGCCGCCCGAAGACATGCGACGGTATAAAAGAAGACAACACAATCAGCCCGTTTATCAGTGACATCGTTGCTACTAGCCACAGATCATCTTCCCACCAGCGCTAAAATGAAAGCGAAGGTAAAACACCAAATTTGAAACCGAACCGACCGAAATCCGTCAATTAACCAGCTTCAAAATGTTAATCAGATTGCCGTACTTGGCGCCCTCGTGTTAGTGACCTTCGCGAATGCTCAGCACGCGAAACTGGTTGAGCGAGAGCAGAACCTCGACCCGGATGGTACATACTCGTACCAGTATCGGCTCTCGGATGGGACGGAAGCCCAAGAGCAAGGTCGTGGCGGACAGTTCGTTACCGGAGGATACCGTTACACTTCACCCGAGGGTGAACTGATTCAGATTACCTACACGGCCGATGAAAATGGATACAATCCGCAGGGAGATGCTATTCCACAGCCTCCGCCTATTCCCGAGGCGATCCTCAGGGCATTGGAATACATTCGAACGCATGCAAGGCCGTCTAGGAAGTGAAAATGAAGCGTGGTGTTTATGTTGCTGTTAGTGATAATTTGTGCAAAAGTTGTTTTATGTGAAGTAACAATTGGATTCTATAATGATTGTGATAGTGTAAATAATAATGGTGTGGAATATAAAGTTGTGTTCAAAACAAATATTGTGTTCTTAGTTTCATCACTTCGGATGCGATTGTGATCTACTTAGTGCTTTTCCGAAAAAAATGGGTTCAGAAATCGATCGAGAAGATATTAACATCAGTTCTTTTGAAAGTCAAAAGAAATTTCAACGAGGCTACGCTTTATGAAACCTTCGCAAAAGTCAGTGAATGAAAGTACGAGTTATTTCAATGTCATATTTATCACCTCTGTCTTATAACTATTCTAACTCAAAAAATGTTTAGGACAGATTATCACAGAAGGAGAGGCTTAACAGTAATGAAAGCGACAGTCTTCCGAATTCTCAATTCAGGAAAGAGTACCTAAAGGAAATGCGCTTTTTCAACGCAGTATCACTTACGTCTTTTTTAAAAATACTTAGCTGATGTATTTTTTATATAGAAAATATTAGCAAAATGATTTCTATGGCTCTTCTTTCATAGAACAACTCTTCGCCCGGAAGCGATATGATTAAATTCGTTCTTCTAAAAAATCTTCCCGATATCGCAAAAAGATGCTTCCTAGACATATTCCCGAATGGAGACAGGTCGAAGTAATAGCAATTCAAAAGCCTGGCAAACCAGCGTTTGACCATAACTCATACCGTCCGATTGATATGCTTTCGTGTATTAGAACATTGTTGGAAAACATTATCCTTCGAGGAATCGATCAATGGATCGAGACAAATAATTTGCTATCAAGTACACAATTTGGGTTTCGCAAGAGCAAAGGAACAAACGATTGTCTACACCCAAAATTGATTTTCAGCTCATGTTTTGACATCCCGATTTATTACATTAAGTGAGCGTAAAAATGCCATGACTCACAAATACTGGTAAGCATTTGTATAATATATATGGTACGGCAGTATAAGGTTAATACGAGCGAGCGAAACAAGAGACACGTTTCAAATAAGCACGCATTACTTAGCCACAGCCCAGACCGAGATGGATATAGATCTTTCTTATGCTGGAAAGTGTTTGCTAAGAGTGAAATTAGAAAACACTTTCCAACTTCAACTTGTAATGAGATGTAATATCATCACGCTCCTCCCCAACAGCATCATTAGCTATGTGGATAACGTGATCGTGTAAAACAGTTTTGCATCCCAGCCGGCCCTGGTTCGATCCCCGTTGATATGTCGTTTAGATTTTTTTTGGGGCAATCCTCAAAAAAGATGAAAAAAGAAAAAAGAGATGTCTGCTTCCATACATACAAACATTTTGAAGCGTTGAGGGACAGATGACATTATCTGCCTATTTAACGCTTCAAGACATGAAATGACATGTTTTACCGTCGAAAATGAAATGCTTTCTGACAACGCTAGTTTGGGTGTAGCGTTGCTTTCCACAGATATTCTACTGGCCTTAGAATGGCCATAGAATTTACACAGATGTTGACATCCTGGGATATTGAAAATTTCCCGTACGAAATGTTGTCAGAAAAGAGAATGAACTTCACCCTTGGGCAACTTACAACTTCCAGAAATAGTTATATGGGTCTGCCCCCAAAGCTTATGTATCAGCCCCCTTCTGTATAATTTTTATGTAAATGATATTGGCAGTTGTTTAGCAGAACAATGCACGCTAAGACAGCGTGGTTTCCATAAAGGGCCAGCAGGCAGAAAACTTGCAAAGACCATTGCAAAATTCCTTAGATCTTGGGCAAGGAATTTAGGAATTGAATTCTCGCCGCAGAAAACGGAAATGGTAGTATTTACTCGAAAGCTGTCCCCAGCCCAATTGCAATTTAAGCTTTTGGGCAGAAACACTATCCAATCATTAACCTTCAAATACCTTGGGGTCTGGTTTGATTCAAAAAGCAATTCGAATACTCACATTACGTATTTGAAGCAAAAATGCCAAAAGAGGGTCATACTTCACTTCAGTGATGGGTCTCGTCTCAATGGATTCACTGGCTTCGGTGTTTTCAATGAAAATTCTTGCGCCTTCCGTAAACTGCAGGAACCTTGTTCCCAGTGGCGCAGTGTAACCAGGTGACACCCGAGGCGGTGTCTTGGATGTCCTTGGAAACCTTGTTATCACTTCTTTGTTTTTGTTTTCTAATGAAAAACCAATCCTAATCATAAATATTAATTTTTTTATTTCAATTTGCGGTCCAGGAAACATATTATTAACAGAAGCAAATTGTCTGAACCCATCGTCATAGTCAAAGGAATGGACACATTCATTTTCAATTGTCAACTAAGCTAATCTATTTTAGCTTGCCTGTCTCATCGTTAAAGCAATTTTAGAAAGCTTTTTTCATAAGATGTCACAGAAACGCGAACGGTTAGTAACAGTTTCAAACTCACTGTAAGCCTTGGATGCGTTCCTTGGAAACGATTATTCCATTCATGCCTAACACATCCAATCCAGCTTAACGATTGGCATCGTCCAGGGTAATTCCAGGGGCCTTGAAAGGTCTTAGTATCTCTAGCACAAGCTTACTTTCCGAAAATTCGCCAAAGAAATTTACCAGATTGGGAATCGACATTTCAGTTCGCTGTAAGATGCTGATAACATGTGCCAAGTTTGAATTACTTCATGATTTTAGGCTTCTTCTTTGATCGATTAAGAACGCGCTTGTCATTCATTTGAAAAATAGCGAATGGGAAATTGTGGTTCACCCGCCTTATAGCCCAGACCTTGCTCCTTCCTACTGCTATTTGCAGAACACTTCGAATCGAAT
This sequence comes from Toxorhynchites rutilus septentrionalis, assembly GCF_029784135.1. NCBI lineage: Eukaryota > Metazoa > Arthropoda > Insecta > Diptera > Culicidae > Toxorhynchites > Toxorhynchites rutilus. The sequence goes on from NC_073745.1 coordinate 152,890,858, forward strand.
ACGGTTGACTTCAGAAAAAGGTACAAAAAACGTGCAGGATTGGTTCTTGGCTTTAAAAGATGAGTGCTTCTTTCGCGACGAAATTCGTAAATTCTCCAGAAAGATGAGAAGAAGTATTGGCTAGCGATGGCTAACACTTTGAATAATTTATTAATTCATTTTACTGTTATAAATGAGTTTTTCACGCCGAAAAATGTAAAATGAAAAATGCCGAAATTAGTTCGTTGCAAGTTTAATAGAATTAAAATTAAATATGATGGTCGTGGGTGTCACCTCTGAGGGTAACACCCGGCCGGACCGCCCCCCGTACACGACGCCACTGCTTGTTACGTTTATGTTGTTGAGCTGGCAGCAATTGACTTCGCATTTGGTACTATCTCCAACAAGCCTGCAGACCATTACTTCATTTTCTCGAATAGACTCAGTTCGCTTGAGGCTCTCCAGTCGATGAAAACTAGTAGGCACCCATCTTGATCGAAAGATCAAATAAGCCTTTGTATGGGTACCCTCTCATAGCTGAATTCCTGGCATAAGAAGGCAGACATTCTCGCAAAGGTGGGTGCCCAGGAAGGAACACTGGAAGTCTTGGGCCGAGGTTACATTCAATTTCATACAAAGGCAGCGATTATAATTGGTTTTGTCAATCTAAGTGTATCTTAAGCATTTCAAGGTTGTCAAAACCAGTATATAGAGATCGTTTTTACTGTTGAACGATTTTTCGCAGTTCGCAGCCTGTTATGCATATATGATTTCGTATAGATCGATTTTACGATAGTGTTATATAATTAATTGGATTCGATCTCACTTTATATGCGGCTTAGAATATGCCAAGTTATGCGATTTAATGTTTGCTGGGTATGTACCTATCAGAGACCTATATTCGATCAAATCCTACTAAACGTAGAATTACCATGAAATCTTGTGTAAACAAATTTTGTATTAGCGGTTCTATGAAGCATATGCGATAGCGTTACAAATGAATGAATTGGGAAAAAAACAAAAATCACCTTGAATGTACAGTGAGGAAAAACGAACTAAACGATAGGTTGATATTTGAAACAATTTTTACTGAATGTTTTTTTATCAACCAGAAGGCGAGGTGAAAAGCTTTACTGCCTTATTGAAACTTCCGATATGCAGGATTTAGCTGATAAAAAATTTGAGAGAAAAATATCCTTACAAACAAATCGTTACCTTACGACCCAGAGGCCACTTATGTTAACGTGCATAAATAACAAATGAACCGCTCAGCACATTTCTTAGCCGCAGTCCGGTTATAGTTGCTCATCTTCTTCTTCTTTTTGGCTTTAAGAGGGTTTAAACTTTTCAGTTCATTCGCCTCTAGATAGTTGCTCATCTTAGTTTTATTTCTGTACAACATGTACAACAACGCACCCCCCTAGAAATAATAACCACACGACTATGCGTGTATTTCCCTTTCATTTTCATCTAGTCTCATCCCCAAAAATACTAAACATAACTTGTTGGACAGAGGAACCGGTTATCGGTATCTTCCAACCAGGGTTGCCAACTATAATTTTAAAAAATCAGGGAGAATGAAAATAAAAATCAGGATAAATCAGAATAGCTCGTATTGGGTTGTATGAAAAGTTAATGTCGATTTTTGGGAAAACAAAAACATAATTTTCAATCAAAATAATTTAATTTTGTATCCATAGTTCTGTTTCACAATCTTCCACCATCTTTCACACAGCTTGAATATTCTATCCTCTCAGAACATGTTTGCTTCCTCGTCGAATACTGCTGCGAGCCATGCATTTGAGGAACAGGTTGCTTGGTAGTAGCTGATTAGACAGAATCCATTCCAAATCTCACCAGAAACAGAGTATATCTGCCTTCGGGCGAAGACCGGGTATGTAAAAAAAAAAATAATAAGCCTGGTATAAATCCTCGCATAAGCGGAAATGCTAGTGTTTCACCTGACTTTTTGATCGTTTATATTTTTTCCGAAAAACCTACAGCATCACTACAGTGCATAGTTGCAGAGAAATCAATATTCAAATTTTCATTGAATTCATCATCCATGCTTTGGAATGAATCATTACTCGACAAATGAGAAAAGCATATCAGTGGAAGCGTAGCAGTGGAAGACTTGTTGAATTCTTCCTAATTTTTATGATATTTAGTACTGTTATAGATATATTTACAATAGTCCCATCATTAAAGTTGATTCTGCTGTGAAACAGATTAACAAATTATATATAAAATCTTTTTATATTGACTATGGATTCAAAAATTGTCTCTTGAGTAATTTAGGAAAACCACGAAACAATTGAGGGTAGATATAAAAAAGTTAAGTACAGATTTGCGTCTAGAGAATTTAACTTAATGTATGATATATACAAGTGCGATCCGAAGAACTATCATGAAAGAAAACTTTGACATGGAAACCAGTATATTTATTACGAATAATGTTAAGAGTACAAAAATCAGGAAAAATCAGGATCATTTCAGAAAAATCAGGATAAAATGAGTGTTCGTCAGGATATCAGGGAGCGTGCTAAAAAGTCTGGGATATCCTGAAAAATCAGGAAGGTTGGCATCTCTGCTTCCAACTATGTTGGTATCCAGGCTAAAACCGGGTTGACATCTTCCGGATGGCCTCGAACTGTTGGCAAGTTTTGGAATACAAGATAATACCACACTGACGCATCCCAAATAAACCAACAAAGCTAAACGACCGAAGCCGGTCAAGTTTTGCTATGATCACACGATGTTTATCGATTATCGATCAGTTCATCGGCACTCGATAAGCTCTTTGCTGGCGGAATACATTTGCATACTTATTTATTTTCGATAGAGGACTAATAATAGTAATCAGTTTGAACACAGACAAATTGTGCCATTAGAATGCTAATCAGCATATATCTTGTTCGTAGATAACAAGTGAACTTTAACACTTTCGCTCTTGTGCTTAAAAGTGAACGTTTGCCTTCAACTAGATATGTCTAAGGAATCCCATTCGGCAGTCTCAAATCATGCCGAATGTCTTCTCTCGTGAGTTGAAGCGAGCAAAGGTTATTTTCGTAGTAAACAGGTAGTGAATTGACACTTAACATTTCGGTCATACAAAGGCAACGATTATAATTGGTTTTGTCAATCTAAGTGTATCTTCGGCATTTTAAGGTTGTCAAAACCAGTATATAGAGATCGTTCTACTGATATGCCCAATACACATTGTAAATAGGAAGCTGTGCTTCTGTGCTATACCTGTAATCTAAAACATAGTCAAGTGAAGCTTAAATGATCTAGAAATTGAACAGATTGTTGTGTCTATTCAATATATTCAATGTCGTTTAGCTTTGATATTCAATGAATCGGAAAACTTTTACTGATAGATTTTCAAGATAAAGTGTAAAACAAATTATTCATCGTTATTTCGAAGAAAATACCTAACTTATTAATAGAAGCGATCGATCGTGAGCTCAAAAACTCAGAGCCCCGAATTGACCATCTATATGTTGTTATAAAATAATTACGTCCAAGCAACAATTATAAGGGATGGAGATCGAACCACGGTCGAATGATGATCGATTCATCCATACAACTGCTCTGCTCTGCAAGAAACATCGGGCCGATGTGCTATTAATATCCCAACAATGACAATGAACAGAAAGAATACTCTTACGCCTAAATGGCTACTAACTACTGTGTAATTTGCAATTCATAGAAACCATAAACATTTAACATGTACACGATTAAAACCTGCTCTATTACAGCTAAAACGCTCATGAGCCTAAATAAATAAACAAAAGTTTAAAAAACTGATAAACAGACGAAAAAGTGGAATGACCGAAAGTGGCGAATTCGTTCAGGATTTTCCCCACCCGGTTCCACAAACTTTGCGTTTCGAAACACTTCCACTTCTGCCTAACTATTGACACTTTGCGATCGTATGTCTGCCTTCAACCACCACAGCAAGGAACTATACTAATATTATACTTTAATCAACAATTTATCAATTCTTACTTTTTCTAAACGAATTTTAGTGTCTAGTAATCCTTTTTATGAATCAAAATGGTGCTCCTTTGAATAATAGATCGCAGTATTCACCATGAATAAAAGTTGTCACCCATGCATGAGGAGAGGCTTAATGGAAAACTCCAAGTACTGCGGCTTTCTTTTCCCTTCTTTTGAAAGTCGAAAACAATCTTTCGGAACTTTCAATTCATAGTATCATATGAGAGTGAAAAGGATTACTATCTGTTTTCGAAATAATTGTTTCTATTTCCCTCAGAAAAGTGAATGTATGAAAATTTGCCGGTTGATTGAAATTTCAATTCGATTTGGAAAGCGTTGATCAATTTCAGAATTTCATCTTTAGTATGGTAATCCTTGTTCATCGCGAGTTTTGAAGATTTTGCTTGATTTTTTACCAGAAATTGTTTATATCGATATTGCAGCGAAATTAAGATAAATAGAAGTTGGGTGTCAAAGAACAAACTGTAGAACGGTTAGAAAGCTTTAATTTAATTGATAAAAACAAGTTTAATATGAATTTATAGGACGAAATTAATAATAACACATTAAGAATTACCAACTTTGAAGTTTTCCATTTCCAAAGTGTTATTCAAATTCACTAATTTAGATGTTTTACAACTATATCCTGTACTAAATTTTCTCATCTTTCTAACGGAAGCAACAGAATCGTCTTCCGTAGCGCACTTTTGAATGTAGCGCCAGTTTGAGGCAACAGAGTTCGAAACAAACGAAAAGTTCTATAACTCTGTCATTATTGAAATTCTAACACATCCGTAGAAGAAATTTTTTTATCAAATATGATCCTACATCACCTCCCGAATGAATTCGGTTTTTTATATGAGAAAGGTATGTTATGACTTCAAGGGAATGAATCAAAAATCAAATTCTTCTTTTATATTCCAAAAACGAAAAACACGATTTTGACACGATTATATACAGGATTCGATTCTATGCAGTGAAAATAAATCCGAAACTGTATATAATGGAGTCCGTCCTGTATTGGGAAAGAATATTTATCCAAGTGGTTTTAAAAATCGTTATTTTCAGAAATCTGTTGGTTTCTAACTCTTCTACCCGGAATACTTCTATAATCTTGACGAAGAGTTACGTCTTTCGAGAACATATTGGGGGTAAAAATTTAAAAATGTAAAACCAAAGAACCTGGGTAAAACGGCTGTGTCATTATATGCAAGCCGGGGGCATTTTAATGTGTAATACGATCAATTCTAACAAATAAAATTTAAATTTGGAACTTTAATGTTGGTTGCTTCGAAAAATTTCATATTAATGACCGACCATGTGAAACATTTAGCAAAAGTGTATAGCCGAAGACATAGTGAACGCGATGCGATAAGGGTGCGCTCGCGGGCTCGTTTGTGAATGCGGAAATCAAATGCAAACCGCCCGGACCTGACGTAGTAAACGCGATGCGATGCGGCGAAACTGTTTGTGGAGTGTTTTGCTGCGAGTGGACGCAAGTGATGACCAGACGATTTATCTACAAATATCTTCACAACCGAACTCATCGAGTAGTACTGAATCTCTAAATCCCAAAAAAAAATTCAAAATTTAAATATTTTTTTAGTACTAAAATTTTTGATGAAATTTTTTTTGATAATTTTTCTTGATACACCGTGGTAAGATGTACATTCAGTATTTTTTTCAAATTTTTATCTCAGATCTATTGAGGATGGCGTGAAATAAACGAAAAAGTACGTTTTCCACTATAGATCCTACGTCAAACCACATAGGGGTTCAAATAAACCACCAAAATTTCTTATTTAATACCCTTTACAATATTTGCCATACAGCTAGTGATTTGGTTTGGGGGCACTTTTTACTCCATTACCCGGCTAGGCCCTTTCAATTGATGTGGTACAGCGCCATAGACAAACATGTTACATACAAACATACAAATATGTCACAGCTAAATAAAACCGTTTAAAAACTCCAGCATTCTATCAAATCGAGCGCGATTAGCCACTGATTCACCCGGCGCGACGTTTCCACCGCTTTTAACACACTTCGATAAGCTCTCCTACTCCACATCCCAATGAAACTCCTGTCTCTCACTCTTGCGATATCGCACCGCATACATTCCCGGCTAATGCAGCGATATCTCTTATGCTGAAAATCAATTTCAAGATAGCGTCTTTCCTGCTTGGCGTCCGATGATAGAATGTGGCCAAGCCCCACCATCGCTCACTTCTTCTTCTTTCTTTGTTTTTAAGAGGCTTTAAACTTTGCAGTTCATTCGCCTCTAGCCCAGTGAAGAGCCACAATAAAACCAGCCCAGAGGGGACTGGCGAAAGGGAAACCAAAAAAATCACTCATCAGATCTGTCCGCTCGACTCTCGGTTAAAGAAGAAGGTAGGAAGGGATCCTATGCTTCATAAGATATTTAATATATGCTGTAAAGAAAAGTAAATATTTACTGATCCGAGGACCAAAGCAGTAACGAAGCACAAGTGACCCAGCGAAAGGCGCGTTCCAAAACAAAAAAACAAAAAGGCCCTTCTCAGGAGGATAGGAAGTAAAGGAGTGGAAAGGATTTGGGTGGGATTAGTGGAGTGGAAGGGGGTGGGAGTGGTATGGGAAGGAAAGAGGGGAGGAGTGGGTGGGGGGTGGGGTACCATCGCTCACTTTACATAGCCATATAGTTAACGTTGTAGCGACCGCCTATATTTATTTATAATCTCTTTTTTGTCTCCCTCCTTCACCTTGTCCATACGTTTCGCCCGTCGCCGTGGTTGCTTGTAATGAATAGCTGTTCGCTGCGAGAGCGCAGACAAAACATATGGGAAGTAGGGAAATCTTTCTTCCATTTTTTCATCAATTTGAACTTTATATGAGGTGAAAAACCTTAATGTTCAGCATATAAACAATTGCTAAGGATATTTCCTAGCAATGTGTGTATTTGGAACCAAAATACATTCATTAATTGAGGAGGTATTAGCGTTCAAAAACTGAACACTTTTTCACACCGAAATATTGAAATGGGCCCCTATATTGAAAAGTTAGACGTAGTCCTACGTCGAAAACCAATGTGTGTAGTCACTCGAGAACGGATCGTCCGGTTTAAGCTGTCTGATTTGTTATGTTCGTTTTCACCCATAGAAGTTCTTGCGGCGAGAAAAATATGAAAAGTGAAGGAATATTCGAAAAAGTGCTTTCCCATATGCTCTACATATTGATAGGCTGTTGATCCAATTGAAAATCGCATTGAAGCATATAGCATCATATTCCGTTGAGCTTCTTATATAATATTGGTGAGTTTTTTCTTTATTTCATCCATACAGAACACAGGAGCATTCTCGTCAAGGCCACAGAGGGCGGTTTACATCATATCTCAGTTCACTTCGACATCTTCTATCGTGATACGCACCATTCTACTGTCGTCATTACTCGGTTGTAAACACTGATGGAGTGAGCAAACAATACCCAACAACCAAACAGAACGGCCCTTTTCGTCCACCAAGTCATAATCAAAGAGTTTAATGATGTAATTCTTCAAACATTACGTCAACTATGCGGTCTTGTCTCGGTGACTTTTTTTTATTTCAATCATTTATGGATCAGGGAATCGTAACGATGATATTCTCAGAGAAGCTAAAATTGTTTCAAACCCATTATTCTACCACATTGAGTTGTTTTGGTGATGCACTTGCATGTCATAGAGGGCGATTATTCAATGCATAACCCATCGAGCCATTTGCATTTGGTCCGCTCATTTGGAAATTAAATCGTAGGCTTAGGGGTTAACGTTAAAAGTATTTCAAAAAAACTTGACATATTTTCTGATCTGGCACTTAATGAAGGACTGAACTGCCGTAATCTCGCAAAATGACGCAAGCGCCAAAATTGACATTTTACTTTTTATGTTATAAATCTATAAAGAATATCAAATCCTTTCAAATGACTGCGAAATTTTACAGAAATCTGAAAAAAATGACCCCGCAAAAGCTTGAAAACGGAGCGGCGTAAGCGCCATTTCTACTGTGATGTGGCGCAAGCGCCGTCTCCCTTATGACGTGACGTATTTTGATTGTGATGCGATGTGATTGTTTAGCTGTTCTGATGGTTTAGATAGAATAAACGAGCAGGGACAGCAAATTTCATATAACAACATCTTAAGCAATGGACGTTTAGCATAATGAGAGTCACATACCTTTTAAAAAAAAACACCTCCGAAAAGCTCGGTATGTCAAACATTATAATCGAAAACAGTCGATCCCCATGCAGTGCTACATTCATAATGGCAATTTTGTTTTGTTTGGTTTAAAAGTCTCGTCAAATATTTGAATTCATAAAATCAAACTCATCTTAAAAGGAAAAAAATATCCTAGATTGAAGTGTATTGCTGTTCTCGCATATTGCACATAACGATTGTAACTGAATAGTTTTTTTTTATTTAAGTCATTTATTTTTACAGGCTCAGTTAATAACTGAATAGTTAAAACTCATTAATTTAATTGTTGATTATAAGGATTTCCCAATAGTGTCTTTCATCTTCAGAAATCAAAGATCAAAGCTTCTTGACGATGTTTACTTACCTCACCAGTTCAATGTATCTTTCGGATGAATTGAAGCTAAGTGTTGATTGAAGGGTAAATGTCGAATTTGACGAATAGCTGCACTCTTCTAAATTCTCCATCGAAACGCATCTTATAACAAAAATCAAAACATCCTCGCGTAAACTGTATTTTCTTTATATCGGATAATTTCAGACGGCATGATCTTATTTAACACGGATGTTTTCCATTGCATTTTGGATTGGGAAAAATTGGTGCTGTCCATAATTGTTGTAATCGGATTCTCAACTGCGTTAGCCTGCTCAATGCATGCTATAAAGTCGGAAAATGTGTAGAACTCTTCTCCCTGATGCTCCTCCCGTATGATCCGCACAACGGCGGCATTTCGGAGAAAATAATTGGAAACAGATTTTCGCATAATTTGATGGACGGACGCCAATCGGTTGTGGAAACGGCGATTTTGATTGGCTGTTTCCACAACAAACTGACGTTCGTAACATAGCTTAAATAAAACTGCATTATTTTAAGAATCAAGCCGATGACAATGAATTTCCATCTAGTGTACACATTTTGTACGGATCAGATTTTCGTAATGCACGCGTATGCTGATTATACATGCAATTTTAAAAAAAGTCTCGTACTGAAAATTTTCCCCTCTGGCGCTTGCGTCACTTTGCGAGATCACGGCAGTGAAGTAGTCTTGACATAGGACTGGTTCATTCAGGTGAAACAAAGGAGGCTAAATATTTTGATACTTTAGAAAATCTTTAAAATCTTTATGGATCTTTATGGAAGTACACGAAATCAGATTGGGTGACGACCCTATGAAAAAATTGACAATGCAAATTTCCGCTGATAATAGCGAGACCCGAAATTCCAAACGAAGTGGTTTCACACGCTCGAGTGCTTGGGTCAGCGATTAAGACCCTCCTCGATGCAATAAAATGCGCCACAATGTAGGGAACATTACGAGTTCCAAGAAAACGCGACAATTAAAAACAAGTATAATGTTCGGCAGCGATAAGATCGAGAATACCATATCGATGCACGACGTCGCATCATATTCCATAGACGGGGCATTCATCGTGGCGATGGTGATCGCCATCATTTACTACCATTGGAGGAGAAACACGAAACGACTGCGCGAACTGGAAGGGGCGCAGCGGAGGATCCGACTCGATAGTGTGAATGCTGTATAATCAAAATAATGCGAACGCTGTATAATCAAACGCACATTTTGTGCTGACATGGAGAAACAAGAAACACCCAAGTGACCTAAGCAATGTAAAATTTAAGGAAATACAGTTCAGTCTAAAACCGACCGTGAAGGAGTTAGTACTTAGTCCGAAAGCCGTGTTGGGCCACTATGGCCCAATACTAACATCTTAATTTTAACGAACAACATTTGGTGACCCCGACGTGATCGCACTTCGAGCGATCACGGACTCGCGAAAGTAATCGATTCTGATAAGTGAAGTGACATTCTCTCCGCGCGCGAAAAAGTGATGCCATTGCATGGCTGTATAATCGGAAAGTGAAGTGACATTGTCTCAGCGCACGGAAGATGTTGCGCCATTAAGTGGCTGAAACCAAGAAAATGAATCTCCCATTCGCGGGAAGTATGGTGTGCCACTGCGTGGCTAAAAATTAACAAAGTGAACTTCCTACTCGCGGGAAGTATGCTGCGCCACTGCATAGTTATTACAATGCGCCACTGTGTGGCTGAAAATTGACAACGTGAATTTCCCATTCGCGGGAATCATAACATGACACTGCGTGACTGTGTGATCAATAAGTAAACTTCGCCCGTGAGCGAAGCACGGTGTGCAACTGCGTGGAAGATGTGTGATAAACACGAATTATTGTGACTGATGTGAAAAATTTGTAAAGATGAATTCTCGACATTCCAACGACCTACTGTATTCCATGTGCTACATGTATATGAGGGAAACGGAGGAGAATTTGAAACAGGACCCGCGTCGTACGCGGGAAGAAGCTGCAGCGATAAAACTGATAATATCGCACATGTTCAACTTGGCGGCAGGAGCCGCGGTTATAAACAGATACGAAAGCAGATTTACCACTGAACTAAATAGATCGGCCGAAGCCATAGCCGACTATTTAGACTGGAGCATAATCAATGACCCAGCTAAGTATTTGAGTCAATCAAACAAGTAAAGCGGTTAGTAATTATCAAATCAAATAAACATGACGACAAACGAGGACGATGCCGTTGAAAGCTGGAAAAAGCAGCTAACGGCACTGGAGCAAAGCATTGCTCCGATTATCAAAGACGCATGCAAATTAGCAGAAGACGACGACGAAGTCGAAACATTACTAGTGCAACAAGAAGTACTAACAAGCTTGTACGATCAAGCTTGTGCAGTGATACTGAAAATTGAGGGTCAAACGGGGCCCTCCAAGAGACGGGATGCTCTCCTCCCCGCATATATCAAGTCCAGAGCCAGTTTGGCAAAGAGAATACGGCATGCGCAATCACAGACGAATGAACCGAGTCAGGATGAAGGTTCAAGGCAAGTACTGGATCAAACAATGATCACCGGCAATAGCAAGGCCGATTATTTACCCCGATTGGAGCTCCCGAAGTTCCGTGGGTCAGCCACCGAGTGGCTATCGTTTAAAGCCCGCTTTGAGAAGCGGATTGCGACCCTAAACGAGGATGCAAGCAAATACGCTTTCCTGGCGAAATGTTTAGAATACGAGCCCGCTCGTAACTCCTGCGAAGCACTCGAGAATTCAGGAGTGCCTTTCACTGAAGCCTGGGCCAAACTGGAAGCAAGATTCTACAAGAAACGAATCGCATATGAAGGTTACTTTTACACTCTGCTGAAAATTAAAAGGATACATAAGGCATCGCAAAGAGCGATACTAGGACTGATCGACGCTGTCGATACACTATTGTCCGCCACTCGACAAATAGCAAATGAACAACCTGGCGAACCAGATTGCATCGCCAATGGGTTACTAATATGCTTAGTGAAAGAACGATTGGATGAATCAACACTTTCTAAGATTGAAGAAAAGTTGGACCTCCAGCGCATTTATGTTTGGAGCGAATTCAAAATAGAATTAGAGCGGCTGGCTAACCAGATGACTTGCAAAGTGGCTGCCGAAACGGCACACTCTAGTCATCGACCCCAGCCGAAAGTCGTAGCAGCAATCGAAGGCAAAGCTGCGACCACCAAAGACAAAAGGGAAGCACAGCGGTGCTACGTTTGTCACAATGAAGGACACACAGCATTTACGTGTCCTAAATTCACGAAAATGAGCATCCCAGAACGATGGGAAACTATCAAAGCAGGGAGGCACTGCTTTAATTGCCTCATACCTGGGCACTCAACGAAGGAGTGCAAATCACAACGGAAATGCCAAATATGCAGCACGAAGCATCATACACTACTTCATCGTGGAGACTCTCCCAAGGGGGACGAGATCCAACAATTGCATCCCGAGAAGGATGTCAATCAAGCACAAGCAAGTTCAACGAAATGACTAGCTCAGGAAGAATACGTCTTTCTGGGCACAGCCATAATTCATGTTAAGGGTGAGCAGAAATGGCACCCTCTTCGATGTCTACTTGATTCAGGGAGTCAAGTAGAAACAATCACAGAAAAGGCTGCTCGAAGCCTAGGAATTCCGCAACACTCGGTAAACGTAACCATTAAAGGAGTTAGCGGACAAGCACATGTTAAAAGGGGTATCAAAACTGTGATAGCCTCTCACGCAAGCAACTACAATGAAAGTTTAGAATTGATCATAGTGCCAAAGATATTGGACGATCAACCAAGCACAGCTATTGATGAAAAGGGTATACGGATACCAGAACAATTGCACCTTGCCGATCCCCAGTTTTACAGATCGAATGAAATCGACATTCTCCTCGGAGCGAGAATATTTTTCAAAATTCTAATGCCAGGCCGGCTTAGCGTAGCCAACGGTCTTACGTATCAAGAGTCCAGCTTGGGCTGGATTGCATGTGGGACGCTACGTCACAGCAGCCCATCAACCACTGTATTGTCTGCTACAAGGTGTAGCAGAAATGAATTCGAATTCCCACAGGACGAAATGGCCAAACTCATAGAGAAGTTTTGGCGTCTTGAAGAAGCGTGCTTTCAAGACTGGGAACCAAAGCAACATGACGAATGCGAGGCGGAAAGTCACTTCCGCACAACGTTAGAGATCGCTCCCGACGGGAGATACATTACACGAATGCCCCTACGGGGGGAGCCGTCATCGTTAGGCGACTCTTATCAACAAGCATATAGAAGATTCACATCGCTTGAGCAAAGGCTCAAGCGGAATGCAGACCTGTACAAAGAGTACAGGGCATTCATGAATGAATATGAAACACTGGGACATATGGTACCAGTCACCACAGAAGACTTTCACAAAGTAAAGTATTTCATCCCTCACTCGTGTGTGGTGAAACCAGATTCAACATCCACCAAGGTTAGGGTGGTGTTCGACGCAAGTGCAAAGACGTCAACCGGAGTATCCCTGAACGATATACAAATCGTGGGACCAACCATTCAAAAGGACTTATTTGATCTGCTAATTGATTTCAAGACGCACAACGACGTGCTAGTAGCAGATATTGCAAAGATGTACAGACAAATTCACATCGCATACACAGACACTTGGTTACAATGTATTTTGTGGCGCGACAGCCCCAATGATCAATTGAAAGCGTATAGACTGACGACTGTCACATATGGTGAAGCGTCTTCATCATTCTTGGCCTGTAGGGCACTACACGAAGCAGCTGAAGATTATCGGTCGGTAAATCCGAGAATTGCCGACACCATTCAACGATCGTTCTATGTTGACAATCTAATGATTGGAGCGTCCAACGCAGATGAACTGACGGAGACGAAACGAGAAATAGAGCATGCATTGTCACTTCATGGATTTCCACTTCGAAAGTGGGCATCAAACAACGCAAGCGTACTGGAAGGAATTCCAGAGAAAGACTTGGAACCATTGATCCAAGTTGGTGACCAAGAGGTCATAAAGACATTGGGGATAGCCTGGAACCCCAAAACAGACGTGTTCCAGTTCATCAGTACGAAAAACATAGGTGAAACATACGAAGCGCTCACAAAGCGACAGATGGTCTCGAAGATTTTGAGACTGTATGACCCAATCGGATTGATACAACCTGTAATCATTACAGCTAAAATATTGATGCAAGAATTGTGGACTTATAACGTCAGCTGGGACGATGATGTTCCAGATCAAGCACTAAGCTCATGGAAGAAGTTCGAAGCTTCATTAGTGGAGCTCAGCAAGATAGAAATACCTCGGATGTCGACTCCGAGTCATACGATCGCACTAGATTTACACGGATTCAGTGACGCCTCCGAAAAGGCTTATGGATGCGTCATTTACTTACATGCAATCAACTTAAAAGGAGAAGAGAGTACGAATCTCTTATGTTCGAAATCGAGAGTGGCGCCTTTGAAGAAGGTCACTCTGCCCCGTCTGGAACTCTTGGCGGCGGCACTTCTAGCAGAACTAACTGCTAAAATAAAGAGCATTCTGGCCGGTCGAATCTCGTCGGAATATTACTACAGTGATTCACAAGTAGCGCTAAGTTGGATCAAATCTTCAAATACACGTTGGGGAACCTTCATTAGAAATAGAGTGCAGAAGATACACTCCACCACGAATCCAGAGCATTGGAAATATATATCTACGAAAGAAAATCCGGCTGATATGGTTTCGAGAGGAATTCCAGTCAGAAAATTACGCGAAGCAAAACTAGAATTTTGGTTACACGGACCGGAATGTATACGAAGAAGACAATATTATCTGCAGAGCGGCTACGAATACACTGCTGCTGCAGAACAGGAAGAGATTAAAGAACCAATAACACGATTGGTAGCAGCAACAGGAAAGGCATGCGAAGACTTAATCGCAAAATACCCGCACCATCACACTCATGACAAAACAGTAAGACACTTTGCATGGCTGTGTAGAGCCATAAACAATATGAAGAAGGTCAATAAAGACACAGGCATCAGAAACGAAAAGAGATCGGGCCCACTCACCACCACTGAATTGAATGAAGGACTAACACTCGTAGTCCGAATTATGCAAGCCACTATTTATCCAAATGAAGTAGCGGAATTACGAAAAACTGGGAAGGTGCCTACGAAAGGACCTTTCCAGCATCTCAACGCAATCGTCAGAAATGGAGTCATACATGTCACAGGGAGACTCCACAATGCAGAAATGCCCATCTCACAAAAGAATCCAATATTGATTCCCAAATCGCACCCATTTTCGAGGGTAATAATTCAAAAAATACATGAGGATAGATTTCACGCCGGAACAGATCTGGTAATAAACGAATTTCGACAAAGATTTTGGATGAGGGATCTCCGAAGGACCGTACAAGGAGTCATTCAACGATGCATCTTATGTGCCAAAGCGCGGCCCAGACGTTTACAGCAACGAATGGGACAACTGCCCTCGCCCAGGGTAAATGAATCAGTAGCGTTCACTCACACGGGAGTGGACTTATGTGGGCCATTCGAAGTATATCTCAATCAAAAATCGAAATGCAAGACCACAGCATATGCTTGCATCTTCATATGTTTTGCGACCAAAGCAGTTCACCTAGAAGTCGTCGAAGATCAGTCGACGGCAGCGTTCATATCAGCACTTCTCCGTTTCACATCAGTGAGGGGAATACCCGAGGTTATTTACTCCGACAATGGGCGGAACTTTGTCGGGGCCAGCAGAGAACTCAATCGTTTACGAAGAATATATAACAATGAAGTTTTTCAAAACAAATTAGTTGATATTGCGGCAACTCACAGAATAAGATTTTCATTCATTCCACCCCGAAGCCCCAGCTTTGGAGGACTTTGGGAAGCGAACATAAAGGTAGCCAAGCGGCTCTTTAGTGCAGCGGCCAGAGGAGCACAGCTAAACATCATGGAATTGCAGACACTGTTCTACCAAGTGGCCGCAATAATGAATTCGCGACCACTCACACCTGTTTACACGACGCCAGAGTCACCGACCGCGATCACACCCGGTCATTTTTTGATAGCACGCCCAATGCTAGCCGTGCCCATCCCTACGCAGAGTAAGGATGGAAGCAATCTCACAACCAGATGGAAACGAGTACAATCGCAGCTCGAACAATTTTGGAGAAGATGGAGAGACGAGTATCTCCACCAGTTACGTGATTATGCAAAATGGACCAAGCAACAAGCCAACGTTAAGGTAGGCCAAATCGTATTGATCGGAGACGATCACCTTCCCGTAGCAAGGTGGCCTATGGGAATTGTCACACAAATACACCCTGGAGATGATGGAGTAGTCCGAGTGGCAGTAGTGCGAACCGCTACCGGAATTTACAAACGCAACGTGCGAACACTTGCTCCTCTACCAGTCGAGGAGCACACCATTCAACCCATTATAGAAGAGTATGACAACACAGCTGATAACGAACAGCAATCTCAAGCCGAAGCAATCGAACTAGAAGACGATCCCCCTCCCCAAGCACCCCAAATGATTTGGGACGGTAGACTACGCCCTCGTCCCAAAGGGGGGAGAAAATGGAAGTACACGAAATCAGATTGGGTGACGACCCTATGAAAAAATTGACAATGCAAATTTCCGCTGATAATAGCGAGACCCGAAATTCCAAACGAAGTGGTTTCACATGCTCGAGTGCTTGGGTCAGCGATTAAGACCCTCCTCGATGCAATAAAATGCGCCACAATGTAGGGAACATTACGAGTTCCAAGAAAACGCGACAATTAAAAACAAGTATAATGTTCGGCAGCGATAAGATCGAGAATACCATATCGATGCACGACGTCGCATCATATTCCATAGACGGGGCATTCATCGTGGCGATGGTGATCGCCATCATTTACTACCATTGGAGGAGAAACACGAAACGACTGCGCGAACTGGAAGGGGCGCAGCGGAGGATCCGACTCGATAGTGTGAATGCTGTATAATCAAAATAATGCGAACGCTGTATAATCAAACGCACATTTTGTGCTGACATGGAGAAACAAGAAACACCCAAGTGACCTAAGCAATGTAAAATTTAAGGAAATACAGTTCAGTCTAAAACCGACCGTGAAGGAGTTAGTACTTAGTCCGAAAGCCGTGTTGGGCCACTATGGCCCAATACTAACATCTTAATTTTAACGAACAACACTGCGTTTGAGTACATTTGTAAAATGAGCGGTTAATCCAAAAGAAACATAAGGGTTTTATATGAAAGTACATTCTGAATTGCCAGGGATTCCAAGTGACATTAGCAAAAATAAACTTTCTGTTCCTATAGACTACGGGAATTATAATTATTGAGATGAAAAGATGGAACAAACAATTTGTACCAGTTGTAAATCATGGTGTGCCAATGTTTTCTGAAAAAAAAACAAATTCCTAGAATGTGTATTACATGAACTTTATGATTGTGATTATGACTATTTGTGAAGCTTACTGATTACATTTTGTGTTTTCCTGGTAGTAAAGGGAGTGTCACATCAAATTGCATCACGGAAAAAACGCTGTAGAAATATAATTTTTAGGAATTATATCTTCAGCTTTCGCTTATAATCAGATAAGAGTGTATAGATCACGTTGGCCATGCTTCACTGTCAATTTTTCGTAAATTTGGAAAAATGTCGTCGAACGAAAAAGAGCGTCGTGAATTGAGTGAGCAGGGTACTCATTTCGAGAATCCGTAGTTGTCACATCGGGACATCGGTAAGATGCTGGGAATCGTCCAATCCACGGTCAGCAGAGTACTAAAACGATACTTCGAGAACCTAACCATCGACCGGAAGGTGAAGAACGGCAAAAATGGATGCTCCGTCAGTGAAAAAGATCAATATCGTGTAGTTAAGCAGTTTAGACGTGATCCGAGAAGTTCGGTCCGGGATGTCGCCAATAAGCTGAATTTGTCAAGTTCATTCGTCCAGCGGACCAAGCAGCGGGAGGGCCTGCGTACATACAAGGTTCAGAAGGCTCCTAACCGCGACGAAAGGCAAAACATAGTGGGGAAGACGCGAGCCCGGAAGCTGTACACCGAAATGCTGACGAAGCCGCATTGCCTGGTAATGGACGACGAAACCTACGTCAAAGCGGACTTTCGTCAGCTGCCG
This sequence comes from Toxorhynchites rutilus septentrionalis, assembly GCF_029784135.1. Lineage (NCBI taxonomy): Eukaryota > Metazoa > Arthropoda > Insecta > Diptera > Culicidae > Toxorhynchites > Toxorhynchites rutilus. Next base: position 152,908,553 of record NC_073745.1, read on the forward strand.
GGCCTGTTGTTCTTCTCCGCAGAGGACAAATTCAGCGTTCCGGAGGAGATTCGCAAGCAGAAACTATCCAAGTTTGCCAAAAAGTACATGGTGTGCGATCTGCTCTTGCGGAAAGCGGAGCGCCCCCTTCGTGATGACCGGCACGGTAAACGGGCAGGTTTACCTTAAGAAGTGCCTACAGAAGCGCTTACTATCACTATTGAAGCAGCACGAGGGCCCGACCATCTTCTGGCCGGATCTCGCTTCGTGCCACTATTCAAAGGACGTGTTGGAGTGGTACGAAGTCAACGGGGTCACCTTCGTGCCAAAGGAAATGAACCCGCCCAACGCGCCGGAGCTTCGCCCAATAGAGAAATATTGGGCGATTATGGAGCAGGCCCTCCGGAAGAACCCAAAAGTTGTCAAAACGGAGGCGGACTTCAAGAGAAAATGGATTTCTGTTCAAAAAAAACTACAACCCGACGTTGTACAGAACCTTATGGACGGAGTAAAGAGGAAGGTGCGAGCATACGGGCTTGGGCTCGAAGTATGAATGAAAAGAAAATGCCAAAAGTTGTTTAATAGTTTTTATTTTACTGTCTAAAATTTTCAAAAGGATCGGTCTACTGGGCGAATTTCTACAGCGTTTTTTCCGTGATGCAATTTGATGTGATACACCCTTTATCAGTTTCATTCATTCACTCATTTATTCATTCATATATACTTGCAGAGTTAGGACTTCTCCTTTTTAGACTTTGCAATTCTAAACACCCACATATTGAATTTTGGATCAGAATTAATATATAACTATTTTATTTTAAATTTCTAATTTCTAATTTCTTCCTTCTAGATGAATCTCTAAAAAAAGAATTATTTACTTGTGGCAGAACAAAGCTTTTCAAAAAGATATAGGGGTCCATGAAGAATTATTCTAAACAGAAAGAGGATGTATCATATTTTATGAAAATTATGAAAAGAATATCCAGGAGCTGATTGTGAAGATGAGAAACTCTAGAAAACGTTCTAATACCGAATATCCATCTGACACACATTTAGCGCTAACTTCCTAGCCGTAAGTGAAATGAGGAAGTAGGAGAGATCAGTATAAACGATTTTTTCTACAATAATCAATATTTTGAAAACAAAAAAGTCACGATACAAACGCTTTGATAATTGTCAAACAGCACTTCGATCTGGAATGCGACAAAATTTATGATATATAATCGAAAAATCAGAATCTACTTCACAAAGTCTCTTCTGGATCTAAATATTTATTCATTGTAGAGCGCAAAGCAGGTACATCTAGGAATGTAAAGTTAAATGGTTTTATTCTTAGTTTGACTCACTCAACCCATAAACGACCAAGCTGTAAATTTTTTTTCCAGCAAAAGCCATTGGTGTAATTTTGATCATTGGTGTTACAGAAACCCCAATCTTCCAGAATTATTTTTTTCCGTTCTTCCGTTTTCCGGAAAATGACAAAAAAAGCGCCAAATAAAAACATTGGCCGAAACTTACATGTTTGATCCTGTAGGTTCAATTCAATGTTTTTTTTTCCTACATCAGGATGTGTGATCTCTTATCAAAGTAATATTGTAGAAAAGTTTACATATTTCTAAATTTCGTAAGGTTTTGTTTTTTGTTAGGTTATGTAAGGTTATTTACTTTCCGCACATAGTTGCTTTCAACCGATTCTGCCCAATAAAGTGATAGGGGAGCCGCGGGTAAGACGGACAGTGGGGGTATAATGGACAGTTGATTGATTTGTATTTGTATATTTGTATATTGCACAAATATCTGTTGATGGGAAACCCTTCTACATGCTATTTTATAATATTTAAACCATCATATGACAATGAATACTGATCAAAAGTGGAATAGAGAAACAAAAACCGAAAATCGAACATGATTCCGCGTGTGGATGTAACTTTTGCGGCTTCGATAGTAAGCATTTTGAGTGGTTTAATTGCAAAATTGAATTCGTTGATGGTTATATTTCGGTTTGTGAGTTGACAGAGAAGCGATATTAGGTATGTACGGAAAAGTAAATTCATTCGTAAGTGGTAAATTTAAATTATTGAAATAATTGCACTGGGGGTGTTGTACATGTACAGTCACTTCCATTATCACATCCAATGCATGATAGAAAATGAAGGGAAGAATATTAAACTCTTCTTTATATTGCTTTCTCTTTTTGTTCCATTTCAGTTACTGGACGCACAAACACTGAGAGAGAGTAAAATTATTCCTCTCGCGAGCGATAAACCTCTACGCTTCGTATATTATGAACCTGTCCATATCCCCCTCCACTACATGTCCATTATACCCGCACCGATAAAAATGTTGTACTTTTCGGCTTGTTTTATTTTCAGTAAAAAAAAGGAAAAACACATTTTTATAAAACATTTGGCCAGTTATTTCGAAAACCAGTATATTGAACTGTAAGAAACTGTTTTTAAATTTTTGAAAACATGAGTTTCCAAAGATACAATTGAAGTTTTCCTTAACATGTCCGTCTTACCCCCATCTCCCCTACAAATTTGCATGAAATGGACAGTAGGTGGTAGCTAATAGACTAAGCCATCCTTTGATGCCAAAACCTTACAATATGGTTGCTTCCCAAAGCCATGAAATATTATTGAAGTTGCTGTTCGATTTTTCGAACGCTTGGCATAAAACGGGTTAATAAAATTCTTCAAAAAATATTATGTTTTTAGTTTATTGGTTTTTGGATTTACGTGTCCCGTTTTCATTCCAAAACATTTGATCAGCTTACGTATTGGCCGTTGATCGATGTGCACTGAGAGTTGAAAGTTGAGCGTTAACGTTGCACGGAAACCCGTTTTCGATTTCGTTCTCTTTTTTGTTTCCGTTCTCGTTTTCGTTCGTGTTTCCGTTTCCGTTTCCCGTTTTCCGTTTGACGTGCTTCTTGACACAGAAACCTCTACTAAGTACTGATGAAAATGATGCAATGAATACTACGTTCAGACGACGATCGTTAGTAAAGTTAGGAACGTTAGTACTATTGAAGAAGAAGATGGACAGCATCGTATGAACGGTATGTGTCATCGATGAACTCCAGATTATTGTTGCTCCTTCGAATCACAATTAATCGCGTCGCTGTGCAGTCGCCTACCATGATTCCAGCAATATCATCGACATGCGCATTGGATCTACACACGTGTTCTCCGGTCGATGTTTTATCAGGATTGATGACAATAGCATGATTTTCATTTTGGAATCCGAGCATATGTATGTGATTTGTAGAATTTCAATAATTCATTAATCTAAAAAGGCTTCCAGTTTGCCGACGATTCGTCTGGCTTCAGGCAAATTAAGGTTATTTGCGGATGTGGTGCCATTTGACATTCAACAACAAAAATAAATTCGTTTTGTTTGAAGAAAGAACGACGACGAATTATTTGGATATTGAAAGGGTATTTCAATAGAGACGCTACAAAAGTAGACCGATAGGGACAGCAAACGACGCTATATTTTTCCCGCTCTCTTGACATTTCTATTCAGTAAGGTTTGTCATTTCATAATGGAAAGATATACGATCCAACAACCCAATCCGATTACGACATGGGTGTGCTCACTGAGACCTGGGGTGGCATTGCGCACGAGTAACTCGTTTCGAGAAAATTCGAACTCAAATCGAAATGGTTTTAGTATTATGTATATTTTTTAATTTCATATTTTCATATATATTTCAAATTTGTCTCGTAGAGAAATGTAAAGTTTTTGGGTTCGTAAACAAAGCTGGTCAAAGGCATGTCAAAATGGTCGAAACGAACAAAAATCACTCGTTTCGAAATGCGCAATGTCACCCCTGGTTAGATGATTGCATCTATTCGTCGCAACTCTTCGGGAACGGCTACTCTGTTTACAGAACGAATCGCAATGCTCAAAACAGCCGCAAATCAACGGATGGTGGAGTATTGATTGCCAATTCGTCACGATACAGCTCCTGTTTAGATCCAACACCGGTCGACGATACGCGTGAACAGCTCTGGATCAGGATTGAATCCATGGATAGAACCGTTAGCATTGGAGTTCTCTATTTTCCACCAAGTAGAAACAATGACATCTCTGCTATTCGTAAACACATCGATTCAATTGGCGCAATTCATTCGAGTCTCTCTCCTAACGACATTGCACTACAGTTTGGTGATTATAATCTCTGCGATGTGCACTGGGCTGTTAACGAGGATGGCTACGCGTCAATTGATCTGGATCGCTCTCGACCATGTACTGCCAGCTGCTCATTCCTGGATGGTTTCTGCTTCCACGGCTTGTCCTAAATTAATAGCTTGGGGAATGCAGAGAACCGGACTCTTGATCTTGTCCTCGTAAACGACATCGTGCTACCTGGTTACCTGATTAGCGAATCCATTGAAGCGCTCTCTATGATTAATCCTCGTCATTCTCCATTTGAGCTAATCGTTGCATGTCCAACGGCTGTAACATGCGGAACAGAACGTAACGATCCTGGTTTCGATTTCAACCGGGCCAACTTTGAACATTTGTGTGCAGCATTACTCGTGGTCGACTGGAATACTCTGGACACGATTCAAGATACCGATGGAGCCGTTGGATTCTTCTCCAACGCTGTACTTAAGGCGATTACAGCACACGTTCGTTTGAAGTCTCCTCCGAGTAAACCGCCATGATCAAACAACTGCTTACGCTTGCGATCTTGTCGATCTGCTGCTCTACGTTCCTACTACAGTCAACGATCTCAACACTCGAAGCTGCAGTTCAATAAGGCCAGTAATAAGTACAGGAGATACAATGGATTTTTGTATGCTCGATACAGGATTCGTATTGAGGAGAGCCTACGTGTGAATCCAAAACAGTTCTGGTCGTTCATCAACTCGAAGCGAAATGAAAACGGTCTCCCGACATCAATGTATCTTGACGAACTTTCTTCTGACTCGATCATTGGAAAATGCGAACTATTTGCACGACAGTTCAAACGCGCTATCAACGGTTATACAGCTGATATTAGTTGTCCAGGATGCTCCTCGTGATGTGTATAGCGTTGAAATGTTCGAAATATCTGAGCAGAATGTAGTTAAAGCAATTCAAAAACTTAAATTCTTTTATGCTCCAGGCCCGGATGGAATTTCACCTGCAGTGTTGAAAAAAATGCAGTTCTTTACTGGCCTCTCCGCTGACGAAACTTTTTAATCGATCACTGCAGCAACCTGTGTTTCCCTCGAGCTGGAAAAAATCGTACCTATTTCCTATCCACAAGAAAGAAGCTTGACGATAGTTTTTATCAATCATTTCAAAATTTTATAAAACAATTCTTTTACACAGCCATCAACGTGACACCAATCAGAAGACTGGAGCACATTTATATTACAAATATATCGTATAACTTCACTTACTAATTCTTTCAGCAGATGCCGATTCCACAAAGTAATAGTAATAGTAATAGTAATAGTAATAGTAATAGTAATAGTAATAGTAATAGTAATAGTAATAGTAATAGTAATAGTAATAGTAATAGGAATAGTAATAGTAATAGTAATAGTAATAGTAATAGTAATAGTAATAGTAATAGTAATAGTAATAGTAATAGTAATAGTAATAGTAATAGTAATAGTAATAGTAATAGTAATAGTAATAGTAATAGTAATAGTAATAGTAATAGTAATAGTAATAGTAATAGTAATAGTAATAGTAATAGTAATAGTAATAGTAATAGTAATAGTAATAGTAATAGTAATAGTAATAGTAATAGTAATAGTAATAGTAATAGTAATAGTAATAGTAATAGTAATAGTAATAGTAATAGTAATAGTAATAGTAATAGTAATAGTAATAGTAATAGTAATAGTAATAGTAATAGTAATAGTAATAGTAATAGTAATAGTAATAGTAATAGTAATAGTAATAGTAATAGTAATAGTAATAGTAATAGTAATAGTAATTGTAATTGTAATTGTAATTGTAATTGTAATTGTAATAGTAATGCCAGTAATGGGGGCTGCCATACAAATGAAACTCAAATTTCTGCATTACTCTAGAATTAATAAAGCAAATGGAAGGAGTTCACATTCAACTACCACTACAACGACATCATCTCCAAGGCAAACAAGCTGCTCGGTTTTGTTTTGAAAGTCACCAATGGATTTAAGGACCCGCTTAGCTTAACATCTCTATACTGTGCGCTGGTTCGTTCTATCCTGGAATTTGCTTCTGTTGTATGGTGCCATTTCCCCGGCATTTGGAATACGCGCATTGAATCTGTACAAAGAAAGTTCGTACGTCGTGCTTTAAGGAATCTTCCATGGCGGAACCCAAGGGAATTGTGTCCTTACGAGGAACGCTGTAACTTACTGAGAATTGATACTCTGGAGCACAGGCGATCTGCAGTACAATCCATGTTTGTTGCGAAACTGCTGAGGAACGGGATTGACTTCCCTTTGTTGCTAGCTAATCTATTTATGGTCCAGAACGCACCCTACGTCATCATGATTTCCTTAGGCTCGATTTCCGGAATAGTTTGTATGGCCAGCATAATCCGTTGGAATTTATGTCTGCTCCATTCAATGGGATTTTTCACTTCTTTGACTTTAATCTCGATAGCAATGCGCTTCGAAGTAGATTTAACGATTATTTTAGAATAAGTTGACATTTGCAATGCGTGTATTTCATACTGACTTGAGTAGGTCCATTAAGACAATTTGATGTCAGAAGAATTAAATAAATAAATAAATAAATAATAACAACGAGCAGAGATTATTAAAATTTACTACCGAATTGCGGAGTCAATAGCCTCAACTTTAAGAGCGCTACGTCCAATTTATGGTCGTCATAATCGTCCTGCCGAATCAACAGCGTCTAGTGGGAAAATTTGAATCCACTGGCACAGTAAAAAATGTTCCCCTGCCAGTGAGACAAAGAAGTGCCCGTAGTGTCGAGAATATTGCTGTCGCGGGCGCATCGATTGAGGAAGACCCAAATCAGTCTCTCAAACGTCGTTCTCAAGCGTTGGGCATCTCTATGACGTCGTTGTGGCGAATTTTGCGAATTGACACAAGAACTGTCGCTTGACCACCAGAAGCGTCGTATGTTCGTGAGCAACAACTTGAAAATGATCCGGGATTTCATCAAAAAATCATCTTCAGCGATGAGGCTCATTTCTGGCTGAATGGCTTCGTCAATAAGCAAAATATGCGTTATTGGTCAGGCAGCAATCCACACGTACTCCATGTGTCACCATTGCATCCCGAAAAAATACGGTTTGGTGCGGTTTATGATCTGGCACGTTACTGTCAATGGGAATCGCTATCGCTCAATGATAACCGAATATGTTTGGCCCGAATTGGATGATATGGACTTGGACAATATGTGGTTTCAACAGGACTGCGCCACAAGCCACACATCGAATTTAACAATCGATTTATTGAAAACCAAGTTTGGCGAGCATGTTAGCTAACGAAATGGCCTAGTCAATTGACCGCCTCGGTCGTGCGATTTGATGCCGTTAGACTATTTCCTGTGGGGCTATGTCAGGTATACGGTCTATGCCAACAAGCCATGATGAACTTCGTAGGAATATCGAACGTGAAATTGCAACAGTATCGGTCGATTTATGCATGAAAATTGCGATTTATGCTTGAAATCGAGTTCCATACATAATGGAATGTGCTTTCACATGAATAAAGAAATTCATTGATATCCAAAACCGGTTTTGTTTTATTTAAAAAAACTTTTGTAGCGCTTATTGAAAAACCCATCAGAAGATTATATTCAATTGATATTCATTGATATTCAATTTGATCGCATTGATATTCAACATTCAGAAATCGCAAATCAGGATTTTTCACGAATCAATACTTGACTGCAAACAAACGATTTCACGATTTTCATATTGGAAAATTTGATATTTTTTTACGTCGTTTTTTTAGGAAATTGTGTGATATTGATAAATTAACCCAAGTCGCAGGAATTGATCCATCTATTAGTTTATATTCAAAATTGTTAAGTCACAATGATAGTTGAATGAACAACAAAGCAGATAGACAAACCGTTGTGTTGAGATCAATGCGATTTGTTTTCAGAGTATATTCGTAGCAAACTTTCCTGTGTTTTCATATCGAATGCACTAATAATTACATTTATAACTACACTAATCACTGTAATGATTATCAACACATTGTTCAAAATATTCGACTTTCTTTGTTGTTCAACCTTGTTCAGATCCAGCACCATGGCCAGAACGATTATCAACACTGCTTGGAAAACCTATATAAGTGTACTCGTGAATACAGGTTCTACTCTTATTCGTTTAATTACTCACCTGCAACGAAATGGAAATAATCACCAGCGTTAACAGCAAATGGTAAAATTCGTGAGCTGTGCCAACAGTCAAGAGGAATTTCAATTGGGACGCATTTGCTGTAAGCAAAGCCAAATCCAGCATCCCTTGTGCGAAAGATTTCCTGGTGGCATAGCTATTCAAATCGAGTGCGCCAATTGTCTGTATCTGGAAAGGGTGAGAACTTGTTTTTGTGCTCAATGATTACTCCTCTCATATACTTACAATCTGCCCCAGGCTAACATCAACTTGTGTTGAAATTTTCCGATCAGTTGTTCGTTCTTCATTTTGATTGATTTCGTTGCACGATTCACTGGAGTCCATCCTTCCAGTCAGTTTCGTTCTAGCGTTGGAACTCATATTGTCAATTGGTTTCAGCTGAATGATTCCTAATTAGCTTTCGTTCTCGAGGAATACTGGGCAAACAATCGTTTGAGAATACGTATTATATGCTTCAACTACTCAATTAACCCGTGACGATTACACCCGAATACTGATAAGAACCGTGCTATCGAACAAAGATACAACTTACACTCAGATAAGCAAGTATATTGTCTCCGGGATTCAATCACAGTGGAATAGACAATTGGGGCACCCGTTTCGATTTGTCCGGGATAATACACTACGAGAGTTAAGCGACCTTTCCAAGGTTTGCACGGGTTAGTTAATCCCTGTTGTTTAATATACGCAGTTTGTTCATTCTGCTGACTTTGCGTGAAAGTTGAAGTTGCAGAACAAAGGAAAAATATGTTACAGACTAGAAACATTCGAATTTTCTACAGTTTCAGTGACAGTGACAAATCGAACTAACTGTGTAAATTATTTTCTATGAAGAAAATAGAAGAAACTCGTCGATTTTTGTCCTAGAAGCGAACCGAACTAAATCAGGAAACTGTCGGATACGACAACGTTGACAACAGTTGGTGACTTTGTGTTTATTCGGACTTCATAATGCATGTTTATATTCAATGTTTAAAATCTAACACCACCTATTTCAAATGTGTATAACTCTATTAACACGAATCTTAAAAAATCCAATCCAATCTCATAGGACAGACCGAAATTTTTACCCAGATAGTGCCATCAATTACTTGAACGGATTCAATAGCTTTTTCAGAGTTACAGATAAATGCTCCCGATACTTAATTGCTACCAAACGGTCCGTGCACTGGCATTAGTTCTAATTGATCCGACAAACGTTTCTGTTCTTCCGCCAGGCGGTAAGCCTCATCGCGTTCCGGTTTGGTCAAAGGACGACGCTTCAATCTGGCAGCCATTATCTTCTTGTAGCATTCTATAATCTAAAGTTTATATGCTTAGAGCGTTTTCTTTTGGAGCGTAAGAGCTCTCATATTTACCTCTTGATCGACCCGATCCAACTTTCTCTTAACCTCGATCCGTTTCATCTCATCCTGAGCCATCGATTGCAGCTTCCGAATTTCATTCGAGTTGTACTCCGCGATAACGGCTATCTCCGTGCGAACACGATTTATTTCCGACAAAATTTCGTCGTCCTGTTGGCTTTTCGGCATATCATCGTCATCTAAGATTCCCTGATCGATCAACTCTTTACGTAGCCTACGCTCGATGCTAATGCCATTTTTCAGAAGGGAAACCGCACTTCTGGAGTTACCGTGGCCAACATCCGAACTACTGTTACTATTCTCATTGCTTGTGCTATTGCAATCGGGCAGAAGGTTTTCCTCCATTAAAGCGGACACCAATCGTTGTGTTAATGGACCAGTTATGCCTTCGCCACTGTAAAAACATATTACGATTTATCTATAAAACCCGCAAGATTTTGCTACCACTTACATTACTTTCTCCTTCTTTGCTACATCTCCGTTGGTAAGTCCCTTGCTTTTCTTCGAATTATCCTGTTCCTCCTTGATATCATCGGCTGCCCATTGGGTGCTGTAATGGGGTCCCAGCTCCGGAATCGGTGGAATCAATGGACCTGAATATTCCTCCAGCAGATCATTCAGCAGCTTGAGATCCTCATGAGTTATCGGCATACAGTATGGCTCGACCGACATCCAAAATTTATTTGGTGTATCATTTTTAGGTAGCAACAGTTTGGTATTATCCGTGATGACGTGTTGTATGTGGTGATTTGCTGGTAAAAATGGAACCGCATCGGAGCTGTCATCCGTATTTTGCGACGGGGCAGGCGAAGGAGGGATAAGCGAAGACATATTTTTCATCTTGGATAACTTCATATGATGACCGAAAAGTTTTCCCGCGCTCTCACGTAACTTTTGCTTCTCTTCCAGACGCTTTTTCTTACCGGGCGAGGCAGGTGCCTTCTCGATAAATTTACCTTTCCGCTCACGACGCTCATCCGCCTTGTCAATCGTTTCAATTTCACTCTTCAGCACACGGTATCGAAGAGCTACGGTAGACATGAGTAATTCAAGTTCAAGCTGAATCGCATCCAAATCTTCCGCTGGGATCAGATCCTCGGTAGTGCTGGATAAAGCTATTAAATGCAATTAAAGGATAAATTTTGCTCTAAAATTTGTAATAAAAAAAAACCTACCAACAGTGTACTTCGGAAGCACTTTGCCATTATCAGCGGTTTTGATGTACGGAATAAGCGGAACTTCTCCCGGTGAACCTGGTGAAGGAACTCCCGTATTGACTGCTAAAGCTTTCGGTATCGGCAGCTTTGTTCCCGACGCAGAAGTAGGACCTAGTCCAGCTGTGATGCCACTCCCTGAAGGCAGACTCATTCGGTTCTTCGATGAAGCGGACACCGATATGCGTTTAGCAAGACCCTTTTCAGCCATTTCAGCTTGTTATACACATATAATTTACGTGAAAACTGGTATGCTGCAGCTCGCTTTGTTTACAAACAGTGCACACAATCAATCGCGATCAGTTGATGGAAAGCAAGCCCAAATTCATCACAGCTGTTCGACGTGTTGCTTCGATTTCACCAACACATAGACACAACGATCGAAAATGGGAGCGAAGTTGTCACTTTGATGATTCAGATTGACCTAGAAGAAAAAATAATTTTTGGTATCAACTTCCTAATTTTTCCTATTTTTTCCATGTGTTACTTCATCACAATTTTAGGCAGCGCGTTTTAGCGTACATGCTAATTTCGAAATTCGCAAATATGCTGCCTTGCAACAAATTTCTGTAACCAAAACAATATAAAAATACTCCACTGACGCCCTTCTTTGGAACTGATGCAGACAGATGCGAATGTCAAACAGCAAAACAAACCAGAGGCGTCGTTTTATAGAAGGGAAATTATTCAGGGTATAATTCAGGGGTATGACTAAAACGTCAAATCCTTCGTATTGCTAGTGTACCCCAATGAGTACATATAGAGGTGGAGCAGTAGGCGAAGTATATCTGTATTGGCAAGCAAAATATCGTGTCGTAATTATTTGCATTCAATATGGAATGTATATGGAAGAAACAAAACAATGTTGAAAGTACTCACGGTTGCATGATAATTTGAGCCAAAATTCTAAAGAAATCATTCAACTGTTTGTTTTTTAACAGATGACAATTATATCGTGGCTTATTTCGATTACTTATGTGGTAAAAAGGTCTAGAGAATAGTCGTTTGCTTACTTCTAGAAAGCAGTAACATTTTCGGTGAAATTTTGATTAATTGGCGATTATTCTCTAACAACATACACTCCGATTCCCGTTCTGGTCGGGGGAATTTTTCGTCAAAGAAATTTCCTCCGACTTGCACTGTGATCACGCGTATTCTAGAGCTTGCCACTCAGAATGCATTCAAGGCGTGTTATTTGGCATAGAAATCTCAACTAAGTACTAATAAAAATGACGCAAGTAATACTACGTTGAGACGGTGAAGTTCCTCTAGGAACGTTAGTGCTTTTATTTATACACTCCGACACTGAGAGTCTTCGAAACTTCAACTTCATAACGCTGAAACGTTACGATTATTCTCTAACAACATACACTCCGATTCCCGTTCTGGTCGGGGGAATTTTTCGTCAAAGAAATTTCCTCCGACTTGCACTGTGATCACGCGTATTCTAGAGCTTGCCACTCAGAATGCATTCAAGGCGTGTTATTTGGCATAGAAATCTCAACTAAGTACAAATAAAAATGACGCAAGTAACACTACGTTGAGACGGTGAAGTTCCTCTAGGAACGTTAGTGCTTTTATTTATACACTCCGACACTGAGAGTCTTCGAAACATCAACTTCATAACGCTGAAATAATTAAACTCCGTTTGTTTCTATGAACGTGGGGGAGTGAAAATGGCACATGGAAATATCACTTACATCCGTCTTTTTCGACGTGATTTCACAAATATTCACTGCACGCTATCACATTCGCCTCATATTCAACGGGAACTCTAAAAAAATGTACGTTTTTAATTCATAAATTACTTCCTCAAAATAGCATTTTCACATGGATGCGGTGGGTAATCGAAGACAAACACAACGACTGACATCACTGTCGTGACCAGGTTCGCAATACTTAGAGGCCATCTTGGCGTATTTTTTCTTTTAGCTCGGGAGACACCTTTTGCTCCAGAAATCGTACACAGAATGAACTCGATACAATGCATTATCCAACATAGAGAATCCCAATATCTACCTTTCAATTCTCTCTCAGGCCTCTCATTCTCTCGAAGTGATGCCATATTCATTTGCGTTTTCCGACACTGTTATGTAAAGTGTACCAGAAATGGGTTGATTTTAGTGCAAATTAAATGAATCGATAATTAAAATATAGCATATAGATGTATATTTTCTCATGCCTGCCTTATATCCCACAGTCACTATTTGAGAAATAGTTATGGCAGCGCATGCTATGTCGCTCGAAACTCTACCATCTTCATTACCTTTTTTCCAGGACATTGAGTGTACCCCGAGATGAAGGATAGAAGGTGGGAAGATTCACAGGCTTTAGTCGTGTTGAACTTTGATTGTGTTAGTAGCCAGGAAGATAGGAAGTTCACATATCAGGCATACCAGTCAGTTACTCAAATGGTACAAAATTGAATGTACAAACGAATAACGTTGAAAGAGGATGTACAGAAGCTAATTACAGATTTCCAAATCATATTTTTCGAATTCTGAACAAAAAAAAACAAAACATATCATAAAATGTTATAAAATGTTTAATTTAATTTTTAATGTCTACTATGTTTGGATTCTAGAGCAACTTCATGGAAGTTTGACTTTTGTCAGCACTTATAATTACTTTTTCACAATTAGGGTGCTGAAAACTTCAGTCGTCTAAAACTAAGACGCAAGCGGAAAACTTTTTGTCTCAATCTAAGTTATACGCAGTCAATTAAATTTATTTTTCAAGTTCATTTTACATGAAATGACTTGCAACCTTTTTCCCATGCTCTGTCAAATGTTTATCCACCAAAGGAACAAAAGTTTATGTGACTCTGACTTTGTTCGTTAACGTTTTGGTCGACGTAACGAGAAGTAAAATTGAATTGAAATTAAGTTTAGAACACTTCAAAAATATTAAAATTTCAGTTTCTGTTAGAATGTCGGGACCTTATGATTTTGAACGCTAGCATTGATTTAGGGAAAAAAAAGATCGTTCATTTCATTTGCTTATTTTTACATTTAATAACAACACTTTTCCTATATAGTGGGCTATTATAAGAAAAGTAACATACATAAACTAAATCTGTGACGTCATAGTTTTAAAAAATCTTCCCACCTTTCATTTTCCATCTCGAGTGTACCCAATATTGCTGCGGTTCACTGACATTTTGGTTCTGCCAATTACTGCTGTTTACAACTCAGTCCGGTTATATAGTCGAATAGTGGCTAACTTTAAACTTCATGTTAAATATGAATACGTCCATGTGAAACCGAAATATGATGATCGCTCATGCAGTTAGAAATAAAGCAGAGCATTCTTTATTTTTACTATCTCCGTGATTTCAAAGATTGCAATCCTCGCAAATGATATGTTGGTGAACAAATGACGCCATATCGATTTCGATTTTGGGTAGCCTGTATTCAATTGATGCCTAACCCCTGGTATGATCCAGTGTGTACATATCAGGGTGGACTCCACGGTAGAGTAGTGAGTGAAGTATGTTTGATTACTAAACAAAATATGGTGTCGTAATTACTTCCATTGAATATCAAGTGTAGGGTAACACGGGGTGATTTGGACCACCCCTTTATCTCAAAAAGTACGGCTCAACTTGGATTTTTTATAACGTAAAAAAAACTTTGGTAAAATTCGACAAGTGGAAGGAAACGGTAGCATGATCATAACAAGCACTTTGATTGTAAAATAATGTGAGTTTTGCGATCGTGTTTTTAAAGTTTTTCCCACTGATTGAGCAAACTTTTCGTGCATTGTGCAGTAAAGTTCTGTTCGTCTACAGAAGAGGAACAATTTGATGCAGTGAAACTGTCAGTTTGATAACAATAAATGGAATTAATTGCATTTTAATTTTTGCATGTTGTGTGGGGTGACATAGACACGTTTCTGTGGGGTGAATTGGTCCTACAGGTTTGAGACTTTTCTTTGGTCTAATTGATTCCAGATGCCGCTGAATTACAAAAAAAGGATGGGCAGACAACGTTGGAAGAAGGGAGAGCATGAAAGAGCAACGCAAGCCATCAAGAACGGATTTTCTTTGACCAAGCATCGAAAGTGTTTGAAAATGTTCGAAAAACAGTGAAAAGATCCATGCAGAATTCGAGATGGTTTCAATCCAATTTTCAATGCATTGACATGAAACAAATTGCGACATACAATCAGCTAGTATATTTTTCTGCGAGGGCAAGAATAATCTTGGACACAACCTGCTATAATTTTTTTCAATACGATGATCTGCGAAACCTCTATGGAATCAGCGGAAATGTACGAGGCATTTTGAGCGACGCATTTATTGCTGATTAATGGTCAGCTGCATCTCTATAGGAAGTATCCCGTGTCGGGCACAGGTACAGAGCATTGGAGACAGCAACATCACAATTACGAAAACACTTGTAATACTAACCTCGAGCCAACCGCGAGTAATCGGTTACATATTACTAACATAGTTATAAGGCAAAACATTGTCGAAATATTGAACTCCAGGGGAAATATTGAACTTAAGGCTCATATGGCGTCAGGTTGACGCCATATGAGCCTTAATAAAAATATATGTTTTGGATTAAAAAAAAATGCATTGAAAATTTACCTCGAACGCTATTCCGGTGACCTTTTTCGCAATTGACATAGACTCAGATACAGTCGATTCCCGCATTATTTTTACGTAAGGGTCATGAAACACGCATCTGCACACATGAATATCCATATTTCGATGGCTTGAAACGACTAAATACACACTTATCTCCGTTCTGTCTCCTTTCTGTTAATATTGCCGGTCTAGATTAGCTTAGCTGCATCCTTGGTGGAGAGAGTTTTGCTACCGCCACGCGAAACTAAATCACAGACCAAATTCCAGAACATTTATTTTGTAATGTAATGTAATGGCGTCAGATTGATGCAATGATTGCAATTCCAGAGACATCAGCGAATGGATAACTTGGTCGAGTGTACAGCTCAACCCGAAACGAAGGCATGTTATGATGAAGGAAGAACAAGCGATGTTCATTGCTTTGAAAACAGAACGAGACTGAAAGTTTTCCTCAGCGAGATACACTGTTTACATTCTAGGCAAATATTCCCCTTCGTTCTTCTTCTTTTCCTTTGTTCACGGAGACTTTAAATCTTACGATTTCCCCTTCGTTGCTCGTCGATAAGTTGCTTGTTATAGACAGCTCTGTTCGGGAAAGCACACAAATCAGTAGAACAAATTTATGGGAAAATGGAAACGCTTATAGTTTTCATGAATTTTAACCATTTACACACCAGGGGATTGTGATGTATAGAATATCAAACAAATCTTAGGGAATTTACGATTCGTTTGGTATGTAAATCGTCAAAATCCGTTCGCGGCAAAAATAGTTATTAACGTTAACTTTATTTCGTAAAAAAGTGACCTGTTTTCTGATTTGACACCCTTAATGAAAGACGTAGTTCTACGTCAAAAAAATGTCCGGTCGAATCCTACCCATTCCATTGTCCTGTTCTCCCATTCTTTTCACATAATCGAACCTTGCAATCAAATCCTTGACTTTTCTGCGGAACTGCCCTCTCTGCGAATCACGTTTCGGTTCAAATGGTGCTAAAAGAGTTGGTGATCCACCAGGGGTACGACTAAAACGTCAAATCCCTCATATTGCCAGTGTACCCAATATTGCTGCGGTTTACTCACATTTTGGTTCAATCAATTACTGTTGTTTACAACTCGGTCCGGTTATATAGTCGAATAGTGGCTAGCTTCAAACTCCATGTTAAATGTGAACACCTCCATGTGAAACCGAAATATGAAAATCGCTCATGCAGTTAGAATAAAGCAGCGCATTTTTCGATTTCAATCCTCGTAAATGATATGTTGATAAACAAATGACGCCATATTGATTTTGATTTTGGGTAGCCTATATTCAATTGATGTCTAACCCCTGTGATCCACAACATCACGTCGTCAAGCGGCACGTCCCGAATGGAAAACAGTCCGCAGTAACCAATTCCGATAAATCGGTTGGCCGCTTCATTACCTGTGATGCCGCTGTGTTCGAGAACCCACGTGAGCATAGTGTCGAGTAATATATACTTCATGATGGCCTGTACCCATGGTTGTTTGGACCTGGCCGAACAGATGGATCGGAGACTACCAGCAACAACTTGGAAGATGAAATTGTGGTTGTCTCGAGGATGCCGACCACCACATCCGCGAGTTTCTTACTGGAAATCAGATTATTATTAATTATTTTTAGTTTGCACTGCTCTGACAGACGATTTAATTTTTTATTTTTTCTAGAAGCATACAAGTACAGGTCGGACTCAATTATCCGGAGACTCGATTATCCGGGATTCGATTATACGGAGACTCGATTATCCGGGATTCGATTATCCGGAATTTTAGACTCGATTATCCGGAGTATTTTATTCTTGATTTTCGGAAACATTGAATAATTTGTATAATAATTCCATATTGAATAACTAATGTGGGTATCAAATGAACGGGCTTGACTAGTAGAACACAGTTATTTATGAAAAATTCGAATCCAATATGGCAGCCACTACAAAATGGCGGATTTCATATTTTCTCAGAACCCCATCAATATGGGTATCAAATGAGGGGCTTAGAATGCAAGGGGTGTAAGTGACTTGATCGATTTCTCTTCATCAACTTTTTCTTTAGTTAATAACTCAACTGCAAAGACGTTCCAATTTGAGTTTGCTATAGAATTCGATAGATGATGTTCTAACCTATCTTCCACATTGTCAAATACAGCTGGGAATGAGTTTTCAGCTAAGTAATGACCAAAAGAGAAAGTCGATGTAGAGAAATCGATCAAATCACTTACACCCCTTTCATTCTAAGCCCCTCAAATGCAAGGGCTCGAATAGTAGAATGCAGTTATTTACGAAAAATGCAAATCCAAGGTGGCGACCACTACAAAATGGCGGATTACATATTCTCTCAGAACCCCATCAATATGGGTATCAAATGAAAGAGCTGGACTAGTAGAATACAGTTATTTATGATTAAATTTTTCAAGATCATGGGATACGCGGTTTTATAATGACAGTAGAACAGACAGTCATTTTTCCTATTAATGTGAGGCAACCCTACAAACATTCAAACATACATAGAAACAAGTCAAGCTGAATGAAACCATTTAAAAAGTAATTGGTTGTTTGGGGACTGCGGCCAGCTTGGAATTGTATTTTTCATTATCTGCTATGTTCTACTAGTCGAGAACTTTCTTTTGATACCCATATTAATGGCGGCCATTTTGGAGTTGCATTTTTCATAAATAACTGTGTTCTACTGGTCAATCCCTTCATTTGATATACATATTGATGGGGTCTTGGGAAAACCCATATTGATGGGATTTTGAGAAAATACATAATCCGCCATTTTGTAGCAGTAGCCATCTTGTATTTTCAAGATAATGGAATACACAGTTTTATAATTTCTATTAATGTGGTACAGCGCTACAAACAAAGTTACAAAGTCACAAACGTACAAACGGGTCAACCTAGATAAAACCGTTTAATAAATAAGTGCAAATCATAATTATATTACGTTTACCGAGAGAAAATTCGTTTTTTTATGACTCGATTATCCGGAGTGAAAAAAGAATCAATACTCCGGATAATCGAGTCCGACCTGTATATCAAAGCAATAGATCGTTATGACTTACAGATACTGCTCTCATAAAAATCATCAAACCTCAATCATTTCTGGCGAGTCTAACTTGTCATTGTCTTTTTGTTCAAGAAGATTTATGACAAGCTGGACTCGTCATTTCCGCTCAAAGGGTTAATTTCCTATACACGTCCTAACCGTTTGCTTGTGTGTTGGTCAACCACAGCTCTCTACTTTCTTTATAAGCGCCGAGATAACGGTTAGCATTAGATTACAGCTTAAATGCTCAAGAAGAGCATTGTGAATATGGTAGTGAAAAACAACATCATTTTGTCACAATCAGTTTTCATGGCTTTAACCGGGGAAATGGCAAGAAAACTTGGAATTTATCTTCGAAGCCAAAGCATGTGCATGGTGATTGAAGAAGCAAGCACTAAAAAAGTGGACTTGCGCAAATCCGTTAAGAATCGAGTTTATTTCGTTGAAATTAATTTGATACCATAATAGATGAAGTTGCCGATATGTTCAAGATTTTCCAATTTCGTTGCGCCGTTCACACACTCCAGTTGACGATTCGTGACAGACTGAATGATCGTTCTGATACTACCTTCATTGGTAAAATGAGGCAATTTACTATAGCTGCTAGAACCCCGAAAACGGATGAAATTCTTAAAAGAACAGCAGGGAAAGAAGTAAGTTTAGATCAGGTCACTCACTAATGAAGTACATATCTAACGATTCAGCGACTGATTGAACTCAGGAATTTCATCAATGATCTGTATAATAAGAATATTTCCCTAACCGAGAATCAGTGGAACAAATCGATCGATCTGGAGAAGCTCCTATTTCAACCATTCAACCTAACTAAAACACTTCAATTTGAAGAACTGACACCTGAAAAGTTTGTGTTAGAATGAAGAAGTCTGATTTTCCGCCTTAGTAAGATAGAATAATCAATTGCAGATGGAGTTGTACGGTCCATGGAGAGAAGAGAAAGTACACTACGCCCCTATGTTGTTAGCAGCAATTTACATCGACACAAAGAGAAGAATTATTTCCGATTATTTCTGTTGGTCCGGTTGCGTTTAAAAGTTTTCAACAGGTTCAACTGGGTGGCACAGTTTGTATTAAATTCCTCGAAATAGCGGAGGAAGCTAAGTTTGTGGTCAATCAACACTCCAAAGATCTTTAACGTTTTTCGGCGAAAGATGCAGTCTTTGTATACCTTGACTCTGTATTTGGCCCCTGATGCTCGTAGCTGCATATCACCATATGGCCGCCCTTCTGCGGTGAATGTCTAAATCCGGAAAGTTGGTGTGTACTCCATATAACGTTAAAGGTTCTGAGAAGGACAGACTGTCCGAGTAGGGACAGTTTCTGGACTCAAACATCGATGCATGCATACGTGATACATGGAAGAGAGAGGAACGAATTCGTTTTGGGGGAAGTCACTTCAAAGTGCAATTAAGACAATTCGCGACATAGAAGGTACGCTGTCGCCACCTAGCGGATATTATGAATGTATGAGGAAAAGCTATTTTTTCTCGAATTCTTTTGTAGTTGATAAAAAAACGAATACGTAGTGATAGAGTGAAGCTTAGTAAATCAGTTTTTACTTCGGGAACCGTTTATTTATTGCGTTGCAGCTTCGATGTCCCGAATTTGACTGGGAAGAATGAAATGATATAGTCGAGTCGGTAGAGGGAGGTAGCGAATAAACGCCCGAGTGACTGTTTAGTCGTTTTGACGGAGAAACTGCGTGAAAAAGCCAAAAGTCATCTCCAACTGAATACGGATATAGTCAGTCAGATAGTCAGCTGACTATCCTCAGTTGACTATGACTATGCCGAGCCCTGGTCCCAAGTAATTGCCGGATCGCTCCACTTGAAGAATGGAGTTGTGTGACCTTCTCTTTCCATTCAGCGCGTTTACTCTAATCCGCAGATCCGCAAAGGATTAGTTCTCGTTGATAGATTCCATAAAACCAGTCCAACTGTCTAACTTCACTTTCCGGATTAACCGTGGGTTGCGGATGTTTTGCGCTCGATATCTGTTCATTTCAGCTTCCTTATTTAATAGAAGTCATCGGTATCTGTCTTTGGCCCACCTTTGTTTAGAATGAATTTCTCGAATTTCTATCCCAAGTCAATGGAACCAGTTAAAGTGTATAAGGAAATTTTATTACGACTATTAATTAATGTTAAATTACTATATTTTATCGATCGAAAAATATTGTTTTTTCCATAATGCTGCGCGCAATTTTTGTTTAACACAATCGTAACTATACGCTTCCGTAAACACAATTAGAAATCTTCATTTTGTACGATAATATTGTTCGAAACTAATTAGGACTGCGTAAAATCTAAACGTCATACTCGAAGGAATAATCATTAAAATATAGAAGATCTTATCTCAGACAGTAAGTTGGATGTAAACTGTGGAATATGTTAGTTACTGTTGTGCTTACTGCTGGAGGGCGCAGTGTTTATACTTTGGAGATACCTATTTATATTCATCTGGTGATCAGGATTTTCAATTTTAGCTATCACTATTGCTATTGTACCTAAAATGATCCGCCTAATTCCAACCAAGTTTTCTCTTGAGCTACAATCATAAATGTATTATTTTATCACACGAATGTACACAATTTCACCTGGAACAACTTTGGTGAGATTGGACAGTGTGTTTTAGCTGTGCCATTAATAATTACAAAAGCGGAAATGTTTCTGTATTCAGCTAATTTTGTTTTGATCTAGGTGTTTGCCAAAATTTTGAGAGGCTACAGTTTAAAAACCTTGTATAAAGGACTGGAGAGAACGAATCCAATAAAACCGAACGATTTGATTTTGCTTTCTCTAGCGTCAGTTGGACTGCCCATTAAAAATATGGAACTCTAATATTGGCTCTCTGTCTGGAAATCGCGATGAAGCAGCAGCAGCAGTGGTTTCATCTCACATTTTCAAGTGAAATGTTTGACGATGCATAGCAGAGTGCGATGAATTAAAATAACGCCCTCGGTCTAAAGCCTAGGGCGTCGTACTTCTGGATATCTACATGTTTCATTTCTTTTTACTCTTACCAAGAGTGAGAGTGTGATGGGAAGCGGCCATCTGAGATTTACGTCTATTGAATTCGACAAACTCTTCCTCGAGTTTCTTACGGGATTCCTCCAGTTTACGTTTGTCCTCAGCATGGTCTTTTTTCAATTTATCGAATTTGGCATGGAGCTGGAAATCACAAAACAATGAAATTACGTTCAAGATGCGAGTTTTAGCCTTACTCACCTCTTTTTCACTATCTTTTAGTTCAGATTCCTTCTCCTTAACGCGCACAACAAACATTTGTCGCACCTCATCTTCCTTAGCCTGAAGTTCCGCAAGATGATTGCTTCGTTTAGCCTCGAACGTTTGCTGGAAAGATACCGGCTTATTATCGCTATCCACATCCGTGAAGCCCATCTGTTCGAGTCGCTTCTGACGGTACAGCTCGTAGTGTTTCGTGTGGGTCTTCTCACGCATATCTTCCATATTGGTGCGGATCAACATTTCACGCAGCTTCACAAAATCGCAGTGGGCCTCATTCTCCACCTGGACAGTTCCCCATGGATACTGACGGGCACGAACCGTCTTGTTGCCAACGCGAACAAAATCTGTGCTTCCCACTACAGCGAACGGAATGTGCGAATTCATTGTCGAATTAATCTCCGCCACCGATTCATCATCGGTGGGAAATTGGTAAATCTGAACCCCATTGTTACGGAGCTCTTCGTTAATTTTAGCTTTGAACTTGGACAATTCCGTCTTGGAAATTGTGTCCGCTTTGGCAATAATTGGAATTATGTTGACTTTGGAATCCAGTTTCTTCATACATACTAAATCCAACGACTTGAGACCGTGTCCCGTTGGACAGATGAAGTAGAGGCAAACATGGGTGCGACTGTCATGGTATGTGGAAAGGGAACGCTTAATCTTAAGCTCCTCCTGCAAAAATGTTTCGAATTGCTGATCGATATAGTCCACTACGGCTTTGAACGAATCATCTTTATTAATTTGATCGCCGTAACCAACGGTGTCGCAGATTGTCAGCTGAAAATACACGATGATCAACGCTTATGCTTTTGTAATGATGTTTATCTCCCACCTTCAATCGAACCATGCTTTCCTGCAGTTCGTAGGTGTGCGCCTTCAGTTTCACGATGGGCAGCGAGTGTGGACTCGGCTGGGATTCGAAGTTCGTGTTGAACAACGAGTCCATCAGGGTGGACTTGCCGAGACCGGTCTCACCGATGCACAGGATGTTGAACACGAACCCATTCTGGACGCTCTTGCTGACCAGCTGATCCGGCATGCTGTCGAACCCAACATGGCCGGACAGCTTCAGATTGCGCGGTAAATCGTTCTGAAAACAAACAACAGACATTTTTTCTTTATTTTTATATAACACGACACTTCGATCAAAAATGTTGTTGCTTCTGTTTCCACTCTCGCCGTCTACCGTTGGATTAAGTTCCACGCAATTTAGCGAGTGATTGGGGAGTATGTTTAAACACGCTGTTTTTGATCGTAACACATTGCATGTACGAACCGGCGTCTGTTATTAGGCTTTTTGAATTAAATCCTCTCTCTCTGGCTAGTTTTGGACGGTTCAACTTGTCTGTTTAGTACGGTTACGCATCAGCAAACATCGGACAGCAGAAGGGGCGAACGCAAAAATACATTATTTATGAAACAAATTCAGTTAGTTTGCTGTCGTCTTGTTGAATGAAAATTGAATGATTTGATAAGAGCTATGCTGCAACATAGTGTTTTGGAGTAAAGGGGGGACACTATTGTCACCTGAAATGCTCTCGGTTCGAGAATTCGAGAGCTGTGTACCCATCAATATTCAAATCACATAATTGCAAGTCTTTTTTTATGGGAAGGGCCAACAACACAATATGAGGTAGCAGAAAAAGAAAATAGAAACCAATGAAGCGAAACGAAATTGGTGCCTGCCATGATTTCACTGCATTTACCTGCTCAAAATGGAAGAGAAGCGAAGCAACAATATCTGTTCTACTGACCCTCCCTTCCCACTCTTCTTGTCAACTTTTTGCAAGTGATATCGAATTCCTTGACCACTGAAGGAAATTACTTTCACCTTCGCTGCTGAGAATCGATTGTATGAAGATTCAGATATACCATGAACGTTCAAATGTTGTTTATTTTGGTCATGTTTGAGTTCCGCGAGTCACGATTTTGTTTATGAAAGTAAAATAGTATTCAACCTGGCAGAGCTTAATATGCTACCCCTTGTCGCATTGTTTACTTCGACATGAAATCATTGTTTTGTTGAATATAGGTTTTTTTTTCAAGAAAACCATGCGAGATGAAAGTACACAAAGTTCTTAATTCTTTGAAACGTCGTTTACGGCTACGAAATAAACTAATAACCCGCTATTGTTCTCTCAGTAACTTAATAATTCTTAGTGATGGAATAACGTCAAACCACAACGAAAATTGGTTCAATTCTGTTTTCATTCTATATTATTCAAAATGATTCATACATCTGTAGCAATCATATATTATCATTCTTAGAAGTTCATTTACTAGACATAATTCACTTTTCCTCCCACCTCCCACCATGCAGTTCCAATGGGGCATTTAGACTCTACGTGCACTTCCAAGAATTACCAACACGAAAATCGTACAAGAAAAACCTTTCAAAATGTAGCCACATGGTTTAATGGTTTCGCCCACTGAGCGAACGATAGTGTGTTTCAGCCCAGGAGCGTAGCAGATTGGCCTTTTTCGAGGCTAGTGGTGAATGACTTTGTGAATGGTATGGAGAGGTGCGCGACGATGGCGGGGCTATCTTTTTATACACGATTAGTTCAAAATTACACTTTTTTACGCGATCTCATCAATCGCGTGAAAAAACAGGAAGTGGGTTATATCTATGGTATAACCGCAAGGGTGACGTAGGACTATCGTTGATTTAGAGATCATTTGTTCGAAGTTGAATCTAAATCCATTCTGAATGAATGAATAAATGAATATTTTGGGGACTTCGAAAACGAGAGCGTTACGTTGGAGGCACAAGGTTTTATGCATCCAATATAGGATACGAAAAACCTTGTTCTGAAGAATAATCTTCAGAAGCTAACCTGCTAACTGTACTTGATTGACAAATCACAAACCCAAATGTAATATATGGATATTTTATAGATAGAAAACATTAAAATAAACTCTTTCGCTTGAATGTAATTTTCAATTCCAAGGGGAACTGGCAGATTATTTTCCAGCAACGATTAGATATTTCCACATTTTCCTCGATACTGGAAGCCCACCAGTGGTTAATGCCAACTCGATAACCACCTGTTAATAGCACTTGATTGAAACATATTTGGTCACAGTGTTACATGGATAGAAAACATTCAAATAAACTCTTTCACATGAATATATTTTGAAAATTCCCAAAGGAACTGGCAGATTATTTTCCAGCAATGATTAGATCTTTCCGGAACTTTCTCGATGCTGAATGGCATCCTAACGGAAAGAGTTCTGCGCGTGTATATGTCGATCCTTCGCCGTCCACCTCCTCCAGCACGTTAGGCAACGATGTTGTCTTGTCGATGTCCTCACGAAAAATGAATGTGTCTCACCACCAGAATATCGCTTAAGTATGCTTTTTGTGTGTGATTGAATCGAGAGAAGGTGTGGTTTACGATGGCAATTTGGAAGGCAAACTAGAAGGGAATGAACTCTCTGAGCTCGGAGCTTTCGGCGACTGAGCAATAATCGATTGCGGGCGCATACAATATTGGATACGGAAATATCCTACTGATGGGGAAGAATAATCTTCTGAAGCTATCCTGTTAATTGCGATTGATTGAAAAACCACAAAACCAAATGTATTTGGTCACAGTGTTACATGGATAGAAAACATTCAATTAAACTCTTTCACATGAATATATTTTGAAAATTCCCAGAGGAACTGGCAGATTATTTTCAGTAACGATTAGATATTTCCACATTTTCCTCGATACTGGAAGCCCACCAGTGGTTAATGCCAACTCGATAACCACCTGTTAATAGCCGCGCGTGTATGTGTGTGTAGCGATGTCTTCCCAGGGAACCGTTTGTGGCATCACTCTCCTCCTGATAGATTCCCTTCTGGCCTAGGGTGCACAAACAGGCTCTTGGTGACACCGTTCATCCGCGCTTTCATGATAAATAAAGAGCTTCACCGCAACAGCGACAACATGCTCCAATCGCTGTTCAATTAGAACTGAGTGGATTTCCGAGCGCCGCTCGCTTATATACCGATTGGTGATTTCAATAGCCTGTTTTGAAAGCAATTTTAAGACTATTGAAACAAGTTTTTGGTTCAAAAAGTAACAAGTATATAACGCGTAGACATTTTATCTTTCGAATGAAGTGTTTATCATACCATTTCGTTCAGTTGTTTAGGAGCTATTAACGCTCAAAATCTCGGTCTCCGGCGTAACGCTTTCGTTTTCGAAACTTTGATTTTACACCCCGGTATAGAAATGAAAGACGTAGTCCTAAGTCAAAAATCCAGAGTGAAAAATCAATCAGTCTACCTTTCAAGATCCACGTTAGAAGATTGAGTCCCGACTGATATGGGTCCAACAAAGTACAGGGTTTTCCATTTCGGGCTTCCGAAAGTATACAGCCCTGCGCTGACAACCGTTTGACATAGCTGTCAACCATAGCGTCATATCGTTAGTTGAATGTCTGCCTTTTTACAATATGGATTGTTTTAGCATCGCGCAACGTGTTAATTTTGTTAAATTATACTATAAAAATGATGAAAAACCGGCAAATGTTTTTCGGGCATTACGGACGGATTTTGGTCGTCATGGACGGCCTACAGAGCACACAATCGCTAATGTAGTGCGTAAATTCGAACAAACTGGATCCGTAGCGGATATTGTGAAACCTGTGCATCGTCGTAGTGTGCGTTCGGCCGAAAATATTGCTGCTGTTGCTGCCAGTGTGGAGGATGACCCGAATGTTTGGATTCCACGGCGTGCTCAGCAATTGGGCTTGTCAAACACATCATTGTGGCGAATTTTGCATTTGGACTTGCACCTACACCAATATAAAGTCCAACTGGTACAAAAATTAGAGCGTGGTGACCATGGAATGCGTCGGGCATACGTCGATTGGGTGAACGAACAACAGCAACAAAATGCTGAATTTTCGCATCAAATTTTCTTCAGCGATGAGGCACATTTCGAGCTCGATGGCTATGTGAACACCCAAAATTTCCGTATATGGGGCTCAGAAAATCCACACGTGATTGTTCAGAGGCCATTGCATCCGCCAAAATTCACTGTTTGGTGCGCATTATGGTCTGGTGGAGTCATCGGGCCGTATTTCTTTGAAAATGAGGATGGCGAGACGGTAACTGTGAATGGTTAGCGCTATGGCCGCATGTTAACCGATTTTTTTTGCCACAAATTGAAGATATGGATACGGATGACATGTGGTTTCAGCAGGACGGCGCCACGTGCCACACAACACGACCGAACATGGCCATATTGCGAACTAAATTTGAGGGACACAGAATTTCGCGTTTTGGTGATGCCAATTGGCCGTCCAGATCATGCGATTTGAACCCGCTAGACTTTTTTTTGTGGGGTTATGCGAAAGACCGTGTCTATGCCAACTCTCCGCAAAATCTTGAAAATTTGAAAGACAACATTCGTGAAGTTATGACCGAGATACCGTCCCATATGTGCCGAAAAGTCATCGATAATTACCTGTTCCGGATCAAGGTGTGCGAGGAAGCCCTAGGTGGACATTTGAATGATGTTGTATTTCACACATAATGGCATAAACCAAACTTTAATTTGAAATAAAAGTTTCATCGAAATTCGAATTCTAAGTGTGTTTTATTTCAATTTACTTTCGGAATTTAAAGTTGGAAAACCCTGTACTTTTCGGCAGACCTTGTGAACATACATCATTTTTCCAAAAAAAATATATATTAAAATATTTTTTTTGGCTTACGTGTCTTTATTCCTGAACTATTTGGTCAGCCGAATTCTAAAGTAATATACTAAATAATAGGAGTTAATTGATTTTTTATTCATCGCCGCGGAAATTCTTATACGAATTTTGGAGTGTTATTGGTGACTTTTTGCGATCGACCATTCAATTTTCGCGAACTCATGCATTGTTTCCGGGTTAAAACTGACGTCGGAATAGCCGGATTTGAAGAAGGTATTTCCCAGAGGTGTGTAATTTGAATAACTACGTAACTGGAACTTGGAAACCAAAGGTGAAATTTTGTTCTGCATCGAATTGTCTCCGCAGTCACTACGGTTCGGATTTTCAGTTACCGTTTTACGTAATGTGCTGCATAGTATAATTTGTGCATTATTTGGGGATTATATTCTTGGGAGCGTTGGAGATGTAAATTTGTTTAGAGATACTGAAAAAACTACTGGAATATTCAATAAGTTCAATATTTCAGTGTTCCTCTAGACAGTGAGCATTCAACAGTGCATGTAAATACTGAGGTTGGGAGCAATTTGAAATTGTTATTGGTTCGGCGCTTTGAGAATGGTTTGTACCCTCAGTGTGAGCATTTAGTTGCTTACATTATATCTGCACTGTATAGGAATATGAATAAGAAGCATCGTTACGAACTAGGCTTGTTTTTCGGAACTATTACAATAAAAATGGAAACAAACTATTAAATAATTGTAAAATAAACTTTGAAGTTTAAAGCCTCTATAATAAAAAAAATCAGTCAGCTAAAATATCATTCACGATCCAACAGCTAGCAATCAATCGTCGGCGACGGTGAGACGCCCAACTGACCTTTCGCAATGCTAGAAGCGAATGAACTAAAACAGTTTAAAACCTCTGTAATTCAAGACACATCATCATCATTGAAACATTCCCGGAGATTGAAGTTTAGGAGATTGAAAAGTGTATCAAGGTATCCATTAAGATAAGTATCAATGAAACAACCCAAGAAGAAGAGTAAACCGAAAGAAAATAAAAAGAAAGTGGGAAATTGTGCAGAAATAAAATAAAAATACATCAGAATCCGAAACCCTGGTCATGTTCAAATAGTTCAATACAGTGGTCCAATGTACGTGGCAGTTCGTTCAGCGGAGCACTGTTCTCTGAGCGCATTTCCTCATGGGCTCGATTTTAACCCTCTGTGGTCGTTTGTCTGCTCTCAGTCACCACTGCAAGGAATCATACTAAATACTTTATTCAACGATGTAATAGTTTTAAATTTTTCATGAATGATTTTTATTGTTTAGAGAACTTTTTCACGAATGTATACGGAGTTTCCATGAACAATAGGTAACGGTGCTCGGTATAAACAAATTATTATTAGCGTGGAAGGATAAGAGGATCGAGGGAAATTAATTCCGACCGCAAAAGTGTTAAAAGGTGTGCGAGCTCCCTCAATTCCAGATTATTCGGAATCAAGGAATAATCAAGCCAAAATTCATAATTAATGTGGATGGAGAACCAGACAAGAACCCTCGTTTTAAAAAGGTCATAGATATTTTCGATCCATCATTTTTATCAATTGAAACTCGATGCAATATTCGTTGCTACAAATGCTCCAGGACGCAGTGCTTTCAACCGAGTTGAACGTCGGATGGCCCCTCTTTCTCGGTTAGTTAACATTCCCTCATGATCATGACGTATCTCACTAGGATGAAAACTCAAAACAAGGGTCCCGGAACTGGAAACGAAACATTTTGAGTATGCAGGGTAATCGTTAGCTGATGTGTGGAATAACCTAGCGATCTGCGAAATCTCCATGAAATTAGCGGGAGTATACGAGATGTCTTGAGCGACGATTTAGCGAGAGTAGCAGCGATTTTCTGCGACCTCAAAGATGCCGAACTGTTTCTCAAAATTAAGTTTCTGAACAATGGATCAGTCAAAAAGATTCTTGTTCGTTCCCCTCCACGATGAAGGGGAAATGAACGGGTTTTTTTTTGTCAAATTATGTTTTTTTTATTTCTGTATTATAGTGACTTTCAACACATTTGGCTGGTTCGTCACTTTTACCTTCCATTTCGGAAGAATGTCGGAAGTGAGAATTGAACTCGTGACCCTTAGCGTCAGAGGTATGGATGTTACCGCTACGCCAGATCGCCTCCACGAACAAGTTATGTTTTGAAAATGGTTTTTATGTGTTTATTTTTTTGTTTCATTTGAAGTCCAACTTTTATGTAATAATTTTATGTGCAATTATTTGATATCAAAACCTGTGCCAATGCCGTCGATAAAGAGACGAGCCAGCCAGGAGGCTTAAACCTCTCGAATAAAAAATAAAAAAAAGTTTTTTTCCATTTCGATTTTCGATTTTTTAGATCGATTCTTCGTACCCTAAAAAATTGTGAAGATCGATTTCTTTCGATTTTTTCGATCTAACATTATTTTTTTTTCAGTGTACGTTGATTTTAACCTTTTTAGTACCGAACGACGATATATCGTAAGGGCTGCTCTCGCCACTTGACAGATTTTATAAACATATGGGCCTGATCACGAACGTCACTTCACGGTGAAAACGAAATGATTTGTATGCAAGGTTATATACACTTCATTCCGTTTTCACCGTGAAGTGACGTTCGAGATCAGGCCCAATTTCAACGTTTGGATCATGATTATGTTTAGATATGCTTGATCTAGGATTGGGTGATCTTGGATCGAAGTTCAGAAGATCGATTTTATTTTTTTTTTCGATCTAAGACAAACTTTTTGTAAATTTGTAAATAATCATGAAATTTTTATTCCATGTTTAAAGAAGAGACGAGACTCATAGAAAATAAGTAGACAAATTGGAAAAATGATTTCGATTTTTTAAAAATCGATTCGGCAAAATCCGATTCATCAGTCAAGAAGATTCTTGTTCGTTCCCCTCCACGATGAAGGGGAAATGAACGGGGTTTTTTTTTGTCAAATTATGTTTTTTTTATTTCTGTATTATAGTGACTTTCAACACATTTGGCTGGTTCGTCACTTTTACCTTCCATTTCGGAAGAATGTCGGAAGTGAGAATTGAACTCGTGACCCTTAGCGTCAGAGGTATGGATGTTACCGCTACGCCAGATCGCCTCCACGAACAAGTTATGTTTTGAAAATGGTTTTTATGTGTTTATTTTTTTGTTTCATTTGAAGTCCAACTTTTATGTAATAATTTTATGTGTAATTATTTGATATCAAAACCTGTGCCAATGCCGTCGATAAAGAGACGAACCAGCCGGGAGGCTTAAACCTCTCGAATAAAAAATAAAAAAAAAATTTTTCCATTTCGATTTTCGATTTTTTAGATCGATTCTTCGTACCCTAAAAAATTGTGAAGATCGATTTCTTTCGATTTTTTCGATCTAACATTATTTTTTTTTCAGTGTACGTTGAATTTAACCCTTTTAGTACCGAACGACGATATATCGTAAGGGCTGCTCTCGCCACTTGACAGATTTTATAAACATATGGGCCTGATCACGAACGTCACTTCACGGTGAAAACGAAATGATTTGTATGCAAGGTTATATACACTTCATTCCGTTCTCACCGTGAAGTGACGTTCGAGATCAGGCCCAATTTCAACGTTTGGATCATGATTATGTTTAGATATGCTTGATCTAGGATTGGGTGATCTTGGATCGAAGTTCAGAAGATCGATTTTATTTTTTTTTCGATCTAAGACAAACTTTTTGTAAATTTGTAAATAATCATGAAATTTTTATTCCATGTTTAAAGAAGAGACGAGATTCATAGAAAATAAGTAGACAAATTGGAAAAATGCTTTCGATTTTTTAAAAATCGATTCGGCAAAGTACGATTCTTTAGAATCTATTTAATCATTGAATCGATCCCTACGCCGTCAAGAAAACCGATTCGTCGAGATCGATATTTTTATAAAGATTGCCCAATCCTAGTTCGATCATTCCTCTGCTTTCAAAATTTTTCCTAAGAATGGCTAAATGGAAAAACGAAAATCTGATTCGAACTAAAACAAAATTACAGGCGGCGATAAGCAATGGTTCGTCACTAAAAACATTCTTGAACACTCTTTGAAAACATGACAAAGTTTATGCCAAAAATAAAAATTATAAAAAATATAATATTTCGATCGATGGATCCTAGATTTTGACAAAAAGGTATGTATTGACTCCGTTCTTGCTGAAGACATCTCTCGTTATACATGATTTGACAAAACCATGTTCAATCCACCAGTTTCAAATATCCATGAGTCTGGCTCAACTTTAAAAGTATTGAGGGGGGTATATAGCACGTCTGAATGAGAAATGTCGACAAAGAACAAATTCTACGCGTTGTTAAGACCTTATACGGTTGCAAAAAATTAATTGGAGCATGCTGCTTAAATTTGTATCTTATAACTTGAGAAGAAACAGTATTGTTACTCACATACAGCTCCAGGGTGAATGCTATCAACTTACAGCATGAGCCTTGAAGTCCACTTGACAGGACCATTTACCATTGCAAGATCAGTTTCGAGAACTATCTTTTCGCTTTCTAATCAGGGGCGAAATCACGAACCCATTGGTAATCCAAAATTGTATGAAGCTTCTCTCGAATTGAAGCACCGGTCGAGATTCATGGATCTGTATTATTAATACACAATCCGGCACTAACGTTCCCAGTGGAACTTTTGCCTTCTCAACGTAGGTAATACTTGCGTTATTTTTTTGATTAGTAGTAGAGCAATTCCACCTCAAATCAGTCGGTCGCTGACCCGACCCTCTCCGATTTTTTCCAAACTTGGTACTTATGATGTAATTTACCTAAAATCACAATTTTGATTATATGACCAATTTAATTTACGACTAATTTTTAGGGCGTATTCAAAATCATTGATCTTTCTTTCAAAAAATCTCAAAATCCAGATGTATGTTTGACAAAGTTGTTGGAAAATTAATTAACTATTTAGGAAAAACAACACAAATACACTTTTATAATACTTACTCAAAAATTGAATTTAGTATTAAAAACTTTTATAGTAAAACTTCAAAACCTTCAACTTTTGAGTATTATTTTTTAGTTTCGCATTAGGGTGATATTCCACCTAAATGGTTCATTTATTTTCCTACAACTCTGTCGAGCATTGTATTTAAATGAGACATTAGAAAAATCAATAGAAATACCAATGATTTTGAATACGCCCCTTTGAAAAACCAGTCGTGATTTAAATTGGGCATATGATAATGTAATTTAATTTAAAGCAGTATCACATGTATCAAGTTTCAATAAAAACGAATAGGGTCGCGTGAAATATAATAGGCTAATTAGACACATGTTTATCTTGAGCCAGCTTAAATAAAGGAAAAAGATCGTTTTCGAGTAATATAAATGGTATCTCCGGTATATTCACCTACTAGTCATTGGCCTGACGTCGCTCATCAATAGATCCACAATTAATGTGTAAATTAGTGCTCTCAATGACCAATCAAATCGACATTTTTTTCAAAAGCTAAATAAAATGCCTATTTTTGAAATAGGATAATATAATAGGCGATAGTCACACATCTAAAAACCGGTGTCGCTTGAACGCGATTTTAAATACATTCGTAATGATGGAAAATATAAGACATTTTTAGAACGTAGTTTGATAGTCATTTTGTTAAGCCAGCGTTACACGATGCTACGAACACCCTCGAACGCTGGACGCTCGATGATTCGACGCATCGTGTAGTCGACTGACGAGCTACGAACCTCCAATGTCGAGTGTCGAATATTCGCGTTGGAAGGTAATCCGTTCGTTGTGGATTACCTTCCAACACGAGTGGCACGAGTCAAAGGATTTTTGTCATTCGTTGATTCGACACTCGACGACATTCGATACACCGCTACACGATTCGTCCGAATCTATCTTTGACAGATTGGTTTGTTTACAAATTTTAGATGAAGGAACTATGAAATTGATTCATAAAATTCAAAATATTCGGCAAAATATTGCAGTTTAATAATGTTGATTTCAACCATTTTTAATTTACAGCCCGATATCAGTACAATTGCTACGGCAGCAATTTCAATACTCGCATTGTCATCCAGTTTCCTAACGTTTTTAATGGTAAATAAAAACAATAAACATTCGATCCAAATACTCGCCGATTGTTTGAACCGATTGCATTGAATCGAACATTCACTTTACCGTGTAGCAGCACATTCGTCACAACACTTGTCGATTCATCGAGTCAAATGTTTGAGTCCAACATTCGAGTGAAACGTTGGACGAATCGTGTAGCGCCCGCATTACAAGCGCTAGCAATTTACAGAATGGAACACTTCGGAGGAATATATTATTTATGTTTACAATATACCTCCACTATTCTTAAAGCAAAGCACAAGATTTTATTGTTAGTAATTACTGTTAACACCTATTCACGTTATGCATTTCGCTTCTTAGCTCAACAAATTGCATGGTGCGCTAGTCTCAACATTTGTGTCCGTATTTCAAACGATGTCCCAACGCAAAACTTCTTTGGGTAAAATATATTTAAAAGCGACTGAAAAGGTAGTGTATAGTACCGAAATGAAATAAATGTATCAAACGTGAATATTCATAAATACTATTTCCAGGTATAGTAATATTTCGAGCTAAATGCGATAAGATCTGTTTGTTAAAGCAAAAATATGGTATCATCTGAATAATTAGAATTAAAATGTTAAAGCTTGTAGCACAGATGTACATTTTTATCTTGGCCATATTCAAATCAATTTAAGCATCGGCCAAAATCGAAGACAATTTCCCAACAAAATCTCACGCCACTTATTAAACTACCTGCATGAAAAAGTTGTTATACATTTTGCTTTCTACTCCAAATTTGATCTGGAAACATCTCAATCGCAGCGTGAGATTTTGCATCTCGTTGGAAGAAATTAATCAAAAAATATGCATACATCAATTTTGGTGAAAATCGAATCGGCGGTCAGTTCGCAGGTTCCACCTTCTTCTGCTTCACTAATGCAAAATTGACTGACAAAAATGATACATTTCCTCTGAGCTTGTTTGATTGCAGACGTAACATCTGCTATAAATAAAGCCACTAATAACAAAATTCACTCTTTCCGGAACGTACTCCATAGACAGTTTATCTAGCAAAGAGGAATGCATGCATAAAGCGAAGGGATCAAATAATGGATGAATAAATGCATTTGTTCTGGCGAATGCCTCCCTACGCGTTAGTAGTACTTCATGTAAACAAGAAAACGCATATGAACGAAAATGTATCCGGGCTTTCATCTCAATTCTAGAATGCACAACTATACCATCTCTTTCACACCCATTTTGCTCCAACTTTTGTTCCGAACTAAAATCTCCGTGACGCCCTTTCGAGTTCCGCTAGCCTCCAGCAAAATCTTTGGAATCCACTACTCACTACAGCACCGTAAACTGGATTATGCTTTTTATGCAACTATTTCACTACAAGTGTTATTCGCAAAAATCTTTCTAGATGAAATTTTACAAAACAGAATAATTTCACTTATTTTACCTTCAGCACTTCAACGTCTGCGACTGCCATAGTGATTCACTCTAGACTGAGGCTTCAAATGAGACATACGGCAATTTAAATCGAGTTTGTTGAATGATGAACGCGAGTGAATCTCCCGTTGAAAGTTCGTTACACGATTATTTTAAACTACTCGTACATGAGTTATTTACATGTTTGACAGTTTGACAGCAGCGGCATGCGAATGGCTTGAAAGCTATCCACGAATTTTTTTTCTCATAAATAGGATTTCATTGAATGTACCGCATTTAGGAAATAACAAGCTTTGCCGAGATTTACTCATTGATTGAGTATAATGCATGTATAATATAACGGAAGGATCCGAAATTGTGTAAAACTGCTGGTTAATTCGACGAAGAATTCTCGCGTAACTTTTGAACAGGTCCTATGTATCAAATGAAAACAAATTGAGTTAATAGGTGTACACTATTAGTTTTCAATCATTGAATGTATCGCAAAAACCATCGTTCAAGTATCTCTCATCTTCACCTTTTTATCTTAGATACAAAAAATGACCAATGTACACAAACGAATTTTAAGTACCCGACTGTTACTTCGGACGCGCCTTCCTCCGACGCCCGTTATGTCCGAAGTCACGATGAAATGAAAACAGCACGAAGTTGTACTTCGGTCGTTTTAAGCGTTTGTTTCTTTCGGATGTTATTATCGTTTTTAGTGCAATTCAACTAGTGATAACAATAATGATCTGCCTGTAGCCCGAAGTGTAGGTATTTGGATTGTTTTTCAGTAGTTATTTTCAAA